>NC_044022.1:24949937-26366373 GCF_900496995.4 Aquila chrysaetos chrysaetos | reverse complement strand
GCTGGCATCTTCCTGCCAGTGCTCTGCATGCCCAGGGAATAATACCTGAACAGAGGCAGTAAAAAAAAAAAAAAAAAAGCTTAGTTTTCCCAGTAACACATTTCCAAAACGTGAATCACAGTCATTATTCCCCATAAGCAGTGAGACTCACCTCCTCTTTATAGTAAGGCTAATTTCTGCTGCAGTTTGTTAACAGGTACATCACAAAGCACTGCAACAAATTACATCTTAAATTAGCTGCTCCTGTAGTACTAATGTCAGGTCGTATCCAGCACCTTAGGGAATGAAATTCCCCTAAATTGTTGGGTGAACGGAGAAGACCTGTTCTGCGGACATTGTCTAAACCAGGACTCTCAAAGGTGCCCAGTTGGCAAACCAATTTATCTTTTGCTTCCATCAAAAGGTGCAGCTGTGCCCTCTCCTTGTATCCCCATTACTAACAAAAGGCTCCGCAATCAGAATTTTCCTGATGACTCAGTTGATGCAAAATCTGTTTCTCAGGCTGATATTCACTCAGTAAGGCTAAAAGAGTAGTGCTTAATTTCGGCAGTGACATAATTAGACTAGATTCGAGCCCAGTATACAGGATGAGTAACAGTGCACCATTTTAACAGGCTTTTTGCACTTCAACTCTTCTGGGGGAGGCAATCAGCACAGAATATTAAAATCAAGCATGGGCGTGGGGGGTGAAAGACCTCCAGAGAAGAAAAATCTCCTCCGTTGAAGGGAGTTTCTCCTGAATTCTTGGCTTCCTAAAGAAATAGAAAGGAACAGACAAAGCAGCTTTTCAATTTTGTAGAAACAAAACTCCTATTTCCCCTGATATTTCTAGAAAATGAAACATAAAACAACCACCCCCTGAACAGTCCAAATTCTCTTCTGTGGGTTTCCAGACTTCAGTATTGCTCTTGTCAAGTTTCAATTAAATAAAATGTCACACACCTACGTAAATCCAGAAAATATTAATCTCTTTTACTGCCTCAGCTTAATCTTTCTCTGATTAAAGAAAAAATACCACATTCAAACCTTAGCCTTTCAAAGAATGCTGTAGATCAGGAAGAACAAAGTGAAGTAATATCAAGATGATGAGTTGTCATAATATTGGGAAGAACCAAGCACACCTGCATAAGTGTCCAAGTATCCAAGGAAGGGAGACATTTGCTGTGACACTGATAAAACATCCTGCTAGAAAAAAAATAAACACAAAACCTCCCAGTGCAGATCAAGATGAAAAGAACAACTAATGCTGAATTTCCTAAGCAAGATTTTGGTACGAAATACAGCAAACTCTTATTATTAATCAGAGCTTCAAGCTACCTGTCTTACAATTGGTTTATCTTCTAGGACCACAAGAATCGGTATGATGAGAGACAGCAAAGGTCCATCCAGCTCTGCAACGTGTCACCGAGAGATGCCAGTACAGCAAATACTCTGGAAAGGGTTAAGTAAGGAACAGCGTATGACCTGCCTCCAAATTTTCACTATTAGCAGGATGGAAATCTCCAGAGGCTGCATCCTCAGCACTGTGTTGCATTAAGGGAGGGCAGTTTCCATTAGCTCGTCACATAAAATACGAACCGCTTCCAGCCAGAGCTACTTGCACAACATCTGTGACAACAGTGCCACGATTTAATTAGGCTTTGAGCAAAAAGGATTACTTCTGTTTGCTTTTAAGCCCACACTATAACGTTTGCCTGCTCTTCTCTACAGTATTAATGATTGTATACACCCCTATCATATTTCCCTTGCCTGGGCCATGTATTTTTCAAGCCGAGAATCCTACTTTATTGATTGTCTCCTTGCCTGGAAGCCATCCCAGCCCCGATCATGCTCTCTCTCCATACCATTTCTGGTTCTTTCTGGAGATGGAGAGAACTGCTCACAGCTTGGACGATTTCCCTTCACCGGTCTTTGAATAGGTAGGATGTGCAGTTAGTGACAACAAATTTGATCACCCTTTTAAAATGCAGCATTTCAGCACAGTCAGACTTTTCCACAGCATGTTACAGCTGGTTTTAGGTTTGATTGTCCTGAGTAATTCCAGGTGATTAGCAACTATCGTCATCTGCCTGGCTACACCCCTTCCAACATAATCCATAAATCCGGTAAACAGCAGGAACTCCCTGGTAACCTCCCCTGTATCGTGAGACCAGAGTTTGTAAGTGGACTCTCCTACCCATAAGGGAGGCAGAACATGGGGAAATCCTGGAGCAAGTTGCTGATTAATTGTATCATGCCAGATGAAGAGTTTTCGTTGTGTGACAAATTAATCCACTTTTGTGAAAGCAGGGTTACAGTGTGGACAGCCACTACTGCACAAGGCAAGGGAACACAGTAGGCTGTTGACTAGTGCAAGGACATTAAACCTGTATTGTGTATGAAAGGTATGAAATCACATGAATTATCATGTAGCACAAGTTTGGGGTATTTAGCATCAAAATGAATCATAACAAAAATAAATTAACTTCTCACAGGTGCACACCAATGCTACAAGCCCAAGTTGCAACAACATGAAATAGCTTGAGCTGTCACTGATGACATCGGACTTGGGATCTGTCACAAACACCAAACCCCATGTCATAGTTTCTACCAGTAAACTCACATTTTTAAGCATTCAAGACTGCCAGAGGGACTGTTAAGCACAGCACTAACCAAAATCGGCTACCGATAGCCAAGCCATGTAGAAAATGTTCATTAATCCTACGTGGGCAAGAGCAGGTGTAGAGGGACTTGGCATTGTTCTTTTTCTGACAGATGAAGAACATTATCTCAAAAACAACAAGGTGAAGTTATGTTCCAAGGCACAAGGCAAGAAACAGCATTAACAGCACGGGGCACATACTCCTGTGATGCATGGTCTCCGGAAAGCCCGTGGTTTGTCGGCTGACTGCATACACCAAAGTAAGAGCACGGTGACCCCGCTCGTGGCGTGATTCTCAGGCATCTAAGGACAACCTCGACTTGGAGCACAGATTCTACCACTACTGCATAAGGCGCTGGTGCCACCATGTCTGGAATACTGTACCTGCAGCTGGATCAATAATTTAAGGATATAACTGAGGAGGATTCAAGGAAGTGTAGAAATGATCAAGACTGGAAAACAGAGCATAGAGCAAGAAGCTTTACAGAGCCCGATCTGTTTAAACACACCAAGACCGACATGGGGCAGGGTGGTGGAGGAGGAGTGAAGGGGTAAGCTAACTTCATCTCAATTGCTCAGATTGAAGGGGATTTTTAGCTCGTTTTCTCAAGCAGATGTCTTCAAGAGATCAGATAATCTGGAGAACTTGATATTAGCCTCAAGCCTCTTAGGCTGACCTGATGCAGCTCTTTCTCCTGGAACTGGCAGACAATCAGAAAAGGCGACCCTCCAGTTACGGAGAGCACTGATACACAGTCACTGTAACGTAGAATAAACCTGCAAGGCTAGTGAAGACGACATCTCCTTCCTTCCCCATTCCTCCAGAGTTAACCACTCCCTGTGAACAGATCTAGCTGAAAACAAAAACGGTTTTCATAGAGTCACAGAACAGTTTGGGTTGGAAGGGACCCTTAAAGATCATTTAGTCCAACCCCCCTGCCATGGGCAGGGACACCTTCCACTAGACCAGGTTGCTCAAAGCCCCATCCAACCTGGCCTTGAACACTGCCAGGGATGGGGCAGCCACAACTGCTCTGGTCTTTCCCAGATCTTTCGGCCAGATCTGTTCCCTACCTGGCTAACCGCAAGGCCACCCAAACACAGTACAATGGAGAAGATGAAGACAAGTAGCAGAACTGTAGGAGACAAATTGCTCCATTCAGTAGCAGCACAAACCCACACAGGGTTGGCCTGATCACATTGCCATAGTCTGAATGTGAAGCAACTATTGACTGAAATGGTTAAACTTTGCTCAGTTTCACAAAAGCCATCCATAATTCCTAAGCAAAAGTGAGATTAGATTGGTCAACTTTCCACTTTGCTTGGGGAAAACCGGAATGGGAAATAAAAACAACAAAAAAACCAACAAAGGCACGATCAAGAGACTTGAGTATTTTTGTATCTCCTTCTAACACCATTTCTGACAGCAGAGGTCCAACGCAAGGATTACTGCTAAAATTTTCATGCAAGAGGCAGGCACATGCTAATACCAAGACAGATCCATGCAGAGTAGCTCCTAGATTGCAAGAGGAACCTATGAAATCAGAGCCAAGCCCTTCCCTGGGAAGTTGCCACTCTACTTCTTGCCATACTGTTTGATTTAGTGGCATTAGCAAATGCTTCAAATTCAGCTTAACAAGAGTTAACACCTCCAGAGAATATGTTAGTAGTTCTGTGTCATATATGAAATGTCTGGGAACAATATATACCGGAACTCCTATGTTTGCAGGGGAATTGGAGCAGAAAGTGAAGAGGAGCTGGGAGTTAAAAACTATTGTCACCCCCAATGCAAATATGTGCAAATTGCAACTTAAAGCAAAATACTTGCCTCCAAACAATGCTTGGGAAAACATAAGTGACCTCTCATTTAATAGTGAACCCCAAGAAGGGCAGAATAAACATGTAGCTTTTCACAAAACACCTAGCCACCGCAGGAAGCTGGGCAGTGGCTGATTTCAGAGAAAGATTTCTCTGAAGAAAAGAATTAGTATCTTTGATTTGTTATTTTTCCCAGAGCTGCTTTTTTTAGCGATACATCAACACACATTCAAAATTAGAAGCAAGCCCAATAAACAGCAGCTGTGATTTTTGCACCTTCCTATGCTGAAGCAGTATTTTGCTGACCAAATATTTAAACTGACAGAACTAATTACTGCTTTTTAAAGTATCCAGCAGACCAAAACAGAAATGGATCCAACATAATAACTTTTCTAGAACGATCCTTGAACTCCAAGCCAGCCACCCAGCATATTAAACTGGAATCACAAAACAAATTCTGGGCACCCTCTACAGCTAGTTTTATCCTATTGTGCAGTTTGTCCTCTTCATCACATACTGAAAATGTGCAAATACTGCAAGCGATCCCAGAGCAACAGGAGCCCACGTGGCTCAACAAATCTCTCACCAATTTTTAAAGGGGTTTTCTTGCAGGTATTTTTCCTAAAAAGAAAAAAAAAAAAAAAAAGGTTGTACCAAGCAGGGAGAACCATTTTTAGAAATGCCTTTTTTTGTTGACCGAGAGTCCATATTTAAAACTATTAATGCAATTAAAGAACATCATGTGCATCAATCAGGATACTTAATTCTTGCACCACATTTGAACCTGACCAAAGCAAATCAAATATAATCTATATGAAAGAACTGCCATAGTTGACAAGCTATATTTAAAAATTCTAATAATTGGCAAGGGCAGTATTTTAAGTTCTGCCTTGAAGATACTGAATACATACAATGTTTCTTTATTAAAAAAGTTGCAGGGAAAAAAATGGATTAGAAAGGGAGAAATTAGTTGAAATTGTCATGATTGAATTACACAGATCTGATCCAATCAAGCCCTTCTAGACAATTAAAAGATCTCAGGAGATCATATGTAATTTTTATTCACATATTGGAAAAGAACAGCAAACTGTCTTTCATTTTCAAATCCCAACCAGATCCTTGACTTTGAATAAGCTAGTTCTGTAAGCAAAGTAGTGAAAAACTCAAGACAAAAATTAAGACGACAAATGCAGCAGCTGCTACAGCTGTCAGGAGCTGCTGCTGTAAGTGTCAGTCCTTTTGCTTCACTAGTGATTTTGCAAACTCCAGTATTTGATTTCCCCAAAGAACTCTGACCATAAAGTTTGACTTTATTTCCATTTCAACCGAGCAATTCAAACGAATCATTTTCAATATGCAGGCAATTTCAAACACAACCTTAGACAGATTTGCTCCTTAAAATAAATGGACATTGAAAAATGAACTTCAGGTTCCTCTCACTGGTGTGATTTTCACGTACTGCTAAGGTCAAAGAGAAGCACCACCTTCCTTTAAGAACAGCCTTTTGGTAACATCATTCAGTTGGACAATTCTGTCGGAGAGCACTTAAATACAGGCAGGAAAGCGCTACGCCAGCAAAGGTGGGTGTTGCTGGAACGGTGCATGCACACGTGTGTGTCTGCAGGCAGGAGGGGGCTGTAATTTAGAGGAAGCAAGGTAGCAGAAATCAATGCGATGTACTGTGTAATACAATGAAATTCTAAGCGTACATCTTGTGCTACCGCAAAAGCCAGTCAAAACTATGTTGCAGCAGCCATTTTAACTATTCAGTGGTTTTACTTAAATATTAATATCAGTATTTCACACAATCAAGGATTCAACATCCCTACTGTTGGGATTTTCTTGTGTGTCATTACTTTAATAAACAACTGGAAGCGCGCAAGAGGCTGCAGCTGGCAGCAGAGCTAAGATTCACAGTGACGGAGCAGAGCACTTGGCCTCGTGTGACAGTCTCATAGGCACAGCACAGCTATTTGCTTTGGCCACTTTGAATTCTTGAATGAGACTCTCCAGTAAAGAGACATAAGGAAGCAATCGTACTGGAAAATGGCAAAAAATGAATAAAATTAAAAAAAAAAAAAAAAAAAGGGAAAAAAAAGAAAAAAAAAAAGAGAGGTGAGTCTATTTTCACCTATTTCGAGGCAGTAGTAGGTGCCATTTTATTACAAACCACCGAAACACATATTAAACTTTTAATGATGTATTCAAAAAAGATAGTTAAGACATATTTTGGTTAAGACGTCCTCAGTATAAATGGCAAAATCTTCTTTTCAAAACAAATAATCTCAGAGTAAGCTTGAAAACGATGTTTTGAGGAAAGCATCCTCCCCCGTAACTTGCCTTTCTGGTCAAGGATGATTGAAGCTTGAGAAATTTCAGTGCTGCAGTAAATTATTTTTCTATTTTCCTAAAGCAATCTCACTTGCTCCACCCTCTGCTTATGATCTGCTTTCAACCACACCATACAGTCACACTAACATGGCCTGCCTGGTTGATAAAAAAAGAAAGAATAAAAAAGAGACTACCCAGCAGCTAGTCAGAGGTTCGGTGCGTACGAAGCAAAGCATTTAGCCATGGAAAAATCAGCTTGCCAGCACTGTTGGATATTAAGTTTGAACCCCTTCTAATGGTGCTGCTTCCAATTCAAGAAATTTAAAGTGCAGAAATAAAACAGGTTTATAAACACAAGATGCTTAACACAGCAAACAAATGTTTCTCTAAGTTTAATTATTTTTGTTCCCCGTAAAAGTTTGAATTTTAAAGGACTATTTCAGTATAGCCCTGTACGTTTGCCAGCACCGTAAGTCACACACTCATTTTTCTCTGTAAAATTAATTACATTCTCTTTTGGTGGCCTGACTATAGAATCCTGCGCTTGGTTGTATTGAACTACATCCTGCTAAGACTAAAGTTAGTTAAGCCTAAATTAAGCCCAGGTAGAAATAATTCACACAAAAGCAGACAAGATGCAAGCAGCCACACAGCAAAACTGTAGCCCACAACCTGAGTAGAGGGGCAGAGTCATAACACCAAAAAAACCCTCAGTTCTGCTGAGATGTATGAATGAAGTTATCATCTACAAATGTAGATGAAATAATCTTTCCAGCTCACAGATGTGTGAAAGCCTCTGTTGAAGTTCCACGTCCAGTTTTGGGCACCGCTGTCCAAAAATAAAAACACAGCTTAAAATAAAGAGAGATCAGAGATCTTGGGGGAAGAAGAAAAGGTTAAAGAAACAAAGTATTGAGTCTACAACTAATCAGGTTCAGAAGCAAGGGTCTAGATGATGCTGACATCCAGCCACCCTTATCTCCTGCCAGCTCCATCAGCAACCAGAGACAAGTAAATGATACAATCGCACAAACGTAGGTTGACAAGTTCGATCCCATGCAGTCCTGGCATTTGAACGCTTCGACTAAAAATCTGAGCCAAAGCTTCTGCTGCAGCAGCATCTATTACCCACGCTCCATGTTCAGACAAATGTTGGAGCTCTCCTACGCACCACCCTACTACCCACGCGGGAAGGACAGTCAACACCTATTTAAAAAGCCACCTCACCACCCTGCCAGACCTCCCTTCCAGCCCTCCTTTGCAAAAACAGCCATAAAAGTGTCAACAGCACGACAGCTTCACCTCACCATTACTTGTACCTTGCTGTCTATTCCACTTCTTCTTGTCTCCTTTTTACACATAAGTCACAAGTCTCTCCGGATGACACCGTTCTCATGTCAGACGTGCAGTGCCTCACACAACGGGAACATCACCCGCAAAGGGATTTACTCGATGTCAGAGCAGTAAACGAAACATAAAACTGCGCCATGCAACTACAATGTGATTATGAACTATTCCCTGCTGCTTCGAAGGGGAAGGAGAGGAGAATTCTTGATCCTTAACTGCAACATTGCATTTCTTATCAGTGCTTCCAGAAAGTACATGAAAGGGAAAAAAAGAGTTTTATAGCTTTACAGAACAACAGAAAACAAAACTTCCCTTCATAATCATTTCCCTAACAGAGAGGGTTCAAAAACCCTCCAAAGATCAGCAAGATAGGAAGCATTATATAAATTACTATATAGAATTGCTACTAACGAGCACTGCACGAGCAGAAATATTACTGACCTGCAAAAATACCCCAGAGGCGTACATCATAAAATCCATTTAAAAATCCCTGGAAATGCTCAATTCTAAGTTGCTTGTTTACCTGAGATGAGTAAGCAAAGCAACAAATATCATGGGGGTTTTGTCAGCACCTCATTAAGTTAGTAACTTAATGGCCTTTTGTCTTTTTTTCTAATAAAAATCATCACGAGGATGGATTTTCAGAAACGACAACACTGACATGGAAAATACATCCTGCAGTACGGCATCATTTTGCAAGAAAACGGCCAATTAAAGGCACATGAAAAACACATCAACTCCTTTAGTTTACCAACTCTGAGGTCTTGCAGCAGAGTGCGGATCACCCTATGCTGCAGGAAATTAATTTTTGACTTTTTATTTAACATGGAGGTACCTGTCTTCAGGAAATAGCTGACAGAAGTTGACACCAGCAGCAAGACAAACTGCAACCTGATTTTCATCCTGTTTAAGGCCACCTTAACACCAATGTTGGAAGTTTTTAGATTTATTATGAACATAGGAATACCTAACTGAACAAGCAATGTGTCATGGTGTTTGTTTACAGTGCCATCGGTGTATACACTGTTGTATGGAAATAATTAGATGAGCTGCTGACAAAGTTTACAATCCATGAAACCAGTATAAAGTACATTCAAAATTACACAAAATAACCACAAGGGAGAAGACTCTTAAGTTAAACAGGATAAAACGAGGGAGAAATAAAAACTTCATTTCTTCACCTAAAACAGAAAAATTGTGTGTTTGGCAGACTTTGTACAGCATAAGGGTTTGCTTGGTTAACTCTGTTCTGAACAGAGCCAACATAATTAAATAATATATTTAACATTAAATCTAGCCTTATATGTACCACGTAACCTTCAGCACACTCCTGTGAAATACAAGATTCTCCACAACACAAACGGGTGAATTACTGGTATAGTGACTTGCTCGTAACCCCACAGTTAACACAACAGAGCCCATGAGTCCCAACTCTCAACATCAGATAACCAAGAAATACAGGAGAGCACAGCAGTCCTGACAGAGAGCAACCCCCTCTGAAAGTCATTCCAAACTGCTTCTTTCTAATTTCTATGCCTATTTCCACACTAACAGTACAAATTAATCCTTGAATACAACTTTTTTGCTTAGTCTCAAAGCCATGCCATTAAACACTTACATGAAGCTTAGCTCTAAAATAATTCATATTAAAAGAAATAAGTATTTGATGAAGATTTGTTAGTATTAGTTCATGTAATAACTACATCAATTGTATTATATCTGTTCAAATATAATAGAAATAATAAGATGCAAAATAAATGTTTTAAAAGTATGCTTTAAAGGAGAGGAGAAATAGTCCTCTCCCATCCATAAATACCTAAACAGTTTATTTCAGTCACAGCGGAGTAGCTGTCTTTTTCATTATTTCTTTTAGTTATCTGATTTCATGCATCAAGGCAAAGGAGATTTCCTGTAGGGATTGTAGGATATTTTTATCCTCCAAATAGAGCACTTCATATCGTGCAGAAATCGTGCAGAGCACACCTGGACCTCACAGAGGCTTGCTCTTGCACGGAGGCTGGCGTTCCTCCAGAGGATCAAACCCTGGTCTTTGTCACAATCCAGACCTCAGATTTCGTACTTCAACAATCAGCTACATACGAAAAGTCATACAGCCCTGAAAACGCCTTTTCTCCAGATTTAATAAAATTTCCATGTTTTTGCCATTCTGCTTAAATCTACACTTTTGCACAGGGCTGCCAAAGTGTTCTGTTCAGCGTCCTGAGACCGCACCTCTCCTGAGCTCAAGGCCCCATGATTATTGCCAGCTTCCTTTGCTTAACTCTGCAACCATAACTTCCCTACAATCTAGCCATAACCCTGCTGCAAGATCATCTTGCTCTCCTTTAAACATAATTAGGTACCTGCTTGCAAGACAGGCTTCTCCCTCACATCTCTGGCGGTGAAATGACTAAATTCCCTTCAAAGCCATCCCATTTGCAACCCATTTGCTCCCTCTAACTCATCACTAGAGAATAAAGCTTTTGCCGAGGTTGTTCTTGTCCAGTCAGTCCTTTTTAGTTGCCATCCACACAGCTAGACACTGGTCAGTCTTCTCTCACAGCTTCCAAAACATGTTCTCACGCCCGCTTCAAAGATTTGACACCTGTACCCCAGATTTTCCATCATCTGAAGCAGGGACTTAAGTCACTTTGCAGAGCTCACCTACTGTACAGCTTCACGTAAGCATCTGCTGCTGAGAAAAAACATTTAAATATACCTCTCGCCCCGAACCATGCTTTCACCGACTTTGAGGTACCACTCGGACAAATTACGACGCGTTTGACCCTCCCTTCAAACACAGATGACAAAAGGACTCAGAGAAAAGGGCTGCTGAAGAGCAATCCCAGCACCAGCCACCTTCCCCCAGCACTGAGGATACTCTCGGTGCGGTAACACCTTTGCCTGCCTCCTTGCCAGGGAGAGGCGGCTGGAGAAGCCCTGACCAGAAGCTGCTCTCCTGGGGCACTGGTGAGCAATCCCCCCCACCCCGGGGGCTTGATGGCCTCTCGTACCATGTCACCGTCCATGGAGACCCACCACGCTGCCGGCCACCTCCACTGGGCTGCCACCCCCTCACGCTACCCCCCCCCCCAAGCAAACAGCACCCACTTTTCTCCCTTTCCCTGCCAATTCCCCCAGGAACAAGCACCCCACCCACGAAATCCCCTCTCCCACAGCCCCCCCCTCCCTCAAACACCCCAGCAGCAAACACCCCAGCCCCCGGTGTGTCCCCCCCCCAGCAAGAAGTCACCCATCCCCCAAAGCACACCCTCAGCTCCACTCAGGACAGAACACACACCCCCTTTGTACAGGGCACCCCAACCTGCCCACATAAGGGTGGCTCCTCTCTCCTCCAACGACCACCCCTCTCAGCAGACCCCCCCTCCCCAATAACGAGCACACCCTCCCTCCAGAGCCCCCCCCCCCCCAAACTGCCAGCGAGACCCCCAGGCCCGCAGCAACAAGCATCCCTCCCCACAGCCGTTAGCTTCTTTCCCCTTCTGTCCCCCCCACCTCAACCCCCCCGGTCCCCTCAGCCTCTCCCGCCCTTCCCCCACCTACCCCATACGCATTTTGGAACCGGACTGGCCGCCGCCACCGGGTAACGGGGGCCGCGGGGGGAGACGGCCCAGGTGTAGCTGCTTCTCCAGAGCCGACATGACGGCGAACGAGGCACCAACAAGACAAAAACACACGGCGAACACCCACCCCCCCCCCCCCCCCCCAAAAAAAAACCGCCCCCGCCGAGCGCCTCGGCCGCCGCCAACCCCCGCGCCGCGCCGCACCGCCCCACCGGAAGCGGCCTCCCCCCGCCGGGCACCCGTAGCTTCCCTCCCGTGGCCTTCTGGGAAACGTAGTCCTCGCCTCCCGAAAGGTGCTGCTTGTGCTCGCGGTGCATGATGGGAGTTGTAGTCCCGGAAGTGCGGCTTGGCGGCGTCCCGCTCCCGCCCAGGCGGCGGTTGCCGGCGCGGCCTGAGGCGAGGCGGGATGCGGCAGAGGAGGCCGAGGGTGCTCGCCCCGGCGGCGGGGCGTTCCCGGCGGAGGGGAGGTGGGCCGGTCCCTGAGGGGGAAAATGAAGGGTGGTGGGAACCGGCGGCGACGGTTGAGGAACGCGCCTCAGCCCGGCGCTCGCTGACGCCTCTCGGTCCCTCGTCCCCACAGGTACCGGCGACATCCCCGCTTCCACCAGCCTGCCGCCGCTTGTGGAGGGGCCGCTGCGCTGCTTCCTTCGCTGCACCGTCTCCCGAGTTGTATGGACGGCCCCCAAGCCGTTCGCCGCCCCCTTCGTCCGCCTGAGGTGGTGGGGGGAGACCTCCGACGGTACCGTCTTCCAGCCCGCCTCCCGGCCCGGGCAGCCGGCGGGGAGAACCACCGCCCGCTACGCTGTCCGCTGCGGGCCCAGGCAGTTCGCTGCCTACCTGACAGGTAGAGCCGCTTCGCCCTGGTCAGGCAGGCCAGGGCCGGGCCGGAGCTGCGGGGAGACCCGCAAAAGCCGGGGAGTTATTTACCTACCCAAGTAACCCCGGTCCTGGTTTTGCTTTACGGCTTTTTAGGTCGTTTTTCTGATTCGGGAGGCTTTTGGAATTGCTGGCATCGGTCTCCCTAGTAATCAGGTTTAGCCCTCAGGTCTGCAAACTGTCGAAGCCTCCTGTTGTCCCCTTAGTGTCAAGATCAGATGATTTTTGCTATTATACATATCACATTAAATAGACATTTCCATATTTTAAGGGTGGGAAGAATAAAAAGATGCTCAGATGAGCTGGTACTATTGTTAAGGTGATTAATTTAGTGAAAGATCTGCAGGAAATTAATGCAAGCCTGATGTCTAGAGTCTGTAAAACCTGTGCCTGCTGTTGCTGCTCATAGAATCACAGAATGGTTTGCTTTGGAAGGGACCTTAAAGATCATCTAGTCCAACCCCTCTGCCATGCGCAGGGACATTTCCCACTAGATCAAGTTGCTCAAAGCCTCGTCCGGCCTGACCTTGAACACTTCCAGGGATGGGGCATCCACAGCTCTGGGCAACCTCCTCCAGTGTCTCACCACCCTCATCATGAAGAATTCCTTTCTTAAATCTGATCTAAACCTACCCTCTTTCAGTTTAAAACCATTACCCCTTGTCCTATCTTCAGTAGTCCTTTTGTGGTAATCTTGTACTTATTTATCGTAATTTATTATCAGTATAACACTTCTTTACCTGCTGCCTCGTTATCATAATTTCATGATACAACATTATGTTAACCTCTAGCATCTCTGTCATTTTAACAAAAAAGCTTTAGTTGTGTTTAATTGTGACCGTGTTCTGTGAGACTGAAATGAAGCTGTTCCTAATTTTCGCAGATATGGGTGTGCTTGTCCTGGAGGTAATGACCAGACTTGACCATCTTCCAATTGGCAGAGTGCAAATCACTGGACTGTCCCAGCTCTCTCCCAGCCATCCGATCAATGGGTTTTTCACCATAGTTTCACCAACATCTGATAAACTAGGACAGCTGCAGGTAGTCCTTATGTCTTTGCTCTTTATAATAAATTGTATTGCTGTAAGACTTACCAGTATAATCAGGTGCCAGGATCAAGTTGTACTAGGTGCGCTACAGACCTGGTTTTTGTCCAAGGCATTCGTGAACTAAGGTAGCAAATGAAAAATGAATACTGACGGTGTTGACTCTCTTTTGTTTAGAAGGATGTGTGGCATTGGTAGTTCAACTTGATTAAGAAAATTGGTAGTCTCTACGCTGAGAGTGAGCTTTAAGAGCGGATTTAAAAACAGATACTCAGTTCTGACGCTTCTCCAGAGCCTCACTGGGCTCAAATTGTAGCAGATTTTGAAATCTGAGGTAAAGAAGGTGGTGTTCTGTTCTGCAGCCCTGGCTCTGGACAATTTATGCTGAAAGATAGTTGCCTGTGATTTGAAAACACAGAATGTGAAACAAATAGTTGTAAACATGTCAGAGTTTTATGATGTTACGTAACTGCATGATATAAATATTACTTTGCATAGTCCAGAGCGTGACAAGTAAAGTTGAATACAGTATGTGTTGCACTTAATTAAGAAAATAACAAAATACTGTTTTCACATTCTGTCTTTCAGGTCTCACTAGTTCTAGAACCTCTGCCAGAATTGTATGACACCAGCAGCTCTGTCCCAACCACAGATGCAAGTTTAGATGTCGCTCCTGCTCAGGGAAGCAGCAAGCCCCAGGTTCTTGCTCCATCACAGCAGCCCAGGCAAACACGGGTGACTATTGCTGACCAAGAGTCTGTTAACAATAGCAGAGCCACAACTCCCAGGTATCTTTTTTTCCCCATGACAAAATTCTGGTTTATTTTGCAGTTCACAACACTTTTTTTAAGCAATGGCTATACACTTGTAAGTTAGGGAATACTTGATCTTTTTGAATGTGCATTTTATATGAAATCCAGAACATTCAGCATTTCAGAGCTTACAGGGCCAGTTTCTCATCTGATATAAATTTGCATCCCACATTGACTTAGTTCAGGCTATGCTAATTGACACAAGAGGTACCACAGATCTTGTACTTACAGCTTGAGTCGGTCTCTCTGATGGTATAAGTGGAAGATAAGGAGTCATTAAAATAATGTGTCACATTTCTTTTTGGAGCTTCTACTGTAGGGGGGCAGCTGCAGTGCTAGGGAGAATTTGAAGAGGTTTGAATCCCTTTACCGATCCATTTTAGTTGTTACTGAAATAATGTTTCATTTTTCAATAGAGGAAAGGACCATTTGCTTTTCCAAGAGAACTCTGAAAACATAAAGGACACTTTTTCTGCTTCTCATCACCATCTGATTTTACCAGATGACTGTCTGAAAGTGAATCGTTCAAATTGGCAAGTGTCGTTTCCCACCAGCACTGATCCTGAAGCACCTGCTAGAACAAACACGCGGGTGCTCTCTTTGCATAATCCAGCTACAAAAGACCTGCTTTCAGGTTTGTATACAATTGTCGACATCTTTTAGATTTCGCAATAAATAGTTCTTGATAATATTGCAGGTGCCTATCTAGAGATAAAGACTTAAAGAAAAAGTGATACTCTGCATGCTCTCACTATATTATTTCAAACAGAAAATGATAATAAAATGGTCTTTGCTTAAAAAGTACTGATTTAGTCTTGCTGGAAGGTGGCTTGAGTATCAGGATCAGGCAAAACATGCTGCCCTAGCAGTATGCCTGAGCTCTGACCTGGCTAAAAGAAAAAGAAGCTCAGCTTCGCAGCCTGTTTAATCATTGACATGTCTTCTGAGATGGTCATCAAAGGTTCCACTCACATTCAGGTAGGTCTTGGGAGGATTTCTATGCCATTGGCATTTTCAGATGGAAAATAATTTCTTTTCCATCATCTGCCAGTTAACATCCCTTTTAGATCACAGACCCCCTGGACTGGATTCAAATGAGCATCAAAGTAGGGCGCATTTCCATGTGTGTTGCCTTTTGAGTTATTTTTTTATATTTACAGAGAAGGCCTAAAATTAGACTGCTGTTGAGACATCCTAAGGTGACAAGCTGTTCTTCCATACATTAATCTTGCTACTGTATCTTAATAATGCCCCTCTAATGCCTGACTTGTTGCCTGCAGATGAGTTATTTGTATGGCTCTGAGTGATAGAGGATTACTCTCACTCACTCCCAGCTGCGCTATCTGTTTTACGGTGTATAGCACGCACTTAATCTCCAGTATGTCAAGATCTCTTTATAACAGCAGAGAACAGAAGTTTCTTGACTGTAGCTGGCACATTTATTGTGTTTACACGTTGCTTTTAAATTGCATTTGAATGCTGAGATTTAATCCTTCTGCTTATTTCTCAGCTCTTTTGGATCAAGGCAATAAACTCCGTGATGCCATGGTTGTTTCTGCAATGAAGTCTAGCCCTGACATGGAGATTGAACTGAATGAAGTGCCTGCTTTTGTAGAGAGGGACAACTTCAAAGCACCAGCAAAGTGAGCTTGGGAAAGGGGGAAGTCATATTAAGTTCCAAACCATAAATTTTGAGACCCTATCAGGAAAACTTGAAATACTGAGATTCATGTGATGTATATTAGGATTCTTGTTCAAATGGGAAATTAACTTCTACTTGTGAATAAAATGCTACATTTTGTGAATTGTTTTTAATCATCATGTAGTAAGCCTTGATTTAAGTCACTGATTTTAATTTTATTTCACAGTATATTTCTATTTAGTACAGTGTTATTTGATAAGGAAATGTTAAATGTTGATAAGGAGTAAGAGTATGATAAGGAACACAGCAAATTAAATGTTTCTTGATCACAGAGAACAGATTTTTGAAGAAATGTAAGTAATTAGTGACATAAATTGAGTACTTTTGCATATTCTAGTTTGCACCTCTTGATGCCAAAATACCCATGAAAATGCATCTATAACTGTGTTCTCAGAATTAGTAGTCATTATCTTCTTCCATATGATCTTTCTTAGCAGACTGAAAAAAAAAAGTGTTTGTGCCTTTTCAACTTCTAACTCCAACTTTGTTTAGTACTAGGCTTAGTAAACGTTCTCAGTTCAGTGAAATTGAAATTTAGAAGCATTGAGACAAATGCATGTTTTTTACAGGAGAAACTTCAATTCCTTGTTTTTGGAAAAAGATTAACAATGCCTTTTGTTCCACTATAAACCAGAAAATACTGTCACTGTCTTTGACAGTCAATGATGCTGTTGCAAACACAATTTAAATTATTTCTGCTCAAACTATTCCAATTTGTTTAAAAGTAGATTATTTTGGACTTTCCAGGAAAAATTGATAGAGTATCATTTATAAACATCTTGTTTGTCTTTCTCAGGCCCCCTCTCCTCTTGTTTGCAGTAGCTGTGCTTAAACTGCAAGATTGGGCCAACCTTTACGGTTGGGCTCAATGATCTTGAAGGTCTTATCCAACCTAAATGTTTCTATGATTCTGTGACACATTGTAAAGTATAAGATTTTGGATGTGACTTGCAGCAGACTGCAGGGTTGCAGAAAGTTTTTGTGTATCTAGAGATTAAGCTGCAAACTGGAGAAGCCTGTACATAACCTTTGATTTTTATCCTTGATGGATTAATCTTGAACGTGCCTTAATATCTTTATTTTTCCTTTTACTGCTGTCTCTGCTGCAATCGCTGTTATCCAGGAGCCCAAAAGGCTTGAAGGCAAATTTTGTGCCCACTCCTGAAGATCCCCATCTCTTCACATCTGAAGTTTCAGGTCAGCAGTTTGAGCTAAACTCTGAAGAGAGAGCAATACAGTTACTATTGGGCAGGTGAGTGTAATGCACTGGGGGTTACTGCAAAATTGTCCTTATTTGAGCACTTTATACTGAAAAATGCCTCTGGACTCTTCAAGTTCTGCACATTTCTGGAAATGTAACCAGCGAATCATATGTGCAAGAGATGGAGGTGTTTTATACCTCAGCTTGCACTCAACTTTAATGTATGACAACCTAGACAGCTCCAAGTACCTTGATGTAAAAATTATGTCAGAAAGAGTAACCACAATCTTTGATAAGAATAACTTATTAAATAGTTGTAACTGTTGTGCCCTAAAATGTTAAGAAGTACATAAAACAAATACAATGTTTCTTTGAAGAACTTGCGATCTGTAAATTAAAAATAGTGAGAACCAATAGTTATTTTTAATCTTTCTCCAAATATTAACTTGACCTTTTTCTCTCATTTTGTGAGGAGTAGTAAGAGTATGAATGTCTTTATCCAAATCAGGGGTATGAAGCATACAGCCTCTGTGTTGGATATGGTTCAAAATTTCAGATCATATGTTTTGTGCCCTGCACTTATTTTTTCCCTGTGGTTTATCACTGGATGACACTGAAGTGTTTGCAGACCATAAAATGGTTTTGAACTCGCAGCACAGATAGAAAAACCCTTAAACCAAACAAAACCCAACTTTTTCCAATGATGTTCTAAAGATACTTGTATTTACCTACTCAGATATAGCTTGTATTTATTTTTTATTAAAGTAAACTGTCCTTAAGTATTACTGGTATCTTAAAGCATTACAAAAGTTATAAAGTACTTATGGATAAAAATTATAGGTAGATATTAATAGATATATTTTACGATGAAAGTCATCAACGCCTGGAATGGGTTGCCCAAAGAGGTTGTGGAATCTCCAGCTTTGGAGATACTCAAAATCCGACTGGACAGTTTTCTTATTTGCATCCTCTGCCTTTGAGCAGGGGTTGGACTAGATGATGTCCAGAGGTCCCTTCCAACCTCAGCTGTTCTGCAATTCTATGGATATATATTCACACGCACTTTTTTCACATTGGGTCCAGAGATGTTATCACAAGATAACCCATCAGGTCACAGACACGTGTTAGGTTGGGTACAGCGCTGTGTAAGCACAATTTGGCTGTATCTGGAGCCAATATAGCCCAAATCCAGTATAGAATAGACAGTATTGTCAGAATTCATAAGACATTGACTGCAGAACTTGCAACACTAAGTTATGTTTCTTTCTTTTGTGTCCACAGTGCTGATTTATCTCCTGTGCATTTCTGGGATCAGTCAGGTTCCATTTTGGATTCTCTCTCTCTCGGGAGTGAGGTGTATGACAGTGAACTCAATGATCCGCATTATGACCAGAGTCTGCTAGAGAGTCTTTTTTACACAGCTCCTGTAAGTTGAGATCAAAAGGAAGGTGCTTAATATGTAGCCCCTAAGGTGAAGAAAATCAGAAGTCTGCATCAAAAAATAAAGGCTACAGATTTCAGTATTAGTAAGGCTTAATAAGCATTAAGTATCATACAGAAGCTTGTGAGAACATTGGGTAAAATTAATATTATTAAAAGAATTCTATTAGGACTACAAAGTCAAGCAGTGAGTTTGGAAATTGCTAGGATTGAGGCAGTCCATGAAAACTTTTTTTTTTAAACCTCTAAAAGATTTTGATACAATTTTAATTGTTTTGAATTATGCAATCCGCAAGTTGTTTTTTCTTTATGTATTATGACCATTATGTATCTTTCTTGACAATGGTAGTTAACTTTTTATTTTATGTGCATTATTTCTGTTTCAGAAATCTGATTCCAGTTTAAGTGATTTCCTCAGTGATGATGATGTTAACTCCTCCAAAAAAGTAACCAAGACAGAAACTCTCAAGAAAGCTGATCCAATGAATCCACAGAAGGATTCTAATGCCTTTGATGAGGGTCAGAAGGTGACAGAAATTAAACCCAGGTAAATAGTTACATTAGTGACTTGTTTTGCAGCTTCTTGTTCATTGTGAGTTAGTATTAGCAAGAATCACACTATGTTATCGTGCTCCATTATTATCACACAATTCACTGAATAACCATTTTGGTGGGGAATTTTCATAGCATCGCTGGGAATGATAAGCCATCAGCATCACCCAGGCATTGCTATATATTGTTAAAGAAACTATTGAGATGCAATTAGTTAAAATCACAAGTTTGCAAAAAATGCAATAAGCCTAGTAAGAATGTTTTGAACTGTGGAAGCAGAATTGCTAAAGCCTGGGTGGGCCTCTCAACTGAACTCTCGCCCTGTCTCCTGAAACAATAATCTCTGTGTAATCTTCATGCTAAATTAGTCCCTGTACTGAAAAAAGCAGACTTGTGCAGTTCTGTGGCCTTGTGTATGTAACAGATGTGAAATAACTCACATCCTATTATCTGTCTTTGCACAATGTCTCTATGTGTATAAAATTTGTATCTGCTTTACAGGGACAGAGTTCACATCAGCAGAGTCTGTTTCTCTGCTGATTTGTGTTCTCTCCTACAGCTGTAGTGAATAAACTTCTTTTCTGACCTGATCTAAACTGTGTTCCCTTTTTTCCATGACAGAACCGATAAAACTGTGTCCCTAAAAATCCAGTTATCAAGCTTTACTTCTACAATACCAGTTAGCATTAAGGTTTTATGACTTCTTTTTTCTAATTCACCTTCAAACAATTATTTCTGAAACTTTTCTTACAAATACTGCTATTTTTACATTCAGATAAAATTCATATCTCCAGAGGTACCAACACAAAACCTCTTACAAGTCAAGTCTTACAAATAAAGTGCAAGTGAGGTTTTAAATTATGACAAAAATCCTGTTGCTGTTCCTCTGCAGCAGTGACTTGTCCATGTGTGTAACTGTATCTTCTCCCTTTTTTTGTTTATGACATTGAATGAGGCTTTTCCTTTTGAAGAGTGAAGAGTTAGACTGTGTAAGCTTTTTTCAAAACTCCAACAATGTGAAACGCTGTTGCCTTTTTTTTTTCTCCAATTATGTTCCCTAGATATTGTATATTACAAGATTTCTGTTACGGAGACCACCAAATTTGTTGTAAAAAATACATTAAAAATGTGCATTTTAATGAGCCATGAGCAGTTTTTAAATAATATCCCACCAAGCTACAATTTTCCCTTCATGTAGTTGTGTTAAGAATGTTTGTGTAGTCCTGATTCTCAGTTTTATCTCTTCAGCTGCTCTCCTACTAGGCCACCGGTTCCTCCAGAAGATCACACAGAAGAAGCTCATGTCACATCCTTCAGTGCAGACAGGTTGGCATTGCTGGAGCGAATACACCTAGCCAGGGTCATCATTGAAAGCTTGAAAATCCCTCTTGAGAGCATCCAGATTACACCAAGAAAGAAAGGTTTAATGGGGAAGCCTCCAAGGCCTGCATCAGTTAATAAGTGGTAAGGGAGATTGTTTCTCACCAGCTTGTTACTTGTGCCTTCAAGGTAGCTTTCTCTGAGGTCTGTTGTGTAGTCCAGCTTACCTAAGCTCTCCAGGCTTCTGAGGTCTTCCTATTTCTCTGCTCCTCTCAGGAAATTGTATACCATAGACTTCTGAAAGTTAGAGATGTGAATAATTTATCCTGATGCGGGCTCACTTTAGGCGGTGCTTTTTCTGGGATTTTGGGGAGTTACAAATGTGCACTGTGCATGGCAGTACATTGGAAACAAAAGGGGTTTTTGTTGGAGGAGGATCTGACATACATGTAATCTGTTGAAGGAATTCATAAAATAGGTAGTTCAATTATCCTAAAAAAATAGAGTAACAATAAATTGTGGATCTGAAACTTGCCTGCTATGTTCAGTTTCATTATGTACATTAGATTTTTGGTGGATTGTGATCATCCATTCACTTTTTCATTCATAGTACCTTCTTTGTTGAGTACCACTTTCCTGTGGGAGCCTCCAAGGATGAAAAAAGACAGGTCTCCATAAAAACAGAAGTAATTCGAATAGCTTCAAGTAAAATCAGAGATGACGGTAAGAGCATTATTTTTCCCCCTTGTATTTAGTATTGTTGACTCCTTCATCTCTTAGAAATTATTTAGTAGCATTTTCTATGTATTTTCTTTGCTGCCTGAAAAATACAGTACGATTAGGGGCACCTTTGCCAACAGAGTTGCTTCGCTGCAGGTAGTGGAATGGTCCTCTCAGGGAGAAGGAAGCCAAGAGAGAGGTGGTTTTTTTTTTGGCTTCCAAGAAGTATTCATGTTGGGATTTTCAAATTTCTTTTCCTAGGGACATAATAGCAGGTCAGTAAGCCCATTCTGTCACTTCAACATAAACCCAATATCCTTTCTGCAATAGTATGAGGATGATAAAGTACTTTTAGAAATATCAGAGATACTTACACCTCAAATAAATAATTTTTCCAGATGTTGAAGTATGTCATGTAATATCTGGAAGAGCTCAGAGACTCTGCTGGATCCAAGAGATCTTGAGTCCTGTGCTCAAATCATCCTGTGCTCAAATCAGTAGACATTAATCTCTTTACTGAGAGTCACCAGTGTTTGTATCCCTGAGAACAATTGATGTTAATGTTTCTCTCCTCAGTGAGCAGAGAATGCTGTATGAGCAAGATCCTCTCTGCCCAGTCTTCCCAGAAACTGGAATGCCAGGGTCGCTTTCAAATGCCTCTCCCATATGGTCATTCATTGGCTTTGCATCTTTCTGGGTGGCACTTGAGAGATCTGGGGGTAATTCTCAGTTCTCTTGTACATTCTCCATTTGTGTCCAGACAAAACATCTAATTCTTATGAACCTTAGCTCTTTGTAATACAAAAATAATACAGCCTCCTGCACGTTGTCTTGTGTGGTTAGATTCCAGCTCTTTGGAACCTAGAAAAAGAGGTAGGGCTGAAAACAATTTGAAGAAGCCGTCAAGTCAGTCCACTGTACCATTATCTTTCCTGAGAGCTGTTTATCTCATTTATTAAAGATGCCCAATGGGAAAAATTCCATAGCCGTCCCAGGCAAGTTGTAGAAGTGCTGTGCTTCCTGTTAGAAAAGCTTCCGTATGTCTAACCTGAATTTTTGTCATCACAAGAATACTTCCTTTATCCATTGTGAACAAAGAAAGCATACTATTTCGATACTGTTCTTGTACTTCTTGTTCTTCTCTTTTCTAGACTAAATGCCAATTCATTCAGTCTTTTCTTGCAGATATTACTTTTCTCCTGAACCTGCAATTATTCTTGCAGTTCAGCTTTGACTCTCTCAAGATGTGTCTTGAAATATATTGCTTAAAATGAGACAGGGTTCTCCCACTGAACAAGGGAAAGTCTCACTGCGTGCTAGGATGACAGAGACTTGGTATCAACTGCAGCCTTTAAATGCTGTTAAAGTACTCATTCTGTTGTGCTGCCCTCCTGCTATTTTTTGGCCTTGGAAAATGAAGAATGGTTTACTTTGGGCTTGGTGTTAATAAGTAATGCAAAATTAAATGATTGTGTGTGCAACAGAGCAATCTCCACAGGAAAGTTTATTTATATTCAGTTAGTTTTTAATATTTGTTGCTCTTGTGAATAATAAAAAAAAAAAGTAGTAAGTTACCCACAGACTTGTAACATAATTTAATAGATTGAAACCTCGAGAGATTCTTGTTGAGGGTTCCAGCGGCAGACCTTCCCCCTTCAGCTCCCAGCCTTGCTTGCACATCTGCCAGAATCAGAGATCAAATGCTCTCTGTTTGTCCATCCTTCTCAGAAGTGCCATCACTTTCCCCTCATACCTTCTGAACTGCATGTGTCTCTACTCACCCTGCATGTTCTCTGCAGAGACTGAAGATTTCTCTGTTCTTGATCAAGCTCAAAAGACAGGTTAGATCTGAATCCAGTTAAGAGCTCACAAGTCTCTGTCTTCCTTACAGTTGTGAAATTTCAGCAGCGGTTTGTGTTCCCTGTCCGTTTTGGTGGAACAATGATAGAGCACTGGTGGAGCTCTGACCTTGCTTTTAAAATCTACATGAGAAAAAGCACACAGAAAAAGGTACTTATTAGAAGTTGTTTATACTTTGTGTATTGAAAAGCAAAGAAATTCTTTGCATTTCTGTTTCCTCCAAATACTTATGCAGACAACAGTGGCTTTTCTAAGTCTTCTGCAATGCTTCATTGCAGTTGCTGCCATCTCAGCCATCAGAGGCAAAACAAAGTAATGTGGCTTGACTGGGCCACTTCTTAATCGACCATTGCCAGATACTATGAAGGGAAATGACATTATGTGCAGATACTAGATGTTGAACTAATTGCTGTTCAGTCTTGTTGCCCAACTAGATGGTTTTCTGAGTTTGAGACTGACAGGCAAAAAAAATTGTCCTTCCCTCATCTTTAAAACTGATCTCTTGCTGTTGAAGCATAGTGGATCAATTACAAGCATTAGTCTTCAATGATAACACAGCTCGTTTAGCAATATAGAACGAGTTAACGTGGATGCAGTTGATATCATTACTGTGCCTGGGGTAAGAGGAGTAATATGAGGTGTGAGAAAGTGGTGTAACTTGTGCATTTGGAGGGGAAAAAAAAATATCTTTTGTTTGGGTACAAATATTTGCATAATCATCTGCATGTGATGAAGTCAGTGAGAGGTGTTAACTCAGCTTATGTTTTGTTTTAGTCATCACCAAGGATATCTGCCCATCTGTTCTAATGGGAGCTTTTCGTTTAAGGGGTGAATAAATTGCATCTTAAAGTATGGAAATTTTGCTCAGTTACTAGGATTTGGAATGTTCATTTTTGCATTATCCTGGAACTGTTTACTGTAGGTACTGGGAGAATTTTCCTTATTGTGTCCTAGTGATACTTGAAACTGGAACTAAGGGAAACTAAGGGAAACTTTCCTACAAATCCCTATTGGTAAAACTAGTGGCATAGGACTGAGGAGTGGCTGACCATGGCTTCCCATTTGTTTCATATTACGCCCTTAGTTCTTTAAACCTGACAGAAATCTTGCAAAATTGATTCTTTTTCTGCCCTCAGCCAGTGGCCGTTGGCTCAGCAGCACTTCAGTTACGCAAGGTTATCCAGTCTGAGTTGCTCGCTGTCAGCTGTGAAATACCTGTGGAGAAAGAGAGAGATCAGACACAAGTTGGACCACTAAAGGTATGTGTTTTACCGTATGGAGTTTGAGTTACATGACGTGTTGTAACTAATTTTGGCTGCATATTATCTCTTTTTTAAATTTTTCCTCCTCTTTCTTTTCTCTCATTGTTTTAATATGCCAGGTCTCAGATAGGAAGGTTTGTAAGACCAATACAGGATAACATGAACCCTTTTTTTCCTTTGGGTTTTGGAGAAATGTTTTGAATATATGTCCTGCATGTCTAAGGATGTTGCTGTGTGATGTTCCTCTGGCTGCAGGGTAAAATGAAGGTCAAGAAGCTAGGGCTTGGATACAGAAACCACTCTACAGGCAGATTTTGAGTGGCACACGTTCAGGGCTGGGAGCTTTGGCTCCTGCTCAACACGTGACATGAGCTGAGGTCTCTCCTGCCACAGAGGCCTGATGCTCCCTGTCATTGGTACCACCTTGTCACTTCAGGAGTTAGCTTCTCCAGCCAAAGTTTCTACTAATGCTCAGCTTCTGATTGAGAAGAATTAACAGTTCTGCATAGCACATTTGAGAGATATGCCAGTTCTGAAGATAAACAGCTCTCTAGATTAGCAAGTGAAGGTTTAAGAGAGTATTTAGGAATTTTATATTCAGAGCTCCTAAATTATTCCCAGAGAACATGATCATGGACTGCTTCTGTCACTTTGTAATTCATGGGTTGAGCAATGTTTTCTGTCATAGGGGCTGTGAAACTTCTTCCAGGGAAGCCATTCAGCAGAGCTGCCAGTAGAGGAGCCACATAAGGGTGAAACATAAAATGTAGAGGTTAGGTGTGAGAGGAGTTAATTGAAGGCAGGAGGAGAAATGGTGTGTTGTGGAGGAGAGAATGGAGTGGAACAGGGTGTGAGAGGAGAAAAGCAGAAGGAGGTGTTGTGGGGAATTAATGAACTGAAGTTCCATGCAAGAACTTATGGAAGGGGAAGCTAATACTTAAAGAAAACTGATTTTCGTCGCCCTGTCTCTTAGGTTTCACTTGCTCAGTGTAATACCTGCCTATCGGAAATACATGTATGTCCAGCTATTCTAGCCAGGGCATGGAGGGTAAGGGATGTCAGCTATTGAGTCCACTTTGCATTTCTTGGGTTCTTTCTGACAGATGGCCTTGAACTCCTCATCTTTGGACGTGTTCTTTATACACTTTAGGAGTAGGTACTGTTTGGGATCTTTTGCCGCAATATCTTGTCTCATCCCTCCTAAGTTATAGGCAAAATTCTTGAGTCTGATTATTTTGTTTTCCTTATTTGGGCATTTTATGGCTCCAGTCCTTTTCTTTATCCTGTTACCTTATGTTCTGGGCTTCAGTTTGTTCCTCCGCTTCTTGCTGTCTTGTCATGTGAATGAATCCAGCAGATCTATGATGCTCTAGCAATTAACACTTGCAAATTAACACTTGCAATTCCTTTAACCTTTGTTCTCATGTTTCTTTCATTGCTTTCACACACATATTTTCATTCATACCAATCTAACTATTTCGTTTGCAAATCTTGACAACATGAAGAGGCAATTAAAATGTAGGACAGAGTGTTAAAAAATAAAAGCCAAAAAACCCAACCTCAGAAAAAGAAGACGACAAATGCAGTGGAATATGTAGACTGTTGGAGAGAAAAAGGAGCCCACAGAAGGGAGAGCGGTTAGGGACAGCTAAAATCAGCAGGGAATGTAAAAGCGAAAGAGCAGTGAAAGAAAACATTTTGAGAGAAACACTTCTTTTTAATAATTGTTCGAAAGCAGCAAGTGCTGTAGCAAAGTGGAACAAATGATAGTTATGATACTTTGTCACAGTACTTTTCACCTTGGCTAGGTAGGTGTTTGTTTTTCAGTCAGCTTTGTGATTGGTTTTAATTTTTTCCTTTATTCGGCTGTAATTGTATGTTTTTGTACTTGAGTTACTGCTTTATTTGATAAAACTGCATGTAGTTTATTTTGCAGTGACAGTTGTAGCTTGTAACCAGCATGTGTCTAAAGGTAAGCCTTCTGGGTGATGATCTAACACAGTTCTTGAACAAAATATGCCGTGCATTTTCCTGAGTTTATGTTGCAGTCTCTTGTCTTTGTATGGGGCATGTCTTCTGATCAGCTCACTTTGCCTTGCACAATACAGGTATCCTTAGAGCTTGCAGCTGACAACAAAGACTTCACCTGCACCGCTGCCAGGTCAGCTATGGCTATGCAGCAAGTCCCAGCTCATGCTGTAATAAGTCCGCGGCTGGAATTCCAGGAGCCCAACAGGAAGAGTGTAAATGCAGAAAGCCCTCGCTGCTTGAAACTTAACAATGGTGAGGACTCACAGAAGAAAGGAGCAGCCAGCATAAACGTCATGCAGCCATCCCAGGCTGTACCAACCTCTGTAGCCCGTAATCTGATGACACAAATAACTGCATCTGAAGAGGATGGGTTGTTACTGCATGTGCTGTTGATGGTGCCTGAAGGAAAGGATTTTGTTGCTGAAGACTATGGACTCCACAGTTCTTGTAATGTGTATTTAAACTGCAAGCTGCTCAGCTCTGAGGAGGCAACAAGATCTACTGTTGTATGGGGCACAACACAACCTGCCTTTAATTTTTCTCAGGCAAGTCACATGTCTTCCATTTAACACAGATTGAAATGTGCTATTCCACACTGACAAACATATTTCAAAGCTAAGTTACTTTTATATATGTAGGAACTTCTCTTCTTGGCCCTGTTCAGTATATTAAAGGTATTTTCAGTATTGTTTTGGCTGCATTGCACAGTTTGAAATGCAGTTCCTTGAATCATCCAAATAATAAACGGGACTTTTGCAGTACAAAAGAAAAATAGTCAGAAAAGTGTAGGTCAAAACTGAAAAAAAAGTTGATTTCTCCTTTCTTCCATTTTGGCAAGAAAACACATTGTTAATGGCATCTTCACGGCATCCTAATATGTAGATGTAGATTTTTTTTGTTTGTTCCATTGCTCAGTGTTCTTTTTCTTCTCAATGGCTATATGAGCACAGAAGTGTGGGGTACTGTCCTTATATGGGCCAGAGCCTTCCCCAGGCAAACAGCAGAATTTCAAGCATTTAATAATGTTATGAGTTTGTAATTTTATTATGGACATTTCCTTTGGAAATGTCAGGATGTTCAAATGCATTTGTTTTATTTTTAAAAACAGCTAGTGATTTGTGAGACTCCTTAGTCTTTAGCTGAAAGAGTGAAATGTAAAAACACAGCAAAAGACATCTGAAACAGTTGTCTGAAATTATTTATTTGTTGTTTAGTAAACAGGTGTTTAAAGATAAAGGCAATGTTTTTCAAGATAGCATATGATCTTATGTTAAAATTTATCTAAATTGCATTTACTTTTCCTGGCTAGCTCTTTTCCAAGCTTACCAGTTTTCTGAAACTTGTTAGGCAAGTATACATTTAATTTTTAATTTCCATATCTAAAGAGCACAGTTCTATAGACTGGAATAATGTAGCGTTACCAGAATGCTCTGTACTTCGCAATAGCTTCCAGTGTATTCTGTGTACTAATTCTGCATTCAACTCTTTCAGGTGATGCCTTTTTCATTGACTTCCAAACACCTGGAGCGGCTGAAGAACAATGTCATGATTATTGAAGCATGGAACAAGATGGGAAGTCCTGGCTGTGACAGACTGCTAGGATTAGTGAAACTTCCTCTGCATCAGTTTTACATCTCATTCAAGTAAGCATCTTTGTTCCATATTTTATGGGTTGCGAAATATCCTAACTGATGCTCAGAGAAAGAAGGGAAGGATGGTGTCTACGGTTTGTGTGGAAGGGTTCATAATAATACTTTATAGCAACGGGCATTTTTGTCCTGCCAAGCTTCCTCTGGCCCTTTCCTACACTGAGCAGTATATAAGTAAGTTACACTGTCCTCATACAGAAATACAAGTAGACCGTGAGAAATAAAGACACTGCACTGCATCAGGCTTGGAGCCAGGTTAACTTGTGGTCCTGTGAAAGAGTAAAACTGTAAGAGATCAAAGTGACTGCATGGGAAAAGTAAGTGTGGTTTCCCACTGGTGATTGTCCAAGGTTACGACTGATGGAGTGATTATGCTCTGCATAGATCCCATTGCTAGGGATGCTGTCAGTTTGCACAGCACACGATAATGCTTGTGGTATCTAAAAGGTCTCTAAATAGTTCATGTTTTAATTGTCTTATCCGATGGGTCTCTCCAGACCTCTTGTTCTTTTTGGTTCAGTGTTTTGGCTTCTTGTTCAATAAAACACCTGCTTAAAGCAATTTAAATTGATGGAAATACTGGACAGAAGAGATTCTTTCTAATGGGAAGAATTAATTCCTTTTATTTTGGTCAGACTAGTGATAGGTGGAAATCAGATGGTGCTGGAACCGACTGGCCACTACTTTGTTAATTATTAGTATGTCATTTGGATATTTTTTCAGTAATCCACTGTAGTTTACTTGTGTGTATCTTCTGTGTATTATTAGAGGTTTCTACATTTCTCTTGGAGACTGTCCCTGTTCCTTCTTTTCTTCCTGCCCAAGTCCATTCCCAAAGGCATATAACTGCCTCATAATAATATCATATGGCTACAGTATATTAATGGGAGTCTTGTTGTAGTTCATCACCTTGCTCACAGATTTGTAGGCTGGCTTATAGCTAAGGCCATGTTAGGTTTTGGAGAGCTGTGCTCTCTTGTTGCTGAAAATAGCTCACAGATCTGTGCTTTGTGAAGACTAATGTAATTAAGGTGGACTTTTGAGGAATGGAGATAGATTGGTTTCTAACTGCATTGAAAGTCCCATCTAAAATGAGCTTTGTGTGATCATGTTCATATTCAGACGGCTCATTCTCATGTTGGGTCTTTTTTTGGGGTTTTGTTTTAATCTGTTCTAGAGATCCAAAGATTTACCACCTGCTTCTTCAAGCTCAGTATCCAGTGGTTGCTGTGGACAGCTATATGCCTGTGATAGATGTTTTTACTGGCAGTAGAAGTGGAAGCCTGAGGGTCATTCTGGCGATGGGGTCAGCTGATCAAATAGTGGCACTGCAAAGGCTAAAAAATGAAGAAGGAATGGTACCTCCTGTCACACAGCGCCCTTCCCACTCTCTGGACCCTCCTCCTACAAAGCCCGCAATGGTATTGTTCAGTAAATTCCCTTGCTGTTAGGGACACATGAAAAGGATTTTACCAGTGTGTTCATTAACAGACCAGTGATCCCCAATCTCTTTTGATGCTGTAGCCAATTTTGTTATAAACGATCATGTTCTTTGCAGAATTATATTGCTTTTACTTTTTTCTTACCCACTTTCCCTCACCAGTCTGACATTATTGCCCTTTTTACTGCCCTGCATATCCATTGCTTCTATCTACATGACAAGTGCAGTAAAAAAAAAAACCCAAAATTGGAGAAAGATCTTAATTCTCACAGCCTTATTCTGTACCATACAGGTTTTGCCACTACCTTTGCGTTGGATATGTAGGAACCTTCATGGTTTTTATGTGCTGTGGTTTTTTGGCTTTTGCAGAAAAAAAAAATTGCTATCAGGCTTTTGATGTTTCTGTGAACTTTAGGAGGAAAATGGCAGATAGTGGTTCTGCCCCGTCTCAGGCTTCTTAGAATCTTATGTTCCCAGTCCTCTTGTATGCTGTTTCCTAACGAGTCATCCTTTCCACGTGGATTTCCTTTGTTTTATTAGCAGTTAGACCAAGAAGGGGAAGGCCTGATGGAACATGTGTTTGAGATCCATGTGGAGAGTGTGAAAGGGCTCACTCCCTTACAGTCCACTGTCTGGGGAGAGGCTGACTGCTATGTACAGTACTATTTCCCAGTTCAAGAGTCTGGTTGTGGTGCACTGCAAGGAACTGAATTGCATGAAGATGGTAAGTTTGTTTTATGATATTTATTAGTATCATAAAATGCTTATTTAGAGCATTGCTTTAGTTAAATACTGTTTAGTAATGTTCTCTCTGCTTAAGTAAGAGGGTTTGTATTTCTCTGAGCTTCCATAATGCAGCCAGTGCTTGCTTTCCTCAGAAGATCTGCATACAACTGTACTTGCTCTGTGTCAGCAAATTAAAAGCCTGCTTTGACTGAGGCAGATGGCAAAGTTCCCAGCAAAAAAGGATACCTAGTTCTGAATCTCTTCACTTGGTGCCTTTTTGTTAAAGATCCTATAAGAGTTCACCAACTGATCCTGCAAAGATGCAAATACAGAGTCACAGGGAATACTAAGATTATATACAGTTAAATTCAACAAAGGCTTTACATACACAAGCCTTTCAAGATGCTCATTTTCATGGATACACCAAGAGAAGTCTTGCATGTTTTAGATCATTGGGATTATAAAGGAGTATTTAAATAATTGCAATTGTAGAAAAGGACTTAATGTTGTCTTTGAGTGCTTTGAATCATTAATATCTATTTCCTCTGAAAAATGATGGTCTGTAACATTGTTCCATAGCAGCTCTGTGGACTATGTCAGCTTCCAGCCACTTTTCACAGTAATTTTCAGCCTGTGGCTCACAGGTTCATGGGACTGTGTGAATTGTTTGTAAAAGATTTGTGAAGTGAAACTCAGAAGAGCTAGTCTTCTGGCGGGAGGATTTAACTTATTGTCTCTGGGTCCTGCCTCCTGAAGGACTGCAAACAGGAAAAGGTTGAAACCCGCGAATGCAACCATTTTTAACCAACGCTGCTTGACTTGTAGGCATCAAATTAAAGGCGTTTCGCACAGCAACCACTTTGTGCGTCCCCGATCCCGTGTTTAATGATGAGCATCATCATTCTTTGTTGGTTCCTGCTGATGTCCCAGTCCAGAGACTCCTGGTCAGTGCATTTATGGCACCAGGAGCGGCTGGAGGAGGAATCCAGTTTGAAGTCTGGTGCAGGTACAGAATAACATCCTATTTTTTGTAGATGTCACAGCAACACAGATGGAGACATATCTGGTATTGAAATATCTCTAGCTAGGGGATGGATATTTAATAGTAAGTGAAAAAATGGTGAGCTCATCAACATTTGGTGACTAATATCTGCATTTAAGATTACATTTAAGACATGTGAGCCTTTTTTCTCCCCCCAAGAGTGCTAATTACACTTTTCTTCTTACAACTTCTTTAAAAAGTGTGTGCTCTTACTTTGCTTTCTTCCACTTTGTCATCAGCATAGGGATCTAAAAGTAGGTTTTTAATTCAGATGTGCCAAGCATTTTATTTAATAGCACCCTGGCAGTATAATTTCATTTGGGGGGGGGGGGGTGATTCCCCTAATAAAAGTCACTGATTACAAAAGAAAAATACTATAAAATGTTTGTAAGTTCAAATTGTAGTTTCTTTGGCAACTGAAGCTAATTACTAGTAGTGGAAAGCAGAGACCGTGAAGACAGATAGCTTTAGAAAAGCATAATTATAATGATCTGTTCATTCTGTAGTAAGCAAACCAAGCTATTTAAAATTTGCGAAGTCACGTGAGAATTACTACATGCTGGATGTGTTTACGTTAGTTTTGGTAATGACCAGAGCAGTTGAAGTGACCAATTGTTAGTACCTGGCATTTCAAAAATGTGCTTTAGCTCAGTTTCCTGAGGACAGCTAGACTTTGGTTTAATCTTGCCCTGACCACTCACTGATAGTGGCTGGTAAATTTAGGCTGTTCTGGGTGAAAGGAGCAAATTACTGAGCTGGAAGCCTTTTAAGAATTCTGTAAACATCCTCTTACCAGTTTGCAATATTTGAAATGGAAAAAGCTTACCAACAGATCTTTGTAATTAGGAAGGAGATTAGATACCGACTGCCAGATTCCAAGTCAGAGAGTTCTTGCTATGATGCTGCCAGCATCTTGAATTACCCCTGGAAGTGTATGGGGAAAATGTAGAAACCAACAGGTGTAATATTCCAAGATATTGGGACTACTGGTCAGGCAGTGCTCTACCCAAGACTCAAACAGTAAATTAATGTTCAGGATTTGTCCCAAAATGGAAAGGAAAACACGAGTCTATAGCACTACCACATTACTCAGTTACTGCTACTGAAAACCCAGTGGATGCCTTTCTCCTGATCTACCTGTTGTTCATTAGATAGAGTGCCAAAACTTGCTTTAGGATGAGTCTGAAGCCAAGTAGCACAGTGAGAAGCAGTCTAGAGTCATTTTTTACACTCACAAACTGGTGCCACAAATCTGTTCTGCAAGTAGCATTTTTATCTATTAATGAAAATTGAGAGCAGAGAGTATTTGGTACCAGATCCTTCTCTTGTTTTTCTTTGGGATGCCAATTTTTTGGTAGAGTTTCTGCTAGTTGACTTGCTAGGACTAGTGCAAAAGAACATTTGTAGCATTACCTACTTGAGCACTTACTGGTTTTTTTTTCTGTGGAAATTCATTTACTTGAGTTTATCCCTTAGTTACTGGGAGACTAACTAGTGTTTGAAGACACACAAAGTTGACTTATGTACAGTCGTGAGAGAAATGATGATCATTTTGTCGTCATCAAAACAGCACGATTGATGCTGCTTCTTTGTGTTTTACCAGGTATTATTACCCAAATGTCAGAGACCAAATGGTTGCCAAAGGGACCTTGCCTTTGTCACGGCTATGTGCCATGGTGACTATGCAGCATCGTGAAGAGATAGGATTACAGACTTTTAATCTTCCATTGGTCCCCAGGACTGATTCCTCAGAGGAATTTCATCTGCAGTCTTCAGGTAAGGAAGGCTTGTGCGTTTTCACTTATGTGTAAAAGTGAAGATCTGTGTATTTGCTGCCAAGGGAAATAAAAATGCATATTTGTGTTGGCAACTGATACCAACCATGAGAGTTTTTCCTCCCAGCTTTCACTGTCACCATACCTAGTGAAGAATCAGTGATTAAACATGAGCAACCCTCAAACTGCTAACAAGTTTAAAAAAGCCCTCCCTGTGTATTGAACTGCTTAGTTGCCAATAAGCCACAGTCTGTAGTTAAGTTTCCTGTGTAAGGTAGGGAGTGGGAGATCTGAAGAAAGGCTGTTTATGGTACGTGGTGTGGGCAGAGACATCTTTCTGTTCACTGTGGTTCCTTCAAATGATACAAACATCAGCTCTGGGAAGGGCACTGAGGAACTCTGAGGCAGTTTCTTGGAAAATTTGGCCTTAAAAAAAGCTGGGGCTGGAGAGGGAGTTCAGTATGCTTCAGTTATTTTGAAGGTTCGCCACGTGCAGCACCAGAAAATCTGTGTCTCTGAAGATTTTGTCACTGCAGTGCTATAAAAAAGATGTGTTGAAATACTGCAGTGGGCTATTTTAAAAGTATTACAATGAACGCTCACATGAGGGCGCGGCTGGGTTAAACAGCCTCTCCTATTTTACTGTGCCATAGATTTGCCAATGAGAAGGAGCCATTAAGACCATCTGATCTGACTGCCGGTAGGTCAGGTTGCAGGATGCAGTCCTTTATTTCCTTCTGTGCTTCCTGTATCAGGCTGTAACTTCTGGCTGAAGTACAGCATCTTGCACAGTCAATCTCAATGGATTTCATACGGAATTATTTTTTTGCATGAATAGAGTAAGTTTTGTATTAAGAGGTATAACTAAGTATTGATTATATTGGATGTAACTATAAGAAGCTGACCATTTCTTTCCTTTCTTTCTTTATTTAATTCAGGTTTGCTTGATGTGAGTGTGAGATACCAACGATCCATGAAAACAGCAGCAGGAATAACTCCTCAAGCTGTTTCTCTTTCTGTACAAATACACAGAGCAGCTGGTTTGCAAGCAGCAGCTAGGTAAAGCCCAATTCTAAAAGGAAGATTTTTCTTTTAAAATAGCTTTATCTGGAGGCAGCAGACTGAGACATTAGATTAGAACAAATTGTAACTGGCCAACTTTCCATCTGCAGAGACAGAGATTCAAACTGGGTTCTGATCAGAAGTGAAAATAACTTTATAAAGAACATCAGTGGTTATTTTTGTCCTTTAAGCTGCAGTACAGTGTGGTAGCATTTGTTCTGCAGCGGGATTGAGACTGTAAGGGCACATTTTTCTACATTTCCACATTTTTCTACACCAAAGGCTGATGTAAAAATTGGCTGATATGAAATGGTACATATTTGGGCATTGGATCTTGGTGTTAACTGATGCTATTTAAAAGCTAGCTGAGATTTGTTTTCTTGAATTTCACTGTGGAAACATTGATAAACTAACTAGTAAATGAAACATGTTCCTTTTCACCAGAAGGCTGCTGCCCTAAGTGCGTGGTATCACCTGAACTTATTTCCAATATGTGATTTTCAAGAATTAAGAAAGGAAGGGCTAGAAGAGAGGGAGTCCATTCCATAAGAGGACGGCTCCTGTCATTCTAGACCAGTGCACTGACCCTTTCTCAGTGTTGCTGAGCTCCTGACCCATCTTAATTCAAGTAGATTCTGTAAGATGAGGATCACTACCGTATGGTACTTGGAGAAGTAAAGAAAGTGGAATGAGCTCAGACTCTTCATCCTTCAGGTGTATGACCTGAGTAATACCTGGTTCTGTTTTACTTGTAAATAATTCCACCTGTTAATTTCACCTCCTCTTGCTTGTCAGTACTAGTCTGTAAAAATAATTTGGCTTGACCTTTTGCTTCCTTCTAGAGCAGGTTCTCTGGGAAGTTACCCTACAACTTTTTCTACAGTGTGGGATATTTTTAAAGGTGCTGAGTACTTTCTCAACCACTTTGGTCTCAGATCCTGACAATCATAAGAGTGCAACCACCAGTGATGGACCTTGTGACAGTTACTCTCACCATTTTGTATCTGTTCCTAGTATGTTCAGTTGAAAAAAAAATGGTGAAAAATAATGCGCGGCCAGAACCCACATCTGTTTTGACTTACAACATTCAGTGTTTTGTCCCATCTTTTCATCATGAAGACTTGAAACCTTTGCTTTAATTGCATTAGTTCCTAGATTCCTTGTACATTATATTCATTCTCTTTCTTCTTTTCTTTTTACATACTAAATGAAGAGCTGTGGCACAAAAGAACCCTTCGGTCCGGTACTATGCAGGTGTGGGAGTTAATGCTTATGTCTCCGTCCACCTCTCCTTCCTACCTGAGGCAGAGAGACGCAGCACACGAGCTGTGGCTTGTACTTTCTGCCCAGAGTTCGAGCATCACATAGAGTTTCCTTGTAACCTCATCATTCAGAAAAGTAGTGGAGAAGCCACTTGTCTGGGGGAACTCTTGCAGTCTGCCAGTATCGTCTTCTCTATCTACCATCAGAGCACCAAGTCAGGTAAGGAGGATGAGTGATTACAATGGCTGAATGCTCTTGCAGAATGATCCAGTCCCCTTAATTTTTGGTTTAGAAGAGAGACTATTCATGGAATCATAGAACAGTTTGGGTTGGAAGGGACTTACAAAGATCATGTAGCCCAACCCCCCTGCCATGGGCAGGGCCATCTTCCACTAGACCAGGTTGTTCAGAGCCCCGTCCAACCTGACCTTGAATGTTTCCGGGGACTATTCTGTGCAGTTGCTAATAGATGTAATTACCTAAACTGTCTTCAGAGAAGGCTTTCGGAGATACTGTTCCCCTTGTGCAAAGAGTTGAGATTTCTAAGACTCCAGGAGATTAAGATCACCTCTTAAATAAAAAGATAATGCAATTAACAGTAACAGCGCTTGACTCTTGGAGCAGCCTGCCTTTGTATGTGCATGCTTTGTTGCCTCCACTTCATGAGAGGTAATGGTAGTTCAGAAAAATGATACCTTAAAATCCTCCAATGATCCTGTGACAGATAAGCAGGATTGTTTTACAATGTAACAACATGTTGTAGAATTATTTTAAAAACAAAATCGAGCTAAGGATGACAGTGTTTTTTACTCCTGGGGAAGAAGAGTCAGGAGTGGCATGCTGTTAGGGGTAACTGACCACTAGCTCCCCACTGGTTACTTAATGTTCATCAGTGGAAATACCCCCTAAAAGTTTCTCCAAATTCAGTGGTGGTGGAGCGTGTATCCTGTTAGGAATGTGCACTGGCAATCAATGCCCACAGACAGGTTTTATTCACACCCCTGTTTCTCATGGATTTTGGCCTGATATGTCCCAGGCAATTTTTTTTTAGCTTTTGTCCTTTTTTCATGGGTTAAAAGTGTTTTCAGTATGACAGCTAAGCTATTTGCTGTTGAGGCGATACAGCTTCCTTTCAAAGGAGATGCTGTCTCAAATCACTTCCAAATCTTGTGTTCAAATTTGGTGTATTTACAAAATTATTTCTTTTCCAGCCACTGACGCGTTGGCAACTCGAACATCAAGAGATTATCTTCTTGGGACAGTCACAATTCCAACCAGAGACCTCCTGAGAAGAAGATCAGGTAATACAACAGTGTTAAGCTGCTGACATACAATAGTAAGTGCTATTGTAATTCCTTAAAACAGTCTTCATTCCCATTTTGGTTTTTTTGTGGATGTTTTGGTTTGGGGGTTTTTTTAGACCAAAGTTCTTTCAGATATTGCACATCTTCATTAAAAATCCTGTATTAGAAAACTCATATAAAGGTTGTTGTTTGAAGATCTGTTTTCAGGGTGTGGGATGTATAGTAGCTAAATTAATATTCTGTAGCTACTATGAAGACATTTAACTCCATCCCAGCTAAAACGAGCATACCTCCTTAGTATTTTATGCAGTGCTGTTTATTTTCTACCTTAAGATGGGAAGACCCAAGAGTTGTAGTGTTCATGGAGGACCAATGATTGCTTTTCAGATGTCAAAGCTGGTAACAAAGGCTTAGATAAGTTAGAAAGCAATTGGATTAACTTTTTTTAAACTAAATATAAAATACGTCCTCTATGTAGTCTTAGTTTGTGATGATTATGTCTTGTAATAATAATGTTTTCATTATCATCTTGGTTATTTCTGCTTTAATCTCAGTATAGTGCTAGTTTTCTCCAACATGAAGTTTTGGGTTTATTTTTAATGGGAAGAGAGGAGGAAAAAACTGAGAATGCCTAATTTTATATGGAGATATAGTTTTGTTGTAAAATAAGTGTCATTAGTGAAATGGAAAGTAAAATGCTTTTGGGATCAGAACCACCGGCGAGGTTTTCTGAGGCCTAACAATTTGCTGCTTTTTCAGGTTAGAAATGATTTGACAAATTCCAAACTTTCACAAGAAATAAACACTTCAAGTACTGCTCCTTGACTAATGACCAGAGAGCAGAAAATTCTTTACTGCTTTTCAAAAGGTAGGATAAGTCTAATTATGATCTTTTCTCCTGAAGGTATTACAGGCTGGTACCCAGTTACCCTATCTGAAGATTTAATGCCTTCACATTGCACAAACATCATGCAGGCCATTGTGGGAGGACTGGAACTTTCTGTTACCTTTGCTCATCAGGATGACAGAGAGCATGTTTTGGAGGCCGCTAAGCTTTTAGGATGGAACAGTGAGGAGAGCCGTGAAGACAGCATGGATGATAGTGACGAATGGGAGCAGAGTGCCAATCCAGTGACTGTGACCATCTCAACTCCAAGAATATGGCTGCCAGTTGACTGTGTGCTGCTTGCAGGCCAGACACACCTGGATAAAAGCACTTATTGCTACCTCAGGTATAAGCTATATAATCAGGAAGCCACGTGGACTTTGCTTCGGAGGCCAAAATTGAGTGATGACACAAAGAACGTTACAGTGAACTTTAAGAAACCAAACAAGGTGACTCTCAGAAGGAGTCAAGGACTGCTTTGGTTCTTCAGAGAGGAGAAATTAGAAATACAGGTGTGGTGGGCATATGGTAAAGAAAATGATGTGGAAAGACCACTTGATACAGATCGTCTTATTGGATCTGCCTATGTTGACCTCGCAGCATTAGCAGAGAGGTCAAGGACAACACTAAGTATTAGTGGTAAGTTCCTAAAGAACATTGTCATGTTTCATTCCTCTTTATTGATGTTTTAGTTTAGTTACTTCTCTAGTCACTTTAAGCAAAATATTTACAGCTTTGTTTTGTCCCGTATGCAACATGCACTCAACTCCTCCTTTCACTGAAGATAAACAAGGTTAAAACGCTTGCTTCTCTGAATTCAAAACTTAGCAAGTTTAAATGATTGCAAGATTGGCAGTAATAGGGACAGCAATTAGCCTACATGGATTGGTTGAGAACGTTTCTTCAGAATTACAGATTGGGCATCATGATAGAGGGAGACGCAGTAAGAATAATGTCTCTCAAGGAGGCTGAATGCCTGCAGTCAGAGCAAATGACTAAGCACTGAGAAGTTCATGGAAACTTCTGCTCTATTCGGTTACTTAGGCTTCTGTCATCTACGTGGTATCCATCAGCCACCAGCTTACAGGTAGATTTGTGGACAGCTCATTGGCTCTTCGTTTGAGTATGCTCAGGGAAGGAGAAGGAACAAGAGTTAAAAAAAATTTTTATGCTGTGTATATGTTATATTCTCTGTATATGTATATGAAATTATTCAGAGGCACTATTCCCAGAGCTCTCAGGAAGCTGATGTTCTTTAAAATAGTCATTTGAGCTGCCAGCGGGAAAATGAAGGTGTACCCAATTGGGGGGATTGGTCAACCGTTTTTAACCTTTACAAACTGATACTTCTAAAAGCGTACTGGGTGATACCTTGCATAGAAATTACATTGAAAATCAAAATTCATTCTTGTCGTGGTTTAACCCCAGCCAGCAACTAAGCACCACGCAGCTGCTCACTCACTCCCCCCACCCAGTGGGATGGGGGAGAGAATGGGGAAAAAGAAGCAAAACCCACGGGTTGAGATAAGAACGGTTTAACAGAACAGAAAAGAAACTAATAATGATAATGATAACACTAATAAAATGACAACAGCAATAATGAAAGGATTGGACTGTACAAATGATGCGCAGTGCAATTGCTCACCACCCAGCTAGTCCCCCAGCGGCGATTCCCCCCCCCCCCCCCACTTCCCAGTTCCTATACTAGATGTGATGTCCCATGGTATGGAATACCCTGTTGGCCAGTTTGGGTCAGCTGCCCTGGCTGTGTCCTGTGCCAACTTCTTGTGCCCCTCCAGCTTTCTCACTGGCTGGGCATAAGAAGCTGAAAAATCCTTGACATTAGTCTAAACACTACTAGCAACAACTGAAAACATCAGTGTTATCAACATTCTTCACATACTGAACTCAAAACATAGCACCGTACCAGCTACTAGGAAGACAGTTAACTCTATCCCAGCTGAAACTAGGACAATTCTGCTGGTCTGATGTGAGATCTCTACCGTAATGAACTGTACCAGCTGTTTTCCAAGATCCTAGTTTTTCTTTGGCTTGTTTAGCTGGTTGTTTGTGAATTCTCTCGCAGGGGTTTACCCGTTGTTCAGATGCAACGCTGCAAATCTGGCAGGAGCTGCTGTACGTGTTCACATCGTCCTTTCTTCCACTTCTGCTGCTCTGCCCAGCAGACTTCACTGTGCTGAGGAATACAGCAACAGTGAAGACGAAGGCCCAGAGAAAGCCCCTGATCTGAGCCAACAGGTCCCTGAAAATCAGAGTCAGAAACTGGATATCATAAGTTCAGAAATCACCAATGGCAAGCCACAAGAAGATGATGTGGTATTTCTGGAAAACACAGTTGCTGTCAATATCCTTGTGGAAAGAGCAATGCATCTAAGTTTAAAAGGTAACATCACCACCACCCCCTTTTTTTTTCTTTCTTTTTTTGTGGGTTTGGTGGTGTTTTTTTTTCCTGGGTTCTGTTCATAACAGGTACTGCATGGAGCAATTTAAAAACAAATCGTCAAACTTACTCCAGCACAGTGAATGGATGTGATGGGTTTTGAACTTGGCTTCGTAGTGTTGCAACCCGGAGAGCATTGCATCATTGTATAAGTACAGGGGAAGCAGGAGGTTAAACTATTCAGCTATCTCTATTAATAAAATCCAAAATATAAATAATATAATGTTCACTGTTACAGATGACAGCTGAATTCTGAAGTTAAGCATTATCTGAATAACTTAACCCGAAGACACTCATATCTCAAAGACTCTTGCAAATTTGCATTTTTAGCATATAATCAGTTTTGTAAAGCTGGCTTACTTGTGCTATCTGGAGGCTGCCAGACACAGCAGTGAGGAAGGGCAGTGTAAGGGCAGAGCAGTCTGAGCTCACCCAAGCTTGACATGCTGCTTCCCGCTCTGTAGAGTGGGAATTACAGTTCGGTGGCTAGTCACTGTGCTGAGGGTCACCGAAGAATTGCTCTTTGCTTTTAAATTTATGCTAAGCGTATTAAAATATTCCTTCCTAGCAGGTGATGTTTGGTTCTTGATGTGCAGCAATGTAACACGCTTGGTGAATTTGCAGGTTTTTGGAGCCTTTTGTTTTTCCCTCAAGTTGCAGTCTGTAAATGAATATCTTTGTTAAAGATGAGTTAAACCCTTTAAAACACATCAGGTGCTCTACCCTTCATCTTGGGCACCTCTAGCACTGCATGACTTGATCACTTTGTGTTTGCTAAGCACTTGGAGTGATCTGATCTTGTTTGGGCCATTGCATGCTACCTAAATACAAATGGGAATAAGGAACTGACCCGAGGTGAGTTTACTGGAAACGTCTCTGTTAAGATCAACAGTTTCACGGTCCAGGTGATATGCCAGAAAGGAACACTCAGCGTTTTATGGTGTGATAACACCACTGAAGGAATCAAATATAAGCCAAGATTTAAGTAATTCTGACACATATTGAGCCCTACAGATGGCTTTTTTATAATGATTCTATAATCTTCTGGAATTCATGGTCTTTGGAAACCTGATGCAACATTGTTGGCTACTGCAAAGTTTTTGATGGGATAAAGGAGGTTTCTTTTGATGGCGTACACTATTTGCAATATTTCCATCTTCAAACAACTTATCATTTTAGGGGATTTTTAGAAGTAACTAACTGAGAGGCAATTTGTACACTGAAACAAATGCTATGTAAGCTGGTTTCAAGAAGAATTTTCATTCTTCATAACAATTTAATTATTGTGTTACAAACAAAAAGGCTGGAATACGTTTCCAGTCCAGTATGTTATAGATGATAAGCTTCCTGCATTTTTGGAAGAATTACTTAAGATACACAATTTTCAGAAACTAAGTGAAGATACAAAATGTTTCCCCAAGCCTCTTCATATTTTTCGTGGTCTAAAGTCAATTTTCCTGTTTTCTTTTTCTTCATCTTCCAAATAATATAAAGAAAAGAAATAACCTAAATTTCATAATGTTGGAAAGGAATGAAATTAATTCTATAAAAATGCAGAAGTTCTACAAAATACAGAAGTTCAACAAGTCTTTTCTCTAACTTAGTTCTAACTGTTTTGAACACTGTTTTGAACAATATTAGAACAGAATTTCCCATGCATCTTTTAAGGACTGAAGTCACTTCAATTTGCAGTCGCTAACCTCTTCCTGCCATGCTTTTTATCTTTTTCTGTACGGTTCTTGCGTCCCCATGGAATAGATGTCTGTTAATTTTTTTTCTATCTGTGGTAGCCATCAGCATACTATGCTGCCAGTCCGGACCATGTCATGCAGGAGGTGCCCTAGGCTTAAAGCTTTTGTGTTTTACCACCCGCTTCCTGAACTGTCAGGTCACACACCTCAATTCCTTCTCTCACCTCATCCTTCAAACACTGCTTTTGTAAAGCAGAAAGAAACTAATATTTCTAAGTGTAACTTCTTTGCAAAGTTCAGGCATTGGGAGTTGCTAGGCTAAATCAGGCTCTGTAAGACTCCTTTGATGATGGCTGAGCTTTCCTATTAAATGAGCCAACAATTCTTTCTATTATAGGCTTTCTTTTCCTAGAAGAAAAGGAAGCTAACATTTGAGAAATGCTGGTTTTGCCTTTGACTACAAAGACTGATCTTTACATGCAGGAGATGGTGAGCTAGTCTGGACAGGTCTTGCTTGTTTCTCTAAGCTGAGCTCACATTGCCCACGTCTGTGTTTGAATTGTCACATCTACAGTCTTATCAAACTGCAGAGAGTTTTTTGTGGCATGTTTTAACTGAAGTCATTGTAGATATGGTTAAAAAAACCAAACCTTGTTCTCAAGCAAATCCTCAAGGTCAAGGCATAAGTGAGCTCAGTAAGCTACTATAAATCAGTCATATTTGATCATATTTTCACAGAGAATCAGACTTCAGGAGAAAAGAGAATTATTTTTCATTAAATCAGATTCGTACTCATCAGTTTTGATCATTCCGGCCAGCAAGGTCTTGGAAAAGTCCAAAGCCACATGCTGAATCCTTGGAAACCAGAAAGGAGTCTGTAATAACCAAGTGATAGTTGGTTGCAAAGTCTGACCTTGTTTCCCCTTGGCTAAATCCATTTCTCCTAGCTACAAATTCACCATCTGAACAGCTCCATAAGCAATAAAGTGCTACTACAGCTTTACAAGCCATGATACGCTGCAGCAAATTAATCTCACTGATGTGAACATGACTAAAAGGGTCCAAGCCTGGAGGAAGGGTCACATAGAGAAGGGAAGAGGCCCTAAGCATCTCTCCTCCTTTTGGGGCTATAATTCAGTGCAAGTGATTGTATAAATTCTACAGCTTTCATTCAACAATCCCTAATCTGTAATATCCAGCAGCATCTGGGGAACATCTAGCTCCACCCCTTAATTTGACCTTGCATTCCTCTGATGATAAACAATCTGCCTCTGAGTGCAGACATGCCCAGTTAAGTCAGACTAGTTAATTCGTTATCTGTTTTCTCACAAACCTTTTCCCAGGTTATTTCAGGATGAATGAGGGATTAAATGCTTATGGTTCTAGCCCTATGGAAACTATGTTTACACAAGGAGTTTTGTAAAGCTTTCACTGGTGTATTGTAGAGTGAATGGCATCCTGGTTGCTTAGCTTGGCAATCACAAAGGTCTAGTCTGTGCATAAATTAAAAATGGTATTTCCTGAAGCTACTTTAAAACAATTTTAGCAAAGCCTACCTGCTGCACCACGAATAGCTCCCTGGACTAGGACATGAAGGCAATTGATTCTCCCCCCTCCCCAACTCTGATAAAAACTTTGATGTTTTGGTCAAAATGTTAAGGCCTCATCTACAGTAGACTTTCTTCTCTCAAATTTCCTGATGGTGTCAGAGCAGGGCTAGTGGGAGCACATGTGCACTTCAAGTAGTAATGGTGACCGGTATTTTATTTTCCGTGTGCTCTATCCCTGCTCAAAGCACGTACCATGGGAAAATACAGGGGGCTGTGACAATTGATCTGTAACACAAACTCCCGCTTCTGCAATGGGTATGAAGGGTGGTGGGAAAAGTTGGGAGGGAAGCCAGCAAGAATTTGAAGTAAAATTTTATATACTGCTTTTTCCTCTGTATTTAAATCTTCATAACAGATGCAAGTGGTACTTGTTTCTACTTTGCGGGAATGTTGAATTAAATATTTTGGTCTTTTTGAGAAGAACTAAGAGAGGCTATAAGAAAGTTTATTAATCCTTGGGTATCGTTAACACCGGGTGTACGTTTTCTTGTTCAGTCAACACAAGTGAGCTTCCTCTCAGCAGTCCAGCTCTTAAGTCAAACTGCCTTTTGTAGTGCTGAATATTTTCTGTGTTTGCAGCTAGGATTGCCAAACTGTGGCCCAGCGTGGAGGGTAGATCAAGCACTGGAATAGGGACCTGGGGACCCGGGGTTATTCCTAGCTTTGCCTCTGACTTCTCAGATGATACAGGGCAAATGTTTTTTCTGTTTCTCCCTTGAATATTCTGGTTTCTGCTGTGTAAAAGGTTCATGTAATATTTGCTCCCATTGTAAATATTTGTATTTTCAGCTCCACCAATGAAAAGGAGTATTTCCTAGGTGGTGGATTTCTTTGTTAATTATCTGGTTTTAATTGCTGAACTGCTTTTAGATTTGCTTTTTAAAATTATTAATAACAAGTCTGTATTTAATTCTGTATAATTTTAGGGAGTCCTTTGACAGAACGTGAAGTAACAGCACCCAGCAGCTGTGTATCATTTGCTGTTGCTGGTGCAGATGCTCCAATAACCACTTCAGTAATAGAAAATACAGACTCACCGGTCTGGGACTTTCAGCAACAAGCAAGGTAAGCAATGTGGGCTCGCACAGACACACTTTGCGTCTACAGCCAGGCTAGGTATGAAAAGGACATATCCAGTTGGGAGGGGGTGCTTTCCTACTTACCGGGCCTGTAGTCTCAGCTAAAAATGCTTGTTTCCATGTTTTACAATCACCACATGCTGCTTGTATTGGGTGAAAAGTTGTTTGAGAAGGCTTGGTCTTAAAGCTTATGTGAGGAAGGGCAGTTTGACATGCATGGAACCTTGGCTGCATTGTATTTTGGCTTAAGACCTTGGGTGAGTCAGTCTGTTTCCACTCATCTGTAGCTTCCCTGTCTAGAGGAAGGGGCTGCTAATTGCCAAAGGACTCTTGGCACGGTTAAGTAAGACTTGATCCAATTTTTTTGCTTTTTCTGTATGTTTTACTTGGTTTCATACTTAGAAATTATGCCCTGGTTCAGGACCAGAGCTCTTAAGTTTGGATTCACCTACTGAAAAGTTAGGTTACTGACTCAAGAGCTGTTCAGCCTTGGCTTCCTCTGCAGTCACTGGAGAGACACAGGCCCCTCCAGACAGTGAGTCACTTGACCTGTGTTAGAGACCCAGCTTAGGACAAAATTCTCTAAGGATGCCTATTTCTCTCCAGTGACTGCCAAAATAGTGTAGGGAACATAGCTCAGACTTAGATATCTGAACCTAAATTAGAGCAGATGAATTGACCACTCCAAGGAACCTCAGCAGATCAAGTCATACATGGTAATATTCAGAAATAAACCTGTGTTTGCAATCTTATTGCTTCCCCAGTGTTTCTATACCAGATTTTAAATTAATTCCAAAGCAGTAGCCAAAGGCGTTTTCTAAACTAGGTGAAACAAGTCTGTTACAGGCAACAAGAAAGCATACTGAATTTATTTTGACAATCACAAATATATACCAGTGCCTCCACAGGACTGGTCTTTTCTGCCATACTGCTGAGTTGGGTTTTTGGCTTTAGGAAATTTGTAATACGAAGATTAAACCATTGAAAGACTCTGATAGCTGAAGTTTAAGAGTTTTGTTTCAGAGGCTGCTTATGCTGAGTCATATCCGAATTGCTTCAAGCAACTTAAAAGCTGTTCTACATTTGACACCTCAATTTTCAGGTTGTTTTTTTTCCAGAAATCAACTTCAAACATTACAGCTTTCAACCATAACCCCAGTGCTTTGCTGTCACTGTATTATTGAGTCATGAGATAAACTGTGTTTCCATTTCTTCATGGTTTTATTGTCCTGTCTTTTAAATTTTCAAGAAGAATGAGGAGAGGGAAATACTTCCTGAATAAGCAAAAGCCCAAACCATGTGAAGATAGTTATGTTTTTGAGGGCTCAATGATTTGGGTTTTGGTGTGTTTCGCCCCTGCCCCATCAGTCCAGAAAGAAGCTGATTTGTCTTGATAGATTCAATGGCATTGAAACTTCAGAGGCATTTTACTGTGCTTGTTCTTTTCCCTACTTTATATAAAATATTATGATTTTTGTTCCCAACAGATTATCCAAAGAGCTTCTGCTGGATCCACAGCAAACCTTGGTCTTCAAAGTGTGGCATAAAGCAGGTAAAGTTTGTAGTGCGGTATTGAGAGGAGTGTCTTTTCTGCATTCCTTGCAGACTTGTATTTAATACAAGTAAAGTAAATTCTATTACGTAAATTGAAGAGTAGAATTGTAATAACATTTTTTACCTTGCACTAGAAGAATGCTAGAGATAATACCCACTGATTTCCTGCCTCTTGGCATCCTCCTTTTCCCCATTAATCATCTGGCAAGGTTTGGTTCGTTTGTATTCTTTCTGGTTTTAATTTGACAGTATTTTAGAGGTTGGATTTTCCTAGTGAAGGAAATTCTTTACTGTGTCTTTCATATGCTGTTTGTTGCCTCTGCAGTTGATTGAAGTGTGGCCAGCCAATTGTAATCAAATACTTTTATAGTGGCATGGTTATATTTTAACAATTGCTCCTGTATCCAGTCTCAGCATTCACTGAGGGAGTTGAAGGCCTTGGGTTTCAAACCTAACAACATTAAAGCTCTTTGTAAGCATATTTGCTGAACCTGCTGTTTATTATTAAACGATAAAAGATGCTGCTAATAGTTCAAACTGGTGTTTGCTTGTTTTGTTGCTAGCCTAGATCCTCCAATATTTAATTGGTACCAAGCAAGTGCAAAAATCCATGTTTGTTGTTGGGAAGACAGCCCTACTTCTTCAATTCAAACTGCTAGGATATGATCTTTACTGGGGTTTTCTCCTTCTTTTTACATATTAAAGTTCAGCTGTCTGACTTTTTCTTCAAAAATGAACTTCCTTTGTAACTCAGCCTTTCCTCTGTATTATAGAGAGTACTGTGTGTACACAGTAATTCTCTTGGCAATCCTTCTCCCTGTCCTGGTCTTTCATTATCTCTGCAGGGACATTTTTAGCTGAATGTAACTGCTAAAGTAATCCAAATAATATCCTCTTCTTGGATAGGATTGTTTGTTCTGTACTTCAGATAAATTTCCAAGACAGAAAGGACGAAATGTTGCACAAAAATGCAACAGTGTAATGACAAGTCAGCATTTTTTGAAAGTTTTGGCAAAGTGAAAAGGGAAGAAACGGGAGTTTCTGAAGTGAGAATGCAATTCCAGAGGCGGAATGCATTTGCTGAGGTTCCTGGGTTGGCCTCCAGGTTTATTTTTTCAAGTCTCTGATTGTCTCTTATTGCCATTTTCAAGTTGAGTATCTTTCCCTTTATTACAAGCCTGGTTTAACTAGTTCTGCTGATTAAGTATTGCATAAGGTACGTAACTCTCATGTCCCTTCTTACACCTGCAGCAAGGCACTCATTCTGCTGTGAATTATTACCAATGTAGGTGTTCAGGTTATCAACAGCTGCAGTAGGGACAGCTGTTCTGGCAGATCCTTAGGGAGGAAGCTGGTTTAATTGCTTGAAACAATTTTTCCTGCTTCTCAATCAGGCACCATAGGTCTCTTAGTTTGAAGCATGTTAACAACCAAAATCTAAGTCTCGTTTCTGTTGTCTTAAACTCTGTTTTCTTTTTCCTCCACTTTTTTGTTCCACTCTTTAATTACTCTTTACCCCGTGAGAGCTGTCAGCTTTTAAACCATTTTTTCAGTTTTATTAGATGTCTTTTCCTGTAAAGTCTAAGCATATTTCAAGGGCTGTATAATTGGCTGAAAATGTTTTGTTTACATGCAGTTGAAATTAATATTTGCTTTTTATTCTTCTTCCCCAGAGACTGAGCGAGTGATAGGATTTGCATCAGTGGACCTTTCTCCTCTTCTTTCTGGCTTCCAGCTCGTGTGCGGGTGGTACAATATTACGGACTTCAGTGGACAGTGCCGAGGGCAGATCAAAGTAGCAATTTCCCCTCTTCAAAACATAAATAATCTTAAAAAAGAAAGGCAGGCAAGAATCCGGACCCAGCCACCAAGTTCTTCAGTACGTGCTTCAGTTTCCTCCCCTGTGCACATCTGATTAGATTGCTAATAATCCCCACTGACTCTGGGGGTTTCTGAAGTAATGAGCAAGCATAGCAAATTCAGAGTACTGTAATGGATCAGTCTGTGTAAATATACCAGAAACACTTAATCCCTTGTTTAAGAATGCTGCTCTGTGTTTCCATGGTAGCTGCAGGCCAACACTAGTTACAGCACTCATTCAAACTTAGGTCATGATGATCTCCAGTGGCTACACTCTGTTGTTGCTTCATGGGTGTCTGAGGTTTTTTATTCTTAGGAGAATATTCTGTGGTTTTGGATGTCTGGGAGCCTGGCATTGTTCTGTTTGCTGGTTTGGGTGGCAGCATATGCCCCAAAACATACTGTAAATTCAGCCTTTCGTTGGTTAGGAAATATGTAGTTTGGCAGAAATCTGTTTTTCTGGAAGATTTGCCATTTCTTGTGTTTTGGTTTTTTTTATTCTCTAGACTTTCCAGTTACGCTGGGGTGCAATATACACATGTAATGGAGCCCCTATACCCTACTTTTCATCAGTTTAGTCTTCGGTAGTGTGGGGGGAATTAACAAATGTTTCTGAAATAAGAGTGTTGTGACATGGTACTTTGGCTCTGCTGGAAAATCCTTTGAAAATTTAAAGCTATTTAGAAAACTTCAGTTTTTGTTTGTTAGCTCAGCAAGATACTACTTTAATTTCTCTGTTTTCTTGCTGTGGAAGACTCATGTGCTGTGTTCCTCTTTATTCCAGGTGAAGGTCAGCTTTCCAACGTTTCCTAGTTATGCTACAAGCTTTTCCAAGCAGACATTGAAGATCTTGTCAAAAGAAGTCAGTGTTCCTACTCGAGAGCAGTAAGTCTGCTGGCTATCAACCACTTTGATTATTTTCAGGGCTCAGAAATCTACCTATCTAAAGCCTATTGACTCTACTGAAAAATATCAAACCCTGTCAAAGGTCTTTCCCTGTATTTGGGCTGAAAGATTATACCAAGTTCCCTTTACCAGTGAGAGTGTGGCCCAGGAGACAGCAGTCCTGAGACAGGTTCCTTTCTACAAAACCCAGATCTTCTCACTGATATTTCCCAATTTGTTTCATTTACACCCTTCTACATAAGGATTTACACTACGCCATTGCTAAAATTGGCAGGTACTTCTTCCAGGCCTTTATAAGAATAAGGGTTGTGTTTGTATTTGGTTTTATTTTTAATAAGGATAATAGGCGTAAGTTAGAATAGAGTATTACTGATACGTCCCCTCTATTTTGCTGTAACTCCTGTCCATGGCCGGTGAGTGACAGCTGGTGAAATGTTGTAGTATTGCATGTTCCAGGGCTAGGACCATCAGATATCCTGCAGCAATTCCTGCTTTCTGTCCCTTAAAACAAACACCAATGTTTATAAATTTAACTAGCAACATGTGAGAGAGCATTTTAATTCACGGTTTGTTTATTTAGCGTACACAGGAGATGATACTTTTCCTGTATGTGTCTTTGAAGTTTAGAGGGACCGTGGGCCACCGTTGTGTGGTCTGAGCAGCTGGGTTGGCAGCTCCCAGCAGACATTGCAAATTTCCTATCAGCCACACTATTAACCAGGGCGGAGAGGGTAGTTGCGGTCTGTCGCGCTTTCTCCGCTACAAAAATCTAGGGAAAATGACACATCGCCAGGGACTCGCCCTGGGGAGAAAACGGACCAACACAGATACTGTGGATCAAACGATTTCTCCGTTTATTAACTGCGCAACACTCAGTTATATATGTTTCTAGTATCTACTCACGCATAAGCCATTTGTTGATTGGTTAACATGTGCCGTTCACGCGCTTAAACAATAGTCTAATTGGATAAAGTCTTCTAATCACGCGAATAGTTTCCTCCGCCTGCATGCTGTCTTGCACTCTGTCTTCAGGCACGTCGCCCTCCTGTTATCAGTCATGTACGCCCGACCTTGTTCTACTTTTTGTGCATTCTTCAGCAAGCTCATAATAATTGTGCCTTTGTGCAGTTAGCAAACTTACAACAACAGTTGTGCCTTGTGCAGTTTCCTTCGTCCTCCCACAATTTCTCCCACAAATTCTCCCACAATTCCCCCTCCCTAAGCTCATCTAAACAGTCTCGCTCGCAATAGGTGAGTATAATACATAAGTGTGCATAGTTTGTTTAACTATTCTACCTAACATAACTGTTCAAAGGCGCCAAAGCACGAGGAATGATCATACAGAAAACGGCCAAAATATACAGACTTCCAGTGATGGAGAAACCCCATTTTTTCAACCAGCCAAACCAATCCTCAGGAATACCTGAAATCCCTATCACTTCTTACAGCATCTTGGAGTTGTCGAATGATCTCGGCTTGTTGTCTGTTTTCAGTGTCTCGGTGTTGTTTGTAAAGCCTAAACAACAAAATTCTGGAAAAAGGGTGTTGTTTTGTTTGCATCGTACCTCAAATTGAGCCAGTAGAAAATCTATGGGTGGAAGTAGTGCTTGTAATTGATTTGTTGTCGTTTCCTGAAGCACTGTTAATGCGTCGATGGCTCAAGCAGTGGCGTTTCCTTGTTTTAAAACCAAACAGGCTAAAGCTTGAATATTCATTCTGTTTATCCAAGGTCCTAGTTGGAGTAACTGATGAGAGTGTCAAGTATAAAAAATCAGTGGGTAAACAGACGTTGGGGTCACAAGAGCTGTCCAATTTCATTACCTGTACAGTTCCTTTTTCTCGACGTGTCACGTTGATTAATTGTGCTTCTGTAGGTGCCCAGGCTTTCAATTGTGCTTTGGAACAGAGTCGTCCTCGCAGTTTTGGGGGTATCACTTTGTAGGCTGTTAATCCTTATTGGTTCCTTGTACATCTGGTCGGATCCATTTGGCCGGTACCCATCTGGGTCCCGAGTCTGTTTGGACACAGGCGTATCCTCGCCCCCATTGTAAAATGGGTACCGGCCCTTGCCATTCCATCGTGATTGGATCTCGATACCGAACTGGTGCTCCCAGCGTACGGTCAGATAGCAATGCGGTAGAAAAATGTCACTGTGCCGCGGTGTCATGTTGAGATGGATCTGAGTCGCCTCGTGGCATATGATTTATTACCACACAGGCCTTGGCTAACAGTTCATTCTGATAGCTTACAGGTACCTTCTCCCCCTCCCTAAGACGGTCTAACTGTGTCTTTAGGGTTTGATGGGCTTGTTCAAGGATTGCTTGTCCTGTAGAATTGTAGGGTATTCCGGTTATATGTGAGATGCCCCACTTATTCAGAAATTCGCGAACTCGAGAACTAACATAATTGGGGCCGTTATCTGTTTTTATCTCTTGGGGAATCCCTAAGACACTGATGGCGTAACAAAGATGTCGTATGGTGGCTGTGGCGTTACTTTTAGTTTCGGCAGTAGGGTAAATATAGCCGCTGCAAGTATCTATAGTAACGTGTAAATACTTCTGGGGTTTGAAAGGTTCATAGACTGTGATGTCTGTTTGCCAAATTTGATTCAGTAGTAGACCACGGGGGTTAATTCCCCATGTCCAAGAGTTAGTTTGATGGCAGTGTGGACAAGAAGTGACCGCTGCTCGAGCATCAGACAGGGGTAGTCTGAACTGTCTTGCTAGTGCTTTAGCTCCTTGATGAAAAAATTCATGAGAAAGTTTGGGTTGTTGTAAAATGGACACCTACTGTCTGAATGAGGGTTCCTGCTGCTTTGTCTGCATGAGTATTTCCCCCCGTTAAAGCGCCTGGTATTTGTGTGTGACTGTTAATATGTGCAAAAAATACAAGTTCTTGTCTTTTCTCTAATATTGATAAAAGCTCTTGAGCAGGTTCAGTCCCCCCCGGTAAACTTTGTTTACATCGTTGTGTTAAGTTATACAGATATTCGCTATCTGTTACAATATTTAGAGGGATGGTAGGCCAAGTCGTTAAAGCAGTTAACACAGCATGTAATTCTAAAATTTGTACAGATCCTTGGCTTTTCCAAGCTCTGGTATGCCATTGATTGTCCAAAAACCAGGCTATAGCTGCCTGTTGAATCATTCCAGAGGCATCTGTAAACACAGCGAGGCCTTGGAGGGGTTTCTCTGAAATGGGTGTTTGTGGTTTGAAGGTTGATGATAATAGACTCTTAATGAGAGAGTCACCCCTAGCCAGGATAATTTGCCCCATAAAATCTGCTAAGGCCGCTTGTAAACACGTATCAAACGTTAGTAACTGTTCAAAATTATGGGGACTAACAGATGTTGAAATAAATTTAGGATCTCTTCCTGTTAACTGCTGCGTTCGTCGTTGTCCTCGAGAGATTGCATCTGCCAATGCTACTAAAAATTGTGGTGCAGCTTGTTTGGGATAACTGGTATACAGCCATAACAAAGGACATACCCGTGAATCAATGAATTGAAATATTAGTCCGTTTGCTCCTTCTCGTTGCATAGTTATATGCAATTCTAATGGGATTTCTGGGGTATAACGGCTGAGACTCTTGTGAGCTAGTTTAGTAGTTATCTGTTGTAACACAGCCTTTTGTGTGTCTGTCAATGTGCGAGTAGCTGCGGCATCTGGGGTTCCTGCTAAATCTGCTAACAAGGGTTGTAACTCCTTGTGTGTTACGGGAACGAATTGTCTTAACCACTGTAGGTTACCAACCAACACCTGTAGGTCATGTAAGGTTGACACTTGGTGTTCAATTTGTAGTTTTTGAGGCTGGACTGCTCGTTTCTGAATGAGTGTTCCCAAATATTTCACTGGAACAGTTGTTTGTACTTTTTCAGGTGCTGCTTCTAGACCATGCTCCTTAAGAGTTTGAACCAAGTGTTTTAAGGTTGTGTTAATGTCTCCCTCCCCGCATAGCAAAATATCATCCATATAATGATAGAGAACCCAATTTTGATGTGTATCTCGAAACTGACGCAACGCGCGAGAAACAAACCACTGACACAGAGTTGGGGAATTTTTCATCCCCTGTGGTAACACTGTCCAATGATAGCGCTGTACTGGTTCTTGATTGTTGATCGTCGGGATCATCATCGCAAATCTGGGTTGATCATCCGGATGGAGTGGAATAGAAAAGAAACAATCTTTTATGTCAATTACAGCAACTGGCCAGTCTTGGGGTAACATGGACAGCCGGGGCAGGCCTGGTTGCAATGGTCCCATGTCTTCAAGAACAGCATTGACTGCCCTAAGATCATGCAAAAGATGCCAGGCACCTGACTTCTTTTGGATGACAAACACAGGGCAATTCCATGGACTGGTGGTTGGGACTAAATGTCCTTTTTCTACTTCTTGTTGTACTAATATCTGTAATTGAGACAACTTTTCCCTGAGGAAGGGGCCACTTGTCAACCCACACCGGCTGTTGGGTCTTCCAATTCATGGCTATGGCTGGCAGGAATTGGCCAGGGGCCCCTACGAAAAATGGGGATCAGTGTTCAATTGTGGATCAGAAACTATGCGAAGCGATAGACCTTGCATAGCATCTCGTCCCAACAGAGGTAAAGGAAGCCCTTTTAACACAAATGGTCTGATCACGGTTGACGGGTGATGATCTCTATCTCCCAATATTTGAATTTGGATGGGTAAAATACTTTTTCGGGTACCTTGACTGCCACCAACCCCAGTCACGGAGACACTAATCTCTTCCAAGGGCCATATTTTGGGCCAAATTTCTTGGGGAATCACAGTGACATCAGCCCCAGAGTCTAAAAGGGCTCGAATTTGAATGCTCCGTCCCCATTGTTCGCCCACTGGTTGTAAAAGACATCCAATCATAGGACATGTTGACATATCCAATACTAAATGAGCCATAAAAGTATCTTCTGGAATATACATTGGTATTTCAGTGAGGGGAACTATAGTGGCTTGTATCGTGTCATTTGTTTCATTGTACATTCCCGGAATAATATCAACCCCCCATTTATGAGCCCCATTGCCCACTAGAATGCCACCCACATTCTCTCCTGATCCTCCTCCCTTCAAAGTTACCGTTGTGGGTTGGCCCACCCAAACCCCTGTGGTTGTTCTTAAAGGCCGTCGGTTGTGATCTTCCAGGGCAGGAGCTCGTCCTTTTGCTGTCCAGTCGTCGGTGATTCTCGGCATTCTGCGGAATATGCTTGACGGGACGGATTGTTCTCCGGCAGCCCTGCCCGCCCCGTGCTGGGACCGCCCCTGTAGTTTCCCTGACGTTCCCTGGCCCGTGTCATGCGACATTGCTTTACAAGATGCCCTAACTTCCCACAGCGGAAACAACTCCTTTGTTGGTCTGAATTTGGCGTCCTGCCCAGATTGGCTCTAGACACTGAAGGACACTGGCTTCTAACGTGACCTCTTCCCCCACAACCAAAACAGATGTTTTTCCTCGGGTTGTTATTTGTGCGATTGCGAAGTACAGCTGTAACTGCTGCAACCACAGGTGCCGCTGCGATTTGAGCTTCTGCTTCTAACGCCCATTTAATCATATCTGCTGCTGAAGCTTTTGCTGGCAGTTGCGATAAAATTTGCCTTGTCTGGTCATTTGCTTGTGTACAAGGTAATTCTTTCGCAAGAACTGGCTTAACCTCGTCCGGTCTGTCTGCTACCTCCACCGCCTTTTGCAAACGCTCTGAGAAATCCTGATATGGTTCATTAAGTCTCTGAATAACCTTTGTATACGGGACTCTCTTCTTTTCAAACTTACTGACCTTCATAAATGCATGTCTAGCACACTTTGAAGAAGCTGTTATCACCCGACCTTGCAAACAAGCCTGATTTTGAGGGGATGCATGATCTCCGGTCCCCGTTAACTGCGCCACAGAGATCCCTGCTAAATCGTGTCCCGGAGTAAGAGCGTCCAAAACAACCGCTTCTGCTTCCTCTTTAAACGCCTGCTCCCAGAGGCACATCAAAGGTGCCGTAAGTGCTGCACGCGCCAGCTGTCTCGAATCAAAGGGCAGTAACGGCTGAGCATAAATCACATCTAACAGAGCTCGCGTCCTTGGGCCATTCAGTCCATCATCTCTACAGCTTGTCTGCCATTCCTTTACTAATTTGTAATCTAATGGTTGCCATCTAGGTCCATCTTGAGTGATTAACAACGGACACGCTAATACTCCCCCTTCATCTGAAGGTTTGAAATCCACACCCTCTAGAACACAATTTTTTGCTATTAACTTCCAATCCGTAAACACCGGAGGTTGTGTCGCACGATCTACAACTCTTTGAGCATGCTGTACTTTCTGTTCAATAGTCACCACTAAATTTTCAAATTTCGTCAAAACCTCCATTATGTCAGTGATCTGATTCTGTTTTGCATTCGGTGGACTCTCCTCATCCGAGTCCAGCAATGGAACTGCTTCTGCTTGCAATTTCTTTCTAATGCAATGTTCTTTTTCATCTGAATCTACCTTCCTCGTAGACACCGGAGGTGCACTAGGACCCGTGGTCGTACTGCTCGCTGGTGGGACATACTTAGAGGGCTCCTCTGCCTCATGTGAAAACAATCCTGGCGGGGGAAGGGGTGGATACCCAAAAAAAGAATCCTCTGGTTGCCCGCGAGAGACTGGAAACGCCAAGGCGTCCGGAGCATCCTCCGCTCTTTCCAGTCTCTCTACTTGTTTTCCCAACATCTCCTCACCTCCGATTCCAGTAACACCTTTAATCTCTTTGTCAGCCTCTACCTCTAACAAATCAAGCACCTCTCTACTCGCCTCTCCGCGCAACACCGCTGTAGCCGCCATCCAAACCGCCTTTGCCTCTCTCCCCTTCCTCAATACGGTCAACACTGAACCAAGAGCTGCGAGCTTATCCGCAGCTCCTTTCTTTCCACTCAAACACTCTTCCAGCAACTCCTCGCACACAGCCCACAGCCACGACGTGTCAAATATCTCTCCCGGCTTTACTATGAAGCCCCGTTGTATCATCCACTGGATGAGACTCGTGACTGGAGCCGTATGCACTCCACAGTCCACATCCCTGCCTACCGCCTTTAATACCTTAATAATTGTTCCGATGGATGCCATCGTCACCGGCAGGATCGCCCCGAGGGCTCTCTTCCAATCGCCTGGCCAGGCAAAACACTCGCACACTCCGCGTCCGTGTCGGGGTCACCGCTTGTCGCACTTTCTCCGCCGCGACAATCTAGGGAAGACGACACATCGCCCTGGGGAGAAAACGGACCAACACAGATACTGTGGATCAAACGATTTCTCCGTTTATTAACTGCGCAACACTCAGTTATATATGTTTCTAGTATCTACTCACGCATAAGCCATTTGTTGATTGGTTAACATGTGCCGTTCACGCGCTTAAACAATAGTCTAATTGGATAAAGTCTTCTAATCACGCGAATAGTTTCCTCCGCCTGCATGCTGTCTTGCACTCTGTCTTCAGGCACGTCGCCCTCCTGTTATCAGTCATGTACGCCCGACCTTGTTCTACTTTTTGTGCATTCTTCAGCAAGCTCATAATAATTGTGCCTTTGTGCAGTTAGCAAACTTACAACAACAGTTGTGCCTTGTGCAGTTTCCTTCGTCCTCCCACAATTTCTCCCACAAATTCTCCCACAGCGGTTTACTTTATTTTAGTCTAAATCTGAAACAGTAAATGCCATTCCTGATGACATTTGAAAGAAAAGAGCTAGTTTCATCCACCGGTGGCTCTTTAGTGCATTTAAAGGTGTTGGATAGTCTTAGTTGGCAGACTTTTCACAATTAGAGATTTCAACCTGTGTTCTGTTGTTAAATGTAGGCCTGTTTCTAGCAGAATTAATCACCCTGGAACACACACACCTCGTCATGAAGAGCATATGCAGAATGTGCGCAGATTTCACGAATCCTTGCAGCAAGCAGAAGGCAATGCACACCGGGCGGCAAAGATGGACTCATTATCACTGTCATCACGCGCTTCTCTTCTAACTGCTCTCAGGTAAAGCAGAGATATAGGCAAGAAGGTAATTCAAAGCCGTAGGTTTGCAAAGCAGTGCTTGAAAGTGAAGAATTCTTGCATCCAATTTTAAAGGAAGTAAAAATGAAAATATATAGTAATTGTATATTAATGATTAAGAGGTATCAGTGAGATAGTGTCATTTACAGCAGGATGAGATGAGATTGGAAAAGCAGGGACTAGGCAGGGAACTCTGCATCAGGGCTGAGTTACTCTAGTGATGCTGTGAGTTTCTGAAGTGAAGCAGCAACAGCAGTGTTTTCAAATCTGGTTAGAATGCTTTGCTTTGTCCATCTTTGTACATCTGTAACACAACACACACTATTTATTAAGCCAATAGTCCTCTGAGTTGGTTCTCACAGACTCAAGAACAAGCCTGTAAGCATTTTCGTGATGCATGGAGCAGGATGTCCTTTCCCAACAGGATGCCTTTCTCCTTACTGGAAGCACTTTTCTCTTGACTAGACTCTAGGTTTAAATCAGGTATAAATTTTAGAAGAATAATATTTATTATCTGTAGGAATATAGGACTGAAAGTGAGTTTCTGAGTTATTCCACCCCTTCCCGTGCTACCACAAGCAATATATCATAAAATCCTTAGATCTTAAGCAGGTAGAAATCCTCAGATTTTTATCAAGCTCAGCCATAAAGGCAATTAATATCCTTGCCTTTATGACTTCTGTTGGAAGGCCATCTCAAATCCAACTTTCTTTGATTAAGTAAGTTGAAAACTAGCTCTTTTTTTTAACTTCCAGCCTAAATTTATTCATAGCTGATTCAGCATTTATTCTTCAGTAAGTGTTGTCCTTCTACTTAGACAGAGCAACATGAACACTTACCTACTGATCTGTTTTTCAATACTAAACCTTAATCTTTTATTTGCATGTTTACACACTGTTGTCTGGAACAATAGACAGAACCAATAGAGCCAATCTGCCGCAGGCTTTTTTTTCTCTTACCAAATTTCTTACCACTGCTTACAGAAAAAACTTGAGTGAGCTGGATGAGGTTCAAAGATACTTCAGTCAGAAGCTGACCAGGTCTTTTCCTGACTTCAGTTACGGTAACGCATCCAAACCAAGTCGTGAGGAGCGGGAGAGTGATCATCGGGGCTCGATGAGCAGAGAAGTGGATCCCAATGGATGCCATCTTTTGGAAAAATCTAGTCAATTGGTGTCTCAGGTCAGCAGCCTAATCAATGGTAAGTTGTCACTTGGTTTGGATTTTTTCGTCAGAAGCTGCCTTAAAGTATCTTGAAATTTCTTGTGTAATCAGGACCAGTTCCTGGTGTCGGTAATCAGCGTGTGTTGGTCCGTTGGGAGAATGCTTCAGAGAGACTTTCAAACTCCCGTCAGTAATGGTAGTGTTGAACTGAAACATTCAGAAGGAAGATTAGGTGGGAGTTAGGGCCCTCTCTAGATAGCCTAAATTCTCCTTAAATTCCAATGTCTGTTCAGCAGAAGAAGGGAGGTCTTGCAGAAAAGCAATCCACAGAAGGGTACAGAGCTGAGTCTGTGGTTCTTTGCTAATAGGAACTGGCATATCTCTGTTTTCAGGTGAAATTTATGCCCAATGATGAATAGCTAAAATAAAGCTTTTTTAGGATATGTAAGACAAAGCTCTTAGCGAGCAGCTTCTTTTCTGTTTCTCGCCTTCAATACATTTCCTCTTTTAGAGGCATCAGCACAATTAATTTTCCCTATCATTAGTGCTGTTGGACACAGAATGACATCCTTAATAAGGATGGAGTATGACACAACAGGGAAGGTAAACCGTATCTCTTTGTACACCTTGTTTTCAGATGTACTTTTTTTCATTCTGCCTGGCATTTCTAACAGCTCTGTTGTAACTGCTCTTCATCTCAGCACTAGACTGCTCACTGACTGCAGTTAGTTTAATGTTAGCTTAACTGTTCATGCCACTCTGATCTCATACCAAAGGTGCTGTGAGTAGCAAAATGACTAGGAAATCAAATCCATGCTGGTCCTTTTAAAATAGTTTATCAGAGTGGAGAATAAACCGTGGCTCGGAGCGCTGCCAGTTGAAACATTATTCAGTGCTGTTTCTGCCTGTGGCTACCTACAGGGAAGCAGCACTTCCAAGAGATGGAGTTGAAGGGCACATTTCTATTATGCCAGAACTTGCCATTCTTATATCACCACCTTGATCTTCTCATTTTGTTTCTTTTTCTTCTCCAGGGTTTTGCTCTTTTTGTTCCCCTTCTCATCAGTTGTTTTTACTGCTTCTTTACATGCTGTCCTCTACAATCTGTCTCAAACTCCTCCTTTTCCAAATGTTCTCCACCATTACCTTATAGCAAGACTTTTTCTCTTGCCTCACAGTAGCAGTAGGTTGCCATTTAACCTAATAGTGGTGAACTAATTTCTCAAAGAATGCAAGAAATGAATAGGATCTGCTAACTAGGAACCAAAAATAGGTGATTGTGGCATTTTAAAGAATTTGTAAAATCCCCAGAGATTCTCAGGATTGTATAGATTTTATTAATGTTAGACTCCTAATCCAATCACCTTTTTTCAGAGCCTGTGTTAGGAGCACAGGCAGCTCTTTGTTTTCAGACTCTACAATTTTACCACCACAACTGAGCAATAGCCTTGAGTGAATTTCTGTTTTACAAATATTTAACAGTTGTCTGTCATTTGATTCGAGTTGGTAAATTGAACTGAAAGCTGGAGAATATCAGTAGGAACTGTGTCTTCTGGGCCCCTACATTAAACTGGGGAAGCTATGAGAGGAAAAGGTGGTAAGATTATCTATCTTTCCTGTCTAGATTATTCCCCTCTCCTTCCCATGTGGTCTGATCTGTCCAGACTGTTTTTAGCCACTCCAAGCAACAGGAATTTTTTCTATTTGCTTTAGGTGTACTCTGTATATCAGAGTATTTTCACTGTCCCAATTTTTTTTCTTTATATTGATGTAGGTATTTCTACTTATTTCCCAGTAATTTCATCCTGAACATTTCCTTTTTTCATTAGCATTTCTGTCCTTCTCCTGGCCTTGTCAATAGTAGAGAGCAGAATGTGATCACATCAGCAGAGTGTCTGACAAAGCTGTGCATGTTTAACTCCTAACCATTCTTACATATCTGATTTTCTGCAGAAAGCCCAAATAAATCAGGTAAAAGGTGAGTTGTTGTTCTGTGCATTTACTGATGCTGTTTTCTGTTAATCAGACTTACAGACTATAACTAAAAATAGTAAAGAATCTTCTAATGTGCATCAAGACAGCAGCAGAAAGCTGGGTGCTACATATGCACCCAGCCAGAAGGATGAAGAAGCCAGACCTGAAGTATGTCAAGGCCAACTTGATTTGGACTCACCCAGCGTTTGCAGTGATACGCAGCACCCATGCTCTTTTGGGAGATCTGTGTTTGAGAGACACATGTTGCATGGATTTCTAGACCAGGCCGTCCCTGAAGATGAGCATCCTTTGCCAACGGACTACATCCATGAAGATGAAGTTGCTTTTGCTGTCCAGCCACACAGTGAAGAAGAATATGAAGAAGACGTTATAGAACCACGAACTCTTAATGAAATAACAACCATAACAGACAAAACTAGTCCCTGGTCCAGTGTGCTATCTGAAGTGGAGCAGGCTGCTGACCAGCAGCCCACAGACTTGGGGCCTGAAGATCAGCGCTTGGTGGATATAGATTGTTTCCAAACAGGAAACAGCAGACGGAGCAGCACCTTCTCTGGCATACTACAAGGTGACAACCAAAGCACGCTTACCGCCCTTAGCCCATGCGTTAGCCTCCAGGCAGATGAGAGCAGTCCTTGGGCAGTAACAGAAGGCTTTCAAAGCTTGAGTAGTGGCACAGAAACAACGGAGAAAGAGCTGTTTCAGCCTACTCATTTGTCAGAAGTGCATCGAACAGCCAATGGCCATGTAGAAAATGGAAATTGTGATTGGGATAGAGCATTTAACACTAAACCTGTAGAGCAAAATGTAGAGTTTCATGCAGTCTCCAAAGAACTACTGGAATTTCCACCAGTTGTTGGTTTAACCAATCCAAAAAACACAGAAAGAGAGAAGGAGGAAAACAGTGAGGTTGTAAATGAAGATTGTCAAGATGAGGAAGAAAGTGGTTCCGATGAGATCTGTGTTAAGAGTGTATCAGCCCAAGCAGGCTCGGAAGGAAACAGTGAAAGGTTTTCTGATGACAGTAGTGAAGACCCACTGGAAGAGTTAGAAAAGTCTGCCAAACCAAAAATTGTTTTGTATCCTTCTTTTCTCTTTTCTTAAGCACACATTGCATTCAAGGAGCCTGTCTTATTTCTTGGTTAGAATCTGACTGGCCTCAGGAAAGAGAAATTCACCGTGTGGAGCTCTTCCCTGGGAAATGAGTCTAGAATTGATGACCTGGGAAGGTACTGGAAGACCTTGTTATGTTGTGTTTTGCGCAGCGTAGTGATGACTTCCTTACCATTTGTAACCAATATATTCTGTGATCCATGAGAGTTATTTCATTTTGGGTAGGTTCAACATGTCATCTTGCATTTTTTTTTCCCAATGTTGGCACTATTATAGCTCTTGTGTTTCTTCTGTATTAAAAGAAACATAGTTTATTTTGCATATAAAACACTTGCCACATTTCTTGCACAGATCCCAAATCTCGCATTCAGTTTCACTAAGTCGTGTTGGAATTTTTGCAAGATGAAGTACTCTACAAACATGTGAGGTATTACTGTAAAGCAAGTTGGTGTCCATGCTTTGTGAGGCCAGGTGAGAGAAACAAGTGTTCAGAATGATACAATATTGGTTAAATGAATGAGATTCAGCATCTGGGATCCATTAACAGCTGTTACAGTGAGGCATTCCAAATCTGCAGCTTCTGTGGAGCTCTGTGCAACTACACGCTGCCAAAGGTTGTTCCTTAACAGTTCTGCTCAGATCTGATCCTGTTGTTGTTCCCAACTTCTTCCTTCCACCCCAGCAGATGGAAGCCTCCATGAGACTGCTCAGCATTTCTTCTCATCCTTCTGCAGCTTTGAAAGTAAGTATGGGACATCCTTTACTTTATTGTCCTAGCTTAACAGAGTCTGTTTGTCAAAGCAGGAACAAAAGTACTTCTCCCTTTCTTTGCCTGTCCGCGGTCAGGTTAGAGGTGATGGTTTCCAAATCAAGTCAAGGAGAATTTTTCTGATATCTCTTCTCTCTGTGAGAATCATTTTTAACATTCATGGCTGCATCGTCGGTGATACTTACGCATTTATGTTAACCTGTTTGTCTATATACAATAGCAAATGTTGCTCTTCTCCGTTGGGGTCAGTAGAAGTGGCAGGTGCTCACTCCACACTTCTCTGTGCTTTAATGGGAGGTAAGGTGCCTAATTTTAAGGACACAAGCTGTAACTTGTAATTATGACTCCAATTTGTATCTTTTAGGTCAGGATGAAATGAGGGAGTTTGCAGCAAGAGAGCCTCTCCTTGAGAGGTATCAAGTAACTGTTCTTTGATGGAGGGAATATAAAATAGTTGGAGTGATAGTTCCTCATACAGGAATGCTGTTGATTGCTTTTGCTGTCTCATAGGTGGGTTTATGTGCATAAACATTAATTTACTGCAAGAGGTTTGTGGCTCAGTTGTTTTGAGCTCTACATATTATTCTTTTCCAGCCATAGCTTTGCTGCGGATGTTGATGTGGACCTGGGCACTGCAGCAGCTGAGCTGTTTGTTTACCACTCCCAGAAAAGATAATGCGTTGGTTCCCCTCCTTATGACCTATGAAACAAATGCTGTAAGGAGCATTTATGTAATTAGAAACAGCTTGCTTGATTAAATAGAACAGAAACAGGCAGGATCTAATAGCGCTGAAGTAATGGAAACTAAATTAATGAACATGTTTACAGCTCAGGTAAAATACCTGACTTTTTGCTGATTTGTGCTGTAAAAATTATTTTTCTTCTGATTTATGTAACATTATCTTTTTCTAAAGCCCTTGAAACTTATTCCTGATGAAAGCAGAGACGTCTATGAGGGAGTCTTGGGCATAGTATGCTTCAAGGATTCTAAGATGTATCTTGATTATAGCACCTAGACTGCAGTGTGTCTTAGTGTTTGTTAAGCATACTTTTCATGCTGTGTCTAAATATTTTGGATTAAATCAGAAGCAGAATCTCAGATGTGTTTCTCCTCTGGAATCTCCTTCAAATTCTCCGTGTTTGCCTTTGTCTGTCGCTGATACCCCCTTCCCCTCTGTCTCGCTGTCATGCCCCCGCTTCTGAGTTTTGCTTTCTCTGCAGAGTTAGCTCTGGTTCTTCCTGTGGAAGCACCATGTCTTTCTGTGCATCTGCAAATCATCACTCAAACCTACGGTTTAATATTAATACCAGCTTTACTTGAATTCCCTCTCTCTGCAGTGCTAAGCTTAGTGGCTAGAAACACACTCCTGAAAGTGGTTGATAATTAGGGAGAATATTACCACTATTTGGATATAGCTGACCTTAAACCAGCTTAATTCGAGGATTAGCTACAGCTAATCCTTCACTGTAGCACTTGTAGGGGTCTGTTGAGACAGGACTCAGTTGTGCCTCGTGTTATGCCCCCAGCATCAAACACCCTGTATGAAGAACAAGAAGTTTATGCCAATGGTAAAACAGAGTTCAGGAAAACTGCTTTCTCATAGTTTTGTCCTTAGTTAGCCTTAAGAACATCAGTTTCTAAATCTGGGTTTGTTTGGTTTCTGTGCCGTTCAGCAAACACGGAGTGTGACAGCAAGGCTGAAATCGGAGCTGTTCTCGTCTGAAGATCAGCAGTCCCCTCTCGCTCACGTGGCAGCTGGCAAACCTCTCTCCTGGCCTCCCTAGTGTTCCTGCCTCCTCTCCCTGTCTTGTCTGACTCCCCAATTTCCCTGTCTTCCTACGCAAAATGATGAAGAAACAGCTAGGAGGAGAAGCGGGCAGCCATGTCAAGTGAGCTGGCAGCATTTTGAGACAAAAGGGTTTTCTCAGCTCATGCTGTGAGGACATGGGGATCTGAGAAGGTGCTACAGCAGCTCAGGCCTCAGCCCGGATGCTGTGGTCACCTTCCAGGGACCTAGGTTTTGCAGAGCCTCATGAAATGGGAAATTTTTTTACCTTTTTTCTCCATTCCATCAGACTCAGGCTTCCAGTTCTTGAGGTCCTTCCCAGCTCTCCTCTTCCACACTGGTCACCTGCTGTCCTGTCTGATCCATAAGTCCTGGTTCAACTTCTGATGCTTTACAAGTTCACTGATCAGCTTTGCATTTTTCTCCTCGCAGCCCTTCTCCAGGCAGTTCCTGATACAACTTAGGGAAAACTATCCAAGTTCATGGCTGAACTTAACAGCATCCAACACTGTATCGTATTTACTGTAAAGCTACAACTATTTTTTAAATGAGTCTGAGCCATTGTGTAGGTGGCCCAGATTACTGTCCAAATCTTATTTCTGACTGTTGCCCCGGCCTCCCTTCTCCTCCCTCTTTGCCTTTACTGCGTTCATACATGCCATGTTGTTTTATATACTGTTGCTGATTTTTCAGGGCAAAAATTTAATCTCTCTAGGTGTGTGTTTCACACACAGGGCACTGCAACATCGATTCTGGTCAGGGTTTGGGGCAATCGTATGCTAGGGTAAAAACATTTAAATGTGATTCCAATGAGATGCTGGCTGGGAAACTGATATTAAGGCTTGCTGCCTTTCAGAATTGGCCCAGTCTACTGGTAATGAAGCTGGGTTTTTGCAGGGCAGGAGGAAGTATTTAAAAAATTGGAGAGCTAATAAACTTTTCATTAGAATATCGTGATTTTTTTTCCCCCCTCACCTTTATGAATATTCCAAAAGAATAGGAAACTTACATGGAAACCAGTTTTACTCAGAATAATTAATATTTGTATATACATAGATCTACCTTCAGTGTAAATTATAAATAACACTTTTATAACACAGACTTAGGCAGATTCAGAATAACAGGCTTTTATCTGTTCTAAAAATACAGATGGCTAGCAGCGGTCCAAACATCCTTTCTTGGTTGTAATGCTGCTTCTTGATCTGCTCCCATTTCAGTCGCAGCCACTAAAGCTCTTCTTTTTCCTTACTCAGCTTACCCAGAGAACAGAGCTAAGGCTTGGACTGGCTAAATTTGTCCTCCTAACCTGCTGAACAGAAATGCTGACGTTGTCTTTCATTTTCACGATCAGAAAAAAAGAAAAGGTGGCTGTGTTCTTCGCATCCGTTTCGGAGTTGCTGGCTGTGGTCTGTGATTTCATACAAACCTTTTCCTGTCCAGAAAGCAGAAGTAGGTGCAAGGTCACTCCAGGGGTAGGTTGTAGCCTATTAACACAGATCTGTTTTCACTCCTTCATCACTGTGCACAAACAAAACTAGCCATTAAACTTGCTGAGCCACAGGACCAAAACATTCTCCGCCTTGGTTACCAGAATTCTTTGACCTTGAAATAAGCAACACACACCCCCCAAGATGTATAAAATGCTAGTAAATCTGTTTGCTTTACTCCAATCCCTGGCACACAGCAATTAGATAATCCTCGGCTGGTTTAAGTGTCCTGCCGTATCGCTACCATTTCTATAAAAAGAAAAGTGAAGCGTGATCTGTGCGCAAGTCCTCTTTCCTCTTGTATCTTTCTGATTAAATGTGTGTGCTTCATGGCTGAGCATCAGATACTTGGAGTGTGTGACTCCGTTGGCTTAGAAGAAGGAGAAACCCAGGGCAAGCACTGCTTCTGCTCAGGTCGTATCCGAACTGGCAAAGCCTGTTTCAGAGGCAACAAATGGTGTAAACATGACATTTCAGTTGTGTGCTCTTGAAACTATGCAGAAGGTTAAAACTTTTGACTGTTTGAAACAGCCTGTTTGATGTATCAAAGGAGCATCTTAAAAATGGAGCATTGAGGCTAGAATGTCTTGCTAAATGTTATATGTGTGAGGAATTTGCATATTTCAAAGAAAAATAGCTTTATACAGAGGTAAGTATTCAAGTGTAGCTCTTTCCTGTAGCCATATCCCAAAACTGCTAGTGAAGCTAAACCTGCAAGTGTAATTTCATAAGGCTTCTGATCATCTGTGTGAGCTGGGAGTGTTAAATGTGGTTTTAAACTCCTCTCATTTTGGTTCACACCTGTGCCTGTAGAATAGCAGCAAGAAATGCTGCTAAACCTTTCCCACAGCTGGAAGTTCATTTTTAGGAAGGTCCTTCGGATAGATACATGCCTCTTCACACCTCTGCATTGCTGCAAATGGACACAGCGGTATGAAAATTGGAGGAGGAGTATTTTAGCCACTTCTATCTGAAACAGTATGCAAGCGGTATGTTTTCCAAACACACCTTGTTTACTGACAGTCTGGAGCATGTGAACTGCTATCTGTTGCCTCCGTGTCATCTGATAGTAGCAGACACCTGCTCTTCTGTGGTATTTTCGCTTTTAGAGTACAGTGCTCTTTCAGGGTATGTTATTGCACTGATGGCAAAATGTGAGTGAGGGGCAGCGTTTTCTGCAGCAGCCTCTTTGGCCGACCAGAGTTGATCAGGAACAGTTTGGTTTGTGACATGCCCCTGGCTTCACCTGAGGCAGGAGAAGTACTGTGGCACCTCTGGATTGTTAACTCTAAGAACAAAAGAGAAAATCTCATTTAATTTCTCCTTTAGAATCAATTTTACAAATTCTTACAACCAGGGTAAGATTATTTTACAGCTGGTTTGGGTCACTGGGTTTGTGCAAGCAAAAAAAAAAAAAGTCGTTTCATTTCTGCACAAATACTCAGCTGTGCTGTCTCTGGGATGGTAGGTGGGTCTGGGATCCTTAAGGTAATTTGGTTCTATTTTCCTTTATCTTATCCCACATGATATGTTACCTTCTCTTCTGAGTTGCAGGACATGCAGCTGCTCTCACTGAAATTCGTTAGAAATGTCCTGTTGTGTCAGTGAAAGCCATCTGTGTTTATTTCTTACATTCAAAATGTGAGTTGCTGTCTCTCAGTTCCCAGCTGTGCATGAAGACGTGTATAGCACAAGTATGCGTGAGAGGGGAATTGTGAGAGGTAGGAAGTGCAGTTTCGTGACCCTTTGAAATAGGGTTAATTGGACGGTTTGGAGAATTTGATAGGGAGCCATTGCTACAGTGTAAACCTGCTTCAGTTTTAATATTGCAGTTAGTTTCTGCAAGCTTTTCACATGCACATAGTTGTTCAGACAATCTTTTTTAGGTATGTTAGTGGTATAGCCTCCTCCAGGGTAGAACAGGACAAACAACATCGCAACTGGAAGGAAAGGAGAGTTTCTGAAGTACAGTGCCAGTGCAGAGAAGCAGCACAGGGTTGTCTAGCTGCAATTTGGCCAGTGTATTGGATTTAAGAGCCAGAATTTCCTTGGGGTTTTTGTTTTTGTTACAGTTACAGACGTTCCTGGGCTGAGGGATAGGGCAATCCATACCGGTTCTTTGCAAATATATAAAACTGGTGTTCAGAAGTGAATGCTGCTTGATGCACTAAAACCAGAAGCCTTTTACCAGTCCTCTGAGCTTTTACTTTGAACATTTTTTCTCTATGAACTGCTCACGAATGCTGTACAAAGATCAGGGGCCAGCACAGAGCCAGCGTGAGCTAGTTACTGTCCGTCTCCAGCCAATACTCATGTTTCAGCTGTTTCATAGACAGTTGGCACAGAAAACAGCATGGGAAGAATAAGCTACTGACCGGGTCTTCTCTGGACAACCTTGAGCAGAATACGCTGTCAAAGGGAGTTGGTTTGTCCAACAAGCATCTCTGGTGGTTTTTAAGCTCCTAATGTTGCCAGGTCTGCATTTAATCTCTCTTGGCGTCTTACATTTTGGTTTAGGAAAAATCATCCTAGAGCAGCATTAAGGAGAAAGAAAAACAAAGCAAGGATTCTCATAAATATAGATGTATATTTTTCAGTATGATAATTGTGGGCACTGTTTTAAATTACTACAAGCCATAGCATTTTCCTGGATACAGTTTGCAGTTTTTTGCAGCACTATTCACATAATTTACACAATTAGCCCAATGAAACTAGGAGATGGTATTTAGGGTATAGGAATTTACGGTTAGCTTGTTGGAAGCCTTTTCTGCACTGTTGGATGTGAAACCACGAGAGCTGTTCCCACCCTTGTCATCCTTTTTATTAACCAGCCAGTCAATGACCAAAACCATCATCTTTGTGAGCATTGATCCGTCTGTCTCCCAAATCTGGCTGCGCAGGAGCAGGCTGGGTCAGCCTATCTGAAAATGGTCCTTTAGGAAATCTTGGTCTGTGGTTACAGCCTCTCGTGGTCTTGTCTGTTTGCAGAAATTGTAGCTGATGTTAAATTAGCTTACAGTTAGCCTCTTGTGCTTTGCCCTGGCTCTAGCAAACACAGGATGTATAGATCAGGGTGTGTTTTTTTATCTGCAGACTGTTTTCCCATAAGGGTCTTCACCAGCAATGCCGTCGCAGGGCTAATACTCAATGTGCTTGTCATCTGAGCCTGTAAAGTGCACATAACCAAACACAAGAAATCTCCAAACCCGCTTATTCCTAAAAAAGCCATTTCCCCCCCACAAACAGTGCACGTCAAAGCGGGGAGTGCACATGAACAGGATCCTGGTGCCGTTTCTCATGGGAGGGAGCTGATCACCTCAGGAAACCTTTCCACCGCGACTGTGCCCAGCGAGGCTGAGCCCGGCTGGGATGGAGAAGCAGCCCAGCGATGTAGGGGAAAGGCCGGACCGGCGTATCGGCTTTCCAAATCAACCCTGCTTGCCAGGAGACTGTCCTGGCCCTGCAGCTAATGAGCAGCGTGTCCTAAATGAGCACCACTTGCTTCAGCCTCTAAAGGCAGCTGAGGCCGGATTTCTCCTTTCTTGGTGTTTCACAGGCACGACCTGGCTCTAAACTAGTTGGGGAGAAATGCGAATTTCTTTGAATGCTGAAATTATCCGCTTTTAGTGCTACCGTAACATCTTGGAGAAAGCCTGACTGCTGGGAGGATGCATGCAAACCAAGGATGATGTTAAAATGCTTAAAATGGTGGTTTTCATCTCATGAGCTGCTGCTGCTTAGGGGCCCCTGCAGGCAACTGAGGCCGGCCCATCTAGTTTGTCAGCAGGCTTGGATTTGTTGTGTAGGAGCCTTTCCTCTCCATTGCAAGGTGGTTCTGCAAATTAAAAATAAAATAATAATCGAAAACCAAAATTCAGAGAATCAGAGCCCAGTGAACACACTGGTGTAATTCCTTTTGGCTTTATACAAGATGACTTTGGCTGAGGATAGAGATTCACAAATTCAGAGTTCACTTGCCAGAGCCAAACTGTGTGGCTTGGACCTTTCTAATTTTGGTCTTCAGCTTTTGCTTTCTGCAGCACTGAGAAAGAATAGCATTGCAGCATCTAATATTGTGTTGGGCAGGGAAATATTTCACCATCGTGGATTTTTTTCCAAACAGTTGGAGCAAACAGGTCTTTTTCCAAACAGTTGTCTCTCAGTGTGCGGAACAAGAGAAAAAAAAACCTCTGAGGAGAACCGGTGAGCAACAGAAAACACATCATGAGGGTTTTTTCCTGTGTGTCCAACTCCTCGCACGCTGCACGACCCCACGGTTTGCCACAATCAGAAAACAGGCACGGGGCAGAACTGGCAGGGCTCTAACGTCTTGTTCTTTCTCTCCGCAGAGCAGGAGCGGAGCAGTGCCAGAGGGGATCCCGTACCGAAGGCCGAATCGTCCCAGGCCCGCGGCCGATCTCTCGGAAGAGGAAACCAAAAGAATCGCCAGGATCTTCTCTGCTCAGCTGTCCAAGAAGGAATAGCGTTGGCGAGAGGCCGTCCGCAGCGGCTGCTTCCCAAGACACGGCCTGACGCATCAGCAATGCCGGGGCCTCCAGAGAAGAGGAGATGGAAGCCATAGGTTTCAGGATCTGATTTTTAATTTGCCTAATTGGTATCCCGTTAGAGAGACTTAAAGCCTGGTGGTCAACCAAGGGGAGCTGAGAGACTTTGTGTCTTGCAAGGGCAAGTCCCCAATGAGTCTCACCACTTCGGGTAACTGATGAGCTGTTATCTGGTCTCCAGATAATCCATTTTGGGGATTTATTCATTTGAAATTCATTAACCTTTTTTTTTTTTTTTTTGAGTAAACACAAAGCATCCCATTTTGAGACAGCTTCTTTTTCTTCAACCAAAGGATGGAGAACGTGAGAAATTTGCCATCCCATCGGCAAGCAGAGAACTGTTGCCTCCCTGCCGGCATGTGCTGTGGATGGGGAGGGAAGATGAGCTCCCTCCGCCAGTGGCCTTCCAAAAATAGTTGGTGGGAAGTGTAATTTGCTGATTCTAGAGGAGTGTATGTGCTCAAGGTGCTTGTGTAAATACAGGCCAAGGATACTGTAAAATACTGATGTGTGTACAAAAGGGGTTTACTAGAAATATGGAATTTTTATATTCTAAATTATTTTTGTACATTTTTACGTCAGGTACCTTTTGGATAACAGACTTTGATGCGAACCGAGCTAAGTTATTTTTGTACTGCTCTCCAGTGTTTGTGTTTCAATAAAATTCCTTTGGTTTCTTGTCGGCTGGTGCAAATTGTCCTGCTGCCAGGTCACGAGCTTGTCATTAACAGGTGGGCGGGACTCCTTCCCCCAAGAACCTCCAGTAACGAGCGGGAGAGGACATCGTGGAAATGCTTCCTGGAAGATGGTGTGGCCGGGGGCAGACGTAAAGGTCACTGCTTTGCAAAGTAATGGAATACCGCTGTATAGTGCAGCCCACGTGGAACGAGTTGGATTTCGGAGGCGAGCGAATGCTCCAAATTAGAGCTGCTTTTCAAATCACGCTTTGAATTCAGGATTTAAGGAACCAAATTGTCAGTATCCCTTTTTCCTCCCTCCTCTGCAGTTTTGTTTTTCACAGAGGAAATCCTAAACGCATTAACACACAACTTGCCCGTGCTGGGTTAGACCCCAGTGGTAAAATCCCTTCTGCCCTCCCCGCACGCTGCCTGCAGAGCTCTGAGCCTCCTGCAAGCTGCCCCTTCGCAGCCTCAGCAGCCCCCATCCTCTCTCCTGCAAATGCATCCCCTTGCCGGGCGAGGGTCGGGATGTGAACATGCATCCCGAGTGTCCCCAAAAACCCAGGTGGGATGCTGGCTGGGTCGGGAACACCGTCACAGGGGAGGAGACGATGTTGACTCGCGTTATATTTTGGGTGTGAGATAAACAACTTCTTTCTCTTGCGTTTAGGTCAGTGGTGGAGCACGGTCCAGACAGCCAGGAAAACATGACGGCCGCCAGCCGGAGAGGGGTGCCAGCGCCAGATGTGCTTCTCCCTGGAGCCCGATCGAGGGAGCAAAGGTGACTTCAGGGTATCAAACCAGCTCGAAATCCCTCCTGCGTGCTCGTGCGCAAGGCGAGCTCGCACGCAAGAGTGGAAGTTTTCTGCACGTCAACGGGGACGTGCGATCTCTTGCGAACGTGTCCCTTTGGGCTTTGTGCGTGTAGTGCTAAATAGCACGAAGGGTTAAACGCACTGAGTTTTAAGAAAAAGGAGGAAAAGGGGAATTCCTTGAGCTGTCACCCCACCTTTGGCCTCCAGCCTTGTCCTGATCCCTGTCCCTCCTGGCAGCGCCTTCCCCTTGACCACAGACCCAGCACACGGCCACACGTGAGAGGGCATCATGGTTTTCATCATGCAGAGCACAAACACGGGAGGGATTTACCTCCGAGCCGCTTGCGTGGCCCCTGCCCTCCGGCTGCTCCACGTGAGCTCGGGGGACACGTTGCACCATGCAGAGGAAATCCCGCCGGCAAGCTCGGCAGCTGCCCGGGATGAATTCCGGCTGCGTGGTCCGTGCCAGGGACAAAGGGGTCTGACCTGCCCCGCGGTGGGGGGGGGGACAGCGTTCGGTACTGCTCTGCCTCTGAACCGCTTGCTTTTAAAGCCTTGGGCAAGTGTTTTCTGCATCTTGTCCTTCCCAGAGTGCATTTAGGTTAAAAAAACCCAAATGACTCCCCCATTCCTGAGATCCCAGCTGCCACCAAATGGGCAGGACTGCATTGTTGGGTGCTGCTGCCCCGCAGCTTTACTCTGATGGGTGCTGGTGGTCTGGGCAGGACACCCCCCCCCCCCCCCCCCCATGCCCAAGTCTTGTGGTGGAGCAGAGGGCTGAAACACAGCCACCCTGTCATGGGTGCTGGGTGGCCCCGCTCTCATCGGCTCAAATGCCACTGGGGGAACTGGGTTTCACTGTCACCTGATCCCGGCGGCCGCTGGAATCTCCTCCGGGTGCTATATAAAGGGGGGGCCAAGGAGCTGGCTCTCAGGGCAATGGCTGCGCAGAGAGGGGTGTAAGGCAGGAGCCAGGACGCGGTGCCGAGGTCCCTACGGTGAGGCCACGGGGGACCTGGCCCTGGGCAGGTCACCCTGGGGGAGACGCTCTCACCGAGCACCCCCCATTTTGGCTGGGGGGCGGATAGGGCAGGGTGGGCAGTGGTGAATCCCATGCCAGCCCCCGGCTGAGCGAGGAAGCACCGTGCCTGAGTTTCCCCAGGGATGCAGGCACGGAAATGGGGCAGGATTTGGCTTTTGGGGTTGTCCGAAGCCAGCGAGAGCCACCACGGCACATTGTCACCTCCGTCCCCAAACCGGACACCTGCTTGAAGCCGACGCAGCATCCTGGCTCCGCACAAACCCCCTCCCCTTTCCTTCCAGCCCCTCTGCCACAATGGTGGGTCTGAAGCCACCCGAGGTGCCCCCGACAGCCGCCATGAAGTTCGTCAGCGCCGGGATGGCCGGCTGCATCGCCGACCTCTGCACCTTCCCCCTGGACACTGCCAAAGTGCGGCTGCAGGTACGATCCACCAACCCCCCCCATCCCCAAATCCCACAGGCGGAGGGAGCACCCCACAACGGCCAGCCCCCCCCCCACCACGCCAGCTCCACCCCACGGCTGATGGCGTTTTTTGGGGAGGTGTGGGCAGAGGGCAGGGTGACGCGGTCGGCATCCCGCAGATCCAAGGTGAGGTGCGGATCCCCCGGAGCACCAGCACCGTGGAGTACCGGGGCGTTTTGGGGACGCTGAGCACCATGGTGAGGACGGAGGGACCCCGCAGCCTCTACAGCGGGCTGGCGGCCGGGCTGCAGCGGCAGATGAGCTTCGCCTCCATCCGCATCGGGCTGTACGACTCGGTGAAGCAGCTCTACACCCCCAAGGGTGCCGAAAGTGAGTGTCCAGGCGGTCGGGACCCCGTCCCTGCGCACCCCCCCTCTCCCGATGCATGACCCTCTCCCAGAGCACCCCAATGGGAAGCAGCCCACCCCGGGGGGGGGGGGGTGTGGTGTGAACAACCCACCCTGGGTGCACAGCCCCCACCGAAACGCACCCCCTGCCAAGCAACTCCCCTCGCCCCGGGTGTCCCCACGCAGCCGGGTGGTCCCCGTACAGCCGGGGGGTCCCCACGCAGCCGGGGGGTCCCCGCAGGGCCGGGGGTCCCAGCGCCTGCCCTCTCCAGGCACAGGGCTGGCAGCGCGGGTGCTGGCGGGCTGCACCACGGGGGCGGTGGCGGTGACGTGCGCCCAGCCCACCGACGTGGTCAAGGTACGGTTCCAGGCCAACGGGGCGCAGCCGGACGGCGTCCGCCGGTACAGCGGCACCGTGGATGCCTACCGCACCATCGCCAGGGAGGAGGGCGTCCGCGGGCTCTGGAGAGGTAGGGGAGGATGGGGACAGGGATGGGAATGGGGATGAGGATGGGGACAGGGATGGGATGGGGATGAAATGGGAATGGGGATGGGGACAGCAAGGCTGGGGCACCCATCCGGGATGCTCCAGGAGGGGATGTGACCGCCCTCCCCAATGCCACCACCTTCCTGCGCAGGGACGCTGCCCAACATCGCCCGCAACGCCATCATCAACTGCGGGGAGCTCGTCACCTACGACCTCATTAAGGACGCGCTGCTGCGGGCGCACCTGATGACAGGTGAGTATGGTGCCGGGCTGGGGGGGGGGGGAACGCAGCCGGGCGCCGTCCCCGCAACCCTCAACCCCTGCCTCTGCCCCGCAGACAACGTCCCCTGCCACTTCGTGGCCGCCTTCGGGGCCGGCTTCTGCGCCACAGTGGTGGCGTCACCGGTGGACGTGGTGAAGACGCGGTACATGAACGCCGGTCCCGGGCAGTACCGGAACGTGCTCAGCTGCTTCCTGGCCCTACTGATGCAGGACGGCCTCGCCGGCTTCTACAAGGGGTGAGTTTGGGGACGCGCCCCCCACTGAGCACCGCCAAACTCAGTGCAACGATGCGCACGGACACCGGCGTGGGCCGGCTTCGCTTCACGCCGCGGCATCATCCGAACGTCCTAACCCACGTGCCGCCACCGGAGCGCCAGGCAGGGCGTTGGGGACCGCAGGGGTGTCCCCGCGACGTCCCCTCCAGCGCTGCTTTTCCTGCCGCAGGTTCGTCCCCTCCTTCCTGCGGCTCGGCTCCTGGAACGTGGTGATGTTCGTCTCCTACGAGCAGCTGCAGCGTGTCGCGGTGCTGGCCCGGCCGGCCCAATCCTGACCCCCATCCCACCCCAGCCCCTCTCGCCAGCGTTGGCGAGACACAGGAGTAAATTATATTAATTGCTGAAGCGGCAAGGGAGCAGCGACGCTGAACACCCCCAGCCCGACGGGGATCCCCCCGAGAGGGACCGGCGAGACGAAAGGACAAATGACGATGTTTGTGGAGAAATGTGGAAAAACGGAGGTTTCCAGAGCGGAGTTGAGGGAGGAAGAAAAAAAGTTTATAGGTTTTCCAGGCGGGAAGAGCATCGCTTCCCAGTGGCGGCAGTGGGAACAAGGCGAGCAGCGTGAGCAGGTGGAACCGATTCGAAGGCCGGGGGATGCGGCGATTCCTGTTGTTCCTTAGTGACGCTTCCAATAAACCGCCCCTATGGGGTCTGATCACAGCAGGGCTCGGGCCTCCCTCGCCTTTTTTTGGGGGGGGTTAGGGTCATTCTCCCAGCCCTGGTGTGCTGCTGGAAAAAGCAAACCAGCCTTTATCTGAAAACTTCCCTGAGTGTCACGTGCCATTGGAGGATCAGCTTTAGCAGAGATAATTTTTGTGATTAAGAAAAAAAAAAAAAAGTATCGAAGCTGGGTGTGTGGGTGCAAAGAGCTACTGCCCCCCCCGCGTCGGATGCACCCCCCTCAGCCCCAAGGAGGGCTCATGCCCTCGCGATGGGATGTGCAGCCTTGATGCCCTGGTGATGGCTGCGCCCAGTCCGGGGACCCCCACCATGGGGGACCCCCCACCTCTGTCCAACCCACCGCCAGGTCTCAAACCCACGCTGGAAGAGCCGGGGTGCAGCGGGGCCCCTCCCGCTCTGTCCCCATTACCAGCCCCGCAGCAGCTGGTGAGTCCCCGGGCTGTGCTGGGGACCCCCATCACCGGGGAGACCCCCCCCCATCCCTCCCAGGCTGTGCTGGGGACCCTCCCTGGTGATTCCCATGTCCTTACTGGGAGACCCCCCCGCACAGGGTTTGTTGGGGACTCCTGTGTCCTCTCTTGGGGAACCCCAATCCCCTGGCTGCCCCAGGGAGCCCCCTGCCCCTTCCCCAGGGTTGTGTCCCCCCCCCAAGTCCTTGTCCCCGCTGCCCCTGCTCCATCAGCCCTGAGTGGGGTGCAGGCAGGGGGTCCCCCCCTTCCCCAAGGGGGAAGCTGTGTTTTAGCTTGTGTTGTGCTGTGTTTTGGGGTGATCCTGCATTTTAGGGTCCCTGGTACCTGGAGCAACCTCTACCCAGCCACAGTGCTGGCTGCAGAGCTTTATTGGTGGGAGGAGAGGGGGAAGGTCGTCGTTCCCTAGGACAGGAGGGCACTTTTCAAGAGCATTTTCTTGTCAGGAGTGAGCTTCTTGGGAAAGGTGATGTTGAAATAGATGAGGAGGTCACCCCTGCGCCGGGGGTCCTGGAGCAGCGGCATCCCCTCCCCTGGCACCACTTTACAGTACTTGGGGCTGCAAAGCAAAGGAAGGGGCTGAGAGGAGCCGTGGGATGATCCTGAACACGGGGGCCACGGCCCCGAGCCCCGATGTGTCCACGTGCAGAGCCCCACACACGCTTCTGAGAGGGTTTCTTAGGGCAAGTTTGCTCCTCCAGCTTCAACCGGTGGCCTGCCCTCCTCTTCCAGCCTTGTGTCCCCACGTTCCTTGCCCTGCAGGCTGTACCATCCAGCCCTCGTCTCACTCGTGTCTTCCACCCACCCACGCCAAGCCCTCTCCCTGCCTCTGCTGCCACCAACACGGCCCCCAACCACATGAGTAGCCCACAATGGGCATCCTCCTCCTCCTCCTCCAGGCTGGGACCCCCCCCGAGCCCTGAACCTGCTGGAAAAGCTTTTGAAGCACCCCAGTAATTCAGGCAATGCGACATGCTTGGGAAGTGCCGAGCGCTTGCCAAGAGAACAGGCCAATTCCGAGGTTCCTCCCAAGCGTCCGTTTACCTCCCTGGCCACCAAGCTCTGCAGAAAGGCCCCAGCCGACCGCCTGAGCCCATCAGCCGTTTGCCCCGCGGCACTTACTGCACGATGTCGTTGATGGGGATGTTCAGCAGCCTCCCGTCCAGCGTCCTCACATCCACCGTGCAGCCTATCAGCGCCTGCAAGGTACGGAGCGGGACCCGGAGCTGTATTTGCAGCCCCAGAGGGGAAACATAAGCTGGGGCTGGCTCCGTCGCCTCGCTTGGCTCTTTACCTTTCCCAGGGGGATGGTGGTGACGCAAGCGAGGTTGTCGTTGGCTCTTTTAAACCTCGGGTGAAGTTTCTCTTGGACAACGAAGGTGATGTCAGCTGGAATGATGTTTGGGCCCTGAAATGAAAGGAAAAAAATAAAGATACCTGGAAATGGTTTGGTGTAAAACAAATGATTTTATACAGGGAAAGGTGACATGAATGCTTGTCCCTTTGTTGCTGCTTTCAGAGAAGGGAAAGGTATTTTCTTCCTTTAAGAAAAAAATGAGTCTTTTATCAAAGACTCCTTCTCAGCTAAGGGAAATCAGACTGGGTTTCGCAAAGGTGATGCCAGGCAGAAAACCACCCCTTTCAATTATTTTTTTATCTATCCTAAGGAAAATCCAGGCAGGAAGGGCTCCTTAGAGTGTTTCTGAGAACAGTAACAGTGAATCGCTCCGTTAGCCGTGCTGCCAACTGCCCACAGCAATGGGAAACCTGCAAAGAGTGCGCAGTTGATCTCAAGGAAACCTGGCCCAGAATGTCACGTCACGGTCACTACCTGGTCTCCTTCCTTCTCAAAGGTGATCCTGGTGCCCTGCTTCCAGCCCGGCTGCACGTCAATTGTTAGGATCTTATCTCTGATGGTGCTTGTTTGACCATCTTCGTTCATCACCTGGGGAGTGCACAAGGGGGTTAGAAGAGCTGGGTCATAGAATCACAGAACAGTTTGGGTTGGAAGGGACCTTTCACGGTCATCTCGTCCAACCCCCTGCCATGGGCAGGGACATCTTCAACCAGATCAGGTTGCTCAGAGCCCCGTCCAACCTGACCTTGAACGTGTCCAGGGATGGGGCATCAACCACCGCTCTGGGCAACCTGGGCCAGGGTTTCACTACCCTCAGCTTAACAAATTTCTTCCTTATTTCTAGGCTGAATCTCCTTTCTTTTAGTTTAAAACCATCACCCCTTGTCCTATCACTATAGGCCCTGCTAAAAAGTCTCTCTCTGTCTTTCTTATAAGCCCCCTTTAAGTACTGAAAGGCTGCTATAAGGTCTCCCCAGAGCCTTCTCCAGGCTGAACAACCCCAACTCTCTCAGCCTGTCCTCATAGCAGAGGTGTTCCAGCCCTCTGATCATTTTCGTGTCCCCCCTCTGGACCCGCTCCAACAGGTCCCTGTCTCTCCTGTGCTGAGGACCCCAGAGCTGGACGCAGAACTGCAGGTGGGGTCTCACCAGAGCGGAGCAGAGGGGCAGAATCCCCTCCCTCGACCTGCTGGCCACGCTGATGGTGATGCAGCCCAGGACACGGTTGGCTTTCTGGGCTACAAACACACATTGCCGGATCATGTCCAGCTTTTCATCCACCGGTACTGCCAAGTCCTTCTCTGCAGGGCCCAAGGGACAAAACAGAGTGGTGATCTGTGACACTGAGGTGCCCAAAGAGAGGACGTTATAACGGCTCTGCTCATCCAGCTGCGTGCGAGCCGGCAGAGAGGAGAGCAAGGACAGCTCGCACTCCACAGCAAAGTGGCTGCGGGAACAAATGGGGACAGATCGATTAGGAGGAACTCAGGGCTGAAACCAGGAGACCGGGACAGTGAGAGGGGGGGATGCAGGTCACTGAGAGCACAAAGGACACACAGCCCCATGTGAGAATGAAATCAGGGGAGCGCAGGAAACCCTGTGCTCCTTCTCCACCCCACTCTGAAATCAGCCCTTCCTTCCCAGCAGCTTTTGCATCACCTCTCGTGCTGAATTCCTTTTGCCAAGGCAGGAGAGGAGGGTACCGGTTTGGATCCTGCTGGCATTTCTGCTGGGTTTGGCTCCGACCCCTCCCCGCGGCACAGACACAGTGCCGTGGCCTGCTGAGCCCCCTGAGCGGGACCAGCCCTAAAGCCTCAGGTTCTGCTGCTGAAACATCCTACACAAAGACGAGGAGAGCCCAGCCCCAAATTCCTCACCCTGCCGAGCATTCCCCCCTCCTTCACCCCCACTGCCCCTACCCGGCGGGAGATCTTAATCTTCTTGGTGCAGCCGTAGAACAGGTCTTCAAGGGAGAGGCAGAGATCCCGCACGATCGGGGGATCTTGTTTCATTGCTCCTCGTCCTCGCAGCCCTCCGAAGGGCAGGATCAACTCCGAGCCATCCTCAGCAAAGAACTCTACGTGAGCAAGCAGAGAGGGGGTCACCTCACTCGGATCAGAGGGTCAGGGGTGTCCCCCGGAGCCTCCTCATCGTGGAAGCTGAGCACCCCAAATACACCACCCATAAACCTCCCATCTGCTTCTACCTGGGACCACCTTCCTCCTTTAGCTGAAGTGTTTTTCTCCGGGAGTGTTTTTATCTTGCTCACATGTTTACGGCAGTCTCGCCAACCTGACCCCTCTTTTTGATGGAAATCCTCCAAGAAAAGGGTCACAACAGTAGCTGGGGAGAGCTGACAGCCTGAACACGCACCCCTCGGGCCTCTTGCCCACCCAGGACTGGGGGAAGTCAGGATCTAACCTCCAAGCACCGGAGACCAGCAACCCCAGAGGAACCTGAGAGTAGCTGGGCAGGGAAACATCCCCGTAAAGCTTAAAGCTCAGAGCTGGCAGTGGCCACAGCACCACGACAGCCAAAGGCTGGCCTGGGCCACCCCCCAGAGCCCCCCTACCCACCTGCAAAGGGGTTGTCTCCACCAAAGAACTCCCTGAAGACTTTGTCAGGGTTATTGTGAAACACGTAGCCGGCGGTCCAGGGGTTCTCGCCGCCGAACTCCAAGGGGATGCCGCCTTTCAGCCCCTCTTCTCCAAACTTGTCGTAGATGCCTTTCTTCATGGCTTAGGGAACAAGGAGGAGTTAGGAATGGCCATGCTCCCCCCATGCTGGGTGCGGGGGGAGAGCCCCAGTCTGAGATCCAGGTTTTGCTTGGATGGAGGCTGGAGAGGGGGGTTCCCCGCCACCTTGTGAACAGCAGCAGGTGGGATGGAAGCAGGAGCATATGCCAGCTCTCATCCTGGCTGTGGGTTGCAAAGCTGACACCACCTCCCTGGGTGTGCCAGTGACCGGGGGTTCAGACCTCAGCACGCCTCTGGCCACACCAGAGACGCTTCACCCCCCGTCCGACCCCCCCTGCCCCTTAACTGCGTGGAAGAGAACCGTCTCCCCACTTACGGTCGCTGAGCACATCATAGGCCTCCGCCAGCCGCCTGAACCTCTCCGGCGCCCAGGGTTCCTTGCATTTTAGAGGATGGTTCTTCAAGGCCAGTTTCCGATAGCTATGAAGGGGAAAGGAGGGGAGAGCCCAGCCTATCGTAGCCAGCCCCGGCGCCCCAGAACACCCCCCCGCCCCCCGCCCCAGCCTAGGCTGTTCCCTCACAGCTTCTCCCAGGTCCTTTCCCCTCCTCAGGCCCCTGCTGTGGGGGGCAGGGGGAGGCGAAGGGCAGCCCCCCGCAGGGTCCCGGCCCCCCAGGTCTCTCCCCGACCCCGGGGCTCCCCCCCCAACAGGACCAAGGCCCCTCACGCCTTCTTGATGTCGGCGTCCGTGGCACCGCGGCCCAGCTCCAGCACGGCGTAGTAGTCCTGCCCCATGGCGGCCCGCGCCCCCGTTGCTATGGTCACCGCGTCCGGGGGGCGACGGGAACTTCCGGTCCCGTGCCGCGCGGGGCACCATGGGAGTTGTAGTTCTCCCCGCGTACTTCCGGGCCCCACCCGCCCCCAGGCCTCTTCTCCTTTTTTTTTCCCCTTCTCCTTTTTTTTCCCCTTCTCCTTTTTTTTCCCCTTCTCTCTCTCTCTCTTTTTTTTTTTTTTTTTAAAAGAAGTTTTCTTGGAAAATTTCTTTTCCACACAGGTATTATCAAAGCAGTAGCTTTATTTCAGTCCATACCGTGATACAGTCGCCTGCATCGCCCCCCGTCCTCCCCCTCCTTAGAAACAGCAGTTTTTCAGCAGTGAAAAAAAATTATTGCAACACAAGATCCTCTCTCACACCTCGAAGACGCTCTCAGAATTAAAAAATGATCAAAGTTGTGTTGTAGTAAGAAATATTACCTGTCACCAAAAACCTCTGTATAGAGCCTGGTCATCACAATAGCCTCAAAAAATTCTATATACACATCTCAAACACACTGTACAGGAAAATAAGCGTGGAAGAGCTATTTGGACACATCTCTCCACTATTTGGCTGATCTGAACACTTAAAGGTCGGAAAGTTGGTATCTCCTCACTATCCCGTCTCTGCAGCATGTGTAAATTTGCTTCTCCCAGGAAGCCACCTGAAAAAGAGCCGGGGGTGGGGGGAAGTAGTATTTAAGCATAGTATTTCCCAAGTGACAGTTAAAAGTAAAATTCTCAGAGATCAACTTTCCTTTTGGGCTTTTACAGAGGGAAGAGGAGGCGAGCGTCCCCTGAAACAGCATCAGCAGGTTTCCAAGAACAGTTCTAGGTTTTACCAGGAGCTTAGGGAGCAGGTAAGTGCTCACACAAGGGTTCTTCTGTTAGATCCGAAAGGGAAAATAACTTTTTTCACTGTTTTCTCGTGTTTTGCGCATGCCAATGAGTTGTGCGGGTCAAATCTCAGCCTCCACGCGAGGCTGAGGGTTACCCCTTGAGGGTGCGCGTTGGCTAGGACGGGGGGGAACTGGACCGCAGAGCTGGAATGGGTTAAAAAAAAGAGCTGACTTCCACCAGTGCCACCAGGTTGAAAGCCCAGGGAACCCAGGTCGCCCTCCCCGACCTGCACAAGCGCAGCGAGGCGTCTGGAAACATAACAGCAAGACCCATTTTCTGGTCTCGAGTCACCAGGGGACAAGAGAAGATGGGCAGCACTGTGCAGCCAGCTGCTGCTTTTACCCCAATGATCCTCCGAGCATAATTAATTCACGCTTTTTACAGAAACACAGTTCTGCCAGAGCTACTCCAACCACCAAGCTACTCCACTGCTTCAGTTTTGCTCCTGCATGATGGAGATAACGCCAGAGTATACCACAGAGGATTTGTTTACACAAAATATTAAGATTATTCAGCTAGAAAAAAAAATAAGCTTAAAAGTCAACTGTGTGAAGGAACCCATTGTGCAGGCTGCCAAATCCTGAGATAAAGGCAGCTGCCTGCTACCTGGCATCACCTTTCCCTGCACCCTTTATCTAGGGCGATACACAGTATTCCTTACCCTGTACACAGGGTCGCAGTCAGCTTCTGTGAGATCAAGGACATAATCGAGGTCTTGCTGAATGATAAAGCAGGTTCCATCACCTACGTGAGCAGAACAGATATGAAGCAAGGAAAGAACAGTGGCCGATTAGTGAAATAAGCCACACTCTTAATTACAAACAGCACTAACAGGCCCATCAGAAACGACTGATCACAAGGGACAGAGTCCCCAGGAAGAGGGAAAAGTGCTGTGAGAATGTCAGAGAGATGGGAAAAGGCTTTAATCATTGAGAGGCAACTTAGAGGCCCTATTTTGAAGGGGCACAGGGAAAGAGAAATCACAAGGCAAAAAGCAACCATGTAATATAGCTCCTACTACATCCCCTTTTTGCCACGGACACTCTGCCCAGCCAGCCAGCACTTCTCTCTAAGAGAGCAATACCCAAAGAGCAGAAAACTCCACGATTCGATTATACAATTCCTACTGGCACAATACAGGACTTGAGTTACCTTGGCTGGCAATAAATCCATCTCGGTACGGGAGCAGCGAAAGCACCGGCGCTCCTGATCTGTGGATGACCTGGATTGGAGCGCTAGAAAAAGGAGCAGAAACAAGGGATGAGTATTATGGTCTATAGTCAAGAGTCCACTCCAATGTGCAAACACTGAAAGAAGAGTGTGAGCTCGTAGTTAAAAGATACATGAGGAGAATGTGCAGGACATGGGGACTTGATCAGTGGTTAGCAAAGAGTCTCTGTCCTCTAGAAGCAGATGGAAGTCAGCCCTGGTTTTCCCGCAGATGTTGCCAAAGGATGGAAATGGGAGTAGCTAGCAGGTGAACATCAGCATGCCTCCATGGATCATAGACAGGAATTATCTTTACCAAGGCACAGACAAAAGCTTGGAGCCCATCCAGCATGAAAGACTCTTCAGATGTTGGTGCCAGCCTCTCCAGCCCCGACCCAAAAGCACCATCTGCATGCCTCCCTGCTCGGAGCTCGCCTTTGACACCAATAAAAACCAACTTAGAGCAGCTCCTGCCCTCAGCGACAGCTCAGTTCCAGTCCTATGCTGGAATGAGGATCGGGGTAAAGCATAGACCTTACAAAGACACTTAGGTCTTATCGGTGAAGGAGAGGAAGGGCCCGTGATTTTGGTGGGAGGAATACTGCTGTTATGCTTGTAGATAGATTTAGCAGAAAACTTCTTTATGTACATAGATTATATATAATCGCACAAATATTCATATATAACATAATATGCACAGTACACAATATATGAACACAATTTTTATGTATATTTAAAAAAGCAATAATCTGAGAGGTCAGGCTATGCCAAGAGCACCCCTGGTCACAGATCAAGACTGAAAAGCTTTTCAGTAACTAAAGGAGCCCACACAGAGCCTATAGCCTTTTAGAAGGCACCTCCCAAAGAACATCCCATCAGATCACCAACCCAAGCAAAAGTACCCTCCCCAGTGCTCCCCAAGAGAAAGAAATGGCTGCAAGAGGCTCAGGAGCTCACGGTGCCATGGCTTGGGCTGTATCCACGCTTCAGAAAGGGCATTGTCTGCCAGCACCCTCGATCTGGCTCTCTTTCCTGGCCAAAAAACTAGCAGTCATTTAAATACTTGCAGCCCCAAGCACACACTCACTTTGTGTTTCTCACATCCAGCTGATATATGTTCCCATCCTGAGTCCCTGCTAGTATATAGGTACTTGAGAGGAATGTGCAGCAGTTGAACGCATCAGATCCAACGAAGAGGAACACCTGGGAATATAGGAACAAATTCAAGTGTCAGACACTCATGGATGAGGACACAGGACACCCAGGAGAAGGAAGCAATAATTTATTTAGAAGTCAGTACATCACTTCCACGAGTCACGGCACAAACTGGCAAACCCAGAGGTTAATAACCCCTCAGCTCTGCTCCAAAACACAGAAGGGAACAGTGCTCCAGGATCAGTTTTGCCCAGTCAGCAGAGACACTGCAATCAGTGAATGCTCCTGGGTGTCCTTTGGAGAAAGGATGTGTCACTGTGACAGGCAAACCACTACTGAGCTCAGACTAATCTTCAGACACCCACGGAGCAGCGAGACCAGATCTGCACGGCAGGCTGGCAAAGACCACTCATTCCTCCCAGAGCTGCAGTCATCGTTACAGAGGCTGTGAGTTTTCTTCCAGGTGAGCCTTTGCCATCTCACTGACCGGCCTTGGTGAGCTTATCTGTTCCACCCAAATTTTACTCTCCACAAGCACCACAAGCAGTTTAATCTGCTACATCACCAGGAGTGCCTGATAAGATCTTCAATACCCGAGATCTACCAACTCCATCTCCCTTTGCCAAGAGGAAGATGGACTGGTGACCACCTGAGGTCCCCTTCACACACTGCTTAAAACACCTGCCAGAACAAACAGCAACTTTACACCTTGGCTGGATGAGACAGCCTGCAGTTCCTGCATTCACAATGACATCTACTGGCCACTGTTCAAATTTAAATACCGTCTCCTCCATACCCAGGTTAAATCGTGAGCAATTCCTCCTCAAACACCCACATAAAAATCTGGCCAGCGGGAAGGAGAGAAAGCATCCCTTTATTGTACCAGGTTTTAGTCTCTCCTCCAGGGAATACATACAGGGGAGTATTCCCTGCAGCGTAAGACCAAAGGCAGGCAGATGAGCCCTCCCCTACCTCCAGCCTGGTTCTGTCCCCTTCTGTGCCACATGGTGAACCTCACTGGGGAATGGAGCTGGAATAACACTGAATAATTAGATAGGTAAACTATCTAGGTTTAACCTGGCTCAGTTCCTCACCCCAGTGCTCCACACAGCCACGTGAACAGCAGTGTACAAACTGAGGAGCTGCTGCAGCAGCAATAGAAACAAAGGGACTGGGGCCACGGAGCTGATTTTATAGCAGCGTCTCAGAGCACTCTCCCAGGCAGGTACTTCTGAGAGTCTCAGACTCCTTACCGGCTGCCTGCTCTGCAGTCCCACTCCTTGAAGCTTCTTGTCTTCTCGAGCCAGCAGCAGGATTTTCCCTTCTGTCCCAATCTCACGTTCACCTGACAAAAGGACAATAGTTAACTGCAGCAGTGGCTACGCAACAAGTCTTGATGGTACCAAAACCTGACAGTTTGGATCACCCCTGCTGAACCCGTAACACCATTCCTCCATACCCTAAGACACCAGATGCAGCAAGGCAGGACAGTAATCAGACTCCTGTCTTAATCACTCAAACTGCTTGATAAGGCTCAATTCCTCTGCAGGACTGGAATGCTCTATTTTGGCGACCCTAGTTCCCTTCCATAGGTGGAACAAGGGCACACAGCAGCATGTCAAGCACTCAGGATTATTGATGACAAACCTAAGCAGTTTGGGGAAGGGAAACAAAGGTTGAATTTTAAGAGAAAAACCCTTACTAGGAGCTTTTTCAGGCGTGCCCAGGTTCAACGAGTTGTCAGCAGTGCCCACAGCAATGCCGTTGACAGGAGAGCCGCAGTCAGCAATGACACCCAGACAGGCGGATTTTCCACAGTCCCAGAGGCGGGCAGTGCCATCTCTAGAGCAGGAAAGGACATTTCTTCCCCGATCCACAATGGCAGTGTCCAAAATACCTGCATCAAAGCAAAGACCATGCTCAGACAGACAGCATGGAAGGCAGATAGACAAAGCATCTTATTTCCCAAGGTGAACTAAACTACAAGCCCCAAGCCACTGTCCCCAGAGTGCCACCAGTCACACACAGCCAAATTGTGTGGTGTGTGACGTGGGGCAGGGAGCCACTGCATCTAGAAAGATGTACATGGGAGACAGCAGCTCCCAGCAAATCACATGCCCAACACAGAGGCGAGATATTACCAATAAAATGATCGGCAACACCTCACCTCGAACTGAGCTGATACCGCAGCTGCTGCTGAATTTCTACCTCCAAAATTAACCTCTAACTTGGTCAGAAAACAGTCTGGCCCAGCACTCTTAAAATGTTGCCAAGTCCAGCTCTGGATAATCCCAAAAGGTGTGGGGCAAGCAGCATCCACATTATCCAGCTACAGCAACATCAGAAGAGCAGTCTTTGCAGGTGCTAATATCCCCTAAATACTTCACTGCAGGCTGTTGAGTCTAGATCTGAAAAATGACACAGTGTTTTTTTGGAAGGGAACAGTCAGATGGTTAGAAGATTTAATTGACACTTTCCCTACAGAAGCAGTCATTAAACATGACAAGCTTAAATGACAGGACAAGCCAAGCAAACCAACTGCAGCAGTTTGGGCTGGAGTTATAAGCAGCGAATAAAGTCAACTTCAGAGTCATCAGGAGCCAGCCAGTCAACATCATTCTGACCAAAGCTCTGTTACATTGCCTGCCACATTTTGTTTACAGGACATTTGCAGGAAAGTATTTTGAATCCACACAAATAGATCATATGAGGACAATGGCAGGTTCAGCACAAGACAAGTTTTCAAGTTAATCAAGTTTCAGGCAGCCAGCCACATGGCTTATTAACTAACCTTTTCAATAAAGCCTAGCATCTTGTAAGACAGGGAAAATGAGCCTGTATAGAGCAGCTAGTTTCTCAGGGAGGAGATAATTAGGAGCAGGATTTTGGGCATCTGATGCCACATCCACAGTTCACTTGGACTTGCTCATGATCACCCAAGCATTCAAGTCGGCATCCCTTAGGAAGCAATCACCATGACAAGACAGCACCACCAGCCACTGTGCTGTGGGCCAGGTGTAAACAGGAGTAAAATGGGAGCCTGCTTAAGCATTACGTATAAATCCACACTGCTTGTGAACGAGGGGTCCTGGAAACCAAATCTTCTTTCCAGAGATTAACAGAGGCTCTGTCCAGAAACTTGCTTCAATCACAGCTCTCAGGAGCCTTTCTGGGTAGCTCATTTGCCTTCCCTTGCAGTTCTTCCTTAGGACTAAGACAGCATCAACTGGAGGAGTTTGTAGCGTAGACCCTGAACGCAAGGAACAGCACTAAACTCAACCATGTAAGGTGGCCAGTGCATCCTCTGCATGAGGACACAAGGAGGGTGAAGAATTTTCTCTCATTTTCAGCAGCACGACCATCAGCAGGGGCAGAGCTGAACATCTGCCCTCGGTACAAGGGTGAACAAGCTTATTCCAGCCCTTCTTAAGAAATAATCACTTAATTATCTTTGCAGCTCCTCTTGTTCTGCTTTACTCACTTTCAACAGCACGTGTCCTCGAGGCACGTAACTGCCTGCCTGAGTTCTGCGAGACCATAATAAACTGCTATATGCTTTTCTGGGCAAGGAAAAAAAAAAAAAAAAAAGGAAAAGGCTGTGGAGCAACTGAAGGTAAGCAGGATGATCTGGGTGCAAGCAGGAGGCATTCTCAGTGCAGGCAGCAAGGCTACTGAATGCAGGTCAGAGCTCTGGAGAGCTGAGACTGCCCTGGAGGAGCAGAATGCCCTCTGCCTCGACCTCTGCCACTCATGACAGACTAATGGACTGCATCCTCCCTCCTTTTACTTTAATTAATGAGGAAAACACAGGCTGGCAAGAGAAACAGTTTCATCTGTCTAATACAACAACTACTGATCTTTTTATTCAAGTTCTGGGAGCTTGAAAAAGATACTCCAGACATCTAATACAAATGCACAGCACAAAGGGCAGTAGGCTGGCGACTGAACATTAGTCCTCGGGTGCAAGGCAATTATACACAAGGCAGATCAAGCATTCTAAAGGCTAAGTACTCTGTACCTCCTTTGTGACCTTTAAATGTTACTACGCAGCTGGCGTCTTCTGCTGACCAGATCTTTAGCTGGGCATCCATTCCCCCACTCAGAACCACGAGGCCCGATGGGAAAAACCTGCAACAATTCACATCATACACATGGCCTTCCAATAGTCTCTGGAAAAACAAAGAACTATGTGCTAGTTCCATTGTTATCAACCTTATGCCGAGCAATTTTTGAGCTATGACACTGGAAAACCTGGCGTTACCACGTGGGCAGAGGATTAAGTTCAAATCCTCTGGGTTTGTGTTCCTGGAACAGACTCATCTGAATTTGAGGCAGTCAAAGAGGTAGCAGGTACACTTTGCACCTTCCCTCTACCATTTAAGTAGCTAATTACATAGCAAAGGATACTACATTTGTTTCTATTACAGGTTAAATGTCTTTATCCTCTGCCAAACAAGCAGGGGACAGGTCAAGCTCCACGAGAAACACCTTAACTGGTAAGGCAGATAGCCATGATGTAGTTAATCCATCACAGGCAGGAGTCTTTTCTTCCTCACCTCTTCTCTACTGCAGAAGAAATTCAGTGCTTGTACCATGCAGGTTAGGAGCTGTCAGTTACCTTCTGCACTCAAGCTGTCACTCCTAAGTACCCATTCTCATTTTCACCCTGGGACTCCTCTCTGGATTGCTGAGCATCATTTCCCTTGGGAGAAGTCATGTTTTCCAACAGTTTTGACTTAAAACCACCGAGATGTCAAATTTCAATTAGCTTTTCAATAAAAAGCGTGTGGATAGCCTGACCAAAGTCACGGCCGAATGACTTCAATAATGTCACAGACAACACACAACGTCAAAGCTTAGACAGTCTTACTCTTATTTCTCCATTCGCAGCCTGCCAGATCTTCATGGTCCCATCTGTGCTGGTAGACACGCCAAGCCCTCCACCACTGGAAATATCAAGACAGGTAATCTGCAGGAGGGTAAAACCACCAAACATTAGCTTTATATGAATGACCCTGTATATAGGTATTTCTGCTCAAGACCCTAACTCTGTACTGGGGGACATCTGCCAAGTACATCATTCAGCACTATTATCTCCCCAAGACACACTGCTGGACTCATTTAAAACACCCAGAAGAGCTTCCATAGTCCCAGCTAAACATTTTCAGCCTGATAATATCTTAACATTAAAGCAAGGACGCCACAGGCTTTCTCACCTCACCCTCTTGATATGTTTTACGAGGTATTAATTAAGCCCTTAAGAAATCGAAAAACAAGCAGATCCTGAACAGCAGGGCTTTTCTAGAGGACAAGGGCAGCACAAAAAGAAATCCTCCTCAATTTATCTGTTTACACAGATTGCTGCATTCCTCCTTCAAGAGTGAGCTGCTGATCTGGGCTGACCCGCAGCCAGGGCTCAGACAAGTTGGGTGACTGGAACCTGGCACGAAGCACCCTAGATTTCTTGTAATTGCCACCAAATTTGACAGAGAAATTGTTATTCTCTGCCTGTGACTCTGCAGAGATCTGCAAAGCAGGGTGAAAAAGAAATGCTGAGTCAGAAGCCTGCAGAGACAGCAGCTGTATTTCAGGTTTACCCCAGGTGAAGCAGAAATCTGGATTTTTCTAGCAACTTCTGTACACAGCTGAGAAATTGAGCCAAGCTGTTCCACGCTAGCTCAAGATAACTGGCCAGCTTGAGAGCGCCCTGACTCACAAGCCCACAAGACATTGTTTGAGATATTTATGAAGCCAATGGCACAACCTAAATTTTCTGAAACACTGACTCAAAACTAGTTCCTTATACAGGCAGGCTAACTCCTCACAGTCTATCACACTAAGGTATTAACAACTGCCTGCTTTGCATAAACACTGGGAAAGCTGAATACTTCTGAAGAGAGCAGATGTTAATCTTATGTTCTTGAAAAAGGGTAGCCTTTCCATGATGCCAGACATTATTGCTGCCTTTTGAGAAAGGCAGATGCATTTTAGTTGTGGATAAATGCAGCTGGACTAGATGATCATTGCAGGTCCCTGAAATATTCTATTCTATTCTAAAATAATTTAAGATAACAGGTATTCTAGCCTTGAGTGAAACAATTACATCTCCCAAGTGACAGAGGTATTTCCAATACAGATTGCAGCAACACTAAAGAGGCTGCAAAAACAACAATATAGATTTTGTTAGAACAAAGGTTAACACTAGTGTTGCATTTGGATACTGGAGTCATGCTGTATTACCTCCGAAAGCTTCCTAGTAATTGCATTTGCACTCCATGGATTAGAAGAAAATACTACAGTGGTAAAATCCACTGACAGAAGTGAGAAATGCAGATCCACCACAAGAAATGCAGATTACAGTCCCGTCGCCATTCCAACCCCCTCACCAGCATGACAAAGCACAGGTTTCTGGTCTTAACTTGCACAGTCCGTCAGTGCGCTTGCAGGTCGCAACCACCTGGTCAGGTATGTAAGGGATGAGGCTGCTCATCTTTATGCCAGGCTTCAGATTAAATGCTTTTCTGAACAATTATCTATTCTCAAACAGGACCAGGCTTTGTCTTCCCTCTTGCACGTGGCTCAGCCTTAGCTAGCAGCCAGCCTGAAGAGACAGTCAGATTTACTACCATGTTCACAGGCAAACCCAAAGATATGAGTAGATTGAGAGACTTTGCCAAAAAAGATGACAGCTAGGGGCCCAAGATTTAAGGATGATGGCCTTGGGCAGACCAAGTGCATAACAGACCTGCATCAGTCTCCAGCTGTTTCCCGATGTTAAGGAGGACATCCTATGGTATCCTATTGCTGCATGTGCATCAGCCAGAGCTTGTGGGGACATGACATGCCACATTTCAGTCATAAGTTCTCCTGTCCAAGCAAGGATCAGACCAAACTCCTCTCCTGAAAAGCTCTGACAGCTCAAATCACAGCTAATTTTAACAGGGTGCAGGATCAATACTCAACCTCCACTTGAAAAAAAAATCGGGAATGGAAACAGGAATTAAAAGATTTAAATAAGAGCACAAGGTAATGGTTTAGCCATTACAACAGCCATTAAGTACATTTACTTACATATCTGTAACATGAGAAATACACTGGTAACATGTACTCAGCACTAGTGAGGTCACACCTCAAATATTGTGTTCGGTTTTGGGCCCCTCACTAAAAGAAAGACTTTGAGGTGCTGGAGCATGTCTAGAGAAGGGCAATGAAGCTGGTGAAGGGCCTGGAGCACAAGTTTTATGGGGAGCGGCTGAGGGAACTGGTGTTGTTTAGCCTGGAGAAAAGGAGGCTGAGGGGAGACCTTATCGCTCTCTACAACTACCTGAAAAGGAGGTTGTAGTGAGGTGGGGGTCAGTCTCTTCTCCCAAGTTAACAAGCAATAGGACAAGAGGAAACAGCCTCAAGTTGCGCCAGGGAGGTTTAGGTTGGGTATCAGGGAAAAATTTCTTGACCAAAAGGGTTATCAAGCCTTGGAACAGACTGCCCAGGGAAGTGGTTGAGTCACCATCCCTGGACATATTTAAGACATGGAGATGTGGCGCTTAGGGACATGGTTTAGTGGTGGGCTTGGCAGTGTTAGGTTTATGGTTGGACTTGATCTTAAAGGTCTTTTGCAACCTAAATGATTCTATGACTCTAACTTGAGTGGCATTTTATATAACAAACCAATCTGTGGTAATTTGCTCCCTAGTTAAAAAAAAAAAAGAAAAAAAGCAGCACCTGTGAAGGTCATTCAAGGAGGAATGAAAAGCCTCACTGACGTTTGACATATCCTCAAATTTTCAGGAGGGATACATAAACAGGCAAGGCCAAGCACGAGTGCTCAGAACAAGAGGCAGCAGGTAAAAGGATAACTGGAGCTTAGTCCACACCAGCTTTAAACTCATCTACATATTAATAGATATTGCTTCAGCTGCTTTCCAGAGGAGAGATCTGCAGTGCAGCTGTAACCCATCACACCCATTTGACAGCAGACTAAACACTTACGCCTGCATTTCCATTTTGCTGTGCTTTGAATGTTGATTCCATTTATCACACAAAAGGGCAGCTGGGGACTCTTAAGTAGCACAAAGCTCAGAGAAGTGATTCACCTCTGTCTCCGGAGCTGCCTTACTGCCAAGCTCTGTCTCTCAGCAGAGCCCCACTTCCTCTTAAAACAGCTGTAGAGATGCAGAATTGCCTTGATGTCAAAACGCACCTTGATTTATACCACTTTTAAGCTTCATTAACAGAGACTAACTTTTCAGCATTTTCAGCTGGGTTTATCACAACCATTTACTCAATAAATCATGAGACAAGTGTACTAAAACATCTCCAGGAGCTTTCAGGGGACTCCCTTTAGGGCAGCCGGCTGTACCTGCAGGCTACACACTCTGTAGTTTCTTGGATCATTTCCACGTAGGGTTAAGTGTTCAGCAAAAACATAGACTACTTTCCAGCAAAGCCAAGTTATGTGCCTCTCTTGAGCGAAGAAATGAAATTTCAGGTCAGAGTCAGCCTTTCTGTATCACAGTTTAGTGACAAGCTGTTACTTGTTGCACCCACAGAGCGATGGGGGTGCAATAAGAAAGATTTTTCAGCAAAACAAGTAGGACTGCTTTTAAATAAGTGAGAAGTTCATGCAATTTATTTATTTTTTTAAATAAAAGCTGGGCCCTTCTGGTATCTGAATTCTCACCAGGTCAAAGTGAGTTTATGCAATATTCAATTCCCACCCCCACAAACAAATTCATACACCAAATATCAAATACAGACAACTTCATTACATAGGAGCAAACAGCTGCTATAAACTGGGGATAGATTTGAACCAGTCAGAGATGAAGAGATCAGTGCCTGGAACCTCTTATTTTTATCTTGGTTTTTGACACACTAATTCACATATCTTATTCCTTTACAGGAGGATCTGTCATGGGCCTGAAGTGAGCAGAAATTACATCACCTGCAAGAAAACAGTCTAAAGAATTTTAGAGATTATGTTTGGGGGCTAAACATAACCATCATCAAGTTTCCCAAGTTCTTACAGTCTGATATATTTCATTACCTAGCTCACACACAAAGTCATGCTGCAGACCATCCCTCAGAACAAGCATGCAATGGTCAGAGACATGTGAAAGTTCACGGTTGCTTCTAGTTATTTCTCATTCACTTCACAAGGTTACTTACACTTTTCTGATGAATTCTACAAAAAGTTGTGTATGGGGCCAGGAACTTGGTGGACACATTTTCGTGAGGACAAGAAACGAGAATGCTTTTCTAGAGGAGGAAAAAGAGGGGAAAAGAATTAGAAGTGCTCTTACACCTACTGAAACACAGAGGCTGCCAAGGTAGAACTACAGTCTGGACCCAGCTGTGGTCTCTCACAGCCTGAAGACTGATGGAAGGTGCAGCATTGGGCTCGTCTCCTTACGCCTCCTCAAGATACAGGCCCTGGGTGGCAAGGGATGGCCACTACGGCCTGGCCAGCCATGACACACAGCCCCAGCCTGACTATGGAATGCTACAAACCAGCTCCAGGACACTGCAGAGGCGGGAGGCCCAGGATAGCTGGACAGGACCATGCAAGGGCCTGGGCGACAGCTTTGGGCTGCTATTTTGACTGTTGTAAGAGTATCGCTCTTTCGCACATGGAAGACAGTTACTGACCCCCGCTCCACCCCAGCCCTGGCACCTTGGTGACTTTCCCAACCACGAAGCCCTCGGAGGCAGCGATGTCAGGGACGCCCTCAGTGCTGAGCCCGCGGCGAGTCAGGCTGCCGTACAGGGTCGGCTTCCCTGCGGGGAGAGCAGCCATCGGGGAGAGCAGCCATCAGCTCGACCACCCCTCAGACCCCCCCCTTCAGTTCACCTTCCCCTAAATCACAAGGCACCCCCCCAACCACCCTCACCCCCTCCTAAGCCACAGGACAACCCCACAACCACCCTCAACCCCTCCTAATCCACAGGACAACTCCCCAGCCGCCCTCACCCCCTCCTAATCCACAGAACAACTCCCCAAACACCCTCACCCCCTCCCAAACCACAGGACACCCCCCCAACCGCCCTCACCCCCTCCTAACCCACAGGACAACCCCCCAACTGCCCTCACCCCCTCCTAACCCACAGAACATCCCTCAACCGCCCTCACCCCCTCCTAACCCACAGGGCATCCCCCCAACTGCCCTCCCCCCCCCCCCCAAACCACACAGCACCCCCTAACCACCCTCACCCCCCCCCCAAACCACAATGCATCCCCCAACCGCCCTCACCCCCTCCTAACACACAGGGCTCCCTCGAGCCCCCCAGACACCCCCTCAGCCCGCCTCCCTCTGAGGTCTCCTCAGGCCCCTCAGCACTCACCAGGGCTCCGGCAGCTCAGCCAGGCCTCTCCCTCATCCCTCCTGCGGAGAGAAAGAGCGGCAGTGAGTGCGGGGAAGGGGACCGGGACTAGTGGAAGGGGACGGGGAGGACCGTACCCACCTCAGCGCTTGGCTCCAGTCGCTCTGGATCCGCAGCGTCGCCGCCATTTTGCCGAGGCGCCCACAACCTCTTCCGCCTCCTTCCTTCCCGTCAACCCCCGCGGGGCGAGAGCGGAAAGGGGAAGGCGTCTTCCAATGAGCGAACGCTCCCACCGCCACGCCCCGCCCCGGTAGCGTCTACCCTGACGCCAGCCTTAAAGGGACCGCGCTGCACTGCTGGACTGGTACGGGGCGGGGGGGTGCTGGGGGTGCTGGGTACGGCATCGGGAGGGCAGGGAGGGAGCTGGTGAGATATATGAGAGATGCTGAGCACTCATGGGTGGGGGTAAGGTGCTTGGGGGGTGCTGGGCACCCATGGGTGTGGGTAAGGCGCTTGGGGGGTGCTGGGCACCCATGGAAGGATGTTTGGGGGGTGCTGGGCACCCATGGGTAGGGGTAAGGCGCTTGGGGGGTGCTGGGCACCCATGGAAGGATGTTTGGGGGGTGCTGAGCACCCATGGGTGGGGGTAAGGCGCTTGGGGGGTGCTGGGCACCCATGGAAGGATGTTTGGGGGGTGCTGGGCACCCATGGAGGTGTGGAGGCTGCATGGGGGGGGGGTTGCTGAGCTCCTTCTGGGGGTGCATGGAGCATCTGGGGGCACCCATGGGGGCACGGAGGGTGCTGGGCACTGATAGGGGTGGTGGGAGGGGGGTGCGGAGGGTGCTGAGCACCCATGGAGGTTTGGGGGTGCTGGATCACCCTGAGGGTGCCCCCAAAAAAGGGGGCAGTGACCCACGCAGGGCTGCCGAGAGGAAGGCAGCGCCTTGACGCCTACCACCTCCCTCCAGCCCGGCTCAGCGATGGCGAGGCCAGGACACGCCAGGAACCGTCCGTCGTTGGAGGAAGATGAGGATGAGGAGGCCGAGGACCCGCTGGACGCCATGATCTCACGGACAGGCTGCGCGGCGCAGCACCGGGAGCTGCAGGAGTGCATGGCGGCACGGCAGGACTGGCGGCATTGCCAGACCCAGGTCCGGGCTTTCGGCGAGTGCATGGCTCGGCGGCAGCGTGCCGAGGAACCGCGCCGAGCACCCGGCTCACCCGGCCAAGCCCATCCTTCACCCGCCGGGGATTGAAATCACCGGGGAACCCCACTCCTGGCACCGCAGGACAGCCCACGCTCGGTACCCCAGGAATGGGGTAGCTGCACCATTTGACCCTTTTTTGGTGTTATTTTTTATTCAAGCGGGTGGACGTGCCGGGTAAATCCACGCTACGTTGTTGGGAAATTAAATCCGGTGGCGTTTGTTGTCCTGGCCGAAGCATTTGTCTCTGTTTGCGCCACCGGGGATAACCAGGAGCTTGGAGGGGACGGTTGTGGGGTGAGATGGGGATTTCTAGCCCAAAATGTCCCAAACTGGGAGCATTTGTGGCACCCAGGCTGGGTCTCGGCTCTGCGACAGCACTGCTGTGGATTTCCACTCCCTATCCTTCCCTGTGCCATCCCACAGCTTTTCGCAGCAGTGATATCCTCGTGTCCCACAGGACAGGACTTTGGGGGGGGAATTTGTCTCCTGGGAAGCCCCAGGAGCATTAGAAATGGGGGAAAAAGGAGTGGAATGCTCGTCTGAACACCACCTCCTAGGGAACGAGCTATGAAAATGAAAATAAAATCGCTTTTTGTAGGCTGGAAAGGGAAGGGCACCTGTGGCTTTTGCCAGGAGGAACTTCCTGGGAAGGTGGGTGCTGGGGCTGCCAAAGGGCTGGGTTTTGGCACTGCCAGCCAAAAATCACAGCTGGCACAGGACCACAAGTGAATATCCAGCAACGCCCGAGCAGCTCCAGTTTGGGGGGAGTGTTAATGAGTTATTTTCCCTCTTTTAAAGAGCTGGTCCTTAGGAAGGGGAAAAAAAACCCAAATCAACCATTTTTTGGGCAGGAACAGAACCTCCTCTTAGCATCCATCAAAGTAGGGCTCAAATTTGGTTATAAAATACTTCCTAATAGGATGGCACGATCAGGTGTCATCTTAGCTCCAGCCTAAGCAAAAACAGCCGCATGCACCTGGTCTCAGAATTGAAAGAACGAGGATTGGAGCAAAAACCCAGGTGCCACGACCCGTTCGATCCAGCACCCATAGGTGCACCCAAAAGCCACAGCTCCCACAGGCTCTGGGTTTTGCAGGATGGCAATAAGTGTCTAATTTGGTCCCACATCACTCGGGAAAAGCGGCAGTCCTGGGAAAAGCATCTGGCACCATCCTGGGAAATTCTCCAAACGGCTTTGCGCTTCTGCAAGTTGTCCTTCCAAGGCACAAGTAATTTCTCCCTTTCCAAGGGTCTGTTGTAAAAAGTAGATTGACTTCAGGGATCCAGGGGAAAGTTTATCCTTTATGGCTTGAAAGGCAAATCAGAAATTAAGGAGAAATTTTGCACACGCTGCCTGACACAGCTCCAACCTTCCTGCCTCTGCCCTCTGAGGCTTTTTTCTGTTAAGCAGCGGTTGTTCAGCTACTCGGGGACGATCAGCCCCAACCCTCCCAGGGCTCTGAGGCTCCATTCATGTTGACAAAACTCTGATTTAAGCAGCTCTTACGAGAAGAACACATTGCTCCAGCCTTCAGCTGAAGAAAGGAACAGGACGGTCACTTCTACATCAATAGCATCTGGGAGAGTTGCAGTGCAGCATTATTAACTTGCAGAGATTTCTGCAGACTGAAACTTGTAGAAATCCTCACACACCAAAACCAAAACAGGCAGGAAAAAAAAAAAAAAAAAGGAGGAAGAGCTGAGAAAAGTAACCCACATTTCATTGTGATCCCCCTTCTCTCTGAGTACTAATCAGTCAGATATAAACACATGTATTTGTCTTTATTAAGACAAGCTGCTTGACAACAGTGGAAATTTCTTCCAATTCACCGAATTATTGGTACAGTGCTCATGAAGTTGCCTTCTGGAGGCTCAAGCGGCCATGTGGGAGAAGGCTTGCTTTCCCAGGGGTGGCTCTGAAATGGATGGAGCGTTCTTCCTCACTTCAGTTCATCTGCGCTAGCAGCTCTTCAAGTTCTGGTCGAGACTTTAATCGGCTCTTGAAGTCAGCTTCTGTGTGCTGTGGAGGGAGGAAAAAAAAAAAAAAAAAAACCTCAAGCATGTCAGAATCACCTCTTGAGTACTTTTTGAAATCAAGAGGAATTCAAACCCTCTCCCAAAGAGAATCACTTAAGAGCAGTAAAATAAAAGATTTAAATGTCCACTGAATCCAGGGAGTGGGAAGCGCAAGTGGAAAGTCACTGAAGGCTACAATCTTGTGGGCAGCTCAACCTGGAAGCACAGCAGCCGTGGACATGCTTGATCACTGCACGCACTACTCTGAAATTCAGCCTTGTAGGCTCCTCCTCACCTGGGTAACTGCTTTTGGAAGACTGAGCAATGGCACTCTGCTCAAGAAGTCAACTGGACATCTCCAACTCTGCCACTGCCTATCATCGTAGCATCTACTTTCCTGACGAGACCTGCCACTTTCTCCAGAACTTTGCAGGAGCATCCCAAAGCTTTCACCTCTCTTCTGCACTGCCAGTCATATCAAGCCAGCTCAGGTCTCTCCCCTGGGCTTCCTGCATCAGTCTGCAATGACTTTGCAAATGGCACAATGTCACAGTTCTCCCTCCAGACACAAAGCCATCAGCCAAAATTAAAAAAAAAAAGACATGGCAGCCCTAAGGCAGAGACGGGACTGTGACCAAAGCAGAGAAGATTACTGGACTCAAGAGACCTCCTGTATTCCTTATGGTTTTGCAGAGCTGGAGATAACTAAACATTCTTCAAAGGCCACTTAAGAAGCCAGCTGTGTTTTCATGTTTGAATTTAGCATGCTGCCTTTCCTTTCCAGCCACAGAAGTCTTTTAGTCCCTGAATAAAAAGGGCCTCCTGGGACTGTTCTATCTGAATGTAAAGTGACAGAAGTTTAAATATCTCCTTATGCCTGGTCCACCAGTGATTGGAGTTCTGTCCTGAAGTCCTCAGTGCTGAGAAAACTGTTGGGCCTTTCTGCAGGAAACAAGCTGAACCCCTCCCAGAGTAAATTCCATCAAAACAGGGCACAGCATTTGGGTTTCCAGTCTCAGCTTTGCTACCAACTGCTCCTTGAAGTTCCTGGTGATTCCCAGATAAGAAGCAGTGAAGCACTGCTGAAGGAAAGTGTTCCCTTCTGAGTCGCGGGGAATCTGCAGCAGCAAAGGAAAGCAACTTGCAACCTGCCATTTCCTACAGATCTATGGGATTGGCTGGGAAGGTGCCTTCTGTGGCACTAATTATAGGATGCTAAATGGAAAATGAAATGTTCATCAAGAATTAGAGAGAATGGGTTTTGATAGACCAAGTGAGGGCCTGGTTCTGGGAGATCCTGGGTATCCGTAAGTCTAGATTAGACAGTAGCCTCAGGACCAGGTCTGTATTTTCAAAGCAAATTCATGCCACACATCATATTGCTTCCTAAATGCAAAGGCATTGGTAAAATTAAACATACCTCTTTCACTAACAGATGGACCCCTTCAGGCTGATTACTCTGAATAATTTCCAAGAGTATTGGAGCAAACGTTGAACTCAAACCGCTGATCTGAAAGAATAAATAAAAGTGCTGCAAGAGCAGAACACCACATACAAAACGGACTCATTATATTAATGGCACAGGAAGAGAGTCCATTTCAGTATGAGCCTGTGGCAGTCAACCACTTCGTTAGAGAAGCACTCCCTGCTTTGTGCACACACCTCTCGCATGCAGCACGGCCCAAAGCTCTCGTTTCGGCTCTTCTCTATGAAGTCTGTGCTTCCTGCCCCTGCCTGTATGCTCTCCTGCATGTAAAGAGACTTAACCATGCACAAAGACCTCAATTTAGGTGACACCCTAATACAAAGGCTGCCACAGCGAACCTGCAAGCCCTAGCGTTAGCCACCATCAGCTCTCTCCAGTGGAAAAAGTCTACCTCTAGGTTTAAAATGTAATTCAGCAGAGGTTTAGCATATAGCAAGGGAAGACACTGTAAAATAGGAAAAAGTCACTTAGGAGAAATACCTGTTTACCTCAATCAGCTGTACACTTTTGATGCTGGCCCTGATACTAATATTATTTTTATATTTCATCAAGTTTGTCCAATCATTCATCCTTAAATATGACTTTTCTACCCATTGTATCAAGTATTCTGCATAAAATAGATAATAAATCTTCTGGCTGAAATACAGAATCCAGGAACCCCTCCTCTGCTTCTAATTTGTGAGCAACCTTTAGCAAAAAATCTAATTAGACTTCTTTGCGCTTCAATTTATGCCTTTCAGTTGTTCAAGGGACTTAACTCCAATTGTTAAGGGGTTTTGAGAGCCTGAGATAGGAGGTGCTGCACAAGAGCCGCAGCACTATCAGCAAACGCCAGCTCATACCTGGACAACCCTCTGATGGGTAGTGAGGACCGCATCCAGCTGCATTTTGGAACCTCGCTCTTCCAAGAACAGCACTTCGTTGGTTTTGGTGGGCATTGCGTAGCTGCAGGAACCACAGGTCAGTGCTTAGGACAGGGAGGATAGATTTGCACTACTTTACAGGAATGAATGTACCTCCAGCAGCAGAGAATGTGGAAGGAGATTAACTTTTCATGAGAAATTAATTATGCAAACAATGTATCTTGCAAATCAAGCACTGGCAGAAGCCGGGTGTTTTACTGGAAAGAGATAAGGGAGAAGCTTGCAGCAGTATTGCCAACAAAAAACTGTTTCAGCTACGAACACCAGCTTGAGAAGAGAACTTCTAACTTCTTTATAGCTAAAGGAGAGATTTAAAGCAACAGTTCTGGCTTATTTTGTAATCCATTCATTGGGAACAGAGCTAAAAACTACTGCTGCAACGCACCACTCAAAAGACATTACTTTCACCTCTGAATTTAACAGGAGTATGATCAGGCACTGGATCAGATTCTGCTCTCTGGTTAGCTTTACTCCAGAGACCTCAGCCTCCCCATCTCCATTTGCACAGCATCAATAACAACAGGCTACATCCTACTCTCCACGTTTTACCCTACAATTTCTGCTCATAAAGGGCAAATAATTTCTTTCTGTAGTACATACTGAAATCTGCACACCCAGTCCAACCTCAGAGGGCACAAGTACGATACAGGGTAATAATGCTTTACACTGAAAGCACTATCAACAGTCTCAGGCCGTGGGATTTCTCTGCAAATGCTTTCCAGTGCGTCGCTGCTGATGAGACTACAAGCGACTCATCTATGGACAAAGGATTTCAGATCCATGGCTGACAGTTCATCAAAGTGGATGAACATAAAGAAAATGATAGGTTTAATTGGCATGAGCAGGAACCAGTGTTTATACTCAGCGTTACAATTAAAGATACACATTTCAGAGAATCACCACGAAGTGTTTTTACTTCCTTACAGCAACGCAGTGCTTCTCCCAGTGACTACAGCTCCTTGGGTGCACTGCAGGCACCAAGAAGCTGTATCACATTCCTCAGACTCATTAAAACCAGCAATGCTGCTATCAGGGGTACACCTGCTTTGGAGATCTAGTGTGTCACTGAAGCATCCCCTAATAATAAGCTAAAGCAGTTGGTAGCTCTCCCACAGTCTCCAGGGGTTTCCCAAGCTCATTCTAGTTTGTATAATCAGTATCATTTGCTTACTGCACAATATATGTGCAGAGCCTGGATGAAACACTATAAAGAAAAAACAGCAGCAAAAGTCAGCAATACTTAAGCCTACGTTCCTGGGGTCAGCACACACAGGCTTAAGCCTTTTTCTCAACGGAATGAAAAGTAACAGCTATTTCTTCCCTTGAGATCTCTTCAGTCAGTGCCTGAACAACTCCATTTCAGACTTCCTTATATAAATAAAGCATACAGACACACAAAAAGAGAACACCAGGCAGATGACAGAAGATTTGGATTTACACATAGGAATCTATCAGAGAGATTAGACTGCACCCTTGTCTGCAAGGTATCATCATCTACAAGCCTCACATGGCCTAACGCAACCTGACTACAAGGGATGACAAACACAGAGCTGTGTTCCTCCTACCTTTCATTCACTCTGATGGAGAGTCGGTTGCAGAGTTTATGCACGTACTGAGCAAAATGCTCCACGAGACACATATCATAGGAAGTCATCTGGATGTTGACATCTCCATACTCATATTCGGTTCCAACATTTATCTCTTTCATCTGTACTTTATCCTTTCTCTTCTTTGGAGCCTGTATTTTAAAAAAAAGAAAAAAAATATAGAAAGCCTATCTGTTTTGAACAAAGCTGGAAATAAAAAAACATTAACTCTTGCCCCTACACAGGAGACCATGCTAGGGTACTCTCTTCTGACAAAGGTTTGCTGAACTATGTCGAACATATCACAGCCCATCTGTGCTCACTTTCCCCGACTACAAAACTGGGATGACATTATCTTAACAGATGTTCTCAAGTTGAGCAGTTCAGTTCTTGGATGGCAGCACCACAGAAGTCGCACAGAAAATACGTGCATACCATGATTAATTTCTTCCACAAGAAACCAAGGAGTAGAAAACAAACTGCTTTTTATTTCAGTTCCTGCCTTCAAGGCAGCTGTCTAGATGAGTTAGATGTTTCCTCCTTCCACAAAAATTGTCGTCTTTCCAAATTTCAGGGAAAGTAAAAAGTTAAAATGCAAATAAGACCTGCTCACAATATTCTGCAATAATTTGAAGTTGGGGTGTTAAATTCAGCATCAGGAAGAGATTCCTCCCTCCCAAAACTACCCATTAACTTAAACAAGAATGTACCGGACAAAAGAAAGCATTTATGCAGTGTTGAGTGGGTACTTCATGTGACATAACACTCTCTACCAAGAAAAGTAGCAGTAAACCACTACATTATTCCTTTTTAATATGATTCATCAGCCATGGAATTAATAATACCAACATTTAAATCAGACTGTAAAAAGACAGGTCAGCTGAAAGCAACCACAGTAGGGGAGTTCTTATGCCTACCTCCTTCGGGAGCAGGTATTTAAACCTCCCAATACCATGCGTAGGACGGGATCTGTAATGTCTGTGGCAACTCACAAGTGCATCACCTTAAAATCAAAGCAGAGCAAACACGTTTCCAGCTGAATGGCAGACAGCCCTTCTTTTAAAAAACATACATGGGTGCTTTGAGAGACCAAAATCCACACCGGGGAGAAGAATTTATCCTCGGTTCTTTGACACAAGGCAAAGGCAGGCTAAGGCTTCAGCCAATCTCTGCTCAATGCAGGCAGCCTGTGCATCATAGCAAGCCTGTTACAATTCACAGTTGGTTATGGTTTAAATAAGGAAGGAAGAGATTAAAAATGACTCATTTCCCAGGTGAATTCTCAGACAAACAAAACAAAAAAAAAAAAGACAGACTTGTCAGCACCAGTGGATGGTGAGGATACTGATGAAATATTACATCTGCCTCCTCTTATGCGACAGCAGTGATGCTACTATGATGGATCTGAGCCCCACTTAATTTTAAATCCAGTCCTGTTCAAATATTCATATGCTAGGAAGCCAAATCAAAACGGCATCAGCTTTTATTATACTTCCTTCTCCAGAGTAAAATGAAACCCTCAATAACCCTCATTTTAATAAACGAAGCTCAGAACAGCAAAGAAAAACTGAACACCAAGGATCTAAGCCATTCAGTTACACTTTGCCTCCAAATCAAAATCAAATTCTATTTTAAATTGTGACAGCAGACTCCACCAGCTCAATAAAAGTTAAAGTGGGACCTCACAGGGGTGTAAGTCAGTTCCCAGGCAGTGATGCAGTGAAAAGCATCTGGCTGGTGTCACTCCACAGCATAACACCATGACTAGTACCACCTGCTTAGCCAAGAACAGGGAAAGAGAAGAAAAGGTTAGAAAAAAAGGTATGGAAGTGGAAGAGCACCTGCTCAGGTTATTTAACCAATCCAAAATTGGCTAAAAAAAAAAAAAAATCAAAACGAGACACAAACGCTCAAATGTGTAATATTTATTTTGGGTAAATGAAGTTTTGCCTTGCACTGGATTGCTAAGAGGCCTTACCTGCAGCACACAGACAGCTTTCTCTGGGTGTTGCTGCTCTGTAGGAAACAAGATGATAATTAAAAGCTCTGATTTCACACACCTGTGGAAACACAACATATCTGGCTGATCTCCTTGAACAAAGGCTCACACCCCAAGTCCCTCAGACACAGATAGATCCCATTAGGAAAAAGACCTTCTCTCTTTCACATCCCAGACATCAGCTGAAAGTCTTCCCTCCACAATTAAAAGATTTTTCTTAGCAAAAAGTACTTTTTTTGTCATGTATGTTTTCTGACAGTCAGAAGTGACTGAGCATTTTTAATGTCTTATACTGTGTATTACTTACTGGGTTTGATTTCAGACCACTCACCTGCTGAGCGCAAACACCTGCTTTAGCAATGCTCCCTTCCTCGAGCACAGCACCTGCAACGAGCCACAACAGTCAAAACGCAAACAGTATAGTGGATACTCAGTGAGTTTTCACTCACACTTCCCAGAATACACCCATCGAAACAACACCTAAGACTCTCTGAACATACCAATAACCCTCCATTGCCTCCAGCCACTATCACTTTCCAGAATACCACTGCAACACAGAGGAAAGGGATGAAGGGGGAGGAAGATGATGACTGTGGTAACCTCCTCATGCACCCCCTCACTTTGCTTCAGGATCCAACAAGTGGGGGTGGGCAACCCTCCTCCCCTTGGTTACAGACCATATTCATCCCTCGCACCGTCCCACCACCTCCAGGTTACAACAGCCGCACGAACAACCCTCGTGCTTGTTCCAGCTCCGCACGGATGGAGGGAAACACAGCTCATCCATCCCCAAGGCAGCGCAAAGCAAAGAGCTTTGCTGTCACCACAACCCTGGCAGGCCAGGAGCTGCATCGTGCCAACCGGGGTGGGGGGGGGATAATTACCAATGTCCCCAAAGAGTGACCAGAGGGACAGGGAGGACCAGGGATTTGCCGCTCCCTGAGGGCAGTGACATGGCGGGGGAGGGGACCTTGTGTCTCTGTGGTGATCCCTGGGTGCTGCAGGAGGGTTGGAGGTCTCTGCCCACGATAGGCGACCCAGGGCACTAACTCAGGGCCAGGCCCGTGCCCCCCCAAGAGATACAACCCCCCCAATCTAGTCCCAGGGCCGGGTCGGGCCTGTCTCCCTGACCCTCCCGTCCCCGCTCCCAGAACCAGGCCTGTCCCTCCCCAGGAGCCGGGCCTGTCCCTCCTCTCCCCGCCCCGTCCTCCGCCGGTAACCGGGGCCGGGCCCTGTGTCCCCCACAGCCGGTCAGAGCCCGCCGGTACCTTCGGTAACGCCGCGTTCATCCCTGCGCCTCAGACAGAGACGCGTCCGTCGCTCTAAAGCGTCCCCCACCCGCCCTCCGCCGCCGCGCCTCGGTGCTCCCCCGCTAAGCGTCCCCGCGGCCCGCGGCTCTACGCCCCGCGTTCCGCCGACGGGTGCCTCCCGAGTTGCCCCAATTTTTGGACACCACCCCCCAACACCCAGTGGTCGCAGGACTCCGGTCTCCTGCAGGAAGGGGTGGGCAATGCTTGTGTGTGGATTGGGGGGGGGGGGGAACACAGTAATGGTGGACACTTTGTTCCTGCCGCCCCACGGAGCCCCGCGACGTGGCAGCGGCTGCGCGGCGCACCCAAGCCTGCGCCCCAGGGCTACGCACCTTGCTAGCCGCGGCCCGCCCCCCGCCCGCTCCTCGCATACTGATTGGTCTTCCGTCGCGTCCATCGAGGCACGGCTCGGCGGCCATGTTGAGTGTGGCCTGGGTGGACTCGCACCTAGCGGGGCGAGGCGGTTGTGCTGAGCGCCGTCTGTCCGGCCCCGCCCCCAGCGTGTTGCGGCGGCCATATTGAGTGTGGCCTGCCCGGCCCCGCCTTGCGGCGGCCATGTCAGCGGAGGGCGGGAACGGTGTGAGGGGAGAGCGGGGATGGAGGGTGCCCGGGGTCAGGCAGGTGATCTGCTTTTATGAGCCCTCAGTCAGTGCACGTTATCCCTGCTGGCTGTGGGATCGAGGCAGGAACCCAGCGGGGGTTCAGCAGGCCCCTGCTCCAGCCTGGAGACAGGCCCTGTGGGGTGTGAGGGCACCTAGGGCCGGCCGGGGTGTGCAGGCCTGAAGCAAAGGCCAGGGGATTTGGCACTAAACCTGCCTCGTTTGGCGCTGCCACCTGGTACAAGCACTGCAAAGGGGTTTTCTTTGCGGTTGCAGAGGACGAGCTGGACCTTAGCCTGTAGTCACCAGCCGTGTAATGGTCTGGGATTGGCTGTGTCCATGCTGGCAGGCCGCCACGGACCTTGAAATGAGGTGTTCGGGCCCCATGGCAGGCGTGCTTTTGGTTTGTGGGGGAAGCAAAGACAAGCTCCTCTTTCCGCAGCAGGCTGCTCCCTCTGAGGGGAGAGTGAATCCTGCCTTACTGCTAGTGCTTTGATCCCAGCCATTCTGGAGGCAATTCCCTAAAACGTTTGAAGTGGGAGGACTGTAGGAAGGATGGACTGACGGGGACCTCCCCAATCTGCAGCATGTGTTTCCCAGCGGGAGAGGGGCTGGGCAGGGGGGTCTGCCTGGCAGACTGGGATGGGAAGAGATGGGCGCTGTGTGGCCCTGTGTCCCCCAAACCTGGCAGTTGGGATTTGGCTCAGGAAAAGCCATCCTGTTGCAAACTGCCCTCTCCTGTCTCTTCAGCCCTCCTCCTCTTCACCAGGCTATCTCCCATACAAACCTTCATTTCTCCTAGGCTCTTCCCTACTTCCTTCTCTCCTGCCTTGCCCCAGTTTCCCCCTTCTTGCGTGGCAGGTGCTCCTGCCCACTTCCCTGAGTCCCCACCTTAGAGCTGTCTATCCTCGGCAGCAGCTGCCTGGCAGCTTGATTTCAGGTCAGGACTTCTAGCTCTGCTGACTGATTGCTGCTCCAATTGCTTTTGGCTGGAGCTGTCAGGGCTCATGATGGACTTTCTCTCTCCAGTTCATCTGCGTTCATTGATGTGGCAAGTCTCCTCTGCTGCAGACCAGACTCATGCATTTGATTCCTGCTCCATGATCTACCCTGCCAGGCCCTGTCCTGCATTTCCGAGTGCCTGGAGCTCCCAAGACACACCTGACACCCCAGAGGTTCATCCCCATTGTGATCTGATGCATGGAGGGGAGAGAAGGAATGTGAGATGACAAGGTTTGCCTGAAAGCAGAGCCTGGGTGGGCTCTGTGCCATGCACAGGGCTGTGCTGTTTCCTCCACCCGCTCAGCATATGGAGTAAGCAGAGAGGACCCGTGCCACCTTTGATCTCTCCTCCACACTTTGCAAGGACGTGGGCTTCCAGCTCTGAGCTGTGTTTTCGTGGTGCTCCCTGGACACGACAAAACTGCTCACGTGGAATGGATGTTGTACTGCCCTTTGATCTCACCTCGCAAGCCCCAGGCAGGGCCACCCTGGCAATGACACTTGTTTGATAAGTCCAGGGTGCTTCGAGCAAGGAGCACTGTGGGAGTCTGAGCTGGGTTAATACCGGCACTCCCATTCCAGGAAAGCTGGGCTTCAGCTCCCCTGAACTTTGAAAACCTGGAGGAAATTCCATGCTTGAGGGGGGGCTGCTCTGACTGGAGGGGGACTGGCTGGTCCTGCATTTGTCAGGGGAGGCTGTGACAGGCACCGCAGTTAACAGCAGGTCATGCTCACGACGACCCCTTGTTCCATGACCTCAAACACTGTGTGCTTGTGGAGGGGGGCTACACCCCTTAATTCCCTCTGCCCCTCATGGGGAGTCATCTTTCGGCAACCCACAAAAGGTGGCTGAAGAGGGGGCATTGCCCCAGACCAAGTTTGGGGTACAGCAGTCACTGCTAAACGTATTGCAGGAATCCCCCTCCCAATGACCATCATTGTCCTACATGTCTCAGTGAAAAACGAGTCCATCTCCTCATTGTGGAATTTCTCCAACATCTGTCATAGATGGATACGTTTTAAGGCCAAAAGGGACTGTTAAATCATGTAATTCGGTCTCCTGCACATTGCAGCCTATAGATTTCCGCTGACTTACAGCTGTATGGAAGCAGATCACTCCTGTTTCGATGAAAGCATCTTTCTCATAAAGGCTCCTGCTCTTGATTTTCCCTGGATACAAAGATAGGGCTGCTCTTGGCAGCTTGTTCTGGCGGCTGAGCACCCTCTCTGTTAAAAACGTGGACCTTCTTTCCAATTTGAATGTGTCTCAGCTTCAGCTCCCAGCTGCCGGTCCTCGCTATGCCTTTCTTTGACTAATGAATCGTTTCACAGCCAGGTAACTGAATCCCTGTTTGCAGGAGCACAACCTGCCTTTTTGTGACATTTAGAAAAAGAAGCAAAGCCACAGAAACCCAAACCACCCCTTTTCTGTATTGTGCTAAAAAAACCCAGGGAGCTCTTCTTCTTTTCAAGGCTCCCCCAGCTGCTGAGAGGGCCAGGCCTTGCTGGAGAGGTTGTTTCATCCATCCTCTTCTGCTTCGCTGCAGATTTCTCCCAGTCACGTAGCTGGATGTGCCCTGTCAATGACCCAGCGTGGTGCACAGCACAAGTGCTGGCAGAGATGATGCTCGAGCGGTTTGCGACCTACGCAGAAGGCTGTTGCAGGCTCCCTGCCCCTTCTCAATCCGCTCTCTATTGTGCTGTCTGGAAGAGCAAAGCTGTCCTAGAAGAGTTAAGATCCAGTGCCTGAGTCTCCACTTCTTTTCGGACTTGTTCGATTAAAAAACAATCAAAAAGTGTTTAAATACACCTTAGAAAAAAACCTCTGTTGTGCATGTCTCCTCTTCTACCTTCTGCAGCACTTCTTAGGACCGCACCTAAGGCCTGCAGGGGTCGGCGGGATGATCTCCCCTGGCCTCAGCGAGTGGAGGCAGGTCCCTCAATTGCTTTATCTTGAAAGCCTCATCCATGTCCCCTGCCAGCCCCTCGGGCTGAAACCTCTTCGGCAGGCAATCCAGAAGTGTTTCCTTTGCTCAGCACGAAGAGATGCTGAGCCTGAGCAGAGCTTTTGTGATAAAAATAATTGTTACTAACAGACAAGACTTTTCCCTGATGGAGAGCCCTTGTTTTCCCTGGGATCAGCGGGAAAGATCCCTGAATCCATACTGACACGTAACCAAGGAAAATATATGTATTTAAAATGATGTTGGAATTAGTTAAGTCAGGTCTCTGCCAGTCTGGATTCCCTTTCCTGGTGGTGCAGGAGAGCAGCCACACAACCAGTGCCACAGCAAGGGGGAAGTGCTCCCAAATGCCAGGTGCAAAGCTGAATGCGAGCTCCTGCTCATATCTTTATTAAAACTTATTTAAATTTAACCACCTTATTAAAGACACATTTTCTCTTTCAGTTCACTGGCAGTTCAAGGCCTGGAAAAAAAAAAAAACCTTTGGAGAAGCAGTTAATCATGTTGAGGGAGTACAAATGAAATGATCAAAAATAGAAAGTGTAGACTGTTCGGTTTTCAAAATGCCATCTAATTCTGCACCTGGGTTGCGGGCGCTGGTAGGGGTGAGACTCGTGTCCCCAGAGCGGGGAGTGTTTCCATTCACCAGGCAGAGACAGAGCACAGAGGCCCCGGCTGGAGACACCGAACAAAGGACATTCATGGCCCAGGGTGACCTACCTGCAAGCAAATCCTTGCCGAGAGCCTGTGCCCCCTCTGGCTACATGGACCATTTACAAATCCAGGACAGCGGGTCACATGGAGATGGAATAATATTAGTTTCAACCCATGATCTTTTTCAAAGAGGAGATGGATTTGGGGGTGTCTTGTCCCCCTAGCAGAAGAGATGCGGTCCTGAGACATAGCCCTCGGGCCTTTGAGAGGAAGGTGTTGAGATTTGAGAGGGCACAAGAGAACAGTATTCACTGTTAGTGACTACATTTAGGGAGAATAAACGAGTGGTGGATGCCATTTCCCTGACCATCAGAGCAGAGAGGCTCTGGAGCAATCTCCCAGATGGGAAAATGGTGGAAAACCTACCCGTTTCCAGGTGGAAAATACCCCATGAAGCATTATTTGGACCTTGCTGAATGGATTGCAAGAGTTTTGCACCAACATCAACATGAATACCACCATGGGGCAGGAGATGCAGACCCCGGAGGGCTCCGTCATTGAACACGTTCTTGTTTCAGCTGAGATATTCCTGGGAGTGGCAGGCGATGCCAGCGCCAGCTGAAGCCCTGGGAAGCCCATGGGGGCTGAGCACTTCTGAAAAATCACGTTTTATGTTCAAATTCAAGCAACAGAGTATCGATCGGCGCGGGACTGCACCAGCGTGGGAGAGGAGGGAGCAAAGCTGCGTGGACAAGAAACATCCTGAAGCCAAGGTTTAAACAGGAGGGGCCAGGATGCAGCTGGGAGCCTCCTCACCCGCTGAACCTCGAGGGCAAGCTGTGCAAAGTGGGGAGAAATGGGCAAAGAATAGCTAAAGGGAGAGCTGGCCTCCAGGTGGGGTTCTGGCCTCTCCTCCAGGCGGGGTTCTGGCCTCTCCTCCAGGCAGGGAGGGAGCACTGAGCCGTTTCTGAACAACACCACAAAAGGGTGACAGTGGGAATCATTGACTTCCCTGAGAAATGTCACCCTGCCGTGAGGGATCTGCTGGGGACATCGTGGAGTGAGCGTCCCCAAGAGACGCTCCTCTGATAGGAACATGTGCATCAGTTTAGGGTTAGGCCTCTGGTCTTAAGGACTTTGCTTGTTCCTCACGCCTTTGGGCCCCCCTGCCTCAGCGATTTCAGCGAGCGGGATACCACCCCAGCGTCCAGAAAACCATCGTTAGGCTCCAGAGTGATCGCGCCCACAGCTCAGGAGCAGAGGCCGGCAAGCCCCGCCCTCTCCCATATCACCCCGCCCCTCCCTCTGCGATTGGCCCACCGCTCGGCGGGCGGGCCACGCAACGCGACGTCCAAGCGAGTGGACGGGACGGGCCGGGTCGGCGGCGCGCCTGCGCGGGTGTGGAGCGGAGCGAGGGCGGGCGCGCGCGGCCGCGGTGTGAGGCGCGGGGGAAGGAGCCCGGCCCTGAGGGGAGCGGCGGTGGCGGAGACACCTCGCCCAGCCGGTTGCGCTTCCACCGGGGCTGCACGCCCGGTCCCACAGCCTTCGTTGTAGGGGGGGCGGGGGGCGGAAAGAAAGCGAGTGAAGAGCGGTCGCGGGTCCCGTCCGCGGGGAGCGGAGCGGAGCGAAGCGAGCGCGGGGCGGCGGCGGCGGCTCCTTCATCATGTCGGCGGGCGGCGACTTCGGCAACCCGCTGCGGAAATTCAAGCTGGTGTTCCTGGGCGAGCAGAGCGGTGAGTCACCGCCCGGCCCGGCTCGGATCGGTTCGGGTCTCCCTCAGGAGAGCGGCGGCGGGGCGGGTTCCTCCCTTCCCCCCCCCCCCCCGCCGCGGCGGACCCACCCTGGTGGGGGCTGGGGTCGCGTCTGAGGGGATTTTCCCCCCCTCTCTTCATTCTTCGTGTGTGGGGGGGCGGCTGTGCCGTAACCCCACGTTATGAGGGGAAATGGGGGTCTGCCGCCCCCTCCCCGACGCTTTCCGTGGGGTGGGGGGCTGCCTCGGGGCGTTTGCCTCCCCCTTGCAGAGACTGCTCTGCCTGGTGGTCGCAGCTCCTTCGGTGGACGGGGAGAGACCGAGCGTGGTTCAGCTATGGTTTAAAAAAAAACCGAAAAATCCCACCGAAGCCCAACGGCCACATCTCCAGAAACAGTTGCTGATTCATTTGATCCCAGCTCCTCTGTTTTTTTTGGGGGGCAGGAGTCTCAATCCCTGGTGTTTTCTATGTAAATATAGCGTTATTCGAAAATGGAGTTACGTCTTGGCAAAGCGGGTCCAACGCTCTAAATATTTAATTCAGTCAATGAGATTTTCTTCCCTGTCTTTGGAATAAAAAAAACCCAAACGATGTCTCCTTCTTTCTCAGTAGAAGGCCTCTATCTCCAATACTGCATTTCAAATCTTCCACCTAGGAGACTTTTCTGAAAAAATGCTCATTTGTCAGATGCTTTGTGTAATCCTGGTCAGATATTGAGCGGTCTTTGACATAATGAGTAGGTGCAAAACATTTTCTGTCTCAGGGTGGGGTATTTGTTCCCTCAGCCACCTTTGGTCTCTTATGTGGTAGGAGATGATGAAATACTAGTCTTTCTTTTTTTTTTTTTTTTTCTTCCCCAAATGACTTATATCTTAGTGTTTCCTCACTCATACGTAGATGAGCTTGGTGATAAGGCTGCTCTTAAAATTATTTACCTATACATCGGTGGTTTCCTTTAGTCTGTTCCTTTCATTTCTTTTTTGTTTTATTTTTTGGTGTTGGAACAGCTTCTCTTCATATTAGGGATTCAGAGAGCACAAGTTCAACTTGGGTATTTTTTTTTTTTGGGTAAGTCACCTGATCTCGTTGGTGAGGTGCTATTTGGCCAGCCATTTTATGAGGATTTTGGAAGAGGGTCATGTGTAAAAGATGCTCCCCCCTAACCCCCCTCTCCCCCCAAGGTATCTGATAACAGGTATCTTAAGTATTAGCTATGAGTTTGCAAAATGCTTGGCTTGTTTTACTGTATTTCTGAGCTTCGATTTCATGAAGCTTTTCAAATGCCTCCATGGAAGGTTGCAGCACCTGGTGCAGATCTTAAATCTCAGCAGCTCTTACTTTACACGTGGATTTCTTGCCTAATCTAGCAGACATAACATCAGATATCTGCTTCCTCTAGTCTTTGTCATTTTTTTCCCCTCTTGGCTAATCATCTGTGTTCATACTGGAAGGTTTTAAATCCTGTTTGTAGGATCAAATCTGGAGAGGAGAGAAGGGATTTTATGGGTATAGCGTAGCAAAATACTTCTAACTAAATATACATAGCACTGCAACTGCTGTCTTGACTGTGGCTTATGGATGGGTTCAGGCTGATTTGAATCTAGCTTGTTAGGGCCCAGCTAGCAGCTGCGGTGTGGGTTTCAGACCTGCCTTTGTCTCGGATCCTGAGCGATGACTCCGTGACTGATCTGTGCTGAACTCTGTGCTAAACGTGGCGATGCCAATGGCAGTGTAGCCCTTGGTGTGTCCACACAGCCCATGGGTGCTGCAGCGTGGGCATGCTCCAACACAGCACTCGGATGATTCTTGTCTCTGATGGAGAAATGGCTTTTTCTGAATTCAGCTTGAATCTCTGTAGATATTGCTGTCATGATGTCATTCTGTCTAATTTTTTTTACTGACCAAAGGGTGTATAGCTCCCATTACAAATGGCTTCTGGAAGAATAAATGCCTTAATAATGTTCTTCTGTATGATGGAGATAATTATAGAAGCATCTCTGATGCTGTAAAGGGAGTTCAAGTGGGCTATGCTTAGATGTAGCTCCCTTTGTCATTTGTTTTGAAGGTTATGGGAAATGTAGAAATAAAGTTTTTATAATAGCAGCTTTCATAAACGAGAAGATCTCTTTGTACAACTGTTGCGCTGGATTGCTGCATTCGCTTCCTGTTTAGCTAAAAGGTTGTCTGCCCTGTTGGAAGGCCATAATTAAAGATACCCTACTGCTGCTGGTAGGGAGGCTGAATGCTTCTGTTTCATTTACATTCGGGGGACTTCACAATGACAAATGAAATGTTATGAAGGGCTACGGTGTCGATTAGCTGCCTCAGCAACCAAAGCTGGCTAATATCAGACCTTCTGTGCTGACTGCATACAGGCTCTTCAATAAATGTGTATTTTACGGCTAAGAAATTCTTAACTGGAGTTCATTACTGTGCAGGCTTTACAGCCCTTCCATGCCATTGTGTGAGCAATGACAGATACCAGAGACAATATCATTCCATGTGAGATCTGGAAGCATCTCCGGATGTTTTCTTCTTATTTGAAAGTGGGATTGCACAGTGGATGCAGTGTCTCATTTTTGCTGGTATCCTCAGCCATATTGTGGGAGTTCAATGTCGTATACCTAGGCGTTCGTGTGGACTGCAGTGATTCTTCCTAGTTATGCTGTTCGTCACTAGCTGCAGATTCTCTTTCCCGTGCTAAGATGCTGGTTTTTTTTTTTAAAAGTCCCTTCTTTCCGTCCTCCCTGATCCCCAAAATCTTCTTGTCTCCCATGTCTGTTACTCACATTGTCTGCCATTTCTGCCTTTATTGCACCAACTCCTTGAGTGCTTGGTGCCATGGCGAGCAAGCTGACACATCGCTGCAGCTCTCTGTCCGTGGGTCCTGCCCGTGCTGATCAAGTCGGTCACTGGTGGTGTGTGTTGGCTAAAGACATCAGGTCACTCACGGCTCCTTTCAGGATTTACTGCAAGTCATTGCCTCTCAATAGCAATATGGTTCTTGTGTCCCCCACGCCCCTCCCCAGCCGAGCCTGGGTACTTGCCGCATGTACTGTGGATTCATCACGAGCCTGCAACATAATCCATGTCCAGCTAGAAGAAGCTTCTCTTTCTTTCTCTCTCTCTCATTTTTTTTTTTTTAACTTGTAGTACAAGGATATAGCATTGGGTGGCTAGCAAGAAGGCAACTTCACCAGCGCTTGCCTTAATTGAATTACTTTTCTCAATGATTGAAGATTATACAGTTTAGCAGTTTTAAATATGCTAATCTTTACTGAAAAGGCAGAGAGAGCTCTGTGCTGAGGGATTAGATAGAGCTATTGTGTATGTGGGGGAAAAAATATGCTTCTTATTGCCTTTGATCTTCTTTTATCAGGTGATTTGCATCAGTCCTAATGCATCAAGTTTAAGAAATTCTAATTTCTGGGTCACATCAGTTAGTGTATACATCACCTGTGTTAGGGTAGCTTGCAGTAAATACGGTATATATTCAAATATTAATAACATCTTTAGTTCTGCCTTGCATAGGAGCACCTCTGCTTCTTAATAAATCGATTTTTTGATTGAGTGAGCAGAACTGAATGCTGGGGTACCACAACAGAAATATTCTTTCGTCACGTGGGTTTATGCTGCAGCTTTTATTGGTGAGCAAGTCTGAAGGGCATTATTAATATGTACAGAAAGCAAAATAAGTCCCTGTTGTCTACGTCTACTGGCATTTCTGTATTGCATAAGATCTTAAAAAATGTTAATTTGTTCTAATTTTCTCTATCAGGAACCAAGATTTTTAATATTGAAAAAACTGATAAGTACCAGATAATAACTTGAGGAATGTAACTGTTTGGAAACCACTAATGAACTATACTGTTGCATAACAATGTTGGTACAGGCACTGCTGTACAGTGTGATGTGTCTTATTAGATAACTGGGGAACTGCAGGTGGTTCATGTGCAACATGAAGCTGGTGTAACACTGGTCACAGTTCAGCCCGTTTGCAGAGACTGGCATCCCTGTGCAACTTAAAACTCCCTTTTTAAGGAATTCTCAGCTTTATGAGCTCCAGAGAGCTGTTAACTTGTCCCGCCAGTGGTTTAAAATCTTATCCCCTTCCCTCCTGTTAATTTCCTAGTGTCTTGGTTTTCCTGTGGCAGGGTGTTCAGATATTTGGGTTTATATTTGGACTATATGTGTTTTCCATGAGTTGCTGAACTTAATTTTCTTGGGTACATCTGGAGGCTGAATATTGCCCCAGTTCTTTCTCTTCTTCATTTCTGAAATAGCCTTTCCTATAGCAATGTCTGGAAGAAGCACATCAGACTTGGAGAAAAAGACTTAAATGTTTTGTGGTGCCTGTTCTCATGGTGCCTTTTGATCCCTGTCTATTTGTGGAAGCCTCTGAAGGAGATAGATCTTTTCTTCAAAGGAAGAATAGCTGCGCCTTTCTGCACTTTGGTGTGTTTTTCTCTCTGTATCTGAAAAATAATTTGTGAACTTGGAAGGAAAGGATCATCTTATCCCTTGATTTAAAATAATGGATTGTGTATCTGCAGCTGTTGGGGTGTTTGGTGGTACTTGACACTTTCTTGGCACATGATCCAGGTTTTGCGAAGCTGATGTCTGAGGCTTTTGCTGAAGCTGTAAATGGGACAAACAGAGAAACAAAGGTGAGGAACCTCATCTGAGGCCACCTCAGCAGAATATCTAGCATTTGGAAATTATCAGAGCCAACAGTTGTCAGCCATTCTTCTCAACTTCACTGATCATTAAAAATCTGTCTTCCATACTCAGTTTGTGAGGAAGTAGCTACCTTCCTATTTACCTGATAATTTAGTCCAGGTGTTTAAAGACATTTGTTATGTTCATGCATGTACAAGTACCTGTTGTATACACTACTGTTTAAGAAAAACCCCAAACCAACAAACCAAAACCAGCAAAAACTGTCAATGGTTTGAAACATGGCCCAGAAGAAATTGAATTTTGGTGTCTCTGTGTGAACCATCAGATTTTTCAAGACAGTCTCCAAAACTCAGCTGTGAGTCCTGTAACCTGCAAGAACAGTTACCTTATGACAGACGAATGTGTTTCTGAAAGGGTACGGGAGCTCTGATGCGTCTCTTCTGGTATGAAGCAGTACAGGACAAGACTAAAAGCACTATTTTGAAAATTAACTTATATAATCAAAATGATTATGAGTTTGACACATCAGTATAAATTATTTATGGAAGTAGTCTAAATTAAAAATGTGTGTCTCGGCAAACAAACAGCAGTCAAAATACAGACTGGCTGTGAAAGTAGAATTTTTCAGGTCTGTTTTCTTGATTTATTTACTGAGCTTACACAAAGTTGGAAAGCTAAATGGATTCTTTCTTTTCCCTTCAGCACAAAACAAACTCTTCTGGCTCTAATATACTGAAGGGCCCAGGGACAATGAACAATTAAATCAATTACTTTACATCGGATATTTTCTTTTTATGTTCAAAGCATGATGGATAAATATGTTTTGGAATATTTGAGTAATATTAACTGAAAAAAATTGACTTTGTGTGTTTCAGTAGTATTTAACTCTTATCCAAATGTGGCCTGGTGCATCACAAAAAAAAAAAAGCTAATCTGGGAAGCAAATATTATATGAAACTAAATCTAAATAAATTCTTTTCATCCATGTGAACTATGTAATGGTTCAGTAACTTTGGGGAGGGGGGCTATGTGCATATATTATACTTAGAAAATATCAAGCTTAGTGAAAGGCCATACTGAATGGCTAAGATCCTTTTGAGATGGAAATTGCCTCTCATTGGTTGTCAACCAGTAAAAATACCAACTTAAGAAAATAACCAACCCTAAATGCAAAGCAGGATCAAAATTGGGGGTTTAAGTGGAAAGGCTTCCTACTCCTGATATTGTATGCAACTCAATGTGATTGTAAAACATGCTGCTGAAGCCTCCCCCTGTTGGATACATGGACCTGTTTTTTTGTGCCACTGAGTTCTTGAGCCCCTTGCTCACTTTTGGCTGCCTCCTATTGAGTCTGTCAAACAGAGTTCAATCTTTAAATTGGGAAGGAAGTCCTTAATCAGCTGTACAGCACAATAGTGCCATTTGTTTAATTTGACTTTTTAGAACAAGGGTGTAACTTTCCTTTTTTGTTCCCTGTTAGCACGTTCCTTCTGTTGGAGGGCTGTAAACCACAATGAGTCAGCGCTGCCAGAATGCCAGGGCATGGTTTCCCAGTCCGCTGCATGTTTTGAAAAGACTTCTTGGACTTATGGCATACCCAGCGTGATGCTAACAGGTTTAGTTACAGTGTGCACAAGGGAGGCTGAGGAATACATTGTGTGATGTCCTGAAGTTTGACTTTTAAAGTGTTTTTACAAAGCCAAACACAAAATACTTGAGACTCTTGATAGTGATGACAATCAGTTAAAGAGAGTATGTGCTCCAAAGTCCCTTTCCTTCTCTTAGGGCATTTTTGTCCACGTTGTAACTTCCTCCTTTAGTCCCATCACAAGGACCAGAGCTGGAAATGCCAGTCTCTGCTGTGCTGGAGTCTTAACTGGTAACTCTGCAAGCGAATCAGCCTGCTTGACCTTGGCTAATTTCATGAGTGCAGGTGCCTGGCTAAGTACAGGTGTACACTGATATCACCCATGGTAGTTCCTTCCATTTTAGTCCACAGAGTTGGGGCATACTTTTAAGTTTCCATGACTTGACTAGCTGCCAGTATCCCCTGGAGATGCCACACAGCTATTCTGAGATTTGCAGGCTCGTAGTGTTCTCTCATCTAGACATGTGTAGGTGTCATCAACACACAGAATTAAGGCTTTAGTTTAAATCTAAAGCATATTTGCCCAGAACTGAAAGAGTTGGGAAGAAATACTGGAGCAATACTGAGAAGCAGGTAGCTATTTGTCTTCAGACATGGCCAGAACTAGCTGCACCAGTGGGTAAACCTGCTAATGAGAAAATATTCTTAACTTTCACTTGGTCTCCTCTATGTCTTGAATTGTGACCACTTAAACCTCTGTACTGTTAATGTTTGCGACCATATAAATGAATGCCATTTATCCAGTTAAGTGACTTTTTTAGTGATTTGCTTCTAGGAGAGCAATCGGCAAGTGGTGCATCAAAAAAAAAAACCCCACTCCGACATTTCTGTAATTAATGCAGAGGCCAGTTTATTCCATTCCTCTAAATGCTTCCTGCTACACTTCCTGTACTTGTCTCTGTCTAGGTTTGAGTTACAGCCAGTTCATTTTCTTAATGTTCTTGATATGTGCAACACAAAGGGAAGGGAAATTAAATGCAGAATAGATGTGTAGCTAAAAGGAGAGGGGCCCTCGGTAGGTGCAGTCTCACCGGCAAAGCTCCAAGCAGTGGCTGATGCAGGACTGACAAGATTCCTGTCAGTTTGATCTCTGCCAAGGGGGTCTAAGTAGTTGCTGCTGGAGTTGGGCAGAGTGAATTCCTGCTAACAAGTCGAGAGCTCGGCTCTGCAGAGGCTCTGAAGCTCTCTGCACAGAAATGGGCAGGCAGCATTGTATTAATCTGAGCACAGAAGTGTTTCTCTGCAGCTTGTAGGGCTAGGCACTTCATTTGTTTTAATGAAGATGTTGCCTTCTCTGGGAGTAGAAAATATTCACTCATTACTGACTCTGTCCTCTTCTGCTGGCACAGAAATGGTCATGAGAAACCCTACTTGTCAGTCATGGGAGGATTTTTTTTTTTTTTATGGCCTGACAGAAGGAAGGCTTAGCAGAGGAATCTGAACTAGATGAGTGATTGAATCATCCAGTGGATGTCTGAGGTGGCGGAGGAAATGAAGAGAACAAAATTTATTGCAAGTGCTGTGAGCAAAAGCATAGCCTGCACGCGGAGGTCAATAAATCTTGGCGAGGGCAGCACGAACTCAGAACCAGGGTAGAGGGCATTTGATTAGAAATGCAGTAAGTGGAGAACACTTGCTTTTGGAAGAGCAACCGAATCTGCAGGTAATGTTTTCTGATGAATGCAGTCAGTGTTGTGAAAGTAGATGAACAGGGCTTAACTTTCATGTATAACGGAATTAATTGGTGGTGAAACACCGTGCTGCAGTGTCTTCTCTTTCAAAGGAAGTTCTGACCCCTTTTTGACTTTACTAAGGCAGTAGTAGGGCAGGTCCTCATGCTAGAGGTTTGCTGCCTTATTTGTCTTGTCTGTATTACCTGATTTCCCCCCCCCCCCATTCCCCTGGTTTCAGATTGATGCATTTGCTGCTGAAGCAGTTTTTGAGTATTGTGTCCTTGGCTCGCTCAAAATGGCTGAAAAATCACTTGTGTCTGCATAAAAGCTAGGATGGCTTTACTAAAGCTGAGCTTCTGCTGCTTACTTGGATAAAGCTGTAGGTGAATCTTTCAGCATAGCAGCTGAACACAGCTGGAGGAGGCTCAAATTAAAATGGCCGAGGAAAGTTTGAGTTTGGTGTATCATCTCAATGAAATCCTAAGGTTTGTTTTTTTTTTTTTTTTTTTTTTTTTTTTCCTGATCTCAGTTTGCCTTACAAAGAGGTCTTCACAGGCTGGGTCTCTTCCAGCCCCTTGTTTCCAGCCCCACCTACCAGTTCAGGTTCTTGTAATTCCTTCACAGCTTTCCAAGCTGCCTCTTAATATCAGTTCTGTGTGTATTCAAAATTATTTTCCTATTCTTTCTGCTCTTTCAACTTCCCATTTTTCTTTCCTAGTTGAGTTATCTTTGGCCTTTTTTTGGTGAGCAGTCATTGATGTGGCTTTTATCCACCATCATACAATTAACTTTGTGACCACAGTTCTTTACCACTCTTTTATTTTTAGTTGCTCTTAAACCTCAGAGTGACTTGGAGAAAGGGATAGGTTTTTTCCTGAAACTGCGTAAACAGTAGGCAGATCAAAAGCTTGTGTCCCATAAAATTTACCTCTTTATTTGGATGCTGTAGTGTAACAGCAGACTTCAAAAAAGCTTTTCCCAGTGAAAGCGTCACAATCTTATAATCATCTGCTGGTTTGGTGTTAAAAAATTATTTTTCTCCCTCTCTGTTCAAGAGTGCAACGGGCTGATAGGTTGCTTCTGTTTGTATCTGTAGTCTTGGTGGACTTTTTATGCTGTCACAGCAAGTAATTTACAGTTAAATACAGTCTTGGCCTTAGGAATTCTACAATTTTGCTTAAAAATACAAGAGGGTTTGTTTTTTTTTTCCTCTTCTCTAGAAGACAGCTGGGTTTTCCCCCACATCATTGAACTGCAGAATATATAGTAAACTCAAGAGGAGCCTTGTGCTAATTACTACATCCATTCCCTCCAGTAAGTCCTGACATCTAGAGAAAAATTTCCCTATGGAATTGTGCAGATGATGTTTTAAATGGTTGTTGTCATCTGTGCAAGACTTGCACAGCTGAGAATGAGACAAAGACTCGACATCTGGCTTTGCCTGCTCAGGTTAAGTCAGTCCTTGTTGTTTCCAGCATGTCACAAGTCAGAACTGTGCCCCTTGGAAGGTGGAGGAGCATGTATCCTGGGCTAGGGGTGTCTCTGGAATCTTGATCCCAGGAAGAGCAAAGGCTTTCCAGCTTTACCCTTTGGAAAGTGGAAGGAGGGAAGAAGTGTCCTACATGAAATGCTTTTAAGGAGTTTCAGAACAACTCTATGCTTTTTCACCAATTTGATGCTTTTCAGGCATTGACCTAAAATTCCTGACTCAAGAATCTGCTTTTACATTGTATCTCCGTGCTGCTTTGATTTCAGTAGTTGATTCCCCACTGCCACCATCAGCCACACAGTGGAAGACAGCAACCAGGTGTCACATAGTATTTACTGTACTTGGTGGCAGCTTTTTTATGCATCTTAATGGCAAACAAATGTGACCTTCTGTGTTTGGTAGTATGTCTCTGAGGTCCGCGAAGAACCCTGTGGTGCACTTAAAGCTGGTTTTGTAGGTATGACAGCCTGAAGACCCAAAATTACCTCCTGTGCATGTTTATCCAGGGAATTGCTAGAGTTAGAAATAAGTGTTTTCTTTGTGTCTTGGAGAGTAAATATTACAGTTAAATAGGAACTTAACTAGTATTATGTCCTTAGAGCCCTTATATGAAGGGATTGTTCCTCTGGAAAATACTGCTGGAGGAGAATATTTATTTCAAGATACTGTATCCCAGCTGGAGTGTAGATAATTCTCCTCTAAAGAATATCCTGCTCCAAACCCAATTTCTCATATAAGCACTTTCTTTGTTTCTATAGTCAAACCCTACAATTCTTTTTGGAATAGCCTTTTTCTAGAAAAGGTCAGAATAAAAGAAATAAAACCAAAAAACATGTTCCATTGACTATTTGGAACCAAATTCCTATCTTTTAAAGACTAACTTTTAAAATAAATTCTTCTGGATGAGCATTAAACCTTGGGTCTGCAAACCCCTCAGGCTCCATGGCCTCTTTCCAAGGCATTTGTGAAATGCAACTGAGGAGGACAAGTTTTTTGTCAGCTGGCTTGAACTCCCTACAGAGGGGTCTCTGTCTCAGTTAGGAAGTTTAGAGGCCTGCACATTGAAAGGCTGAAAATTGTTGTGCTGGATTAACATTGCTTAGTTTGCCAGAATAACATCACTTGAGCTTGAAGTTCTTAATTTGCAGTGCAGGGGGAGCAGGCAGCAGCAATGTCAAGTGTCCATGCTGATGGCCTCTGTTCTGCCCCAGTGTGCAGGAGGAAAGCTGTCACAGCTCAGGAGCAGAGTTGTGAAGGAAAAATGGGTAGTGTGATGTCAAAATACACTTATCTCGAATTCTTAACATAAGGTATATGTGTTGCCTGAACTCATACAAGCGTCTGAGGAGACCAGGGTGTGCAACTTCTTAAACTGTGCTATTCTCAAGTTCTACATGTTTTTTGGTTTCTGTTGCTAAAAAAATAAATCGTGGTTGGTTTTTTTTTTGGTACTGAAAAACAGGGTCCTGTGCTGCTCTTGTAACATGCACTGGTATACATGTTCTACTCTATTTTGATAGCAGCTATTTTCCTCCTGTGTTGCTGTGGAGTTGCATCATATAGGCCAACCCATGTGTATTGTTGTGCAGAGGATTGTGTACATCTCTGGTTATTTTTGCACCAGTCCCCAGGTATTCTCCACAGACATCCTTGTCAACTTGGATCAGCAAATGCTGACTGAATTCGCGCTGTACTTTGTGGAGAGGTGCGCTTAATGAAAGTGCACAGAATGTACTGTGCATTTCTCTTCCTTACAAGCTGCCTCCTTAGAAGCCAGGCTGCATCGACCTTAAATCAGGACTATTTTAAGATCTTGTTTGAGTTTCATTCTGAAGAAGTACCTGCGTGTCTGCCTGAAGAATGAGTTTGAGAGAAGAGAGCTCTTGCGGAAGCTGTTCTGCAGCTCCTTGTGTGGAAAGAGTAAAGGTCAAGTCCTAGTCCTTCCAGAGCTGCCCAGAAGATGGTAGGTTCTGGGAATAAGATGGAGTCACTGAGGAGGAAGCTATGTGGAGCTCTCTTTCTTCTTTTTGTTCTTTTTTTTCTCCTTCCCCCCAGGCAGGACAAAAATCACTACAGTGTGAGAGGGTAGCATTTTCTTTGGGGCAGCATAGGGTAGGGAGTCATGAGAGGAGGGAGCAGGAAGAAGTATTTGCTTGTTTTGCCACGTGGATAATGGTCGTGGGGAAACATTAGGAAAAACTTAAATTTGTTAAAGGATGGAGGGAAGGGAAGTCGGTAGTAATCCGTAGCATTTTAATAGGTCTCCTGAAACTTCTCTAATTCGTTGCTTGAAAAGGCTCACTTAGCATTGCTTGTTGTGCTTTCAAGGGCAAAACATTTAGGAAGATAGTGATAGCGTGTTTTAAGGACTCCATTCAGCATGTGGTACAGGGAAATGATGGCTGGATTCCCTGAGCTAGATGATAGCATATGCTGGTTTAGCTTGCATTAGAATAATGTTTAGTGCTGAAAAAGAGTGGAAACCATGAATGTTTCACTCCAGAAATGTATACTCAGGTGGCTGCTGATTTTATCTCCTCCCTTCTGCAGCTGTTCTCTGCCTGAGGATATTGCCATCTTAACATTACGTTCCGTAGCTATAGAAAGTCTTGCATGTTGTATACCATGATACTGTGAAGGAGAAATTTCTCCTGTGAGACAGACTTAATCTACTCTCCACTTAATCTCTCACCACTGCAATCTGCTGCATGGGATTTTAGCTAGTTTTCTCTAACTCGCTAGTGTTGGTTGCATCTTATAATGCAGTTTTTTTGTTTATCTGACTTTAGCTCATTAAATTATGCAATTAATAGTTAAGATGGGGTGGGGGGGGATTGCATGGAAACAGAGGACAAAGACGGAGGTTGTAATCTGCAGACTTATTTAGAGGGGAAATTGGAAGATAAACATTTGAAGTCCTGTAGTGGACTTGGTTAAAGGCTCTATGCTTTGTAATAGTTATCAAGATTTTTGTGTCAAACTTCCCGTTTACACAAATAGCTCCTGGCAGGAAGAACGGCGGTATCCATATTTGCCTGGCTTGCAACTGGGCTGAAGAAGTTGTCTACCTGAACTACTAGCACTGTAAATCAAAAGATTTATTAGGAGGGGATCCTGCTGTGCCTAGGCATTGTGGAAATATGGTGTCAGGTAACTGTGGCTGTAAGGAACCTAAAAGAAGCCTTGTGGGTTAGGAAAAAAGGACAAGGATAGATAATATTCAAGCAGAACGACAGATGCAGTGGTGACAAATGTCCTAATGCTGTATTTCTTAGTGACTGCAGAGAGCAGGGTTTAATTAGGAAGGCATCTGCAGGAAAAGGTGATGAATCAAACTTCAGATAATCAAATATTACAGGAAAAACTCAGGTCAAAGAAGCACATACAGCTGCTTTTGTTTGCAGAAATTACTTCTTTCCCATGCTTTCTCCAAAGGCAATAGGATAGGGAGAGGCAGGTGGGCTGTTTTTGGAAAATTCTGGTTATTACTATCACAGCAGTGAATCTGGCCCTTACTTCAAAGAGAAGATAGTGGAGGCAGAACTCCAGGTTAAGAGTTAGCCACAGTGGTGTAGAGACCTTCTGTGGATGGCAGAGGATGGAGACGCATTCACACCAACAGTGACCATGTGGTACTGAAGTGTGGGGAAGAGGCCAGCTTTGGATAACTGGGAAGGAGTTTATAGGTGAGCTCTAAAAGAAAGAATTGCAAAACCTGAGGAAACTTCTGGATACTTGAAACAATTAAAAAGCTACTGGTTTAGGGAGAGGGAGTGCTTTTGTTTGGCTTTTATGTATACAGTTATATATGTATAATGTATAAAGGGATGTTGCAGTATAAAAAGTGAACCTGCAATGCACTGAATTCTTCCAGCTATTCAGACAGAAATTACATTAGAACCCCTTCAGTAACACTTTACAGAAATTAATAATCCAGATGGTTCTCTTAAAAGATAACACTTTACAAGCCTGTATTGTGCTCTTTCGTTACAAGCTTCATTGAGATTCTTCTCCAGTTTGCTTTAAGAGGCCAGAATCTGAGATTTCTGTAATACAGGTATTTTGAATAGGGAAGAGGAGAATATTGGCTTTTTCTCGTAGGGAGCTGGAACCCCTCTCAGAAGGGCGTAGAGGGCTGTATAGATGTTTAAAGTGGAGGAGAGAAGTAGTTCCCTGTTACAAAAAAGAAGAAATAAATCTCAGATCCTGTACTGACTAGATTTGGAGCTGAGAATGCAAGGTAGATGATTAATAATTTTAAGTGTATAGGAATAACAGTATGGAAAAATTTTGTTGAATTAGCACTTTTAGAGGTGCTTTGGGCAGCTAGTAAGCAGGAAGGATGAAGTTCAAATTTCTACGAATAGTGTCATGCTGTGAAGATCAGGGTGTTTTAGACTTTAGACTATTCCAGTTGGAAGGGACCTACAACGATTGTCTAGTACAACTGCCTGACCAATTCAGGGCTGACCAAGTTAAAGTGTGTTGTTAAGGACATTGTCCAAATGCCTCTTAAACACTAACAGGCTTTGGGCATCAACCACCTCTCTAGGAAGCCTGTTAATTTATGCCATTTATGCTACATATTTATTATTATATTTATGTAATTTATGTTCATTTATGCTGTATTTTAGGGAAAGTTTAGTAAGAATCCTGAAGTCTTGTGGTCTAACAGAGTAAAGAGTACAGGGTTAGAGCTTTCACAAGTGTTGTGACACAGCTGGCTGTAAGGTTGTGATAGCCTTCACATAAAGCTGTTATAGAACCATATATTCATCTTTAGTAAAATGGATGCCACTGATTACAATGTGAACCTTGGGTGACTAGGTTGTATGTAATGTAATATCAGGCATTTGCATTAGCGTGGGTGAATTTTACCCCTACTTCTCTGCATCTGTAATGGGGGCAGAGAATTACTGTGCTTTATGTAGGTGTTAGGAGAATGATGTTTCCCATCAAACCTAGGTTGTTTTACTGATTTAAAACAAGAATTCCTTAAACTATGGGCATCCTTCCAATTAACTTTCTCAAATCTCCTTCCTCAGTGGAGATATGTTGTCCTTAAAGGTGCAAAATTCAAACACTTTATTTTTTGATGAATTGTCCTAGCACTCCCTCTACAATCTCTGAAAAAATATTAAAAAAAAAAAAAAAGTATAAGTTTACTCTTTTATATTAGTGAGGGCCTGCCTAACCACGGAGTCTTTCAGATTAAGTGAAGTGAATAAGAATGATGTGTTGAGTGATCTGTTGTTAGCTTATGAGGCCTCTTCGTTTCGTTTAGTTTGTCTGGTTAGCACCTTTCCCTAAGGGTTGGTTGTTTTTGCTGATTTAATTCTTGTAGCTATCAGGTTACTTCCACATTAATGTGCCAGAATTTTGGGCTTTGTCGTGGTTTAACCCCAGCTGGCAACTAAACACCACGCAGCCGCCCACTCACCTCCCTCACATTGGCATGGGGGTGAGAATCAGAAGGGTAAAAGTGAGAAAATTTGTGGGCTGAGATAAAGACAGTTTAATAGGTAAAGCAAAAGCCACACATGCAAGCAAAGCAAACAAAGGAATTCATTCCCCACTTCCCATGGGCAGGCAGGTGTTCAGCCATCTCCAGGAAAGCAGGGCTCCATCACGCCTAATGGTTACTTGGGAAGACAAATGCCATCACTCTGAATGTCCCCCCTTCCTCCTTCTTCCCCCAGCTTTATATGCTGAGCATGATGTCATATGGTATGGAATATCCCTTTGGTCAGTTGGGGTCAGCTGTCCCAGCTGTGTCCCTTCCCAATTTCTTGTGCACCCCCAGCTTCCTTGCTGGTGGGGTGGTGTGAGAACCAGCAAAGGCCTTGAAGCTGTGTAAGCACTGCTCAGCAGTAACAAAACCATCTCTGTGTTATCAACACTGTTTTCAGCACAAATCCAAAACATAGCCCCATACTAGCTACTATGAAGAAAATTAACTCTATCCCAGCCAAAACCAGCACAGGGTTCAAAGCTGCAAAGGAGATAGTGAGGGATGTTTCCTGGTTTAGGAGTATGTGGGCAATTCAGCTAAATGTGAAGAAGGTAGGCAATAGTTCACCTGTCCTTCTGTAATCTATATATGATCTGTATATATGAGAATTAGCTAATGAGAACTGCTTTTCTCCCTGTTTCTCAGTAGTTCCAGGAGAGGAATCCACTTCTGCTGTTTTGGGAGAAGTCTGAGGCTTGCCATGGGTCACACATCTGAAATAGGACAATCCTATGTTTCTCTTTTTGCCCTAAGATGCTTGGAACTGTTCTGAGTGGAAGCTGAATCACCCAGATTCCTCTCTTCCATTTTTGTATAAGCACAGAATACCTATTACAAGGTTAATTTAGCATTATGACAAGACCCTTTTGATATTGTGGAGGTGTCCAGAAGTTTGAAGTACCTTGCTCACACTGAGCTCTTCCAGGTTTTTAGTCATGGCATTCCATTTCCTAATATATTTGCCACTTAGAAATAGAATCTGTTTTGGTGTTTTGTAGTTGAAAACACTTCTTACAGTGAGTTAATTAGCCACTGTTGAGATGTTTTTAAATAGAGGCATTTTATGTGTTGTCCTGTTTGCAGTATTTAATGAATACTTTCTGTGGGACTCTCCCTAGACAGACTAGTCAAAATGTTTGCATCTTGTGATTCAATTGCTGTGTTACTGCTGGAGCCAGTTTGCCTGGATAGTTCCTGAGAGGAAAATTATTTTAATTTTTTTTTTTAAAGAAAGGATAAACTGCTTGGTCTAGAAATTTCTTTACAGTGCCTTAAGAACTTTTGTCAATGTTCATAAAATAGTGCAAGTAAGTCAGATATTGTCCTTTTTTCCCCTACAAATCAATTTTTTTCATGAAATCTATGTAGTTCAGGAGCAATCCTAAAGGCTGTACTGTTCTGTGTTGCTAGTATCTAATAAATGAACTTACTTTTTCCTTCTTTAAGATGATGTATAGAGTACTCTTAATGGGTTGCTCTAGAAGCAGGGATGAGGTATCTCCTCATTTCAGCAGCTTTGTGTGCCGTCAGCAGTTTGTGTCCTGTCCAGTTAAGCTTTCAAGTGGGAAATATAACAGCTCAGACTAGAAGGAAAAAGAAGCTGAAGGTTAAAACTTGACTGCTCGATGTCAAGTGGCAGGAATTGGGGTGTTCTGGGATGTCTTTGCTGCGAGGATCTTTCAGATGTACCAGCCAGATGTGCCTTTAATAGGCAGCATTGTCAATAGTATTGTGATATTTTCATCTGGTTTTTGAGTGTCTAATAATTTTAAGTTTTCCTTGTTTTTTCTAAACTTCATTGGAAAATTATGGTACAGCCACCAGTGTAGAGTTCAGTGTCATGCTTTCTTAAAGTAAAAATTGGAGATTTTGCAAAGACTCAAGTTATTTTGATAATGTTTATAGAGTGTTGAGGCATGGGTTGGGCATGGTAGACTTCAAATAATCAACTGATTTTGATGCGTTCATGCTGTGGTAAGAAAACTCACAGAGGGAATTCAGTTTTCTTCTGGTGTATCAGCAATGACTTCACATTTTTGTAGAATCTGTTTATGTGCTAAACTAGCAGGACTCTGTCCATGTAACCTGTTCAGTGAAGTGCTTGATTTACCATCTCAATTTGGGGCTGCTTCTGAATGAGACAAGGTGCTGTTTTGCTTCAATAGTTCTGAAAGCTAAAGTTAAGGTAATGGCTATTGAACTTCATCCCAATTTCTCTGTTCAGTTTTGGCTTTCTGTAAGATTATTTTTTTGGTCAATTTCTTGATAAAAATATGATAAAACATTGTGTTTACTTTATTAATAGACTGAATTAAACCTTCACGCCTAGTTGAGCAACACAGTTACTTGAAGCAGCTGAACATGTCCTCATCAAGACGTTCCACAAATGTTGAATTGGTTAAATAGCATTCATTGACTTTCACTATCAATAAATGTAGGTTAAAGAAATTTCTTAGGGGGCAGTTTGGTATGCATTCATGACTGCAAAAAAAATCTGGGAACTAGTATGCTTTTAAAATTTAATAAAATAGACTTTTCCCCTTACAGCTATCCAAACTTTCAATCCCCTTTCTTCTTGTGTTGATTTCTGCCTATATTTTCTGCTCTCTGGAGCAGATGTGATTCCTTTTGTATCTGGTGAATACAGCTTTTCATGCACATTAACATAATCCAAATAATATTTATAACTGATGATACTGTTGCTCATAGATTACATTTTCAAAATCACTAACATCTAGAGAATATTGGATTGACCGTCTATGTTTAGGCAAGATTTTTCCCATGTGTACATATCCTGAAGGAGTAGGAATATATTTACACCTCAATCTTTGACAGTCTTCTGACAGGAGAGAACTGCACAGGTGATTTTTGATCAAGACTTGTTTTGGGGAAGAAGCATTGAATGCACTTCACTGAAGTTCAGTTTTGTAACCAATTTTCAATTGTAACTAAACAATGTAAAATGATTTGGTTCTATTCTTAGACTGTTTACTGTTAGTTGCTGTTCATCTTTCTGAATCTTATGCCTTAAATTAAAAGATGGCGAGACCACCGGAATTTGAATGCTTTGAAGGTTAGAGTGAAACATAACCCATCACAATCCTGGGACTCTGTACCAAAGAAGAAAAGGAAGATAATCTGAGGTTATCCAAGAAGGAGCCTAACTAGCAGCTGAACTTGGCGGTTTCAGGTAGCAAATCATAAGACATGGCAACAAGTCTCTTCACTGATGTAATTTCTAGTATATGTATTACGATTGTAATTGATAATACTCAAATCTCTGGAGAAGATGAATGATGCAAAATTAAAATTCAGGATTTCTGAAAGTATTTAAGTACTCTTGCATAGGGAAGAGGAATCTCTCTTGTTACTGCATTATGTTCCTCAGATACCAAGATTTGTGTTTGACGGTGGCAGAGAAACAGACATTACTCTTTGTGGTACCTTACCACAGAGATAATGAAACCGATAATTCTGCAGGGAAATGTCACCAGTGCACTATAATTCTGAAGAATGCAGAAGAGTGTTCTTGTATTAGATGATGTGTTAGCCTATCGTTTTTAGTTTATCCTATTTTCACAAAAGTTATTTTTGGAAAACATTGTTGTGGTTGAGGATTTATATGCAGATTCCTGTGTAACCTGCCCATGAATATGGTTTGTTCTGGAAACAAATACTGTGTTAAAGGTGTTTAAACTAGAAATTCATTATTATCTTTTGAATGTCTCCCTCTTGTTTTCAAAATGTTTCTGTGGCAATTAGTTTCTCATTTAAACTGGGAACTTAAAAGTGGCAGTAAAATCTGGAAATCTAGTTGAAGGGATATCTCCTCTTGCCACTTTCTAACTTTTTTTTCAGTAAATATGAGCAAATGCTTCATAGGAGCATGGATTGTTCACCTAAAGGTCACTAATTTTGGAGAAGTGAAATGAAGTCTTGAGTATTTTTACACTTAACATGCTCATTCCAAAAGTAATTGTCATTGCAAGAGAAGGAAACAATTGTGTTGATTCTGACTTTATGCCAATCTAAGATATTCAGAGAAGTTTTCTGAATTTGGAAATGTCGTTTTTATAAAACTGTTTTGTTTGAATCTTGGCATCTAGGTGATGGAGGAGCTCTTAGCTCCTTCCCCTTTTGCAAGAGGAGCTCAGTGCAGAGCAACAGTTGCACGCCTTAAAGACTAGATCTACACTTCCAATGCAATGTCTGTCCGAAGTGGCTTAATTACTTTTGATCTGTGTATGTAGCATTTTATATCTTCCAAGTCTTTTACAAGCATATAATTAGGTATTTAAAAATAAAATACTGGGATGTAAAAATTGGATTTTATGAATGATTAATTACTTAAGGTCTCCTTGCGGATTTTTGCTCAGTGCTGCACTTGTTTTTAATGGTGTGTCTGAATGATCTAGCCTGTATGTAATATGCTTCAAAAAGTGAATTAATCCCCATAGGCTTTAACTGCCATCATATATAAAGTGAATATTAAGCTACCCTTGCATGACAATAATAAAACTTAAATATTGGTCTTTTAAACTTGATAGGTTCAAAATTTTGTGTAAGAAGCAAGTGGACCATTAAAGCAGTTGAAATAATAAAAACAACCCCAACAAAGCCACCACCCAGTTAATAAACAAACATGCAGTTACAGTTAAAGGCAAAGTAAATATTTAATGGATCAAACTTTCCTTCTTTTGGCTTTATTCTATGAATCTAGCTTAGAAACCATTGATGAGGCTAGAAGTGACTTGACATTCAGTGCGTATTAAATGTCTCAATAATAAATTTATTGCTTCATCAAAATGTTTAGCAATATAACTTTACAAGAGCTCTTTTTGAGACAACCTGACCCAAGGGCTAAAGCTTTTTGGCGAAGATGAAGTTGTCTTAGCATTTGCTATGTCTGCTAGTGTGTTTATGTTGTAAACATACACATAAATTAGAACCAAAATTCTAACTGAAATTTTGTGTAACATTAATGCATAAAAGTAGAAATACAGTAGAAATTGTCTGTAAGCTATTATATGAACAACCACCACTTTTTTCTTTTGTACTCTCTTGTACTGCGAGCACCTTACGTAGTGTTAATGTAGTTGCATTTCTGCCTGGACTGAAGATGCTACAAGGATGAAGTGTCTCTAAAAGCATTTAATTTGTCTGAATGTGCTCACAGCAAAGCTGTGTGTTTTATCATGGAGTAAACTGGAACAAAGTTAAATAGAGTTGTTCTGAAATTCTAACCTGAACACCACAATCCAAAATTGATTCTTTGTCCAAAAATTGCATTATTAAGGAAATGTTTAGCCAGAGTGTTGTGGAGACTATTGGAGTAATAACTAAACAGGGCATTTTAGTAAAAAGCAAATACTAAATGTCATCTGTTCTGACTCTTTGAACTCCTGTTTACTACCCAGCTGCAGCTCAACCATTACCACTTTGAGGACATATGAATCAGAGCCTAAAGGAGATAGTTCTGCAGTATGAGCAGTCTGCTATATTTTGCCTAGGCATACAGGTGTCATTTTAGAGCCTGAATTCACTTTTAGTCTCTGACCTGCTGCGAATATGAAATTAACTTAATCTTTCTTCAGTGGGACTACGTAGAACCCTATTCTACCTGCTTACCTCAATACCATCCTGTCTTTTAATAATGAGATTATACAAGGTTTATTCATTCTCTGATTTTTTTTAAGCTGAATCTTGTAAATCTTCATACTGTAGCTCAAGGAAAGACAGCCATTCCCAACTAAACTGCAATGGGAATGAAGAGGACTTTACTAACCAAGATCTAGTACTGTTCCTCCTCCTTCCCTTCCCCTGTCATCCTCCAACTCCCCTGCCTCCCAAATCTGGTCTTAAATGTTTTTTTCCACAGAAGCGTACATACAAATGTAACTTATGTTAATATTGGAGATGGTTGTACAGTCTGATAGTGGAATACTTGTCCATGTGTTGGGTGAAACCCAGTGTTTAAAAGCAGAGTGAGGAGTCCAGAAGACATGACTTTGCAAGAACTACTGCTCCTGTTCATCAGCTTTTAAAAAAAATAATTTCTGAGATGTTATTGGGAAGCTCCTCCTACATGTCCTGCATGGGATGTCTTCTGCTTTCCAATCTGTACTTACGTGCTTCTTGCCAGCTGAGTTGCTGATTAGGTCCACCTGAAATTCTCTTCCTTACATTGACCTGCAGCTGAGACCTCCTTCCTCCACTTGCTGTGCCTTGCTGCTAAGAAGTTTTGAATAGAGACTGTGATCACATGGACTTCCTTACTACTGAGTCTTCTTCCTTAGCTTCATGGTCATCCAGACTTGATCAGAAGATCCTTGGGACATGTTTTACAATATTTCCGAGTGCTCTTACAGTTTTGTAGATGTGCTGCTTTGTGTTACCAATATTTATACTGGGGCTTGAAGAGCCTTACTTCTGAGGCATTTCGTGAGCAGTTAAAATAATAAAAGTCCTTTGGAGCGTATTTTAAGCCTAATTAGATACTTGTTTTAAAAAGCTTTAACTGTGTAAGACAAGAAGGAAAGCTAAATCTTCAGGCTGTGGTGAAAAATATCCTGAGACTGTAAATGTTGGGGTTTTTTTGTTTTGTTTTGTTTTCTTATTCCTGGCAAATAATAAGAAGAGCCTGTGCAGCTCTTTGAAATGTAAAGGTGACCTGTGAGTACCTTTAGTTAATTACCCAAGCTTAATGCCACACCCCCCCCCCCCCCCCCCCTTTTCCTGGATATCTCGCATAGCAAATGGGAGCATATCATTCATCCTTCCTGTTCTCTGGTTGGTTTTAAACTCATCTGCATGACAACTGCCCCTTCTCTCTGCCATGGGCAAGAATAGTTACTCTTTGGGATATTTTTTTTTTTTTAAATACTTAAAATTAGTGTCATCAAAAGGTGAAGGTTTTCCTTTTAGAAATATGTAAGGGGTTAATAGTCTTATACTTCGGGCTCCTACACATGGTCTTGAAATATGGGGGCTTTTTTAAACAAAAATTGTGGTGCCTATGTATGAAAGGCAGCCCTGTATCTTGCTGCTGCTTCTAACGTAGTGAACCAGGGCTTAAGAAAGCCAGGAATAGAAACCAGTTTCCAGAATCCATTCTTGAGAGCCACAGCATTAAAGGAAAAAAAAAAAAAAAAAAAAGGTGTAACAAAACTCAGTGCAGGCCCTTATGGAAGTGAAAGGAGTTGTTTTTTTCCAGTTGAACAGATTTCACCCACAGTCACTCTAGCGTAGATTTTACTTGTATGCGTTCTCATCCGTGTCCTCAAAAGGATCAAGATGTGTGCCCAAATGCTGTGGCTGGAGTTGCTTAATGTGACACAGGACAGGACACAGTTGAGTCCTCATCGTGACTCTTGGATTCTTCTTGATTTTCTGACATTTAACTGCTATTTGTGGGCTGTACTCATGTACCACTTAGGAGCTGAAACTATTTGGGACCTTTCCTCTAGGTTTTTTGTCTCATCCCTCTTAGGGCTTCGGCAAAATTCCTGAGTCTCCTTGTTCTTTTGTTTTCCTTATCTGGGGACTTAAGGCTCCAGTTCTTGATCTTCTTGTTACCTTATCTTAGGTTTATTCTTCCTCTTCTTGCTATCTGGTCATTTGAATGAAACCACATTTACCACACTATGTAGCAAATTGCATGTGCAATTCCATTAATCCTTCTTCTGCTGTTGCTTCTTGTTGCCTGCCTTTACCTGCATACTTCATTCATACCTTCTTAAGTTTTTTGCTACAGGTCTTTACAAGATTATGAGTCTCTTCCACCAAGGAAAAGCTCCTAGCTTTGTCTGCTATAGACAGTAGAAGACAATTTCTGGCTTCTATACCAGCTTACAGGGTGTCCATCATTCAGAAATGGGCAGGATTCTGCTTCTTCAAAACTCAATTGCTTTCAGCCATGTTTAAGGAGAATATTTGGCCCTTCTGTACAAAATGATGGAAGATTCAAAGTTCTAAACATGAAAGATGACAGATGTTCTCACTAACAGAAAACTGGAAGTACTCATAAAGTGGCATTGTGTAACTTCCCAGATGCTCGATGTTACGCAAGATGAGGAAAACTGAAATTGCCTGAAGGTCCTCCTCTTGTGGCACTAATTTTGCCTCTGTGTTGTTTTTAGAAATCTTTTAAACTGTGAAAAATAGCACTGGTTATGTTATGTGGTTGACTTGGAAATCCTCTGCAGAAAACCAGACAAGTGGCTTCATCTTCAGAACACAAGGCCTATATTTTAAAATGAATTTTTATAGCTGTGCTAAGAGGTAACATTTCTATGCTTTTTTTTTATTTTACTATCTTGACAGAGTAATCAAACTACTGTATTTTGCTTTCTATAATTTTAATAGACCTGTTCCTTCCTGTTCAGTAGTGAGGGGCTGACTTGTTTGTTCTTTTCTACAGGTTAGTGCATGTGGTGGGAAAAAAAGAGCTTTTTATATGAAAACTTTGCAGTGTGCAACTTAGTTGTTGAGAAACAATCACAGCTGCAAAGTCTGTAAACTGAGTGGTTATGAGATGGAACTAGAGGACTGACCCATGTTCAGTGTTTCATTTCTTCATGGCCACGACTGAGCAAATAGAATGAGATTTTTTGTATTGTGCTCTTTCTTATATTTCCCCTTTGGGGAGGAAAAGTAAAGCTAATTACTGACAAAACCCACAAGAGTTAATGAAGCTATTCATCACCATGAATTTTTTGTCACTGTCACAAGGCTTGGTGCATATCCCAAGAGAAATCTTGCCCATGCATTAATAATCAGTCATATTGTTCTACTTTTATCAACTATGTCAGTGCTTTTTAGGATTTACTTAGTGGAAAAGAGTACTGAGTTTAAGTAATTAAAGTTGTTATTAGTGTCCACAAACTTTTATTGATTTGTGTGAACGCTTCATATACCAAAATACAAAGAGGAGCCTTGTCAAGCTTTATGTGTCTAGGCTGTGCCACAGTCTCAATATGTGGCTTAGTTTATTACTGATAAATAGAGATACCAAGCTCCAGGTAAAACTAACTTGCATCTCCCTCAAGAAAAAAGTGTACTAAGTAAAATAGGATTCTAACATGTCTAAAGAAAGCAAACAGGCTAATGCTGACTTAAAAAAAAAATTGATAATAGAAAATACCTTCTTCTGCCTCTTCCTTTTCCCTTTAGCTACTGCCAAGCTTTAAATAAAAGTGACAATTCTTTGCTTCTCTTGCTGGTCTTAAAATGCCTAGAGACAGCATAAAATACATCCATATGTCGCTGAATACTTAGATCAGTGGCACAGCAGACTATTATCCAGTCGTCCTTCAATATCTAACTGTCAGCTGTAGAACTGATTTTTTTTTTTTCATAGTGTGGCATTTGGATCCTGGTGGAATGGTTGCATAAAAGGTAGGATCCTTTGGGAGAATAGTTACTCTGCTTGTTAGAGGCAATTTCTTGTCCATTTTCTGTCCTTTGGGAATGTGTATGTGAGGTTTAAGATAGGCTTAACATTACTTCAGAGTGCATCATGTGATTATATTGGGCAGCACATGCAGTTTTTCAGGAGCTGTGTCGTCATGGACGCTGAGGCTAGCTGAGGCAAGATTTGGGGTGTGCTACTTGAAAGCAATTAGTGAAGATCATGATGAGGATGTTCTGGCAGGTCTTGCGCAAGAGGACCCTGGTGCCAGAAGGACCAGCATTTTGTGTTCAGGAGAGCTTGGCGGGTTCTTCTCTGACCCGTATAGGGAGGCTGTTAGTTTTTTCTACAGTACAATTGTGCTTTTAATATTTCGGGCTCTGCCTTGTGACCCTGAGGATGTTATCTCGAGTGTTTCCTGTTGGCTGAGAATTGTCTGTTCCTTCCCTGTTGCAGAGATGGTTTGTGAACAAGTGTTTCCTGGGGTCTGTGTCCCACCACTGCAGCCTGAAGTCGAGAGAGGTTCAAAAGCCAGTTGCAAGGACAGTATTTTTCCACACCTTTCCTGGCCCACACTTCCCCAAAAGGCTTCCAGAGGTATTAGTAACTGATCTTGATCAGCAGAGCCTAGTTCAGGACACAAAATAATTGAACATATGCTTCTTTAAAAGGGCGGCGTGAAAATTTGAGCAGCCTGGAGATGCTAAACTGTTAAAATATAACAGTGAGCCAGCTCAGCTGTCAAAGTGGAAGGAGGAATCTTCTAGTGAGATGTGACCATAAGACCTCTCCCAAAGGAACAAGGGGCTTTTCCACTTGTCGGTATGTCCACTCGCATCTCTTTGAGTGGCAGAAATGATATTGTTCAAACAGTCCCTCTTTGAGCTTTTTTTTCTCAGCATTAGGAGCAGGTTCCCTTGGGGAAGGGAAGATTTTTAGAATGAAAACATGAGATTTTAGAGTGAAAACCAACAAAGTTGGTACTAACATCTAGTGCAAGACGTCACTGCTAGGTTTTGGAGAGCTTTTCTCTCTCTCTTCAGGAGAGATGTTTTATGTGTATTTCCTATAGTAATATTAGAGGGTAAAATAAATCTGGACTAGAAACCTGATGCAAACTAATTCTTCTATTAATGCAGATGCAGACCCTCTCCAATTCCCTTGAACATATTCACAGTTGTCTTGTGGCAGACTGAACTCAAAGGACAATTTTCTCGTGGAGCATGGTACTCTTGAAAATTTAATACTTGTGCCAAAATCTGTTGCAGAATCCCACTGGAAGACAGTTGCTATAGCCAGGGCAGCTTTTCAGTCCTTGGTTCTGCCAGTCTTTGCTTCAGTCCTAGTCCCTCTGAATAAAGCACCTAAGTGGCCCTGTGTCAGCATAAATAATCTGCTATCTGTAGGGCTTTAACTAGTGAGTAAGAATCTTGTTCCTATTTAGTAGGCCAATAAATGAAATATATAGTGTCAGGGACAACCTGGTTGTCAAAGATCGTGTTTTGCTGTTGAGATGGGTTCCTTTCCTGTTGAAGTATGAGCTTGTTGAACCAGAGCTGTTGGCTTCCTTAGCAGGAATATAAGAAGCGGGGTTGGAAGAACTGATTTTACTTAAGCTTCTGCTTTTGTTGAACACCAGCGGTCAAATGTTACAGGCCTTGCTGGGCATGGCTTTTAGCAAGACCCTGGGAAAAAATATTTTCTAGGTCAGAGAAGTGCTTCAACCTCAATTTCCTTCTGTCTTGGGTGAAGTATTGTGGCACAAGCAGGGCCTCATTGCTTCTGTTAGGAAAATAGCACTCTGTACATGCTCTTCTGAGGTACTCAAGGAAAACACTGAATGAAAATTAATGTTAATGAGATTTTCAGACTAACATGTATTTTCATAGTCATCTTTTTTTATAAGGCAGTTACTGAAGTGTTAATCATTTGATTACTGGTTGTTGTAGATAAGGGAGTAATTGGTCCCTTTTTGTAAATTATGGAAATGCTTGACAGGAAAGAGCAGTCGGCCAGGCAGCAGGCATGAAAACTCTTGTTTGTGTGGGTTATTGCCTGGAGAGATTGACTGGAACTAAAACCCCTTTGCTCTGATGACATCTGGCTTGTGACAAAATTATATTTCCTATTTGCTTCTGAGTAGCAAGGACATGTCTTCCAGCAAGGTCTCAAAAGTTTGTGAAACTTGCATAATTTTGAGCATCACTTGAAATGCATATTCATCAATTTCTATTAGAAGCCATTAAAAAATTAATCTTTGGCTATGGCCAGGGAGAAAAGTTGAACCTTTGCCTCCTGAGTGACAAATAGCTTTAGTGGTGTCTACCGTTTGAAGATGTTTTGCTGAGACTTCAGGAGCTGCAAATTTCACTGATTTTCTGGGGCCATAGCAAAAATACATATAGTCGATATTTTTGCCGTAAATCTTTAGAATCCTTTAGGAAAATCATACCATGCCCACTGTCTCTGAAAGTAAAGCATTGAGTGAACAGCAATGCATGTGAAATGGACAATTTTTTCATATACTTAGTTTTTAAAAATGGTGCTACTGTGAAAATGGACTTGCTTCTTTTCTTTGTGTCCCTGTTATTGTAGCATGTGAGAATAAGCTGCCGATGATATCAGCCATTCACATAAAGGCTTTATGTGTGCTCATCTGCTAGGTAGGTGTCATTCCTTGTTATATCATGCTAGTTCACTCGACTCTGTTGCTTCCCTTCCTGCTGTTCTGCACCAGACAGTCATAAATATTCATGCCTGCTTCCTACCATCCATTTAGGCTTGTATACCTAGCTTATGGTCTGTTCTAGTTTGTTAAATACAGGCTTTTTTTAACACCAGAGTGCTGAAGGCTGTCTAGTGAGCTAAAAGGCTGATGTCACAGTTTCTGGTTTGTGAAGTTGCTGGGAACTGCTGAGATATTGAAGCTTTAAAATATTTCACTTGGAAATTCTTCCATCACGAAGAGTTGATCGAAGTTCAAGGCACTTTCTTGTTACATGGTAAAATGAAAATGGCAACTTCCTCAGCAGCAAAATTCTGGCCATGCTGTTTCTTACTTAATGGAAATAATGAGTAAAACTTGTCTTTTGTGGGAACATACCTTAAGCAGATGCTCAGCTGTAATAAAACTGTCTCAGCTTGCCTTGAAAAGTCCAGTTTGGATAGAATCTTTGGAAGGACTAAGGGAATCAAATTTACAACAAGAAAATAAGTAACTTTTGTTCAGTATCTTTCAGTACTTCAAAATACTTGGGGCTCTGTATAGAGGGGAAGGGAAGGGATGTGTTTCTGAGGCCAGTTACCGTCTTGGTCATTTCACTGGTTCATTGGTCAGATGCTGTATCTCATTAAATTCATCACCATTTTGTGTAAAGCCCTTGCTCTTAGTTTTCTTAACTGGGGCAATGCTGTTACGGTTCATCTGGGAAGGTGTTAAAATGTGTGGTAAAAGTTAATTTTTAAGAGGGTCAACCTGCTTGCCGCCCTGCCCAGCACGTTACCTGAACAGGAGCTAGACGATGAGCAGCACATCTTAACCTGAGTCAGAGGATTGGGCGCTGATGTTAATTCACACTATGAATTTGGGACTTCAAAGTTTGTAAAGATCTTAAGACTCTATGTAATGTCCAATACTATGGCCTGGGATGGAAAAAAAAATAGTTGATATGCTTCAGGATTACCTCAGGCTTCCAAAAGTCTTTTATATTTTCCAGTTGATTACTTTCTGTAGAGTTATTAATTCTGATTGCTTCTAATATAAATAGTCTTTGAACAACTGTGGTGATGGTTGTGATTAGTTATTTCTTACTGTTTTGTCAATTGGTGGCTAAATAGAAAATAGGAAAATGCGAAGCACACCTTTCCCTGTAGTTCACTGAGGTTGGGCTGGCTGCTATGGGAATTAAACTGGACTGTGGGATTCCTCTGCTGCCAGTTTCTTGGGACTCATTTCTGTTAAAACTTGTGGTAAGAAATAATGCCTGGTCAGTCCAAGCTGTCGCCGAGTATGTGAAATGTAATGTGAAATGTCTCTGCCAGTGCTGGAGCCCACAAAGGCAGCTATGAAAGATGTGTAAGGGTGTATCCTTCAGCTGGGAAGGGTGATGCATCTTTTCAAAGATGAAGAAGGAAGAGGTGGAAGAGTTAGAGAAAATCCTGACTTCACCACACACTGGTGAATTTTAGCATGTGTTTGCCTGTGTTTTACTGTCTTGATTGGTCTTTCTGTTTTAATTTGGGAAGGAAAAGGAAGAGAGGAGGTGTCGGAGCAGGGTTGATGGCAGCTTGAGCTTTCTTCTTTCCTCACCTCTGGTTGTAAGAGGCTACTGAATGGAGATACTATTTTGTATGAAATAACGCTCTAAGGGGACAGTTACTCCTTAGGCTTCTGCTTCCTTTGAATTTGAATCAAAAGGAACCTATTGCCATATACCTGCTACCTTGTAGACATTACGGTGCTGGTTTCATGCCTTTTGCAGACTTGTAACTGCTCGTTTTGGTAAGTGTAGTGCACATCCGTGGAATTATTGAATAGCATGACACAAACATCGCAGTGTATTTTACAGATGTGTGGACTGATAAAGCTGTGCTGGCAACGTGCAAGGTGTATGATGTGTACCCCAGGAGCAGTAAGCTAACTTACCTACTCTGCTTTGTGGGTACAAGCCAGTGATTCTCAAATTGAGAGCTACAGACTACCAGCAATCCCTGAGGCCAAAGTAATTGATCCAGGACTGTATCAAACAGTTTTCAATAGTGCTTTTAATTAAAGGAGTGAAAAAAAAGCTTTGTTGTGGGTGGTGACCTGAAAAGAAATTAAGGATTGGCAGGGATTCATTGGCCTAAAAAGGTCAGCTACAGTTGTTTGACATTGTTATTGATTGTGTCTGCCTTTCTAGAATTACTTTTCGAGGTAGGATGCCATAAAACCTACACAAATACACTGCCAAAAAACCCTTTCTGAATTGGTTGCTCTGTTGTCTGTCCTTCTTTCCCCCTGCAATCATGTACAAACTGCTGGCTGCTGCCAGCAGCATATTTGCTGCTGTTTTTCACTGTGTGATGATCCGTTGTTCACAAATCAACTGTTGGTTTCCTGTGCCGCTGCCTACCACTTGCTTTGCGCAGGGGACTCCGAGCACGGAGGTTTGTGGACTTTAGTCATCTGCAGCCTGTAGAACCTGCTTTTAAGTTCTTGAAGGACTTTGACTTATTTTTTTGCATTTTAGAAGTATCCTTATGATGGACCAAAATGTCTACTGAACTGCCAAAGAAATTTATAAATATTGATGTTTTGCATCAGCAAGTTATCTGCAGATCTTCACTGGCCCATAGTTCCTGTGTAGAGCAATGTAGCTGCAAATTTCCTTTGTCAGAGAAGTTGCAACTAAAATAGAAGTGACAAAACTGCCGAAGTGTATTAAATGGACTTTCTATTCAAGGCTCCCTGTGCTTCACGCAATCTGAAGTTGACGGATTTGCCGTAGGTACTTTAATATCCTCTGACTGATCTTCATGTGTTTGATCTAGGCTGCAAGGCATAGTCCATTGTTTGTTCTATTCCAAATGAATATGAAAAATACAGTCAATTAAAATCAAGGTGAGTTGCCTCTCTTCTCTGGGATGAGTGAAATAAAATATATTTAAAGTACAAAATGATGGAACATCTCTTGAATTACTAAAATTATTTAAAATAAAACAAAACTGTTCCTTGTTTTTCTGGGTCTTTGTTTCCCTGTAACTCTCTGGACATTCTACATTAACTTCCTAAACAGAATCTTAAATTCCTTCTTAAAGAAGCAAATCTGTTTAAAAGGACAAGAGTATAATTTATAACCTAGATCTTTAACTAGGCTGGGAATAAATTATCTTAAAAGAGGCTATTTGAACCATTTTGTTTGTACATAAAGAAGCCATTGCTGCTTTGGTATAATGCAAGAACCACTGAAGTAGTATGAAAGCCACTTGCACAATTTTTGTAGTGTTAACAGTACAAAATGTTCTTATTTCCTGGAATCAATGGGGGCAGCCGTTCCATTTCAGCAACCAGGCTGGGAGGGCATCCTTCAGCCAGCTTTATCCTGTGTAGCCAAAACATGCTTTGAAAATGTCTGTTAAATGTGTATTTAATATTGCCCTTTGCTCTAAAAAAAACCAAACCAACCCCCCCAACCAAAACAAAAAACCAAAACAAAAAACCAACAAAACCCCAAAACAATTGTAGCCATACTTTTTTTTAATTAAAAATAACTTTTTTTTACCTGACTCCATGATTTTAGTTGTAAACAATGGTACTTACAGAGGGTGGGGCCATAGATGTATTTCAAGAAGGTTTATTCTTTGCAGGCTTTCTTCTGATTACCCCCCCCCCCCTTTTTTTTTTTTTAATTTGTTGGGGACTTAGGGATGCAAAGAATTGGCTCAGATGGTCCTTTGGTCTGATCTCATCTGGCGTCTTGCATCAGGAAAGAAATGGCAGAATAAAAGACATTTGACAATAGAGCAGAAGTGGAATCAATGGGGGAAAAAAAACAACTTCGGGGTAAAAACTTCTTTAATTAGAGCAAGGAGGCGAGACCACATCAACTCTGCCTTTTACCTCTGCTCTCTGTGACTAGACTTTATGCTATCCTCAGAGTTCCTCAGCTGTGACTGGATAAACTTAATCTTACTGAGAATTTGGTAGGTGAATGCAGTCTGCTGGCTCTGCCAGTGTCTTTGGGATAATGAATGAGCTTTGTTTCTTGCTTTGGGGGAACCGGGTGAAATTTCCATAGCTTGACAGTGAAGAGCAGAGGAGGATTTTTTTTTTTTTAAAGAAGCTGCTTTAATCACTTTAATACAGCATTTCTGTTTTAAGAGCTCAGACTGACATACCTAAAAATATTCTTCTTGGTTACTGGCTCATACAGATCATTTTAAGTGAAATATAAGCATCCTCCTTTTGGGGCTTCTTTTAAAATAAAAAAATCTAAAAATGGTTTTCATGCATTCATAATTCAGTATATTGTTCTTAGCAATGCTTTTTCTTCTTGTTGCCTTGGATTGTTTTTTCCGGATCTGGACTAGCAAGTTCTCTGATCCTGAGCATTAAATCCTTGAGTTTCAGCAACTCTTCTAAGCATTGGGTCTGAAGTACCAGCAAATCTGAGCATGAAACTTGATGTGAGGCTGGTAGTCGAAAGGTCTTGGAGCTGTAACTTTCAACAGGACTCCTTGAGTGGTATCGGGTCGTCTGCTTTGAGAGTTGAGGGCAGAACAGAGTTTGACTTCTCAGTAAGAAATACTGTTCCTTGTCAGCACCTCAGTTACTGCTAGATAAGCTGTGGTGTGTCTAGTAAAGGAAATACTTCCAGTGAAGATTTTGAGGTGAGCTTATCTGTGAAAGAAAGTTGTAGTGTCACTGGGATTTATCCTTCAACCAAATCTTAAAGGAGTCTTGCAAAGGGCAAGTGAAATTTTGGGATTATACTGTGATTTATCTGTATGTGTGATGAGAAGCCTTTCTTCATCTTCCTGTCTTTAACTTATGCTTTTTAGCAAGTTGAATCTCTGTTAACCAAGTCTGCCTCTGAGAACTGGGAGAGGTCAAGTGGATTTTTTTAGCTTTACAAGGAAAAGGCTGGATAGATTGATTATTTTTAAGACTATTTTGCTTTGCAGATCTTTCTTGGATTTTTTTTTTTTTTTATGGCTGATGCTTTGAAAGTGCTAAACAACAACTAGTATGAACTGGGAGATTTAAGTGTGACTTTTCTGGAAGAATCCTTGGACAAGATGTAAATCTCTAGTATAAAAGAGGCAAGCGCATGCCTAAGAAAACGAAATGGGGATGTAAGGCCTGGTCCTCGTACATCATACACTAGAAGTGGCACAATCCCAGTTACTTCTCCTTTGTAGGTCACTCTTGACTGTTGCCTGAGCCCTTTGCAGACTCTGCCTGGCAACAAATGACCTTCTAATCCCGTGCTGGCAGGGAGATGATTTGTATTATCTAATGGGTCTCTTCCATCCCTGGCTCTTGTGCGAGTCTCCCCACTGACTCGTTACAGTACAGAGCATGGAGTGCTGCTTGCAGTGCTGCCAGCAGTAGCTGGTAGCACGTATTCTGCACGCGCTGGCGCGGAGGAGTTGTTGGTACCCACCATTAATCAATGTCATTAGTGGTGGTTGACGTTGGACATACAAATCTCCAGCACGCAAGGCCCCAGAAGCGGGACGAGGCAGTCTTCAAGAATCAGATGAATGACCTTGAAATCTCTCTAGTCACTGCTGTCAGATCAAAGTTGTTGGAACCATGAGATTAGCGTATTGATTTCATCTTGCAGATGAATGCTCTTTCTGAAATAAGTGCTAGGCAGTGGTTCAAGGCTTCCAGACAAAGAGTATTGATCAGGTTGACTCAATTAGCTGTTGAAGGCTTTGAATTTGGGCCCTCATAGTTAATGGCAATTTTGCTGATAGGAACTTAACAAGTTCCTGTCTTTTAACTCAGTTATGTGTCTTGGGTACTTTGCTGTTTGCTGCCACTGATTCAGTTGCTGATTTAGGAGGATATTAGTATTTGGGCATCTACTTGTTTCTGTGCTGAACTAGTGATCACACCATTCGTTTTAGGAGTTTCCTATTTTTATGTATCAGAACAGCCTACTTTTTCCTGTCCCATAACGTATTAAAACATTGCAGCTTATCGGAATTAATGTGGATGAATGCTTCCACTTACTGCCTTGTACAGCAAATACTTCTCTCTGCTCTTCCCCCAGCCTTCCAGAAAAAAACACCAGGCAGGCTCTGCAGTGTGTTCAGGTTTGATGGTTAGGAGAGTGAGTAGCTAGTTCAGTATGGGAGCCACCAGTGATCTCCAGGTCCAAATTCTTCCAGAGCTGCTATAGCTGAAGAAAACCATCTGAGCAAGTTAGATACAAGCTTAAAAATTCCTGTTGGAGCTGGTTGCCTTTCCATCCAGAAGCATACGTTGATAATCTGTGCACTTAAGCAATGGTGTCTGAGCCACAGCTGTGTGATTAGGAGCTGGTTAATGTGGACTTTGTTTTCATTATATCAAAAGCTTGAAGGAGCAGAAAACTTGTCTAATGAAACCCATGCTGCTACTGTTATTCAGCCACTTAATGACAGAAGAGTTTCCAAAATTGACGTTCAGGTGCGGTGTTGGAATAAATGGTTTCTTTGGTTAATCACTTACTTTCTTAGCTTCCCTCTGGTTCAAAAAATTCTCAGATGCCTTGCATGTAAATTCCTACGATGGGATGACATCTGACAACTTCGCATGCCAAGGAAGGGAGGAGAATCCACTGCCCAGCTGAATAGGTTGTTTCAGAGTTTAATTACCCTAACTTTTAAAGTTGCATGCCTTTTCTGGTAGGACTTTGTTTGGACTCGGCTCCGTTAGATCTTAATCTACAAAGAGAAGAGAGGCTAGAGACCACATTTCCTTATCAGTAAGGTACCTCTCTGCTGTGCATCACCTTTTGGTTGTTCTGTGTGAACTATGCAAGCTGCCTTTTTTCTTGCCAAAAGGCTCCTTCTCAGCTCCTGAATTGTTTGAGGTTTTTCCTTGTTTCCTGTAACGTAGCTGTCTGTGTGTCCAGCAGAACTCCCTTTGCTGCTCCAGCCAAAGCTGTGCACTGTGGTAAAACCCCATTTGCAGCATTTCCTCCCCCACCTTTATTCCTCCAAGGATAATGTTAACATGTTGTTTTTCTTTTGTCTGAGCAGCATACCAGAAATGTTTTGGCCTAAAGGATGTTGTATGCTACTGCATTACTGATTAATGCTGCCCTGGACATATTTTTGTGTTGAAATTTTTCCAAGAGATTAAATTAACCCACTAGATTAAAAAAAACCTGCTTAATGAAGCAAGGCTGAAGCCTTGACTGTCTTATCTGCTTCCTTTGGTTATAACCCCCAGATTGCTTACCCAGTTGTTTGCAATCTGTGTTTTAAGTAGCCAGTTGTTCTTGTCTGTGTGTATTACCTTGTGCTACTTCTCCCTGCTGAGCTTCATTTTCCTCTTGAGTTCACTTCTACTTTTTTCAAGATTATTTTGAATTCTGATTCTGTCCTTTAACTTGCTTGCAATCACTCCTAAATTAATGCTTTCTGTGAATTCGATAAACATACAGCCAGCAAGACAAAAGAAAGCAAGTGAAAATATGTAACAGAATGGGATTCAAACTCTCCTGCAGATCCTCAGTCAATAAATTGGTTCTTTTTTTGGCAATGTTCTTTACTATTATTTTTATTTATTTTTAAAGTCATGCACAGGGGCTTAAAACTCCGTTATGACCATTCTGAATAAAAACTGATGTAAAAAGAAAACTCATCCAAGAGCCCAGGGGCTCAGCTCCAAAAGGAAATGGTGAAATATGTCTCAATGGCCCTTCCTTGTTGCTCTGCCAAGGGAGGGGGAAGAGATCAGCTCTTTCTTTCTGCGGGTTGTGGTGTGCTAGCTGCATGATGAGGTTTCCCTATGTAAGGGATTATCCTCACTGGGAATTTAGTTTGCAACTGTTGTGTTAGGTCCGTCATAAATACAGTTAGCACATTTAAGTACTCGGTGTACTCAAAAAATCATGTGTGACAGTGCTTTAGCTATGCCTAGCCCAGGGGCCTGTGCTGTGCCTCTGTATGGGAGAAATGTGATCAACATAATTGACAATAGATTAATTTGTGTGTTTTCATTCTCTATTGAAGCTCTCTGAAACAGAGCTTATAGCAGCATGGCTTCCACAGGAGAATCAGCATATGCATCCGCATCACTTTAGTGTGCAACAGATGGTATATGAATCCTAAGGTGATTCATCCGGCTATTTTTTGTAGGGCTGGGGAATAGTTTCTGCCATTGGCAGGCAGAGTGGTGTGTGTGGGGAGGCTGGGGAGAGGTGAGATGGTGTTAGGTATTAGGAGTGGCTCTTTTAAAGAGGGAATATTTAAAGCTTGTAACCCTCTGGACAAGGTGTCTGTTTATATAATCTAAACTTGTGAATTTCTGAAGAGAAGATTCACTGACTTTTAATTATAGATACAGTGGGAATTGTGGGCTTTTGCTTCTGCCAGGATTTTTAAGGCAAGTCTTTTTTTTAAAGGAGAAACGGTGATGCTTCAGTAGTTATGGTGGAATTAAAATTGTAAGCAGTTGGTATTAATACTTACTTGATCTGGTGTCTATTGACATACTATGTAAAGAAAACCTTGGTCTGTTTGGAGAAGAAATATATTGGAACTGAAGTGCATTAAGACACTCTATCCAAATGTTGGTTGAAGCAGATATTTAAATATAAGCAAGCCAAGTGGCACCTTATTTTTCCCCTCTTTTTGTGAAATGAGTGAAGGTAGGGTTGGGAAGCTCCAGGACTATGAAATAGAAAATCTTTTCAGATTTTATGGTTTCTAGGCAGACTCCCTCCAAGACATCTCAGTGTATAGTGGGAAGGGAAATGACTTGCCAGAAGACTTCAGTGCTCTTCAGGGGTTGTGACTTACCAAAGCAAATTATTTCATGGCTTTGATTACATCCCCTTGCACCTCTGAAGAATTAAATTTAACTGTTTACATCAGTGGCCACGTGAGAAAAAGCCAGCTTGTTCGTGGTGCCGCAGACCCATTACTAGGATTTATAGTGTGTGCTGCAGTGAGAAGGTATTGGATTTGCTCACTGCTGTCTCGAGGATTGTCGCTGTTGCTGGGTCTGGAGTGAAACCCCGCTCCTCTCGCAGCCCATGGCTGTTTGTCCTGCACCAGTTTGTGCTGCTGTTCAACACATCTGTGGTGTCCTGGGACAAATTTGAATAAGGGATTCAGGAATCCTGCCCATCTGAGATGTGTTGCTTCTGAAAACCTACTCACCAAAGGGCATGTTTGCTCTACCTTTGCAAAGGCAACTTTTTAATTTTATGGGAAACCTGATTATGCCTATGAAGCAGAATATGTTAAAAATTCACACAGGAATTCAAATTTTGACTTGGGAAAATCTTTTTGTCAAAGGCTGGATTCCTGTTAGTTTAGCACTTTTACAGAGTTAACTGAAGTTTGCAGATGGATTAAAATGTTGCTTAAGTATGACACTGGAGATTTTGCTGAAAGTTTCATACTAAGATTTAAAAAAACCCCAACAAACAACCGTACCGCCCCTGCCCCGAAAAAAAAACCCAAGCCCCCAACAACCCCACCCTCAAAATCTTGGCTTAAATTTCCCTGCTGTCTTGATCCATCACCCTTGCAGAGAGCTAACATCTCTGGAAGCTTATTTGAAGAACACAAGCTTTGGCTTGTGCACATCTAACTGCCCTTTATGTGTACCTGCGATGCTTGATGGCTAACGTAGGTCATAGAGCTCTTCTCCCCTGCCAGTGGGAGATGGCAAATTCCAGCTGCAAGGAGGTTAGAAGAAAACAGTGGGAGGTGATGTATTCTTGAGTAACTTCAGTTTTTTGCTAAGTAATTTGCCTACAATTAAGAGTATTTAAACATATTGAAATAAGGCAGGTTTGAGATGTTCCAGTTCCTGCATATCTTGCTGGTCTCCTCTAGGTGAAGATGGCATGGAGTAGGAAAAAGTTGTCCATTGAGTATGAGTTAGGCTTTGTCCCAGCTTAGCTGTATCGTTGGTCTTACAGGAGGAGAAAGTAACTGTTGTGATGATGGTTGTTTTAAAATGAACCTCGTGTTACTTGTCTTTTAAGGAAAATGAGATTGCAAAGTAGTCTGATACCTGGCTGGAATGTTACGATACACGCAGTTTATGTAGATCTCGGTTATGAAATGAGGATCTTGACGTAGTTTGTGATTTAATCTGGCCAAGCTGAGTTGCAGTTACAGAGGAGCTGCAGCATCACAAATGCCTGCATGAATAAGGCTTCGCCTGTGTCTCTGTGACTATCAGGTGTGCCTGCACATCCTGCAGTGCCGCCTTCTGATTGCAGTGCCAACTGGCTTCCTAATGCTGAATAGCCAAGTGAAATACCCGTCACGAGCTGCAGCCATTGCTGGGGTGGATAACGGCATTTTTAACAGCATATGAACCTGCTTATACAAAAAGGTATAGTGAATATGTTGTCAGAGGAAGGGTGAAGTTAATGGAGTGATATTGTGGGCAGATGGTAAACAAGCTTCTCAACAATGATGCTCTTCAATCCTGTCTTATGCTACCGTGATACTACAGCAGGGACTGCCATTTGTGTGACAAATATGGAGAGTGTGACATTGAGGAGATGCACAGCGAGATGTATTTTAAAGCAACATAGCTACCTTGTTTTATGAGCAAGAAGAGCTGTCTTGTTTATAATAATTTGTTGTAGGAGTTGTCAGACCTATTAAATTTGTTCATTTAGTTCAACTGAAATTTCTGAACGACTTGGTAGAAACTGCAACTATCAAATTATTTAAATTTTTGTCTCAAATCACAAATATTTAAGAGTAAAACTGATGCTCGGGAATGATGCATGAACTAACCTTTTTCAGAAAAAATGTGCCTACTAGTGACTTTGCAATTGTAAAGTCAAATAACTGCTCTTTTGCTTCTAGGAAGTCTAATTGCACAGTGTGGATCTGTTGGACACAGAGTAAAACTCCTCCTGAAACCATTTTTAAATCACTTGCTTAAAACTTGCACAGAAATTGTTCCTTGAATCTGTGGTTTTTTTTTCTTTTTTTAGTGGGGAAGACATCCTTGATCACCAGGTTCATGTATGACAGCTTTGACAACACCTACCAGGTAAATTAATCCATATTACTGTCTTCTTTAAGGACTCTCTGTTGTTGTGTCTTCCATTGCAGGAAGAATCCATTCCATTGCAGTGGATAAGAGTTGGTACACTGACCAAATTCTTAACTGTAAACTTTAAGCTTTGTATTTTAATAACCTTTCAGAATGGCATTTTGGTGTTGGATTCTGCTTGAGTAGCTTATCTGCTAATTGCAGTAGGATGAGCTGTGGTTTGAAAGGATAGGCTTCTTGGGTATACTCAAGTAGTAGCAGTTGTTAAGTCTACCAGGGTTTTTTTTCACCATTTGCTACCAGACCATCACGGATCTAATGCCTCCATGGGGAAAATGTGACAGGTACCTGGCTCTTTTTAAAAGAAACAAGCTGAGCTGCAAGAGGTTCTGCAGTGGGATGAACAAGGAATTATGGAGCAGAAAGCAGTGGATTCTAAGACTGGGTGTGCTTTAGGACACTATTTTATGCTGTCTGCTGGAACAAAACCCACAAAATTGGTTGTTATGCATGTCCCCATCCTGTGACTGCTTACTTATGCTTGCTTATTTGTTACTTAAACAAGATTGGGTTGGCAAGGTTGGGGCTGAAGCAGTGGTTATCTTTTATTCCAGTCGGCCCTGCAGCCCCCTCACTGCTTTGTGTTTGATGACAAGTCAGTTCAAGTTGATGCAAGCTAATTTTTCTGAACTCTAGGAGAGCAATCATTGTTGCCCACTCCCAGAATTTAGGATGAGCTTGAAAAGGTGGCAAGCTATAGAAGTACTTTAGTTTCATAAAGTGTGTCTTTCCCAAGCAGAACATGTTTCATGACTTGGTTACATTTGGTGATGTTCTGAATACACTAAGCTGAGAAAAATCTGTTCCCTGATGAATGTGAAGGGTTTTTTAGGGGGGTGGGAGGAGGAGGTAATGGGGAAAAAAAATAAGAAAAATGCTGTGACTCTTCTGTTACTTAGTGTCTATCCAAGTATCTTGTTTAAATCTCTTTACCCCTTAATGATTTCCTTTCTGCCTCTTCAGTAATTTCTCATTGCTGCTGCTAGGCAAGTTGGGTAGAATGAAATACAAGTTCTCACTTAACTATGGGAGAAGCAAAGCTTCTATGGTGTAGGAGGGCTAGAGTACACATCATTGCTCCCAAGGGAGCAAACATCCTTTCAAATTCTACCCACTGTAATTACATGGACATGTGAATGCAGTTCTTTTATTTAATCTGTTTTTTTTCCCACAGTATTTTTCTTTCAGGTCTGCTCCTTTTCTCTATGGAGCTTGCGTCCTAGTTCTTTCTTGAAGACGTTTGACCCTCCGTGCTTCGTGATAATATAGTTGTCTCCATGGGAAGCTGGTCTGACATAATATACTAAATGATTGCAAAATGAACGAGTGGGACTTAAAACAGTAAGAAATCTTAAGGGCTTACAAGATGGCTTCAATTTAGCTATCAGTGATGCGTGCCTAGTTTGGGTGTTAATGTACTTGGTACGGTGTCGTTCATCTGAAGACCTCTATTTTACTGAAGTCATGACTGAGGTAGTGCGATATGTCCTGTTTTGCTGTAGCTGGAAGAAAGAATGAGTCATAATAGCTCCAGTAATTTGGCCAAAATCACACTACATGTTAGTGTCGCACTAGAAAATAAATTTCTTGATGCCCAGGGTTATATAGACGCCTCTCAAAGCCAAGTTACTTGAATGATAATGCATATCAAACCATGTACGTGGTTAACTGTAGCTGTAGGTTAGTTGATGGATGATTTGCTCATTGTGGACATTTCTGATAAATTTCAAATGCATATTTTCTGAAAGCTGCCACAACCTATCATTTGAAGAAGGTTTTTTTGTGTTCAGTTGGTAAAAATAGAAAGCTGCCATTTAATAAAATTTGTGCTGTGCATTAGTTTTCTTTTGCTTGCTGCTAGATAAGAGGAATTCAGCTGTTGCTCCCGTAGCTTATTAATAAGCTGTTTTCGTGAAAGTGGCATTTGTGAATCAAACAAGAACTCGTTGTACTGTGTCCAGGAAACCCAAACACCTGAAGTAAAATTGCGCCATTGGTGGTGTATATTTTACCAGGAGTGATTCCTCTCCAGGGACATGCTGGGAAAGGTTTTCCTTGTTTTGTGGCACCGTATGTGATGTATAATGAAAGACCAACGTTGGCAAGCGTGATGATTCTCTGTGTGTTATGCAAGAGGAGAATTACAGGCCACGCTTCCCTTTAGCTTCAGCCTCTTGGAGGAGGGGAGAGGGAGGACAGCATTCAGTTGAAACGCTGGCCGGTGACTTGAAAGATAATTCAGGTTCTTGCTTTGCCTCAGGCTTCCTTGCATAGTCTTGGGTAATTCTATGTCAGCAAGTATAGTCTATAAAATAGAGTAGCAACAGTTCCTTATTGACAGTTCCTATTATGACAGTAGTGTTGCAAGGACGGATGGATTAAAAAGTGTTCTTGTACATGGCCCCATCCGTAGTGTGGCCCTCTCGAGTTTTTTTTGTGCTGCTTGTCTTCTTTAAACTTGCGGTTGGGACTTACAGTACCTCGCAGCATGTTCAGAGCGTGCCTAGTTCCTGCTTGTTGCATGTGGTGCACAGCGTTTCACAAGTGGGTTAAACCTGCCTCCACCTTAATGAAAGTAATTAGCTTAGTTTCATGTCCATGTGTTTCTCCCCATCAGTAAGCAGACTTTTCCTCTACTCATACATTGCATAGCTCTTCCTTACAACTCATCTGTAAAGATCCCCCAAGGTTTTTTTGCACCTTCTGTCAGAATTGTGACAAAATGCCTCTTTGTAGGTTACCTATTTTAGTAAAAGTGGGATGTAGAGTGCCTGCATCCACTCCTTGACATCTGCTGCTTCTCTGTATCATCATGATATGGTCAGAACAGTACAGGCAGACAAATACGTTTGGCTGTAAGTTATTCATTGTAATACTTAAAGCTTGTGGGGGCTTAGGTCAAGAGCCATTTTACAGCTTGAAAGTAACATACCTGCCATATGTTCTTTTCAACGTGATTAGCACAAATATTTTCATGGCCCAGGTCTAAAACAGATTTTGTGCTTGGCCTCTCTGTTGCATTTCCCATGCCGTGAGTGTCCAAGTGCAGGTATCTCACTGACCCGATGCGTTTCTGTGTGGCACTTGCATTTCTACCAGGCGTACAGAGACTTCTTACGGCAGTGAGTGAGCTTCAGAGCCTTGCTGCTGTACAGCTGTGTGGGAGGGATGGCATGAAGTACAGGCTGAGGCAGGTTTCAGGCTTTGCAGCTGATGTGCCAGCTCCTACTGAGAGCAGAGAAAATCTGGGTCTCCAGCATTTTGTCAGCCAGAACGGGATCTTGACTTGTATATATGGTGTAAGATCTTAGGGGTTTTGTAGCTTTTCTTCTGTAAAGAAAAATCAGATAGACATGAGGAGAAGTAGAAGCATCTTTGAGGCAATCTTCTGAGGAGTACTCTCTACCAAAACAATGGAAAACAAAAGCAGAAGGAAAGCACGTTGTTGCATTAGTATTTTGTGGCTTCTCATATCCGCCTTGGAGTTTCAGTATCATCTCTCTGAACTAGCAATGTCACAGTTCTTGATGACAGGTGAAAAATCACTGCGTAGCTGTCTTGGGATCCACCATTATTTATTTTTCCTGTATGCATCTCTGGTACTGCAAATCTGCTGTCCTGATCCAGCCAGGAAAGTTTGTTTTCTGGTGTGTTCTATTTAGTTGCAAATGGGAATTCAGTTTGAATTGTTCAGTTCTGCTCTTTTAATTCATTTGCAGCTGTTTTTTCAATATTGCTTGCAAGCGGGCTGGCTGGCTCTATTCTTTATTCCTACCACGTAAAATAACTGACAGAATACAAGGAATTAATTATGGGGTTATATATTGAGGGCATAATAGCAGTCTAACAATATGGAGCATATATAGTAAAATAGACTCTGCATTAGAAATACCTGCTTCAGTGTGGGGAGAGCAGGGAAGAGGTGGTATCAAGCCTTTTTGCCTTAGCTGAGTGACTTACCTCTTACCTGTTGAGGGTTTTTTTCTCTTTTTTTCTTTTTAAATTGATTTGGAACGTTTTTCAGGCTCTATTGATGTTGCTGAGCAGCGCAGGTGCTCGAGGTGCTCAGCATCCTGCTGAAGCCAGGGCAGCCTTATAGCCCCAACAGGTCAGTTTGGTTGTATCCCTGCAGCAAACGAACTCCTAGAGCTTGGATTTACCCTCACTGTGCAGCTTTGAAAAACAGGGTGAAGATCATGTGTTTAAGAAGCAGCTCTTGATAGCGCGTAGTAGTGCTTTGCTCTTAAACAGATGGAAGGATGTTCTACACAAAGCTCCCACTAGTGTCTAGAAACTTGGATGCAGGTATGCTGCAGTGAGCTTTAGTATTAACTGAGCTTTAGTAATTGTTGGGGGCCGTGTGTGTGCATGCGCCCTTGTGTTGCAGCAGATGTGAAGATGTCCACCTTAGCCTTAATGAAAAAGGCTTAAAGTTAAAATATGTTAAAATACTTGGCAGTCAGGAAGAATACAGTGTGCCCAGATATCCTCGTTCAGCTGATGGACACTAACTTAGATCATGTCCCTAAAAATCCTTGCTGATACCCATATGACTGTATGGATTAAACTGTCAATATGCATAAACTGCAGTTAAGGTTAACAACTTTTTGTGCTTTAAGATATTGTTCTGGTTATGGATATTAAGGAAACTGCTTATTGAATCTTATTCATAGGTAAAGCTATATGTTGAAAGTAAGAAAACCAGCATATTTTTCTTGCAGATGTGCTACAGGTGCTGAATTCTGATCTGGCAGTAATGCTTGCTGCCCTGAAAATCACTACAGTTGTTCTGACGTTTTGTTTAAGAAGTGTTGTTTTTTTCTTTTTTTTACAGGCAACAATTGGCATTGACTTCTTATCGAAAACCATGTATTTGGAGGATCGAACAGTGAGTAAGATTTTTGTTGCACTTCTCCATGTACAGTAGGAATGAGGATCAGCATCTGTTGTAATTGTGCAGCCCACAGTTCTGAGATCACTTGAAAGTACAGACTGAGCCTTCATCTACCAGCTGCTTCCAGACTGACAAGGGCTGTGGAGACAGCTCCCTTCTCTGTTTGGGGAAGTGGGAAATCACCATTTGCTTCATCTGTGGAGGGCTCATGAGTGCCATTTTGCAAGCGGGAGAAGGTGCTATAGTGTCATCCTCTTTGAAGAAAGAGGTGATACGGATAGTTTGAGGGGTGCATAATGGTGGGAATTTGGAGAAGGGAACCATGTTTAATGCCTTCAGTTTTTGTTGTCACAAGACGGAAAGATAAAATCTAAATTGCCAAATCTTGCCAGTTAATAGCTAACTCGATATGCTTAATATTACTTGTTTAAAAAGAAGGTTGCCTTCAATAGTAATCCAGAAATAATACTTGTTCCTTAGCTTGGTGCAGTTCTAGTTCCTGAAATGAAATCACTCCTCTGTGGAGCAAGCCTGTGGTTTAAAATGAGCTCAGATTCTTAATTAAGAAATTCAGCCATTGAGCTATTTGCAGAAGCAAATTCTGCAGTGCTGCATAAGCTTATGGTATTGTATAAACCCACAATAAATGTGATTGCATTGAAAGTGCTTGAGTGATGAGATGTTCTTTCCATATCAAAACTGGCCCTTGCACATCTTGCCATACATGTTGCTTTTAGTATATCTTGCCTTTTCTTTCAGAACCTTGATGGTAAGAGACATTCAGCCTCATTTGTGTGCATGTTACTTTGCAGTGTGGCTAAGGCTTAAATATAGAGTAATAACTAGCGTTTTATCCTCCTTGAAAAATTCACATTAGTAGCTTTTCCAGTGCTTTGACAGCCGCTGAAGGCTCTTCCTTGAGCAGTATGGTGTGTGGTCTGATTCTTCCACCAGCAACCATCCTCCAGGATGCTGGAGGTTACATGCTTGAGTCCTAAGGAAGGATAGCAGCAGAGCATGAAAATCTTGTGTAGGCAGAGCTGCAGGTGAACATTTGCCTTAGTTTTCTTGTTGGTCCTCTCAGTTTGAAAGCTGAGCAATTCTATATCTCCCCTTTTGGAAGGGAAGAATTTTTTAAAAAGCAGAGACAGTGGAAAGCCGAGATAGGTGCACATATACCAGTTTGGCTACTGCTAGCGCTTGGGAGAGATTGCTGTAAAGGAGACAGTATGCTGCTGCTCCCAGTCCCCAGTCATCTCCTGCATGAGCTTATAATTTTTATTTAGCTTTTTTCAAAAAGTAAAATTTATTTACTCTTTTATTTTTAGTGGCAGTTTGGCTTTTTTAATTTTCTCCCACCCACAGATCAGGTTGCAGCTGTGGGATACTGCGGGTCAGGAACGTTTCCGTAGCCTCATTCCCAGTTACATCCGTGACTCTGCTGCTGCTGTAGTAGTTTACGATATCACAAGTAGGTATATTGCACTGGGTTTGACCTTTTTCTTATTTTTCTTGCTTGTTTGACTGATTTTGTTAGGTACGGTTGCAATTATGGGACACAGCAGGTCAAGAACGGTTCAGGAGCTTGATTCCTAGCTACATTCGTGACTCCACTGTTGCAGTTGTTGTTTATGATATCACAAGTGAGTGGGGGGAATTCTGCATTTCTAATACTCTGCCCCTTTCATCCTTTAGCCTAGCTTTGCATGTCCTATCACAGTCATCTGCTTGTTCTTCATTCTGGCATGAAAAAAAAAAAAGTTTTCTTTTATTGTAGTCAAGTTTTAAGCTAGCCACCTGGGTGCTGCTGTTGTAATGTATAAACTGTCTTACAAATGACATCATTTTGTAACCCTTTCCTATCACATTCTCCTGAAGCCTTGAGTCCTGGCTGGTCTTGTTGCACTTTACCCTCTTTCATCTGCTTTTTGATCATAATATCACCTATGACTTTTGGTCTCAAACACCTGAATCATGTTCATAGATATCTGAATTCTTAAATTAGAGACTTTGCACTGATAGCTGTAGCTTGCTTCACTCCATTTACCCTCCCCCCCCCAAAAAAAAATTCTGGGCATGGGCTGGGGGGGAAATGCATTAACATCACATTTTCATTTGAATCAGTCACTTTCACATTTTGCGATATGTAAAACTTACCACTAAGCCCTTATCCTTTAACAATTGCTCTTTCATTTCTTACTAAGGTATGTACATTTTTGTGAACTAAAATATTAGTGCCTTTTCAACCTTTCTCCTTTTCTCCCTCCCCTCAGTTCAGAGACCCCTAACTTACTAGCTTTCTGTATTTACAAAGAACAGAAGTTTTGTTTTAGGAGAACTAAACCTTCAGACACTTTCAGTTCTAAACCGGAATTGACCGAGAGCAATGGCCTAATTCTATACAAATGCAGAAGTGCTCATCCTTTGATTTATAAATACTAGAAGATTACAGCAGGAACACGGGCTTTACCTATAAAAGCTTTAATTGTTAAAAATAGCACTTTCATTTGAGCTAAAATTACAGGTTAGCTGTGAACTTTGAAATTTTTTTACTGACCTAGCAAATTCAATATTACCAAATAGTAAAGAGAAGAATTAAGATGCTGGCAAGTGATCAAGTCTTGACTGTCTAGCATACAATATATTACTATGCAGTAGAAGCCATTAAAAAAAATCAATACTTGTCAAGAACTGCTGCAGAGCCTCCCCTTTTTTAAGTACTACTTTGGCAACTCAGATGCTCTTTGTGTAGCTAACTGGCAAATGCTGAGCTCTGTGGCAGCTTCTACACAACTCATTTTTCCTTAGAGGATGCAACTTTTCAAACAACATACTGTCTCATTAGATCAGGATAGCTTCCTAAAATTCTTATCTTGCAGCTTTTAAGGGCATATTATTAAGAAAAATTGTCTGTGGATAGGTTAGATCTATATTTCTGGTTCTATGCAAATGATTTGGAAACTATTTTGAACTCGCTGTTCAACAATACAGGAGTTGCTAGTATGTTGTATAACCCTGATATTTCCTAGAGAAAATCCTGAACCTAGCAAGTAAAAAGTGATTAAGCTGTACAAAATGTGTAGCTGGTATTAAGTACTTTTGAGAAGCAATGAAACTGTAGGAACCTCTTGCTGTAGATGCACGAGTCATGAGCATTATAGAATGTAATGTCCCTATAGTATAGTATGCACATTAATCCCCATTCCCTATATAAAATATTTTATGTTGAACTAAAAAAAGAGGGAACTGGTCTAAAACACAGTGATCAGACTTCTCATTTTAGATGCTGTCAAAACCAAATTATAGATCAACTCAGTTCACTTCCTGGCTTTGAATTCACCTGTAATGAAGTAGTAGCCCATTTGAAATTAATGCCAAAGTTTTCATATGCTTCAGTGTGGGAGACTTAGGGTTTCACTTGCTGATTCTTCATCACCCTATTATGCCAATTCTAGAGAATATGAAGCTTTTATTTGAGGCTTACAGGTGTATTTACTAGTGATCAGTGAAGAATACCTGCAGTGATAATCCTCTCCACTGTTCTCTGTTAGATGTAAATTCGTTCCAGCAAACAACAAAATGGATTGATGACGTCAGAACGGAAAGGGGCAGTGATGTCATCATTATGCTGGTGGGAAATAAAACAGATCTAGCAGATAAGAGGTATGGAGGAATAACTCATCTTTCAAATGTTTTTCTTAATCTGCTGCTGTTTTCTCCTAGACAACTACTATAAAAAGGACACTTGTGTGTGTGGTTGTTTTTCCCCGCAAACTGCTCAAGCTTGTTTTAACTATGCTGGAGATGGCTGTGACTAGAGAAATCTCAATTTTAAAACTTCTTTCATTTGGATAAGCACAAGTTTCCAGCACGATGCTGTGAATGAGTTGAGAAACTGTCACCAACTCGTTCGGGTGTCAGGAGAGAATGGAGTGTTAACTACAACCTCCATCAGTGAATGAATAAGCTAAAGTCATTACAAATATTCATGCGTAATAGATTTGCTCAGATATATATGATAGGAGCAAGTAATCCTCCCTTTTAAAACTCTTCAGGGGTTTTCATAAGTTGGCAAACTTAAATATTTTTATTAGAAGTTGTGCATCTTCAGCTTTTGCTGCATTGTGTACTCTGCTTATTCTGGGTTTATGATATTCTTAGCACAAATGAGTAAAAAGTCACAAAGGTAAAACAAAAGCATGCGAGGGAAGTATTCTGGATTTGAATGAAATCCCTATTTCTTCAGAATAGGTTCACTTGTGACCCTTATTTCAGATTTATAATAGCCTATTAAGAATTCCTTATGCACACATGTGCCCCTCATATACCTCATGATTTTTGTTTGGCAGTTCTTGAACCAAAGTTTCCCCCAGTTTTTGCTGTAGCAGACTGCTTAATGGGTGGCACACCTAGCCAGGGGAAAACAGGACAAAATTCATTTGATATGAGGTAGTTACACTTGGTCCTTTATTAAAATAGTTTGGTAGGCTGCAAGTTGACAATTGTTACTGGGGTATTAAAATCTGTTGATTGCTAATTGTTCAGACATAAAAGCATAGCTTCCTGGACAGGGATTTGGAAGAGTCTAGTTGGCCCACTTAGCTGTTCCACTGGAAAGCTGAGTTCTGCTTTGGGAGCCAAGTGTGCGATAGAAGTCCATCTGATACAATGAGATGATGATCCTTGTCTACAGCTGTGCTCAGTATGTGGCATCTGTATGTAGGGGAAAAAAAGTTAAATGTTTTCAGAACTGTTAATGAAGCAGTCATCCCCTTGGGTTGAAGATGAAAATCTTAATTTTCAAGGTGTTTGTCTGTTTGGGTTTTTTTTCCTAATTCTGTGTTATCTTTCCCAGACAAGTGTCCATTGAGGAAGGAGAAAGAAAAGCCAAAGAGCTGAATGTAATGTTCATTGAAACTAGTGCAAAAGCAGGATACAATGTAAAACAGGTGAGTAATGTCTCAGGACTGGTTGCAGTCTACACTACTGTTAATGCCCAGTTGTGGAAATAGGACTTCCCTAGACATTGGGAAGCCTTTGCAAAGGTTGTCAGAGGGACATTTGTAGTCCATACATAGCGAGCAACGTCTCAGAGTTGAATTTTTGACTGAGGTTCAGAAGGATCCCTGACTTTGCAGCAAATGACTTGGAACTTCTTTCCCCTTAGAAAAGAGGAGTTACAGAAGTGTTGTGGGTAAGAATCATACCTTCCTGGATTTTTGATAATCCAGATTTGGTGTTTAGATTGAAGGGATTAAGGCATGAGCCAAAAAATTGAGGAAACACAGGTCCAAGGACTGTTTCTGATATCTATTCAGTGAAAGAATGCAGGCAAACCGGTTAAGGAGGAATGCAATGGCTTAAAATGCTTCCACTGTACAGTGAGACAGTGTAAACTGGTGTTCCCACTCTGTTGGAAGGCACTGAAAGTGTGAGCAAATGTTCTTGGACAGCCAAAGCTATTTATTTCTGTTAGATGACGAGTTGCTTCTGAATTGCGGAAAGCAGTGAAATGTCTTCAGAGCTGATGTAACTGCAACGAAATTAGGTTTTATGTTGTGAGATGAGCTGCAGCTCTTTAAATTCTGACCTGCTAGATGAAGTTTTAGCACTTGTGTTAAGATAAATCATTTGGCAAACAGTGAACTGGTGAAGGTAGTAAACGCTGTGGAACTGATCTGGTGTTTACATGAAAGAAATTTTGTTGAGCTTATTAGTTATGTAAGCAAATATGCTTACTAGCAGATCATGAATAGAGACATCCTTACTGACTCAGTGCATAATGGGATACTGCTTTTTCATTGATCTAGTGATTTCTCATACAGAGTCGTGACTGCTAAAGCATTTGGCAGCTGGTCTTGTGGTAGGAGGAAATGCAGTAGTGCAAGATGTAGAAGACATTCATTCTTGGGTGTCTCCACAGAGCAAACGCATGCACACACATACGTGTATGTATATAATCACATGTGTATTTTATATATGTAGTTACACAAATGGTTTGTATGCAAATGGTTTGTATGCAGAATTGTATCAGGAGTTGCTTAAACAAGGTTATAAATTACTTTGTACGTTATAGACAGGACTAAAGGGTCTGTTATTAAAATGTCCCTTGACTTTGTATATTAGTAGCAAAATTATTCCCTATATAATGGAATAATTAGATGTGTTAACTTAGCACTGTGTTTCAGTGCCTTAGCAAGCATGAAAGTGTTCAGTTCCAGGGTCCACCAATTATCCTGCCACAACAGAGGGGCTGGCTTGTAATTAAAGCTTGGATTCTGTGCTGGAATCCTTAATCTTTACTTAGACTAGGGGGTGTGCACTTGAGAGCAGTTGCCTCGCTGAGAGGAATGATGATGATGTTGAAGCTCTCTACTCCCTCTTTCCTTGAGGGAGTTGCTGTGCAGCTGACACGTTTCCAGAAGTCTGTGTCCAAGCCTATAAGGTAGCTTGTGGCTTTCAGGGCCAGTTGGAGCCCTGGTGATTTGAGATGTAAGTAGGAAAATCTTGTCTGGTATGCCTGTAGTCTGTTTTGGCATAAGATACTGTCGTTTAATAAAACATGTGCTTTGTAAAGCTACCACAGCCTTCATTGTGAAGGATGGTCGCTCTGTTTAATACATTATGAAGGAACAAACTTTGCCTTTTTGTATTTTATGCTGAACCCGTTCAGGGATTGTAGTAATGAGATTGTTAGAGCATAGAGCCATTTCTATAGCTGTAGCCTCACTTGCACACACTCTAGAGAAAATTCTTAGTTACATAACGGAGGTCTAGACAAATTATGCCTCTGATTTTAATTGCCAGGTTACATGCTGTAAGACTACTTCTGTGAGAAAATAGGCTTGGTAATTCAGCTCCAGAAAAAAAAAAAAGTGGTGGTGGGAACCTGGGGGCTAGTTCCCTCTGTATTAAATGGAAGATTTGATGTTCTGAGACATGATTCTTGTTCTTCACTAACATCAATAAACAGTAGTATCTAAAAAACTTGGGGCTGTTACATATCACTGCATCATAATCCGAGTGGGTACTTCATGTCGTGTGAGGTCTTGTCAGAATGGGACAAGAAGACAGATTTTAAGTGACTTCATTCTCTGTGTAAAATATCAAAACAAAAGATACAAGTGGTTTTTCAAAAAGAACTAGAAATGGATTTTTCTTCTGAGTTTTGATCCTTGTGTTGCAGGCGTGGACTGGGATTTTCAGGAGCTTCAAAACTATTCTATATATTTGAAACCCTCATTTTTTATTAGTTTTGTAACTAGTTGTTGAAATGATTCTCGAAGGATAAGACTTTTCATACCACTAGTTATCTAGATCTCCGTTTCCTTCTAGCTTCTCTATTGAATGGCATGAATTTATTTTGCTAACTTGTCAATAAATTCTTCCTCAATGAAATGGGAAAGCATATGGGTACAACTGCAGAACGGATACTCTTCCCATAACCTGTATAAAATCTTTCTTTAATAAGCTGAATGCAAATTTGACCTTCCCATAACTGATAACTTCTATCCATAATATATTCTGATTCTGCAGAGCAATTGCTGTCCAAGTTATTTTCATACGGGATTTTTAATTAAAGTGTCAAATTATTTTAGATACAAAGTCCATATTTTGACTACATATAATGAAACATGTTTATATAAAAATTAAGACCACTTAGTGCTGGATATTAAATATTAACGTAAAGGTGAATCTTAGACTAGTTCACGAGTCATTGGTTTGTCCACTAGGGTGTAGGTTCAGATTTAGCAATTACCATGTGGCTTTGATACTGCGTATGACTGAAATATGTAGATTAGGGAATATGAACTGTTTTGGTGTGTGGCTTTTTTGTTTTGTTGTTGTTTTGGTTTTTTTTCCTTCCACACAAAACTCTTGCCTGCCACTATTAAAACTTCACAGGTTGTCAGTACTTCACTTGGCAGCCTGTCTGGACAGTCCAGAAAAGCTGACAAAACACTGTTGTTTCCCCGATGTCCTCTTTTCCCAGCACAAAATCTGTCTCCTGGAACTGAATCCTGTGCCCTGGGTTAAAGGTAGGGAATGGCACAAGCTAATGCAGAAAGAGACTTGGGATGAAGTTGAACCCTCAGTCCTCTGTTGTTGGCTTCTTGGCATTTCCATCCCCTTCTCATTAAGGTTTTGATTTCTGTGTGGTGTCGGATGTAGGCACCTTGATGTTACCAGTTCCAGAGTGAGCTCTGTTTTTACAAATGCCTCGTGTTTGGCCCACCATAGCTTCCTTGCTTTCTTTCCATCCTCTCTTTCAGGTCAGAGATGTGAATTCCAGTGTAACTGGTGTGCAGGTGAGTCCTGGAGACATGACTTGCAGCCCTCACTGCCCTGGATCTGACTGCCAGGCAGGGTTAGCAGACGCAGAGGCAGCCATTTGGGCAGCTCGGGAGATCCTGTGGGGCACTAGCCAGTACACCAACCTCATTCTAGTTTTAGTCAGATGTTGAAGAATAATGTTATCTCATAGGTGGTGAACCTTAGTGCTCTTTGTGTTGGCCCAAGCACTAGGGTTCTCCAAGGATGCTGTCCACAAGGTTTTGGAAGCAGTGTTTGCCCCGTTAAAGATACAGAAGAAGCTTAATTTCTTGTCCTGCTTGAGGAGGGTAATGGCTAAGACTTTTTCACCTCCTCAGCTGTGTCACTTGTTTGCTAGCTGTCTGTGGGAAGCCAGGGTACTTTTGACCTTGTGTGCTACTTTTAGCTTCTTGTTCATCCTTTGCTGCTGGAAGGCAGCACGGATAAGAAGAAGGGGCACTGTCTTCAGCTCTGTGCTCACTGCAGCTATCCTACAGATCCAGAGTGCCTGGCTTTATAGCGTGACTCTAGAAGGTGAGTTGCACCATACTTCAAACAGCATGTATTTCAATGCCAGGATCTTCTACCAACAAAGAAATAGAGGGCAATGTACCGCTGACAGGCTTTTTTTGTCATTCCCCTGTGGCATGAAAGGGGACAGCTCAGAAGATGGCACCTCAGCTAATGCAGTACTGGGGGCTGAGGTGGAAGTGAGTAACCTGTGGCTTGGTTTAGAGGCTTAGGGGTGGATCATCCATGTAGCCACTGCAGAGAAAGTACAGAGGATTTGCAGCCTCTGTACATGCTGGCTGAAACTTGGACACGGCAGACTTTCATTTTATGACTTCTCTGGCATTTCTTTTCCCCGAAGACTGATCTGATGAGCTGCTGGGGCAAGCCTCATCTCTTCTAGTTGCACACTGTCAAACTAGATTGTAACATACAGCTGCTGTGTGCTGTTGGATCTGTTAGCGTAGAGCTGTCTCCAGTCACCAGGGTACTATACACTTACTGTTCTTTCTGGCTTTAGGGAGTGGGTGTTAAAGGAAAAATGAGTGGATGATACTATGGAGTAAAAATGGCGATATTATTGTTCTGGGATTAAATTAATGCGGTAGGAAGAAAAAATTGGCTTTTGGATCCTGCAAGTTTGAGCAAAGACTGATTGCCGGGGAGCCTTAGACTGAGGAGAGAAGTAGATAACTTGCTTCAGTTAATGCAGAGAATCGTAGTCTCTAATTCGTTTTATTTGTCAGCCCTGAATAAGCTTTAAGAGACTTTGAGTTTCATGCTCTATCTTGGCAGTCTGTATTTCAGGGAATCTTATTGTTAGTCTGTGGATTTCATGCCCAGAATATGTCAGGGTTCATTTTGCTGTCTTGTAGAAAGAGAGAGGGGGGAGAGCCCTGAAGACCTCCTTAAAGCAGTACCTGGCACACTTCACATTTGCTCTCAAAGAGCCACAGGCTGAATATGGTATTTGGCAGAAAAACTTTCTCACGGCAGTAGCTAAAGGACCGTGGCCCCTCGAGTAACCCTGTTTTCACAGAGCTGGCTGCATCTAGCAGCTTGGCTCTTTCTCCTGTCTTTTGATTTTTGTCTATCTGATGGGTAAGAATTATTCTTTGAGTTGCACTGCTCTCCTCGGAGAATGAGAATTAGGGAAACATTTTTGTTTGCTTTGCGTTGGAGAACAGGTTTCTTGCTTGGCTTTTCCATCTGGACAGTGATCCTTCTGTCCTTTCCATATTGCTGCCGGAGTGTTACAGTGAAAACTGTTTCATGCCTACAGTCATTTGTGACACTGATCTGTTGGGGATTTACTGGCTGGAGTAGTAGGAAAGGCACAGTTTGGCAAATGAATTGAAACTAATGGTGAGAGATGAGGGGGTTTTTTTCAGAGTTTAATCAGGAGGGAGGTTGCAGGGTTGAATGCTGAAAGAGAATTTGTGTGGCTCAGTCTTTCAGATAGCTGCGTTTAACTCCTGCCTTGGAAAAAAGTCCTGAATGCTCACTAACACATGTGTTTTTATACACACATATATGCACAGATATTTAGACATATATATGTGTGTGTGTATGCACTAATTATATATGCATATATATATATATGCAACTGCCTGTGGCATTTTTCAGTGGGATAAGACTGCTGGCTTGGGTCCTGTGAAGCAGTAAGGTCCCTGTGTAGAAGGCTGCTTTCTAACCATCATGAAGTTTCCCTAATTGGATTTGTTCACACATGCTGTGGCTGATAAGCAGAAGGTTAATAAGAAAGTAAGTTATTTTCTTAGTTGCCAAATTCCTTTTTTAGTCAAATAATTTAGGGGAGAAATACCGCTAAAGGCATAATTTTATTCCTGGTCTTAATGTAAAGAAAGGATTACTGTATTTTAAACAGTTAGCCTTTCTGTCAGCAGCTTGGTTTAAATGCAGTAATTCCAGTTGGCTCCCATCAGCTGAGGTTTTTTTTTAAGACTCCCCACCTCTCCCCTCTATAAACTGCATCCCTCACTTTCTATGTATTGAACAAGAGGGACATAAATAGCAATGTCACAGTTTAAAGCAATTTTTTTTTTTAATGCTGTTTCTACCTAGGATCTCAAGGTGCATGACATCAGCAAAGAGCTGTATGAAGTGATGCATTTCCCCTCTTTCTATCAGAGCAAAGATGGCAAGTGAGAAACCTAATTTAGGCATGATCTGGTAGGATTGTGCCAAACTGTTGCATATCCACCCTTAAAACTGATGGGAGGGATTTTTTTTCTACCCCAAACCTTCTGTGTCAAGAACTGGGTCAAAATTACTCTTAAGACTGTAGTGTATGAGCAAAAAAACCCACCACTATACTGGAGGAGTAGGTAAGCTAGTTTGCTCCATTTTTTACATCTAGTGTATCACTTGCATATCAGCAGGAAAGTGTGTGTTGGAAGGATGAGAGGTTTAACAGATCTTCTCCTGCAGAGCTAATAGGGATAGATATAGCTATGAAGTGATGTGCCAGAGAGGAGCAGAGTTTACCATATCATCTATTTATGCATTGACAACATACCAGTACACTTCTGAAAGCATAACCGTAGGTGGTATTTGAATATTTTGCAATACAGCTGTGTGGCTGTCCAGTAATCCTTTTTTTCTTTTTTTTCCCCCAGAAGTCACAAAGCTGTTTTCTTTCATAAAATTGAAGTTGAGATCTGTTAATCAGCCTGTGAAAGCTCACCAAATATTGAACATTTTGAGAGTAGAAGTAACTTTAGGGACAAAGCCCAGTAAAGAACAAGAGTCAGAACCTTCTGTACCCAAATGTGATCGAGTCAGGAAGTCTATTGAAGACCGTTAAATGCAGAGAAATCATCGAGACTGCAAAGCGCTTGTGGATTCAAATATGGTACTAAAACTTTTAAGGCTTCCAGAGGAAGATGAGATTAAATCTCAATTACTTCCTTGATCATCTCCAAGATGCAAAAGAACTTATAATGGATAGTCTAGTGCTATACTGAGTGAAAGAAAAGCCTTTTGAAAAGTAATAAAGCTAAGGATGTTGGTAGTGCTGTCCTCTTATTTGATTGGAATGGCAAGGAAAAATAATGCTGACCATGAGGATATGATGGGAGATTGCTCTGAAAGTCTGCAGCTTCTTTCTTTTCCCCCATTTCATTCTTACAAGCCAAAGTGCTCATGTCTGACTAGTTTTAAAATGCTTGGAAAAATCATAGTCACGTTGCCTTTTCAAGCAGAATTAAGAGTGAAGAGTGGTGGTGAGATGAGGCAAGCAGATACAGTAACAAGAAGTGGTGAGCTCAATTGATAGGACATGTTTTTGTACAAGGATTACAACTAGATCAAAGTTTAGTTTCTCCCTGTGTCAAAATTATCTTAATTTTGACCAGGAAGTCTCTCTTGCCTTTATACTTTTAGGTGGTCGTGTGTTCCTGCTGTCTGTTCGGTGTCGGTGGCTAGTACAGTTTAGCATCTAGAATTTTGACGTGATTCTTGTTTCTTTGTTGTTGGCATATGAGAACTTTTCAGTGAGGCTGGGAGGCTCAGGATAATGGCATAGGTTAATACAAACTTAGAGGGGGATACTAAGCTTTTTTGCTTTGAAATTGTTGGCTAAAATCAGTGAGATACATCAAGGACCAGCTTCTTAGACCCTATCCTTGTCTCAGTCCAGATTTCAGTGTATGCCTATGAAGTGGTGTTGCTGTTGGTAAAAAGGGGTGAGGATGCTGGAGATGGTTTCTAGAGTGGTTATGAGGGAGATGATGGGAATGGCAAAGGAAAGCAGCTTTGCCTTTTTCTACTTTGTCAAAACTTTGTCAGTTTTGTCCTCTCCTCATGTAGCAGTCTCTTTATAACAGCAGTGGTGACAGTGAAGGTCAGATACCAACGAGCATATTGTGTTTGTACTCCTGCCCTGCAAAGGTCACAGCCGCGCCTGACAAACCTGGGGACTTGTTCATGATTAGCTTGGAGTGTACTTGTCAAGCCGATAAAGTTGTCTTAATGTCTTACCATCATCATTTGGACGCTCAGGGCCAAATTTGCAAAAGCACTTGCGCCCTGATCTGCAAAGCTGTTTCAGGTACCAACATTCATAATATAAACAGACTGACAGTGGCTTGGCTCAGTTTTCTGTAGAAAGTGGGTCACTGGGAATAAGTGGTTTAGCTTTGTGTCATTTGAGGAGAGGACTGAAATAATGTGCAATAATGTCCATTTAACACATTAAGGCTGACATCAGACTTGCACCAGGCATTTTGGGACTCCTGAGCTGCTGTCAGGCATGCAGTGCGGTGATGTTAACACACTGATGGATGGAGATGTTGAGCGCTTGGAAACATCTAGTGTCCTGGATGCTTGATAACATGCAAGCAAGAAACATATAGAAGTAACAATGTCTGTAATGGTGTAAAAATATTAATGCAGTGTATGTCAGAAGCTTATCTGGGTGTGTGCTGAGTGCATCAGCATGGGATCAAAACTCTACTAGGGCTGTTCTTCAAAGGTAAGAAACAAGTAGGTAGTCATTTGATAAGCCTGATGAATAGTAAAGGTGCTGTATATCCTTCCATCCATCTGATCTGTCCTGTCCTCCTGTCCTGCTGTGCGCACACTCGCCGAGGCACATAAAAAAGAGAACGCTATTGATGAAACTTGTGTGGTTCCTACCAACTGAACATGGCAGCTTCTCAGAGAAATCGCACACAGCTGAAGGATAGTCCTTAACTGTGCTGTTCCTGTGCAGGACAAGACAGGGTATTGTGGGCTCAGGAAATTCATGTGAATTCTCATGCTTTAATAGTGGACAAATCTGTAAGGGTCCTTGCCCAGAGGGCTGGGGAAAAGCCATGTGGTAGGAACCAGAAGTCTGAGCCTCAGGGGCAAAGGTAGGAGATGCAGGAGAGGGAGTTGACCCTGTTCAGTCTTGCCTCTCAGCCTCCTTCAAGTGGAGTAAAACTACAAAGAGGGTTTGGAGCTAAGACCTTGCTAGGAGACAGTGTCCAAGTGAGAGATAGAACAACTGCTTTGGGATTGCAAGTGCACTTGACACTTGTTCCTGCTCTGTGTTTTATACCCTGAGTATGGACATATGATAATGATGGAGTGGGTACCAAAAATTGAGAGTGCTCAGAAAAGGATTGGGTGAATTCCTGAAGGAAAGATTCTTTGTCTGGTTCATAGGGAGCCTGAGCCACAGATAACGTGGAGCCTGGAAGAAGGTGCTTAGGGCATGTCATTATGTACATGCCCTATTCTGACGCTCTTCTGTATGTGCTAGCTTGGCCAATATTGGTGACAGACTCCTGGATGTTGTGTTTGACTTTATCAGTGTGTCCATGCTCCTGTGTAGTGAATACTCTGTGCAGGTGTGAAGGTGGAGTTCCCACCTGACTTGGGGAAGTTGTTGGGGGTCTATGGACATCTATGGCAGATGTGAAGTGGAAATGCTGGATTCCAAACAGAGCATATTTGCAGAGAAGGTGGTAGAAGGTTTGCTGCTTGTAACCAGTAACATTTGATCTTCAATAACAACAAAAATGTGGTTTGCCTTTTCCTAAGAATAAAGGTTATGTTTGGTGTCAGGCTTTTTGGTGTAAGCAGTGTAAATAGTACCAAAGGATGTATTGAATCATTGTTTGAACTGTATCAACTGGGGTGCACTCTTTAAAGTACGATTGTTTTGATCTGTTCCCTGTGTGTTTTTTTGCAGCTTTTCCGACGCGTGGCAGCTGCCTTGCCTGGAATGGAAAGCACACAAGACAAAAGTAGAGAAGACAGTATCCTTTATGCGAGTGTGCTGCGATTCAGTGGTGGCAAAGCACTGCCAGGCATTACCGTGGACGAGGAAAATGCAGGCCCTGAATAACAAGGATGAAGGAGGAGGGAACAATCTCTCTCCTGCAGCCCTCGGTCAGCTTATGGACATCCCAAAAAGAGGCCTGAGAGGGGGAATAGGGGCAAGTAACCTTCGAGCTTGAAGTCCTGAGGAAGAAGGCCTGGTGGGATAGAAGGCTGGGACTAGGAGTGTTAAATGTGGAGGCCCCTACTGTAAAGCAGGGGAAGTAGGGATGCTTAGGGCTGTGAGGTAGTATAAAAGTGAGGACAGCTGAATGAAAGCTGAAGGGAAGACAATGGGAAGGTGCAGAAGGGTGCAGTCAGATCCAGAAGGATTCTTTTCTTGCTGTTTGAGGAGGTTGGATGTGAGGAGGGAGGGGGAGACTATGAGGTGGGAGAAAACAGCTGCAAAGAGCCCTGAAAAATACTCTATGGCTCTTGCAGATTTGACCTGCAGAGTCCTAGAATAAGCTAGGGTGGAAGGGACCTCTGTAGGTCCCTTCTCCAACCCTCCTGCTCAAAGCAGGGCTAACTCCAAAATCAGGCCAGTTTCTCAGGGTCGTGTTCAGGAACTTCAGACGTCTCCAAGGATGGAGATCCCATAACCTCCCAGGGCAACCTGTCGCAGTGCTTGACCCCAGACAGCTCTGGGCAGGCATCTGTGTGGTCTGAGGGAGGAGAAGACTCAACTGAAGGGATCAGTCTTGGGCAAAGGAAAGGAGGTGGCATGAGGGATGGAAAAGGGATAAAGCTTTCTGCATAACAAGCAGTATGGCTAAATCTGAATCGCTTACCTGGCCAGCTGGGTGTGTTTGGGGAGGGCAGTTAAGCCCATGAAGGTGCTTTTGTGGGTGGCTTGTGACAGAACTGTAGGAGTGGTTGTGGTTGTTCAGCATAGTTCTGAAGGTGAGAGAAGTTCTGTGATAACTGAGCCACTTCTTACAGTCTCTGCTCCACCTGAATACCTATTTCTGCTCCCTTGGATTAGAGAGGAGAGGTAATGTGGAAAGTGGAGAGAGGGCTGCTTGTGTCTGCACACAGCTCCTCCTGCAGCAAGAGTGCTGGACGGGAGGTGAATGGACAAAGAGTGGGGGAAACCACGGTGGGTGCTTCTAGGTGGGAGCAAAGAGGGGTTGCATTGCATCTTGATTGAAAGAGTTGATGAGATGCTAGAAGGGGGTAAGCTTTTTTGAGTGGAGGAACTTTTTCAGGGTTGTCAGTATTATTTGCAGCAGGGATCACGTAGCTGGCAGCTGGTAAATGGAGGACAAATGGTGCTTTGGAGGAAGGATGCAGCAGGAACTGTCAGAGGGGGACAAGCTTGGTGCTGAAACTACATCTCCTGTAGAGTGTCTTACTGCAGAAGGGAAAGGAGGATTTGGGAAGCTGTGGGTTGCAACTGCTAAGGCACAAGCTTTGTGCGATATAGACTTGATTGATCAAAAATACTTTGTTATGCAGGTCACCAAAAGGTTAATGAGCAACCATCTTTATTAATGAGGATGGTAGTAGCATGCACAGGCACTGGCTGATGGGCCTGCAGTTTCCCTATCAGGGAGTTTGATCACCGGTCTCTAAATGGGAGTGCAGTAAGGGCACTTTGAATTTGACTTCCTGCAGGCTGCAGATAGCAGAAATTGAATACGATTGTCTCCCAGACAGCTGCACTAGGATTAACAGTGGGGGATTTTCCATAGGCTTTTTTGCAGAACGTTGAGGGTTCAAGGATCTTGAACTGCTTGTGCTTCGTGATGAAGCTGGCAAGGCTCATTTCGAGCATCTCTGACTCTTAAATGTGTGTCGAGGTTTAGATCAGCGAAACAAACAGACCAAATATTTCAGACGGATTACTGGTCTTTTGTTTCCCTTTTTGTGTTTATTTTCTCCCAACCTCTGTAAAAAGCAACTTCAACCCCCTAAAGAAATAAGTTGGAAGTACCAGCTGTGTGACCTGTTTGCCTCTGTGTTAACTGATAAGGGAAACGCTTGAGACTTTTGCTGAACTGCCTTGAGTCGGGTTTGGGGATTAGCCTTCAAAGCTCCTCCTGTGAAAGGCTGCGTAAGCGTTGTAACTGTAGGGCATCAGTTGGGAATTGGAGTGCCACAAAGGGAGTAGCTTATCACAGGCTGGTTCAGAGCAGCAAGCTCTCCAGCGACCTTATGTTCTTGTTGGATATTAGCTGTCGTTGCAAGGGGTGAGTTCAGGGAGGCAGCAGGGGTTTTGTTGGCTGGCAGCGGGGTGAGCAGAGCGGTTTAACAAGAGGAAGGATTGATGGGAGAGTTCAGGATGGCATGTACGGAGGAGCATCGCATCTGCGAGCTGTGGGTGGTGTAAGTACTCGGGGGTTAGCGATGGGCACAGCGTGAGAAGGAATGGCCTCGCTAGAATATGCTGCTGGGGGATTCTCTTAGCAGAGCACACGCTGCCATCTGTACTCAAACCCAAACAGCCTCTCCTGCCTGTCCCAAAGCTGCGTGCGGACAGGGGAGCAAGAGGGAAGCACTTGCCAGTTGGCAGTGAAGTATGGAGGAGCAGGAGTTTGAGAAGGAAGTGAGCTGTCCTTCCCTGGGTTCCTTCAGGCTCCTGCTATCTCCAGGGCTTCATTGTTCTTTGAGTCAGCAGGTAGAGCCCCTCCTGGGTGCCCAGCAGCTGCAGGTGCTGCTCTCGGTGCTGGAAGGCTGAATCCAGCATTGATTTGAAACCAGGAGTTTCCAAGCTGTTACTGGTTCCCTCTGGAAATGATGATTAGACCCTTCAGCGTATACATCTTTAATTACTGTAGCAGTCACTTTGGAATGAGAAGAGATAGCTGGGGAAGAGCAGACTCTGGTTAGAGACAGACATTTGGGGTCTGACATTGTTTCTGCTATGTACTTAAGAGCGTGCTAATGCCAGGGCAAGAGGGGCTGCTGAGAAACCTGTATCTTTACTTTGTTTTGAAGCTGGTCTTTTCAAGAGGTTTTTGAAAATACCTTTCAAGTATTTCGGTAGGAAATACTGAACTGAAAATGCCTGTCAAAATCCTGCCCCACCTGTGCTTGGTAGGGAAACAGACTTGGATATTTCTTTGCCTTAACTTCTTTCTTCCAGTGATTGACATAAAACTGGAAAAGCCTCAAGAGCAGCCTGTCAGTGAAGGAGGCTGTTCCTGCTAATACCATGTGGCTTCTACCTTTCTCCAGAACATCACTGCTTTCCCTCCCTTTACTCTTCATTGACTGCAGTGTGAATATTGGCTTGAACCTTCCCCTTTCAGTAATAACGTATTGCAGTTCATCATCGCTGGCTGTCTCGTGGAGATGATCTATTAGCTTCACAAGCACACACACACACACACACACACACACAAAGAAAATGTCAGTGTCTTCATTATTTATAAGAAAAAAAAAAAAGCCAAAATATTCCAGCATATTCTAGTTATAACTTTAAAAAAAATAGGTACAATTTCTTAATATTTGTTCCTTTTTTAATATGTTATGATATTGCACTTTGAAATGATGGAAACCGAGTAAGTTTTGAATTGGACTTAGACGAGATGTATGTGCAGAAGAATGCTCGCAAATCTTACCCATTTGATTTCTCTAACAAACTGGAAATGACTAGGCAGCAGTCAGAAATGCAAGCGGAGGTGGCATATGTCGAGGGTTAAATGCTTATCCTTACAATAATAAAAAAATTAAAACCAAGCTCTTAATCTTTTGAGCAGAGATAGTCTGACTGGTTTTCAAACCCCCAAATGTTTTTGGAAACCAACCTTAGCGGGGGTTTTGACACCACGAAAGGCTACTGGATTTTTTAGTTCTTGCAGAGGCAACGTGAACACATTTCCAAGAAAGAATACTGAGAAATGCAAAGTGTCTTTCTGAACTGGATGAATGGCTTCTGGAGGATTTGGGGGGGAAGGAGAGGGTGGATGTGCATTAGCAAAACACTTGCAGGAAACAGGGAAATATGTTTCGAGTGCAAGATGAGTTTTAAGAGCAATTTTTTTTTTTCTTATGTAGAACACCAATGAAGTAAATTGTTACTGCCCGAGAGATGGGAACGTAATGTTTTCAGCTGTTTGGAGGAGAAAGCGGTTTGCTTCTTTTTTTAGGGGAAATATTAAGTGAATTCAGGACTGGCACTAAAACCTGCCGAAGCGGATTGAAACCTTTTAAATTTGGCAGAAAGAGGAAAGAGCGGCTGGATTACCCAGTGGAGATGCTGTGCTCACAGGCCAGTTCACGGCTGGGAGAGAGGGGGTGACGGAAAGGGGGAGTCGCTCCCGCTTTTCTGTAGTGTGGTCGTAGGTCGTCTGGGGAAGAGGGTGTTTACTTTGATCATACAGAAATCTAGTTGAGAGATCTTAGATGGAAAGGAAGGGAGTTTAATAGGATGGAAACCAACTTACGATTATGCAGATTTATGCCTTTATTTTTTAGGTTTTTTTTTTATGTTCAGTCTTCCAAGTTGGTTTAGTTTGGTTCACTAGAGCTGTATAGTTTGGTTAAATAAGTAGTAATTTAGTTTTCTATTTAACTAGGCTTACAATTAACCATTTTTCTTTGATATTTATTTCTTTGCTTAATTTTTTACTATTTTCAGTAATTATGTTTTGTTTTGGTTTTTTTTGCTGAGGAATCTGTTTAGAGCTTTGCTGATGTTGCGAGATGTAGCTACCTGAGAAACACGGAATCGAACACACTAGAAGTGCACCCTTTTAATCTTTACTAGTCATTGTGAAGTTGCTGTGTAAGTTAATAAACACAATTGTAAATACATTGTTTGCTGGGCGAATATGGCTGAGTTACAGTGCAGGAAGGAATTCTTGAGTCTGTGTTGCGATTGCTACTTAAATGAACAATTGCAAGCAAATATTCAGGCTCCTCCTTTGTTCTCTTCTGCCCCTCTACCATCTAAAATAACCAACCGGGGAAGAGAAAGGGAATCGTCCTCACCACCACTTTCACCAGGAAATGGGCATAAAAGATTTGGAATTCTTCATTCCTGAAATGAATGCTAGACTCGTGCCCTGCCCTGGGTTTATAGCAACTCTGCACAACAATAACTTAAAGGCAGAATGAGATGTAAAGTGCTTTTATAATGCAATATTAACGGCGAGTTTTTTTGACGTGGCATGTCTTGAAATAAACATCAATGATATGTGACAAAGGATCATTCTTTATTTAAAAGAAACTCTTGGGGGGAAGGAAACCTGGCTGCTTTTCCTGTATTGTACTGTTCTTAACTGTGCAAAAATGGTTCATCTTGCTGCTTTTTTGTTTTGGGTTTGTTTTGGGGTTTGTTTGTTTTTGTTTTTTATTTTACCCCTTTGGTTCTTCATGCAACTTACGTTTGTCATCATTTGGCTGTTTTCCACAAGCACATACTTTTTTGCCTCTGATATAACCAAACCCCTACGTTTCCCATAGTTACAAGCTTTAAGCACTGGATTTGCAAGGAACTGGCTTAGCATGTATGGGTTATGGTGGACGAGCAGCTCGGCTGCTTTTAATGGAAGCTGCTTGTGGAGAGCGGCTGCATGTCTGGGAGCAGGTTTGTTCAACGGGCCTGTTATAACTTGCTCTAAAAAAAGGTCTAGAAAGGAGCGTGTCCACAAGCTCTGTGTTCAACACAGCCTAGTGGTTGCAGCAACAAGGACGAGTCGTCAGTTGTTTGGCATTTACCCCCAGGAGGGCCCTGAGGTCTGCTCAGGACAGCCAGGTATGTTTTAACGTATGTCCTTGCTGATAGTCAGTGCTTAACGTGACTACAGGACTCAATCCTGTCCTAATTCCGGTTTTCCAGAGAAAAGACACTTCCAAAGTGAGCACAGGAGCAACACAGTCTTAATTTTTTTTGCACCATAATTCCCCGCTCCATCCGTCTATCAGGTTTTAGGTTTTAATTTTCTTTTGCTCCATCGACATGGCCAGTAGAACCATGGGAACAGACTTTTTTAATGATGATTTTCTAAACAGTGAAGGTTTCTGCTCTGTTTCTTTTCTCCTCCCCACTCTGGCTTGATTGTTGTACAGTACATTATGCAGCTATTCCATTACTCACTTTTTGTCTTGATACAAGTAGTTGAAGAAATTGTATAAGGGGAAAAAGGTTCCTTTTCTTCATGTTGGAATGTCACTGGTACCTCAGCTCTGTTTGATAATATGAAACAACAACAACAACAAAAATCCTTAGCGCTTGAACTAAATAAATACCTGTCTCATTGGAAAGCTCTGGGTCTCTTCTCTAAGTATGTCCATCAGAACGCAGGTTCGAACGCAGAGGGTGCAGGGCCTCAGGCTCATGCTTTTGGGGTTTGAAGCGTGCAGGAGGCTTTTTTAAGGGCAAGAGAAAGTTTGGGGGGGGGGGTGTTTTGGTGGTTTTTTTTGTTGGTTTTTTTTTTTTTTTTTTGTGGGAGGAAAGATGGTGGAGTTGTGTGCTTACTGTCACTCTGGTTCTATACGGTGTCTCTGCGATTGTTTCCAGCGATCGACGAGTGATATTGAGGACGGGTACAGAGAGCACGTCCTCTGCCTGCTGCAACTGTGCCTGTCTGGTCCTTTCTCGCTCTCGAAATCCCGCCGTTTCCTCCCTTCCCTTTTGCAAAGGTGATTCGGGCGCGTTGTGCGGCCTCACCGCTGCCTGCTTCGGCTTCCCTGGGCGCCTGCTCTGCGATAGCCGGTGAGCGCGGGTGGACCAACCCCACCTTCCTTGAGGAGGATCCTCCTTAAGCCTCCATCTTGCTGGAGATGGCAGACGAGGGCTGCGGGGACGGGTAGGTGAGTACCAGTAATAGATGCTCTTTGACAGAGTTATCCGTGTGTAGTATTCTAGGGAAATTAACTGGTTTTTTTTTGGTCTGGTAACACCAGCAGCCTAACCTCTGTCACTTGTTCAAGCTCTCCTATATTAAAAGGACTGTCAATAAATTGGTCGTGAAATTTGGCAAGCAAGAAACTTGAACGTAGTCTTGTAGCTGTGGACATGTGCTGGAATTAGTGATATGGGAACAGCCGTATGGTGAGGCCGTATGGGGACAGGTCACTGGAAAAGGGTTTTGTCACTGGGGGGAGCTTCTGTTCCTTGTACCTGGCACCTCCAGGTCCTGCCCTGGGCGGGAGCAGCTGAAAACACCACGTTCACCTCTCAGCAGTGGGTTTGGAAGGAGTTGGACTTCAGCGGGTGTTGTCTCCCGGGTAGCACTGAAGCGTGATGGTCTCAATCCCTCACTGCTCCCCGTTGCTGCTGAATTACCTTCGTGCTGCTGCTGTATGTAGCCTTGGGGCTGTCACCTCAAATACCGGTACCGCAATTTCCCACCTATAAAAGGGAGCTGGATTAAACTGCAGAGAAGGGGCTGTCTCTGAGCAAGGCATGGTCTGGGGGCACGCATCAGCTCCGGCGCAGGATGCTGGTCCTGGCCGTTAGCTCACGGCTGCAGCAGGTCAAGCTCTCTGCTTCCAACCTTGTTGGTTTTTATTGGCTATGAAGTCAGATAGGGAGTGTCTGGCTCAGATTAGAGAGTGCCTCATGCTGGTATTTGCTGATGGCTTCTTTGTCTGCTCCGCTGGAAGGGTCAGCGCTGATTTTACCAAGCTGGAAGAGCCGTGGCATTCTCCTAGCAGCATCTGCAGAGCTGCCGCAGCAGCCGACGCCGTCCCCTCGCCACGCAGTGTCGCGTTTGCTTCCAGCGCCCAAATCCTCAGCAAACTAGACAGAGCGCTCTACCTGATGCAGCAGCACCTTTTTCCATGCTGGGCATGTACCAGCTCCGAAAGGAAGATAAACGGAGGGTGGGCAGGCTGCCTCTTTACCTGCGACGTGGCTGCGGCAGAGGCTGCCAATGCTCCCGCAGTCAGGAGAGCAGCTGCAAACACCCGGACCTCAAAACAGCCTCTCCCGTCTGCACTGCCGTAGCGCTCGGTGCTCAGCCTCCTCTGCTGCTCTGTCATTGCCTGAGCTGGGGTTTCCAGGCTTGCTGGGCTCGGTTTTTCATTGATTTGCGAAAGGATCTATTTTTATTATTTTTTTTTTTTTAACGCTCTCTTTAACAACCTTTCCCTTCTCCACCCGGTCGGACCACGTGCCAAAGTCGAACATGGCTTTTTAAAAGGTATTTGGGATCCTCTTGTAGCACCTGAATGTAACCGACTGCCCAGACCGATGCCGTAAACGCCTGGCTGAGGCGTGCCGGCAGTCAAACACCAGCTGAATTGCAATGACACGAGCAGCTCTGCCGTTCCCTGGAGGATGAGGAGTAGGGCAGGGCTGAAGGCAGCTCGGGGTGGAGGCAGCTGGGTGATGCTCCTGCTGCCCCGTGGTTCTGCCCTGCTGGGTTTGGAGGGAGGAGGCTCTCCGCAAGCGCTGTTTCCGAATCGAATCTTCCAGGCTTGCCACCTGTTTCTGAGGTTTTGGGTATAAATTAAAGCCATTTTGAGTGCTCGCTGTCGGCCACCCAGAGAGCGCGTCTGGAACGGGGGTTGTGTTAAAGGCCTTGATTAAAGTTGCCGCTAATGAAAGCACTGAAATCACTCTGTATCCCCCTTGCACAGCCAGTCGGTCCATCTGCGGTGCTGCATGACGTCGGATACGGGGTGTTGGAGGGAGAAAATGGTGTTTATAGATGCTTGCGGGGCTGGCGGTGGAGTTGGCACTGACCTTTCCTGCTTTTATCCAAGCTGGGGAAGAGGGGATGGGTGGAAATTTGAGGCTTGATCCTGACATTTGCTGAGGCGTAGCGGCCTGCGATGCAGCTGCTTTATTTCCAGATAAGTGGTTTTTGATCGCAGCGAGGGTCAAGCAGCCTCCAGCTGATTCCTTTGTTCTGACACTCGGGGACGAATCTTATAAGGCGGTTTGTGGGCATGCTTGGATGTTAACATCTTGAGCCTGGTCCCACCGCGTTAATCCTCATTTCGGAGGGTTTTTTGAGTTGTTCTGGACTTTGGCTGGCGTTTGGGCCTTTGGCAGGCCTCGCTGCTGGGGAGAGGGGTCATACGAGTCTGTATTTGAGTGGGAATGGAGTGGGTCAACCCTAATTTCTGGTTTTCGGCACTTCTTGTCCCGCTGGTCCTGTGCGGCGTCGGTCCTAGTCGGCACCGAAGGCCCCCAGGAAGCCCCTCTCCTGTGGGCGAACACCTGAGCGGAGCAGAAACCAAGCCAGGTGGTTTGTGGATGATGGCTTCTGTTGTTTATGCTTCCAAATTTCTTTTTAACCTATTTAATTGCTCCCTCATTTAGCTTCCTAGCGAGGGATCTGGCTGCCATCAGCTGCTCCCACCGACAGCGTGAAGACCCCAGGAATTGCTGCTGGAGGCACATGCTGGTCCGTCGCTGCCCTTCCCGGTGGCCTTGCCTGGATCACTTGGTGTCCGTGGGTCTTCGGGAGGTGGGCACAGCCCCGCACGGTAGGAGAAAAGCGGGATCATCCCTGGGATGTTCAGGTACCGCAGGGATGGGGAGCTCAGGGGTCTGTCTGAGCTGGGGAAAAGGAGCTTTTGCAGGTCAGCAGCTGGACGTGGCATGGAAAGGAGTGCCGATTTCCAGGTCGTGCTGCTCTCGGCGAAGCGTTTCCAGATGTTTCCATCTCCAGGCGTGTCTCACCCTTGGGTTACGCACCTTGTGCGGTAACTGCCTGCTAGCGGCTCCTGGCCTGGTGCTGGAGACGGGCTTGCTCGGGAAAAGCTCCCTCTTTTCCCAGATCTGCCAACTCCCAGGATTGCTGAAGTCCCTAAGAGAAAAGGGTTTAGGGGACGTCCCCCTGCTTGGTGTGTCCCTACAACTGCCTCTTCCCTGCCCAGCCCAAACGGTCTTGCTCCCGCAGGTTGTGCTGATGCTTTATTCCCACCAGAGCTGGGCTCAACCCTGGTGGGGGCTCCGCATCCCAGGCTGCTTCGTTAACAGCCAGACGCGCTGCTCTGCGTCCCGGCAGATGGGACGGCACCGGGGAGTCTCCGTCGGCACTAATTGGCAGCGGCGCCAGCTGGGGTTGTGCGCAGCCCCGGAGCCAAACCAGACTCGAGCCTTGTACCCCGGTACCTTGGGACTTGGTGGTGGGGACAGGAGATGGACCGCGCTCGCCGCAGGGATGCCCCATTCCTCTGTCCTGCAGTGGGTCCTGCTCCCTGGCTCGTTTCCAGCCACGCGGAGGAAAGGGCTGTGGCTCCCAAAGCCCTGCCTTTGGGACTGGGGCGGGGGGGGACACCCTGCAAAGGGTCTTTTGGTCCTGCGGGGACAAGTTTAGGTAGAGGTGACGATGGAAAATAGGTCGGAAAACGGGACAGCAGCCTTCTGTGTTAGAGGGGGCCAAGTGCGGATTCAGGAGGGAGCAGATCTAAGCGGTGTTCGGCCTCTGCGCAGCTCGTTTCCCATCTGATGTGCATCCTAAAAGCAGTCGTGGGTTTGTTGTTTCATTTCTCTGTTGTGTCCCCCCCACCCCTTTCCAGTTGCAGGTTGCAGCAGAAACAACCGCGGGGGTCTGGGGATCGGTGGCAGAAGAGAGCACGCGCGATGCCCTGGGGAGGTGTAGAGGTGAGTGTGCTGTACGGGGGCACCTGGGCTGGGACGTAGGAGAAGGCAGAAGGGATGAGGGCGCAGAGGGGTGGACGGGGCCGGATCCTTCTCCTCTCCACCCCTTGAAAGCTGGGGTTTGCGTCCTGGGATTAATGCGGCCATGGAGGGGCCGTGGGAGAAAGCCTGAACCCCTGGCTTAGAAAATGCTGAATTTTTTCTAAAAGCAGGGGGCAGGCAAACCTCAGCTTCTCTCTGCTTTGCAAATTAAATAGACCCAGGGATGCTTTTGAGCCATCTTGAGGCTTAAAATGGGGCTGGCAGGGCCCTTCGCTGCACTCGTCCCTTCCCGAACGGAGATGGCTCATCCCGCAGGGTCTGAACTTGAGATGCAAAGGAAGGAGCCGCTGTGGCGGCACATCATCGTGGTTCTCTAGCACCACGATGGAGCCGCGGTGAGCGGGATTTCTGGGGCAGCTTTTTCCCTTCTGTGTCTCTTCGGGGCTCTCATGCCGCGTTCAGAGGCTGCGAGCAGGGACCCCGAGAGCCTGCGGTGCTGGGGACCCCGTCTGGGTGCTGCGAGGTCTGCTCAAACCCCGTTTTTGCAAGGAGCAGAGGATGGTTTTGAGCTCTCCAGTAGCCCGTCCCTCCCCTCGAGCTGCCCTCGGAGCTCCCGGTTGAAAAAGGGGGAGGAAAAGGGGCGCAGGAGGAGATGCGGGAGCTGGTGACATCCACGCGCAGCTGTCAAGGGGGACCCAAACCTGCCCACCCCCTGGAGATTGGTGAGGATGAGCAGCCCCCTCCTCATCCTCACTCACCAGCAGGCGGGGTCTCGTTTTTTGCTGCCTTTATTAGACCGCAGATAGCTTTTTTCTTTTTTTTTTTTTTTTTTTTCTTTTCCTCTCCAAAAATCGATGCAGTTGATGGGAGCGGGTTTGCAGCAGCAGCGAGGCAAGGGAGGCTGGGGGAGGATGAGGATGGTGTTTTGGGATATCCCGATCCCGTCAGGAGCAGGGACAAACTGATCCAGGGCTTTAACAGCAAGAGCGGACTGGGGTGCTGGTGTTACTTTTTTTTTTTTTTTTTTAATCTAGCTGTGGCTTTTGTTTGTTATTCTTGATTTTGTTTAATATTGATGGTGTCTCCAGGATTAAATCGTGCCTCTAAGGGAGATGTGTGGCAGCTGCGCCTCTCCCTCTTCCCTCGACGTCTGCCTGGTGCTGCCCAATGCAGCCCCAAAACATGAAGTGCCACTTGTCCCCTGGCCTCAGGGCCACCCAAAGGGACTGTGTCCCCGCCTCAATCCCGAATCCCTGCTTCGAAGATCCCGGCTTGGCTGCCAGAAAGGGTCCCTGGTCCCCAGGGAGAGCTGCCCTCATCCCCAAGTGATTTCTCCCCCTCCCAAAAATCAGGGTGAAACTCACGATATTGCGCATCCCTCCCGCAGTGACTGCCGCTTGGCTGGGGAAGTTGTGATGTTCCCAGGGCTCTTCCCAGCCCAATTCCCAGAGATTTAACCCCAGTTCCCAGGGGTTTAGCCCCAAATCCTGGGGAGTTCTGCACCATTTCTTCAGCTTGGCCAGGCTCAGGGGACCGGTGTGAGGCTGGAATGGGGTGGAAACCCTGCAAAGGTTTTCATCCCCCTTAATCTTTAACCTGTCTCTTGAGCACCCCTGGGGTTGCCTCTCATGTCAGCACCTGATCCCGCTCTGGTGCTGGAACCTCCCCCCAAAAAAAGCTCTTAAAAAGCAGCTGTGCTGTTGGGTTCACCTCGCCAAGCCAGGGCTGCAAAAAAATTCAGCCACCTTCCCCCAAATAAATCCCCCTTGCTCCAAAAACCAGGTATTTCTACAGCCAGCTCCCTACAGAGATTTGGGGTGGGGAATTGAGCCAGGTTTTGGGGCTGGGGCGCTGCGCCCTCCCCTCTGCTGATGGCCCCGGCAGCTCCCCAGGCCCTCTGCGGATGGGAATTGGGCGCTGTGGGGTTTTCGGGTAGGTTTTTGGGGGGGTCTCTGAAGCACGTGGGGGTTATTTAATGCAAAAGCCAGCACTAGGAGGAGGATATGGGATGGGTTTGGGGCTGTATCTCTGTCCCCAGGGTGTAGGGGGCCGAGCAGGCTGTTTTTGGGAGGCCGAGGGTGACTCGCGGTGGGTACCAAGCCAAGGGTGAGTTAAACCGGGCTGGGGAGGCAAAGGGGGCTGTGGCCCAGCCGGAGGGGGGCCGAATCCTGCGGGAGCAGAGCGCGGGGCTGCTAAAACCAGCACGGCATCCACATGAAGGAGCCGAGGGCAGCGCCGGTGGCAGCCCCCGCCAGCAGCCCCAAGGCCATCTGGTCCCCGGAGACCCGGTAGGGATCCTCGCGCACGATGACGTGGGTCACCCCGGGAGCTGCAAGGCAAAAAGGGGGGGTGAGCTGGGGGGTGGCGGGGGGGACACTGTCATCCTGGCACCCCCCCGCCCCGATGCCGATGGAGGGGCACCGCTTCCCCCAAGGGGTGCCACTGGAGTGGGATGGAGGGGGGGACCCCCATTTTTGGCTGTCACCCGTGTAGCCATGGCTCCTTCCAGCATTCCCTCCCCACCCTGACGCACCGTGGCAAACAGCCCCCACCTCGAATGTGCCGCGGTGCGCTGAGTTTGCCGGGTCTCAGCCCATCGGCTCCTGGAGCCGGGCATCGAGCCACAAACTGCAAAGCCATCGCTCGGGGGATCGGTGTGCTGAGGGGGGAGCTGTGACCCGCCCCCGCCCCGGGCTAAATTAAGTATCCCCTGGTTGGTAATAAGGCAAAGCATCAAACGAACGTTGGGGAGGGATGAGGCGAATCAGGATGCGGCCACCGCCCCTGATGCCACCGGATGGGGCCACCCACCTCCGTACTGGTGGCCGTAGTGGCCGGAGCTGATGTAGGCGGTCTGGTGGGAGTCGAGGGGCACCGTCTGGTAGTAGTCGTCATCGTAGGGGTCGTAGACATGCACCTGGGAGCAGCGGGAGCGTGGCGTGAGGCTGGTGGCCAGACAGGGGCCGTGCAGGGTACGGTGGAGCCGCAACCCAGCCGGTGTGGCCGTGCCGGTGCCGTGCCTGTGCCGTGCCTCAGTTTCCCCCATGTGTGACAGGGGCCTGAATCGCTTGGGTTCCCCTGCACTGCTGAAAGGGGGGCCCAGAGTGTCCGAAATGCCAGGGGCGGCCTTTGCTCAAGCACCCGAATCATCTACCTGTGCTCAGGTCCCCTGAACTGTGTCCCCTGTCACCTTGACTCTGCCCCTATTCCCCTTAACTTGGTCTCTGTCACCATAACCGTGTTCCCCATCACCTTAATCATGCCCCCGTTCCCCTTAAATTCTGCCCCCGTTCCCCTTAACTGTGTCCCCTGTCACAGTAACTCTGCCCCCGTCACACCAGACCGCTGAACAGGGTCACCCTCCGCTCTGTCATCTTCCGTCGGTGGCATCCCGAACGGACTGCTCTGTCACTAACGCTTCTCCACCTTTTTCCCCGTCTGGCTCCAGGGGCTTTACTGAATGGGCGCAGGGTCTTGGGGGGCCACCCCGAGCTCAGCATCAGCCCCGGGGTTGGCGTAACCTCCACCCAGGCCCTGCCTGAAGCCCGTGCCGGGACGGTGCACCCTTGCTTTGGGGGATGAAGCCTCACCGGGGTGGATTTAGCCTCCAGCACGGCCATCTTCCAAGCGCTGCAAACAAAAAAGAGGGACTCGGTTTTGGGGTGTGCTGGGGGGGAGTGGGAATTGTCCCCGTGGGGCTGCCTGGCTGGACAGCAGCTCCGCTGGACACACGTGTCCCTCTTCCTCCCTCCACCGGTGACCTGGATGCGGCCGCGGGGCTGGCATTAATCTTTAATGCCCTATTAGCCAGCGCTGGGCTAATAGGTGGGGACTGGAAGGTGCTGGGAGGTACCCAACGCCACGGGGATGGGCACAGGGCTAAATGCTCTCCCTGGGAACAGCCCCGGCTAAAACAAGGGCAGGCAGGAAAATGACATCTAAATTGGGGGGAAAAAGCAGGTAACGGATGAATTTCCATTCAGCTGGGGTCAAGCTCAAATGGATCAAGCTTAGCTTGGCCACAGCTGAACATCTCCCTCCATCTAAGTTCAGCTGAATGTTCCCACTTTTTTTATTTTATACTTTTTTGGACTTTTTTATTTAAAAATGAAATTTTAATAAAAATAAAATTCTGAATTTTTTACAGAAATAAATAGAAGGGGAGCAGTGCTAAAAAGCATGTGTTTTCTCCTGCTGGGCATGGCCTTAAGCCAGTAAGGACTTAACTTTCACACTATCGCCAAATACCGATGAAAACCCTTCCCAAGTGATCCTCAGTCAGGCCAAGAGATGATTTCTCATCTGGGAGGGAAACCCGCCCCGCAGGAGACCCAACTGCTTAAAAATAGCTGCTTTTGGCTCTGGATTATTCAGTGGGAAACCCAAATCTCCACCTACGCCTATCACCCTGCGAGTGAACGCGGGTGTTTGAGAAAACAGGGGCTGTGGGGGGTTTTAACCATGGGTGGGACATGGTGGGAGCGGGACGAGGCTTGCTCCAGGCTCAGATAATTCGGATGAAAAAGCCGCCAAGGGCATTTCAGTGCCGCCGCCGCGGGATTTCAGCTTACACGGCGTCGTCCTCGCTCTCGGCGCAGAGCGTCGTCTTTGAGCCGTCCCGCAGCACGACGGTCAGCAGGCAGTCGCGGCTCTTCCCCTCGGGCGGCTGCACATCTGGAAATGGAAGGGGCAGGGTCTGGCCTCAGCGAAAGAGGTGCCCCAGAGACCCTCCCTGTCTGCCCACGGACCCTCTCCTGAGAGGGTCGGGCTCCAAATTACTCCAGCATGACCAGCTTCCCCCTGCCCCACTCATGTGCCATTAAAAAAACTGTTTGCAATTTGGGTTTAATTTCAGCTCTGTCTCCACTCGCAAGATGTGGTTGGGATCTCAAAGGTTAAAAGCCAACAGGAGCAAAGAGCTGACCAGCAGAAACTTCCACCCCCACGGCAGAAAGAAAATGGAAGGGCAGAAAATTGCCAGAAATCAGATTGAGGCCACGGGGCCGAGCTGTGTTTGCCAGGTTGCAGCAAGCACCCGAATTCTGTAGAAACTCGAGATGCTCGCTGCTGGAGTTGGATCATGAGCTTGAGCAAGAACAAAATCTTAAATCCACGAGGCTCGTGCATCTTCCCCCATTCTCAAAGCTCGGCGGGACCCTCCGGTGAGCATAAACCTTTGGGTTTGTGCTCCCACTGTGGCATCCCGGCTTTGCTGCCGCACGCAGCCCAAGAAAAAGGCGCTTTGTGCGGTGGCCGTGGGCTGCCGGGGCCAAGCCGAGCTGCTGCTTTGTTCTCCTTGTTTGTGCGAGACGGCGAGGGATGAGTCAGTGCCGTGGGATCGTGTTTTGAACAAGCACAAACCAGGAGGAGAGTTTCTCCTTCCTTCCCTGTGGAAAAGCAATGGAAGAGAAGGTGCAGCATGCAACTCACGGGGAAGGGCTTGCTGCTGGCTGGGAGCTAGAAAGGGGTGTATTAGGCAGCCTGGATTATTTTTGGGGTATCCTAGACGTGCACAAGCACAAGCAGAGCATCATTTGAAAGGGTTACAGCTACGTGGAGGGCCCTGCACGGGATGGGGTTGGGGATGCGGGACTTTGCTCACCTCTGCACTCGCGGCCAGTCTTCACATCCCGGCAGCTGTATTTGACGTGGATCCGGCCGTCCATGTCGCGCTGCGTGTCGTCGTGGTAGTAAACCAAGCTGCCGTCCAGGTAGAGGACGAACCAGTTTCTCTTCCAGCGGCGCAGGATGGAGCCTGATGGGACGAGGAGGAGGTGAAGGACCCCAGCGAGCCCAGTGGGATACCACGAGACCTAACACTGTCCCCCAAATTTGCAGCCAGATCCCACCACCCCCTGCAAGAGCCACTGCATCTCGCAGGGCACCCGTGCCTGGCGTAAGCATCCGGGGCAGCGTGACCAGGTGGCTTTAAATTAAAAAGAGCTGCCAGAAGAGCCATCAGGGCATCTCGGTGCTGTCCTGCCGTGCACGCGGGACCAGATCCAACCCCGGACGTGGAGCCGTGTGTCTCTCTTCATGGCAGACGGCCCCTCTCTCCTCTTACGTAAATCCGTGAGCGGCTGAGCTGCGATTTCCTCGCTGCCATGGATTAACCACCCAGGTCGGGGTCCATTCCCCCTCCCTGTACCTCCTCCCCGCATCCCGTAGCCAAAACCTGTCTGGGTTTTTTTTCTGGGGGGGCTCCCAACCTGGAAAGCTCAAGGGTTGCACTTACTCTGCCGCCAAAGCCAACCGCTCTTCACCAGCGCCATGGCTGCGGGATGGTTTTCCAGACCTGCTGGCACGGGAAAAATAAGGTGGTTAAAACAGCAGCTCCTGCCTCGCCTACGGCTTTTCCCCCAGCTCTCACCTCCCTCCAGTTCTGGGAGCAAAGCGGGATGGGGATTCACCCTCGTTGCCCCTTTTTTTTGGGGGGGGGGGATGAGCCGAGCACACAGGTTAATCAGGGTTAGACAGACGTGGGATTTCGTCATCTGGGAAACGTTGTGAAAGCAGGGAGGAGGAACTCCAGCCACCTTTCTTTCTGCCTTTAATCTCATTGGGATTTAGGGATTATCATCCCATGGAGGTAAGTGGAGAAATCCAGGCCATGTATGAGAACAGGCAGCAACTCCCCACGGCCCCGGTAACTTTCCACGGCAAACGACAGCCACACTTGTTTATTTTCCCCTGCCTAGATGGAAATTAGTCCTTAATAAGGCCATGAAGTCATCGCTCACCGGGTCCCCAGGCAGAGCCAACACCCCAGGGCCAGGCAGAAGCGGTTCCCCATCCACGGCCCCCCCCATCCACCCGTCAACCAAGAGCCCCAGCACTCCGATGACGGGGGCTCGGCACCCCAGGACGGCCTCCAGGACCGCCTGCCTGGGTCCCCTCCTGGTCTGGGGGCACACCAAGGCGCAGACCCCCAGCCAGTACCTCTGTGCCTTGGTACCTGCGTTACCCAGTGCCCGAATCCCTGGGTATCCACATCCCCCTGGAATCCGCAGCCCTGGTACCCGCATCCCCCTGGCACCCACATCGCCCCGGCACCCACATCCCCCTGGTACCCACATCCCCCTGGTACCCACATCTCCTGGTACCTACATGCCCCCGGCACCCGCATCCCCCCCGAAATCACAGCCCCAGGTTACCTACATCCCCTGGCACCCTCGCCCTCTTCTACTCGCACCCCCCAGGTACCCCCATCCCTCAGTACTCATCCCCCTGGCAACCTCAAACTCCACCCCCGCCCCCCCCCCCCCCCCCCCCCCCCCCCCCCCCCCCCCCATATTTGCAGCCCCCGGTACCCACATCTCCTGGTACTCGCAGCCCCCGGCATCCTTCCCGCCTGCCCCGTACCCACATTTTGGGGCACCCCCTTTCCACATCCCTCAGTACTGTCACCCCCGGTACCCTCACTCCCCCAGTACCCCCCATCCCCCGGTAGTCGGACCCCCCCCCCCCCCCTCCCCGGAGCCGCCCCCCGCATCCCTCACCGGGAGGAGGAGGCGGCGCGGCGGGTCCCCGCTGCGGGCAGCGCTGCGCTCTGCTCCCGCTGCCCGCCCCTGCCTGCCCCTGCCCGCCCGCACGGACCGCCGGGAGCTGTAGTCCGGTACCGGCAGGGGAGGGCAGAAACGGGGCGGCGGGATCGGCTAGATAAAAGCAGCCTAAGGTACCGAGCAGGGGGGAAGATATCGCTTTTTAGCAATTTATCCCCCAAAAACAGATGCCTGGTGCTGGCTTGGCTGGGTAGAAGCATCCTAAGGTACTGGGCAGGGGAGGAAATATCGCTTTTTAGCAATTTATCTCCCAAAAACAGATGCCTGGTGACAGCTCGGCTGGGTAGAAGCATCCTAAGGTACCGGGCAGGGGGTAAGATATTGCTTTTTAGCAATTTATCCCCAAAACCCAGATGCGCAGTGCTGGCATGGCTGGGATGGTGCCGGGCTGATGCCACTGGTGATGCCCATGTTTGATCCAGCCGCAACCCACCAAGGAGTCAGGATCCAGCACCTCCAAGCTCCCCTTTCTCCCCAGAGTCCCCCTTTTCCTCCGGAGACAGAGCAGCCACAGAGTCCGGAGAAGCCGGGCAATCGAGGGTGTCCAGGGTGGGACTACGGAGGCCGTAAATAACCCACGTGCTTGGGTGCCCTTGGGAGGGCTCGGCCCAAATGGCAGCTCCAAAGCCATACCCGGGGCAGCGAGGGGATGCCTGGCGGTCTCCTGCCCCACACAGAGATGGGACTGGAGCTGGGTACAGGGAGATGAGATGCTTGGGGGATGCAGGACCCTCCTCCGGTGCTGGGAACGGGTCTGAGGAGGCATTGAGTACCACGACAGTATCTTGCCAGAGCGAGGACCAGGGGCACACCACCGGTAGGAGCATAAATCAGGAACAACTCAAATTATTTTAAGCACCTAAGCTCTCAGCTGAATTGAATTTCTGAGTGGAGTGAATTTTTCTCTGGGTTAAAATCAAGGTCTGACCTGGTTCCTGTTGGATGTAAGAGCAAAACTATCACCGGCTCTGGAGACAAATGGGCTCAAGTGACACGTGCTCAAAGGCTGCAGGGTTGGAAAAGCTTCTGGAGTTGCTGCTGCGCATTACCAGGGCCCTTTGCCCCATTCCAGACATCTGAGGCTTTGCAAATCTGTTGGGAGCAAAAAAACAAAACAGAGGTTAGGAGGGAGGAGAGCCTGGGATGCATCCCTGTGGCCGGCCAGCAGCCGGCAGAGACATGGTCCCCGGCCCCCAGGCAGATTTGGAAATCACAGACTGAGGAACTGCGGGGAAAACGCGAGGTTGAATTATTTGGGCAGATCAAGAGCCAAGAATCACCCAACCCCTCTTATCCACTCCTCCTCTTCCACAAAATAAGAGCCAGCAAGCAATAACTATATATTTTTAATATATATCTCTCCATACTTATATGTAGGGCACACTCAGGCAAACGTGGCAGGATTTGCGCGTGGGCAGGGATGTGTTTCTACCGAGACAAGCCTGTGGTGGGAGCCCAGAGCCTCTCCCAAAGCCTTTTTTTGCTGCCTGGGGAAGGAAATAGCACATTTCCTACAGCTCCACTCGCGCGCTGGAAACGGTTGGGCCCGAGACAACTTAGGGAGTGCAATCCCCGGCGGCTGGCTGGCATTACGTGGCTTAAAATACAAGCCAAGCTATTTATAGTCAAGGCTGGGCTGATAATAAAGATGTTTATTAAGCATATGGCAGCCCTTAATACAAAAAACCCTCATCTATTCCAGCAGGCTTTTTCAATGTAAAGCCCTTTCCCCCTCCCCTCCCTCCAGTGCTGGCTTTACTGTGCCAAACAGCAGAAGGAATTAAATTAATCCAGCAGCACGCAGGTTGATTACGAAGGAGTTAAACTGCAATCGCCCCATCGGCCAGGCTACATACATGCAGCCCCACGCATCCCTCCGTGCTGGTTATCGGGCTGCAAAACATCCTGATCGTTCTAAATATTTTAGAGATGTACATTTGGAAATCAGGGGCTGGGCCAGATACTTTGTTCTGCAATGAATTAATAAAAAAAGTTCCCTTAAGAAGGGATTTGGGCTGAAATTTGGATTTACTCCGGGCTGTCCACTGGTATCGGGCTGCCCCTCCATACGTAGAGGTATGCCACAGTTCGGTATAAATTGTTCTCAAAGCTTTTCCGCCGCGTTATTGTGAGCTCTGCCACAGGACCGGAATAATTTGTCTCCTTGACAGCAAAAGGACATGCTGCCGAGTGAAATAAATAGATGCTCTATTTAAAATGGCAGCAGATTTTCATGGGGTTGAAAATCTATAGTGCTGCACTAATGGGTTCTGCTTGGCTGCAGCCCCCGGTCGGCTGGCAGATAAGACATCAAGTTTATTCCAAGAAGGAGAGGAGGGAAACAACAACAACAACAAAAAAAGAGAGCAGAAATAAACCTCCCCAGGGAGCAAACATCAACGCAGCCCACATGTTTGTGATGGACGGGCTGAAATGGCAGGCGTTGGGGATTGCAAACCAAACGTGGTACCATTAAAACATTGCCAAATCACTCTGCTTTCCTCTGGGGAAGAAAATTATGCTGGTATGGGATTTTGGGGGCTTGGTTTATTTATTTTTTGCAAACTGGGGTTGGTGTTTTTAGGTTAGATGGGATAAATTTGGGACACACTGGGTGGAAATGGTGACCTGAGGAGCCAGGAGGTTATTTCTAGCTGGCAAAGCTGTGCAGGTGGAAGAAGGGAAAGGATGCAACATGGGAACAGATACGGCCTCTCGCTCAGGGGAGCAAAATCACAGATTTTCCCCCCCCCATTTTCCATAGCAGCTGGGTGCTGCTCAGTAAAAGGGACGGACTTTGAAACTTCCAGTTTGTCTTTCCTCCAGCTGGGCTCTGTCCGCATCTCACCTGGGTGGTTGTTACAGCAGGAAGCTGTCACAGAGCGGTGGCTCAGTGCCTGGTGGAGATCTCCCCTGTCCTAGCCAAAACCTTGGGTTTTGGGTACGAAACAAAGGATTTTTGAAACTCTTCCCATGTCTCACATGATGTAGGAAAGCAGCATCTCCCCTGGTGGGTCTCCCCTGTCTCCTCCTGCTGTGGAGGCAGGTGGACAGAAGCTCTGGGGGTTCAGACCTGCTGTGCCCGTGCTTGAACCCAGGGAGAGCCACAGGAGAGGATACCCTGACACTTGCTCCTTCTCTCACAAACACACACCTGCCGTTGGGACAGGTCGGTACCTGGCTTGCAGGGGGGAATAAAACCCCCACAGTGGGCTGTTAAAGAGCCCCCAAATACCGCTGGAGGCTCCTTTTACCGTGTAATATTGGGCATCACTGTGGCTGAGCACGTCTCATCGGTGCCGCCAGCGTCCTCCATCCTGCGGGAGAAACCTGCAAGGAGAAATGTTTCCTTTGACAGGGTTTTCACAACATCCCCCCCATGCCAGCGTGTCCAAAGGGTGAGAAACCGAAGCGAGCAGCTCTGGTATGACCCTTGCCACCCCCGGGACACCCCCACCCCGACTCCCTGGTTCCCCGGGGGGGGGGTTCAACATCGATCGCTCGGGAAACAAAACTGCCAGTGCGCATCTTCACAAAAAGCGAAATACTTCGAACGGCAATTAAGTGTTGTGAGAGACTGAGGAGGGGGCGTACCCCTGTTGGTGTCAGTCCCTGAGGGAAGACCCGCGGGAATTTAATTCTCCGCCTCCCAGATTACCAGCACTTTCCCAAAATACTCCTTTCCCGCCCTAAAACCGGGGCGCTGAGCTGCGGTGACGCACTTTGCACCCACCTCGTCGCCGCCTGCGCCGGTGGGTGCCGCCGGTCCCTCCTACGAGGTTTCCCGTGAATTTTTTTCACACCCGTTCCTGCGTGAAAAAGTAAAAGCGCTCGTTTGCGTCCCCGGAGAAGGGCCCTTTCCCCCTCCCCGGCCAAGGTCGGGCCCCGAGGCTCTCCCCTCCTCTCCCACCGCAGGCCCGGGCTGATGTAGGGGCTGCGTTCACCGGGCGGCCCGGGGATCGTCTACCCGGAGCCGGGGTCCGGGTCCCGCCGAGTCCCTCCTCACACGGCCCGGTGGGGATCCCCGCCGCGGCCCGCGTCCTCCCCTCAGCCCGCGCGGACTACAACTCCCGTCATGCCCCGCCGAACTACAACTCCCGGCATGCCTTGCCGCACCGCCTCCTCCTCCCCCTCCCCTCCCGCAGCGCCCCCCCCCCCCCGCCGCACTACACCTCCCAGCATCCAGCGCGCCGGCACTCCACCTCCCAACCTACCCCTCGGCCGCCCGGGCCCTGTCTCCCACCCCGCCCGCCTCACGGACTACATTACCCAGCGTGCCCCGCGCAGAACGCCGGGCGCCCAGCCGCGGCGGCTGCGCGCGGGGCATGCCGGGAGCGGTAGTCCTTACCGCGGCTGTAACGGTCCCGCTGGTGGTACTCCCCCCCACACCCCCCCCCCGCCACCGCTAACCCCCCCCCCCCCCAACCTCCTCCGCCCGCCGCCGCCGCCGCCGCCGCCGCCGCCCCCTTCCCCCACCGGCTGGCGGCTGCGGGCAGAGGCAGGAGCCGCGGAGAAGGCAGCGGGAGGAGGGGGAGAGCGCTGCCGCCGCCGCCGCCGCTGCTGCACCGGCAGAGGGGACGCCGCCGCCGCCGCCCGAGGAGCCGCAGGTGAGGGGGGGGGGGACGGACACGGACCCCGGAGGGCGGCCGCTGCGGGTGAGGGGGGGGGGGTGTGTGTGTGTGTGTGTGAGGCGGCGGGTGACAGCGGGGGGGGGCCGTGAGGGGACAGCGGAGGGGGGGTTTGGCTGCGAGCCCCCCCCGGCGGAGGGGACAGGGCCGGGGGTGTGTGTGTGGGGCGGGGGGGGGAGCATCCTCTCAGGACGGGGCTTTGCGTGGGCCCCCCCCCCCCTTTTGGTGGGTGAGGGTCACGCGTGGCAGAAGAAGAGCCCGAGCCGGTGGGAAAGGGGAGACCACCGCCCCGGGGAGGGCGAGACCCGGCCCCCAGAGCCTGTTGTTCGTCGTGTGCCCCCCCCCCCCCCCCCCGAAAGCCTGTTGTCCCCCCTCAGCCTTGGTGGCGGGGGGTTTCCCTTCGGCCCCGCGGGGAACGAGCGGGCTCGATGCCCTCAGGTTTGGGCGTGGGGGGCACGGGGGGGGGTTCACCTCACCAGCCGCTTTTTGGGGTGCTGGGGTGTCGTCCCCCCCCACCTGAGGAGGCACCAGCGCCGGGTCCAAGGCAAGTTTCACCTTCTGTTGGTGTGGAAGAAGAGGAATTGGGGCGAGCGGGGGTTCAGGGGGGGATTTTCTTCGGCGTGTCCAGCTCTCGACCGTCAGGAGATGTCGGGGGGGGGGGGGTTCGGGGATGTGGGTGCACCCCAGAGATTTGGGGGGGGGGGTGGGATGCTGTCGCTTCACGACGTACCCACCGAAAAAATCGAGAGGGGCACGTGGGGACGACGACGAGGACGACGAAGACGACGGCGAGAGCAATATAGGGGAATATTAAAAACGAGCCCGCCAGCAACTTTATGGGATGGGAAGGGCCAAGTTGCGGCCGTCTGTCCCCTGTCCCGCTCCCTTTTGCGGGGGGTTTAAAAATGACCCACGTTTGATGGGGGGGGGATGCCGGCACGCAACATCTGTAGCCTGAAAGCAGAGAGCGCAAGGTTGTGAAATGTAAGGTGGCGTTATTTTTTCTGTCTGTATAAAATAGTATGTGCTATTCATTTTTATGAAAGGGGTGATTATTTTTTTTTTTTTTTTTTTTTTTTTGGCAATAATTGCTTGAATACTTTGTTATTGGCGTTGTGGCTTTCAGGGCAATGAAGTCCGTCGCTATATTGTGGGTTAATAATGCCCAAAAGGTGCTTAGCTTCAGTCCTTTATAGAAAGCAGAGGAGCCTTGAAGTATGGAAATGAAATAAATATTCATTATCAAAAAAGGTTTTGTACTGTGTTGGATTTTGGGGTGGATTTTTTTTCCTTCCCCCCCCCCCCCCCCCCCCCCCCGCACATCATGATGATAAGCTTTCAGGTTATGGCTTGTATTTCCATAGACTGAATTTCATTCAAAAGGCATTCATTTAGTGCTGAATACTGTCAAATGTAGAAAAATGAGCAGGTTGAGGTTTTTTTTTTCCCCCTCTCCTGGACAAAGGCATGTTGTATTAACCAGAAAGAAACCCCAAGTGATTCTGTTTATGTTTTAATCAAAATATGATTTAAGATGCAGTGGTGTGTTTATTCTTGCTGTTAAATAGCGATGGAGGAAGCTAGAGCTTTTTTTTTTTTTTTTTTTTTTTTTTTTTTTTTAAAGGAATGTGAATGATGGAAACATCTTTAGGGAAACATTTTGCTGGACTTGATTGCATCAACCGCATTATTTCATGAAATGTTAACTGTGAAGTGGTTGTTGATTAGAACTCAAATTGAGGAGCGATGTTAAGCAATGTAAAGAAAAAGGAAATTAGTACTAGGAGGCCAAATGCTTATTTCTTTTTAGTTCTTTTTGATTTTAATTTTCAATTTTAACTGTTTCATGGATTCTCTTGACCTTTATGGTTAAGTCCATTAAAAAAAACCCCAACCAACAACTATGGTCTGAATATTTATTCTTGCTAGATGCATGTCGTCATTAAAAGGACTGATGTCAGTTAGCAGTGTATTTTTTGGATGAAATATATATATTAAATCTGGTTAACTTTTCTTCTGGAAGTTACAAATATCAACTTACCTAGGTATGCATCTTAACTTTTTTTTTTTTTACCAAAGTAAATATTTACATTTTCCAGAAGGAATCTCTCTCTCCCAAATGATGTGCTTATAGTGGCCTTTCATTTTAGTGAATGTGTGCTAAGTATTTCAGAGATTGTTGTTCGCATGTATGGGCTTTTTTGTATACTCTTCAGTTGATTAAAATTCCTGGCTGTTAGTAAAGACACACTTTTTTTGAGATGTAGATATATAGCCCTTCTCCTTTGGAACAAAGGGATGGGAAGCAAAATGACTGCATGCCATGAAGGTGTTTTGAGTTTGTTCAGTAATGGGAAATATTGCTTGGAGTGAGAAACCTAAATGATACACCCATATTGTGTCAAAATTAATGTGAAATAACTATGGGATACAGTCATTTAGGGAGAACATATTGTAGAGATCCTTTCTGATCTGAGGTGATACTCATCTGTCAAATTCAATGATTAGTCTGCATTGCAGTAGGTGAACTAGTTAGGGATTTTTAAAAACGCTCTTTGCAGTTAAGTTTTTATGCTCCCCTGTATCAGTAACCCACCACGCGGATAACGGGCAAAAACAGGAAAGAAAGGTGATACTGCTCCTGGTGCTCCTGAAAACGTTTCTCAGGCAAGGGAAAATGCTTTGGAGAAGCATTTCTGCGAAAGGCCTTCAGTACCTCAACTGAAAGCATAATCAAAATGATAATTAAATTGAGTCTAAATTTAATTATCTGATCTGTCTAGAAGAGCTTGTGAACCTCAGTTTGGAGGCATAGGTGCAAATGCAGCCACTTTAGGCAAGGGAAGCGTGTGTTTAATCCAGGTTAGTGTCCGCTTTTGGTTAAGTTTTCAAAGGCGATCGTCGTGAGGTTGGCACTGATCTCCTATTCTGGGAAGTGGGAGATTCGCGGCTGGGATGGAACTCCCGGGTCACGAAGTCCTACCTTCCGCCAAAGCCAGCAACCGTGGCATAAGCATAATTCAATCTTATTTTAAACTCAGGTGTTTTTCTGCTGCTGCCTGTGGCAGAGGAGCGTTTCAGACCTTTATCCTCTGGTAGTTAGAAACCTCCACGTTTCCACCCAGGAGCTCTCCGCCGATTTCCAGTTCTCAAGTGGTTGGTAGCAGTTGATGAGGCTGTCAGAAGGGAAATACAACTTTTATATCTTCCTTTCTGAGCTCGCTCTTTCCTTCAGTCCGGATTATGATCTTCATTTGTCTTCCAGTCATGCCTTTTGGGCTTGATTGTATCTGCAGAGGCCCCCGATTTCCCTTTCCGCAGCACAAGTGCTCCGTGTACTTTCTGTTTCCTCTGCAATTCATAAAGTCTCTCCTTAAACCGCGGCGTTCTTAACTGCGCGTTTCGGTCCCGAATTAGCTCCCCTCGCCCTCGCTGACGTGCGGCCGGACGGCGCTCCGCTCGGCTGGCTTTTCCCCGGGCGGCTGTGGATGGTCGCGCGCCGTCTCCCTGCGCCGTGGAGGTGCTCGGGCTGACCCTCGTCACGAGGCGAGAGACGTGCGATGTCCTGCCAATCTCCTCCTCCCAACGCTCGTACGACAAAGAAGTATTTGAAGCATCCCCTGGAAAACTGTGTTATTAGCCAGCGTGCTCGGGGAGGAGTGACTCTTGCATCCCTTTCAAAGTGCAAACGAGGTGATTTTTCTACAGTGCCGCCTTTGATTTATTTGCGGGTGAGATCGTGTGTCTGAGAAGAAGCTGGCTGTGAAGGAGAGGTTCGTAACTATTCACGTTGATCTCGTTTCTTAATGTACCGTGATCTTTCTAATCAATCAGACTCAATTTTGTTGCTTAAAACCCGTAAGTCATCATGTTCAGTCCATAGAAATATTCAATCCAAAATGACTGAATGAGAAAAGTGTTCTTGTTATATTCTACAGTATTTTTTCAAACTACGTAAACAGCATCTTTTTGCTGATTTCAAATGCAAATCAATTAGTCCCGTCTGATGTTACTGGATTCTCGTATGCTGTTGCGCGTCTCTTCAATAACTAGATGAAGATTTTTGTTTCAGTGACAATAAATAAAATCCACCTATCTATTTTTTTCCTGTTGATGGTCTTTTAACTCTTGGAATTAAAAAATACTGGCTCCTAATCTTTCACTTTTTAGAACTGGGAATAAATGTTCAAGAATTATTTTTGTGTGACTCAACTACCTGCCAGTCGAACAGATGCAGTTCTCCAGAGGTGTCTAAATTGTGTTGCCTTCTTTTTCCTTCCACTCAGCTGGATCATTCTGTTCCTATTTTTGTGTTTAAAACATTGATATCACTAAATATGAGAGGAAAATGTCAGTGGCAGTGCTATGTTTGTTTATGCAAATTCATGTAAACTCGGTTTCTTGAGGAAGTAAGGATGATGTGATTGCACTATCTACCTGCCCACCAGTAGTTCTGCACTCCCTTTGCACTTTGATCCAGATTTCAAAGGGCTGTAGACGTAGAAGACAATCTAGCTTTATCTTTTTTTTTAAGTTTTGAGAAAGTTGACTGCTGGGTTGAGGGGGAGAGAATAAAATCGGTGCTTCTACCCAGGGAACAGAGCTTATAACAGTTCCCCTTACTTTTCTAGGAGACAGCATCTCGCTGGCTGGTTGGGACACGTGCAGCTGGAGCCCGTGTCGTCCTTTGCCCAGCCAAGAGATAGGGGCTGTGGGAGGGAGTTTGGGAGAAGTTTTGAGCAGGTGAGGGAAGAGCTTGGAAGTATTACGTGGGTGGTGGTTGATGGCCTTCACGTAAAAATCAATAGGAAGTAGGCACTTGTTTGTCTTGCAGGTTTTGGAATAATGTCTATAGGGTATATATTTTGTATTGTTGTGCTCTGATGTATTGATGCTTTGCTTTGTTGGGTGGATAATCTTGAGGTGGGATTTTATGTTTATTTACGTGTTGGTTTGAATTGGTAACAACAGAAAAAGTTGTGAATTTTCAGGGGTTTCTTTTGTTGAGAGGCAGGTGCACTTTGTGATGGGTGTCTGAAGCAAGAATCCCAGACCCATAATTAAGATCCCAGTCAGGGAAGATCCAGCCCTTAAGGTATATCCAGCATTTGCAGATCTTCTGAAATTTGTGGAAGCTTTTGAGTATGAAGCAGCTTTTGAGAACCAGGCTGGTTTTTTTTTTTGTTGTTGTTTTGGGCGCCAAACAGGAACATGAATACACAGGTCTGAGTAATTTCCAGATAGGTTTTTAATATATAACTTCACTCAAATATGAGCGTTTTTTTATTTATGTATTTTTCTAAAATCTCTTTCTCACTGCCTCTCAGTCTGAAAGCAGATGATGTGGTTCATCATGCTGGTATTGAAGTAAACTTTATATTTCTTTCCTCTTTCCTGTTGGAACCCTGTAGGGAAGTGATGATGATGACATTCATGGCATAATACTTTATTTTTCAAAGAACTCTATAGGGAACGAGGTTCTGTTGAGGAAGACGGAGACACGTTGGTTTCCTCACAGTGTGAGTGGGACTTGAATCATTTTTAAAAAGTTCTTCTGAGTTTTGTTTACGATGGATGTGCTGAAAACCCTGAGCTCTGTAAAGGAATTTCAAGTGACTGTGTGCGTTCTGGGAGGAAAAAATGCGGGCCTGTTGACGCTCTCCGGCAAACCATTTAGGAGGTTATTGCCATAGGATTTGTAAAAGCTGGAAAAACACGTTTCCGTCCTCTGTTGGAGATGCTGTTTTGTATTTGGCTGTACTTTTCCCTGTCTTTCCTTCCTTTCCTTGAGTGAAACGGTCAGGTGGAAAACTGGAAGGTGGGAAAATTAAAAGGCAGAGCAGAAAAATGGGGTTTATCATAGCTTTCATACAATAACTTTCTCAATAGGAAGATTAATGCTGAAGTGTATTTGTAGGCTGAACATTTTTGCCTTCCTTGTCTTAGCAAGGGTTAGAGATTTGGGAGGATTATTGAAGACAAGCTTAGAGTATTTTATGAGAGAAAAAGTACTAAACTGGCAGAAGAAGAATAGATGCCATCGTGCCTGCTAGGCATGTCTAATTCTTTGATAAAACGGATAAAGATTGCAGACTGCAGCAAAAGTTAGAATAGACCATAACATTTTGGGTTCTGCAGGGTTTTTTTTCTTGCTTCTAATTTGCTGTAGAACTTAATAAAAAAGATCTGCCTCTTTTATGGCATCAGACTCTTTAGTTTATCTGCCACGAATTAAAGCACAGTGTTTGGGCTTTTGCTTTCTTTGGTGTTAGATACCCAACTCTCTAAATTTGATAACGAGTGGGTTTTATCCTTTTGATGTTGGAAATACGTCCTGAAGACTAGTGAGAAGTTTTAAGCACAGTCTGCTTTTTCCCCATTTTCCTTTCAGTTCTTTGTACTTGAATTTGTAGGTGATGACAACTTGCTTTTTTAATGGACAAGGGGGTTTACATGGTTATTCATAACAAACTCCTAAGACTCTTCACAGTCCCAACAGATGAGTCTGTTCCTGTTCTCTGGGTCATCCTGTTCAATGCAAGATTTTGGACTTGATGGCATTCTGTGTGTACATATGTGTGTGTATACATATGTATTTTACATAGGAGACACCTTGTTTTGTTTTATTGACAAGACAGAGCTGGAGGTGATCGCTGGAAAACGACTTGTTTGAATGTCCCTAGATGGGTACTACTCAGCTTGACCTGTTTCTAGAGATACTTGGCCCTGACTGAAGGAAGTCTCCAAGCATGTTTGATCTTCTCCTGCCATTTAGGTGGACAAAGTAAGTTCGCTCATTACAGTTGCTGATGATTTTTCAACCAAGATGAATGTAGTGTCTATACGGACAGGCAGGCTCTAAGGACTTGTCCCTGTTGAAAAGTATTTTGAATTAAGCTTGTGAGCATTTAAAGTGCAATTACTTTGGAATAGGTCCCCATATGAACATTTATGCTGTAGTAGTTTATTCTGCAAATAATTTTCTTCAGTTTCCGGTGTATGTCATCACTTAATGAGACATTTAATGGCTTTTGCAAAAACTACGGCATTACACATATTTTTCAGGTTCAATGTTGTGTGGTATAGGCAGCTAGAATAAGGTTTCCATTTGGCCTTGTAGTAGTTTGGAGGAGGAAATCAGGCTTGTCTTACACGTCCTCTACTCTTGTCCTGGAGTGGCCAGTGCTGTATTCAGAGGGTGGTCACTTGGCCACGAGAACAGGGTCACCCGAACGCTCTCCTGACAGTCATCCTTGCCTCTTACCGTGATGCAAGTGAGAGGTAAAACCAGTGCAAGGAAAATTGGTTGAAGCTCAAGTCTGCTCTTGATTTGACTTAAATTCACAACAGAGTTTCTGAAGTCTTAAAATGCAGTGCCATAAATCTGAGAAATTGTTTCTTTTTCTTTACTGTAGCATCCGAATCCCAGCTGCTACACGTTCCTGGATAGCTGAGTCTTCTGAATATGGACTGATCTCATTTGGAAGCTCAATAAAATATTTCTTTCCATAAGAATTTTTTCACTGTGCATATATAACACACACACACACAAATCGAAGTTGTAGAGAAGATATTTGGTTTGAGTTGGCTACTTCTGTGGTAGTAGACTTATGTTTTGGGCTCAATAGATAAATGTGGTGTCACATCTGTTCTCATCTGAGTTTTAGCTTTTCTTTCTTAATTCCTGGAGTTTGATTTTACATATGTGTTTGTTAGCGTTACCATCAAGAAATAATGTCTTAAATTGCTTTAGGCTTTGTAAAATGATGTTGGAGTGGTTTACAGCAGACCAGTGTTAGCTAGAGTTTTTGCTGGTTTGTGAATCAAAGCCCTCATTTTATGTTACAAACAACGTTTGAAGAAAAGACATAAAACCCTCAGAGTTCTTGGTTGCTTTCGGATTGCCATTTAGCAAAGTGTCCAGCACGAAGCGTCTTGTTCTCTCCCTCTCTTCCACAACACCACTGTGAAGGTGTTCCAAGAGATGACCCTTTTTCTTTCTGATGCTGACTCTACCACAGTGACCGGCAGCTGTATATAGACCATTAAGGCTGCTTCTGTCCAAGATTCTTGGAAGGTCTTTGCAGACCTTCCTGGGTTAAGCCTTGCAAGATCCTTGTGTGTAGATGTACTATCTCTGTTTTCACCACGGAAAAACGGAGCCTGGAGGTTTCTAGCTGCCATTGCACAGCAAGGTTGGGTCAGATGCTGTGCTGCTTCTCCCTTTGCAGACTCCAGGAGATGGATTTGATTTGCTTTGTGTGCTGTCGGGATGTGCTCAGATGCTATGTTGGTGGCTTTCTGTATGGACTTAGAAGAGAGTTCCTAAAGCTTAAGTCTTAATGAGTCTGACCTCCTCAAAACCACAGATTCTTAGATCTTCCCTGGAAAAGGAGCCTAATGACTATTTTGGGCTACTGTTTACCTTCTACCAGGACAGTCAGTCTTAGTTTGAAGATCTTAAGTCACAAAGAATGCGCCACTTCTCTTGATATATTTTCAGCAATGAATTACCCTCTCTGATTAAAAAAATGAGGTCTAATTTGAATTAGTTTCCAACTATTGCTTCCAAAAGCCTTTTCTTGGCTAAATTAAAAGGTCCTTTGATACCTGATAACTTTTCCTGTCAGAGGGAACTTGTAATTCCATAACCGAGTGGTCTTTCAGCTTTTATTTTGAGTAAGTTAAACATGGGGCATTGAGCTGGGAAGTGTTGGGCAGTTTCTTGCCTGGCAGTACCTCAGACTGTGTTTCAGGGTCTCTGGCTTTCAGATTTTGTTTTCTGGATGTAGCACCTTGCATTTGGTTGTATTGAAATCTACTTTGAGTGGCCTTTGCAGTCCAAATTGTTGTGTCTGGTTGGCCTGTCCTCTTCATCTGTCATCCAGAGGACCATTCACAGATCTTGTCTGTGATTATATTAATTTTCAGAGCTATAGTGGACTTCCTGAATCTTACCGGGCTCCATATGAAGCCCAGCAGAACCTTACTACAGCTAACTTTGTTGACGGCAGTTTTCCATGGATGAGTGCTTTTAGTCATCTGTCAGTTGGCCAACTCAAAATCCGTTTAGCTGCTTTGTTGACATAGTAGAGTGGTAATTTTTTAATCAAGATGTCATGTTCAACAAAAGTTTGCCTGTTACATTGCAGCAGTTACCTTTATCAACCTGATTTTGAATCTCATCTAAGAAGGAAATCAGCTTTGTTTGACAAGACCTATTTTCCATAACACTGTGTTGACTGTTGTTAATTTTGTTCCTGTCCTTTTTAAGTCTAGATCAAGTCTGATTGAGTTTTCCCTTATTCTGTCCAGAGCCGATGTCTGGCTGATTGATAGTTACTTGAGTCATCTTTTTGCCCTCTCCTGATGTTGTCATGTTAGAAATGTTTGTCTTCCAAATTTTCTCCTGTGTTCCAAAAAATATTGGAATTGAAGCCTCAGGGTCTCAGAAATGTTGGGACTCTTTGGAGGATTCTTTGAGGACTCTCTGGTTCAACAGCCTGGTCCTCTGAAGCACCTTCTCTTATTGAAATGCAGAGCTGGTAGAGAGCTCGGGAGAGTCTCCAGTCCATTCCCCGCCTTGAGGCAAGATAAAGTGTATCTAGCGCATCCCTGACAAATATGTTCCTAATTTTTCCTTAAAATCTTCCAGTTTAGGAGGTACCCAGCCTCCTTAGGTAGCTGGTAGTGGGTGATTAACCAATTTAGTTAAAAGCTTTTCCCGTATCTTATTTCTCTGTCAAATTAAGACACTTTGCTTCACTCCAGAGGATGTGCAAAATAACCCATCCTCTTGTCTCCGTTGTCACTGATGGGAGTGTTACATTCTCCTTCAGTTTTCTTTCCTCTAGGCTGAACAAGGTCCTTTAATCTGTTCTCATGGATCATATTGTTTCCAAATCTCTTTATAATTTTTGCAGCTTTCCTCTGTACTCTGATGTACTTACTTCTCTCCGAACATGGGCTCGGTACTCTGTGGCCTTGTCAGCATTGTATAAAATGAAGTAATGCTATTTTCCACGTGGCACTCTATTAAAACAATCTGAATTGCCTCCCCCCCCCCGCCCCCCCCCCCCCCCCCCAATCCATTGTATTGTTGACTTATATTCATTTGTGATCCAATATACCCTCTAGGTTATTTTCTCTCGTCCAGCAGCCTAGCTAGTTATTCTTCTCCTGCGCAGCGTATGCTGCTCTTGCACTTGTCTTTATTGAGTTTCACCAGGCTATTTTGCTTTGACACAATTTGATCTTGACACATCCGTGTTGCTTCATGTTTTGCTTTATCCTGTAGTTGCTTTTATATAGGTTGCTTAATAATTTTTCTAGTATCTTCCCACTGATTGCAAGGGCAGTGAAATGTCTAGTTTGCTTTAGAAGCTTTTCCAAACTCCGCTCTGTAGCCATTTCCTTTTTGATCCCAAAAGCACTTTGAAACTTTGTGAGTGAATATAAGTGGATCATCTATATGCAAATTCCTTAATTTCTCCTCTGCTAAGTTATATTTGAGAAAAATCAGCATCTTAAGTGATGCCTGTTTTCATTATGTTGATATTTCATTAAGATGAAAACTAAAAAGTACAAACGTCATACAAGTTAAAATCAATTATTTAAATCAAGGCATTCTTCAATCTTGATTGAATTACTAGACTTAGATATATTTAAATGGGAGTCTGTTCTTTTTATCCCCTGTCAAGACTTACAGTCCAGTGATTACTGCAGCTTTATTGGTTGTAATGAGGTCCAAAATAGTTACTTTGTGTTATAAATTGTCACCTAGCATTTTGGGAAACTAATCCCCTATAATTACTTGCTGCATGAGAGTTTCTGCACCCCTCCTGTCTCCTCCATAACCCCACATCTTTTTTTCCCCCTTCATGTGCCTATGGAGTCATGTACCCTGCTCCCTGCCTCGGTTCTTCCCAGAACCTCCTCCTGGGCTTCACCCACTAAAATACACCGAGTTACTGCCGAGCTGCCCTGGAAATTCAGTTCTTCTGCGGTCCTGATAACTGTCAAAGAGGTGACAGTTCCCCCTCTTTGTAGGGGTACGTTGTAGCCATTGCTTCCCTTTCGTATCTGAACACCGTCGAGCTCATAATTTTAAAGTCCAGTCACATGCTCATCGCATCAGGTTTCATTTTTTTTATTATTGCCGGTCAGGATTTTATTTGTTCCTGCTTGTTACTTAGACTCCGTGCATCCATATATAGCAACAGAAAATTCATTTTCTTTATGGACGCTCTTGTCTGACTTTGAACCTCATTTCCCCTTCTAAGTGTCCTTCTCTTGTGTTTAGCTTATTCCTTTCCTGGATGCATCAGCAGTTTCATCTGGGAAGGTGTCTTATTAGTTGGAAAGATGCTGGCTCTGCAATTCATGATCTCTCTGTTCCCTGCAATATCGTTCCATCAGTCAAATCCAAATATTCTCATCAGTCGTGCAGCCTTGTTCAGTTCGATGACCTTTTTTTGCCTTCTCTTGCATCTAGTACTGGATGCATGTTTTAGCTCAGGGATCAACAACCTGTGGATGTTCAATCAGACTATGAATGGAGTGTGGGGCTAATAGCATTGGCATTTTGAGGCACTCATTTGCAAGAGGCAGCAGGTTGCAATTTCTGACTCTCCCTGAGCTATATGCTCAGCAAAAGCCGCTGCCTTGCGTAAAAGCAAGATACCATTGACTAGCAGATTCCTGTCTGTTCGAGAGGCAGCTTCTACCAGATCCTGCTAGGTTTCTCTTAGCACACTCGAGCATGGGGAAGAAAAAGCCTGGCATGACACCATAAAAAGATTGCCAAACCTTGACTTAGACTTTCCTTTTCAGTTCTTTTCCAGGACCCCTGAAATCTTTTCTCATCTGCTTAGTTCCAGCTGATGCCGAGTTGCTGCTCCCGGTGTGCATGGTTGCTTCTTTTGACCAGAGTGATTAGCCAATATTTGTGATTGTCTGTTGAAAGAGGAAATTGATGACAGCCAGGTATTTCTCAGAGGCAATCGTGCTGATTCACAGAGCATGTTTGCAGAGGCTGGTTTTTCCGAACGCAGTCTGAAGCAAACAGCAGGAGACCATTTTGCTCAGTATTCCAAGGTCGTTTTTTCTTGCCAGCACTAAATACATGTGCGCCCGCACGCACACGTACTCACGTGGAGAGTTTTTCTGTGACTTACACCACGAGTGTTTCTCTGGCTGTCCTTGACTTTCTCGTGTGTTCCTGATGCTCTTCCCTGACGTTTCTGGCTCTGTCAGTAGGCTCGACAGTGTGTGTATTCTCTCCTGTTCTCTGCAGTTTACATAGTTTCCCCTTCTACCAACACAAAGCTTGATGCTCTGTGTTTGTGTTCAGCCCTTGGGAAGCTTTTTTTACTCACATGTGTTTAGGCCAGTCTGTGGCCAGCCTTGCTGGCTTTATCCTTTTCATCCAAAATTCTATGTAACAGAATCGTCTGCAATGGAGATTTTTTTGGATGAATTCGTAATCTGGTTCAGCCTTATGCTTTCACTTCAAGGGACATCTCTCTGCCAGAGAACCGGAATCTCTAAGCTTTCTTTTTGTGGCCGGTATTTTGCTAGTGATGAATGATGATCTCATGGTCAGACTGTGGGAGACGAGCATCCAGTTCTTTCCATGCCCACAGTTTCCCTCTAGTTCACAAACTGCGTAAGCAGTGCCTCGGTTTCCCATTCGGAATATGGCAAAAAGGGTTGGTAATGCCTGTACTTCCCAAGATAGATAAATGAAACATTAGGAGATGCCACAGCGATGACTTCCCCCCCTTTCTCCAGCACATGAAGGAATGAAAAGGTTGTTGACCCTGTGCTCGTGGTCGCCTGCTTGGGTTACAGGGTCGCCTGGTTGGGTTCCTTCATTGTGCCCTTTTAAGTTTTGTACAGGTTTCAAAGCGGCAGCAAGTTAGTCCACTTACATGGAAATGGCTCTTGCAGAAAGTGCGTAACATCAGTGCTGCAGAGACTATTCTGGTGTCTTACTCGTTTCGGTTTACAATTCAGGCTGGTGCCTTTGATCTGTGAGACTCATGATTTGAATCTTATCTCCTTGTGAGACCTCTTTCCCCAGGACTGTGCTGGCAGTCAGGATTAGCTGGGCTTTACTTCGTTAACAATCTTGTTTTTAAATCTGAGAGGACTTCAGCAGAGTTTTCTCCTGGGGCAGGGGTGGCATTGATTCTGGAATATGTCCTTCTTGGTGTTATCAGGATTTTTTGGCTATCAAGATAAGCCGCGGGGCTTACGGATCACTGAGTTTTTTTCCTACGGTGGCAACTGGTGGAAGTTGTATGTGTCTTCAGTGGTTTTAGGTTTTATCTGACCTTCTTATGATTTTACCTTTTTATTATTATTTCATATTTCTTGCTTTGTATGTGTGTTTATATTACCCAAAAGATAGTGGGAACGACATTGGGGAAAACAGTCCCTTATTCTTTGGCTTTTGGTTTCTGCCTGCCCTCCTGAGGTGCTGGCAGGGTACCAGAAGCATGGGCTGTCCCGAGGGAGGAGAAAACAGGGCCACATGGACTTGCTCAGTTAAGTTCTAGAAGCAGGGGATCTTTGTCTTCAAAGTTTGTAACTTGTTCTGATTTAAAAAGAAAATAAAATGGGAAAATCTTAAGGTCCAACACGGTAACACACATTTTCTGTATCTTGACAAGTTTCAAAACTGCTTCACTGTCAGAGTTAATAAATGTGAACTTTTGCAGGTGTCAGATCTGTGGCTCTGTATAAGCGTGGGCTGTTCTGGAGTGAGGTCGCTCATCTAGAAAGTTTTGAATTATGCCCGTTACTGTTACTTCTGGCTATGGCACATCCATAGGAAGAAAAACGTAAATCAGTACCACCCAGTGGACATAAGATACTCATTTTCTTACTAGCAGCCATATAACTTCTCAAGCAATGACTGCTACCTAAAGGGCTAACTGTAAATTCTTGTTGATGCTAAAACAACCTTGTTGATGATAAAAGGTACAACCCCAAACTCCGAGATACTGCAGTGCAAAATAAACTTGAATACAAAGGGACTCTTTGCTGCCATCTGTATCTACGTCTCAGCAGAATAAGAATTGTGGTTATATTTCATGACTGCAAATTCCTGAAGCGCTGGCACCCAAATCCAGAAATCCTGACACTGTTCTTTGAAGACAAGAAGTTTTGTGTAGGTGTCTTGCAGTAATTTTAGCTCATTCCCTTGATACAGCACATACCCTCTCTGAACTAAGGCTTTTGGTTTCCTCCAGATGTAAAATACAGCATGCTCTAAAGGCTCTTCTGGTAGCCAAGTATCAGGAGTAGTATTTTGATGATATAGTATTTAGACTACATACTAAAAACACCTCAAGTACTTTTATGGCTTCCTTCTCAGACCATCTGAGCCACTTACAAACTGTAGTTAACATGAGTGCTTTTAGAGGTAGAGAAGTGTCATTTACCCCAGTTCCCCATCTGTAAAATGTGCATCAGATGGGCTGAGAACCTAGTTTTGTTGCTGGTTTAGGTGGGTGCAAGTCCTCAGTGTTGCAAAAGATGTAGTTCTGCCCTCCATCCTGCCACGCTCTTTAATGTCCCTTGTGCTAAAGGCATCGTTTCATGAGATACTGATGGGACCAATATACCAACACCTTCTGCTTGGAGCTGCCCACCTGTGTGAACTTGTACTTGGGAACACATGGCCAAGGAGAAGGGAGGAAAGGTGAGACCACATCTTCTGGTAAAACCATGAGTTTATTGACTTAAATGACCTTAAATTTGGCTTCAGGAACTAAACCAGCATCCTCAGGGTGTACTTCTACCATGTATTTGAGGAAGGGGACTGACCACCTTGCTACGCCATCTGTGATACTTGTCTGACTGCGTGGTGAGCTGATTCAATGCACTGAACTGGCAGGAGAATAACCTACAGGAAAACCTTGCAAATAACCTGCAGGAAAACCTTGCAAATAACCAAGACAAACCTTGCAAAGCATAAATTGGTAGGGGAAGAATAAGCTCAGGATAATGTCTGGCATCTTCTGGGGCTTCTAGCAGAAGAACTCCCTTTAATTTTTTTTTTTAAATTTATAGCAGTGCAGTGTTTCTTTTGCTGGCTAAAGCAGGTGGACAGTGGCAGCTGACTTGATCTTGTTGTACACCTAGGGGTCTTGCCATTTAGTAAAGAGGGAGCAGGAAAAAATCCGGAGATTACATTTACTTAAGATGTGTTCTCAAGACGAAACACGGATGCTTTGTTGGAGATCAGTAGTCTCAGCAAATCTTTTTATACTGAAATAATTTAATGGGAGTATCCATTTTAAGATTATTGGGGAATATCCAGAGCCTATTCCTGGTACTGAGAGCGGAAATCTGTTTTAATTGGAGCAGCTTTCTGGGAGCCATGCTTCCTGCCAGAGTGGTAACAGTAAGAATGATCAGTAGCCTGAGAGATGATAAAAACCCCAGGCATTTTACATCCATTTCAAGTAGCCTGGGTGCAGTAAGAAACAGAACAAAAATCGGGCAGCACTTGGGAAAACAGAGACTCTGTGTAGGGGATTCGGAGACTATATACTAAACCTCCCTGAAAAGTACCTGAATCAATGGGGACATAGTTCCTGGGTTCACCTTTTGTGTTTGTTTTATTGAATATCTCATACTTAGAGAGGGGATAAGAATCCACTTCTGCCACAAATAGGACTTGAGATTTCTTTGTTACTTATGTATAATTAACCCTGATGATCTCTTCCTGATTTGGTTCATTTCTCTATTTGTAGGCAACATACAAGAGCGAAGAAACAAAACCAATTAAAACTAGGAAACGAAGACAAAATGTTATCAGATAACCAAGGGAAGTTAGATAGCTGGAAGCCTTTAAAAATAGGTTTTTGAAGATAACTGTATCCCTCTAATTTCAGAAGAAAAAAGCATGCAGGTACCTTATTTTTAAACCAGTTCTGTTTTCTGGAATGTCTGGAAAATTGAGCTTAACCATTAAAAGTGCTGCTCCTTCAGCATTTAGTCTTAGAAGTTTTTGTTTACAGGGACAATTTATTCCTGTTTGACAGTGTGCCTGTAATACACATTAGTAACAAAACCTCAGAATTTTGTTCTCACATACTAAACTGAACAGTAAAATGAAAATACTGTATTCAAAAATAAATTTCAGATAATTTGGGATGATGGACGTGAAAACCTCTCTGCTATAAACATATGTTTGTTGCTACAGCAGGAAAGACTGTGCTGTAATCTTCATTTTCATACCCTAATTATAGTTTGAGTCCTCCTAAAATTTACCTCTAATTCCAAGTTTCCTTAACTTAATTGTTTTCAGAGTGATTGCACTATCTATCTCTGATGTATCTGACCAGAAGCAGCTGATTTTTATTTTAACGCTGATTTTCATCTCGGTGTCTTAAAGGCAACAATAGTGCAATATGTTCTTATTTTCTGAAACTGCAGCTGTTTGAAGTGTCATGTATAGACTCATTAGTGAAGTGATATAGCAGAGTCACATTCTTGGACTAAAAGCATATTATGGTTTAGCAAAGGATAAACTGAAATTTGCGGAGAATGCTCTAATTCTCTTTTTCTCTTTGGAAATCTCGAATGCACTGTATTTTAAATATATTTTTCACATTTGGTAGCAGAATCAGTACAGTAAAATAAACCTGTACTAATGCATGCTGTTATGACACAGATGGTTAGTACAGGCATGTAGCAGTATGTTCTCTGTTTTTTTGGGGACCCTTTTAGCAGAACACAAAGGGAGCAATAAGATGGAGATCCATAGTGCAATTTCATAGCAACTGCTGCTTTAAGGAAGTTATCATCTGATTTGAACCTTTTTGCAGAAGTTGGATGCAACAATAGATACAGTAAAGCTATTTATGTGATAAGAGTTGTTTAAATAGGATGTTAGTCATAATAATGGTGTAATTTGCAGGACTCATTGCTGTGTTTTTATTCCCACAGAAATAACAATATGTGTTTGGACTTGCAGGACTCCTGTTGCGGTGGATTTTGGTGGCAGGTTGTCTGATGTGTACTCTTCATCCTGGATGGTGCTGGGCTAGTGCCTTCAGTAGCGCTGGGCGATTAGTTTTGACTTCTGAGCTGGCAGGTGGTCACTAGGTAACTAGTTGGTCTTTGCAAAAGTGCACAGAATGGATGAGAACCCACCTTTAAAGGTTAAAGACATCATTGTGTTTGTATGTGGATTTTCACTTTGAGTTCTTTAGTTTCTCAAAGCTTATGTCTCTTAAAAGCTATAGATCAGGCAAGTTGTGAAAATCCATTTTTCAAAGGTTACTGTTTTCAACTTACCTGTTCGTGATTCTGCCGTGTATACATAGGCATGCAATAAACACCTCTTAAAAATGTCTTCATATAAGAACACTGAGAGACAGCCAAACCTCAAATAATAAAGGAGTGCTTAAAGAATTGAACTCAGTCTTGTTAGAGCAGATCTACTTTGCAAGTTACTGTCAAGTTCATATTAAGTTAATAATGCCTAAATAGGCTGCCAGTTTATTTCTTCACTAGGAAATTAAATCAAGTTGACTGTGCTCAAATTACTCTTTGCAAATTAAGTAGCTCAAAGGAGAGCAGCAGCACTAAGAAGTAAGCCTTGTCCTGCGGTGCCTGCAGACCAGGTGCTGTGCTGAAGCCTCTGGGGATGTATCAACAAATGAAGCTGTGCTTTAAATTGTGTCCCAGAGAACTGTGACATCTGAGGCATTTTAGTACCAAGTGATATTCTGATTAAGAAAATTGGCAGTATGTTATCAAATAAAGATGATGTTAATCACATTAAGAACAGTAGTTGGGTTTCGAACAATGGCCGTTGACAGGATATTGTGGTCAAAGGGATGGAGTCCTAGAAGAGTTTCAACAAACCAGCAGTGGACCCAACTAAAGTATTTTTATTAGTGCTCTTGAAGTAGTGTCAGTACTGTTTGTGAATGACATGTCATACAGAGGGGCAAAGCAATAAATCATGACCTGTTAAACATGGGGAGCAGATGGACACCTCGGTGGAGTCTCCTGCTCCCCGACTGCCCAGGCTGGAGGGACAGTGGAGACCATTCAGCATTCCCACTTAAATGTGCTCATCGAGGGCAGGTATCATCATACGAGGTGGTTCTGATGGCTTGGTACCTTGGGCTTGGCACCTCTGTGTTTGATTTAAGCTGTATTCAAACAAGAGAATAAAATAGATGCAAAGCAATGCTGCTGGAGGTAAGAGTTGCCATGCTTACGAAATGAGGTGGAAGAAGGAGAGAGTTGTATTACGAGTAGTAATGCTGAAAGGGATTAAAAGGTCAGTGATGGGCAAAGCAAGTTAGTGTAAACACTAGGGTTGATAGGGTTGATGCTGTAGCAAAAAAGGCAAATGCTTTTTTTTTTTTTTTTTTTTTTTGGGGGGGGATTCCTGAGCAAGAAAATATTTAAAAGAGAGCAAATCTCATTTCTGTATTTGGTACTCGTGACTTTCGTATGGGAAGATTGTGTATGATTTCCATTTCAACATCTTGAAATAGCTCTTGGATAAGTTGTAGGGGAACAGAAGAAACACAAAAATAGTCTGAGGACTAGAAAAAACACGCACAGAAAAGCTTAGAGCTAAGTCTGTTTAGCTTATCAGGGGAAGCACTTGACTGCAGTAGCATCACAGAGAGAAAATTCCAGGCACTGAGTGTCCTCCCATGCATCCAAGGAAGTCGTACCTAAAATCAGTGTTTTAAAGGGGAAACTGGGCAGTTCAGAGTTGAAGCGAGGCATGGTTTTATTAGGGAGGTGGACCGCCCATTGTAATGAATGATCAAACAAAAAAGAGCACTTTCCATCTCTAGAAATTCCCCTATTGGATCACTTTTCTTTTAAAACTGTACAGGCCAATAGAGGGTATGTTCTTCTTGAGTATTAGGCTCAGTTTGTGGGCAATATTTAGTGGCATGTGGTAGGCAGGAGGGGAATTTCAGGGAAGCTGTGGTCTCTTCTTGGCCTTTAAATTGATGAAACTCTGAACGCATCTTTTCTTCCCAGGCAGAAAGAATTGCAGAAAGGCACCAGGCGCCGTTAACCTGTAGCCGTGTTACAGAGGTTGTGTTAGGAGGTGAAGGAGCTTGCTAATTGAAACATTAGTTTTTACTTAATGGGCCAACCTTCACGTTAAAATTACTGCCTTGTTCTAGTTAAAAATTTCTGTACGGGATGGTAAGGGCGGTTTTGGGTTATAGCTCAAATTAACTGCGAGCTGAAGACAAGCCCTAAAAATGTTGTAGAGCACATGGTGACTGTGGGAACGGAATTGTATTGTTGAGAGTTAAGGGTAAAATTCTTATATTTATAATAGGGAATCACTAAAAGCTGTAAAATACATGTGGAAAGCTGGACTGTTCTGAAATTTGATGATGCTCACAGGGCAATGGGTGGTGGCTGGTGATCTCAATTTAGGATCAGTTGAGGGAGGGATTTATGGCATGAAACCATCTGTATAACCACTACTTACAAACCATCTGTAAACTTTCTTTCTCCCCAAAGTGATCTCATCCTGAGTGTTTACCTCTGGCTGCTGTGCCTTTGGAAAATAATTTAGAAAACTTTATAAAATGGAGTTTGAAGTGCATGTCGGCACCAGCTAAAATGATGCAACAAGAATACTGCAAGGCATGTAAGCAGCAAGACAAAGACTCTATTTAAATCCCCTGGCTCCAGGCGATGTATTATAGTATCTGGATGTCTCCAGATGATCTGTTGTGGTCACTGAAGCCAGGCGTCACTGAGGTACCGGTCAGACCCTATTCATAGTGGTTTTCAGGAAATGTGCCACATGCATTGATCAGTCTTTGTTCTGCATCTAAAACCTATTTCTGCCAGTTCTGCCTTGCAATCAAAACTGCTGGTTTGAGTGATATTTGAAGTGATCTAAGAATACTTTAGATGTATTGTCAAGGGATTCAGTGCTAAATAAATTATAGGAAAGATAAGATCCTAGCAAGCGTTTGGATAACATAAGCAAGACTAATGGTTTTTAACCTGTTTTCTGAACAGTGGGGCATGACTGATCAAAGAAAAAAAAAAAAATTGGCTCAGTGGCTTCTTTGTACCAAAACTTTCAAGAGCTGAGAATGAGCAGCTGAGGTAAGAGATTTAGGGCTTAGGAAAGAACCTGTGTGATGAAAGAAACTGGGGTGGGAGGTTATGAAAGTACAGGTTGACAGCTCTGTCCTTTTTATCAACATTTCCCCATAGGGATCTGCTGTAGAAGACTTTGGGCAGGCTAGTGTAGCCTGGATACTTACTTTTTAATTAATTTTTTTTTAATCAAAGACCTTTATTGTGCTGTAAAGAAGTTTTGAGTTTCTAGAAAGCTGGTCTCCTTTGCCATCTGGGCAAAAAAAGAGCTGAAGAGGTTGAAGGCTGGTCCCTGAGGGGAGGTGACTGTGCTTGAGGAGCCTGGGAAGAAAGGCAAGTGCAAATTTTCAGGTGCCCTCCCTCCTGCCTTTCTTCTGTCTCCGGCAAATAACATTTCTTGTAATTCCTGTCCATGTTTGTCCCTAAAGTAGGAATTTAGGAGTTTGTTTCCATTCCTCATTTTCAGTCAGGGGAAGAAATTAAGAATTTCCCAACGTTTCAGTGTTGCCTGCAGCGGTGGCAACCAGATGTGGTGGTCTGGTAGTGACGATGCTTGCAGGGAGGAGGAAAGATGAGGCTGGAAATGAGCAGGGGAGCTTATGGACACATTGATGCTCGGAGTTATATTTCCTCAGAGGCATTTTAGCCATGTACTTCTTGCATGGCTGAGATGCACCTATTTCTTGGTGTGGCGTAAACACACCAAGATGAAGTTTAAATAAAAAGGGTCGCATTTTGTTGTGGCAGGTCAAAGGCAGAGCGAGGAGCTGGAAGAATAGATCTGTGGTGCCTGGCATGCTACCCTGAGCTGGGCTTGCGAGTGGAAGCTGATAAAGGCCGTGCTTGCGCCAGATTAACTAAGCTGTCCATCTGTTTGGAAGCAGATTATTGGGCAGCATACATGGGTTCTTCTTGTGTAGCTGAGCACAACCACATGGAAAGAGTGGGCCACCTGTGCTGGAAATATATGTGAGAAATCCCTTCTTCATACAGTAGGTCCAAAGTTGAGTGCGGAATCAGGCTGCTTCACAAGCAGGAGTGCGATTTATTAATTCTCATGTAATGGGTCCCCATTTTACAGCCGAGGAACTAAGATCCAAAGAGGATAGTTAAGTATTCATCAGAAAAATATTTGCTCGCAAATACCACATTTGTTTCTTGAGATGTCCGAGGCATGTGTTTTCAGAGAACCTTTGCATCTTCACATAGCTTCATGTATTCAGTACAAAGCTCTGTTGACCACAGATGCGATTGTGAGGTCATAGTATCTAACTTGCAGATTTGGCTTTGAGTGTCCAGAAAATGAAGATTACACAATTAATTAGCTAGAAGGAGTTTTCAGTTGAGCATCATGGAGAATCTCTGTGGCAGAAGCTAGGAAAGACCAGTTCCTTGGGGCAGTATTCATCTTAATGCTTGATGGCAAGACCGTACCTGCTGTTCTTGCAGGTTCTTGTCGTCTGTACTATATGCCATCCAACTTCTTCAGCTGAGAGGGCAAGAGTCCTGCAGACAACAGCTTTATTCACTCTTAAGGCTAATTTTGTTCTTGAACAGATTAAGATAGGTGTCCTAGCAAAAAAAAAAAACACCTGAGTGTGAAGGATCAGTTATCAGTTCTAAAATATCATGTACTATCAGTGCTGGAATTTCTCTTTTTTTTTGTGTGGCTTTGCAATCACAAGTGTATATTCATGCCAGGCTTTGATGAACTAGAAATCTGAAAAACAAAAATTTATAATACGGAACTATGTTTATCATTAAGACTTTAAATAGCAAACACAGCTCAAATATAAATAGTCGATGTGAGGTTGATACTCTTTGTGCAAAGTAACTGTTAGAAGGGACTCATGCTATTTGATGTTTCTTACTATTTTATTTCATTTGATGTTGGAGAATTCTGAGATTGGAAAAATCCTGAATCCTGGGTACCAAAAAACATAATGATGGGGAATTGCAAAGAACCCGTGTGCTGAGCCTGTGGGGATGGAGTAGGGTGCCTGTTGCTGGCATACGTAAAGGGCTGAGTGGAGGAGTAGGAACACAAAATATTCTGTGTTTAATTGTGCAAGTTAACCTGTAAAAGCTGCAGTTTTCAGAGGTCTATAATTTGGCCAGTCAGGGCTGATTTTTATGAGCTTAGTTAAAAACACGTCTTTAATGTCTATTAACTTTGCCTCACCTTTTGGCAAAGTCCTGTAACCAAATTTTGGATAGGAAATACTCAGATAAGGTCTGGACTCCTTAGTGTCAGCAGAAGTGGACCAGTGCTGCCTTCTCAGGGTTGTAGTCCTGCAAAATACATTACAAGTCAGATGCCAAAGGTAGAAAACTGTGGCTTGAACAATTAAAATTTATTCAGGTTGCAATGTCACTGAAACCAAGCAATGGAAAGTGGGAGAAAACCTTTATTAAACGTGTCCGTACCAGCTGCACTTTATGGATACACAATTTTACTTACAGTTATGAAGAACGGTCCTATGCATTTAATGCATTGAAAGACACGTCCACTTTATTTAGCTGGAGAAATTTGGGTACAAAACTACTGTACTTGATGGAAATGTCATTCTTTGCAGTTAAATTTTGCTGTTCCGCTTACTGAAGCGTGTAAGAAAGAGACCTAGAATGATATTCTGACTTTTTCTAGCATCATTTTTTTCCTATAGCCTCTGCATGACATTGTCCTTGACAGGCATCACAAAACATTAAAGATGTTGCACTGACTAATCTAACATTGCTAGCTATGATGGGGTTTCATTGAGCTCAACCAAAATAGCATAGCTGTGTATAAGAACAACAGTTTTATGTGTTTCAGATAGTATCTATAAATCTGTCCTTAACCAATTTTTGAACTTAACTGTTTGTATATGCGCAAATACATGCACACAGCAACTCTTGAGGATGGCCTTAGCTTTATATAGACACACATATATATCTATATATATAGGATTAGACCTTAAAAAGATTTTTTGCTTCTTAGAAAAATAACATCCCTGCCTGTAGTTTATAAGGGAAGTATAAGGTTTGGGTAGAAGTTTCACAAATGAAAACCTTGTCCCTGTTTTGCAGAAGACTTTGTATTGAGTAGACAGTGTACAAAGGAAAACAGAAATAAATAGTGGAAAACACCATATCAGGAGGTGAGCATTACTATTGCTTATGTTTTGTGGTTTGGAAATATTTTTTTGTAGTATGAGAGTAGCAATTGTCTGTGATCAAAGCAGCAAGAAAAATGCAATGCTGTTGAAAGAAACTGGGCTTAAGCCCCTGACCAGGTACCAGTCTCTCTTCTGTCTCCAGATAAGCTTGGATCTGAAAGATGGGCCAACTTCACTTCGTCTGACTCCTTACTGTCCATCACACATCTAGTGATCCTGTAGCTATATAGGTCAGAGACAATGGATATGTGGTATGGTCTTATGTTGGTGGCATTTTTAGTTGGTTGAGATAATGTTTTAAAATACACTGAAAAGCATCTGCTTAGAAATAAATACGAATGTGCTCATTCAATACCAATGTAGGAGATTGTTCTTGAAAAAACATTGCAAGAAGAAAGATGATTTACACCAATTTGTGAAAAACTGGAAATAACAATGTGCAAATTGTGATCACTTGCAACCACTCTTTCACTCCAAGTGTCAGTTTTAATTTTAATCTTATATAAACCATTTGATTGTTGAATATTGCAAAGAAATGTAACCCCCTTGGAAGCAATCAAAAAGAATCCTTCTATTGAGTTAATTAGATACAAATTTGAGTGTGGTTTTTTTTTTTTTAAATAAAGATTAAATGATCTATTCAACTAATTCAGGCTCTACTTGAGATATACACACCTGTGTCTAGCTTGCAGAGGATTTTCCTCATTAATTAAGAGCCCTTTCCTTGTGTTATTACTTAATTGGGTGTCACAGGGAACCTGATGAGACAATGAAATGGTCTTAATTGCATACAAACTAAACGCATGATACTTCACATACTGGAGTGTTCCATGACATGACCCCCAGCTAGTTACCATCTACTGAAAGTGATAGTAATTGCTCAGTAAGAAAATGTAGCCTACTTGATTTAGTATAGCGTTGATTAAACACTTTTCTTTCCTGTAGTTGACTTTCCGCATTTGAGACTTATTTAAGAAGTCTTCCAAGTTCAGCAACATACAGTTTTGAAACATCTAAACGGTCTTGACTGTTGTTTTAAGTTTCAAAAGGGGCATATGCTTCCCCGTGGTTCCAAACTGATAACTACAAAGGTAAACTATTACCTTTAACTTTTAAAAATTACATGCGGGACTTGCTTTTTGTGAGTATGCGTGTGTGGGTGTGGACAGTTGCCAGCTGGGGGCTTGCACGGAAGACGGCTGCCCTCATGGGGTGTAGGGAATGACACTTTAGTCAAGAGACCCACTTACCACCTCTGCCTTTCAGCTGCTTTGGCCACACATATCTTGTCCTCCCCCATTGAAACTGTATCAATCCATTTTTATTCTTTTGCTGGAAAAAAAGCAGTAAGTTTTTCTTACACTTCAGGGATTAATCACTATTCTGCTTCTTCAGCCTCTTCCATCTGTGGTTTGTTTTTTTTTGTTTGTTTGTTTGTTTTTTTCTTTCTTTTGGGAGGGTGGAATGAAGAGTAAAAGAAGAGAACTCTTCCCAATGTCATATCTCTCTCCGCTCATCTTTCCCAAGCAGCAGGTAGATGTGTAAACAACATGCATTATGGATATAGCTGCTGTAGCCTACAGAGCGCTGAGTATCTGCAGTGGAGTTAACCAGTTTTATTCAGCATTAGACAGTAGAGCAACCTATGGGATTGAAAAAACCCCAAAACTTTACATTTTCAGTGCTCATTCAGCCACAGTAACTAGATTCTTCCTTTTTCCCCACGCATTTTCTCCCTTTAAATAACAGGTCTACCTGAAAACCTTGCAGAAACTTTTGGGCTAATCTCTATGCTTATTTGCTACTTTGCAATTGTTTACAAGCTCTGCTGGGGAAGTTAGTCCTGAATAATACTGGTTAAAACTTAGCAAGAAGAAGCTGGAGAGCTTTCAAATGCTTTCATTGTGGAAAGTTCTCTTGTTCAATAGGGTATTTCAATATAAAAAATTGTTGTCGGAGGTAAGATTATATTTTTCTCTCTTTTGCAGTCTGCTAAGGTATTTTTTAGATTTAGGATGAAGAGAGTTTCCATCAAGACAAGGGAAAGACAAAAGCAGGGGACCTAGACACAGAATGTGCATGACACAGGAGCTGAGTTCTTGTATGACTTTGAGCAAGATCTGTAGCTTTTCTGGATATTTGTGTTTCACATCCCTGAAATGGAATGATTGATACTTCCCTTGCAAGGCTGTTTTTAGGCTTCTTGGATAAAACCTTTGCAGGGATCAATTATATAGAAGAAAAGTCCTTGTAGCTCTGGATTTTGGCATTGGTGCCACTTAAAAGTAATGGTGAGAACTGAAGAAAACTGATTTTTATAATGCACTGAAGTCCTTGAGTGCCTTACGTAGTAAGTACTAGCAAAGGTAAGAAGTGGCAGTGAACCTACATGTTATATCTTCTTGATTTTTGTACTTTGGATTTATGTTAATTCCAACAATCACCATCAAAGGAATTTAATAGTGGGAGGATCTGAATAGATTCTTTTTTCATTCTGTTTGTTGTTGTTACACCCTGTTTAATTTTTCCTGTTCTATTTCTGCGTCTAGACACAGTGACTGCATTCTTGGTGGGGAAAAGAGGTAGAGTTGGATTTTAGCATTTACCATCCTATTTAAAATATTTTTTGCTTGCCTTACATTGTTTTCCTTATAGAATAATTTGGATTATGAGACTACTCTGTATCTGACACATTTAGGCCATATATTTATGCTCCGTTTTACTTGCCCAATCAGTTGTCTCGTGTTGAAATAGCAAGAATTTTAAAGAAGCTGCTAGAACTGTTTTGTTATTGCCATGCTTATTTCTAGCCAGGATAAATGGGGAAGTGCTAGAAAATAGGAAACTGCTGTTTGCCCTGAGAAGTTATCTGTGTTGCTTTAAGTGCACTTCTGGCTGTATTTCGATATATTCTTAGAAAGTAACAATTGCTGTGGTAGGATCCTTAGGCTGATCTCTCTGCTATCCTTGGGTTTGTCTATGTATGCACAGCTTGATATTTGGGATTTCTGAATGAGGGTGAGGCCATAAGCCTAAGATACGAGAGGATGTAGTTGTGGGGGACAAAAGCAAGAAGTCTCACTGGAGTACCTCCTCTCTTCCATCCTGTGTGGCCCTTTCCACTATTGCCAGCACAGGCAGGATTGACAGAACTCCTTAAGGTGTGCTGCAGCTGCAGACCTTCCTCTGCATCCCCTCTCCAGGCTGTGGTCGTGAGTGATGCTGCTCTTGCAGGCAAGATTAGAAGTTATTCCTCTTCCTAGTGAAATACATCAAAGATGAAAAATGATTGTGCAAATACTTAAGTAATAACCTTGTCAGGGAAGCTTGACTGCTTCTATTTTTAGGATTGTTGTATTTTATATGAGAAAGGGCTGCAGTAGGCATAATGTAGTTTAAATATTGAATTTCTCTTAAAATTTCCTATTTATTTGGCAAAGGGGATCTTGGAGTCTTGTCTGCTGGGGAGGAAGTGATTATTTTTGTCTGTCCTCCTTTACCTACTTTTATAGATGTGTTCTGTATATCCAAGCCTGCTATTTCGTCATCCTCTTCACCTTTTCTTCAGATTCAGATGCACCTTCATTTGTTTCTGTAGAGAGATTAGTTTTCCTGTTAATTTAAGAAAACGATGGGGTTTTTGCTAAAAACCAGTCTGCACATGTGGGATGGCTGCAGGACATGGGAAGCAAGAATTATGCCTGTCACGATGTACAAATAGCTCGTGCGAGAGTGTAACAAGGGCTGTTAGTGCAGAGCAGAGCCGCAAAACGCATGTGGGGGCTTCGGGAGGACCACAGCACCTCTCCCAGCTGAGGCGGTACCAGACAGGAGAACGTGCCCTTTCCATCGCATTGAGGTGCTGACTTTAACATGAACAAGTGTTAGAAAAGAAGACCAAGATTCCTATAACTTTTAGGCTTGCTTTGCTGTACCCGGGTGTTTATTTTATGCCCGAAGATTGTGTCATTCTTGGGCGTAAATGCAATACTTGTGGCTTACTGAAGCAGGTGGTTTGTGATGTGCAGGGCTTTCCTTGGGTGAGTGCTGCTGAATCTTCAGTTTGTATTGAACCTTCTTGGTTTGTATTTAAAGAAAAAATGAAATTTGTTTTACTCTTGAAAATAACCTGTGCCAGTGTGAGAAAACAGATACAGTGCTGTCTGCGTGGGACTGCAGATGCATGGCTCCATTTCACCCATTGCATCCCAGAGCTTTCCTAGTGTGCAAAGGAGTCACGTAGGTACAATGAAACAGTAAAAGCTTTGCCTGGGAGAGCTGTGATGAGGAGTATTACCTGTGAAGCTGGGAGTGCATCTATTTGCTAATACGATAGATTAATTTGAATCAAGTTGATATTATTGCTGATTTTGATTGTATTGAAGTCAAGGATCTCAGATTGCTGATTTAAAACATTTGATTGTAAACATGTTTTTTTTCTTTTGTGCTTCTGTCTTCCTGAAAGGAGTTTTACTCCCTGCTTGGTACAACCCTTCAAATATTAGCGGTAAATTGTTGCCTTTTCATTAAAATTAGAACTCCTTTATTTTGGCCATTGCTTCTGTGCACACTTATTTAAACAATGACATCTAGTTAGTAATTTGAGAGTCTTTGTTTAATTTTTTTATTAGGTAGGAAATGGAGAATGATACATTTCAGTGATTATGTGTGCTAGTAACTAATGTCAAACTTCCCTTGGAAACTGGAATTCAGTTTAATACAGTGTAGGATGCACAAATGTTTTCTGTTAATAGAGCTACTTCCCATTTGGTGGATTCCTGAGAAAAACAACAGACCTCTCTCAAAACAGACTGCAGTGTTAACAGCAGGTATGAATTGACAGGGTGGTTTCTGGTCACTGCAGACTAGATTTTCAAAGTGTTTGTGCGGTCCTGTCCCTTTTCTGCCCTGCCTCATCCCCACCGGCAAGGAAAGATCTCGGCTCCATCCTCTGACCGTTCAGTGGTTCAGCCCCTATTGGCATCGCCATGCTCGCTACTTCATCCACTGTAATTTTGCACAATGCGTACAGGTGGGAGACAATAGCTACCCGTGAGGAGTGCTGTCCTGGGGCTTGTGTAAGAAGATCCTGTAGGTAAGCAGAACCAGGACCTGGAGCAGATATCCGACTGTTTCGGATCCTCAGGTCCTGTGGAATAAGCCTTTTCTCCCTCATTGTTAGGCAGATGATATCTTCAATGCTTTTGGACTCTTTTAGAAAACTAAAGGGTACATGAAAGTGTGAACCTGTCTCAGCTTGTTTGGTGTAGAAGATAAACATCAAGCTCACTCAAAGCAAAGATGCTTCTTTTTTTTTTCTCCTCAGATCTGTAAGTGCTCTCTTAGCACTTGGATTTTGCAGTAAATATTTTGCATCCTCAAATATGTATGTACCCACTGTAAGGTTTTTATAACAGGCTGAGTGAGTGGAGAGCTGAGCAGGACAGCCGTAGGACTGAGGTCAAGAATACAAGGCTGCATAAAAGCCCCACGCTTCGTCAGAAGGTGAGTATTTTTCTTACGCAGCAGCAATAACAGCAACTACGGAAGGCAAAATAGTCGGGTGCCGTTCCGCTTTATTGACAGCAGCGATTCCTAGGAGTATAAGCTGTGGAGCAGAAAACAATTTCAGCATCTGTTTGAAATGCAGCGTACAGATCTGTTTGCCATGTGATCCATCTAACCATCAAAACCCAGCCGGTGAATTTGTCTAGGCTGATGGCTTGTTTCCTCTGTGGAGAGGCACTTCAAAGGCTGCCGTACAAGTGGTTGACATTCTTCTTCACAGAGACGTGGTTGTTCCAGGAGGTCCATTAATGCAACGCTGCTTACAAGTTCTTCGGGAATTTAAGGGTCTGATTCTCTCATTTACACCAGCGTGGAACTGGATAGGAATTGTAATGACTTGAGCTTTTGTAGTCTGTGTACACGTCCAAAAGAAGAATTAATTTGATGGGTTTTGTGGAAATTAAGGTCAGAAAGGAATATTAGATCATCTGGGCTAATTATGAGTAAATTAGATGGTGCAAATTCTGAGTAGTAAACTAAATACACACTTTCAGTCCTTACGGGCTAAACTCTGTCACAAGTAAGTGATGGGAGAGAAGAGGGTATTAATTGCCAAGTCTGCTCTGATGGGGCATTGCTGAAGGTTCACTTGAGCACAGCTCCTGCAGCAGAGGAAGAGGGAAGGGGATTCCTTCCTTCCTGAACTTAATCTGATACTCGGACTGATCCTGAGCATGTCGGGCACGATGCTCTGGGGTGCCTGAGAAGAGGCTATTGCAGAGGTCACCCCACAACATTGTTGCTCTGTCATCTTTGTAGCTGTATTTTAGGTAGCTGCAGGCTGCGGTTAAATTGCCCTTAGCGTCGTCTTGGCCAGATGAAACAAACCCGGCTTCCTTGACTTGTTTTCATAAGTCCTGTGCTATATGCCCCAGTCATCTTGGTAGCTCTCTGCTGGATTTTCGTTGGGTTGTTTAATGTTGTTCTTGGACGAGGGTGTCTACCACCTGCCAGGTGCTGCCTCACCAGTGCCAAGCTGGGGGCAATAATGACTTCTCTTGACCTGCTAGCCACATTCCTCCTAATGTGAGCCTGTGGTGTTATTCAAGTAATTGATGAAGTTTTTGGACAGTACTAGCCCAAGTATCAGCCCTGCTTTTCTTGTTACTGGCTGCCAACTGGATGTTGAGCCATTGATTGCTGTCCTTTGAGCACAGTAGTCCAGACTGTTTTAAACCCGTTTAGACATGTATCTTTGATTGTAATTATTGCCTTAATATGTAGCTGCAAGGTTTTTATAGACATGTTCAGAGTCTCCAAAAAAGAAAGAAATGTAAAATGGCTGTACAGGTTCCAAGATCAGGAGAGACTGACATAATCATCTGGTTGGATGAAAAACCCTCCCAAAGCTTGGAACAGAGCATTTTTTTTTGTCTTTTAGAAACACTTACTAGTCAAGTAAAGACACAAAGCAATGGTGAGCCCATCATTATTCCTAATAAATGTTTACAGTGTTTAATTGTTCTCTCTCTCCTTTTAAGGAAGTCCCAGTAAAGACGACTACTTCTGGCAGGTTTGAAACAAGCGGAGGCTTCACAGGAGCTGTCTTTCAGGCAGGCGAACTGCAGGAAAGGAGCTTTGGCTTGCACTGACCAGGGTGGAGTGACAGGGCAGAGCCTGATGCTAGATAAATAGTGGGTGGGAAGTGGGATAAGGTCTGAAGCTGTCAGCTACGGAAGGGTTGGGAATGAAGGGGAGGAAATGAGAGCAGTTCCGAGGTGAATGAGGAACCATATGGGGGCCCCTATTTCCAGGGAGAAGGCAGACAGCTGCCGGTGTTTTCCACCAAGCCAAATTTCATGCCCAAAGAGAGGAAGCACAGGTGCAGGAGGATGAAGAGGAGAGGGGAAGGTACATGCTTTCACCTTTCTCCCTCCTGCATCTTCCTAGGGAGGGTAGCAGAGTCTAAGATTCATTAAATCTTGACAGGTCCTTCTGATGTACGCTTGGAAAACTCTTCTGTGTTGGCTCGGTCTTTTATCTGCCGAGTCTTCAGATGCTTACATTTTATCTACTTCTGAACTTTACAGAACTCCAGAAAGCCTTTCAGCCCAATTTAATATGGAATAAAAGAAAAAAGCATGGTTTGATTTCAGACCGAGTCAGTCAAGCAACAGTTAGAAAAGTATAATTAGACTTGTAATTGGAATGCGTCTTAGACAATTAGTTTTTGTAAATGTGTATAATTTAGTCCAAAGTAAAGGGTCAGGAGGAACTTGCTGTGAAAGAGGTTAAGGAATAACATGTATAATTTCTAGGCCTTTTGATGCTAATGTCTGACACAGCTGGAGAGTAGCATGTCCATCTTTTCAATGACTACAAAAATGCAACCTCCAGAAACCTGCAGGTGAGTCAGGGCTTCTTTGTCTCCCAGTATTCATTCCAAGAACAGCCTTAACAAATCCATGGGGGATACTGTAGCAGCAGTGATTTAGCAAATCCCCCATTAAAAAAAAAAAAAAAAAAAAAAAAAAAAAAAGCCCTGTCTGTGAGGTAACGGAGACCTGCTCCGTGGGAGTCCATTCAGCTTTTAAGGAAACTTCTGAGAAATGGCAGTATTTAAGGAGCTGAGCTGTGCTTACCGCGGTTGGAGCTGATCTTATCCCAAACACACGATGTACATTCTTTATGCCAAAAGGGATGCAGTGTCTTACCCGCGCGATTACATAGCAGTAGTCGGGATGTTTTTCTTTTTGCAATCCTTTTGTCAGGAAAGGGGCAGCCATTCAGCCTCAGAGGTCAGCCTAGGAAAAGGGTCTGCTTCACAGACATGTGTTACTCATTTGCTTGGCATTTTTGACACCGCTTATTACAATAGCGTGCAGCTGCTAGTTCCCAGTCTCTTGTTTTGGTGTAGGGATTGAATGGTAAGAGAGAAATGTCAAAACCTCTTACTGGAATCTTACAGCACTGCTTGCACATGTAGTGGGGTGTGCAGGGAATGCCTTCCCAAGACTTAACAGATCCTGCATAATTATGGTTCGCCTTTATAGCTTTAGAAAAACAACTTCAGTGTGTTCGAGTCCAAAAGAATTGATCAGTGGTGCTTGTGACTGGCTGCACCTGGGTTTTACCATAATTCTCTGCCCGTTATTTATGGTTCACAGTCTGCACTGTGCGTGACCCAAGTTTTGTCTGAACAAATGTTGGGGCTAGTGATGTATTTCATGGAAGAAGTCTGCAAAGGAGACTTGCAGCATGATGTAAGGATAGGTGTGGTATCAGTCAGCTACAACAAATGCAAACCCTGAAAGAGTAGGTTCTTATTTCTTGCATTTTGCTGTAATAACAGTAGCAGTCTAACTATATGATTAACAGCGAGAGTCCAAAAGTAGCAGGCTAATAAAATACTGTGCCTTCAAAGAAAAGCCTCAGCTTCTTGCAATTATGAAGTCTGTGCACCAGATAGATGGAGCTTCTGACTCCAGTGTTATTTGTGACCTGCTTGGAACTGAAATGTTTAAAGAGACTGTTTGTTCAATACTCAATGACTTTTTTTTTTTTTTTTTTTTTTAAATTACATCGCATTTGGGTTTAATATAATCCTCTGAACATGGACTAATAGATAAACATTCTCTACAGATAATTTCATCAGTTCCTGTTGTCTTAATTTTTTCTGCTAGCAAGTACTCAAGGTGTTCCTTCTTTTTCCATTGCAAAAAAACCCCACCCCAAAACCCCATAACCTTTTCTATCATGTATCTAATATTTTATAGAGCAATCACAAAGGATAGTAAATTGAGTAAAACATACTATCCTTGGCAGGATTTCCCTTATGACTGAATTCAGTATGAACAAAGAGGACAAGGGCAAATAACTTCACTTATTCAGGTCATTTTTCATAAGAATCATAAGTTAGATAGAAAAGGCCTATTAGATTATCTTGCCTCTCTTCCATCTTGCCAGTTCTGGGTTGTTCTCTACAGTAACCTTGTGAAATTTTACTTGTCCAATGGAAAAAAGATAATTTGCCTGCTGATTATTATTTTTTTTTGAGTTGAAAAGGATGGATGGTTTTCTATCTGGACTAGCAAATACTTCTTACGCTTCTACAAGGCTCATTTTTAATTTCTACAACTGTCTCCTCTTCAGTAGTTTTATGTTCCTCTTTTTGAGCACTGTGATCTTATCGTGAGGCATGTTTCCTACACTTTGGCCTATGTTTTTAATTCCACCCCGTTATTCTAGTTGTTCAAGTATTGGAATAACCCCGAGGCTATCTGTAACAATTTTACCCCATTGTGTTTCTGCCCTTCAAGTGCTTGCCAGGATTAATGTACGAACAACAACAGATTGTTCTTCCTGTATAGTGGGAAATGTTTATAGCGCTCTTCAGATTAAAATAATTTAAAATCCTCTTAAAGATAGGGTTTTTTCCCCCCTAAGAGAGCTACCAGGGAAGTATATGTAAGATGACTTAAACCCCCCCCAAACAATACAAACAAAGCCTCTTAGCAATGGGAAAAGAACATGAATAATTGGATAGAAGCTCATCAGTGTGGCAGCTATGAAGCTTGTGCTGTGTGGCTTTGTCACAAACATGTTTAACTCCACACGCGTGTTTTAATTGCTGTGCAGCTAACAAGCTTCTCACACGTGTGAAGAAAGAAACTGAATTATTCTGACGTTTGCTGCTCTAAATTACAGTTGTATCAGTACCATTACCATGTCCAAAATAATACTAAAATTAATACGAGAGTTTGGAAGGAATTCACGTGTGAGAAGTGTATCTGCTTATCTGCCAGCTAAAAAGTCACTGAGCCAGTAATTTCTTCAATGATCACAGTGTTACAGTCGTGCGGAGGTGCTGATGAAATGACAGATCCCTTCTTGTTTTCCCAAAAAATCTGGGCTGTGACTCTTGAGCGAATGGGGATGTGTCTCGTGTCACTGGGAAATAGGGAATCTGTATGGTTTGATGTAGTAAAATTGTTTGGCACAATTTTGGAGCATAAACTGTGAGGTATGATCCTACACCAGCAGGTCCAGGGACCACGCTCGTGGGTATTCTTCATCTCTTCAGCACTTCAACTGTAAATTGCTAGGGGTTGAATTTTGGAGGGAGAATAAGGGAAAGGAAGGTGGCCAGCTCAGTCTGGGGGGAATTAGGTGCCTTAGTCTGTTAGCATCTTAAAAAAGTCCTAGCATGTATCCTTAGCATCTTAAAAAAGTCTCAGCATCCTGTATTTGGACCTCTCCAGCCTCTGCTGCATTCCTGCATTACTGTAGGCTCTTGGGTAATGTTAGGAAAATCAGGCAAGTCTATAATTTATGAACATGAGACATATTGAATGCAACAGGGAAAACAACTGAAAATTAGGATACACAGAATGAACATTTGTGAAAGCAACAGAGGATTCTTGGAAGCTGGTTGTGTATCTTAATGGAACTGATATGCTGGTATAATGAAGGGAAATAAACCTTTAATATACAACAACACGGCTTTTATGGATAATTGATTTTTATGATACATGTATTTGGTTATATTTTAGTCTAAAAAATGATACATCTTGAGCTTGGGTCTCCTGGTCGGACACGTAAGAAAACAATAATTTATGCTTAACAACATACATAATAGCCCTTCCTCTATCTCCATATCTGCATCTCATATCTTGATGCCAATCCTGGGCAGCCTGAGTCCCGGTCCCCACATGGGACCACAGAGCTGAGGGATGTTGTCCCTGCTTTCTGTGGCTCTGTGTTGTGAAGTTTCTCTGTCTTTCAAAATGGAAGAGGGGACTATGGTCCAAGGCAACCCACAGCGATTGTATTTAAAAATACTCCTTTTTTGGAAGAGTGGTTTAACTGTGGGGTGGAATAAAACTGTGACATCCTTTCTCTCCATTCTCTGTAAAATACATGTATGTAAGGGTGACCATGTACAGACTTGCAATAAATTAATTTTGTTTGCAAAAACACTGTAATTATACAGTTCCCCTGCCAATTTGGCACAGGAAGACAAGTAAAATCTCAAGTGGAATGCTTTCCCCATGAAAAGTCTTTCTGTATGTTTTTTTTTCTTTAGCTTGAACATAATAATCTGATTGGCAAACCTTTTTAAAAATGAATTGCATAGCTTATAGCGTGAAATGATTACCTATATAGGAGTTACCATTTTTGCATACATGGGGGGAAAAAAGCAAACTGTGTGCTGCTAAGGTCTGCTGGGTTGTCCTCTTTGGGAGACTGACGGGCTGCAGTGACCTGGAAGGCATCCAGCTGGTGTGTCTCCTTTGCTACCAGCACTGCATTTCTTCATCTTTTAACTCAATTTCTACTCTTGGTGGCAGCTGTTTAATTCTTCTGCCAAAGATAGTTTCGGGGGGGGGGGGGGGGGGGGGGAAGAACTGCAAAGGAAGGAATTGTTTAGAATATTGGGTCTAAACATAGATGGTGGTGGTGATCGCTGGTTCCATTTTTAGCCTGGCTTCCTAAAGAAGTGAGGCTTATGCAGCAGTGACATCTGTTAGTCTGCTGCTTCCTCACAGATTTTGAGTGCACGGGTCAACTTCAACCAAATTTTGATTAAAAAATAAGTTTTGCTCCAGGTTTTGACGTTTGGTGGCTGGTGACATTTGGGGAAGGGCAGACTCTTGACCTCAGCGGCGATCCCTTTTTGACCGCCCGACGGCAGGCACTGGGAGTGGGACATGGGAGGGAGAAGGGGGTCTTACAAAGCTGGGGAGCAAGAGGGGTGGAGGAGAACTGGGTGCCTCACTGGTGGCTGAGCTGTGATACGACTATCAGGGTAGAGAATAAAAATGATGGGAAAACCAGGTTGCAGTAGTTCCCTGGCTCAAAGAGTGGCCTGTCCTGTGTCATTAGGTAGGCTCCCACCAGAAAGAGATGTCTTCTCCTGGTCTATTCCCACCTTTCCTTATGCTAGCATGAACATTTGTGGATCACTACTACTTATGAAACATTTTTAGCCATGTTATTTGGAGCTTAGATCAGCTTAAAGCAATCGTGAAAGTGAAGCCCAGCGAGGCGGCGATGGGGGAAACCTCTTTGTGGCATGAGTCACTCCTCCTGTCGCACAAAGCCGCTTTGACTTAACGAGCCTGGCTTTGGGCAGGATTAGTCCCGCTGGCTGTGCAGGTTGAGTGTGATCCAAGTGAATGAGCAAGTGTTACTGGGAGAGAAGTATCAGACAGCACCTCAGTGTCAACCCCATGGTGGTTGACTAGAGAAGAGAAGTTGGTGGAGTCTGGTAGAGCTTCCCAGCTTGAGTCCTCATGTTTTCTCTGCTGCTTTGTTCCACGCCATCCAACTTCTGCTGCTAATCTGGGGCTGCTGAAGACCACGTTCTCCTGCATCCATCCCCAGGCAGGCTTTGTGGACATGCATCCCTGGTTCCACCGGCTGTGGGAAAGCAGCGAGGTTGTGTCTTTGGAAATCATAACTGACCTGGAGAATAAGAGCTGTGGTACTAGGTACTTTGCCCCTGTTTCGGATCTGGCAGATGTGCAGAAATGTTTTAAGGGGCCCTTAAGACTTTTTTAATGGGGTGGTAAAATGCTACGACTGCAAAGAGTTCTTTAAGATGCCCTCCCACAGTCTACAGGGAGCTCCCAGTCAAGGGAAGTAAACTGATGACCTGGAAAAAGAAAATGAAGGAAGCAAGATTAGTCTGCTCAACAAGGAATGCCACTGTGGGATTTATTTTGATTCCTGTGCAAGTACCAGTCTGAAAGGCTTTATACAGTGAAATTCTGTGTTTTATAGTTGGAAAGAAAAAAAAAAAGTACTTTTGGTTTGTTTTTTTTTTTGTTTTTTTTTTTTTAATTTTTTGTTCCTGGATGGGGAATATGTGAGTGCTTTGGAGAGGCTACTCTGCATGATATACTTTATTTAGCAACTGTCGTGCCAGTTTGTATGATCTCTAGTGATAGGGCCTGTCCTGGGAAATGTCTGAAATCTAGAATCGTGAAATATTTAGTGGTCAGTTCACTGCTAATGGGCTCCAGATTTGCACCAGTACCGCAGGATCAGTAACAAAAGGCTCTGTGTACCAGTGCCAAGTTGCCTGAGACTGCTCTGATTTTTTAAAGTTTTATTTCAGGTTTTATCAAAAGCAAAATCTGAGTTCAGCAAGGCAGGGTTTAGTTGGTTAAAATCAGCAAAAGCTTGTTTAGTTTTCCCTGCTTGAAGGAAACCTTGAATATGGTACACATAACGTACACAGAAGCTAGTTATTTTTTTCAGCAGTAGATAAATTGATGTGAGAAAAAATATACAGTATTGATTTTTCTTTTCCTGTGGCTTTTGAGAGGTTGTTAATGCAGCAAGTACACAAAAGCACTCATATGTCTGTCTGCACAGTAATCTCTAATAAATTGAGTTTTTTAAAAAACATTTTTAGTCTGTAGTTTCAGTGACTTGATTTGTGGAGTAGATGATATCTCCTGGCACATAATTACTCATTTTTGGGTTGTGTAAAAGGTTGGAGGATAAATTTTGATGCATTATCTGTAGCACTAAACATCTCTCCTATTACTCATGCAAGTTTTTCCTCTGTCTTCCTCCTTATTGTAGCTTAGTAGAGAGGTTTTTAGGAATCAGGTTTTTTCAGTGTTAAAATTTATAGTACAGACACTTTCTAGAGCTAATTCTTGCACATCATGACATGGCAATAGTCATGATCATGGCAAGGGCGATGATTTATATTCAGGAGACCAACCATTTCTTTCTCTCAGGGTCACCAACTGTGTAAACAGGTTAGTGACCATAATGAACCACAACCTTTTGCTTCTTGTTTTCTTTTGGGAAAGAAATAAAAACCTGCAGCAGGACACATGGCGATAATCGTGTTAATGATAAAATAAAAGCAATTTGATAACATATAACAGAATTAGACATCCAAGGAGCTGTCAGTCTGGGGGTGGTAATGATCTGAGGATGCCAAGGAAGGCAATGGGTAGGTGCTGACATGCAGAGCTGTATGAGATATTTGTCTGTGGTTGGGTAATCGTGTGTGTTGGATGTCCAGCAGAAGCACTTCTGAGACTGATGAACAGGTAGGCAGATGGTGACGCTTATGAATCGCTGACATTCAGGGACACTTTCTGTGTGTGTGTTGCTCTTTGTTCATGCTGTTCTGGGCTTGCAGTCAAAATTTTGGGGTCATTAATATTTTCTTTCCATTATCCAGTGGAGGACTGCATTGTGTCCAATTTCTTATGGCCTTACTGCACATATTCAGTGTTACCTTGGATTTGTTGTCCCAAGCCACTAACATTTTTCTTCTTTCTGTATTCTGTTCTCTCCATGTCTAAAGATTTGTAGGTTGCCAGGGTGGGACAGGGACCATGTTGTCACTGCTATGAAAAGAGATGGATGCTGATTATGTTGCTCTGTGGTGGTTCATTCCAAATAACTCATTGTCTTGACAGTAATTTAGTGATCCCAGTTCTCATTATTGTAATCCTTCTTTAATGTCATTCCTCAGGCCGTGAGACATAGGATTTTCACTTGGTCTTTGGTGTCCTCCTAACATACCATACTTGTTCTTATCCAGTTTTCTAGTTTTTCATCTTGTGCTCTTCCTGTGGTGGTTCTCAAGGTCCTGCAAAATCACCTGGAAGCCTTTATATGGAGGAGACTCCATCGTCTTTCAGGACATGGACTTTCAGGACACGGTTTAGTGGGCATGGTGGTGTTGGGTTGACGGTTGGACTTGGTGATCTTAGAGGTCTTTTCCAAACTTAATGATTTGATTTGATTTAAAGAGAGATTTCCTATGGACTTCTGACTCAGAAGATTTTTTTTTTTTTTTTGTCCTGTCCAAATAGGAGAATGGTTGTCTTGAGCTTTTCTTACAGCTCAACTTGAATTGGTAGAAACAAGAAACATTGGCTATGGTTAGAGCTGAGCTCAGACCAGCTGAAGAATGACTGGTGTCCTTCTGTTAGCTGTGGAAAAAGGATCCCAACAAAAAAAAAGAGAGGGGTAAATGCAAGTTGTGGAATCTGGCTCCCTCTCCTTCATGCCACATGCTACCACAAATGCTGCTTGTGATGCTATTGAGTTTACCTCGTCTTTTCCTTTTGTCTCCTTGCATCAAGAAGGAATCAACAACTCAGCCTGGGAAGCTGTGGCAACTTCAGATCACAGACACCCTTTAGCAGGCAGAAACTGTCTGAAGCTCAAGGCACCAACGGTTTCAAGAGCATGAGACATTGCTGTTGCAGACAAAGAAAGAAAACCAGTTGCTATTCCAAACTTGTGCTACGTTGAGACTTCAGCTCTGAAGGCCACAAGCAGACCTTTCGCCATGTTAAATCTGGTGTTATTACACAGGATGATTTTCCTTCCACTAGCTGAGGAGCAAACAATCTCTTTGTGAGTATCACTGGGACCTCACTAAGTCAGGAGATTGAGTTTCAGGGTCTCAGAATAGCTTGCAATTTACCTTCCCTATGCAGTCAGGAAGACACTTCAAATTTTTATAAGGTGATGCCCTTTTTTGACCCAGCAGTGTTTGCCATGGGCGCTGCTGTGTGAAGAGTTCAGTGAGGATGGAGACTGTCACCAATGCTTTGTTCCAGTCTTTTCACTTGGTTATGGGGCCCCTCTTTGAATTGTTGCCTGAAGATGATACTAGCCGTATTATGCAGGAATGTTATTTTATGTATGTGTGGATGTGTGTATTTATACACCACCACCCAATGCAAACGGGACTGTTCTTTTTATATGTTGTTATTCATACTCATCTGAGAAATACATCAGAATTAATACAAAATCTCATTGCTCCTTTATAACTTAAAAATGGAAGGTGCTTGACATAGGGAAAGAGCTGTGCCTAGTTTGTCGTTCTTCATGAAACAATGATGTTAATATTTTTTGGCTTCTCATATTTTTTAATATACTTTTCAGGAGGACTTTTCTTGCTTTAACAGATAAATGCATGATCCGTATGGCTTCTGTTTTCCTGTTGTCTTTACTTTTCCTATACTTTCCTTTATATCTCCATCCAACTGGTTGTACTCGCTTGACTGTTCATACTCCTTTGTATTAAGGAGCACCACTTCTTGTCTTGTTTCCCAGTTGTTGAACATCTCAATGCACTGGATGCAATCTTCTGCAACAGAGTAAAAGGCATTAGGTTTAACCGTTTTTCAGGAATTGGCTTCAGTGGACCAACATTGGCAGTTTTGTGCATGACTTTCTCCCCCTTAATTTTTTACTCAGTGTGCTGTAGTAAGATGTACTTAGTGTTTGTCTGAATTAAACCCAAAGACAAACCACAGAAGATACTATGGTGCCAGAACAGCAAAGGTTGATAGAAAATGTGGAAGCCAAAAAGCCTTTTGCTGTGGATTGAAGGGACGTTAAGTCTGCTTGAAGCATGTGTTCTGAGATATAAAGTGAAATTAAGGACTTCTAAGTCTTACAAGTTCATGGCGTTTCTTTTTTTTTTTTTTTCCGGAAATGCTGATCTTTATTTTTCACTTTTTATGTGCTGTTTAGAAGGTAATGGCTTCCATGGGAGGGACTTGTACATTTGTATGGTTGGCTTTTTATTGCAGTAGGCTTTTAGGAGGTCAAGGAAGCGCACATAGGGGGGCTTTTAAAGTGGACTATGAAATGATTTTGCTTAGCTTTGTTTTATCACTTCTTCAACAAATCTCTCTCTCTCCCCTCAGGTTGCAGCTTTCTAAGCCTTGCCAGCACAAGCAAAACAGTAATGCTCTGCCAGCTCTGCTAACTTCAAATAAAACACGGAGCATATTTAACTTGCATTTGTGCAGAGGCGCTCGTTACAAACACCTCTTTTCTTGCCATAATACTCGTCACAGTTTCTTGATTGCCTCTGGCAGGGGGATGACCGGCTCTGCGGATGATGGGAGCACAGTGGATGCCATTTACTTAGATTCAGCAAGGTTTTCTACATCCTTCTAGCCATACTGGGGAGTGGTGGACTACAAGGTGTGTGGAAAACTGGTTGCAAAGGTCAGTGGTTTGATGTAGCCAGAGGGCTGGTTATGTGTGGCCTCCCTGAGGATTAATACTGGGACCAACACTTTTTAACATCTGTCTCAACAGCTTGGTAGATGGGATAGGATGCACCTTTTGTAAATTAATGGACGGAGCTGAATTGGGAGTGATGCTTGTTGTGATTGTGGGCAGGGCTTCCCATTCAGAAGGATGTTAACAAGGTAGAGACCAGGACTGATGGAAACCCATAAAGCTCAGCAAAGTCCTTTACCTGGGATGGAATAATCCCATGCAAGAGGTTCCCTGGCACAAGAAGAGCAGTGAAATACTGGAGAAGCCTCCATGGTGGTTGTGAGCTGGAGTGCATGATATAGAAGAGGTGATGAGCTGGGTCTGCTCAATCTGGAGGAGGTGCAGGGGGAACCTTATTGCTGCTGTTATCTTCATTTACCCAAAGGGGAGGTTGCAGGGAAGATGGTGTGTGCTTCTCAGGTGTGTAGTGATAAGAGGCAACAGACACAAGTTTGATTTAGGTTACACATGAAAAGCAACCCCAAACTCTGAACTATTGCCTGAGGAAACATGGGAATCCCCATTGGAAAGATTTAGATTAGATAGCACATCTGCCAGGAACAGTTCCAGTATTGTTCTTGCCTTGAAGCTGGGAGTGAGACCATGACTTTTTCTAGTTCTGCTTTTCCATAACCAACCTGTTGGACTTCCATGAAGAAAGTCTCACCTTTTTTTCTTACAAAGGTTGAAAGAACCCACCAAAAACCCATCCTGAAGATACGGTGCATGCCTGTATTATTTGTACTTCTAGAACTGAGCACCCTTTTGCAGTGCATCCATATCTTCTCAGAGGTGGGCACTAGTGTATTCCAAGTCCTAGTTTGTTGGATGCGCAAGCCTTGGATTCAACTTGAAAAGCATCAGGGAAGTATTTGCTACGTATTTTTGCTGCACAGTGAAATACAAATAGCCCTTTTTCACTCCCTCAAGAAACGTTAAAGTCTATTTGGAGGAATAAAAGTGCAGTGCAACATTTAGTCATAAATTGAAGATTTCCAACACCGTGTTGACTTAAAGCATATGTTAGTGAAACATGTCTCTGCTTTGCAGACAATTTTTGTACTTATGCTGTGGCAAGCACATTTAACAAAGCACAGAAAATGTGCTGCCGGGAACAATCCAGCGGTGATGGTAGGGTCATTTAGATGACTTAATAGGTCTTTTTTTTTTCCTAGCTATCTGTATTAAATCAATGATTCATATAAATTATGCCAAAGGGAGTTAATTGTTATTGCATGGTATAAAAAGCTGCCAAACTAAGGGCAAAACTTTCATTGCAGTGCATGAAATAAAATGGAGTTATGTTATGATTGCTGAAAGCATAAAATGGCTGAACCTTTCACCCCTACCAAACAGCATGAAATGAAACTGCCGCAATAATGGCAGGAGCGAAGAAATTTTGGAGGCAAAGGTTTGGAGGTCGTGGCATGTTTGGAGGCTTTGGCACATTTGGAGGTTCTCCAGAACGTGCAACAAAAATTGAATGTGAAATACCCAGCTCAGGGAGAATGCTGTACTTCTCCGTTGCCCAGATCTGCAGAGAAATTTAGGAATTTAACTTCATTGGTTCAGTGGGAGTTGAGCTCCTAAATATCTTTGAGGGATTAGACTGTAGGCTATGTAATATGGTTTATTTCTTATCTCTACAAGAGGGGCACTGCTACTGTCCTCTCTTGCAGCAATGTTATAAAGAAAAATACTTCAGGGTTTGGGGTTTTTTTTTGTGGTCAGATACTGTGAAGATGAGGCTATGTAGGTATCTTAATTAGATAGCTATGGGCAGAGTAATAGGTTTGGCTCAGAATATGTTCTCCAGGCACATTTTCAGGGCTGTTTGAAGATGAATTGTAGCTTTTCTGAGAGAGGGTACATCAAGGACGCTTGAGCAGAAGATGATAAGCGTTGGTGCTAGCCATTGCACGCTGTCGCTTTGGAATATTTCTCACTGAAGTCAGTGGAGAGAAAAAAAAATCCATTACATGTTGCTTAATTTCAATATGCACTTTGCACAAAATCTGACATGGCCCTTTGCTAGGGAAATTGCATTTTAAATGGAAGAAGGTAATATAATGAGAAGAAAACGTGAAACTGGAAACACTGGCTATTATGTAAAGGAGAATGGGTAAAAGATACATTTTTAGGAATTGTTTGGAGGAAAGTCTGGGCCTTTTTGTGCAAGGAAAAGTAGTCTTCTAAGTAGGAGCCAGCATGGCAAAAAAACAGAGGAGCAGGTGGAAGGAGTAGCGTGGAGAGGGGGTCTAGGGTGGGACAGAGGAGGACAGCTGGAGTGGAGATGTTGGCATGTCAGAGCTGCTGAGAGCAACCTGGAGTAATTTGGAATGGGTGCATATATTTTTTAGAGTTGATGTGGAAGTTCAAGAGTACTGACACACTAGAAACTTAGGAAATGGCATTACCGAAAATGGGGAAACTCCACGCTCTCTTGTTACTAAGTGATTAATAATGGATAATTTCTGGCCTGCGTAGTGACCTGACCTGATTGCAAGAAACAAAATGTGTGGGGTAAGGATTAGAGTGCTATTAGGCATGGTCTTTGCTGTGATTGGCCAGTAGTGGAACAGTAAATGATTAAAGTCCTTTGCAAAAGCTGTTACAGGGCTGCAAGAAAGCTTTTTATTTTTCTCTAATATTATCAAGAATTTTTTTGTCCATCTGCAGTATTCAAGAAGGTGAAGTACTTGGGGGAGGGGAGGGTGTATCCGCTATGATCTCTTTAAGAACTGGTCGATATTGCTCTAAATTTTGGGTAGCTTTTTCACTGGCATTGCTACTGTAATATCTGTGTGTCTCTGTGTGGCAAAGGGAATCAAGTGATGAAAAATTAAGTCTATGGTGACAGAAATTGCTAATGACTTCCACAGGAAGGAGAGATTGGGACTACTTTAAACAAGTGCTTAATAGACCCTAGTGAAAGAAATGTTGACTTAACTAATTTTTAATTGCTTTTAAGCTTATTTAAAAGTGAGTTTGTTATTGAAAAGATAAGTAATTAAAGTCCTTGAAAAATTGTGGTGAACTTTGGAAACACCTTCATGGAAAAGCAGGTACCCACCCTAAAATTATTTTTATTGATACCTGATCTTGTATGAATGGCTCAATTAATTACTTGATTAAGTGTAGTTCAGTGTAGCGATGCTGCTCGGAGATGAGTCAACATGTGTATCCTTCAGTTAGAAGACAAAAGATCTGATAAATAGTCAATTGTTGCTTTAGGAAATGTCCTGGTTTCGGCTGGAATAGAGTTAGTTATCTTCCTAGTAGCTGGTACAGTGCTTTATGGATAAGTAAAAAAAATCACTTTTGTGAATAACTTTTTTGACCAGAACTTGTTCTCCCAAGACATACGGGACAGCAGAATTTGGTGTAGTTTCTGGAGATAAGAGGGTTGCTAGCAAAATCATTTGGTCAAGACATAGCTTATACCGGTAAAACGATGATTTCATCAATGTAGCTTAGCTGGTTTTTTTTCAAATGGAAATAATCTTTGTCAATACAAGAATCTGAAAATTGATTTTGTTGTCATGTTTTTGTTGTCATGAGGACAGAGGAGAAAAGATCACACCTCTGCCTTGTGCAGCTATATTAGCAGAACATCATGAAGAGATCAAGGTCTACTGTTAACCTGTAATTTTGTTTTGGAGTTTAACTACAAGCTGTTAGTTGGCTTTACAGGGCAGGACAAAGGATGGATAAAACCATCAGAAGTGGTGAGAGAGGTGTGTGCAGGTCTTGTTCTACTGTTATATCTCACTGTCCTTAAACTGAGTATTCCACTTGACAAATGTATGTCTTATTTTGGAAAGCACGTCTGTCTTTGCTGGAAACATCTGCTTTTCTCCCAAGAGACAAGCCTCCACTGGGAGATTTCATGCAGCATCCTCTGGGTATGTTAAAGGAGCATCGATGAAAACCAGATTCTAAACCCCAATCATAGAATAGTTTGGGTTGGAAAGGACCTTCAAAGGTCATCTAGTCCAACCCCCCTGCCATGGGCAGGGACATCTTCCACTAGATCAGGTTGCTAGATCAGGAGATTCCAAGGATGGAGATAGCACCTCCTCTCTGTGCAACCTCTTCCACTGCTGCTTAACCCCTAATATGAACTTGTTTCTACATTACACCCAGCTGGAATTCCCCTTGCTACCACACGTCCCTGTTGGCTCACTGTGCACCTCTAAGAGTCTGGCTCCATCTTCTCTGTAGGTACTTGCAGGCACCAAGAAGGAGCCCCAAAGCCTTCTCTTCTCCAAGCCGAAAACTCCACCTCCTGCAGCCTTTCCTCCACCTGACCATCTCGATGGCCCTCCGTTGGACTTTGTCTTGTATTGGGGACCCCAGTACTGCTGGTTTCCAAGAGCTAGTATTTCAGATGAAGCTTCGGAAGTACCAAACCAAGGGGAATAATAACTTCCCATGCCAGTAAAACCCAGGATGTGGTTGGCCTTCCCTGTTGCAAGGGCACACTGATTCACAGGCCAGTTCTTGTCTGGCAGGAGCCCAGGTCCTTTCCTGCAGAGCTGCTCCTCACCACGTGCTCTTGCATGGGATTATTCCATCCCAGGTGAGGGACTCTGCAATTGCCTTTGCTGCACCTCTGCGAGTTTCCCATTAGCTCATTTCTTCAGCGTAACAAGATCTCTCCAAACATTAACAATTCCTCTAGTTTATCAGCCACTCCCCTTAATTTGATATGCTTTGTGAACTTGCAAAAAATATTTTCTATCCTGTCTACAAAGTTGTTGAGAAAGCTGTTGAGAAGTACTGGTCCTATGATCAGCCCTGAGGGATGCCACATGCAACCAGCCAGCAGCTGAACTTTGAGCTATGGAAAACCTCCTTTTCAGTCTGACAGCCCAGCAAATTTTCCATGCACCTTGTAGCCAAATTGGGTAGATTAGAAGGATGTAATGGTGGGAGATCATGTGGAAATGGTGCAATGGTGGGAGACCGTGTAGAAAACCTTGCTAAAGTCGAGGTAAGTGCCACCCGCTGCGCTCACATCATACGCAAATCTGGTCATCCCCCTGCCAGAGGCAGTCAGGGTGTGATTGCTGTCATCCTTCAAATTTGATATCGAAAAGCCACGTTCCTCAGCATCCTTGGATATGTCCTGTCTGGTCCTGGGGACTTCTGTGTCCTTGGCTTATTTAATTAGTCCTTAATTTAGTCCTCTGTCCTCCATGGAGGGTAGCACCTGTCTCCTCAAACCCTGCTACTAGACAGTGTATTGAGCCTAATTATTCTGATAGAGTTTGGAGATTTAAGAAAAACTTTCCTTAGTAGACGGACTGTATAAATTGAAGTAGATTAATAAACTAGGCTAGAACATAATGCCATTTGCTATTCTAAATGTAATAAAGTGAAAATCAAGAATGAGTATGTTTGTTTCCAGTGTGTATTTTTCTGGATTACAAAATGTGGCAGATGTGGTATATAGCAACAGTTCTTTGTAAACTGGTGTGTTTTAAAGACTGGCTTAGATGATTTAGTCTTTTTTAAATAGACGTAAATATAAAAGCAAACCAGATCTCACTCTGTTTGTTTAAGTCTCTCTTATCTGCTGATGTGAGTTCAGATTAGAGTGGCTGACTTAAATATCTTGAATCCACCCATCCTGCCAGTGTGACGGCTCCAAGCTCTGCACCTGAATCCTCTCCGGCGCTGAAATCCAGAGCTCAACAGTAGCAGGGAACTGAGCTGCCCAGGCAAAACACGGCTGATATTTTGGTAGCGATTGTCCTTTTACCAATCTTTGGCTCTAAAAGTAACCCCTCCAGTTTTCCAGTGGATTAGACTTTTTTTTTTTTTAATCAGTAACTGGTCAGTAAGTAAAAATGGAGATGGGATTTGCTGCTTTTCCTAATCTCGCTCTGCCCTTCTAGCCTTGATATGGCATCCTTCAAGCAGGAAAGTAATTCTAACAATGTAGTGGAAGAAATGATGTAAAAGGGAGGTGTGGCCAGGGGTGATACTCAGCAGATGAATACCGACATTAGTCACTTGTCTTTCTTGCAAGCCGAGACAACAGGATGTTCCTGGAGGAAGGATGATGCCCAATTTTGTTGGTTTTAATGACTCCCGCACTTTTCTTGCATCTCTAGTTCATATTTGTATCCTGTACGTAAAAAAAAAAAGGTGGCTCTGTGTAAGATATAAGACTCTTGAGTTTAAAGAACCCTTTAATTTTAGAAACTCATTGCACACCTTGAGATGTTGAGTCATTGTGTATCTTGACATGGAGTTTTCATGGATGTGTGTGAAGTTGCTAGTGAAGCACGTGTGCGTGTTCCCATGCTGGCTGGGGAGCTTGCTGCTTCCAGTCCCTTTTCACCCTCTTCCTTCAAGAGCTCTTTCCCCTCCAGACTTGCCAAAGTCATCGCTGGTGATCCCCAACCTCCTCTCACCAGTTGGACAGGACAAGTGCCAGGCATGGGTCTTTGCTTGCCCAGCTCTTGGCAGGAGCAAGCTCAGGAGATACAAGCAGTCCTGGTAGCCTTTCTCTCCTAAGCACCACCAATGTGCTGTGGCATCTGGGGAGACCAGGGGTGAATTTGTGCTTGTGGTGTCCTTTTCGCTCAATGCAAATTCTCTTGGCTACGTCTTGTATTTTCTTTCTTCAGGGTGAAGTGTTTTTCTTGGGAGGTTCACTCTTCCTCTGCTGCCTGTTCCCATTGCTGGGCTCCCGTAACTGTGCTGGTACAACTATCTCAGGGGCCATATGGTGAACCAGATCAGTGAACAGCAAAAAAGGTTATTTTTAACCCAGATCAGTTCACTAATCTGGTTCACTGTACAGCTCCGTAGCAGTCGTGTTGGTACAAAGGCAACTGGCAATTTTTGAGGGGAGGAAAGACGGGAAGGCGCTTCCAGCCAGTAATGTCCCTGCGGTTTCCTGCCATGTTTTCTGCCTTCCAAAATTATTTCTTTCCAGGCGTTTATTTCCTGCTAGGTATTTTCACAGATGTTTTGGCTTCCAATTCCTCCAGGTGGATCTCATCTGATATTTTTTTTGCCAATACCTCTGGTTTCTCAGGGCTTGTTTTTTGTTGGGTTTTTTTTTTTTTTAATGTGCCCTGAGAAATGAACTCAACTCCGATCTGTATAATCTGTGTATGTTCATTAACTTTTTGCCCTATTCTTCCTTAATTTAGATACCAAATGCATTAGGCTGTACGACAAATGTCTGTGGTATCCTCTCTATGGTATCTCCTTGCTCCCAACCCAATACCATACCCTTTATTATTGCCTTTAAGTTCTAGTCCTTTACTTGTATTCACTGTGTAAGTAAAGGTGTCTGAATTAACTTTCAGCATAAAACACTGTCAGTGCTTTTCCTAATGTCCAAATAGATTGTCTGTCATGTTCTCATTAATCCCTCTTTTGTAATGCTGTGAAGGCTTGTGTTAGTTTTTCTTAGATTTTATTTTTTTTAAATAGAGGTAAAGGTCAAACTGGGGCTGCTATTGCTGAAAGGTTTATTTTTATTTTTAAGATGATGGCTGCATATAATTTTTTAATAGTGAAACTTTCTGAAGGTTGAGCATTGTCAATAGTGCAGTAAATCGTTTCCTTCAATTAACGCTAATCTTAGATAATTAAATTGTTTTCTTTTGACTACAAAGTCATCTGCAACTTAGAAACCTCTAAGTGTCTTGTAATACATAAATTGCACAAGTGAGAATAACTAATCCAGAATCAATACTTAAAGAACCGGTTTTGAAAAATTGACGAAAACGGGAGGTGAATAACTTCAAAATCTACTTTTGAAGAATTTTTCCTGCTGGAATTAGAAATGTGTTTGAAACAAGTACAAGCCCAATGTATGAGGCTATGCACATTCAGTGTCAGCCCTCCCTGCTGCCCCAAAGGACGTTTATTCTGTAATCTCAGTCAATTTAATTTTATTTATTGGAGCCTGGAAGATCCCTTCCCATATTGCTGTGTTTGGATACTCAGAGGGTTAAACACAAAAAGTTGTGGAATAGGATTTAAAGGAAGGTGCCTGGCTCCAGTCAAGCATCATTAGACCTTGTCCTGTTCGATTTTAGATCCTAATGTTTTTCTCTTCCTTCAAAAATCCCGGTCTCGGTGAATGTCCGGATGGATGACCATGCAATTCAAGGGACTCAAGCGGTACGGAAGGTTTTTGAGATGGAAAATTGGCTCATGAGGAAAGTTTGGCAGTGCTGTCCAACTGAATAAAGTTATTTTCTCAGTGGAGAATGCTGTATTTTTGCTCTTCAGCATGTCAGACACTTAGTGAATGTTTTTATTTTCATTTGATAAGTAGTTGTGGAGTGTATTTTTAAATGAATTATGCTAACACTATTTTATCATAACAATCTGCAATCTATCAAGGCAGGTTTTTTAATCACTATGTTCTAATTAATTCTTAATCTATTTTATAATCCATGTACCCAGCTCCTACCACTGGAGTCCAGTTTTATAGAAAGAAGAACAAAAGTAATGGATAAAAAGGGGGAATTGTAGAAGAATAATTGTAATAAGATCATTGTGATGGTGTAGGTACTAAAACAAAAGCAGCAAACTAAATTTTGGTCATAGGAGGGGAGGATAGAATTAAAATGAAAAATATTGTATTGCTGCTTGAAATACCACATTTAATTGATGAAGATATTGGGGAACAAGTTTTTTTACTAAGTAGCTGCAGTAATCTTAAAAGGAAATGTTAAGGGATTTAAACTTTTTCACACCAAGAAGAAAGTGGGAGGGGTGGGAGGACTTCATTATGGAGTAGGCTGTAGGAACCCTGTTAAGTTTCTTTGCTCAACTTGACAGAGGTAAATTGCTTTAAAAGCCAGAGCACGTAATCGAATAATTAGGAAATTAGAAGTTAATGGGAAGCTTGCACAAAACATATTCTACATGAATTAATGAATTTATTCAGCAAGCTGGGGCAACTTTGGCTCCAGAAAAGGAGTTGACAAGGGTTGGTAGGAAGTCTAGTGTAGTAAGCAGGAGCTGGGAGAGTCTTGACTCTCAAGCGAGATGGTTTTCCACTTGCAGTTGCAAAAATCTGCTGTACAAGCAAAGAAGGCAAAAATCTGTGAGGACTGAAGAGAGAAGGTTTAGCAACATTCCATATCTCTAAAAAACCCAAACAGGACAAACCCCTCACCACCAAGAAACAAGCACCTCCCAAACTCAATAAGGCATCCAAGTATCTTCTTCATACGTCTCAGCTGGTCAAAGTACCTTCTTCAGACATCTCAGCTGTTCGTGGCTGGCAGTGCCTCTGCTCATAGAGGGGGGTGCCTGGTGGGTGAGTGGATGAGGATGGTTCCAGCATCTCTTCCAGACCCTCTAATATCCAGATCATAACTTTAAAATAAAAAGATCAATAATATTGGCCAAGCATGAAAGACTTTTCCAGCTAGTGAATATTTCTCCTTTTCTTCTTTCCATATTTAATTTCAGGAAAAACTGTGTAGTTTTTTCAGGCAGTCCTACCTATGGTAACATTGTCAGCCCAATAACTGGGGGAGCTGATGCTCTGCCTTTGCTAAAGGAGGTGGATTCCAGCTTTCCATCAGTGTTTGCCTTGCCTCGGCTTGCCAGTGAGAGATCAGCAGTTGGCTTTCCGTGGTACCACCGGATGATGACGATACCTCCGTCAGGTCTGAAACTGAGCCTGCAAGAGACCGCTGGGGTGGCAGGAGTGGGAAAAGACAACCTGCATCTCTTGGGGAAGGCAGGGTTGTTTCTTCTGTATTTTTGAAGTCTTTGCTCCCCATTCTCTTGTCTTTCTCTGTTCTTTTAACAGATGGAGCAATGAGCCTGGTGAAACTTAGAGACAACCAGGAAAAAATTAATATTATCATTGACAAGGAGAGCTGCCTTCTTCCCTAATGCTCTTCCCCAAGGAAGCAGTAATCATATTTACTTGATAGGCACTTGTGTGCTGGATAACTGCTCCTTTTGATTTGTAGATGCTTCATGTGAAAGCTCCAGCTAGCTCTTCAGGGAGTGGCACATAGTTTCTTCAGGTGTGTACTGAAGGACTTAACATGTTGCCCAGCATTTTTAGATGGGTATTAAAAATGCCATGTTACAATTCAAATGTCCACCCTAGATATGCTGTATGCCTGCTGGTCTTCAGCACTAAAATGACTGTATTCCCTTGGCTTGCCTTTTTTTATTGTTAATCTACAGAGAGGCAAGCTGTTCTCTTCCCTTTCTACACGAGAGGCTGAGGTTTCTCCAACTGCTGCTCCTCTCCCACTGATTTCAAGAGGAGCAACATTTGCTGGTAGAGCTGCACCAGTGTGCTGAACAGGGGGGCTTAATCCGAGATCACACTCTTGATGAACATGGTCGTGCCAGAAGAACTTCCCAATGTTGTGCTATTTCCCTAAATTTTCCAAATTTCTCCTCACATGTCATGTTTTCCCTCTGTAAAATATATTTTGTTTTTCTCATTCTCTAATGAATGTCTTTGTACTTGAAGGCCTTGATTGGGACTGACTGTGTTTCTGCAGATATGTCTGAATTTTGCATGTGTATGGCATCGCTGTGGTTAGAGAACATGGCAGTCCAGGACTCCAGCTGAAGAGGGGTGGGAGATGGGGTACAGCACGAAGCAAGAGAGCATGGTGAGGAATCTGACACAGCTTCAATTACATTTACATTTTGCACCTTCTCACACACTCAAGTTAAGTGAAGATCCATGTGAAACTAGATTTCTTTTGTGTTTGTACTCATTTGAATGATTTCTCTTAAATTCTGACCATTTACGACTGGTTTTTGAATGGTGACTGAGGGCAGTGATGTGTGTGTGTGTGTGTAGGCATTTGGATAACCTCCATCTCCGTGCAGCTCATCACAGCTTCTCTCTGCAGTAGCAGCATCCAGTTATTATGATCCTAATCGTTTTGACTTCTGGTCAAGAAAAAACAGAAAAGGGACCAAAAAACCCCCCGAAAAAGGGTGATTCTGCTCAGTGTCTGTGTGGTAGCACAATACAAGAAGGTATTGATGCTGTTGCAGCTAAAGAAAGATCCCACCGACAAGGTTAATGGGAGGTGGGTACAGTACTTCTCTCTGTCTCTTTAGCAGCTAGAGACGAACAAAAAGGTGAACTTTCTGATAATCCCGCAGCATTAAAGGTTGCTGCAATACTGTCCTCCTGCTAAATTGAGGGGGAGCCTGGAAACCCTCATGTATTCAGCACACGCATCAGTGTTGGACACGTCTGGGGAACCTTTAGTATTTGCTAAGCAGAGCTTAATGACTTCCTTGGCCATACAAGTGTAAAGATGTAAAAATGTTCCAAAACTTGGACTTGAAGCAAATTTAGCTATCAAACCAGCTCTGCTAAATGAAATAGTAATGGCAAAGGCATCGAGATTCGAGGTGTAAAAGCAGTGGAAGGAATGATTGTTGATCCCATGGTTGATGCTGAGCCTAGCATAGCTGGCAAGGCATGCTTTTCACAAAATTGCTAAAGGGTGGAGGAAGACTTGGGGGAGGTGGTTTTCTCCCCCATTTGCTTGGACCCAGATTATTTTCTGCTTCTTTCTTGCCACAAAGGGAGTCATTTGTTTAATTTTACAAAATGTTACTGAAGCTGTTGGAACTGAAACTGCAGCCCACGTCTTCTTGATAAATGACTGTGTGTATTCCTGGAAGGAAGTTAAAATGGGGCTGTGTTATATTTGGTACCTCCCGAAGCACTGAGGCTACTTTGAGTACAGAATGTGCTCAAAGAGACTAATTTGCCACTGCAGAGCTTGATGTGATGAGATTTGTCAAGTCGTCGTTCCTGCTGGAATTCACTTATGCTTTCCTCTCTCTCCTCAAGATGTTTGCTTATATATTTAGAGTTGTTATGTCTTTGAACTGGGGGACCATAAAGGCAAGTTAAAAAGCCTAAAACCAGGATTAAATTCCAAGCAATGAATATGCTTACTATAAGGTTGAAATACAGAAGTCAAGAACCCATACAACAGGTGGAAATATTACTGAGCCGTTTCCCTGAGTGCGCTCACGCTCTTGGTAACAACAGTGTTGGGATTATCTGGATGTTTGAGCATCAGCAGTGTGGATTTTGACTTCATTCCAATGATGCCATCTCAGATGGTATGGTGGTAGTTTTCTGCAGTAGGCGATTCTGGGAACTTCAGTAAAAATCAAGATTTATCTTTTTTTTTTTTTTTTTTTTTTTTTTTTTCTCCTGTTCATTTCCAATTTCATGCTGTTTCCTTTGCTGGGCTTGGAGGGCCTCTTCATGTAATACTGCAGGGAAAGGTGGGAAGGATCGGCACTCCCAAAGAAACCCTCTGTTGTTTTACAGGATTCAATGTTTTCTGCATCCTGTTTTCTCCCCGAGAGTGTTTTTTGAGTGAATGTAAACTAACACTGGATCAGTGGTTAGAAGCAATGAAAAAATATTTAATGTAAACCTTTTGGTACTGGGTTGATTAAAATAAACAACTGTTAGAAGGAGCACTGGTCCTGGTTTGTGAACAGTAGGTTTTCTGTTCCTCTGTATAATGCATAAAGCATGTGGAGCTGCTTGAGAGCTTTTTTTGTGTGCTGTACTTTAATTTGAGGTATTTCGTTTTCAGTTGTCTGAGCTTTTGTGTCAGCTGGGAAGGGAGGGCGTAGGAGTAATGTGTAAAACTTTATTTGGCCTGTTCAGTCCCAAATCCTGACAAATAGCTGGTTAACAAGTATTTAAATGAAAGCTTGAACTTTGTTTTCTCCCTTTTGAAAGCTGAGAAGATCCTAGTTCTGATTTTATCCGCTCCTGATGCTGTTTGTTTCTAGTTTCTATGCAATTTTTCAGCAGAGCGTAGGCAAAGCATAGTTGATGTAGACTTTGTGCGAGACGCCCCATGTGAGTATTCCACCCAAAGTCATTGAGCTGTAGTGTATAGCTGCGGAAAGATTTCGTGTCTTGATTTGAAGGTGCAAATGTTGAATTTCTGCTGTTTTTCTCCCTATACCTGTGGTGATGGAAAAGCGTATCTTTGGTATTTTTAGGGGAAGGCAAGTTGAGGTATTTATTTGTAGGAGACATGCAGTAAATACGCATATCTATTTGTTTAACGATAGCAGGTAGGAAACGTGAGTGGCAGATCATTTACATTACGCTGTCTTTTTTGCAACTGATGAGATCATTTACATTACGCTGTCTTTTTTGCAACTGATGATCTTTTAGCTGGCTTCTGTATCCCTTCTCTCTCCTTCTCTTATCCTGCATCTCCATCGCTCCTCCTTTTTTTGACTGCACTTCTTACCTGTACCCACTTCTCCTTTTGCTCTGGTGTAGAAAAAGACCACTCTTTGCTAGAAAGAGCCGTGTTTTCTGTCTGACAGGTTTGCCCGCAGAGCCTCACGGGTCTCTCTCTTTCTCTCTGTTGGTTGCTGCTGCAGAGCTGTGGAATGCTGTGAAGACTCACTGCCCTGCAGCCGTAGGCAGACTCCTCTCCGGATTATCTCCTTCTGAAGGAAGCTCGTATCCAAGAGGTATCAATTCATGTTTTACATGCACCCTTCAATTGTAGCACTTGAGTTTAGATACTCCTCCAAAGACCTTTTTCCCTACTCCCTCCACAGACAGAAAAGCTTTGGATGCCATGGAGATTGCAAATATTGATTAGAAAGTGTTGGTGTTTGGTATGGGTTGGACCCTTGTTTATATTAAATGAACTTTGGTGCAGAATCGCGTTACATTTTAAACTAAGCAATAATTTCTGACTTAAGAAATGCATAAGCTGAAACTCTGGCAACACTGTATGTAGCGTATTTTATTGTGTTATTTATAAAGTTAATAAACCTAAGGTAATCAGCAGACTGGAGTAGAACACATAGTAGGTATGTGCTGCTCCTATAAAGAATTGTGAGAGTTAGGGTTTTTTTAGTGTTTATTAGTCTTAATATATTCTTAGTAAATAATTTATTTTTGGTTTGTATTAAAAAGAAGGCAAAAAGTACTGCTTGTGTTCGCTAGCTGAGTCAAAATCACTGGGTTGGCAAAGGCATGATTCCTGGTATAAATTTCTGTCATTTGCCTGTAGACAGGCAAATTATTTTCTAATAGTTTATTTGCAGTCTTTCATAAAAGAAAGCTAGAAACATTTTTTTAAAATACAAACTTTGCAGTGTAATGTGGTCTGTAAATTGGTTGGAGCAGGTTCTGTTGTAACTATTTATTTTTGTATACGGTGCCTAGCATTATGAGACCTGAACAGGTCAAGCCCTCTAAGCATTTATATATAAAAAAATCAAATATGTTTTAATAGTGGTATAATGTGATATACAGCTAGCTATTAAATATGAACATACCACTTCAGGAAATCCCTGTGCTGCACACGGTTATGGGCTGGAAAGTATGCTGGGCAAATGTCTGTACGCCTGCCCTGTGCTTAAATTTTCCCCTAGATATTCACACTTGGTTGTTGCTGCAGAGAAGACACTGGGATAGCTGAAGTGTCAGTCTGACCCAATCCAGCTGTTCTTGTGAAGGATTATGGAAAAAACAGGGTTGACTTTTTTTTTCTCCCCTTTTATATGTTTTGCTGCTTGCCTAGTAACATGAACTTTAAATGTCAGCTGCCAGGATACTCACTGAGTGTTCTGCTCCCACTCAAGTCAGATTTGCTGAAAACCAGATGCAGGGAGACAACAACAGTGCTGATGGGTACTCTCTGCTCTTGGATCCACTGCACTGCACCGGGATCGAACACTTAAGCTTGCTGTTACCCTTACCCTCCCAATATTTTAGCACACAGAAGCGCTCCAGCCCTGCTTTGGAAAAAACCTGCCCTGATTAGATAGACGCCTGTTCTTTGGGTATGGATGAAATCAGGCTGTTGTTTCTTCCTCATCCCATCCTCATCAACTCAACTCATCTTAGGTGGGATGGGACAGAAAGTGCAAAGTATTTCTGAAAAGCTTTGCTTCCTCCTTGCTTGTGCCAATCTTGAAGTAACAACGATGGGCTCCTTTCCATCTCTCTCTTCCCCTTTTTGTTGAATATCATGCTAGAAAAAAGGATAAAGAAAAAAAAAAAGGACTTTGATGCTGCTCTTGTCCCCTTTTTCTGCATACTGCTCCCCATATCTCCAAGTCGAAGCAACAGCAGGAGACACAGTTGAGGCTACGCTGCTTTCTCTAGGCCTGAGAAACAGAGGTACAGGGCTGCAGAAGGGAGAGAGGCAAAGCCAAGGGTGTGCATTTGATGGGTTGTGAGGTAGAGAGAAAGCAGAGATTGGGGCTGAGTTGTTCAGACAGGAGAATTGGGACCGGCACTGATGGGAGATCTAGAAGACAAGATGTTTTTTCAAATGAGAATATGTTGTGAAGTGTTGGCTTTGCATCAGAAAGAGAGCTTCTGGTCCATGGGGCTCCTGGTCCAATTCATTTTCAGATTAAGAAACTTAAGTTTAACCTTTGTGTGTGCTAGGTGTCTGAGCTCCCAGCCTGGTCCCTGGAGATCTCGAGAGTGGAATTGATGGAGCCTTGGGAGATTTGGCTGACTAGCTACTAGTTGTCCTCTTCAAGCTGATTGGGGTTGCTCTCAAAGCTGTGACTGCCCTGCATGGGATCTCTACCAGCCACTTCAGACATTTATTTTTCAGGTGTCTTTATCTTGGGTTGAAACTCCTGCTTTTAGACTCATGATGGTAAACAGTGTTCAGAAATCAAAAGGCAGAAGAAATTTTGTTAAATGCTTGAATGTGTGTGTGCCCAACCTCTTAACTTGGTTTACTTAGGTCATTTCCTGCTTGGGAAGTACTGCACTCCCCCAGATCCAAAGTGGAACTCCAGCAATTAAATAGTTAATGTGTGTGTGTGTGTGTGTGTGTAAAATTCATGTGTATCTAAAAATACCTCTCTTATCTGTGTAATGGTTTGGTTTGATGTAAATATTTTTAAATGTGCTTTTACATTAGGCTGGTTTATATATACTGTGTGTGAGTGGAATTTGGTGTGCGGTTAACTGGGCCTGGACTTTATGTATTTCCATTCACCTCAACTCATACAGAAAATTCCTGATCTCTAGTCTCCTGACCATTTATGCCAGTTTGGTGGGGTTCATTTGGTGGTCTTCAATGGGCTGGGAATGCACCAAATCCAGAGATGAAGTGAAGCATCTTGCCAGCGGGTGATGGATACTTCTCTGCTGTTGGGGCATGGGTACCTCACTTAGCAAATTTTAGTGCATGAGCAAATCCTTTGTTCACAGATCTTAAGTTTTCTTGAATTGTCAGCTCTGTTTTGGAGAATAAATTTCCTTTCAGAGAACATATGATACGGAAGGTGACTTCTGTCAAGCTGAGTTATGTACTGTGTCCAGCTCTGGGGTCTCCAGTACAAGACAGACATGGACCTGTTGGAGCGGGTCCAGAGGAGGCCACAGAAATGATCCGAGGGCTGGAACACCTCTGCTGTGAGGAAAGGCTGAGAGAGTTGGGGTTGTTCAGCCTGGAGAAGAGAAGGCTCTGGGGAGACCTTACAGCAGCCTTCCAGTACTTAAAGGGGGCTTATAAGAAAGACAGAGACTTTTCACCAAGACCTGTAGTGACAGGACAAAGTGCAGTGGTTTTAAGCTGAAGGAGGGTAGGTTTAGATTGGACATAGGAGAAGTGTTTTACGATGGTGGTGAGACACTGGCAGAGGTTGCCCAGAGCAGTTGTGGCTGCCCCATCCCTGGCAGTGTTCAAGGCCAGGCTGGATGGGGCTTTGAGCAACCTGGTCTAGTGGAAGGTGTCCCTGTCCGTGGCAGGGGGTTGGAACTAGATGGTCTTTGAAGGTCTCTTCCAACCCAAACCATTCTGTGATTCTATGATTCTAGGTAGGTCCCAGGATCCTATGAGACATCATATAATTGTTTAAGAGTGAAAGGAGATCCCTGTCCCTTGTTCCTGTTGGAGTCTAATGATGGTGATACCAAAGACAGTGGTTCATGTTCCCTTCTTTCCTTTGGGTCATGTTTAGAGGAGGGAAATATGTCATATTAGATCATTAACAATGTTTTAAAATGTAGCCTTCTATCTAGTCTCGACATTTTGTAGGTTTTTGGCGTGTTTATTTCCATGTGCTCCATGACACAGCTGTGTCTATGAACATGCATCTGAGTTTGGAGCACACTGCTCATCCACACAACTTGGTGAGACTGTATCTACACTGCAGTAGTGTGTAAGTAGATGGAGCATAAACTGAGGCTCGGGAATATTGCCTGTTGCTTCAGGGCTCTTCAATTTGGAGATATTTCAGTCTTATGTTCTAAGAGCTGAAGCTAGTAGCTGGCGAGAGAAGGGCTGAGCCTCTTAGCTTGAGGTTGCTGGTTCTCTGATTGAGGTGGTGGGCTTGAGGGGAGAAAAAGCTTACTGTTGTCTGTGGGGTGTATCAGTTTGGTTACGAGAGCAGGCCAGAGGACTGGTGTTATCCACCATACCACATCACCAAATCTGTGCTGAGTGTGTGACATGCTTGGGCATTTCCTAAGGATGCTCTTACAGTGAGCGGGAACGGCTGCCTTAAGAGCAGAACCCTCCAACGTGTTCCTTCTGCTCTTGTTGCTTTTGGTTTTGCCCAGCAACCTCTTGCCTTATATTGGAAGAAACAGGAACGTGGACACTTTTGGTAGAGAATGTAGGTACTCTTCTTTCTCTTAAGCTGTATCTCCTTCTTCTCTACACACAGTCTGACAGTCATGGAGCAGCAAGGCGCTCTTAAATGTATCTCAGCTGAGACAGTTTCAAGTCCCATAGGGTGCTGGATTTTGTTTGGATTCCCTTTCTTCCCTCTCTCCACTGCCAGTCATAAATATTATAGGGTTTGGAAGGATTTGAGATCTATAATTACTTTGCCCATCCTTGCTTCGTGGGAATTTTCACTTCCTGAGAAGTTTTTTATTCCTTTGTGAACACTATTGCAAGGCTGGATGTATCAGTGAAAGAACCCCTGCTCCATGATGTACCTAAATACGCTGTAACATATCACGTAGGGAAACTTCTTCCCTGCATAAGGTGATGAATTTGTAAAGATTAATGACCCAGCATTTCATCCGAAGTAGCATTCTTGCAAATGCTTCTCTTAGTCAGGTCTAATCCCTTAAAAAAACCTCTCTTAATGTTTTTGCCTCAGTATATCGTGGCAATCAGAGTCACCGGCTAATCACGCACACATGAACTGTGACTGCGAGTCCCCAAGCTGGGCTGTGTCACTTCCCACCATACCCACTGCAGCTCTCTGGATGAAACCTGCGGTGTCCTTTGGCTGTCTGTGGTGCGTGATGGATGCTGCGGCACAGGGATGCGTTGTAATTAAGTGTCAGGATAGGAACATCAGCCTGAACATCCCATGATGATTAGTTTGGGGCGTAGAGGAACTATTTTATTGACAAAGCGGCTTTGTGATTCTTTATGGCTGAATACTGCTGACATGCAGTAATTGTTAGAGGAGTAAGACATCATTAGGAAGATGACATTTCCCATAACAAGGAAAAAAAAAATCAACTGTCAAAAACTGATTTAAAAACAAAGGAAGGTTTTAATAAGATTTATGGACATAAGCAGTAAAGAAGATCTCTGACACCAGACTTTTCAGTATGCTCTGGACTGACTTTCTACTTTTGATCTATAAGCTTATGTGGCATATTAAAGTGTGCTGTAGATATTGCCCTGAGGTATGTGGAGAGTGCACCAAAATACTTTTTGTCTGTCTAGTCAGCCAGAAAGACGCAGTCAGGGTCTTTTTTCTTTCTCTGAGTCGAGGATGTGAGTCGTATCTACATCTCTTCTTAAAAAAATATGTATGTATCTTGAAAGCTTTGTGGCCTTGACTTCTTTTTGGACTGAGGTTTACCATGTGGGTATCTTTTTGTAGCCCTGTGATAGCTGCTTCTCTTAGAGGCCAGACTGATGTCCAGCAGACTTGCAAAGTGAAAGTCCAAATTGGCCACTGTACAGAGAGCAAAATGGATTTCAGAAACAACAGAAAAATGGAGATCTGTGTTTCCTGCCGAGGGAAGAAACAAAACCCTAATGAGAATTCTTCAAATGATGCATTGAAATGAGTGCAGCATGCTACAGAGAAGCTGCTGAAGGGCCAAGCCAAGTGGGTGATAGTAGGAGGTCTACTTGAGGTCCAATTTTCTATTCATGCCAAAGAGGTGCAATAGCATGCTCAGGTCTTTGCAGTCTCTGTGGCTGAGGTGAGATTATAGGGAAACATCCAGTATGTTCCCTACACCTTTCTGTAGCACCTTCCCACTGTGTTTGCTCCACATTTCTGCTCTCACAAAAGCCGTGCTGGAAGCAGTGGCCTTTCTTTTAGATGTATAATTTACCACCTCTTCCCGGTGTGCCAGCCTTGTTTGTATTGATAAATGAATGTTCTCTGTGTACAGCCTGCAGATAATTCTGCTCGTCGAGTACAATGCTGCTAAATATACCTGTTTCTGATTAAGTGCATTTGAATTTGTGAGTTTGGTTAATAAGCTACACCTTTCAAAGATTCTTTTGTTAACTCATAAAAGCTGTGTGTTCTGATTTATAGTGCCAAAAGGGGTAAACTGACATTAAAAGCATTAATTAGTCTTGGTTGACTGCACAAAGAATAGAGTTGGTGTGAGCCAGCTTTTGATTTAGCCCTTTGTGGGCCTTTGATTTTTGCCTAAGCTTGTTAAAGGGTCTGTATCTCTGGCTTTTTTGTGCTAGATTGTGTAATTAGAGTTTAGTGTGAAATACAGAGATTGGACTTGAAGAGCAAGAGCCCTGTACAATTATAAGCAATAAACTTGTAAAGCAATTGGCCAGAACTTTACATATATTTTAATAAAGAAATGTTCTTTTTAACATGTGGATGTGATAACTTGGTATTGTTAGATTTGCAGTAACCATATCCAGAGGATTTGTTGTAAGCTGTGGGCACCGTTGGTAAACCTCAGAAAGGATATATTCTCAAGAGCCTTGGATTTGCCCATTGTGCAGTACTTCAGCAGCACGTGAACATAATGGAAATTTTGTAAACTGCATCGCAAGTAGCACTGATGTTTTTTCTTTTCCCCTACATCTTCACCCATTTCGTACAGGCTAAGAGGAAAAAACCCCAGACCTTGCAGCATTGGCTGGGTTTTATACTTGGAATTCCTACATTATAACATTTATGAATGTATTTCAGTATATGGTAGTTTCTGTAGTACCCAATTCTAGCCATCTATTCTCCACACAAAAGTTTGAAAATTAATTGAAATGCAAATCACAGGCTAAGTTTTTTTTTTTAAATAAACCTTCCATAATTATGCTTGACTGCAAAAAAAAGAATACCATTGGTATAATTTTGATAATTGCCTCTGGTTTGTTTGTGAATTAAGATTTCCCTCTGTCCGTATAAAGTTTCCTTCTGTCTTAGATATTATCGCATTAACTGCTCTATAAAAAGAATGTTGGACTGGGTTTCATCCAAACTTGCTAATACTTGTCATTAAAGAGTCAAGAGTTGGCCAGTGTGGTACCTCCAATATTGCCTTCATTTCCTTTGTATGACAGCATGTATTATAACAGTTGACTGTCAGACTTGCTAACGATGACCCACTGTAGAAATGTTTTTTAAACATACAAATATCCAGCTGCATATGAAAATCTCCACATTTCCCACTGTTGAACATCAGAGCTCACAGAAGATTTTGAGCCCCTAGACGAGGGAGAATGGTGGAATACATCTGAAACTCCTCAGCTTAAGAAAAAGCGTTCTTTGGTTTCCTGAATATTTTGTATGTGTATAATGACACACTGATGTCTTCTATTGTAATTTGTACTTTAAAAGATGTTTGCTCTGTGAAGTTGTCTGACGTTCTCTGTAGGCCAGTTCAGTGTTTGGCAGCTTTGAAAGCATAATAGCATATGCTTTTCCCTCCTCTCATCGTTAATGATGTTAGTAGAAACCCAACAGCAACCGGAGACCTTCTCTGCAGGTAGATGTTAATGATGGTTCTATTAGAGGGTATCATGGGTTGCCGCTGGAGAGAGCCTCCTGGCTTCTGCTGGGGTTAGGACACAGTGAGAGCTGTCATCTCTCTCCAGATACCCTCATGCCCAGCTCCTAAACCTATGGTGTACCGTTCAAAATGCATCTGTGTGCTACCTTTGGCCCCATGGCTGAAAGCTGCTGGGCTATGGACTAGCGCATGCCCACACTTTGCTGTCAAGGTGCTGCCTTCTTCCAACCCTATGGAAAATTCCCTTCTGTTTTAAATAACTGAGGTTCAATAAGTGAAGGTGGAAAGAGACCTCTGTTTTTTGGCTTTTTAGCAAAGTTGTAAGGTAATGCTAGGATGGGTTTGAGGATTTTTTTATCATCTGCCTCTTGTTCAGAGTCCTTGCTTGAATCCATTTATGAATGGAAATGAAGACAGAGCGCCATTGTGAAGAATTGTGATTGTCATTCTGCCTGGTCCAATAAAGGGTTGGGGTTAGAAATAAAACTGTAGTATTTGTTAAATGTCAAATTAGGATTGTTTTCCTTTTTTTTTTTTTTTTTATTTTTTAGACAAGTTGTGCAGCTGTTTGATTCTTAAATTACAGCTTGTTAAAATGCTGAACATTTAACCAAGTGTCAAATTTTGGGTACCCTGTACTACATCATAGGTTTCCAGGTTCTTTATGGAGATGATAGGACAAAACAGACGATGCATGCGGGTCCCCAGAAGCTCTGCATTGCCATGTCCTCTGCAGCAGGACGATGGTTTGCAACTCTCAGTGAGGCTAATGATGAGAGCTGGTACTAAAGCTTGCCACTTGTGCTGGGTTGGGATTTTTGTCTTTGCTCAAAGGTGGATGCAAAAAGAAGCATTTTCAGAAGAAGATGTTGCAATTAAAACAAAAAGCGTGGCCTGCCCAAGTAACATACCTGTGTTAGTGCTGGCAAGTGCACGTGCTGCTTCACCACCAAATTAGTCTTTGTTCCTGAAGGATTTTCGCGAGCACTTGCCTGCTGGGTATCATCCTCTCGCTCATTATCATCGTTGTTCCAGTGACGAGTGGCGTTCCTCAGGGGTCCGTATTGGGACCAGCGCTGTTTAACATCTTTGTGGGTGACATGGACAGTGGGGTTGAGCGCACCCTCAGCAAGTTTGCCGATGACACCCAGCTGTGTGGTGTGGTCGACGCGCTGGAGGGGGAGGGATGCCATCCAGAGGGACTTTGACAGACTGGAGAGGTGGGACCGTTCAACAAGGCCAGGTGCAAGGTCCTGCACATGGGTCGGGGCAACCCCAAACATGGATGCAGGCTGGGTGGTGAGTGGACTGAGAGCAGCCCTGAGGAGAAGGACTTGGGGGTGTTGGTTGACAAGAAGCTCAACATGACCCGGCAATGTGCGCTCGCAGCCCAGAAAGCCAACCGTGTGGTGTGCTGCATCACCATCAGCGCGGCCAGCAGGTCGAGGGAGGGGATTCTGCCCCTCTGCTCCGCTCTGGTGAGACCCCACCTGCAGTTCTGCGTCCAGCTCTGGGGTCCTCAGCACAGGAGAGACAGGGACCTGTTGGAGCGGGTCCAGAGGGGGGACACAAAAATGATCAGAGGGCTGGAACACCTCTGCTGTGAGGACAGGCTGAGAGAGTTGGGGTTGTTCAGCCTGGAGAAGAGAAGGCACTGGGGAGACCTTATTGCAGCCTTTCAGTACCTAAAGGAGGCCTACAGGAAAGCCAGAGGGGCTTTTTACAAGGGCATGTAGTGATAGGACAAAGGGTAATGGCTTTAAACTGAAGGAGGGAAGGTTTAGATTAGATATTGGGAAGAAATTCTTCACTGTGAGGGTGGTGAGGCGCTGGCACAGGTTGCCCAGAGAGGTGGGTGATGCCCCATCCCTGGCAGTGTTCAGGGCCAGGTTGGATGGGGCTTTGAGCAACCTGGTCTAGTGGAACGTGTCCCTGCCTGTGGCAGGGGGGTTGAAACGAGATGATCTTTAAGGTCTCTTCCAACCCAAACCATCCTGTGATTCTGTGATCTCTGCAATATTTGCTTTCTGGAAAGCGTTTAAAGCATATGATTCTGCTTCAGATATTAAGTTTGCTCATGGTTATTAGTGTAAGACAAAGCATGTGATATGCTATGGGGACTGTCCAGGAGAAATTTCCCTTTTCCTGGGAAGCTCGTAATCTAAAGTAGTAGAGGTGATCTAGGAATTTGGGCTCATTTATTGGAGTTTGAGGAAAATCCAGTCTTTAACAGGGATGTGGGAATGCAGCAAGTTAGAAGAGGACTGTGCAGGCAGGGCAGGTAGAGGACATGGGCAGAAGAACAGCGAGGAGGTCCTAGGATTGAGTCTTGGCAGGAGGATGCTTTTATTTTCATGAGCCTTGTAAACATTGCTAACCTAATTTCTTCAAATAAATTACAGAGCAAGGTGGTAGGGAAAGCAGAGCAATTCTGCAGGGAGTTTAGTTTTAGATTCATTTAGAATCAGGAGTTAGACTTAAAACAACAATTTAGATTTAACCATTTCTTTTAAAACCTGATGTCCTAGGGAAATTTGGCTTTTGCCTTACGCTCTCTGTGTGAGCATTTCCATTCTGCAAACTTTGGAAGTCTGGTAAGGGAAGGAGAAGTCTTGGAGATGATTAAATTCTTTTAGGTCTCATGAAAATACTGCAAGTTAAAGAAAGAAGGCTTTTTCTAAGTGGGTAAAGTGGCAACATGTATTCACACACGAGGTGCCAGAAGATCTTCAGTGATCTGATAGATGTCCTATCATGAGAGAAGCTTTGTTTTGAGTTTCTACTTGACCAAAGAAAATCAATATGAGAAACAACTCCATGGGAAACTAGTGTTCAAGCAGCTCCTTGTTTTCTATTTTCTTTGGGGTTTTTTTTGTGTCAATGAATCAATTCATCATATATTTCAAGTTTTTTTGTCTAGGGAAAAAGATTAAAGAATATTTTGAGTGATGAGGTAAGATTATGAGTGTTAGGAGTGGGGTAGTTGCATGTCATTTCAGTAGTGTTGTATCTATTCAAAATACGCTCTCCAAGAAACCTTAAAATAGGTATTTACTCTTTCCTTTCCTGCGAAAACCCAAACTGAGACCTACTGCTTGGCAATTTGTCCAGATGGCTTCAGGAAAGGGTAGTGGAAACAGAATTTCCAGAATTGGGTTTAATGGGTTTAATTAGACTGGTGAAGAGATTAGGGAGGACTGGAGGCAGGGTTAGGAAGCTGTTGTAACAGGTCTTAGACAACCTAGAGAGCGGGGAAGTCTCTCTGCCTTGATTTTGGTTTTGGTTGGGGTTTATTTACTTATTTATTTGAATTAAAGCCATTTGGAAAAAATTGGTAGTGCGTTTATACCCTAGAAGAAATTCTATGCATGTGTTTGAATGGCTAAATATAGAAAATGAGACATCTGGGAATGCAACTACGCTCCTCAAGAGGTGGTGGTGGTTGTGGAGGACTTTGGAGTATTGAACTGTAAAAAAAAGTCCTCTGCATATTCAGGGAAATGGAAACTGCCCTTAAACTGCATTTTTAGCAAAACTTGGTTCCTAACAGCAACACAGACAGATCTAAAATGACAAATATTTTTAGCAGCACGGAGATATTTAGGAGCTGGTTCTTCCCTCACTTACCTGTCAGTTTGTTTAGGCTCCCAAGTTTGTTTCTCCTGCCGCAGTTGATAACATCATTGGCGCTTGAAGCAGGGTAAAGAATGTGGCTCCTTGATCCTGTGCAGTTGCTGTTGATACTCCTGCCTGGAGAAGAAGCAAAATGCTTCGGGCCCGAGCTCAGGTTCTGACAGGTAAAAACATTTCCACTTGCTTGAAAGAGCTGTATGCCCTTATGTCTTCCCGAACGCATCTGAGTCCTTGGGGCAGTGAGTTGCCGGTGTCCGCCTTGTTTGGCGGACAGGTTTTTGGGTGAGAATGAAAACCTTTGAGCTTCTGTTTTGTTTTTCACTCTTAGTCAGCACATCCTTAGAAATAAGTCCAGTGTGTTGGGACCACTGGTACGAAGGGCATCGTACCAGGTGCCAGTACAGCCAGGAAAGTGGGAACCCATCATTTCTTTACAGCTGCAGCCTGAGGATGATTATTCACAGCTACCACAAATGTTTTGGTCTTTGACTTGCCATCATTTGTTTTCCTTCCCCACTTGAAGGAAGTGGTTCTTTTCAGTAGGAGAAGGATTAAATTGACTCAACTACTTTGTTTGCTGAAGTAGCACTTTGAAGTGAATCTTTGAAGTTTCTTATGTGATCTGGGATTCGATTAGACCACTTTTACCCAGCAGTCTCATAGCAGGGATTTTATTTGGGAGAATCTCACTAGCTATTTCAGCTCCAACAAGTATAAGCAGCCCTTCCTTCAATTTTAAGGCTATTACCTGCTCAGATAGTGCAGTAATTGAGGGAGTGGAATCATACCAATGCCTAATAAAAACAAGTTCAAACTACAGTGGAATCGATTCAAATATAGGAGCAGAGGACCTCTTTCTTGAAAACTATATATAAGGTCCACTCTGTCCTTCTTCCAGAGATCTGTGCTTAGATTGCTGTTTTCAAGTTGAGATGTTGAATAACCTAATAAGGCCAGATATACAAAATATTTAGCTGGTTTTTTTTAAACAAAAGGGTTTTTTTTTTAACAAAAGGGGAAGGAAGGAAGGAAGGAGAACGCACCTTTTAGTTCTGCCGCTTTTGATCCTAACTTGCATGGTTTTCAACATTCACTTTTAATACTTGACTTGTGCTTGAGCATGCAGACGTTATGGGGTCATCTGTGGTATTAGTAGAATCTCACTGGTCAGCTTTTTGAAGCATGTCTCTAGCGTTAAGTCTCAAACTGGAAAGGTAATCCCCTCTGGAGTCTTGACCTACTCTCAAAATTACTTTCTCCTGCTCTTTTGAGCCTTTGGGTTCTATTCCAATGTTTTTTTCCTCTTCATCAAGACAGCTTGCTTAATTGCTGTGACTGCTAGGCAGAAATCTTACTCTCCTGTCTTACAGACCTCCTTTTCTTCAGTTGCTTCATAATAAAGTAGTTTCTGGAACAGGGCCAGGCCTTTAGCCCAAAGTGTCTTCTAGCTTTCATATCAAACGAGGAACAGCACAGCCAGATTTCTGTCCTAATCCCTCTTCCCAAAGACAAAGACGTCGACACTGTCTAGACATCGGTGTTCGAAAGATTTTATTCGCTTTTTCCCATGTGTTAATTCAAGGCTGAGGGTTCCCTCTTTCTCTTTTTCAACCCACATAATAGTCCCCAAAGCCTCCCAATCTACCATTGCTCGATGGATGAAATCCTGCCTACAATTCAGGACAGAAGTGTACAATTTGGGAGTAGGTGGTCTGTGCCCCTTTGGAGCAGAGTCAATGAAACAAGACGTGATGAGTTCTGGCTGGTGGCCCTCGTGGTGTACGGGCTAAGCGTTAGTCATTTAAAATATCTTTTTTTTTTTTAATATCAAATGCTGTATTCAGTCACAAGACACTACACAACAGCTGCCAGCTGCTCTTAACCTTTTATACTTCTTTTATGGCTTACTTAATGCAACAGCCTTTCCTTGGGTCCACATTATATAGCTTTTCAGTGGGGGGAGTGGATCCTTATAAGCTACAGATTTTGGGTAGGAAAAGCTAACAACTTAGCTGGTTTCCCGGTCCTTTGAAATTTTACTTCTACTGATGGCAGGTTTTGACCTTTTTTTTCCTTTAGAAGTGTTCTGCTGGGAAGTTTAGCTAATGAGAGATCATTAGGATCCTATTTACCCTTGGATGTGGTCTAGTTATGTAATGAAGAGGAGGTCAGGTACAAAAACATTGGGAAAACTGAAGACAAATTGGTAGGGGAGCAAAAGCTGCCTTAAGAATGTTGTCACAAATTCTTTTTGCCCAATGTTCTTCTCCCTCATTTTGGAGATAGGTTCCTTACGTATATTTATTTTCAATTTTTTATGTTAAAAGTGTGGAAATAATGGTCTCCACTTCAACCAAAACAGCCGATGGATTCTCTTGCAGATGTGAAAGGCTTTTCCCAGTTTGTCAGCCTCCCTGAGGAAGTATGCGTTGGATCCGTGAAGGTGCTGGCCGTACTCATCCCCACACCGAGACCCATGGCTGGCATGAATCTGCAAATAAGTGGGATGCTGGTCTCAGAGGAAGAAACGTAAATAGGTGAATTAGAAGTTTAAAGGCCGCAGTTAGACGTAGTAAAAATGTAAATAGGAGAAAACAAAACAAACTTGAGTCCGTCTTCCTTGGCACTTCAGTGTCCGCCTCTTGCCTCTCTGTCAGTCTTTCTGGATGTCACAGCTGGGGACAAGGAGAAACGTGTTTTGTGTCTTGTATACAGCTGAGTGTGTAATTTCTAGTTAAAAATAAAAGACAGCTTAATGTCAAGATTGCAAGTTCAAAAAGTGTAACGGGGCTGTGCATCACTAACGGCACTTTCATTTTGTTCTATATATATGTGGGGCCTTATCAGCAATATTTCTGTCCAGGTTTCTCTCTCTCTAAAAACACCATTCGTTTTATAAAAGGTGCCTTGGTCTGAGGGCTAGGGCAATCTTGGGGGAATTAATTTCTTATAACTTTAGCTACCTAGTTTCTTGTGTAGGCTCCTCTTATAGTTCATGGGGACACATAGACATCTGCAGCATATGGTCATCCCACCTGCTGTAGACAGTTGTGTTAAAATGGGGTGAATTTGCCTTTGAAGTTTCTTCCAACTGATGATGGAGGACATTTGGACCACTAAGGTAGCTTAGATACCAAAAATTTAAATGGAGATAGTTAGGGAAGATAAGTGGTACCCTGTGAGTCTTGCCCACATTGGTGGCTACTATTGGATATACACATGTGCTTATATAAGATATTTAATTAGAATTAGTCTTCTTTACAATACTGGGTTTAGGTTCTTATAGATCAAATGATCTATCTAGGAATTGTACATTGGCTTTGAACATGTTTCAGATGGCCAGTATCCTATTTCTCTTTTCTTAAAGGGGGCACCGAGAGGACTCAGATCTTGCTCAAGGAAAGCAAGCTGATCATAAAAATAACTTCAATGCACTATCTTCCAAAAGCTGTGCAAGACAGATCTATGACCATAGTGTAAGCTGCAGTGTTGTTTCTGAAGGGACTTCAAAATAGGCATTTTGGAACCAATCATGGTAGTGCTCTACATTTGCAAAGGTGCCTTGTCTATGGGCAGATCAGGTTGAAAGGTATTTCTTCAGCAAAAATGCCTGGAAAGCAACTGAAAAATTTGCTGTTCATCACAACTTAACAGTGAAACGATTTGTCGATGGACTGTGAGGGTTGTTTCACAGGTACTGCTTGAGGATTTTTTGTGTCAGTTAATTAAAGGTTTTGATGGGGATTTATAAGCTGACAGCTTTGGTTGCTCTGGTGGACTTGGGTTTGGGTTACTAAATATTTTGCATTTAATTTTCAAATAACGTGGGATTTCAGAATCGGTAGCCAATTCTCTTGTTGATTTAAAAAGGATTATAAGCAGAAAGCTTATAGGCTATGGAAAGTAATTGAGTGTAATGATGTTCTGTAGGAAGACCACTGCAGCTTATTTACCATTACTTGCTTCCTTTGATGCCTCCCCTCCATTTAGCGGTCTCTCCGGCTGGATTGATAACGCTGGCATGTCACCGGAGCATCCTCGGACTCCCTTCCCCCAGCTGCCGGCATGGAGGAATGGCGAGTTCTTTTCATCAGCAAGCCTGCTTGTTGCCTTCCAGAGCGTCTCGCTGTAATTCAGTTATGAATCATTGCTTTATTTGTCATGTCAAGCTCCAGCAGGACGGTTTAAAGTGCTTTTAGTCGGCAGTAATTTGAGGCACTCTGCCAAACCGTTCAGTTGTTGTCAGAGCCGGCGGTGGCTGCAGCTGATACGATGATAAAACGCGTCCTGACTGCAGATTATTGCCGCGGTGGCAGGAAGGCTGTTCATTTTTACATGTGGCAGGCAATAAGAGCTAATTAACAAGCGTATGAATTTGTTGGGTTTATCCCTGGGGATTACAGAGTGGGTGTAGGTATTTGAAACTGTTAATGTATATATTTTACTGTCTTTTGTATTTTTAAAAATTCATTTTCCTGAGCGTTATTTTACGCTGAAAGTATATCAGCAGAATATGGGTCTCTGTAGTGCAATCGGAATATTTCTACACAAGAGGGAATGTGTATTAAATTTTTCTCCTCAAACAGAAATACAACTTGCTTTAAGGGGAAAAAAATTCCTTTTGCTATCCTAAAATAATTTGTTGGGGAAAAAAATTACTTTTTTTGTATGAAGGTTTTGTGTCTGCAGGATCCCAGCTGAATGCCATGTAGGAATTGGCTGGTGCTAATGTTGATTTAAAAAAAAGTCAGAATTGCTTGGGCACAGGAGGTTATCAGTCAAATATTGTTTAGAGAAACTGTTTTGATGTGCTGCCTTTAGTATCTCACTGAGGGGTTTAGATGGGCAATAGTATGAGTAGTGAGGGCAACAGTAAGATAATTACTTTTCTCCTGATCATTTAACTAAATCAATTTATAGTAGGAATATCTGTGCTGGTAAAATGAGAGGGAAAAATTATCCATACACGTATGTTGTTCTTGTTATCATTCCCCAGCTCCAGACCTTGCCGCCGATGCAAGGAGAGCATTGCAGTATGCCTCATGGCTCTGCCTTCAACTATATGTATTTTTTAAAGAGTTCCTCCTCCTTTCTTCTGCTTTGATTCTGCTTTTTCCTTTGAAAGCCAGACACGTAGCTGAACCTTCAGTTCTCATTATCGTTGTCATCTTTTGTGTCCATCTTTTTTTATTTTTTTTTTCAATCCCACCTGTGAAATAGGTGTGGTTTTAAAAAAGAAAACCTAAATGCCAGTTTATGATCTGGGTTTTGTATCACTCTGCTGTGGCTCGCAAATGAGTGTTGGCCTCAGAATGGACACAAACAGGTTTACTGGCTCTTAAATGTTTTTGCGGGATGATAAATTTGAAGCAGGGAGAATTAAGATGTAAAGGTGATACATCCGGGAAAAGGTGTCTCGCATCTGGAAGAATCAGTTGTGTCTTGCTGGAGCTGAGCTACAGGCAATTTTATGAGAACCAAATCGGAGCTTCAAATGCTGCTGTCCTCCCATATTAGCTTTTTGCCAGTAATGCAACCTGATCAAAATAACAAACCAAACAACCCTGCTTCCCAAAGTTGAATATGGTGGGAGCTCGGGGAGCTGTCATCTCATGCTGAAGAATAAAGCATGGCTATGAAAACCTTCAGACTTACTGTCTTCAGGAAAGAATTATAAGGGAAGGATTGTGCCTTTTCTTGGTTAGGGTTAGGGTGCTGCCCAGACTACCTGAAGTTGCAGAAGTCTGAAGGGGGAAAACCTGCTCTTAGAGGTCCCCTTTCTGTCCTCCAAGGCAATGATGGGTTTAATGCAGAAATGCTGTTAACTTCTGAAAAAAATGAAGTGCATTATTTAATGCACGTTTTTAATCAGTCCTTTATCTGGCCACTTGATTTTTGTTGCGTGGATACAAAAATTGCAGCATTCAATGAAAGAGTCAAGAAGCTCCATCGCAAGTGACTTTGGAATAACCCGCTTCTAGGAGACGCTTTTAATATGTTTTATTTGATGTTTATAAGTCCTGATACTTTAGATTTTTCACCTTTAAAACACGTGCGTATGTGTGTGAATTAATTTTAAACTTCAAATCTCTTCTTGAATCACACTAAGCTTTTGCGCATAGTGTTTAGTAGTGAGTTTTGCAAACTTGGAGTAAATTGCAATTGAATTTTACTTTATTCTCTTATCCCTTGTTCCTGTAGCACATGGTGGGGTAAATAGTGGCATTTAATTTCATTTCTCATATTGTCTTTTTTTAAGATGCTGGTTTCGCGCATGGTATTTTTGTCTTGCATGTAAACCAATGCAAACCTTTGTTTCTTTACCTGGGTAAACTTTTCTTAGCTTCCAATTAATCTCATCAGCCACTTGAAGTGGAAAAAGAGAAGAGGTAGGGGAGAAGGGAAGGGGGAAATGTGGGTGCATTGGGGGTCAGTATGTTACACAACTTCTCTGGTCGGTGACATTTGGGTTCTTTGTACTGTCTTCCATATTCTTTGTCCAGTTGTTCTTGTCACCATTGCTTAATATCTTCTTATTTTGATAAACCTTTTGTGAAATTATTAAAAAGAACATAATTGAGCCTTTTATATTTGTTGTCAGCTGCCAGTGCAACGCAGTATTATGTAGGAGGATTATTGCCCATGTGTTTGAGAGGCTGCCTGAATACTTGACCTTGAAAGCAGCTTGCTCTCAGAGGTGCCAGGGGGTGGAAGGGCAATGAGATGCAGTGTCGTTCAGCTTTCAAGGGAATTTTTCCTGCCGTGCACATCACTGTCCTGCTCTGATTGCCCCAAAATATGCACCTTTCATGAGTACCTTGGACATTTGGGTGTCTAGTCGAGCAGCAGTGTTGTGCATACACTAGCGTGCTCAGTTTGCAGAGATTTTGGAAGATGCTGCTACCCAAGTCGTTCCTGCGTAGCTGAAGCCCTCTTCATATACAAGCAGGATATATTATTGTATTCAGTATACACACATACCTTGCATCTCTCAGCAGATTTCACTGGCTGCACTTCTATCAGGGCTCTCTGAATCTCCCAACTTAATTATGACTATTACGAATAATTTCATCTCTGCAAACGTTACCTTATCTCTTTTGCTCTCTTTTCCAGTTTTAGCGCCGTGCATGAAATACTGCTGGTCCTTGTAAAGGATCTTGAAGCACCTTACTGTTACCCTTTTGGGAGCCTGAAAATCCAATGTTTAATACTAGGCTGTTTCCTATAGCTTAACTGCTCTGTAATCCATGACAGCCCCTTTTTGTCTTATTCTGTAACTTTAGTTTTTTAATAATGTCTTTCTAGCGCTTTTATTAATAGCTTTTTGAGGTCATCCCCCCCAGTTATGGACTCTTTACTTATTACTGTATAGCCACGATCGAAGGATTTTTTCTGAGTTATTTTGCTTCCCTTGCTGTGTTTGTTTATCTGAGTGTGGTAGGGCAATGCATCATTACAGCCAGTGTGCTTCATGTGAAATAAGACATTGGGTAATTCCATGATAATCCTTAATACACTTATTAGAGATAAGTACAAATATTCTGCCGTTATGTAATGAGCGATTTGAATATGATAGTGTATTTTTGTAAACATCATGGACAGGTCATTCTAAGTTCTTTCTGAATTGCTAAATGAACAATCTTTGGTTTTATTGACTTTAGTATACATTTACTTCCATCTTGTATTTCTCTAGTAGCTCTCTGGAGGTCCCTGATTTTTCTATACTTGAAAAATAATGCACGCGGAGTAGATTTGTAATTGGTATATGCACTTTCTAGGTTGTTTGTGGTATTTTGTCTGTTTATGCTGCTCTTGGTTTGGATTTTGACTCATTTGCTTCCCATAATCTTGTTTTCTGATGAGCCTTTTCTTCCCTACTGTCCTCTTCTCCTCCCGTTGGAGGTTCTGTAACATCTCCTCAGGTAGACGACAGGCAGAGTCTATTGTCTGTGATTTTCTCACCTTTTGACTTAAGGCTCTTGCTCTCTATTATCCTTATTTTAAAATCCTCCTGTAAACAAATGCATCGAATTTCCAGGTCACTGTGCTCATTTATAGTTGAAAACATGGCAATTGTACTGTTGGTACTTAGTGACCACAGCTGTTAGTATTTTCAAATCCAGTCTTGTTATTCAGGTTGTTTTGGACATTAGATGAAAGTAGCCTCAATTCTTAAATGCAATAGAAATAGCTATTTCTAGAAAAAAACACTTAAGTAACTGAGAAATTGCTTCTCTGAACTCTGCTGTGACAGTTGACACCATTTACCTCCTGTGTCAACCAGTTGGATATCACCAGACCTTGAGCAGTTCCTTTTCCCATAACCAGTTTATAGCATTGAAGAAGAAAGACTGTTCTTATCTGCTGCAGGATCTACTTACATAGAGACACCAGAAAATAGACAGACAGATCTCTAATGCTTTCAAGACCAGTATGATGGAGAGCTGATCATGGGGTCTCTTCTTGTCATTGTGTTGTCCATCGTGAAGTCCACACGCTGCTTAGTCTTTCTTCCACGTCACCTCCATGAGACAACGAATATGCAGCCTTTGGAGGTGTGTGGTCAGCAGTATTCTGCAGTCTGCCTCGGCCAGGTAGGCATAGATCAGTGATCAGACCTTTGGAAAGATGAAAAAGAGAGAGCAAAGGCAGAGCCAGCATGCTTAGAAGTGAAACAGCCCAGGAAGTGATCTGTATGTGTAAGTGCTGCAGGTGGTCTTTCCTGGCTGTGATCATCGCCTCTGGTGCACAGATCCCATAGGCACTGATGGAAACTGAGCCAGGTGTCAGGAGTCATGGCTTTCAGAGACATGGAAAGGAAAAAAATAAATTAAAAAAAAAAAAATTAAAGTGTAGTTTTGAAATGGAATATTTTAAAATGGAGTCATTTTATGCTGTTTCACACCCAAAAAGCCCATATGGACAAGCATCAAATTGTGGAGATCAGAAATCTACTCATAAGATGCTTCTGAAAAGAGGGAAATTGAGCAGATATCTAAGATAAAACAAGACAAGTTATGTCATAAAAGTGTAACCATGTCACTCCAAGCAGAACCTTGGAAACAGCTTCAATTGCAATTTTTCCCTGTCCCAAATAAATTTTCATTATTGGCAGCGAAGATCTGAAGTGCTGTTTGCTAGCAGAATTTACAGATGACTGACAGCGTGCTCAGTCCTCTGAGTCCTCATGTTAAAGACAGTTCTTGCTATTGAAAAATAGATAAGAAATCCAGAAAAAAAACAGGGAGTGTAGAATATTCCCAAGTTAGGAACAGCACATGTGGCTTTTAATGGTAGTTTGTTTGATTCTGGGATATAGGAGAAATGATATCTTTCAGATGCGTTTCAATGACAGCCGGAACATTTTATTTTTTTTCCTTTTCCTACTCATCCAGAAACGCTTAGAAAAGAGCAATTCCACCTATTTGTCTTGTTGATGGCTGTTTTCTTCTAGTATAAGGAAATAGTTTCCACTTATATTAGACCATTATCTCATGTGGATGTGGAGCAGATTTCCATCCGCTGCTCTTGGCTAGAGAGGAAATAGTGAAAGAAATCTGGGGGAAGTTGGGGAAAGAAAAGGAAAATTTTAGGTAACCTAAACCATCGAACTGTGTGTCCTGACTTTGCCTGAAAATTCCTCATTTTTGGAGCGATAGTGATGAGAATAACTAAGGAAAATGCTGTGCCAGATCTCGCTGGTGGTGATAGGTGAGTGCTGCAGTACTAACATTTTTGCTTTAGGCCGGCAAAGTCTTTTACTGCCGATAAAATGCTGAGCTGCGGGATGTTGTAATGCCTTCTGTAACTCTAGCAGTGTTAAGTATTAATTTTTTAAATTATTATTAATAGAAGTATATTGGGGAAAAAGGTCTTTCAGTCAGACTGGTTATACAAAGAGATAATGCTGGTATGGAGCACCAGATATACCAGAACCAGAAATTATCTATCCTTGCTATTACTGAACTTGGAAAAGATTCAGTAATTTGGGTGGTCTACAGCTGTTTGTAAATGCCTGAATCTTTTTTTTTTCTGTGGTAGAAAATTGCAAAATATGTAGGTGAAACATTGTTTTCCCTTAAGTATCATGTTTTAATAAGTCCCGCTAAGTGATGGTCCATTGGCAGCGTTAAGACTAATCTAATGTCTCAAACCTACCAATGCAATTAGAACACAGGAAGGATCAGTTTTTAAAAATTATGTTAGCTAAGTGTCTAGCTATTTAAATAGCACATATATATATATTAAAAAAAAACAACCCAAACCCCCCAAAAGTAGAATACCTTTGGGGGCTCCTTTTTCCCAGAACTGTTAAATCCCTCTCCTAGAATAACTCCCAGCTCTCTCACATGTGTTTCAGGTAACCTGTGAAAAAGGGAACTGTCAGATCAGATTTTCTTTCTGCCGGACCCTGTTAATAACCAGAAAACCCCTGGAATTTCTTGGTACCAACCTGCAAGACATGCTTCTGGTATAGGGACCCAGCAAACTCTAGCCTTGGACAACTGAAACAGTGAAAAAGACATAAGTAAATATGTTCTTGAAATTACATTTTAAAATTGGTTTAGGCAGTTTTCATCTTCAACTCGTTTTGCAGTTAAAACCTAATTATGAATAGCTATATTCAGGTTAAATAATCCACTTTTCTTCTAGTTCTGCATTAAACAAGTTGCCAGAACTTGCCTGGTGGTAGCGGGTTAGGTAGAAAGCATTGTCTGAGGTGGCATCGCTAAACTGCAGACTTCATTCACACATGTAGCCCATAACAGTATTTTGAAAACATTAATTTGCATAGAATGCAGTTACTGTCTCTCAGAAAAAAATTAGTTACCCCTCCCCCAACTGGACCTATCTATGATTAAACTGAAATGCAAAAGTAGGATTCATGCTTTTTAAAAAATGTGTGTTTGCCAGACTCTCATCTAAATTGTAAATAGCAGCTTTGGGTTTGAAATTAGCCATGGGCTTACAGCCCCATTCCACAGATGAGCAAATGAAAGATGAATTTGGGTAGTGTTGTCTATTTTTCTGGTGGTTTGTATGAAATGGGCAACTGCTGAACATAAAAATACCAGCTTAAAATTCCTTCATGTTTTTTGTGTTGCTGGAAGTTCAGATTGTACTTGTTGATTTAAAATTGGACATTGAAATCATATGTTGGCAGCGGTTAAAAAATATGGTGTTTACTTGTCATCAGAACTGCTTTCATCCTGGAAAACATCAACTATTTATTTTGCTCAAACCGCTGTCTAATACTTCTGAAGTAGGGGGGCTCTTGCAGCCTGGGTGGGGGCTGCCGCAGTGTGTGTGGGGGTTACTTTGAAGCTATCCTGAACTGACATCTCAGTGAAGCACAAAGAAACATTACACTACCCAAGATGATGCCTTGGATGTAATGTAGAAATTTTAGGTAATAGGGATCAGGCAGAGTAAATTCCAACAAAGCCTTGACAATGCCTCGTCCTTTCTCAAATTATAGCTCATTTCTGAAACTGGAAACTGGAGAATGATGCTGTTGGCTGAATTTGTCTTCAGATTATATTAGCTTTATTTAGTATGTGTTTTGTTCTGTTTTTTCTACTCTGAACCAAGATCCCTATGAAGAGAACGAGAATTAATTGTATAACCATTGTATTAATACTGTACACAAGAGTCTTTGTCGCCAGAGATGCTAAAACTCTGGCTGGATAGCCCATGAGCAACCTAACACAGCTTTGAAGATGTTCCTCCTTGGAGCTAGAAGTTGGAGAAGATCTCTGCTGGAGGTCCCTTCCAACCTAAATTATCCTGTGATTTTGTGATCCCAACAGAATTATTGAGTAAGCTTCTGTTGATCACTTCTCAGCAAACCGGTTGGAGATGGAGATAGCGGGGATTCACCCCCAGAACTTCTATCAACTGTGTCGTTGAACACGTGTGTCACAGAATGATAGAATGGTTTGGGTTGGAAGGGACCTTAAAGACCATCTGGTTCCAACCCCCCTGCAATGGGCAGGGACACCTTCCACTTAGACCAGGTTGCTCAAAGCCCCATCCAACCTGGCCTTGAACACTGCCAGGGATGGGGCAGCCACAACTTCTCTGGGCAACCTCTGCCAGTGTCTCACCACTGTCATAGCAAAGGATGTCTGATGGACAGGGATGGACAGGCACCTTGGCTCTTGGGTTGCAGATCGGACTTAGACTAGCAATTCAATTTTTATATGTGAGAATGCGATCCACATCTTTCTTCAGTCCTCAGCTGGGGTTGCTGTGCAGTGCTGCTGTCCAGAGACATCCCTGTTCAGTCCCAAAGGCATTTTAGAAGACCAGTCTTTCTCCATATGTGGAAAAGCTTTGGCATTTTGAATAAAAAGGGAAAAAGAAATGGACGCATTCAGCATATAAATACTTGCATCTTTTCTGCAATGATTAAATATCTTTAAAATGTTCCTTCCAGCCCAAATCAGTCTATGATTCTGTGATCCTATTAATGAGGAATAATCGACTCTGCTGTTAATGATAAAATATGATGGTAGTTGAAAGGGTGCAATCCGTTTTGCAGTCTTAGAGATTGCTGCCCGAATAGTTTCATCTCTTTATTACAGGTCGCCTGAAAGCAGTTAATCTGGAGTAATTTAGTTGTGATATGACCTGGCTAGTCTCAAAATGACACTTTTAAAGAAGTTGCCAAATAGAGCCATCTGTTTTCTTATACTCTAATTGCTCATTCGGCCCAAACAGCTCAGCAGATCTAAGGAAACCAGTTAGCGGGGAGGGCCAAGTGTTGATGTGCTGTTCTGAAGCTGTCTCGGTGTGAATTAAGACTCTTTGTCAGGAGCACAAACTCAGAGCCTTAGAGTCCTTTTCTTTATTTTTTATTTTATACTTACCTACTTATCTGCTTGTGCTTCTGTTCACATCACCTATTCTGTTCTACAGATGAGGCTGGTGAGCCTTATCATCTCTCCTGCTTGGTAAGAAGTGACCTTTAAATTGCTTTTTTCCTGCAGCTTTCTGGGCACCGCGAGCCTCCTCTGAAATGATTTTGTGAAGCCTCGGCTCTTAAGGCTTTCAAATTCTTCCTTAGGATGCACTTCTATTACAGAGGCTGGAAGAAAGGTGCTTCTCAAAGGGCAAAACCTCCATGCTAGGCTGTGTTTTGTAATCTTACTGAAGTTTCGGTTGTTGCTTCCTTCAGTGTCCCTCTTTAGATGACGGGTTGCAAGGAGAAGCACTGCCGGAGATCCCAAGCCAATGCGAGCCTGCACTGTCCGTGCTCAGAGCCGACCGAAAGCGTGCCAGTGCCTTTAGTGCAGCCCTGGGAGCAAACGCCGTGGTTGGAGCAGGCACTGCACCAGCGACATTCGTGCGGCTTGGAGTGGTTTGAGCATAAGCAGAGCAGCTTCGCATCTGTCTGCAAATTTCTGTCTAGAGACGGGCACCCTCCCAGCTCTGTTGTTTCCTCCTTCCTTGTGAGCGGCTTGCTGTGGAGTCCTTCGCCAGCTATAAACTATTTCGGCTCTCGGCGGGCTCTGCTGTTATTGCAAACAAGGAGGGGGAATAAAAGTTCTCTGCGTTTTGTGTGTGCTTGCCTTGAAGCAGGGGAGGGAAGGAGAGGGTGCAGCGGGCGGCTGGCTCCAGGGTCAGCTGGCCCTCCCAGTTGCACCAGGGTCATTCGTTAGAGCCCGTCTGCTTTATGAGGCACAAACTAGCCCTAGGGCTGTTGCTCCTTGCTGTGCAATGTTTGTTCTTTCTTTCTTCTGGGAACAAAGTTCATTGCTATTTTTATCTGTATTGTGTAGTGTTTAGTGGAGTTTTGGGTGCTGTAAGAAGCGATCAATAATACTTGTTGACTGACCTCTGAACAAGGCTTCCTATTGCTCACAAAGAAACAAATGTTGTGAGCAACTTGCTAAAAGCAGCTCTAATTCAGCAATAAACCCTGGGGGAGAACCGCAGCAGCAGCTGCTACCGATTCTGAAGGGTGTCTGTCCTTGCTTGGCGAAGAAGGAGGTACCAAGTGGAACAAGGCTGGGATGTGTCCACACGGTGGGTTCCTGTTGATGTGCTTCCTAGAATGACATCTCATGCTTTTGGAGGCTTCTTTTGGTGGAGATGTTGACAGCTGGGGTAGAAATATAACTGGACTACCTAATCCTTGCCTTATTGGGTGAGAGCTCAGTAGCTGGCTGGGGCTGAAGTTTAATTTGAGCGAAAGTGACTAAAGAGAAAAAGATCACTTGGGATATTGCTGTGGCTGTGTTTTAATGAATGCCCTTCTCTACTGGCTAAGGAACTTGGGTTGTAAACTGCTCTAAAAATATTCTTTGATGCAATCTCTTCTTTGGAAATAGGGTGCTCAGATTTGCAGGCATCTAGTCATGCTTTGTTCTTAGAATCACAGAATGGTTTGGGTTGGAGGGGACCTTTTGCGGTCGTCTAGTCCAACCCCCCTGCCATGGGCAGGGACATCTTCCACTAGATCAGGTTGCTCAGAGCCCCGTCCAACCTGACCTTGAACATGTCCAGGGATGGGGCATCAACCACCGCTCTGGGCAACCTGGACCAGTGTTTCACCTCCCTCAGAGTAAAAAAATTCTTCCTTATATCTAGCCTGAATCTCCCCTCTTTTAGTTTAAAAAGTCTGTCCCTGTCTTTCTTATAAGCCCCCTTTAAGTACTGAAAGGCTGCTATAAGGTCTCGTCAGAGCCTTCTCTTCTCCAGGCTGAGAAGAGCCACCTTCTTCTGTCTGTTATGAAGACACTTAAGTGCTGTTAGTATAGACATAGGGATACCATAGTGGCAGGCATGGCAGTATATATACGCTCCTGACATATTTGAAGGTTGCATGCCTATAAAATCATGAGTAGTATCTGGAAGGCAAGCAATCGGTCCTTCCTTGCTGTCTGTTCGGTACAAGAACTGAGGGACATTGAGTGAAACTGGCAGCAGGCTTGTTAGAAAAGAGTTGTTCTTTGCATACGTGTAGTTCGGCAGTTGAACTCATAGCACCAGTGCGGTGCAGAGGGTAAGAGCTTGCACTGGTTCAGAAGTGACTGGAAGAGTTCATAGAAAAGGTCTTCAAGGGCTGCTGAATCCTTCTTTCTCACGGAATCTGTGAAGAGCAATTTGCTAGAGTTGAGGAGTGCTCTGTGAGGGAGCAGCACAGCACGCTTGTCCTTTCCATGTGTCCTTACATGCCTGGCATCCTTTGGAGGTAGGATGCCAGTTTAAGTTGTCTTTTGGTGTCTCATTTCATTGGTCTGACCATTAGTTTTTTATATATTCCTATTTGCACTGCCCTGGGATTCATCAAGAGCAGGCATGGTTCTCCATTGAGCTCTCAGTGCATCATCAAGGATGCTTAATGCCTTTGCTTCAGGTTGACCTAGTAAAGTGTGTGATTTCCATGTCCTCCAGAACCTCTGCCTGGCTGGTACTGGATAGGAAGAGCAGCAGGCACTTGGTGCTGCACTCATGGAGATCATTGCAATTACCATTTCATTCTTAATAAGCAATAACTATGCCCTACTCCTGGATGGATTTAGCTTAGGATACCATTTCTGAGCAGCTTCAGCCCTTGTTCTGAGCTCCTCCAAGTTCCACCAGAGCTTCTGCTGAATGGCTATGGACACCTGGTTTGGATGCCTGAAAACAAGCCTTGAGCCTGAGATTGAGCTGCGTCCTGCTTCCGTACCACAGAGCTGCCTATCTGCATCCTGTGTAACATTTGAAAGAGACATGGACCAAAATCCAGAGCTTGAGAGTTCAAATTGAGACAGAGTCAGAGCTTCCACTGCTGCCTCGTACAGCCTATTCCCTTGTCCAGGAGAATTAGTGGCATCCTCTGCAGTGATTTTGTGGGGTTTTTTTCCAGACCCCATTCCACTGCTGTGAAATTGTACCCGTGTTAAACAGAAAACAGTAAAGACACATTATTTGTATCTCCTGCTCTCAGTTTCTGCTTTCTGAACTCATCATCTTTCCTGCAGCTTAGGCTGTAGCTTCTGGGAGCCCAGGTCCATTTTATTTACTGCTGTATCTTTTCTTTCAGCACAATCTCAGACTCTAAACCTGAGGATTTCATATTTTCACCTGAACAAAGGGAAAGTGGAGGCGTTTCCTGAAAAATGATGTGAAACACATCTCCTCCCAAGCTCCCCAAATGCAGGAGTCATCTAGACATTTTCTAATGGGTACAGCTTTAGGATGGGGAAGACAGGGACAGCAAGTCAGTGGTCCAGAGTGATTGTGCTGAGATGGGGTTAAGCAAGGTTCCTGCAGCAGTCTGTATAATCCCTTTTGCAGTCTCTCTTTCTTTCCTGGAGGCAAGTTAAGGAGCTGTGGGTTAGACAAGGCATTCTCTGGTAGAAGGATATAGAAGATGGGTTGCAGGGGTAAGGTCTGTCCCCTTGTCACCTGCACTAGCTCCCACAAGCTGACAGATGCATCTGAGCCCAGCAGGAACTGTTGAAGCCTCCACGGCTGCCCGAGATATCTCTCTTTGCTGCAGGAGAGAGCGAGCTCGTTTTGCTGAGTCTTCTTCATCACCCCTCTGCTTCTGCTGCGCTCCCACCTGTTGCAGGTAAAACGATGACTAGTATTGTGTTGCTCTGTCCCTGGCTGTCTGGGTGCAGCCACAGCTGCTGAGACTGCTAAAGTAAGGAGTGGAAAATGGGGTTATTTTCTTCCCAGTTTAAAAGATGAATAATTTTATTTCCTCGTTGCTTAAGGGTTGCCATTGCCAGTTCATATTCCAGGTATAGTGATGAGAGATTCTGTGGGCACCCCTCCTGGTGATGCTAATTGTGTCTCTGCAGTGGAAGAAGTGGTCCACAGAGATGGTTTCATTGCTTGATGAGTAATCAGCTGCTTTCTGGATCTTGAGATTCTCCAGGAATATGTGGGGTTGGAGAAATCCCGGCCACCCGGCTGGAAAACTCCAGCCCTCCTTGTTTGGCCTCCTTGGCCAAGATAGTTTAGTTGTTCTTTCCATAATGCTGTTTACCCTCGGGGAAGTGCATTGCCCTGGAACAGAAGTCACTCTCAAAACTCTTCCAGAGTATCCCTTTTTTATTCCCAAACTGCTCATATGCAATTTCGGGAGGTGAGGGAGCTCTTTATAGGGTGTTTGCCAGCTACAAGCCTTGAAGCATCCATTAATACCACTGATACAAAACCCAGCAAAGCCTTGGCTGGGACTCTGTGGATCTCCAGGTTTGTTGGCAGCTCAGACGGGTACATCCATAGGGAATTGCTGCGGCAGCTTGTACCGTTCCATGTGCTCTTAATATCTCTTGAAAGAAGCGTCCCTATCTCACAATCAGAGGTACCTCAGGGAACTAAACTCAGATCCCTTAGGATGGAATTCGGTATTTTAACCATAAATCTTCCTTTTTCTGTATCTTTTCTGATAGAGGTGGAACTTGTATCTTACGAGGAGATACCTGACTGTAGGTTTTATAGCAAGGCTGTTTGGATGATAACGTGCATGTTATTACCTTCAGCTTACCAACTCCTCTGTAAATAGGACAGTGGCAGGTAATCCCATTTGTCACGTCTGTTAGCTCAAAGCCAGCGCGAGGGAGGTGACACTTCTCCTTTCAGCTGGACAGGGGTTGCAGGATGTGTTTGTACCCATGAGGAAGAAATTGTAATGTTTGTGTTTGTTTATTCCAAATTACTCAGTTTCAGATCTGCTAGCTAACAGGCTAATGGTGGTGCTCCATCGTGGTGGTAGGCTGGAAGAGGACTCTAAGTTGCTATTTATCCTTTGGACCACAGAAGTTATTACCTTGATTGTCCTTTGACCAAGTCATCCCTCTGTTTACATCCTTCTGCTGCCTCCTCTCCTCAATCTTTTCACACATAAGCCCTTTGCAGCCTATCTTTGCCCTATGTGTTGTTTCTCATTCTGTAGGAGAGGCTGTTGTCCACCTCCAGTTGTCCTTTGGTGGCAGCTCTCCTCCTCTTTCTCCTTCACCATTTGGTTTCGTCAGGCTCCTGCTGCCCTGATGGCCAAGAAGAGCTGCCTGTAGACACCTGCATGACTGCTACCTTTGCTCCTTGGATGTATCTCCTCCGCTGCGATACTGCCAGGGTACCAGCGTACGGTGATGAGCGCAGGTTGTGCTCCCTAGAGCTGCCTTGTTTTATGCTCGACTGCTGTCTCCCATAAAGCTGGTAGGTGGTTTGTGCGTGACAGCTGTCACAGTGCTCCAGTACTGGGATGGAGAGCACTCTGCTGATGCAAACTCGAATAAGTGCAATTTAGTTTGTTTTTCATTCCTCATTTAATGATCAGTGCAAATCCACACATTAACAAGTAAAAAGTTATTGTTCACAGCATTGGAACCAAATTAAAAACATTCATACGCTTATAGCAAAACTGTCCAAAAGAAACTACTGAGAACTGCTTTGGAAATTACAGAAACTTGGCTACTCCTAATGGGGTAGTTTATTTTGGGAGACAGATTAAAAGCCATGCTGGTTATGGGAACGTGATGTATTTCGGGGCAATGCTGAGTGAAGAACTAGCACTTCTTACTGTCCTCCTACTGAATCCAAGCCTGTAAATGTCTTTGTAGTATCTGTGGGTGAAATACCTGCTCTTGGCACAGTACTGCTCATCCAGCCAGCCAAAAGATACGGAAGATTGGAGCTGGAAAAATGATCCTTTGTTCTGAAAGTCCACGGATCCGTAATGATTCATCTTCAGCTTGTTTGCAACTTAGGGAGCAGAACAAGCCCTGACAGTGAGCGTGGGTGAGCTGCCGAGGCGCAGACAGTTGTGTTCCCTTGCTTCGCTTGCGGGGAGGCTTTCCTCGGCCTCCCCGCTGAACAGATTTAATAGGTTTTTAGAGGCTCGAAGGGCTTGCTCAATGCATTTAGCCTGGCTTTCTCTCAACCAGACTGTGGGACTTCTTGCGGTAATGTCTCCATCAGGCCTGTAGCTTCCAGGTAAACTAGAGCGTGTGCTTCACAGAGATCTGTGTTCTTGATTTACTGCATACGTTCTCCCCAATAAAGGATTCATGACATAGTTCAGGAATTGGGGCTAGTTTAATTGTGTGGAGCAGCTTTAGATTAACCTGAAACCTCTGGTAGTTGGTGTCTTTGGACTGATTGGTGATGGGTCTGTCAGGAAATTATACAGACCTGTGTGAAGTCTACAACCTATGTCAGGAATATACGTAGGATATATAAGGCATGGACCAGCAGATCACCTCATTAACCAAATCACCTCAAAATCACCTCAGCTGGTCAGGAGGGAGCTAAACCCACCCTAGCTGCCACACAACTTCCAGCCGGCTCTTGGGAAGTGGGACATGGGGGTAGACATCAGGTTAACAGAAGTAAAACAGAATAAGATGTATAATTGCTGGGAGTCTGATGCTGAGAAAAAAGCGAAGTGTAGCTGTAATTAACAGCCAAATAATCAAGTGATTTGCCAAAGTCGTGCAGGATATGAAGCGTGATGTATATGGAGAACATGCAGTGAAAGAGGTTTGCAGGAGATGATCTGAGGTTGTAGGCTGTTTCACGGCAGCCTCTGCTTGCTAAAAAGGCCACCCCTGCAGGGCAGAGGCTGCTGAAGCAGCTGTGAGCCCCATCTTTTTGGGAATATTGAGAGTTCCCAAACCTTTCCTGGGCTGCACATATTTTCTCAGTCTCATTACCCCTGGGAAAGTAAAACACCAGAGTTCGTGCTGCATTCATCTGAAGCCTTACTTTGTTTTTTGAAAAAACACTGAACAGCCTTAAAAAAAAACAGGATGCTTTTTCTTTTCTAGTGAAAGCAAGTGTTAAATACTGGATTACAAGATTGGAAATAGAGTTGTATTTTTATGTGGCTCTTTTGTAATTCCAGGATTATGTTTAACAAAGATCCGCTTCAGCTACACCAGTGTTTCTTTAGCTTTGGATGCTAGTGACCCCAGAGCTTTTCCTACCGTGTTAAAACTCTCTGAGATGAAGTCTTTCTCTCTATATTCAAGATGGAATTTCCTTTTTCTCCTTCTTAGTATTTTGTTAACCTATTTTAGGAATGATTCTTCTGGATTTATACCAAATATAGCTGCTCTGACTCAGCCTCCTCTGTTCCTGGTTTTGAACTTGGAGATCTACTTGCTGCTTTTGCATTTTGTAGCACTTCCCTCCGCCTCTGTAATTTCCCCCTCTTCGTTTCTAATCCAGTCCTCTTGCGTTTCTCAAGTAGCATTCTTCAGTTTAAATGGCTTTCCTATTGATCCCAGGATTTTTAAGATTGTCACAATATTTTATAAATCAGCATCAGAAGAATAATTCTGTACAGGAGATTCACCATATCCAGTTGGCCATTAGACTGTCACGAAGCCCTTACCTGACATTTTAATAATACAAATGATAGATATGGAACTTAAGTGTGTTATTTTGGTTGTTCTAGACCTCTAGGGACTCTCCTCCTCCACATAGCACCTGTGGAGGACAGTTCCTCATGAGCTACGTGCACGGACTGTCATCTGTTGAGTCCATCATGATGCTTCTGGTGGTTGCTGTCTCAACCGTGGTCCACACTGCGGGAAGGAAACTCCATTGGGGTTGAACATTATTTTGCAATTTGTATGCGCTTATGTTGAGGGCAGGGTGAATTTAATGGTGAGCAGTGCCGGATCTACAGACCTTGAAGCTACGAAGCGCTCTTCATGTCGCGCAGAGTTGGGGCAGGATCGTGGCAGTTTTCTCCCTGCATGGCAGCTGTGGCTCAGTCGGTGGGTCATTTGATTGTATGTGTGATCTCCTGTTAACAGCCAGTAATGGGGCAATTACTGCCCATTGTGGATGTGAATGTCCATTTACTATGATCTAGACTGAAATCATTAACTCATTTCACGCAGATTATTCAATAGCCATGAGATGGAGACAAGCAGGCTGGACACAACATGATGCAGAAAGGCGGAGAGGCATGGGAAGCTGACTTTGTCAATGATGTTGACTCAGATTTGCAAGATGGTACAGGGGCTGATGAGTATTTTTGCTTGCCTCTTAATTGCCAGTAACTGGCAGCACAGACTTAGCAGTTCTCTCTCGTGTTCGGTTTTCTATTTCCCCCCCTCCAATGTCTGCATAAGATTTTCAAAATCAGATGGCAACAGTGAATTGCAAATCAGGAGGATTAGCATTTGTATCAAACACACTCCAGCAGAAGGAGATTACAAGTCCTGGGTCAGCCGATAGCAAGAGCTCAGGAGCGTAGCTATGGAGCCGGTGCTGCTGGAAGGGACGAGAAGGAGCAGAGTTCAGTGACATTGGCCACCTGATATTCTGCTCTGGTCCTTCTACAAGGCTGCCTTGACAGATGTTTTGCCTCTGCCAAGATTTGGTGTTCTCCAGTGGAAATGCTTGGAGGTTTCACCTCTCTCTGCAGAATAAAATCCTTCAAAAACTGTCATTCCTGTTCTTCAGTATCATACCTTTCTTTCTCTTTCAGCCAGTAACAAGTATTTTGCATCAGATAAAAAAAACCAGTAGAGGTGCAGGCACATGCTTCATCTTTTTACGGATGCTTTCTGTGTAGGCTGATCTGAACAAAGAAGGGATGTGAGACCAGTGAGCATCAATGGCAGCTTCGCCAAGAGGTGAAAAAGGCTCTACTCATCCACGCGGCGCGCAGGTCTAAAATACCTGCGGTTTTGTATGCGCTCAGCGTGGTCTCATGTTAATTTGAAAACTAATAGTGCTAGCTGGGGGAAACCTGGGCTGCTTCTGCAAAGGGCTTAAACGCTGAAGGTACACATTCACTTAATTGCTTGCCTGTGGCAAACAGATTGCCTAAGGGTGAAATTAAAGTGCCACTCCTAGAAAGCTTTCCAATTACATTTTGGTAGCCTTCAGCCACATTAGAGGGAAAAGTCTGACACTATTGTGCAGATATCTAAATCTAGGCACTATTGCTTTATTATTTCTGGAGAAAATGGAGGGGTGCGAAGTGCATCTTCCTCTCCGTATGTTGTCCGTCTTCCTCTGTAATTGGACTGGGAGCATTTTGCACATTGAGGGGTGCTGGTGGGGGAAGCATGGCCCCAGTAATGCAGGGACCCCTGTGCCCAGGAAATTTATATTGAGATACTTCATGAGGTGTCATGCACTCTGCTCTGACTTCTCCACACATGCACCATTCTGTTTAAATTCATTCATATATGTAAAGAAATTTAAATATAAAACTTATATTTAAATATAATACCGAAGTGTATATTATGAATTGAAAAGGAATAGTTATTGAAGGAAGTCTATCTGGGGGGGGGGAAAGAAGAAAGAAAGAAAGGGGGGACCTTGGGGAAGTGTCTTGCTGTGTAATGCTCGTTCTTTATGAAGTGTATATTCCCAGGCTCTCCAGATCGTAGAGGTCATGATTACTCTCACAATTTGCCCTCCTCTTCTTTCCATCAAGGACATTTTTTTTCGCCCGTGTTGCCTGGCAATCCATGTGAAGATCACTTAGGTCCTGCCCTGTGCTCTCCCTCTGTTTTCTGTGCCGGTCACATTGTCGAGCGTCTTAGGACTGGTCTTCCAGAGGATGCACATCCAGCCTGGTTTCTGTCTTACTAACGGGGTGTGCTGCCTTCTGGGCTGCAGGGGATTTTGCTATGCTTATTATATATTTGATTCTTTCTAGATCCCAGTTCCTTGTTAGCTTTCCAGGCATCGTTCTTCCTTGCTGTTGAAATTGTCTCTTAAAACTGAATTAATCTTTGTACTGAAACCAGGAACTCGATTCCTGTTCTTTCTTAAGAAAAAAGCCGTGCCACCCAATATTTCACAAAACACTGCCTGGGAATATTGAGTTTATTTTCCAAGCATGTAAAAACAAAACTGTGAATTCATTTAAAACTAGAGTGAATCTTACCAAAATTAGTCCCCTACCAGGCTGTGTTTTTCATCACAGGTAATATCAATTTGGGCATTGTCAGAGCAGAGAAAAATTTGGAGAAAGGAAATCTCTTGAGTAGGTGGTGTGCACCTGTTGTATGATTGATAGAGTTAATTTAAGATATGAATTGAATTGTTATGAAGAATGATGGCAAAAAGGTTATTATGTACAAAGATGATGCTTATCAGCATGAAAATAAATGTGTCACAAATTGGTTGCAAATCAAAGGCCTGATTTTTTTTTCTTTTTCTTTTTCAAAATGCATAAATAAGGGGTGTGCGTCTGTAAATCATGTAATCACTGTCTAACATATGCGAGGATCTTTGCAGAATATACAAAAGACTTTGCTCTGTAGAGTTTATAATGTAAAGCTGTGAGGCTACAGACATCTCTGTGTGCTTAAACTCACCTGGGTTTAAGCCTACACCTAAGTGTGTTGTAAAATAGCTGCAGCACTGAATTCTAAGACTAATTAAATTATTGGTCATAGGTAATACCCCCCTGACTATCTATTTGGACATGCACAAGCGCTTGATTTCGTGATGGCTTTGGCATAAGGCAGCAGCAAGTGTATGTTTTCGTGTCTTACTTCTGTTAAGTTATTTATGGTGTGAAGACATAGGTAGATGCTAAAGTTTAATTTCAGTGTATTTTGGAGAACGCCATTACCCGGAGATTATACATTCTGTTTTCAGTTAAACTTTCGCCTTTGTACCTGTAATACTACTGAAATGATATTAAAAATGCAGAAAGCCTAGGCAAGCTGACAATGAAACAGATTTTGTAGAGATGTTCCGAGTTGTGGTGGCAACATGTGTGTAAGATGTGGGGTAACCTGTTGACTGTAGATGATATTTAAAAAACGGAAATTCACTGAATCTGTTAAATTGCAAAATTGATTTCTTACAATAGGGATTAACATGAAATAAAGGCATTTTGTGGCAAATGGAAACTTTTAGACATTCTTTTTTTTAGCATCAAGGGGACACTGATTGATAGAAAATAAGATTTTTATCACTACTATGTTGAAAGGCATTGTAGCTCTCAGTGTGGAATCTCCGGCATCCTTCAAGCCAAAACAAATATGAATGACAGATTAGTGAATTAAACTAATCATATCATTGCTTGATGCCCTCTTGAGTTTTAACGTTGCGTAATATCCTTCGACAATTGAATGTATTAATTTTTTTGGTATTGCTTTTATCGAAAATATCGGTAGTTGCGACTGGAAATCCTACTTCACTCTTAGATACTGAGAGTATTGTCTCGTATTGGATTCACGTGAGTATCACGTCGTTAATATTTTAAACAAAACACTAGGATTTTTTTTTTCCTACACACGGATGCTGAAGCCCTGGTTGTTCAAATGGCTCCACATATCCTTGACCTCACACACAGGAGAAATCAATTTGAGGTGAATAGAAATGTTCACGTGTGAAGACCAATATTTGCTTAGCTGCTTCAGAGTAAGCTTTTCCTTTTAAACATTTCCGAGAGACCTCGAAGACTTTTTCAGTTGTTTTTTAATGTCAGCATACACTGTTATTTTAAGGAAGAAGGGGATGACTGCTCTGCTTTTAGTTTCTGCTGTGCCATTCAATCCCCAAACTGGCCTTATCCCCTGCCCCCCCTGGATGGAAAACAAGAAAGCAAAGCTGGGTTGTCTGGCCAGCCTGAATCATCGGCTGGGGATTTAGCAATTCTTTTTTGCTGATATAAACTGCAAGCTGTAAGCTCCTTCAAACTTCATTGAATCTCTTCTCACTCTTTAGTTTGGGAAGGAAAGTCCGGAAATCTATGAAAAGTCTTAATTGTTGACTTGCTGTGGCCTTTCAGCCCTTTTCTTTGTGTGTGCTGCAAAAGCATTCCTGGTTTTGGCCTCCTGGGCTGGGTATATTCACTGGAAACCTGAATGAGTATTTAGGTGAATAAAAGCACTGCAAAATCCTCTGTAATGGCAGGCTGAAAAATTCTTGGTTTTTACAGTGATTATGAAACGAATATGTTAATTGACTGCATATTGCATGCATTATAGAGTCATATCATACATTCACAGATCTTGGTCTCCTGTCTCTTGTATAGTGTCTGCTACTAACCTTTGGTAATTCCTGTATTGAATGTTTAATTTGTGTTTGAGACCTAGTACAGCTTTATAAACATATGTAGCCTTCATTTAAAGATTTCAAGTGATTGATCACAGTCATCTGATGCAAACCTTCTTTCTCTTACGCTGGTTATATGTTGTTTTACCGCATATTTTTGCAGAATCCACCCATAGAGGCTTAGGCTCAGAGTCTATAGAAGAAATACCAAGTAGTAAAGAATTCAGATATGGTGTGAGTTGGATACGTACTAGAGCAGTAGGGCATATGCACAGAAGGAGGTAGGCATTCCTGATAGGGAGGGAGGATGCTGAAGGTCGGCTCTTTCACCCACCCGCAGCCGCCCAGGAGCACAGCACAGTTTGGTCATGGAGGCAGTTGGGTTTGGGCAGCTGGTGAGATGCGTGGGACATTGGGATCGGGTGGTGATCCCCACCAGTGCTGCTCAACCTTCAGCCAAAGCAGTGCAAAGCTTTTGTGGGCCAGGGGAGGGGAGCTAGCTGTAGACCACCCGGTCTCCCACTCCACTTTGATGTTTGAGAGCTGAAGGTGATTAAGTAAGTCTTTAGAATTTAAATCAACTACTTAATTTCATATTTTCAGTTTGAATAATCTTTATTTTGATGGCTTGTAATAATAATTGCAACACTGCTGCCTTTGGGTGTGCATCCCTCTTTGTTTTTTTTAGCCCAGACTGTCCCATATTTCCTTAGAAAGTAAAAACCCTGCCTGAGCTCTGCCTGTGATTGTTGTGAGTATCTCATTTTCTGAAGTTCTGTTTGTTCGTCACTTGGCAGCTTTCACCCGAAAAAGCTAACAGCGTTCTTTTACTTATTTTTCAAGTGGTAACAAGTTGCCACATATATTAGCCAGGTATTAGTGGTCCTTAGTAGCACCAGGCACACTAAGACCAGCATAAATCTGGGGTCTGTTGTTGTTCTTCTTCCATGTAGATTGACTTCCAAACGGAGTGAACAAATGCCAGCGTCTGCCTGTCCTATGGGTAGGAAAGACTTTCAGTCTCCTGGGCTCGTTAATACAGTACCTCTTGCCAACACGAAATTACAAAAAGAGAATGATAAACAGACCTCTTGCCAAAGCTGCCTTTCCGCTAACAGATTTAGCCTGTGCTCTCCTTCGTCTTCCCCGGTACAGCTTTGTTTTAGAACAAAGATTGCAAAATATTTAAGGAAGAAGGGACTATTACAGAGGATTGATCCCTTCCATTTGCACTGTTAATCTTCATTTTTCCCAGTGTCTATACCCCGTCTTTGTGCATCGGCATGAGCAAAGGAAAAGAGAGGGCAGGGAAGGATTTGCTGTGCTGCCTGCCAGGGGAATGGGGCTGGAGTCGGAGGATGGCTCCATCGTCCTTGTGCTCCTGAACCTTGCACTGGGTTTCCAGTCTTCACCGGAGAAGAAAGCCTGTCACCAGAAAACAGGACCTGGGAGGAGATCATTAGAGGGCAATGAGGAACAACCATGGCTGGAAGTCATAAATCACGCAGTCAAAACCTGCAGTGCAGTGGATTTGAACGCTGACCAAATAAAGCCGAGAGGATTCTGACCCATCTATTATTAAAAGGACATCTCTGCCTTCATCTGATTCTAATTCCAGGAATATTGTATTTCTGGTATGTCAACTTTGTACGGTGTAATCCACTCAGAAACAAATTTAGATCTTTATCCTATTGCAGTGCGTGGGAAGGAGTGATGTTTTCAATATTCAGGATATGGTTGGAAAGTGATTCTCCCATACTGAGGGGAGTAATTACAAAAATTGAAGGAAGGTAATTAGTGGTAGTGGTTGGAAATTTTGGAGCAAAACGTAAATTAAAGCACGTCTTTGAGGGTAACATGACTTTTTCTGGTATTGAAATTTTTCTGTTAGAAATTGGTTAATACAGTTTAGTTTGACCCAGTGGAAAAGAAAAGAAAATGTGATACTGTAGCCTGAAATAAAAACGAGTTCATGCAGCTGGCGTGATTTGGATATGCCGTCCGCAAGCGACTGCATCCTCAGCTTGCTGTAATGGTGTCACCTTCAACTCTTTTTCCACCCTGGTATTTCTCTAGCTGACCACATCCCACTTTTAAATTACGCTTTAAACTCTTTGAGATGGGAGCCTCCATCTCCGAAACATGCTTAAATACTTGAGTCTTCTCTATTGAAAACAATAGAGTGATGGCAGCAAGCCTGATGCTCGGGAGCTGAATCTTGGTCCTGCCAGTATAGTCTTGCTTACCTTGAGCCCATCATCTCAACGCTCTTCTGCAGGCTTCTCGGCATCTGTAAAATGAAGCTGCAGTAGTGATGGATTATTTAATATTTTGAAAGAGCTTGGAAGAGGGGAAGCTTATATTTATTAGTAACATAAATTGATTTTTATGAATATTGTTTTTGTGTCTGCTACTAAAGTGTAGCTTCTCTTAGGAGAAGGAGCAATGGTTGACTGTGAGAAATGTCTGAAGCAGCTCGAGAAGTCTCAGATAAGAAAGATAACTAAGAATATTATTTTGCTTTTTTTATAGTGACTGGGTGATGTTATAGGATAGATGTTTTTAATCCAGGGAAATTTTCTAACCAAAGCCTCAATAATTTTATGGTAGGTCAAATTCTGCACAAAGTTAATAAAAAATGTCAGTTAGATGCTATTTAGTGCTTGCTTAGCATCGTGTTCATGTGGTATGTAAATTTTCATGGTCCTGTGGGGCATCTTAACATTGTCTGTTTGACTGATACGCTACAGTATAGATATCCATCAATGGAAAAGTGTGAATGCCACCCTCTCCCCCCTAGCTCGCCAAGATTTCTGGTGTCCTACCAAGTGCCAAGGAAACTTCTGTCTGGAGGCCATCAGGAAGAATCCAAAGTCTTTGGAAAGCGATTACGTCTGACACTAAGAAGGTTACAGCCTGAGACTGTGGAGGGAGGTAGAGGTCAGAGAAACGAGTTACAGCACAAACTATTTTGAGCCAGAGATGAAATGCTGGTTGAGAGGACATCTGCAGCCATCCAGCCCAACCCCACCAGCCCCAGGTTGGGTCAAGCATGGCCTTGCTTACACCAGTCCTGAAAACCTCCAGCAAATCTGTGGTCAGCCTGGTCCAGTAACGCAGTACCCACCTAGTCAAAAGGCTTTTCCTAATGGCCATCCTGAATCTTCCAAGCCATCATTCATGGAAAGAAAGGAGCAGAGAGAAGAGTCTTCAAACCGCATGTCCTGGGAAGTCTTTTCAGCAAAACACAATGAAGTAGGATTGTGAAGATAAAAGAATCGAGATAATCAGCTGGAGGAGGACATGGCTCGGTTGGAGGGCAGAACGAGAGCACTAAATACAAGAGTACAGAAGGGTTCATTTCAAAAGGAAAAGTCAGCAAGGCCTCAAGTTAAAGAAATTAATAGGAATGTATCAAGGAAGTCATCTGAAAACTACTGAGAATGGTTTTGGACACACAGGGACAGATATGTTAGATATTTTTAAAAATACATTTATTTATTGGTTACCTGCTGGTGAAACCCATCAGTCTTGCAGATATAAAGCCAGGAATTTACAGCGCAGAATTCATCTGCGTACAGACGTTTTCTTCTCTGGAAACAAGCTAATATAACATCAGCTGTGCTAGCATAATTTTTTTTTCTCATTGCTGAAGTTTCTTATAGGGGAACTGGTTTCTCATTTACTGAGGTCCATAAGGGTATTTTTATAAGTTCTGCCTAATGAAAAAAATAGGATATATAGATATTTTGCCATGCCATGTTCAGGCTTGCTGAGCAACCTCTTGTTGCACCAAGTGCAACAAGTGATCCTGTCTTCCTTGTCTGTCTCTCACTTTCTCAGGCTAGGGCAAGGATTTCCTTTATTATTTTTTAATATGCTATCTAGCATAATTGAATCACCAAATTTTTTTGGATCCTCTGGCTTTTAAGTAGATCATAAACTTCAGCAAACGAAAGGTCAAGATTTTTCCTGCCTCAGCATTTATTTTTGGGCAGTCTGAGATCAGCAAATTCCAAAGTCAAGAGCTGCTTTGTGCTTATAAATTAGCTATTTAATTTTTCATACAATAAAGACACAAGGGCTTGTTCCTGTTATAGATGTCAAACTTTTCTCAAATGAAAGGTATGTGGGTTTATTTAGTTATTTATTGGAGAAGAGGCAATAGGTATGGGAATGTGGCTCCTTATGGGCTTGGCTAGGTGACTCCCAGCTAGCCCATGCCAACCTCCTGTGTCTCCTCAGTGAACAGCTGGGTGCTACTGCCCTGGTTTGGCGGTGGATCTGTATGAGAGATGCTGTAGGACTGCAAATCATCCAGCTCATTTTTGTTTTCCCGTTGCTGGTCTTTGAGATTGGGTAGGTCAAGTGCTGCATTGAGATCTCGTGCTCTGCAGCATTTCCAGTTGGTTTAATTCTTTCCCTCCATCAGGGTCAGCTTCAGCTGAACAGCTCGGGTTTCATCTGGTGCGAGCCGTACCGCTGGTCCATGGTGGTCGTTAACATCCTGCCGTTCCTGTCTCTGCTCCCCCGTTGATGTAGTCCGAGCTGATAACACCCCTGTGGCAGGGGACAGCGGCTCTTTGCCGAAGCCCCGGGACTCCTTGGCGTTAGCCGGACGCAAACGCTTTCCGATTGCTGAAAGTGCGTGACGTGAAGTACCTATGAAGAAAATACATCGTCAGTGTAATTAATGAGTAATGCAATTCAGTCACGTTCAGAGCCTCATGAAAGACCATACAGAAATGACGTGGTGTTAATCACCAGCTGCATTAGCTCTACTGCTGACTTCAACGCCATCCGTGTTCGTACATTGAACGTCTTGATTGCATCAGGCAATGACTACGCTTCAGATATTTTCATATCATGCTTTTTATGTATTCCCTTAAAGTTGCCATCTCTTGAATGGGGCGAATATTATTTAAACTAGCTCTTCTAATTCAAAACTTGGCTGGAGAGTAAAACCATGCAGCGTATCTTTCCTCTGAAGATGGTCTGTGCGTGGAGGACACTGATGCTGTCTGCAAGCCTTTACCCCCTGAGGGATGCAGACGTGCCATCCCAAATCTGGTTCACATCAGCAAAGGCATGCCTGCGTGCAGTAACATCGACTGCTAAAGCGTTCCTGAACCGCTGCTTCACTGCACATCTTCATTTCCACTGGAAACGCTCCCAGAAAAAAAGGGTCCAGGACATGACTGAGAGCAAGCCTGAAATCAAATGTGCATTTCAAATGTGGAATTTTTGAAATAGCAAACGTTTTCTCAGGATAGAAGAAAAGCTTCTTGCCTAGCTTTTGCTGCTAGCTACCACTTCACGGGTGCTTTAGAAATAAAGATGGCAATATGAGTATCGATGGATGTATCAGTAGGATGGTTTGAGGACCAGGATGACCCTTCTGCTCCGGCTGCATGGGTTTGTGAAGCAGGGTGCTGCAGGTTCTGGGGAGTTGGAGTTTGTGGAACAGAGTTTACAGTTATTTAGGTAAAACAAGGCTGGAGCAGAGCTGAAATTTTCTTTGAAAATGAGAAGTGGGGAGAACTGCAGGAAAAAAGCAATATTCAGGCTCTGGAATGATGCCTGAGATTGATTTGTATAAACATCAAGGTATAGCTGAAGTACAGTGGAAGAGGTAAAAGTGAACATTATACTGTACAAACAGGAGCTACCATTAATAATTTACTGCTAATTGAAGCCTTAAACTTTTTGTGGAGTCTGGCCTTCCTTTCGTTTCCCTCTTTAAATTGATTTTTTAAAAAGTACTTTTTATTTTATTAATAACAGATTAACTAAAATTGTGTCAACTTTGACCTGGTTCTTTTATAAGGTCTTTAACAGGTTAAATATTTTGCTTCAGGTGAGATACGTTCAATCAACTTTTAGTTACGGTGTAGCTAAAAAAGCAGTAAATTAGAAAGGAGATGTTAATTGTGGAAAACCACGTTGTGTTATGAATCTCCAAGCTCATGCATACTGTCACAGCAGAGTTTTTTGGGGGAAAGGTGGGACGTAGCCTTGTAGCTTGCCTAAATTAACCTTTAGCAGATGAATTGGAAGTTAATTTAATTATTGTTTGGCGGATCCCAAGTGAGGGTCAAGCTTCAAATGACTTAACTGAAAAATTGTCAGAAAATTATTGGAATTTGAATGCAGTGTAAGGTCAGGAGGTCTTTCCATGTTCAAGGAGGCTTTGGCTGAATACTATTAGCATGTGATTTGTATAAAATGAATGTAAAGACGTGATGTGCAGATCAAGGAAGAAACGTATCTTTTTCCATTGCCTTTTTTCTTTGTTCATACTCTCTCATGTTTGGTTCTGTGCCATCTTATGTGAAATAAATAATTTTTGGTACATATATTTTCTCTCAGAAGCACTTATATCCCATTTTCACAAAAGATGAAGGCAAATCACAACCTAAGCGGTATGGGAAGTTAAAGGGTGGGTCACCTTGACAGAAGGACTGACACAAAGCAAGATGGAGAAGTGTCTGTCATCCAGAAAAGCTCACATTTGCATTATTTACTCTTTTCTTTACAATTGGACTTAAGTTTAGATCTACTATTTAATTTTTTGAGAACCTGAAAGATGCACCTGTCAGTGTCACTGTTTTAAGAACCCCATAAAATGCATTTATTTCTCAGTAACACTCTGTTTATAAAGATTTTATTCACTTAGTCTGAAAAGAAAATGATAAGAACTTAATAAACTTCCTAAATCTTGCATGCCGGGTTTATTCTTTTCTTTTAGGATATTTTAAATCTCCTTCAGTGTCCTCTTTCTTTTCCTCTGCCTCTGTATGCTAGAAATGGGAAATACCTATATTTCTGTATATCAGAGTGGGAGAGGCGTATAAGATGCCAGCTCCACCAAGGTGTGCCTAGAAATACTCGTGTTAAAGTTTGTTTACGTGATAAAAATTAGTGATGGCCACCAGTATGAAGACGGAAGGCGCGAATGTCTTTGGGAAGCAGCGAAGCTGGTCGTGGCGTTTTCAAAGGCACGAAGCAAACTAACGATAGAGAAAAAAAACAGGGTAAGATGTTCCCGTTGTCTTGCATCCGTAGCAGTTTGCAGGTGGTGGTGATAACTGTGCCGGTTCTCGAGTGCTTTGAGTTCTCCCGTAGGAAGAGGATGAGCAGGCGATGTCCCGGGGATGCGGGACAGAGTCCGCTCCCTTGACAGCAGCAGGAGAGCGCGATGCAGAGAGCGATGCCCAGCTCCGGTCCAGCGAGGCGAGAGCACTCGAGCGTAGCTCTGCAGCCGCTTCACAGCACAGCAAGTTCAAGCTCAGCATGCACGGCACAAACATTTCCATTTGCCTTCTCGTGCTGCTTGGAAATCCCCCGTGCAAACTCGATTTGACTGGCGCGGTGGCCTGCTGATGGCGTGGTGGCCGCCTGACGCCTGACCTCTCTTGTAGTTCTGTTTACCCTTCATCTGAAGTAATTTCCTAGTGTGATGGAAGCATGTCATGCACTTTCACAGGAAAGATAAAATAGATGAAAATGTAACCAGGTTACAGCCAGAAAGTATCCCAAGACTGTTTGCTAGCAGCTTATTCCCATGGCATTCCTGCTGGAGTTACTCCTTCAGCTCCTTGCTGGAGTCTCGGCAGCTTCTAAGCAACCGAGCATCAGTGTTGTGGGGATTACGAAGCAGTGGAAGCTCTGTGCAATAGAGAAATACTTGTGTTTGTTTATAATTCATTTCTATTAGTCTTTTTGTTGTGTATATATGGCCACAAGCAAGTGCTGCAAGTTACTGTGGCAAAGGAGGTTTAATTTTGCTAATCCTGTTTTATTCCCATTTCAGTGTAGCTTTTTGAATGCCACAATGCAGTGCCTGTAATGAATTTAAAATGTATTTTTGAATGGTATTGTCTTGCCGAATGTATTGGAAGCTCATCTGAATGTGCTCTAATACTAGGGGCTGAAAAGAAAGAAAATCATCCATCTGAAATACCGTTTGCATGGACTCTTCCATGCTGGCTGGAAATAACACCCTGCATACCAAGCAGGGAGGAAGCACAAACCTCTTCCTCACCGTACACTCAAATCCCTAACATGATTACAATCTCTCTATCTCGTCTAAAAAGCATTTTCTTTCATCCTTCTCAATAAGAGTGTTTCTTTTTACCGTTTGGTACAACACCTAATGCAAGCCAGACATGAGCAGTAATTTTCACCAAATTATCATTTATTTGTACCCTTTACACCCAGAAAAGCACAAATGAAATGATAACTGCCTTGAACAAGGCACTTTATAAATGCAGCCGTGACTCCATCCTTGCCCAGGGGCAGGTCCAGCTGTCACTGTGTGGTCGTGGGTGGAGGAACACACATTCAACTGGAAGGCAGAGGGAAGAGGGACCCTCATAAACTTTATTTCTTGGGCAGGAAGGCTCAGCTGGGTGGGTGGCTGGCTCTGTGTGTGTGAGAAGGAGAATACAGGGCGGGAGTAAGATGGACCCATCACTTCCTTGCTCTGTTGCAGAACATCCTCGGCTTACGGGTCCTCTGACGTGGCCAACACGAAGAGCCACGTGCCCACGCACGACTGATGAATAGGATATGGCTTTTTGCAGCCATTCCGTATTGCTGCAGGGATCTCCCAGTGCCCCCTCCTCCCCGTGCAAAGAGCACCATTCAGCACCATGGGCACGTTTGTTGAGAGCGTAGTCCAACGTCAGGCGTCATGCTGTTAGTTGGGTGGCCAGGCACCTAAAATGGAGCCTGGATATTGACTTTTCTCCTGGGAACACAAGGGTGGCTGGATGGTGAAAGGTCCTCGCTGCCTAAAAGCCTGTCTGGGGGAGAGGAGGAATTGCTCTGTCCCTTGGGAGGCTTTCCAAATCCCACCGTCCTGGCAGCAAGGGATGTGCTGAGGCAAGCAAAGCAACCAGCCACCCCCTTTGCTCGTTTTGAACCTACAACACAATTATTTCTTCTAACGCCTCCAGTTGCTTGGGTTATAAGAAAGAGTGCTGCCTCTCCACCTTCTCCAGGTCATTTGTGATTTATTTTTTTTATAGGTATCTGTCACATTCCCTGTCCCACTGGGCATTTCTTCTCTGGACTTGAGGAGTCCTATTAGTGATTTAACAGTTAATTGTGGCCAGGAAATCTCTGCAACTCTATGACACCTCTCTCCTCCTTTTTCTCTCAAGTCCTATTTGTGGCATCTATTACTTAAAGCATCATGTACTAGTAGTAACCCTTAGGCTATGTGTATTACCGGTGTTCAAATTCAGAGCAGTACTGCACTTTGAAGGTGACTCCCACCAATTGCATTGTTGTTTCCGCATGCAAAGTGGTTTTGGTGTGCGTGGACCACATTTCTTTCAGAAGCTTCACTCCAGTTGCCCATCACACGTCCTCCAACCTCTTATGGAACATACAGGTCTCTAACGGTGATGGTCGTACCAGTAAAGGACATACTGGTGATGTCCTTTAGACAACTTCAAACCATGCATCAGGTGGGGACCAGACTAAAAACCAGATTAAATCTACTTCAAAGGAAACCCTCAAAGCGCAGAGGGTGTAGCCATAGGAGCCTCAGCACAAAGTGCTTTGATTGTCTGACCCTGTCTGATTGCACCAAAGTGTTTGTTAATGTAGACGTTATCTTTGGATTTTTTATAGTGCTTTTCCTTTTCAGAATATTCTACAACCATTAAAAGTTCAAAACACCTTCTTGCCTTATTCCCACTATTGATGTGGAATCTGCATTGCAGGATGGTGGTGGAATTGAATTGCAAAAAAAGAAAGTCACCCATGGAGGCATTTGGGTAAAAAGGAGGAGGTTTTTGGCTTACGTTTAGAGCAGCAGTAGATGCTCCTCATGCATTGGGTCATGCTGGCACTTCTGGGCAGCACATTCCCCCACCTTGTTACTGTCAAACCATCTTCTTTCAGATGCTTTCAACTTACTGAAAAAGTAAGGTGAAACATGTCCTACGTGCTTTGGACAGGGAGAGGCATTTCAGTTTGGTGCCTCGTCTGCGATGATTTGTTTGGACAAATAACATGCGATAGAGATGTGGTGGTTGGGCTTAAATCAACACATTCTTTTTCACTAGAGAAAAGAAATAGTTTTCATGAATGTAGATGATTTTTTAATTTCATGTTCACATGCATGTTTAATGTAGTGGTAGGTAGGTATCATATAGCATATGCGGACACATAAAGTGCATGTTTGTGCGGTTTGAGGTATAGGTATGAGTGCGTCCTGTATCTGCCACATCCTACACTGAAATAGCCTCCTGTGTTGAACGGGATCCATATGGCAGCCCAAAAGCCAGGCTTTTGAACCCACGCTTGCAGAAGCTGGTGTTCACCGTCTCAGAGATAGATGATGTTGAGTTTTTTCCTGTAAACGAGAACTCAAGCCAGCAGCACTGCCTGGGGACACAAGGACCAAATGGCCATAAAACCCTTATGCTTGAATGTAAATCCCCAGAGCTAATGTCTCACGGATGTAAAGTTTTGCATTGATTTTCCTGTTGTTCTTCTTAAGAGCTCCATCGTGCGTTACTGAAGCCGCTGGTGTAAATACGTGTCTCCGTGTAGCCTTCTCTTCCAGTTCGCTTTATAACCGTGATTTCCTTTGCTTGGAGAATTGCTCCTTCTGTGCTAACTTGGGGGCGGAGGGAAGGCTAATTAATTAAGTGGTAATTGTTGTCAAGTCAATTGGTGCTAACATTTAACATTTGACTTGTTTACTATCTTGAGGTAAAGCGGAAGGAGTTAATGATCTAACAAATTGTGCATCCATCATGAGAGACTTGTTTGGAAAGAACGGTTTTATTTATGAACTGTAAAATAATACATTTTAAAAAAACCCATATTTTGAAGCAAGATCGTTGAGGTTCTTGTGTGAAATTGTCACTAGATAGCTGTGGAGACAAGTGCGTCGCCTAATAAAGCTTAATGACTGATTTTCCCATTAATCAGAATTGAAAATGTGCTTCATTAAGATAATTAACTGAGCCAGTTGCTTAACTGACAGTTAGTAGACACAAATTCCCAAGTTACTTGCTTTCCTCTAAATAAAACTCACAAGAAGCTAACCCAGCACTGCTTCATCATCTTTATTGGAGAGAGAAACAGAAGGGCTGTTAAAATCTCATTGCTTGCGTTAGGTCCGTGACTGCATCTCCCTGTCTGGGACAGCAGTGGGATGCAGTGGGTGGCACTGGGTGCCCTGCGCAGCCTTGAACAGGACCCAAGCCTTAGGCTCAAAGTTATTGTAGTCAGCTCACGCCAGAAGCTCACAAATATTTGCCGCTCTCCATCTCGCCAGCAGCAAATGGTCTTTTATCTGCTAATTTCTGAAAGGTCAGGTCTTCATTGTGGTTGTTTTTGTCACCCAAGAACTATTAGCTCCTCCAAGGGGGAGAATTCCTTGTCTGAATTTGTGGCTTCTCCTCTTTGTTCATCGCAAGCTAAAAGTGGGGTCATGAGTCCTGAGCCCCCCTGAAGGCAGGGATATGTAAGATCAATCTGCTCCAGGTACATTTGTAGGCAGAATATGCAGCGCTTAAGAAGTTAGGGGAATTAACTGAGGGATCCAAAACTTGAATTATTAAATATGCTACCTGGTTGTAACGTCTAGTTGTAAATCCTTTCCTTTGCAGCTCTCTGTGTCTTGAATTATAACGTGGTAACGCTATCACGTAGCAGAAGACTCTTTGCACAGAAGACGACTCTGGAGCTAATGTAAGGCAGTCATCTCAACTCTCCTTTTCTTTTGTCCTCAGAGTTCCCCGTCTTCCACCATGAACCCTGTTTACAGCCCCGTCCAACCTGGGGCTCCCTATGGAAACCCGAAGAACATGGCGTATACAGGTAGGAGCGGTGTTCAGTGGCTCTTTCGTGAATGTCTGTGTTCAGTGGTGAGAGCAGATGATCATTAATGAGTGATTAATCCCTTAACGAAGGGAGAAAGAGTTCCCATCAGGGAGCCAGATGGGAACGTGACTGCAGGAAAAACTCTTCAGCAAAGCCAATGCAGTAAGGTTAGCGAGAAGAAATGGATCTGAATTCATAAGAAGAGGATGCCCTGGAAATCCTAAAGAATAGGATCAAAACGGGGTTTCTGTAGACAAACAATACAGGCAAGAAGTTGCTGGGGGAGTCAGCTGGGAGCTGGAGGGCTTGCCTCTGGAGCTGAACTGAACGACTCAGGTGCACGTGCTGGAATAATCCTGCTGTAGAAATGAGGATCTCACAAGCGAGAGCCTGGTATTTGAAGAATATGCAGTTATTCTTATAGGTGGTGATTTAAACTGCATTATTGACTGATTTTTTTTGTTTTCAAGTTGTGCTTTCGTTGAGTTAATCTTATTTTGAACAGCAAGTCTGATGTCTATTTGAAGTCCATCTTTAGAACTGAGTTGTCTAAAAATGTCATCTTTAATACTTGAAAAAGGCACTGAAATAAGTTTACCATAATTATGTAACTAGCGGGGAACTAAAGTGTACTGATATGGAAAGAATTTAGCTCGGAGAGAAATAGTGCTTTGGAAAAAGAAAATCTCAGCTTAGGTGTTTCTGTAGTTTTCCCCGTGGATCATGTTTACCAGCAGTTGTTCTTCTGATCTTGTATAAGCACCTTACAAAATCAGCCTTGGAAGACTCCTTTTTCTAACATTTCGTTGAATGTAATTAGCTATTAAGTGTCATACTGTGTTAAGACTTCCTTCTTTATATTTGCATTGCCAGTTGTATGTCTTGACTTTTACCCAACATGTGAAATTGCTTGGGAGTGTGCTTTTGAGGAGGAGAGTGGTCACCAGCAAATGGAAATGAACATCAAATGCTCTTAGCTACTTCATTTACAAAATATTCTCATTGACTTTGGTAGCTATTTCAGCTGGTAGATCAGTAGGGCTGGCTGCGTTGCTGCAAAGAGATCTGTCTGATACTCATCGGAGTAGAGAGTTCCTCAAAGGCATTTTGCCCCATTTTTATTCACCCTTTCTTTTTCCCCATCAAAATTATGCATGCTGCTTTGTTGGAGATACTGTAGCTCGGGGGAACTTTGGTCTCACAGTCAAAGCACTAGAGGCTTGGAAAAAAAAAAATCTCTGTGAATAATAGTCTCTTCAAAAATATCACTGTTGTAAGAGGACTGCAGACTCCAACAGTGCTTGGGTGACAGAATGAGCTCATAAGTGCACAGTTCTTTTCCTGCACTAGAAAGAACAGCAATTTTGTGCTTTCCAACACAAGGATGGTTTGGACAAGAGTCTACTTCTCTATCCCTTTACTATTTTTTTTTTTTGACCGGTGTTCAAAGCTCCACCTTAATATCCATTCAATGTAGATTTTCTGTATCTGCTTTCATACAATCCTGAATGTTTTAGAAGCTGCCTTCTGGCACTTGATAAGATGATTTTATATAAATATTGAGGTGCGGATTGCGTAGAGTTTGTACCTTGACCTTTCTGGAAGGAGAATTTTAGAGGGTGATTTCTGGTTTAGATGAATGAATTCTACATGAACTGCATTCCAAATAAGTCAAATGGCAACATTAATAGGATATTATCTTCTAAAATAACCTGCTGGGTAATCGCCATGAAGATTATACTGTGCACTTAAATATAAAAAGCTATTGTCTGCCTTGGCCAGCTTGCGCCAGCTCTGGTAGGGATCGTGGTGAGGTGGCCCCTGTGAGACTGGTTTCACCCAAACCATCGGACATCAGGCATTTGTCTTCCAGAGTCTGTGGTAAATGAAGAGAAATCAGTGGCAGATGTGCAGGATGACTTTGGAGAAAAAAGTTGGAGGCAGATCAATGTAACAAGGTCCTTTAGTTATGTCAGTAGAAAAACAAAGAAGGGAAGATGCAAGTGACTGCTTGAATGTAGGACACCAAAGCAGTAATTGAATCATATTAGTGCTTGGTTTTTCTATTGCGCAGGTGTAAGGTAAGAAGTCAGTGGGCTGAATTCTTACAATGAAGTCCCAAAATAGATAATAGGTTAAAAAGTGTTTAAACGAAGAGCTATTTTCTTTGCTAGGCAAATAGTATTACAAAACCTTTTAAATACGAATTTGTTTGAATATTTAATGAATATTTAATTGCAAAAAAAGGGGAAAAAGTTTAAATTCTTTCCTCTATATATCAAAGACAGGCAACTCCTGAGGGTGGTCTCAGCAATTATTAAAAGAAGGCTGCCATATCTCCTGCATTACAAGTGCCAGGCTCTGTCTATCTAATTCTTGCTTTCTATGCTTAGACTTCATTTACATTGCTTTAAGTTGGCATCATTTAGCTAGGTATCAGTTTCTAATGTAGCCACAAGCTATTCTGGGGAATATTTAAACTCTTAGAGACAAACAAAATCGACTTTTCACAGGAGGAACATTAAGTTATGGAGTTTATAGATACTTCCTTTTCAAATTGCTTTGAAAATAATTGCTAAAGCATATGACATCGTAGATCTGGAGGAGATGTTGACGGCCATCGCTTGTGCAAACCCCTTCCATGGTCCTTGGAGCTCATTACAGCTTTGGGGCCTAATGAGTGTCTCAGTCCTGATCGGCAGCTGAACGGAAGAGTTTGCTCAGAGCCCCTAATTTGAAATAGGATGTCAACAAACCGTTCTTACAATCGCTTCATGAGACAGATTGTACGACATCTGTCCCCAAATTTTGATTTGAGATCTAATTTGGGATACAATATAGAATTTATACAGTATAAGATATAATGTGGGGGTTTTTAATCCCATCTTTTTGCAGTAGTTGAAGACACTGAAAAAAATTAATGCCAAGCTTTATATTAGGCAAGATAGAGAAATAAAAAAACCCTGAAGTGTAATAAAGTTGAGGTAAAGGTTGTTAGCCCTAGGCTTTAGAGATCAGGTTTTTTTACCCCAAATGTAGTACAGCACGTGTATTACTTAAATTTTTGTCTTTAAAGATCATTCATAAACCATTCATTTCTAACCTTGTGGAATAAAACTCAGGTGGAATATATGCAGAAAGAAAACAAGGATGGTAATCAGGATACTGGCAGGTTGAATTTTATGTTCTTGTGGTTTTTTAGTGCTAAATGTAAATCCTTTATATAGAATAGATTGCTTTTGGTTGAAAGAATTAGTTTTAATCTGATTTTCTTCTCATTCTCACTTTGTTGTTTTCCATACCTGGTGGGCTAGGGAGAGAAGTCCATTTCAAGGTAAATAAAAATTTTGTACCAAATTGGCTGCTCGTGTTAGGGAGAATGGGAAATCCTTGGCACATACTCAAGTACTTGATGTACCATACATTTATTCAGATCCTTAATTTTTCCATTTTGATCTTCCTTAAAGGAAGTGTGAAGGTCAGTTATTTCCTAAATGATTTTTAAAGTGTGGTCTGAATTAGATGAATTTTTATGGGAAATTATAATTAAGTTTAAAAAAGGAAGTTTTAAAATTGAGTTATTAGGTGAAAAAAAGTCAGAAGTGTTAAATTTGTAAGAGAAATGTTTATTGAAACATCCCCCATATTTGAACTAATAGATTTATTAAGCAAAGGTGGTTTCTCATGTAGTTAGTATGTCTCATTTTTTGGGGTCCTTAAGACACCCAGATTTGTTGAATTGCAACCTTCTTCCCATTTTCCTTCCTAAACTGAAAGAGTAGAATAAGCCTTGTGTGCGTTTTCTGCTAGCAATGCTTTCTCACTGTTGAATGAGCTGGTTGTTTTGCTGAGCTAAGGTGACATGGAGAGAATATTCGTGCTGCAGATGGAGCCACGTCTGTCCAGCGCCAGGTTTGTGCTCCAGCAAGTCCTGGTTCCTCGTGCTCGGCTGGTGACTGCTTCCACTTTGCTAATTCAATGTATTTTAGAACATCAGCAGCAAACAGTGTTTGAGTGTTGTTTACTATTTAATTAAAACAGACTGTAATTAACTTGGATCTTCATGTAAGCTGTCGTTTTAATTGAGGTTAACTTTAAAATGTGTTTAAGGACTGTCGTTTGTTTTTTTTATTGTTGGTAGAATTCACTTTACCTGCCCCAAATGTGAGCTGCTGAACTGCCTGGTTTTCCTTTGGCACGTTATCCTTCCCATTTTCTTGCATCCAGTTTTGCTAAGGCACCAGTCCTGCAGCAAATAGATTAGCTTGTTGGTGTGGAATCAGGGATGAAGAATCAGTCTCTCCTGTAGCTTGTTTGACTTCAAGCGTGAAACTGTAAAAGTGTTTGTTATAGCTCACACTATTATCATTTTCCCTACCAAGAGCTGATTAATATGCTGATAAGATGCTGTGATTCATGAACCTTCGGCAGACTGACTGTATTCGTTGTAGTTATTACTAAATAATACATGATAATAAAATCTAAGCGCCCCAAGGTGTGAAGCTGGTTAGTAAGTCTCCAAGGGGTTTGTGTCACACTGCTCTAGTGCATGACACTTCCCAGGTTCTGCTGCAGCAGCAACCTGCTCGGGAGCTTCTATGCTCAGAAGAGACATCCTCCAGCTCAAGTTTTTGCTGATGGAAGCCCTTGGTTTGCTTTCGACAAACAGCTCTGTTCAGGCTTTATGTGCCATGAAGCAATATTTCTGTTCCCCCTCACAATTATTGAAGGTAAAGGAAAAATGCTTTTATTCAGTTGATCATCTGAAATTTTACAAGAAACAGGAAAGGATCTGCTTTTCTAGTTTCTCACTCTTTATCCATTCAGAAAAATCACTAAACAATATGGATATATTCTCTTCTGTTCCTTCTTTGCCCACAGATTACTGGTGATACTCTTCCAGATGGTTGTTCCCCTCCACCTTTTCCCACATCCAACCCTCCACTTGCTCTCTGACAAAAATTCACACTTTTATTTCAAACTCCTTGTACTAGTCCTAAATCCCTGCTGTGGAAGTGCCAGTACTTTTGTATCTGAGGCACACACCATTTCACCCTGCGTAGGGTCTCTCCTGGTCACCCAGATTCAGAATTGTTTTGCCCAGTTTTAGGTACCTGCAGTGTGGATGTGAGTGATCCCCTGAACTGCTTTAATGGTAAGGGACAAGAAAAAAGCATCTCCCATGTGGTCTGTTTTACTTCATGAGCCATTGGGTTGTGTCCTAGAGGTACTCGTTTCTCTCTGATACTAAAAGGTGTATTGACGGCTGACTCAGATGTAGACATCTACACAAAGTAGTCTGTGTTTGGTCTTGAGTCCCATCCCTGGGGTTTGTGTCTGAATTATTTACTGCAGGTCTTCTAAAATGGTGAAATCCATTTTAAAGAGATTCTGTCTTGACCAGGTTATGTGCCTGGCTCTTGGGTGGGAAGGGAAAGGCAAATGTATCTTCAGAGGTGTGGGGCAAGGAAGGATGGTAACGCTCTTTCTAGGCTGATACTCCCACCACATGTAGAACATGGACATCTTGCCCACTGAAGGCCAGCTGGACCAGTCATTTCTCAAACAGAAGGTTTTCAGCTCTCACCTAATCCCTGCAGCCTATGCCTGTCACTGCAGTCTGTCCTCATGGCCATCAGATCAAGGTTGTTTGAACTAGTGAGGATTCTTGGTCCAAAGCCACGTAGGTCAGTGATCCTCCCACCTCTTTGGTCTTGCTCAGGAAAGATTCAGGGATATGCAGCTTGGTGGCAGCCAAAGACAGTGTGGCAGAAACAACGGCAAGGAGACCTCAAGAAGGAGGGTGCCCACCTCACAAAGGGTGTAGAGAAGACAACCGAGTCTTTGTTTCTTTCAGGAACGAGTAGACCACCAAGTACAAATGTGAGCTGCTGTCATCAAGAAGCTTTTGTTGGGTGGCAGTATTCAGATGGGCTAATCCTCTGGTTTTGATAAATAAAACCCATGCATTTCAGAGTTCTGATACCTAATACACTTGTTCTGTTGATACTCGATTAGCCACGAGCAGCCCCACTGCTACAGGTCTATAAGGAGTTCGCTTCTCCAGGCGTGCTGCTATGGCAGGGTCCTCATCTCCAACCTGCGACGCTCAAGGGATTTCCCCAGAAGTGTCTTGGGGTCAGGGTCACCCTGTCTGGGACAGTTTATCCTTATAGGAGGCAGTGCCTAACATCCTTAAATCCAACCAGATGCGGGCTGGGAACTCCCCGCTCTTCCGCTTCCATTGCAATTAAGGCTTGGGAATCCCAATGGCAGCATCTGAATGTGATGGATACCCTCATTCCTTCTCCCAGGGCTTTTCCTGGTTTGTCAGGTGGAGCCCCCAGCCTTCCCATGTCTCTGCAGCAGGAATTCCCTTGTCTCTTCTGCTAATCACCTTTGTCTCTTTTACTCAATTCCTTTTTCTCTTTTGCTAATGATTTGTATCCATCATGCATTCAGGTTTCTGCTGTGGATATTCTGCTGCTTCTCTGCTTGTTTTTTGTCTCGGAGAGGGCTGGGAGGTAGCACCCTTCATCACCCCCTTCCCTGCCTTTTGGGGAAAGATTATTAGGCAAGCCCCTCTGCTGCTCTTCTGGTCCCTCTCCCTCTTGCATTGCTCGTTCCCTGGAGTCTTGCACTCCATCCCAGCTATTTTTCCTTCTCTCTTGCAGCCTGTCAGCCTGGCCCAGCTGGCAAACACCTGCACATGTCCAGGAGAGTTGGACTCATTTCTCCAGGAGGAACCTGACGCCTTTTAGTAAAAGGTCTTTGTGCGGCTGGGTTCTGTTTAGCTCCATTTCCAAAGTGGATTAACCTAGACTGCCCAGAGGTGCTTTTAGTGAGCCTCTGCAGCACATGAGTGTGAAATAAATATTCAAGGATAGCTGCTCAGCAGGTTTTATCCTGCACAAGATTCACTAAAGTATTTTGGAGAAGCAGAGGAGTAGTCTAAAGCAAGGAAGACTTTGAATCACATTTGCAATTCATCTGTGATTTTGGTGCAAGACCCAGTATGTTCTTCCTCAAGTAACGAATGTGTTGTCTTCATTTTAAAGCATAGAATAGTCTTATTTCTGGTGATTTAAGGAGAAGTCCTGGCTAAGAGCTTTATCATTTGTATGTGGAAAAGCGTGGTGTCTCCCTCTGTCACTTGTCAACCTTTTTTATGCTGTCTGAAAGGTCTGGGTTCATTTGCTTTCCAATTTAATTGATTTTCCTGCTTCTTCAAGTGGCAATCTCTCTGCGGGATTTTTGAGAGCATTGAGAAAGATATATGACACTAATGTAATTTTAATTCACAGTATAATGCACGCAAGCGGTTATAGTTACAAGATTTTGTGATAGAGAATAGGTGTGGCTGGTAGGCAAATATGCGAGTCAACATACTAATTACTATTTTTTTATGTTGGTGGAAAGGCATTGGTTTGATATTCTTCTTGTGTGTCTGAAATCTTGGAGATCTTTCGGAGGGATTCCCAAAGGGTTAAGGATTTGTGCAAGCAGATGCTTTTATGTTTGTGAACCATACTGGCAGGCTACACAAGTCTGAAGCAAAAATTGTACAGCCATCGGAGACTAATTCTGTCTAAATCTTTGTAGAAAGGCAGAGAACAGAAATGCAGTCAACTTCACAGCCATTGCTCTGGGCTCTAGGTTGACCAGTGCTGCTTGCTGAGGATGGGTTTCCTCTAGGACCCTCCACACCTCTGCTATTGCGCGTGAGCAAGCCCTGCTCCATCCTCTTTGGACATGGAAAGCTCCAGTGCTTCCTCCAGCACGTCGAGATCTCCCACCTGTGATTTGGGTTCCCTGCATAGGACCTCTGCCCGCTCCAGAAGAATGAGATGCATCCCTGAGCCGGGCTGTTTGCTGCACTCCCAAGTTGCAAACTCCCAAGTTTTGTCATGTTTTTTCCCCCAAGGTGAAACCACAACATTTGTTTGGACATAATGATGAACAGAGGGAATCGGCACCGTCCGCCCTCCGGTCATTGGTTTTGTTGGCAGTACAGGAGGTGTGGGATTCTCACGTGTGTTTCTATCCTAATTTGTATCATTTGTATTCGTTGTTGAACCTCAGACACAACTGCACATGTGAGGACTGACCTGATTTACACTTGGCTGTTCATTTAATTTATTGGTATGTTGAAAACCGGTAGCCTCCAATTTTGTAGAAGACAGAAGGATGCTCTGGTAGGATTTCTACATTTGGCTTTTAATCCTCCTTTGTGTACTCTTTGTGGGACAAAGATAATTCTAGGCATGATTTCAGCCTTTCTTGTTAACTTAAAATTAAAATTTTGCTGTATTATTCTCTGGAAAGGCTGGGCCTTTGATAACAGATTAGTTCTTTGGCCAAGAAAAACAAGTTCTTTCAGAACTGCTGTGTGCGAAGAGGATAAACTTGACTTTTTTTCCTTTCTTTTTGCCATTTCTCAACACATTTGCGGGGAGTGCTGAGGTACACAAGGCAAATGGCTTTGATGCTGAAGCGGGCAGGGTTGGGGTGCTCTCCTTACCTTTTCTTCTGCTTGTAAGATCTGCATGCATGTCTACCCCTTCCATTGACTGGGAAATGCCATTTCTGGATTTAATTAGGTGATCCATTGCTTACCGGTTCTGTAAAACAGGAATTTTAAACTGTGTTCAGGGTGTTGAATTGATTTCAGGGTGATTAAAAATGTATGAAGTGGGTACAGTGAATATTTTTCCTCTGGCGTTTCTTCATGTTTATTAATTGGTGTGTATAGAGCAGAAAGGAAAATCATACTTGACTGTGAGAAGAATGAGCTCTGACTTGTGTAGACTCTTGTTATTTTTATGTTTAAATGGATAATTTTTGTACAGGAATACTTCCAAACAACTTGCTGAATTTCTCAGTGTTGGAAGCTGTTTGAGTTCCAGCACTTTGGTTGATCAACGATGGCTAATTCACCGTCTTTGTAATAAATTAACTCATGGACTTTCTCGAAGTCATAGAAAGTGTAAAACCCCTAAGGAAATGAGGGACACGTTTTCTTGTTTGGGGATTGAGGGAGAAGGAAGCAGAGGGGTTTGGGGTGAGATTTGGGTTATTTATAAGCGTGTGCAATAGCCGTAGGCTGTATTTGGGTGGTTCTTCTGCCAATGGCAGCACCGTTGGACGATGGGCATGGAGGTCACCCCACAGCACTCACCTATGGATGAACGCGGATTGCTGTGCAAAGTAGGTCTTGGTAGACAGAAGTGTGGTTGGCATAAACCCGTGTTTCAAGACAAAAGACTCCTTTCTTTTTAGTGTTAGAAATGGAGGCATAGTAAAGCTCCTTTGAAGAAAATAATTTATAACATCTCATTACAGATGCTTGTAGGCTCAGCTGGTTTGGAGATTGGTCCAACTGATGTCAACCTTTCAAGGACTTTCACAGAAACTTCGGGGAACGTCCTTCACCCCTTGTTTTGTAACTGTTTGTATCAGGTTTTACACGCTTTTGAGTTTCCCCATGTTGTAAATAAACAGAATAGTCTTAGATCTTAAAAGCAAACAAACCCCATGTTATGTTTTCCTGAATGACCCCATTGTGTGCCTTTTAATCCTACGTGCTCAGTTAGTACATGGAACTGGTTTATGCTCTGCCTCATTTCTTGGCTACAATATTGATTTTGTTTTTCCCTGTAGTGGAAAAGAAATAAAAAGATTAAATGACTAGGGCTGAAGAGGGCTGGAGAAAATGTGTATAAGGCAGAGAAGAAAAAAAAACATAGGTGGAAAAAAAGATGGCCTTGGAAACATGTTTTGAAGGGGAAAGTACTCCATTTAAAGAAAATAAAAGGTGAATGGAGAATTTTCTTGTGTGTTGATTACTTCTGTAGAGTATTGGCACGTAATCTGAAATTCTTCACTCACTTGGGGAAGAAATAAGCTTTATTTTTAAGCATGAGCCCTACCAAAGCTCTGTCTCACATAGCGTGTAGACAAATTCTAACCAGTGATTTGGGCTTTTAAAATATATATTCAGTATTAAAATTGGGGAATGTGGTTTTTTTGCCTTGTGTTATTTCTTAGTCTGTCTATATCATAGAATGAAACTCTTTTTTCAGTGGCTTTATCAATTTATAGCGTGTTTCTAAGCCATCTTCTTTTCCTTTGTTCTAGCCATGGTCGTATTGGTTTACACCATTTAAATCTTCTTTTCCTATACGCTCCCTTTACTTAAGTATGTTTTCTTATACGTTCCCTTTACTTCGCTGCTGAACGACCAGGAGCCTCTGTATAGGCAGTCAAAGATCACATTGGCCATCTTGGCATTGTCTCTGTGGCACTTTGGTTCTTCATGCCTCTAGGTCACATTGCCAAGTCACACCTGATTTGCCATACATCAAATCTTAAACTTATTTTGCCCTCATCGCTTTCCAAACCCCCGTAATTATTTCCTCCCTCCCCGTAACTATTTCTGGATGTCCAGTTTGCTCTGCTGAGAAAGCTGCTGGTGTGGGTGGTGTTCCTACTATGAAGCCCCTCTACTGAGAGGTTATTTTAGGGACCTCCCTCCCCTTGTTTCCAATCTAGCACACCTCCTTTCACGAAGCCATGGTGTCTCTCTTCCAATGGTAGCAATTCTGGAAAAAATATTAGATCAGTTTTTAAAATCCTTCCTTCTGGAGGTGAAGAGCACCGGCATTGGCTGGCAGAAGTCCGTCGGCAGTCGCTAAATGGGTCAGTGATTCTCTGCAGAGCACTTTGGGAGCCTCTGCCATGGGCACCGTGGAGCTGGAGTGTGACCTTGTCATTGTGCGAATTTGAGATGGGGGTTGTTCAGAAAACAAAATGAAAATATCTCCTAGCACTGAAATCCCACGCCTGCTCAGAATCTCTCAGTTGTAAGTAAAAATCTCACCGAGACTAAAATAAATGGCTTTTTCTGCATATTTTTTCTGCCATTTGCAGTTCAAATTCATATCCTTGCTTGTTTTTCTCTGTGCATACTTGCACACCACACATTCAATACCTCTTAAATCCCCAGGTACTTCAATTAAATTATTGAAAATAAGCTCCAATACTGCCTCATGATCCGTTGAAAACCCTTAATATTTGCTGTCTTTCCTTCCCCCCCCCCCCCCCCCTTTCTTTTTTGTCTGGCACAGCAAATAAGTGGTTAGATACTTGTTATATTTTTGCAGTCTGAAGGTAATAAATTAAAATTTTGTGGCTTGACTTCTGGAAACATGTTTGTAGATTAAATATTGAATTTTTCTCCTCTCCTGGTGCACAATTATTTTTTACACTCTGTGCAGTCAATGCGATACAGTGCAGAGGTCTGTACATACAGAAACATGATCTGGTACGGGGTCGTAAAAGGCTTTTATAAGCTTCAGAAATTGTTCCCCGGTTTGTACCAGATCTGTAAATTGCCAAGTCTATTTTTCTACTGTGCTTTATACCTAACATCTTAGTTTTAGTTTAATGGGGATCAGCTTTCCCAAAGTGGCGCGATTGAGCTCTGGCTTGTTAATCTGTTTTGCTATTCTGTTTGCGTTAGATTTAGCCTCATCTGAAACCGGAATCAGGAGTTGCTTATATGCAGACGCATTCGTATACTTATTTTAAAGTGTGTGTGCCTGCCTTTCCCTCTCCCTGCGCTTGCTGGCATTCGGCCTCATTTCATCTAATGCAGTACTGGGCTAGAATTTTAATGTCTCTGCGGCCAGCGATGATTTATTAGATCCCAAAGCCCTGGCTCAGAGTGCAGGAAGAAAATATTGCATCAGTGAGCTGGTTTGGCACTGCTCAAATAAATGAGTCCTGAAAGACTCTTTAGTGTTACGGCTTTTTTTTCCTTCCCCTCCCCTTACCCCCACCGGTTCTTCCCCCGTCCCCGACCCCTGAGTTTCTGCTGATGTTGAGAAGCATTCGTTTCCTTGCCATCTCCGGGTCTTTTTATGATAAACACGTTTGTCAACAGCCTGGTCATATAAAGCCCTTTGAATCCCTGCGGTCGCTTTGCGTGAGGCCGAGAAGGAGCTGTAATCCTCAAGTTGGGAAAAAAATGAAGTTTTTGTGGCGGGGCGCAAGATTGGGCTCTTGGTGATGAACCAGTGGTGCTGGGGAGGTAATGCAGCATCACCGTGGACGGGGGAGATGTCCTCGTGGTCCTTGTTCTATCCGGCACGGCTCTGTGCTTGGCACCAGTCTGGGGCGGCACGGTGCTGGAGCAGCCCTGTGGGTCATTGCGGCTCGGAGCTGAGCTCTCCGGGGGGGATATTTTACCTACTGTAGGTTTTCAGAGACTTTGGAAATGGTTTCTCCATTGAGCTTATAGCATCCAATAAATCTTTGTTTAGCTGGGAGGAAAATTGTGCTGCTGCTTGAAACGTCCCTGCAGGTCAAGGCATGAGGAGTTATGTGTTATCTGTCACCTTTTTTTTTCTCTTGTATGTGCTGATGGAGAGGTGATTTAATTTTCTAAGTATGTTCTGCCTCCTTCACAGGGCAGCAATGAGAACAGTAAACATCGACGTTGTCATTGCTCTGCCACTGAAGGGAATGGGTTTTGGCCATCTCGCTCGCTGTGCTCCTGGCCACCCTACCGCCATGTCACTGTGGTGGGCTCCTCCATGGGGTGGCCGTCTCTGCTTGTGATTTAAAGTAAAGCATAAAGGAGCTAATCCCACTGCTTACAGATAAGCTGGCTGCGTCTGCTGCTGGTGTTGGTTCCAATGATGCTCCTCGCGTCACCAGCTGAAGGCAGGTGTTGGGTGGAGATGATCAGTCTCCCATGGGCAGAGAGGGATGTGAGAGTTGCATTAGGTGGGCAAAGCTAGCCGCTGTCCACTGCTTGTCCGAAATACTGGGGACACTTCTTGCGTCCGTATTGGAGCCTGTCATGGAATGTCAGAATGGTTTGAGTTAGAAGGGACCTTTGAAGATCATCTGGTCCAACCCCCTGCCATGGGCAGGAACATCTTCAACCACATCAGGTTGCTCAAAGCCCCGTCCAACCTGGCCTTAAGTGTTTCGAGGGATGGGGCATCCACAACTTCTCTGGGCAGCCTGTGCAAGTGTCTCACCACTGTCATCATAAAAAATTTCTTCCTTTTGTCCAATCTAAACCTGCCCTCTTTCAGTTTAAAGCTGTTGCCCCTTGTCCTGTCACTACAGGCCCTGGAAAAAAGTCTCTCTCTGTCTTTCTTATAAGCCCCTTTTAAGTACTGGAAGGCTGCAGTAAGGTCTCCCCGGAGCCTTCTCTTGTCCAGGCTGAAAAACCCCAACTCTCTCAGCCTTTCTCCATAGCAGAGTTGGTGTTCCAGCCCTGTCACCATTTTGGTGGCCCTCCTCTGGACCTGCTCTAACAGGTCCATGTCTTTCTTGTGCTGTGGTCCTGTCTTAGCACTGATCTGGGGTAAAAACCCCAGCACTTTAATATTCCAGAAAAGAGCAGCAGCCTGTGACCACCACCCCAGTGGTGGCCATGCTCACGTCCGAAGCTGGTCCCCAACGGGTCCCTTCTAGAGTGCTGTCAGCCCAGCAGCCTTTCCCTTGGGGCATGTCTAATTTGTTTCACTTCATAAACCAGATAATTTTGAATCTTATGAAAAAGAAGAATAAAGAAGAAATCAGGCTGAAAAGCTGAGCTCTCTGAAGACTTGAGTTGTGGGCAACAGTTATTGCATGTGAGGGTTGGAGGGAGAAGTACAAGAATGAAACCCTGGAGTAATGACCGGTGGAGACCTTTGTAACTCATAGTTAAGAAATTCTCTTTAGTTCGTAATCAAAGGCAGCTTCCACCTTATGCTTGATTTGTTCCCACCCATTTACACTCAAAAATGATGTTGCTGTCTCTCATTATTAGAAACCTAATGTATTGCAGAGAAGAGCATCCATCTCTAGGGATAAGATGATGTCGATTTTGGTGGCATTCCCAGGAGATGCAAAGCACATGATAATTGTAAATGAAATCAGATAGGGGAAAAAATTGATTTTAACAGCCAAACAATGAGTTGTTTCATTCAGAGAGATATGAGTGTGTATGCATCTGAACTTCTATTTACCTCGTTTCTTCTTATTTCCAATTAGTAGCTATTTCTTGAGGTGAAGACTATTCTGTGCTGTGTGTTGAAGGTGTGGGTAAAGACATGTGTACTGTTTAGGCATTCTGTTGCCAGAATAGTTTTTCTCTCCCTTCAAAACAGTTAAGGAGACAGTAGTATAATTAACTGTCATAGTAATTCCAGGGTGAACAGAGCAATTTTTCATAAGCGAAGACACAATAATGATTATGTAGTCTTTAGACAAGGCATGGTTTGTTTTGAGCCTGTTAATATAATTTACGGTCTAGGACTGCTGGACTCAGACTTACGGTGCGCATCTACAGATCTCATTGAATGCATGAGCAGTAGGTTGGTGACTCTCAGGTCTCTTATGGCCATCTGAGACAAATTCAGATCTTAGGTGGGGGGATCATTCTTTGCAATTACTTGTCTCTTTCTATTGGCTTCAGAGAGTTTAGGATAACAGTGGTTCTCATTCAGGGTCCTCAGTTTGGCGCTTGACCTTTGGTACATGCATTTGAACCTGCTTTATCTCTTCTCCTCCAGCCCCTGACCCCAAGGTGCAGTGCGTTAAATTGTAAAATTAGTGGTTGACGTCTCCCTGTCTGATGGGAAGGAGAGAGCAGAAATGCGTTTCTGCTTCTGTGTCCAAGCAAACACTTGAAGGTCAGTGCTGCTAGCAAGCTTCAAGTGATGGAGGGTACAAGAGGGTCCGTGTGTGTTACACTCTGTATTTGATACCGGTTTCCAAAGATGGTGGGAGTTGTCCGTGTCATGCAGCTTGTTGCAATGTCTCTAGCAAAATGCAAGTGAGACATGTAGAAGGGGAAGGTGACTTACTAAAAAAACCCACAACATGTGCCTCATCTCCCTCTTGTTTATTCTGTCATACTCGCACACATACAACACCAAGATGAATGTATTTGCAGAGTCTGCCCGGACCACATGTACGCTGGACGGAGAAGGTATGCAGCCGTCAAGTCCTCATCATATCTCTTGGGTCCCTCTTCACTGGCAAAGACAAGCTGATTTTTGGATGTGCCATTTGTGCCCTTTAGGAATTGAGAGTGATTGAGATCTTTCTCCTCTTCATCCTGTCTCGCCTCTTGTCAGTCATTAGTCAACATTGCTGATTTATCTACTGCCCCTTTTTCTCCTCTATCTGGAGGTCTTACGGCTCTTGTCCTTTTTTTTCCCCCTAGTTTAGGTGTCTTGAGAAACTGGACATACTGTGCTGTGATATTAGTGACCTGCTGACACGCATGCCACCAACACGTGCTTTGCTCTTAATTGTTCTTCTGCCATTTCTTCAACAAAAAACTGCATTATTTTCTCTGGCAGCCATGGGAATGCCTCCACCGAGATAAAATAAAATCTTAAAAATGCTGAAACTAGTGAAAATAAATGATAAGGAGTGTAAAAAGGAGTGGCTGATGACAGGTATGTATGAAGGATAACGCTAGTCGAGTTCCCGCTCCCGTTGCAGGGAGGAAAGTCCACGGGCACGGGGCTGACGTTCACTTTCCAGCTTTCCCAGTGTTCCCACACCAAAATCCACTTGCCAAAATGCAGGGACTCCAGATAAAGAGGGAAGAGCTGGCATCAGCATGGCCTCACGAGGTTGGTCCGATTAGTTTGTCTCCATTAAAACAATAAATCATTCACATTGCTCCTTCCTTGAATGCTGGTGATGCTTCTGCTGGAGCGGTTGGCCCAAGTGACCTGACTCTCCCTGCTAACATTTCTGCTACTTCTCCCGTGGTAAAGATAACATTATCTAAGCACTAAAGGGCAGAGGAGAGTGTCTCCCTCAAAAAGGCATCATGCATCTCCCCATGCATTTTCATCTCTGGGTTCTTTTCTATCCTATCGGTGCTTTGGTTTGGCTGTAGAGTTTTTTAATTTTGTTTTTAACCAGACAGTGCATTATCCCTCCCTTGCTTCTCCCCAGCTCTCTGGTTCCTTAAAGGCAGTAATGTGTAATTCTCCCATCGTGGATGTTAGACTCGTTATGAATAAAGATTAAGTGGAAGCGGAATGCTTTCCCATTAATTTAAAACTTTGGTTATCATGACAACAGGTTACAACTCTCTTCATTGCCATGACAATCTCCTGCAAAATTGTTAAAATGTCGTCTTATAGTTATTTTTAGTTTGTCCTCTATTCCCATGGAGACCAAGTTTTACTTGAAGTGTTTGATGCTTTGTGCTTGGAGCCTTTAATGAGCCTCACAGAAGTATGTAAGTCAGTAAAGGCAGAGACCTCTGAGGTCAACCGATCCCCTCTGTCAGCCGTTGCAAGAATGGTCTGTACAGTATGCTTTTCTACTGCTTTGTTGTATTATGTGCACTTTTTTTTTTGTTATCTTCTCTTGTGTGATTTTTAACATTTACATTTGCTGTAGTGCCTGAGCACTTGTATTCTTCTTTGCATATGACCCTATTTGTTGCATTAAATTCTGTCTGAAAACTTCAGATTCTGCACAGGACACTGGAAAAAAAAAATCTACAAGGGAAAAAGAAAAACTACATAAGACTGTCAACAGGACGCTTAAAGTGGTAATTTATTTTTAGTTGCTATGTAGTTGTTTTGGGGAAGAAAAATTGCACAGAAATGAAGTTTTCTCTCTGTCTTTCTAACAGTTTACAAAAAAAGTTTTACTGGAGTAACATTTGCTCAATCAGCTAAAAATTTACTAGCTTATCATTAAACAATATTACAAATTACCTCAATTATAAAAGGCAGTAAAACTACTTTGTGAGCCTCCCTCTTTCCTGTACTTTTATTTTCTCCCGAAGTAGCCAGTTCATGTGATCCATGGGAGTCTCCCCCTCATCACTTGGAATTAGAAATTAAAAGTAATAAAGAATGAATAGCAGAAAAACAGGTTGCATCCATTGGACTGTTTCCCAAAAGCTGGACAAGGCTGACTGTCAACTACTATTTATTTATGAAGTATTTATCTTGCTGCTTCTTCAGTGGGTGTGAGCATGGCTACTCCAAAACGAAAAATGGCAAAACTGTGGTAGCATCACCATTTGTGCTGCACTGGGGAGGGTTAGCAGAGAGGTCACACCATGGATTACTCCAGGTTTCTTTACATTTAGGCACTTGCTCTTAAAATTTAAAAAAAGGACACCTTATAGTATACTGTTGTCTATCCAGTCCTGATTCAGACCATTCGAACATCATGTTTCTTTGGAAAAAGAGTATTTCTGTAGGCAGCTGACGTTGGCTTGATCCATCCCTTGGTGGTGCTGCTGTGATGGTTGGGTTTTCTCTGCAGGGCTCCACGAACAGCACAGCAGACCAAAGCCTCCTGTCTGTGTGTAATTCTGTGCCCTCTTCCACTTTATTGCCTGTGGGTTTATATTTTTGAGGAATATCTATTGCTATCGGCCTCAGCCTGGAAGTCTTTCTTGAAGGTGGCTGAGACTCTGTAGGCATTTCATTTCTATTCATCACACCTCGAGTAAATGGGTTTTTGCTGTACTTGGGAATTTTTTCCACGTCTAATAACTATTACAGTTTTTAGGTAGTTTCTTGATAGCCTTCTTAAATTGTTGCATCTTTAATACTAGCCAAACTCTTAGCTCTGCCTTTGTCATGCGTACAGCCTTTAAGGACTTGTAGACATTGATCAGTATCCTGTAAAAGACTTTTTACGAGGGCCTGCAGTGGCAGGACAAGGGGCAACAGCTTTAAACTGAAGGAGGGCAGGTTTAGATTGGACATAAGGAAGAAATCCTTCACTGTGAGGGTGGTGAGGCGCTGGCACAGGTTGCCCAGAGAGGTGGGTGATGCCCCATCCCTGGCAGTGTTCAAGGCCAGGTTGGATGGGGCTTTGAGCAACCTGGTCTAGTGGAAGGTGTCCCTGCCCATGGCAGGGGGGTTGGAACCAGATGATCTTTGAAGGTCCCTTCCAACCCAAACCATTCTGTGATTCTATGATATTGTCACTTAGCCAAACTACACATGTTTCGCTGTCTTAATCTTTCCCCCAAAATCAGACCTTCTGGCACTATAATCCTTTTAGGTGCTTTTCACTAATTTTCCCACAGGTTGGCTTTATTGGGATGGGGTTGGATCCCTAACAAACCATGCTTGGAGGTGTTTGCGCTGGCAGAAAGCTGGGTTATCCAGAGTTTCTTGTGACGAAGCTGGTGTTGGTCAGTGCTCCTGTTTCTTGAAGTAAAACTGGTTGTTTTAAGAGATGGTGCAAATATACAGATAATATTTCTGTCAATAATTTTAGGCCTCTCTAGCTCAGGAGCTTATCATTGATTCTAAAAAGCTCTTTTTAAATGGTGTAAAATCTTTCCCTCTCTGGGATAATTAAATCCTTTTGCTGTTTAAGGTCACTCTGAATCTTTTTACAGCCAGTAAGAGTGATCAGAATGTTTTTTTTAATGCCTCTTGCTTGCAGAGTCTCGATATTCATCAGAGTCCTTTTGCTTTCTGGTGTGTCTGATTTTGCATTTTCCATGCAGAATCAAAATATAACATGATTTCTGTATAAATCAGCCCTCATATCTAACATTGTATCATTATTTTGATAGCAGGATTTCCTGGGAAGGTTAATGGTTCAGTTCTGCTTTTCAGTTACGAGGGGTAGCTATGAAATGTGGTTGATTTTTGTAGCACTAACTGTAACGATCAAGATTTTATCCCGATGTTGCTCAGCATTCTGCAAGATGCAAAGAAGATATAGGCCTGATGCTGAGAATATAGCACCCAAATGAAATAATTTATAAATCTCTGATAATTTTTTTCATACCACTACTTGTAGAGGACATTGTGTAATTACACTGGTATTACTCACGTGGTAAATTGTGTTGATTGTAATGTGCGTGGCTGTATCTAAGTGTTTCTGCAGAATTTTGTACACATGCTGTACTCAGAATAATTTCTTTGCCTTTTTTGTGTGTGTTTAAAAGGGCATTTAGCTTTCCTCAATAGCAATTGTTACTATAATGGCTGTTATCATTAGCAATGAAGGATATACCTAATATATTTTACACAAATTATTAATAATACTGCTGATAGTTTTCATATTGAGTGAGTTCTGTTGCTTGGGTTTTTTGTTACTTTTTACATTATTTAGAGCAGAATAGACTATTTCAGTTGGAAGGGACCTACAGTGATCATCTAGTCCAACTGCCTGACCAATTCAGAGCTGACCAAGTTAAAGCGTGTTAATAAGGGCATTGTTACTTGATTTTTTTTATTTGCATTTCTGTGACCAGTGAATTAATTTTATGAGACACGTTGGTTAAGAAAATACACCATGATCTGTGCTTTCTCTAAGCTTGGGACCAGCAGCTACAGTGAAGTGCAATGAGAAATCTCCAGGCACAGAAAAATGGAGTTTCCTTCCTCTTGCACTTAGCAGGTTCGGAAAACGCAAGAGGTAACATATTATTTTGGAGTGGAGGGGGAATTTTTCAGATTTCCCTATTGGTATTCATCTTATTTAAATCAGCGCAAATAAAAATTAAGTCTATTCAGTTCCTTTTGTAATATGAGGAAGGAGACTTTTCTGTATCAAAGGGTATTGTCATCGTAAGACAAGGCTGATGAGATGGTAAAACTGCAGAGGTTGTTAGAAAAGTCCCAGTCTGGCAAAGTAGAGTCCTGCCTGGCTTGCAGCGAGGGTGCAGCTGCTGACAGCAGAGTTCGCTTGCACCAAAAACAGGGTCAGGAGAGGAGTTTGGGTTCAGGCTGCCTGAGATGAAAAGATGTGAGGAATCCTCTTGCAGGGTAGATTCAGACTACATGTAAGGAAGAAATGTTTTACGCTGAGGGTAGCGAAACACTGGCCCAGGTTGCCCAGAGCGGTGGTCGATGCCCCATCCCTGGACAGGTTCAAGGTCAGGTTGGACGGGGCTCTGAGCAACCTGATCTGGTTGAAGATGTCCCTGCCCATGGCAGGGGGGTTGGACGAGATGACCGTGAAAGGTCCCTTCCAACCCAAATCATTCTGTGATTCTGTGATTTCTCCTTAATGTAGATTCCACTCCAATGCCTTTTGGAGTAAACAAAGACTTAGAGATAAAAAAAAGCTGCATAAAATCCTTGCATCTCCACGAGATTTTCTCTCTGTGATTACACGCTCGCCCCAAAAAACACTGACAGTTGCTTGGAGAATGGGCTTGTAAAGACTTTTTAGAAATGTAAACTCTCTGCAGCTATTTCCAATATTTCTTGTTAAAAAAACCCACAAGTAATGTGCAAGGGCTTCATTCTGTTGGTAAATAAGAATGGCAAACAGCTCCAGGCAGCTGGTGCATTTTTTCCTTGGATGCCAAAGAAGTCGTCCCAAGCAGGAATCTGTTCTTAAATATTTCTTTTTACTATAGTAAACAAATCTTTGAAGCCTTGAGATCAAGGAGCAAGCAAAAATGTAGAACAATAACTTATGAAAGTATGATGTTGTTTGTGCCCCTCAAAAATATTGCTGGTATTTATTATAGTAATCTTGTGATAACATGGGGATTTTTTCCATTTAACCGTGGCCTACTTCTGTTGCTGGTTGGGTTCCTGGCTTCTTCTCAGCGGTGACAGTTTTAGATCCTGTCTGTGTAAGGGCATTTTACTGTACTCTGGTTTGAAAATACATTATCAAGATAGGTCTTGAGTCCAGAGCCTTAAATTTCCTCTTCTCAAGCACTGAATGTATTTTTTTGCAGGATGAATGCCCGGCCCTGAATTATCAGGAGCATTTCTTTCCTGTGCTTCCATCTGAGCTCCTTTCTAGTGCAGTGTCTGCTCCTCGTCCATTGAAGCACCTCAGTTGAATTTCCAAGGATCTCTTTCTACCTCCGGCTTTGTCCTTCAGGCTCCTTGACGTGTCTTTGAGATTCACCTTCTCCATCAACTTAGGAGGCTTTGTCACCTCTTGTCCTTCAGAGGTTTTGCTTTGTTCCACCTCCAGCTGTCTGCGGGGTCCCCGCTGGGGTATGTCCCTGCTCGCTTTTTGCTTCTGCTGCAGAAAACATTATCAATAGATACAAATTTAGCTGCTACCTTTGAATTGAATATTTGCAGATTTTCCTTTCTGCTTAGACTTGTTTCTTCTTGATCACTGCAAAATCCAACCTTTCTCATCTGTCTTTCTGTGTGCCTGGAGCTCAGGATCTTTTTCTCACAACAGTTTTTACGTCTCTTGCTCTTCTTTCTGAATTCCCATGGAAAGCACTTAAGCACTTAATCTGCCATCAGAGCTGATAAACTTGAGTCCATCTTTAACCCAAGACTATTAAGCAAGCCAGCTTGCTTTTCTCCTCTTTTGTTTCTCATTTTGTTCTGAAGAGTTGAATAGAATAGAATAGAATAGAATATTTCAGTTTTAAGGGACTGACAATGATCATCTAGTCCAACTGCCTGACCAATTCAGGGTTGACCAAAAGTTAAAGCAAATTATTAAGGACATTATCCAAATGCTTCTTAAACACTGACAGGCTTGGGGCATTGAACGCCTCTCTAGGAAGCCTGTTCCAGGGTTTGACCAGCTTAAATAAAAGAACTGTGACTTGGTTTTCTCACCCTTTTATGATATTTTAGCAAAATTACAGCAGATCAAATTTCCAGCTTGAGGAGACATTTCCCATCCTTGATTTTAACTGAATTTGAGATAAGGTCTCCCAGAGCTTGCTGAAGAGCCTTAGAATGGTGGGGGGGTGCAACATTTTCACTTTATTTTTAGAAGGGGAAATTTCTTCTTGCAGTGGGGAGATACAAGCTGGTCTTAATCACCAAATATGTTGTTCCTAGTGTAGTATTTTGATGAGATGAACGAGGGCAGCTTACACAGCCTTGGGGTACATATTAAAAAAACAGAGCTGGGGAAATAAATGCAGGACTAATGATGGTAGGTGAAGCTTTTCAGCTCTACATCATCAGTTCAGCTGCCATCCAGGCAGTTGCTGGGACGTGAGGATTATCAGACAAGTGGTTGTTGGCCTGTGTGAACTGAGTGGGTGGTGTTTGGAGCTTCTATTTTTTGTACTAAAACAGGAAAGGACCCTGTATTCATGTGAAAAAAGTATTCAGTATCATAGTCTGGTATGAAAGAGCAAAGGGAACTAGTGTGTGAGACTGGTATGAAGCAAGCAAAGGGAAATTCAGGAGGCATTTGCTGTTAAGCTCGGTACCAAATGCTGCCAGCCACTGACTCAGCGAATGCGTCGCGATTGATTATCCACCGACTTGCCCACTTGTTTGCCTTCCAGCTCTTATATTAACCAATAGTTAAATCATCCCTAGAAGCCCCTGGGGCTTCCTTGACTAATTGACCGCTCAAGGTGGTCCAGGTGGTTCTCTGCAGGTCCATCTGGCAGCAACTTGAACCCATCTGGCCCCACTTCGGCCTTGGAGAAACCTCTCCTGCTTCCCCCAGGAAGTTTATCCTAAAATCTTTGCTTTCAGAAGTGTTTAAGAAACAAAGCAAGATACTGCAACTACCAGTAAGTCCTGTCTGTCAGTTGTTTATAGGACAGACTGAATGACTTCTGCTGCAAAATAGTGCATGACTTTTTTATCACGCACAACAAAAAGTGGGAGCAAACGTCATCTATTGGAAGAGCTGGACTCACATATATTTAGGAAAAGTAACATGTGGTCCTAGGGAACTTGGTTGTTAAAGTTTCTGGCATATCCATTCAGAGCAACTCTCCAAAGTAAATGCAAAGCCGGGCATCTTCAAAAGGCAGGGCATGTCATCCTGCACTTCTGTATCCACCCTTGCCAAGCGGGAAGACTTGTCATTCTCCAGGATGGGGAGATTTGGTGGATGGCATGACTTCTAATGCTGTTGACAAATGGTACGAGTTGCATAGTATTTGGCAAAGTTAGATTTTTTTTTTTTTTTTATTCCTTATTTTTAGAGAAATTTTTTGTTTTGCTCTTGCTCCTGGTGTAAATCAATAAGCTTCATAGGGAGGTGTCTCCAGATACTTGCATGCGTCTCTGTGCATACAAACTCTGTACTGTTGATGTCCTCGCTGTACTTACTCAATTACTAAATACAAGCCTTTGCTTTCCTGCACTGTCAATCCAACACATTTTATCAGCAGAATGAAGGTCATTTCAATCCTTCAGGTGAACAGAAGACCCGCCTGCCTTTTAAAATCAATACTTGTGGCGAGATTATTTTTAGAAAGCGAAGGTCAAGCCCCGAGCCCGAACACCTTGCAACAGCGGCAGAGTTGAGGTTTAGTCCCTGCCGTTGCTGCCTGGGGCTGGGATGATGCTCTCCCGTGCGGTGCCCAGCGTGAACCCCCCGGTGAGGACCGCTGGGTTTCCTTCCAGCATCACCCTCGTTGTGCCTGAGTCCCTGTGGCTAATGTGTACAGAAAGCAGATTTATTCAGCTCATTTGCTGCCCCTGTATAATCATTCTTAGCTCTGCATTAATGTGCTGAGCAAGTAAAACTAGTTAATGAGAAGGGAAGAAAGGAATCTTTTTTGTAGGTCTAATGCTCTTGTTCCTGGAAGCGGAGGGGAGTAATTAGCATTCCAACCGAGGAACCAGTTACTATGGCAGTGCGTATTGATGAAACGCGGTTGATACAGGTGAGCTAATTCAAACCAGCCGAAGGCCATATGTTTAGCTCTGTCTTTGTTATATAACAAATTTTGAGGTCTTGAAAAAAAAAATTTCTGAGTAGAAATGACCTTCAAGGAATGGTTAAAATAAGAAAGCCGCTGGCCTTTTTGTTACCGGCACACAAACTCATTAGTTACATAAACACGACAAAGGTTTTTAATCTCCTTTTGAAGTTATTTGCATATTTATTGGGACTTACTGTGCCTTTTTATTTGGGATTCCACTGATCCGAAAGTGGAGGACACACACGGCTGCAAAACCCACCACGTTTCCCTGAAGTTCTTATCAAGCTAGGTTATTAGTCCTTGAGGTGGGACAAAATGGTAGAATTCAGTTTTGCTGTGAAATCAATAAACCAGGAATTTCTTGGTATTTCTATGGAGATTTTGTTGTTGTTGAATATTTGATTTTCAGATTATTTTTTTTTTCCTGTATTCCTTGTTACTATCTTAAAGCAGAAAATCTTTGGGGCATTGAAATTCATTTTACTACAGGGAAGAAAACACTGGATTTCAGCCTTGCTGAGTGGCAAGTGACCATCATAATTAGATTTATCAACAAAAATGGTATCTCAAAGAGCTCTATTGAGGCAAATGTTTCTTCACACTCAGAGAAGGGGTTTGGAGAAGCGGTACTTAATTTTGCCCATTGCTTTGTCATTAGCACCGTTACTAGATTCCACATTTGTAGGATGGTTTTGTGACTGAAGGTGAAGCAGGAGCCAAGATGTCCCCGCTCCACCGCCCTCCAGCAGTGCTGGTTCTCCTTGCTCAGCCTGGATGGAGGCAGTGAGTACATAGTACCAGTTTGGAATGCTCTGTTTCATATAGCCAACTCCTCTTAGTTATATCACAGCTGTACACATTACCTGTGCAGGTATAAATGGTATCATGTTAACTGTGGCTTCTGAAAGTTGAAGTCATGTTGAAAAAAACCCACCAAACCAAAGGCATTGCTCCCCAGATATGTTTTAGTTAGCCACATGTTGCCAGGATGGAAATTCTATAGGCTACAGGTTGAAGAAGGTACTATGGACAGCAAGGAGTGTAATAATTAAATTGCACAATGCACCTGAATGTGGGCTACTGCGGTGATTAATTTTAAATGCTGTCCTGTAATTATAATCAAACTATATTCTCTGCAGAAACCTTTGTGCACAAGCAGCAAGGAGCTGTTATGCATTATTGACTTTGGAGTAGCTGGAAGAAATTCAAAACATCTTCATATAAATTACATTTTGGTCATGGTCTGCTCATCCACGCTGGCTTTGCAGGCACAAGCTCCCCCTCCTCGAATGCAGCTCTTGGCTATAAAGCAGCCTCTCTGCCCCATTTTGTCAGCACACCTTTTCTGTTTCCTATCCCCACCAAGGAGGTTTTCTGCAGGACATCAGCAACGCAGTTGGAGTTCCTCACCCCCCATCCCCACTTAGATCCCATCAGAGGCGCATCCATGGTGTGCTCTCCAGGAGCATCTAGCCCCAGGTCCCTAAATTCGGCGCATAGCTGATGGAGATGAAGAGAGACTGCAGTGCTGCCCTGGGAAGCTCTTTCCCTGCCTCCCCCCAAGCCTGGCATGGGCTGCAGGTTTGATGAAACTTGTACTTGGTCTTATTGAGCCACTGCTTCTCCTGTTTTTTTTCTCAGGGTTATGCTGCCACTGGTGCTTTTTGCTGCCTTCTTTCCTTTTGTAGTATTTCTGGTTTGCCCCAGTTAAGGCAAAAAGTAATTAGGGGGAAAAATGAATTCAGTAGCTACCCAATGTGTTGGTTTTTTTTTTTTTTTTTTTTTGCTGTGTAGCTCCATCAGCAGAAGGGCTGCCAGAAGGGGGATGTGGAGAGGGGGAGCAGCAAACTGCACCAAGGATGCATCTTGGCGATAGTCCTGCTGTAACTTAAGTGTCTTGACCGATACCATATTTCAAAGCTTTAGCTTCTGGGGATACACTCACTAGTACGCTGCCTTGGCTGCGTTTAAATTTTCATTTTACTCACTTGCTTGGCTGTACCACACACTGATGGAAACCTGGAGGGGATTCCTGGAGCATGTTCCCTAGTCCTGAAAAAGTTGGGTACCCTCCAGCCAGCGACGTGAGCATCAGCTTGTTCTCACCGAGCCGAAGGGATGTTCACTGCTGTGCTGTGGTTATCTCGGTAACGCAGCCCTCTTTCTTCCACGTTCTGTTTTTCAAAGTGAGGGCATCCTCACATCTGCATCCCTCTCTCCCCACGTCTTATGCTGGTGCTGGGATCACCTCAGCATCAAAGTGCCACTTCCACTCGGCATCCAATGTGCCACTGCTTTTCTTACTGAAACATCCCCGCATGTTTATCGAGTACCTTTTGTCATCCTTCAGACTTTTCTTTATTGTTTTCTTAGGTAAGAAAAAGAAACTGGTTCAGGCTCTGGCACGTGTTGATCTGGGCAAGTGTTCCTAATAAAACTTTCATAATGTTGCGCTCTTTTACGAGTAAAATGGTGGCCCGTGCATTTTTACGAGCTGTGCTGTACTAGTCGTTGCAGAAAATATATGCTTATTTAATGTGTCGCAATAAAGAGCCCTTTATAGACTGGGGTTTTTTATAGTTTATTCATCTCTATTTATGTAGAATCCCCTTGAGAATCCACGAGACTTTTGCTTATTCAATGTTTCTTGGCTGTTTTGCCACGTCTCTCCCATTGAGGGGTTATTGCAAGGTACTTAATATTTATTTATTTGATAAGCATTGCCAGGACCTTTGCTGTTATAGTAATATCCTCTATCTTGTTGCAGCAGCTTGTTGATGCTGGTGGATGAATGTTGTTGTGGTAGGGTTTTATAGCTGGGGAAGGGAGATGGAGAGGGTTGCAACAAGCCCTTTGACAGGCCGGTGTGTCATCAGATTTAAAACCCACGTCCTATGGTTAAACCACACTTTTAAGCCTCGTCGTGCTTAGCAGGTCCTGCTTTTTGGTGCTGCAGGACTCTGCTGCACTGGGCAGAGGATCAGATGAAAGCACTGTCATTAACGTGTGCCCTGTACAACACATTTTTGCCGTTTTGGAATAAAACTCCACACTTCTGTTACGGATGAACCATATTAATTTACTTTTAGGAAAAGTTTGCCTGACTTTTAAAAATTTTCCTCTTTTCTTAATCATTGGCCAATTTATTGCAGAAGCTTAAGTAGATGTCAGAACTGTATTTGATTTAAAGCAGGCTTGCAAACTTAGTGCATATCATAAAAAATTAGATGTTTATAGATCCTCTTCTATTTGACTAGAATACACCTAGCTTTCTGGGGTAGACGTGTGCTATGCCTAAGCCCAAGGCTTTAGAGATAAAACATGACACTGGGATGCCTGACTAATCTCATAGAGGGATGCTGCTGTGATAAGATAACGAACTTGTTGTGGTCCTTGGAAATGGCTATTATTGTTAGGAGGAGGGACATTGCAGGGCGCAGACTGCCAAAAGCACCCGATAACGTCCTGCAAGCGTGGCATCTAAGGCTCCTGTCCCGCTGGCACGTTCCAGGCTTTTCTGTGTAGATCGGAGGACAAATTAATGTTTCTAATTACCACATGATAAAAACCCCAAAGTTCAGCTATGTTATCCTAGATTTCATTCCTCCAAAGCCTCACATTCCTGGTGGAGCGATTCCCTGCAAGGGCAGGTGGGGCATTTTCAGGAGGTTTTCTTTGCAAGCAATTAATGATTTCAGGGAAATCAGTAGGAGCTGTTAGTTAGTGGGACAATACACATTTCTGTCCTTTCCTATAGCACCTATACAACAGTTTCAGGGGGCTTAGAATCTCCTGGTAGCCGTGCCTTCTGCTGTGCAGGTATTATTCAGGAGCTGTAAGCCTCCAGTGCCATACCCATGCTACAAGACTGGCAGCCTCCTTATCTTTTAATCCTGTAGACTTTTTTTTTTTTTTCCTTCTCTGCTTATGTATTTATGTGACCCTTTATAAATACTGTATAAAACACCGAATTTTTTCTGTTGAACAAATAGTCAGGATTCTATTAAAGAACAGGACACGACATTGTTTTAAAAATTAAGTAGAGCGTTACAAATCGGCTTTCTTCCTTTAAAAACATTTCAGGTGTATTCATCAGGATGTGGAAAAACAAAGAAAATGTATCACAGTGTAAAAAAAAAAGAAATCTTTGTAGTCACGATGATTTTGGGAAGAAAGAAAAGATAATTTTATTGGGGCAAATAAATCTGTTATTATTCCAGTGTGGGACTTGGATAGCCAGTGTCTGTAGTTATTCTGCCCAGAGGGTTTAGGAAAATCCCTCTCCATCAGTCCTTAAGCACTGTTTCAGCAGCTTTTCCAGGGCTTCCTCGAGGTCTCAGCTCTGGGCTTGGGTTCCTGCATCACCCCATTTTGTCCCCATTCTTCACTCCCAGTTCTGCCTAGTTCTTCTCCTGCCTCTTCAGCCGGGGCTGTGGCAGTGATGTTATGTTTAATTTGGCAAACAAACTGAAAACATAAAAATAATTCCATTCAGTTTGAATAATAATTAATATTTATTCTTCTCCAAACACCCCGTTTGCCTGCCAGCCAGTCTGGTTGCATTTAATACAAATTATTTCATTCAACCCAAAATGTTTAATTTCAATCATTTATGAGAAAATTAAAGGAAACAAAGAGCGAAGAGAGGTGCTAATTTTCCCCTGCAACCCAGTTGTCTCAGGGTTAGGATTTTTTTGCAGAGTATGGAAGAACCAGCTTCAGTTCTGTCCGAGAAGGTTTGAATGTGTATGCTCTCATTTCAAGAGTGATCACAAGGCTTAAGGATATTTTGGGATGCTTTTCCTGTTTATTTATAATCCTGCTTCGTTTTGTGTTAACACTGGAATGGGACCAGAGTCCAAATCAATGTCCAGCAGGTTCAGTCCTCAATATATTTTTCTAGTTGAAATTGTCTCATAAATTTGAAGGAGAGTCACCAAATAATTCAGGTTGGAAAGGAGCTCTGGAAGTCATCAGGTCCAGCTTGAGTCAGGTTGCTCAGAGCCTTGTCCGGTTGACAGAAGTTAATGAAATGTTTGCGAATGATTGAAGCCACATGCTTTGGCAGGTTTGCAAGTTTTGCTGAAAAAAAGTTCTCCCGACTCTGTTGCCAGGTTTTGAAAGGACAGGACCTTCAGAGGATCCAGGATGTTGTAAAGCACTCACTCCTGGAGGCTGGAAGGATGACAAAGCTTTGAGAGAGCGTAGTTCAAGGGAGAGATGGGGAACAGGAAAGCTCAAGGCTTTAGCTAGGATACATGCATTTTCATATACCTTAGCTAGCAGGTGTGGTATGTATGGCGTGTGCGAGATGCCTGGCCAAGATGAGCCTACGCTTCTGGGGTCGAGGCTGGCTGGAGACTCTTGCCATGGAAGTCCATTGCAGGGGCTTTCTCTTAGCTGTTACCTGTGTGGATTATTTTAGATTATTCTTAGAGCTGACTTGATGCCCTGGCAGCTCGAAGACTTTATTAGAACAGAATAGACTATTCCGGTTGGAAGGGACCTACAACGATCATTTAGTCCAACTGCCTGACCAATTGAGGGCTGACCAAAAGTTAAAGCGTGTTGTTAAGGGCATTGTCCAAATGCCTCAGACACTGACAGGCTTGGGGCATCGACCACCTCTCTAGGAAGCCTGTTCAGGGTTTGACCACCCTGTCCGAGTCCTTTTTTATCTTAATATACTGTTGGGCTTGTCTTACCTCAACTGCACATTGAGCAGTGACTTTCCTCCATCTCTCTTTCTAGATGCTGAGGCAGTGTGTGCAAAAATGTTCATTTTATTGCTGGTTTTTGGTTTTGTTTTTTTTCCCTCTGATAGCGCTTGAGCCCTGCAGTGCTTTGGCTGGGGCTGACTTCAGAGAGCAGGTAATAGGTTGGGCACAGTGGAAATCAAACAGCAGCACCTCAAAACCTGGCCCCATTATCTCCTCCCTGGCAGGGCCAAAATCTTCCTCTTAGTCCTTACAGGCTTTCATGGAAAATTTTATGGAAAGATTCAGCATCCTTTGCTGTACTACCAGTCTGAACGCTGGGTTTCTTGATTTTTTTTTTTGTGTGTGTTGTGGGTTTTTTTTCAAAATTTACAGGATCTGTGGACACAAAGCTTTTGCAGCTGGTGCTGCTTTGTCAATGGATTTCCACATCCTCCCAAATTCAGGATGATGAGTCACCCAGCAGAAACAGGAAAGGAGTAGCAGTGCCGTCTCATCCAAAACACGTCCCTATTCATACTGATGCCTTATGATGCTGCACGTTGTGTGTGATGAACATTACATTGTTTTGTTTTCCTAGAATGTGCAATTAGCGGAGGTATAAAAAGCTGGTGCTGCTCACAGGTTCTTTGATAGCAGGATGAGAGAATAACAGCTAAGAGAAGGCGAGAAAAGCAGGAGACTCTCCTAGAGACGTCTTGGCTCTTCTGAGTTGGGACCCATCTCTGCTTTCCAGCAGAGTGCTCTTCTTATGAGACCATTGCCCAACATTTTTCTAACTTAACTCAGTCCAAGGCACATTTTATGGTTAATAGGGCAAATACGTATCAGTTAGCAAAAGTTCAGCTCAGTTTTCTTCCTGGAAAGCTGGCTTGGTCTTGCAGTTGAGCTTATCTGTACTTTAATTTCCTAATAGATGACATTCTTCATAGGAAGCAAAGTGTGAATCAAAGAAAGCAGATGATGATCATATTATCTCCCTATATTGTCTATCCCAAGTAAAAGGCTAAAGCAGTGCAGTGTGATATTCTGTCTTGCATTAAATGTTGCACAAATTAAGAAGAATAATTAGGAAGTGCTGTCTGCTTCTGTTAAAAACGCACATCCAGTGAGTAGTGAACACGTCCTTGTCAGGTCATAGTTTTTCCTTCCTTGCCTGTGTATATTCCCCTTATTCTCTAACTTTATTATCACATGGTAAAATGGAAGAGGTAATAAACAAAAAACCCCGTCTGATTTCACCCTGGAACAAGTGTATACTGATGCACACTGGTGGGATCTTTAGTTTTCTCACCAGACTTCGGCTACATATTCGATTTATTGCATGCGTACAGCTCAACCTTGGGAAGCAAAGACCTTGAATATTCATAGAATAAGTCCTTCTATTGTCCTGAACTTGCATACCTAATCAGGTGATATATTTACTTTCTTAATCCCTCTTGACCTCCTTCCATATGTAAATTACACAATTGGAAAGGATATATTTCAGCACCGGATAGGAGATCCAGCTGATTACTCTTACAGTAATTGCAGTGCCTCTTCCCAAAATTTCTTGAAAAAATCCTCAATCTTAAGTGTCACTTGGCTGTGCTATGCCCTTGACCACTAATAAATTACTTTTAGCCCATTTCTGTTTCTTTTGAAAGGAATGTGCATCTACATTTTCTTTAATCTCCTGAAAGCCTGCACAAATTACACCAAAAGGCTCTTTGGAAAATTGCTTGAAAGCATTTTCAAACAGGTAAGATACCAACTCAACAATCACGCTAATCTTTTGGAGCACTTTCCTTTGAATTCTTTTGTGAAACCTTGAGGGGCTGTTCCAGTCAGTTTCCCTAGACATCCCTAATGCCATATTTTATTTAATACGACCAAATGGCACTCCTTGTTTTATGTAAAGAAATCTAGTTGACCTGGAGGAAGGGTCTCAAAAGCAAACCGGTCTTTTGAAAGTCATAGTGATGAGAACATAAATAATAATAAAAATGAATGATGCCGTCACTTCCTTTTCTGGAACTTTCAGTTTATTCTATGGCTTTAAAGTCAAAATTATGGTGATATTCTTTAGCGTTGATTTTATTCAAATAGCACTGATTGGGTTTCTCTCCTGTTGTGATTTTAATCCAGGTTGGTTTGTTGATTTGTATCTTGCCCCTTTGGGACTGCTTGGTTTACGGCAGGAGACTTGTCAAGTTCTTCTGTCCTTGCAAATGTGCCTGACGGTGGTTGGGGAGCAGACCAGGGGTTTCGGAGAAGACCTGTCATTTTGCCTTGCATTGGTCTTGGCTTAGGAAGACGCTCAAGCTCAAATGCATCCCTATTCAGTTAAAAATACAGCATGGGCTTAATTGTTTTGCCATACAAGAGCATTTGTTCTTTTTGGACATGAATTACGAGAGCAAACTCTTTCCCTCTGTTCAACTCATGTAAGTATGATACTTTGATTAGGGCTTAATAATCAGAAAACCACCCTAAAACCAGAATGTGTTTCAGAATAACTGGCTAGTACAGGTTATGTGTGGCAGCCCTGGAAGCTGTAGTGTATCAGCGCAGGACATCTCAGGGCCAGGAGCCCCTCTCATCTAGAGATGAGAGGAGAGCCCACAACTGATTTTTATACCCGTTCTGTTTCCTGCCTCCCACTTGTGTTGTGTTTAATGCTGTGTTTTAGATAGGACCATGACCAGCAATGGGGCTGGTGGATCTTGCCTAGCCCTTCTCAGTACTTACGCTATGATGGAGCAGCTGGCTGAAGAATTTCCAGCTCTTGGGTTTCACCACCCTTTCTGCTGAATGTCATATTCATCAGGAAGGGCTGGGCTCCATATTGTTCCTCAAATGAAACTTAAAAATTAAAATATGTACTCAAAATCATGGTAAATGTATATTCAGCTTAGTGTCCTATAAATAAATTTTTAAAAAAGGGGCCAAAATGATGTCAGCTAAGGACCTAGATTGATCTTATCTGTCTTTAGGGAGTGTCAGTATAGAGGGTCTACATGTGAGCCCCTCACCACAGGCTCTTGCTGGAGAGAAACAGGGATTTCTTGAGTGTTACTCAGCTCAGCAAATGTAGAACTGCTCTGAGTTGCAGTGAATCCCTTCACCCATAAAATGTATTGGAGATAAAGGTGCGTGAACCTCTGTATAATAACTGATCGTAGACCTCTATGATGATATTTAACTTGGCAAGCCTGTTCCTCAGTGCTAATTTTAACAAGAAAAAATAAAAACCCAACCCAAAACCTGCAAAAAGATGCACAGGAGACAAAATAATTGTGGGGCTATCAGTGCATGTTGAGATTTGGACTAAAAATGCCGCGTCTCAAGCTACTTCAGGCAAGGTTTTGCTGTCATGGAAAATGAATTCAGCACTGACACTGATTTTATTATACACTCCAATGAAACAGGTTATTGAGTTACATAGGTTATATATAGTTAGAGCAGACAGATACTATAGGAAGTACAGTGCTTTCTTCTTTTTCACTCTTATGAGTGAAAATTTTAAGCTAGAATCAATTTTTGATGCCCTTAATCATGAGAATATGGATGAACCTTTGTAAGTTCTTGCTCAGCTGAGATGTAATGATGCTGAGATACAGCTTCATTGCCAGTCGGTACCCTTAACCGTGTTCAGAGCATCTCCTCCTCTGCCAATGGTCATATAAAATAATCCTGACAATGTGTTGTACCTGCTTCCAAGACATGATTTCCAGGCAGTCAGCAGTTGTAATTTTCTACTGAAAAAAGGTGTTGATTCTTTGTGCTAGGAAACGATAAATGCCATGCAAGAAGCTGGTGTCACCCACAGGTTGCAGGATGGCTGGTCTAGGTGTAAGCAGTACGTAAATACCCAGTGCAAGCTGCTCCTGAGACACACCAGCTGAAATAAAAGGTTCAGGAAGGAACTGAAATATGTAACTAGCTTGATTTTGCACTATTGAGTGTCACGAATGCAGGGGGGTTAAAGGAGATGAAGAGTGCGTAGACTTTGGGGAGGACCATTCTCAAAGAGACATACCAAGAAACCGCTCCTTTTCATGCACCAGAGCCTGAAGACACGATCACACAGAATTCAGTGAAGTACGTGATAGGTAAAAGAAGCGTTTGCTGGTTTGTCAGCCCTTGTGAAAGTGAGATGAAAATCATAAGACATGTCAACAGGCTGCTGAGTGGGAACCTGGGGAAAGTGGTGTCTGTAGTTCGAGGATGAAGAGAGCTAGCTAGGTGTCACATTCAGTACTGTAATGAAGGGGGGAGAGAGAGAAAAGGGCAGTTAGGCAAAAATATGAAGATCAAAACCTCAACGGTAGTTTTCAGAGTCATGTTTCTAATTCTGGTCAATAGATGAGTGAAATCATATGTGTGTGAGGAACATGTGTTAAAGCAGACAGTGAGGCAGGAAGCTTCATATATGATGAAGCAGCCAAGTGCTGCACTGTTTGCATCAATATGTTCTCCAGCTCTGCATAGGTGTGTATTGCAAGGCACATAAACCATGTCAGGTATACCTTGAGGTGGAAATTTGGAAGGAAGATAAAGCACTGAAGTTGCAAAAACCTAAATGAGGTATATTTGTGCCATTTATAAAACTTATGTGCTATTGCAGTAGCTTTAGGAGGACTTTTTGATTCTTCTGAAGCTCTTCAGGTCTTCACTTTCATGTTCTTTTTCATAATCTCTTTATCTTTTGATATACCAACACCAAAAAGATCCTGCCAAGCTGTCTGAAACCATAAAAAAAGAAGTTGCCCTGTTTATTGACCTCTGCTCAAAAGCTGGAAACTGTACTTCATTTTCTTAGATGTTTTCCTCATTTCACCTCCTATATTATTATAATAATCTGTCTTTCAAACGTGGGACAATCTGAGAGCTTAAGAATTGCCAGTCTGGAGCAGATCCTTATGGTCCACCCGGTTCCTTCTCCTCTCCATGGCAGGACCAGCACCAGATGCTGCAGAGAGGTGCAAGACCTCCACAACAAGAAGACATGGAGGATTCGTCCTTCCCCCTCTCCAGGTGCATGGATGCTAAGTCCCATCAAGAGCTCTGTTATTTTGGTTTAAGCTCTCTGGTATGAAATGTCCTAACTCCTTCGATGATAGGTGTATTCTATACTAATTATTGTCCCGGATGCGTTAGATTCATACTGAATTTTTGGCATCAGTGACATGCCCTGATAAGGACTTTCACGAACAAGTATTTCTTAGACATGGTTTGGTATTAATCACCTTTTATTTTCATTAAATGCTGCCTTGTTCATTTTGTGCCAGACTGGGAATTTCCCGGCCAGTTGCTCCCTACTCTTGTCCGTACCTCCTTTCTGGAGGCCATTGCTTAAATTTCATCTTTCTCATATATCTTTCTTTCTCATCTCCTTTCTAAAGTGAATTGCCCTTCCCTAATCCCCGTTAGTTTTGCAATACTCCTTTTGAGCTGGAGAGCCCGGCACCACGCAGAACGTCCAGAGGAGAGTAAAGCACTGATTAATAGAGATGAGTTCTCCCTGCCTTTCCTTATGCGGCGTAATATCTTATTTGCTTTCCTGGACCCCAGTTGTTCATTGAGCAGATGTTTCTCTTCATCCTGGCACTGTTAGCACCAGTCCCTTTTCTGAGTGGATATAGTTCATTTAATACTTTGGATGTGGGGGTTTTTTTTCCTAATATGTATTATTTTACACTTATCAGTAGTGGGCTTTGTACAGGCTTTTTTTCCCCTTAAATTCTTTGTGGTCCTCTCTGGTCTGGCTAGTGTTGTTAATACATTTTACTAGCAAGTTTTCTTTTTTACTAGTCACTTTTCATTATTAATACATCTATCAAACAATTGTTAATGGCTTTTTGTTTTTCTCCCAAAAGTTAATAGAGGAGTGGTGCTGCAGTACATTAATACAAAATAAATTATAGAGCCTCCTCCATGAGCCAGGGGAGCTGGCAGGGGATATTTTTACCTTTCCCAAGCTTCACGAGCCAGCCCTCCCCTGTGCCCACAGGGCAATGTGTCGTTTTTAATGTGCATCATTGCTAGCTTTTATGGAGGGCTGCAAACTCCCCCCATGTCCCTGGCCACTATCGCTGAATCAGGACAACGAGACCAAACGTCCTTTCTTGGCTGTTTAATGCCGACCGTTGTTATCGATGCCTTTATCACAGCAACAGCGCAAATCGGTTCCAGTGGGAGACAGCAAGCACACCCTGTCCAGGACACTGAGCTCGGGTCACTTCAGGCAACCAGCCTTTTTCCCCCTTGTTTAAACTGGCAGTGAGCTGATATCTTTTTAATTGAAGTGCCCAGTGATAGAAGCAGCATGTGTGCTGGAACATTTGGTGGCTGGACCCTACGGGAGGTGATGAGGATGCTGCGGAGGGCAGATGCTCGTGTGTGCGCTGAGCATTCGTCAGTTTGGAGTCTAACTCTTCTACCCTTATTTTGCCTGTCTTTCCTTTATCCCCTGCCAAAGGATTAATTTAAATACATTCTCATTTCGCTATCTTTTTTTTTTTCTTCCTGCCAGACTGTCTATACTTGATTTGCAGTTAATTTTCCAGAGTATGTGCAGCTTCTTGGACAGGGAGAAAAAGTCTTCTGATGTACGATTCTTGCATTGAATCATAAAGCTCCATTTCATGTCATTTTCTGGCAAATGTAATTCACTGTGGGAATTATGTTTGTGGTTCGGATCTTGGGTCTAAGACAGCTCTTTCCTATAAATCATTAGCAAACAATACAGGACCTCTGTTTCTGATTGACAGCTCAGTCAGTATATGTCATTACTCCACTCTGGTTTATTTACCTTTTTCATTAAGCCTAGGTGTAGAACTGCCCACATAAAAAAAATAAAGAGTAAATTAGCTTCAACAGGAATGATTAAAGCTATTACCATATTCTAATTTATCACCTATTACCAGACAAATGAGTGCACACTGACTTTGTGCTCTCCCTCCACCACGCTCTTCATTGCCAGCGTTGCTTCTAATAACAGAAGGTACTTGACACCACTTAGAGCCCAGTGCCCAGAATGAATCCAGCACCTCTTAGCATCCAAGTTCAGGTGAAAAATAGGACTGCTATCTCATATATATTTCATATAAAGCCATGCTTGTTGTAATTGCAAGTATGGAACAAAAAGATATCATTTCAGGGGAGAGAAGACAGAAGAAGCAGGAACTGAAGTGCAGGAAAGGAATAGAGAAAGCATAAAATAGCAATTATTAAATAATTCTGTGTCAGAAACTCTCTGGCTAATATATTAAATCCTAGAATAATTTAGTTTGGAAAGGCTCTCTGCAGATCTTTTTTCCTCAGCCCCTTGGCTCAAATCAAAGCCAACTTCAAAGTTAGATGTAGAGTCATATCCAATTGAGTTTCAAATTTAGCCAAGAAAGGATATTTCCATCCCCTCTCTGGGCCCCAGTTCCACCCTCCCTGTGGATGTGTTTTCTCCCAATATTGAGGCGAATTTTTCTTGCAGCAACTTGTGCCTGTTGCACATCATGCTTTTGCCGTGCACCTCTGGGTAGAGCATGGCTCCGTCTTCCTTCTAACCCCCCAGCAGGTAGCTGCAGATGGCATTAAGGTCTCCAACTTGCCTTCTCTTCTTCTGGCTGAGCAAACCCAGTTCTGGTCCTCCCCTCAACACTTTGTATGCTGCAAGCCTTGGGAGTGCCAGTTCCACTACGAACCACTGACAGTTACCCTTCCAGTCTGATGATCCGGCCAGTTTTCCACCCATCCAGTCATTAATTCCCTGGTCCTGGGGGAGACCATGCTGAGAGACATGCTGTGGTCAGGGTAAACAACATCCGCGGCTTTCTCATCAGCCGCTGAGCCAGTCGTCTCATTAACGAAGGCAGTCAGGGTAGCTGGGCATGATTTGTGCTTTGCAAATCCATGGTGGCTGTTCCCAGTCACCTTCTTATCCTTCACATGCCTGCTTATGGTTTCCAGAAGGATCTGCTTCATGTACTTCTGGGTAGGGAGGTGAAGCTGACTGGGCTGGCATTCCCCTCTTCATCCTCTTTGCCCTTTTTGAAGGTGAGTGTGATGTTTCTCTTTTTCCAATCATGAGGAACCTTCCCCATCACCATGACCGTTCAGAGATGACAGAGAGTGGCAGTGACATCAGCCAGCTCCCTTGGCACCCTCAGATACATCTCGTCTGGCACTATGGACTTGTGTATGTCCAGGTTGCTTAAGTGGTACATAACTCATCTGTCCTCTATCAACAGTTGTACTTCACTCCTTCAGACTCTGCCAAGACAGCCTGCTCTCGGGCACATGGGAGCGGAGCTAGCCGATAAAGACAAAGCAAAGAAGGAGCTGAATTATCTCAGTCTTTTCTGTGTCCTTTGCTGTTAGGTCCCTTGCCACCTTCTTCAGTGGGCCTATGTTTCCCTTAGTTCTCCTTTTGCTGCCAGTGTACCTGCAGAAGTCCTTCTTGTTGCCCCTCTTGACAATGTCAACTCCAGCAAAGCGTTGGCTTTTCCGATACCAGCCCTGCACAGCAGCTCTCACAGACCCGCTAAGGACAGCATCCCGTGGGATCCCACTGACCGGACCCCTGAACAAGCCAAAATCCATTGTAGTGTAAATTCATGTATTTCTCATTTTTGTTACTGTGTCTTCTTTCCTACCTCTGCGTTTCTTCTTTTTCCCATAGTCAGCCCTATAGTGTTGCCTATATCATCAAGTAACTTCACTCCCCTGGTTCTCCTTCAGGTTCTCCTCCAGGTTCTCCTCCAGGTCCATGGCATCCATGCAGCCTGCACGTGCTACCACCCTGGGACATTAAGGTGTGATGGGAAGCGCACTCCTGACCCAAGCTAAAGCACCGATGTAGGCACATCGTTAGTCTGTCTCTGCAGTACTTGGGGTCATAGCCTCGTTGGCTTTCCTGCTCCCTACAGTGTCTGTCTTCTGCCCTTTTGACTCTCGAGGTGTCCGATAACATGGCTGGTGAAGGTGTTCAGTCCCATGAGAGAGGAGATCAGAGAAAGCATCCAAGATAGGCAGGAAGGCAAGATGGATAAAGAAAGTGTGCGTGAAACTGCACAAGGGGTAAACAGGCTGAGAATTACACTGATCCAGACTTGGATGAGGATTTTTGTAATGTGAAAAATGCAGGTTTGGGTGAAGTTGAGGGAGGATGCGGTGGAGCTTGGCCAGTAAACAGCTATTGACAGAAAAAGCTCATCGGTGCTATTTAAAGTTGCAGGTTGGCTTGTCGGGTTTTCACTATTTTGTGGTGTTTAATTTGTTTTGCTGTTGATGCCTGACTGATGTCTCGCAACTCCTACTCTAGGAGACTCTAAAATGAATTCCTAGCAGGATTTGTTTAACATAGATGTGCGATATTGGGGTGTACTTTTAATAAATGTCAAGACTGACGCGTATTGGTCTTGTGCCGCCGAGTAGTATCTGTCCAAACGTGATCTTTTCCTTGATGCTTCTCTAGACTTGCGAAGCTTCAGCTTCTTCACTGAATTTTTGGCTTTTTTTTTCCTTCTTTCATGAGAAAACTATCCAGCAATAAAGCACAGAAGAATATAGAAGGCAGATTGGTGTTTGCTGTTTTCAGTTCATTTACTGAAAACAGCTGGTAGCCATTTAGGAGAATGGGAGAAATATTGCAACTTCTGTCAAGACTGAAAGTAAACACATGATTAAGGCAGAATTGACAACTCCTGTTTCACTACCAATTATTTGTCATCATGCTTTGGTGAACGATATCAAGATGAAAATACATTGTTATGATGTGGATATAGATATTATTTATTTGTACTGGCATAGAGTGGCTTCATCTGCTTGCTAAGTGCCTTGAAAATACAGCGAGATGAATCGTGGCTGTCGTTTAACTCTTTCTCAGCTGGGTTATTCCCAAGGATTATACAATTAAGTTAAAAAATTTAATTGTATAATCTTTCAGGGGAGGGAGGGGAGCGGGAAATAAGCAGAGTTTATATCGGTCCTACGTGGGAAACGCAGGGCAATGTACAGTTAAATGGCTGGCTGTTGGCTTGCGCAGTCCACTCCCCGTCATTGTGCCGCTCGTCTTATAAAATCCTAGCAGTGCTTCCGTTTTATAATGTATGAGTTCAAACCAGTCTTTTTGAAAAAGCAGAATTTTAAAACCCAATAAAAACTCCAAACCTCTCTTGTTTTGTCTTAGCAAGGAGCCTTTTCATATGAAGTGAACTGGTGGCTTCTCTTTGAATTGTCTGGCTCTTTGGAGTGGCAAATTAAGACTTAATGTGGCATCTGCTACCTATTAGCGTTTTTCCCATACCAACAGAAACATGATCGTGTGTGACAGTATTGAATTAGTCCAAAGATTTCTCTGAGAAATCATGATCTTTTAGAAAACATCCCTGCCGGAGTCCATAAAATGTAGTGGGCTGCTCCATAGCTTAGTTTCAAGAAAACTTGCATTTCTGACCTGTATGTATCCTAAACAAGCATCGGGTGAAGTCTAGTTTGGTTTTTAGCTTTTGACAGAGCAGTCAGGAGGTTCAGCCATGCTCTTCACTGCCTGCCAACGTTTACAAGCAGTTAACCTCTGTCGATAGCAAAGGTCACGTGCATCAAAGATGGAGCTGTAAGACACTGATGTCTTACATGAATGAGAATAATCTCACAGATGGGGGAAGGCTGGAAGTGAGATAAAAATTACAGTATTAATTTTTTTCTTAATTCTGAAGGACGACGGAACTTCATTATCCAATATGCTTAAAATTGAACGACCTAATGAAATTTCACACCCACTAAATTTAATCATGGATTACTCATGTGGGATTTGAATCAGATAAAAAGGATGCCTCAGATATTTGGTAGCACTTGCATAAGGTAATAAAAATTCTGCAATGTTCTTTGTCCTTTTCAGCAAACGTGAATTGCTTGACCTACTTTCCTTTACTTTTTTTTCCCTTTTTTTTGGCATTTGTGGACCTGACCCTGACTTCCTTCTGGGCATCAGTGAACAGTCAGTCCTACACTCACATACAAGCAGACGGACCTCAGGAACGTTTCCTCCTGGATGTTGTTAGCGCATGGTGGATTATTGATTTTGCTGCAGTAGTTTGAGGCTGGGAAAAGAAATACATATTTTAGTTTGTGTACAAAAAGGCCTTGCTGATAAAAGGATGTTATTGGGAGCAGGTGAGAGGTGGATACTGGACTAAAGTTCTGCTCAGGACTTTGTTTGCAACTGCTGAATGATCTTTTGCAGATCACTTTACCCCTCCAAACCTTAGGTGTATGGACTTAAATGGTGTTTAACTCACAGGGATGTTCTGAGCCCCTGAGAACTGACTGTGCCTTTAGCAACCTTGAGACAATGCATGCTCTGTGCTTACAAACTGGGGTTTTCTCTCATTTGCTGTGTTTCGTTGCCACTGTTGTAAGTCTTAGTTCTCTAGAAACCAAAGCTTATATTCACCAGCAGAGCAACACTTGTTTGACCGAACACAACATGTGCTGTTTTTACAAGCAAATTTCCAGTCAATAGGCATTGGGTTCTCATGATCTAAGTGCAGATTGATGATCTTGGATTCTGTCATTGACAACTTGTAAGCAGATGGTGGTTCAAACCTAGTTAGCCTTGGTGATGGTTAAAAGAAGAAGCAAAATGAGCACATCTTTGGGGTGAATCTCTTCTGCTCTCCCCCCTTCTGACACAGCTACTGCTCCTACCCCTGCAGGGGCTAACCTAATGGGGAGGATTGTCAGAGCATGCTGGAAATAGCAGTGCTTGTGTATATTAGGTGGGACTTAGGGTTTAGGAGATTCACCAACATCTCATTGTTCCAGGCAGCACCCAAGTGCAGAGCAAAACCGTACTCCTTGCCCCCAGAGCCTGAGACAAGCAGGTAAAGGTGAGTGATGGAGCACGGTGGCAGCCTGATTGTTAGGAGGTAGGCAGTCAAAGGAGTATTTTGAGGAGACGCTCAATGTTTAGGGGGAATTCTAGCCTTTTTTAGTGGGACAGCCTGAGTGAGAGCACACAGAGATGCTTATTTTGAAATGCCCTGAGTGAGCAGCACAATCAAGGCTGGCATGCTGGGGGAACCAAGGAGGAGTTGGTGCCTCACTACTGAATATGGATGGCTAAGGGAGGATTAGGTGATGGAGAACCTTGAAATAAGCACAAATTCCTGACTTGTGGTAGAGGAAAGGGAGCCAGTCAAGTTGAGCAAAAGAGAAATGGAAGGGACAAAGATGTGCACTAAGGAAGTGATCTTTCTAGCAGTATTCTGAATAGACAGTGGTGGAATAGCAATGTTTTTGTCAAGGTTGGAGGAGAAGCTATTGTGATAGTTAGGATGTGAGATGATAAGTGGATGGTTGCCTAGATGGATGGGGAAGGCTGTGTTTTAAGGATGCTATGCACAAAGAATCTTGAAGACTTCAACCTAGTTTGATGCAAGAGCACAGACAGGTTGCAGTTGAAGATAGTGATGAAGTTTCTAAGTGTGAGTGACAGGGAGGATGCTGGGCACCATCGATGCAGAATTAATAAGAGCTTGTGGAGAAAGCTCATGTACTCTTTGAGAGCTTCAGCTGATGGGTAGGCACCCTTGACATCCATGAAGAGATGTCAAGCTGAAATGTTATTTGGACAGGAGGAGTCAGGTCTACAGTAGACACTGCTTGAGTTTTCTGTATGGGAGTTAAGAGCTTTAAATTCCCTTTCAGGAACAGTTGAAGTTGGAGAAGTCAGCAGTCTTCACTTTTTGACAGATTAGGAGCTTGGCTGTCCACAGGACAACAAAGTCAGTAGATGGACATCTCAAGATGGAGAAAGAAATAGCCTTTGTTGTCAGATCTCTTCTGCTTTTGGCAGAACAATTATTTCGAAGCTTGCATGGTCTCTGCCTGGTGTCCACTGGGTGCCCTTCATCTTCAACAAAAAAAAAAAAAAAAAAAAAGAAGAAGAAGCAGCTTTTGCCTTGCACACAGATATATAAAAGGATCCATGAGCAAACTGAACAGCAGCTTCAAATGTTTCATCAAGGAATATGAAATCTCATTCACAGCTGGATTACCCACAAGCTTCAAAGTTCTTTAAGGTCAAAAAGTAGTTAAATTGTATAGAACAGTGTGAAACAAGGGCACTGAGGCTTCCTCTGGAGGCACAGAGGAGCTGCTTGTTTTGAGTGCTGTCTTCAACACTTGGCCTACTACGTTTTTGTTCTTATAATCCCTTCCTACTAGCATTTTCTAGGTTTGTAGGGTTTTTTGCCAGTGTTTTCACACCGCCAGAATTAACAGAAGGGAGTTTTCTGTTGGGTAGAAGCAAAGGTGCCGTTCAATTATAAAAGGCGTTCTTTAGTATTTGCAAACACTTTGATATACCTTTATGGCGGTAAGAGCTATTACCACTGTTATCTCTCAGGCTGCAGGATGATGCCATGTTTTGTTGTAATGGACAGCTGTAATTTTTGTTGACTTCTCTATGTGTGTGTCTGGAAGCGGTGACCATGGGAGGCAGGAAGGCTTTCTGGCCATGTTTATCCAGGGATGTGCATCTCCTGCCACAGCAGACTGGTATTAGGTGACATCCATCACACTGTCAAGGATCTGGAGTGACCATGAACCGAAAGCAATGTGCTTGGATCTGTTCACTGCTGCTGACGACAATGAATCTCATCCATTGCTAGTTTCTTGGGAAAAAAAAATCAGTAGTTTAAATCAGATTGGTGTCTGCCACAGATGTTACTGTCCATATAAAAAATACTTGTAAGGCCAAAGAGTAAAGGCAATGATGGATCACAGGCAGTGGAGGCTCACTCAAGGAGTTGTTATTGATGCCAGATACAGGGGAGATTTTTCTTCCTTTTTCAGTCTCCTGCTAACACATACACCTGCTTCACCTGCAAAGGAGTTCATGCTATTCTTGGGAGACACGATTGCCTGTCTTCGCTGGTAATGCACTGCAGTTTTAAAGCCCTGAGTTTATCCTTCAATATAAAAAAAATTACAAGTCTGCATCTGCCTGGATGGAATGCAAATTATTTGTAAATGTGGTGTGCAAAGTGTGCTCCTGTGCTAACGCACAGTCAGAGCTGCTGATCCAAGGAGTAGGGAGTTGGGAAATGGCAGAGGTGAGATCGTGGCATGTCCAGGCTTGTTAGGGACATCTCTTGATAGTCTTCTGTGTTGGTTCCTATCCTTCAACATCATCACTCTACTCATTTTGGGTTTCTCCAAAAATAGTCCTTTAAAAGGGGGTTGAAAACTGTCCTGAGAGCTTGGACCAGCGTGGAAAATGAGATTCAAGTTAGGGTATAGGGGAGAGGACACAGCCTTAAAAGCTGGAGCAGGCGGTGGAAGGAGGAACACGAGGAGCTATGGAAGAGGAGAGTGTCTGGTCTGCTGGAGGGGGATGGAGGAACCAGCAGCGACACTTTGAATGAGTGTTTTGAAATATGCTTTGCGTTAATTTTATCCAGAGGCATTTGACATGAATTTAGATTTGAAATCTGCATTTGCTCATTACTGACTGACTGATGAATGCCAAATCAGTTCATTACTTTTGGAATGGTTTTTTATCCTGTCCCATTATCTGGGGTTGCTCAGATCCTGTTCATTCATAGTTGCCTTTTCTGGATATAATTGGGTTTAGGCAAGTAAGATACTAAATGAAGTGTTGATAACGAGAAGTATTGTTCATCTTTCCAAAGATAGTTTAAGATTTTTTTCTGTCTCTCACTCACGGTGTGCTGAAGGCTGTTCAGCAGTAATTGTTCTGAGGTCTATACATTCAGATGTATTTCATCACTGTCAGTATATATGTACTGACCGTACCCTCGCTGCTGGAGAACATGATCTGTAGGAATTTGCCTGCGGAGCTGAAGTTTTTCTGTCTCGATTCCTGAAGGCTGATACGATGGCTCAGCAAGCGCTCAGTGGAAGAATAACAAAATGACCTTAATACCTTTGAAAAGTTAACTACCGTGTTTAACTCAATAACATGGAAAGGAAATTGGTTTCCCTTCCTAAAAATGTCTCCTATCCTCCTGAAGGAATAGATGAGGTCTCCATTTATCATAGCAGCTGAGATCAACAGGAAAATGTTACGGAGTTCCTGCGGCGCCTTTAATAGAATATGGAGGCAATGCCCTTAAGCTGTTCCTTACCCAAACAAAATGTTTGGTGAGCCTTCTTAATCTATCCTGGCAGGACCAGAGCCACCTAGCAGCAGGAAATGTCACCACAGCCAACTGCTAAAAAAAATTATATAATTTGTATTCCCATGGGACAACTCAGGCAGTGAAGCTGTACTGGAAATTAAGAAAACTAATGGAGAATCAAGTGAAGGGTATGCTTGGTGTCTTTGAGACGATGAAAACTTTCTCGTGAAAAAAGAAAACATGTATTTCCCCTCTTAAAAGTGCACAGCTAATAAGAAGAATGTGCCATGACAAGGATATGTCAATGGAGTTGCAAAATGTTTAAAAAAATCCCCAAACCTACCGTCCTGCAAAATCTTACATGGAAGGGAATATGGTAAGAAATGGTCAGAAGGAAACAGCAAGAAATATGTAAAGCCCTTTGTAAAGGGCTCTCTCTGTGAATGGTTTTTAGGCTGCTCATCACCATCAGCAGATTTTAGAGCATTGTCCATTGTGTTTTATACAGCAGAAATTCCAGTTTAAACCCGATACATCTCAAGGTACCAGAGTAAATATGTATATAACCATTGTACAACTGGATACCCGCTGAACATGACAATGTCAGCATGTAGTTTTTTTCTCCGGCACACACAGCTGCACCTCTGACTTTGCAAGACTTCAGTGTTTTCCCACATCTAAATCAATTTTTAACACCACCAAGCCTTGTGCTCTGACGTTGTGTCTTTATACTAAATAGCCTGCTCCCACATCCTGTCATTTTAAAACACAGGAGCTTGGCCCAACCGGTCCTTGAGGGCTCTCTGTCTTTATACAGAGCTATTTGATTCCTGTATCTGTTTGAAAGTGTCTGAGGGCTTTCAAGATAAAATACAGTTGTCTCCTTTTCACTCCTCTGTGGTAGTCATAGTAAATGCCTTTGTTTCCAGGTGTAGCTGAAGCACTACAATTCCATTTGAAAATCCTATTAATCTCATGCACCCAATGATAACATAAAAAAAAAAAAAAAAGTACAGTATATGGTTCCTCTTCCACAGGCTTCCTATTATTCAGCATACACCTGCAGCGCTGTCAGAGCAGGGCTTCATAAGTACTTCAGAGAGAAATCAAGTAAAATTTCCCAGGATGTACCTTTTTTACTCCTTCTAAATCATCTCCTGTCTCCTACTCTTGCACTCATTTTTGGCGGGAAGATGGGACTGCTGACATGGCTTTTAGTCTTTATCCCCGATCTCCAGGCATAGAATCACAGGATGGTTTGGGTTGGAAGGGACTTTAAAGATCATCTGGTTCCAACCCCCCTGCCATGGGCAGGGGCACCTTCCACTAGACCAGGTTGCTCAAAGCCCCATCCAGCCTGGCCTTGAATGCTTCCAGGGATGGGGCAGCCACAGCTTCTCTGGGCAAGACCAGGAGTGGTCACTTGTCATCTCCCTGTTTCCTTGCTCACCCCAGCATGTGGGTGCTGGAGATGGGGAGAATCCATGTAACGTGGTATTTAGGTGAATTCACCCAGATGCATTGATGGTGGCAGCCAAAGAGGTGTCACGAGACCTCAAACTTGAGCCAAAGTTTTAATCCCCTGTGTTGCGACAAATGGGTTCAGATGTGGATTACAAGAAAGAGAGGCTCTTCAGCAGCAGAAGTGATTCAGAAATCAAGTAAGGTTCTCCATCCAAAATAGCCTGGTATTTATCTCCAAATTCTTCCCATCGCACCAATAGGAGGAGCTGGATGCCACCATAGTCCCCAAATTTTCACCCATTAGAAATTCAGCTGAAAATTTGAACTTCAGCAAGAACAGACTTGAATTGGGAACATATTTAACCATTAGACTTTGGAAGCTATCCTTGCACTGTATGGTCTCATTACCTTTTTTTTTTTTTTCCAGATAAACTGATGTTCACTGTTCTGTGGGGGTTTAACTCTCTTTGTCTTCAGCTTGAGCCCTTTCTTAACTTATATTAATCTCATCTTTCCATCAGAATAGATTTTAGATATTGTTAAGGATATTTTGCACAGGTTGGAAGACATAGAGAGCTGCCAGCTCTCTCTTGTTACTCTTTAGATTTGTAATTCCCCAAAGATAAAGTAGTATTAGGAACAGTCCCCAGTTTTCTCTTGGAAGTAATTTCTGATTTCCATATTAATCAAAAATAGCTTTACCTTCGTACTGCCCTAATCCTAGTAACAACACGGAAAGAAGATTACATTCTGTAGATGTCAGAAAAGCAATTAAAATTTGCACACAAGAATTGAGAGGGGGGAGGAATATCACCTCTTTATTTTGTGAGCTGAACAGGGAAATACCCTGACCTCAAATTGTTTGTTTCTTATTGGCTCCTTTCCTTTTGAAGTGTGTGACAGAAAAGTCTTTAATATTCAAGGATTAAAATACTGGCATTTCAGTAGAATGAGAGTGTTATACGTGATGAGAAGAGACATTTTAAGGAGGGTGAGGATTGGCTGCGAAGAGCCTTGAATTTGCAGCTAGAGAGGTAAGTGACTATTAATAGTTCTGTCTGCAGAGTTGGATATTCGTTGATCTTAATGATGAGCTAAGAAAATGAACTTTGCAGCGGCAGACAGAATGCATTTAAGTAGGGTGAGACTGCAGGTGTCAACCTAGAGAAAAAAAGGGGTTGCAGTAGTGAAGATGGCAGATGAGGCACATGCCTACGTAGCTGGATGGCAAAGGCTGTGGTTTCAAGGTGTTGAGCAGCAAGAATTTGGAAGTTTTGGGTATAGTCTGGAGAAGCAAGATCTGTCCTAGCTGAAGGGGACAGGAGGATCATGGTGATCTGCAGAGTAACTGGAAAAAATGTGGTGGGAATGGCTCTTGTGGAGGTGAGGTGGAGCTACGTTGGACTTCGTGACCTGATCATCTATCAGGTGTCAGCCATTTGGGTATATTCAGGGTATTCTGTGGACAAATCATAGGTTGGGAAGGTAGGTGTAATTTGAACAGAGGTGGCACAGAGGCTTGAACTTTTAGATTAGGTTGTACAAGATAAAGGTTTAGAAGTTGAGGAGAAGGGAAAGCCACGATAGAGTCTGTGGAAGCCCTGTGGAAGCTGTAAACTTGGAAGTGGCAAAGGAGTACGTAACTCTATGTTGCTGCGGTATAGGACTCTGTGTGTGTGAGATGTGTCTTCTCAGGATCGTGCTGTTGCCCTTGGTCTTTGAGAAGAGAGGAGTTTCCTGTAGCTATTCTCATAAATGTCTTTTATTCTCCATTTTTTCAGGTTACTGGAGAGTATACACTGAACTTATCCTGTATCTCATGTAGTACGTGACATGGCGAGGTGCTGCAGATACCATTTTGTAATTACTGAACCCTTGGAATTGAACCCAATTTGCAGTTGGACTAGATCTTCATTGTAGATCCCTTCCAACTGAACTTATTCTGTTCTATTCTGTTCTATTCTATTCTATTATTTTAATGAACGTATATAAGTAGTCTCTGGTGTGTGTAACATATACACAATCATTCTCTTCCTGATATCCTTCTGCTTTTAAATAGACCCATTGTGGAAATTGGTTTCTTCCATCTGGCTAGTAACCTTGGACCAGCCCAAGGCACCATTATCAAACATTCATTTTTCGATCCCAGAGGGCTCTTGCCTTTGAAAGATTTGTATTTATTTGAATAAATTTCTCCAGCAACTTGCCGTGTGCCTGGTGAGCGCACTCAACAGCTTCAGGACCTTTTCTTCCACTTTCTCCATGCACCACAACTGGCAATAACATGTTTGGTGAAGAAAAAGCATCAGATTTGTTCCTGCCCTATCCCAGCAGTGGTATCCGAACAGTGTTCCTGAGGCTTGCTCCTCGTTGTGGGAGAGTGATCCATTGCCTGGTACCATGTACAAAGAAGAACTGGTAAACGCAATAATTTCATCTATTCTAAGTAATTACATCTCTATGTACACTGCCTTGCAGCCTGCATTGGCATGTTTCTTGCTCTAATCATGCAGAAGGCAGCTTATTCTGGAAGAAAACTGGCTTTCTAAATCAGCTTCATAATTTAGCTTATTTGAAATAAAAATCTCCTTTTGCACAAAACATTCTGCTATAAAGCTTTACTTCCTATTTTGAATCAATAAAAGCATTTTTAATTGTGACTGATAGCACGTGGAGCCCTTTGGAAATCTATTTTAGATTAAAACTCCTAAGGTGTTATGCATTGGTTTATTTTTGGTAGGGAGAAAAATCTCCTGCAAAAAGAGATGATTGTCTTCATGCATTTTTTATTGTACTTTGGCAGGAGGTTGCTTGGGGGAAAAGTTAAAACTTATTCAACCAGAGCTGTGGCAGTGACAAACTGGCCTCAGGTCATTTCTTCTCCTTGACATTTGCAAGTCAGCCAGTTGAGGAGCTTTAAGATATCTTTACCGAGCTCCCTTGCCTTGAAACCATGTTGTAGGGGGATTTCAAATTTCACCATTATAGTGTATCCATCTTGAAGGTCTGATTTTTCTGGTTCATTTTGTGTTGTTTCCCTGTTCCAGTATGTTTGCTGTTGCTCAGGAGCGTGTGTGAAATGCATGGGTACGCCTGTGAGATGCTCACGTTGTCTGCAGTCACTCTGAAGTCTCCCCAGCTCCTTTATAAATTGATTTAATGTGTGGGAACCACCTTGGAAGGTGGAGCTTGCGCTGAGCAGACCAGCGCTGCAGGAATCAGCTAAGGCACATGTATGTCTTTCCCATTTGGATGGTTTGCAGCACTGAAAATGAAACTTCAACTGGGCAGTGGTGCCCAGCACCATTTAGCTGGTTGATAGAGGCAGCCTGAAGCCAGACAACTTGAATTTTGCTGGATTTTGGAGACTGTGAATGGCATTAGGTTCTCAGGGTTTCATGACTCTCATGTTTTTGTAAAACCTTAATTTTGAATAAGTCTGGTACTGCAACACTGCTTAGTTTGCACACGTGTGCTGATAAAATAGATGTTCATCTTCCCTTTCCCCCCAGAATAACTTCAGATCCTCTTGATCCCAGGGTGTGCTGGATGTGCAGGTCCTTCCACTCAAAGGCAAAAGGTGTCATAACAGCAATAAGAACTTGTCTCCAGAAAAGGTGTTGGTGCGAGCTCTGGCTGTTTAAAACCGAGTTGGACAATGTAGGAAGTAGTCTAGCACTGCCAAAAATACAAAAATACATACAAGCATACATATAAAATTGGCAGATAAATAGCTCTTAGCACCTCTTAGGTTCCCTTCCTCCATTTCAAGGCCACAGCCGACTCTTAAGGGAAAAACATCAGCAGCAAGTTCAGGAAATCCAGAAGTTAATGGGCTCTGCAGGATGGAAGAGCTGCTTGAAATGGATTCAGCTGCAGTTTTATTCAGCCCAGGTGGCAACTTTCTTGTGCCCAGGACTGCACTTCACACAGCTGGTTCTTGAACACCATTTCTATCATCCCGAGAAGCAAATCTAGAGTAGCTCTGTGTTTTTAAAAGTCTGTCTCTGTTTTTTAAGAGAAAAAATGTTAATCTTTATTTTCAATTGTCTGTATTCTCAGATGGAAGATTTTAGATTACAGTTAATACCACTGTTTTAACCCCTTTGCCCATCTGTGATGGATCCATCTTGATATACCGAGAAAATGCCAAGCTCTGGCAGAACTAAAACGAAATGTTAGTGGAGTGGGGGTAGAAGGGCAGGTAGGAATTTGTTCAGCCCTTTCCCTCTGCCTTCCTCCTGTGGAAGAACAGTGGAAAAGCTAAAGGAATCATTAGATCTTGTGGAGGATCTGAGGAAAGGAAGAAATTTTTCCTAAGGTGGGATTGCCAAGGCCTTGGGCTTCTTCAGCTTTTCTGTGGTTTATCTGCTAAAATCGCTTGGTCATAATTTCTGTCACCTGAGGGATAGTGGGACCTACCGGGGGTTTCTCCTGCTGCATAGCTGATACTCATGTGAGAATCAAATAGTTGGCAATGAGGATGTCTCCTGAGGTCACGGATGGTCTTTTCGCTCTCAGTTCCTTCTCACGACACCTGAGGGAACCGCTCCACTCTCCAGGTACCCGGTAGGAAGCTCAGGGGGGCAGGTACCTTCCATCATCCTTAAAAAAGGACTGTACCGTAAGTACCGTGTTTGCTTGAGCTCACTTCAAACGTGAGGCAACCTTACGGTGAACAGAACCAGTTCACAAAGCACAGGTGTGAATTCTGGGTTAAAATATCGGCTAATTCTGTCTTCTATTGATGCAAAATTTTCTAAGTGTTCTGTGCTGTAGCCAGTCTTGGGACTGGTGCTTCAGGGACACGGGGAGCTCTTCTGTCTGCCTTTGCTTGACGTAGAATCTCCCCTGTTTTCTTGCCTTTATATTTTAAATTTGCCTCTGAATTTGTTCATTCACTAAGGATGTAGGTTTTGGACTTTCACCAAATATGGTCAGAAGGCTGGAACACCTCTGCTGTGAGGAAAGGCTGAGAGAGTTGGGGTTGTTCGCCCTGGAGAAGAGAAGGCTCCGGGGAGACCTTCTTGCAGCCTTTAGACATATAAAAGGACATATATCTTCTAAGAAAGATGGAAAGAGACTTTTTACCGAGGCCTGTAGTCACAGAACAATGGGCAGTGGCTTTAAACTGAAAGAGGGCAGGTTTAGGTTGGACATAAGGAAGAAATGTTTTAAGATGAGGGTGGTGAGACACTGGCACAGGTTGCCCAGAGAGGTGGGTGATGCCCCATCCCTGGCAGTGTTCAAGGCCAGGTTGGACGGGGCTGTGAGCAACCTGATCTGGTTGAATATGTCCCTGCCCATGGCAGGGGTGGACTAGATGATGTTCAAAGGTCCCTTCCAACCCAAACCATCCTGTGATTCTCTGAACTATGCCTCTGACAACTGTTTTCCTCTCTGTGTCCATTACGACTGGCCTTTGAGATCCCCTTTTGCTTCTCAGGTATTTTAGAGATGCATGTGCTGGACATGGAATTGTTTATCATTTTCCTCATTTCCAGCATGCACACATATAGATGCTGTAATGTCCCTCTTTGTGCTTAATTTCTGAGAAGGTAAAACAAAAAGTGTTCAAGTAGAGTATTCTGCACGAGAAACCAGAGCATGGGTTGTGGAAGGGGCCGTGGAGCCCTGCTCTTCCTTTTTACAAAAGCAAGGTGTTGAAGCAGCCACTGCCAGCGAAACCAGGCAAAACATTGATCCCCAAAGGAAGAGTCTGCAAAGAAGCCAGACCGCTGGCGATCCCGGTGCCTCACTGATGTGCTGATATTTTGACTTCCAGATCCCAAGCAGGAAACAAAGAGGATGGAGGATCCTCTCCAGGGAAACAGTCACAAAAGGAAGGTGTAATCCCTGATTTGGGATGAGGCACAAGCCAGAATTCACCTTTCATTTTTGTTGGAGGTCAGAGGGAGGTGAGCACATGGGACTGAATCCAGCTCTTCTGTCTTCTTGCAGAGAGATGTCTTACTGTGGTCTGTCTTGAGATGGATGCCCTGGCTGAGATTTATCTCCTATTAATGTGGTCAGCATTTGTCCATAATTTTTTCTATTGCACCTCCTTGGGTTTTAGAGCATTTCTGTCACTTTTCCATGAGGAAAACCGGATTATTAATTTCCTAATTATTCTAGCTGTGAGCCTGCTCACCCTAGGATTTGCTTCCACCTGTTTGAGCTTGCACATAGGAGTATAAGGGACTTTGGAGTTCATGAGCAGCTCCCTTGCAAACAAACAGTGAAGACTCACATGTGCTTGCAATGAAACATGGAGCTTCGAGGTGAAATTTCACAACTAAAATACATTTCCTGAAATGCTTCCAACATAAATTTAGAAACTTCCGTACTTCTAATAGAGGTCCCATTAGTTTGTTTTACTAGAAATGAGATGCTAAAAGTGGGTCTTTCCGTTCTTGTTATATTTCTGAATTTCTTTGCTATTGGTCCTTTCATTTTTTAAAAGTATCCTCAGAGTCCTCAGCATCTTTTATAGTCATAAAACTCCTGGATGGGTGATTTGGTTGGCAATTTCATTGTTTGTTAAACTCGATATTTAGAGTATGGAGAAATAACAAACTTTCAGTTTGGGGAATTTTCATTCCACCATTATTTTTACACCTAAAAGATCGGATTTTTTGGATGGACCCACAGATATGTTCATGCATGCCCCAGTAACTTCTCATTTCTCTGAGGCATCAAGAGGCTGCAGTAGAGGGAAGGTGTTGAGTGTCACCAGATTTATTCTCAGTGAGTATTTTGAAGCAGTGCTGCATCTGAGGTCAACACAAACCCTAAGTGCAGTTGTGGGAAGTGCCTGGATGGCCACAGCTCCCAGTGGATGCTGGTGGCAGGAATGTGCATGTTTGGTAACAGCCTGACCACTGAAGGGTTCACCACTTGGCTTTTGATATGAGGTCAGTTGTACCAATCTAAGGTCAAGCAGGCTGATGGCTGGGCAGAAAGCCCAGTTATTGATAGCAATGGTAGGGCTCCTCTTAACTTCAGCTATATTTCGGAACTCAGAGCTTTGCTCAGTGTTTTAAGATCTAATTTTATTTTATTCTGGGACAAAAGCTTAGATTTGACTCATTGGTGACATGGGAAGGCAGGGGATGAGTATTACATGTTAGGGTTTTACCTAGAAAATCAAGCTATCATTCAGTTGTGGTTTTCCCTACAATTGCTTGCTGCAAGGAGATATGGCAAGACAATGACTCAGTATAAATTAATTGTAATGCATTGATTTTATACTTGTAATCTACAGAAGTTCATTAGTATTGAACAGGACTGTAAGAGCACCAGCTGACCAGGTGCCTGGTGGTTATTTGACCGAACTGTAGTCTGCTCATACCCCCAAGGACACCTGAGATGTCACCGTACACTGAGAACAGCCTCTGCGTGTGACCCACTTGATGTTTGCCAAGTGACCTGGAATTGGTACTTGCTTGTGTTTAAAAGAAGGAGCAAAATCTCTAAAAAGTGTTCCGTAAGGATGCTCCGTCTCGAGTCAGTCGGATAAAATCAGATTCCCGCAGGGAATCTGGTTGCTAATTTCTTTAGGGCATGATGTGCGTGGAAACGCTTCCTCAGAGACCTTCTTTGCCATCACACAAAAGCACATGGGCAGGCCCACGGGTGATGGGTCTTGGGTTTTGTTTCAGCTGATGCTGCTAAAATGGTTCATCATTTCTGGTGAGTTTTAACTTAATGAAGAAATGTCCCTTTGGGTTTGAAGGAACTCTGCAAACTTCGACTTTTTTGTTGACTTAATTCATTTGGTAACTAGGAGGCTGATTTCAGCTACACTGATTAAAAGAATGCTAATTCAAAATATCATTCCTGTAGTAAGGCCTTTGAAAAATCTGCTGAAAAGCTAGCAACTGCGTTGTATAATGCTTAAAAAAATATTGCAGGGGAAATAATTTAGCATGAAGGTATTTTTAATATGCAATTTCCAACCATGTGAAAAGAAATTGCATCCCTTATAAAAGGAATTTCTAGCTTGATGCATATTTATTTTTTATAGGTGGGTATTGAGTATCTTGCATCTTTTAAAGCTGAAGTGAAAATGAAATGATTAACAGGTCCTCACAATGTCCTATATGGAGCACAGATCCCCCAGAGAGACCTGCTTTGGCCGCAGTCCTCCAACCTGCTGGCCCCTTTGAGTCTCTGCTGCTGATCCCTCCAAAAATACATCAAACAAGGAACGTGTCCAAACTGGAGAAAGGTCATCCCACACAACTGGACCCTCTTGCAACTTGTGTTAGTCCCATTGGGCCAGTTTTGGTCTTTGAGGATTCTTGAAGTCTTCAGTTCTTCAGGAACTGATCACCATTAACCCATTTCTCTGCTCCCTTGCACCCACTTGAGGAGGAACTTCTTTCCCTGGTGTCCATCATTTTTTGGTGACTGTCGTACCTTGTCCCATCCCACCATGCTAGTACCATCGCTGTCAAATACTACAACGACCTGATACCACATCTCAAGCCTACACCTCTGCTCCATCCAGCCTTGTGCCTTTTTGCAATGTGTAAACCCATAAAGAGGTTACAGAGATGAAGAAGGATCACCTTAGTATTGTCGTGGTTTAACCCCAGCCAGCAACTAAGCACCACGCAGCCGCTCACTCACTCCCCCCCCACCCAGTGGGATGGGGGAGAAAATCGGGAAAAAGAAGTAAAACTCGTGGGTTGAGATAAGAACAGTTTAATAGAACAGAAAAGAAGAAACGAATAATGATAATGATAACACTAATAAAATGACAACAGCAATAATGAAAGGATTGGAATGTACAAATGATGCGCAGTGCAATTGCTCACCACCCACCGACCGGCACCCAGCTAGTCCCCGAGCCGCGATTCCCCGCCCCCACTTCCCAGTTCCTATACTGGATGGGACGTCACATGGTATGGAATACCCTGTTGGCCAGTTTGGGTCAGCTGCCCTGGCTGTGTCCTGTGCCAACTTCTTGTGCCCCTCCAGCTTTCTCGCTGGCTGGGCATGAGAAGCTGAAAAATCCTTGACATTAGTCTAAACACTACTAGCAACAACTGAAAACATCGGTGTTATCAACATTCTTCTCATACTGAACTCAAAACATAGCACCGTACCAGCTACTAGGAAGACAGTTAACTCTATTCCAGCTGAAACTAGGACAGTATTTTATATTGCTGAGGCTTTAGAATAATTTAAATATATACTTCACATATAGCTTTAAAAACAACCGTATCCAATAAAATATATACTGTTTATACTTGCCCTGCTTGGAAGTAGACCAGGGCTTTGTGGATAATGGGAGGTCTCTGGCGTGCTGAGATGGAGTGGGAGGCAGAAATCCAGGCAGAGGAGGATTTCGGGAGATCTAAGGAGAATGTAGCACCATTGCCTGCTAAACCTTTGGTGAAGGACTGTGTGCTGTGCCGGTAATGTTGATATTGAAAAAACATGTCAGGATAAATACATACTTGTTGCATCTCAGCTTTTTTTTTTTTTTTTTTTTTAAGTTTAGAGACAACCTCAGCTGATCCTTCATTTCTCAACTGTTCCCATTAACATACGTAAGCAGAAGACAAAGCAGAAGGCTGCCATGAGTTTTGGCTACTTCATTATGTTGCCTTACATAGCCTCTGTTGAAGGATATACAGAATTTTATAAGTGCACATCAAAACCAATGTAGACATGGTAATACATTTCTTAAACTCATCAACATTACACAAGTACGTGCAGCTCTGGGCATGTCTGCAAGGAGAAGTCAACCCAGAGCAAGGGTGACCTTGTCCTTGCGCAGGACCCTCAAGCATGGCTTCATCGTGATGTCCTTGGTGCTCCAGAGCAGAAGGATGGTTTTGCAGTGCTCCCTAGCTTGCAGAGTCAGCGATGATGGACCACAGTCCATCATCCAAATCCACGGTTTGGGATGGTCCTCACCAAGACAGAGCTGTGGGCAGGGAGATGTGTGAAAGCAATCACGCTTTGGGCATTTTGTAGGAAAGAGACCTTTCCCACATGAACTAGTGTAGGAAAAATTCATAAGTGTGCAGATATATTGCTGTTTTTTCAGTTTCAAGTGCCTCAAATTATCTCTTAGAAGTATATTTTGGTGCGATGAATTAATGGCTGTTTTCTACTGTTGGCTTTTTTGGTAACAATTTTTAATACCATCTGAGAGATTTCTCTGGACGGCTCTTTCCTCTCCTTATCTATGCTCCTCATTTAAAACCCTCAGATTCTGCTGGTAAAACTGAAGCGTGCTGCTATTTTGAATCCCAAACCATAACTAGTTGTCTTCCTTTTTTTAAGCTAATTTATCTACTCAGCAGCTCACAGTACAGGAGGAGGCTGATGTGAACCATCTGATTTTTATTTTGCTCAACATAATGCCTTTCGCTCCTCCAACTTCTGAGGTTTTCTTTTTTTTCCTTCCCTTTTTCATCCCAGTCCATTACTATAATTTGCTATTCCTGGAGGGAACTGGTGACTCTTTTTTCCATTTCCCAGACACGCTGGTGGATGTGTTATTTTTAAGCCAGCCTCACTACCTGCGGCACGATGTCTCATTACGGATTTGCAAAGTCCCCTACATTTTTGCCGAGAAGTCGACTTCTGGATTTAATTCTTGAGAGAATAGTTAGGAGCGCAGCATAAAATCTCCGAATCCTTTAAGCATGTTAAAGCCACAAAATCTTGCCTAAACACAACACAACCGTCTGCCCTTCTAAAATTAGGGGGCATAGAGTGAGCCAAGGACCTTGCCTTCACATTGGGAGCCACCTCCTGGGGCAGAAGAAATGATGGGGGGTTGGCTGGCAACCCAGCAAGCCTTGGGTTTGTAGGGGAAAAGCGATGCCTTAGGCAGGATGATTTAATGGGGGAACACAGCAATGATCCTTATTATGGTTTTGTACCTTTTCTGAAAACCTAAGTCCGCAGGTTTAAATATTTCATGTGTTCTGGTATTTCTTCTCTGGTAGAGCTCTGTTTGCTCTGTAGTAGGTGGTTGTAGGAAACCGAGAGGAAAACCAGCTGCATTGGGACATTGGGATGAACACGTTGGGAATTGCTGTTGGGATGCTTTTCTGATTTCCTCCCATCTGCGGAGAGGTGCCTTGTGTTCCTGAGCCATCACAGAATGCTTTGGGTTGAAAGCGACGTCTCCCATGGGCAGGGACATCTTCCACTAGATCAGGTTGCTCAAAGCTCCATCCAACCTCATCCTGAACACTTCCAACGATGGGGCATCCACAACTTCTCTGGGTGACCTGTTCTGTCACGAAGGAGCGACCCTGATCCTGAAGAACTGTGTTTCAGCTTTAAATCATGAAAAAATCCTGTCTGTAAAACGCAGTTTGGATGGGAATGGGATCCTTAGCTTTGGTGTGCTGGATCTATACACACTGCTTTATGAAATATGAAAATACCGTCTGTCTTCAGTGAGCTTTTAGTCTAACTCAAGACACATATAGGGGGAAGGAAGTTATACCTAATTAAATCTGGACACTGGGGACTACTTTTGATCCTTTGAGATTTGGGCTTGCGTGTCAAAGGCCTGCAAAAATGTGAACAGCATGTGACAGCGTAGCCACAATACTTATTTGCTTAATATGTGCTTGCTGTCTTTTTGGTTTGAGCAGTTGGGCTTGCGTGCATCATGAATACACATCCACCACCTCTGCAGCGCCCACACATATATTATGCATTTTAGGAGAGTTTGTTATGTATCTAACGTTATAAATATTTCAAGATATGTTACTAAAATCCCTCCTGTTCTTCCATGTGGATGGGCAGGACTGATTTAATGCCATAGCTTTTGGTGGTCTGCAGCCCACCTACGGTCCTACGGCCGCCTGGGTGAATTGGAAAGTGCTGTCGGCACTTTCCTCCTCTGCATCTCCAGCTGATAAATCACATACAGAGCATTTTGTGTTTTATCTTTCCTTGTACCTTTAGTCTCTCATGTCAGCCATCCACTCGAGCTTCCTCCAGCGCTTTGTTGGCAGCGGTGGAAGGGAGAAGCACAAGTGCCCGGCTCCTTTCCGAGCGGTGGGGTCATTCTGGCATGCAGGTACGGGAACTGCCGATCCGGTGATTAGATCCCAGCAAGTGAGCGCTGGAGGTTTTCCATGAGCTTTTAAGTTTGTCAGATAGCTTCTCCCAACCTGTTGGCCAAGGTCACGGGTTTGGGGCATGATGCTGGAGAAGGTCCTTCTGTCCTCCTCCACGGCTCTACATCTGCCATCCATCCCAAGAGTCGTAGACATCCCCCGCTTATCCACATAAAATATTGCGCCTGGGTAATATCACGCGAGTCTTGGGATTTTTTTTAAACAAGCCTGACTGCTTCCCCATGTCAAAAACAAGCAAAAGAGGAGCTGCCACAAATTTATCACATCTGCTTGAGCAACCAGGAGAATGCACCTCAACCATAAAATGTAATCTACTTAATTAGCTGTAATTGCTTTGCCGAGTTGAACCATCGTAGAAATCATTGTTTTATGGCAAGCAAATGAAAATTGTACTGTGCTAAAACATACCTAGGCTGTCACCCCTCAGCTGTGGTTTTTAATACATTTGTAGTTTCTTCTGGGCAGAAGTCTGTTTGTAAGGAATAAAATATTTACAAGATGGGGGGGAGGGATTTTTATTTGCTTTTTCATATTTTTTTTTTCTTCTAAAGCTTTCTGAAGAGAAGTTCTGCCAGAACAGCTGGTGCAAAAACATAGCTCTAATTAAAACATTTCCCAAAATGAGTTTCTTTTTTTCAGGAGAGGGATTATAGGGCAAGAACATGGTTTATATACACTTCTTTATCAAGTAATGGGATTGAAAAATTCAGTTTATGAACCAGAAGTAGTAAATACTGCATAACCCCATGATTTCAGTGCTGTTGCTCTTCCTCCCTGGCTTTCAGTGGGTTGGGCAGGAGCTGCATCTGCTGTGGGTTTCTCTAGGGTCTGGTCCAGTGTCAGGGGATCTCATCCCCGCTCTTGGCTGGAAGATGAATAATAAAGACCTCGGGATAAGGGGTCTTTGTCAGATCGCTGTATTTCTCCTCTCTTTCCGAGAGAACCTTTCCACTTTCGAGCTGGTGAAATTAGATTTTATTTTCACTAGAGCCTTTTTTTAAACACTGCTGTGGAGTTTTGCCAGTTCAAATATTATGTATTCTCAGCTTCCCCCAAGCACAATTTGAATCTAATCTCCTGGCCCAAATACATGCGAGAGACCCATTAAGCCTTTTAACACCCAAAAACTGGTTTTGTTAATATTCTGTGTGTGCTCCATCTGCTGCTGTGTTTGTCTAAAGCTAATGTATTTGAGAGCAATTCACTTCGCTGGTCTAAGTCCAAAATGTCCAAAATACCATATGGACATTTTAAAGTTAATTAGCATTTTAAAATTCAATATCCAAATTAAGGATGCTGTGATCCCTAAGCCCTTGGTCTTCCTGAGTTTAACTCAAACTGGGCCTATTCTTGCAACCCCAAATATTTTATCATTTTGAATTTTTATCTTTGTTAACCCTTGCAAATGAAAACTGCTGGGTCCATCCTTTAAAACTGGCCCTTTGGGGCAATAATTTGATTCTGTAACATTGTTGTGGTCATCCTGGAATTGCCTATTACTAGAATTAGCTGAAATAGGAAATTCAGTGTCCCCAGAGATCTTGTTTAAGGGTGTGAATCAAGACTAGCTCTGGTGAAATCAGGAGGACACTGCCAATGTCAGAGGAGAATATGGAGTGTAAAAAGCAGAGATAGGAAGCAGGACAACGTTTGTGCTATAAAAGAGACTTAATTACTGGGCAGTTTTTGTTGCGTTAATCCTTGATCATGCTCTGGGGATGCCCAGGGTATGCCGAACCAGCAGCCCTGGGGACCTGGCTTTGGCAGCACACCTGGAATACCATTTTTAAGGTAGGTCCAACACTGGCAAATTAAATTCAAGCATCTTGAATAAGAAAAACTAGAAGTATTGTGTGGCCAGGTAAGGAGCTTTCTGCCATCACTTCTCTTCCAAGCAAATGCCTTGCTGTTTGTCCTGTAAAATTAAGTCTGAAAAAGTGTTTCTGACACCTATTACTCAACGTTTAACTCCTCAATTCACGCAGCGCTAGTCCCACGAGGTCTGTAGCAACAACCCCTCCTATCAGAAAACGGCGGCTTGTCCCAGAAAACATTCAAACTGTGTCTCTACAACACTAAGTGATGACAAATGAAGTGGGAGGATAGTCTTGTGCCAAACAGACAAAACAGGGTCATCTTCCACTCAGCTTGCAGTTTCTGGGTGACTCGTGGCAAGCTAGCTTGTTCCTCGGCGTGTCAGCATCTCTGGCTGTGAAACTGGGATTTCCCTTCCTTCTTCCAGCCTTTTCAACCATGTCTTCACATTGCAAAGTTGTGGGAACAGACCTTTTTCTGACGCGTCTGCAGGTATCTAGTGCACGGGAAGCCCTTTCCAGATCCAGATGCTGCTGTCCTTGAAACAAGGAATATTTTGGACCCGGTTGTCGTAAATGCCAACCGGGCAGAAGAAAGGAATTACGATAGATATGAAACAGGAGCAAATTCCCAATTCCAAAGTCTAAAAAGGCATCAGAGATGCACACTGAAGCTGATTCGTTTTCCGCCTGGAAGGACGGAGGTCTTGCATGCACCGCGCTGTTTGTCGTGGAGCAAAACTTACATCTGGAGCAAAAGGCCAAGGCTTGAAATAATTTTTTTTTTCCTCTTGGCTTGGGAGAAGAGCTGAAAAGGATGAATTGAAAATTAGTCAGATGAACAAGTGCATTTTGGAAATCACAAAGGGCTGTTTTCTGAGCAGTTATTGTAAATATCCTGCCATAACCTATAACCTGAGGGCACGGAGAGTGCAGGCTTGCTCTTATGCCTGCCTGCATTTACATTACAAACTCCTCCAGAAAGAGCCTACCAGAAATCCTCCCTTCGAGACCCGTCTAGAGTTGCCATAGAAACTCTGCCGGAACAGAAGGAGATCGGGAGCGCCCGCTTCTGAAAGCGTGAGGCTCGCCTCGTCCTCTGCAAGATTGCAGGGAGATGGCGAATTCATGATTGAAAAGCATTTGGGCTTCGGTAGCGTCGTGTATGAAACTGGAGCGACTTGCGGGTGTTCGTGGGTTGGACTCCTGGGTTGCCAGAGGAGAAGGGATGTCTCTGGGGCCAGAAGGATGCTCTGTCTCCTCCTTGGTTAGGGAAGGATCTCAAGGAGGATCCGATGCTTAAAATTCACCACGGTGGAGCCTTCTCTGTGTCAGAGTTGTACCAGGCAACTTTCACTTGAAGGTAGAAAAACAGTACCAGAAACACGATGTCCTCATCTTCCTTCTCTTCACGTACATCTCCCCAAATTTCAGTTTACTGCAGCTTTTTTCCCTTCCAACCTCTGCACTTCAGTGCAGATTTCAGTTCAGAGAAAGAAATGCAGATTCAGTATTAAGAATGTAAGTAATTATTCCATTAAAGATACATGAATTGAGCAAGGCTCCAGCTCACTTTCCCTGAACCACGTCACATCTATAAGCCAGTGAGAGCAGAAGGCGACTTCTGCTGGTGAAGTAACCAGATTTGACTCTGAGTACACACAGGAAAGTAGACTTTTTCAGAAAAAAAAGGCAACCCCGTCACTTTTGTGACCGTAACCTCCCTTTAGTTTGTCATTCTGGATCAGTTCAGCTGCCATCTCACATGCCCTGCTGTGGCATATCCTCACCTGCTGTACACCCTTGCTGACCTTCTAAATGTTATAACAGCCCCTGAAGATGCTTTCTACAATATTCAAGAAAAGACAGAGGAAAAAGCCTCTGGACAGGATGAAAAATGAGCTATGTATAGTCACTGTGAGCAGGAAGAGGAACAGTTACTCTATTTTCCTTTAAATTTAAGATATTGGCTGAGTTAAGGGCCTGATGAAGTAGTTGTGCTTCATCCTCATTACTCTGCAGAAGAGAAGAACATATTTCACTGTCATTTGAAGTAAAGATTTTGAAAATAACAAAGATTAAGAAGGAAAGAAGTAGCTTAGTCCTAGGACAGTATGTGCCGAAACCTCACAAACCTACTGCCATTCTCCAAGGATGTCAACAAGCCCCTGCAGGAAGGAGGTGGCATTTCCAATGGGTTCCACAAGGTCCCTCACCAAAGATCTGTAGAGAAACTAAGCATCATGGGAGGAAAGAGAAGGTCCTTTCCAGGATAAGTAATGTATTAAAAGATAAAAAGAGGGGCTTGGAGTAAGTAACAGACTTTTCTCGTGAAGGGGTCCTGGCGTTTGGCAGAGGTCGGTGGGAGCTGGGTTTGTTCAGCACTTTCAGAAGTGACCAGGGAAAGGGAAGGAGTGCTGAGGAGTGCTAATTTTAAATTAATCAGGCCAATAGAAGATGAGGGCTGAGTGTGAAGGTTTGCAGTAGCCTCTTGTGAGACTTGCGTAAAGATGAAATTCAGTATAGGTGAATGTGAAGTGATGCATGTGAGGAAAAGGAGTCTTAATCTCACATGTAAAATGCTGGGGTCTGAGCTGACCATTCCCACTCAGGAGGAGGGTCCTGGACCATGACAGCCAGTGCCGTGAAAACATCAGCTCAATGCTCAGCACCTGTCCAAAAAGGCAAATATTACAGTAGGAATTAATCAGGAAAGGAGTTGAAGACCAGAGCTTGCCAGTACAGCTCTGGGCATCTCTCTGGTTCACCCAGCTCTGGAACACTCTGCGTGGTTTTGGCCCCCCTCTCAGAAAGGCTTTAGGAGAGCTGGAAGAGGTACAGAGAAGGACAATGAGGGCAAATAAAGGTCTGGAAAGGCTTCTGTAAGGGGAGCAACTGAGTAACCTGGAAAGCTGCAGCCTAAGAAAGACACGACCAAGGGGAATATGAGAGAGGTCAATAGAGCCATGGGTGACACAGTCACTAAAAATAAGTCATTCTCCATTTCTGTAGTACAAAAACTAGGAGTCATCAAATGAAGGAAAGTGAAATAAATGTTTGCAACAAACCAAAGATGGAGTTTCTTCAACAAGTATTTGGGCTGTGGAGATCCAAGGCTGAAAGGGAAGACTTGACAAGACCATGGAAAAGAAACCCACTAAGAGAGAAATAATAAATAATAAATAATGAATAATAAATAATAAATGTGTTGAAAATAGTATCTAGCACAGGAACTCCGCAAACTGTAAATGGCTGTAGGCTGGGTGTGTATTGGGGGGAAATCATAAACATTTATTTTTCCTACTCTCTTCCTCAGACATCCTAGGTGTGGTTTTGGCCACTGTCAGAGGCAGGATACTGGACTAGACAGACCTTTAGTTTGATCCAATACAGCTGCTGGTATGTGTTGTCCCAATCTCTATCGCCCACACCTCATGTCAGTTGAGTAAGAATTTGTTGTGCCTCATCATGGTAAGAGACTTGGGATGGGGTCTGCTTTGCCCTGCTTCGGCTTTTCGTGCTAGCTTGGCTGAGAGGTTAAGAAGTGCTGGGCATCAGGTACACCATCAGTCCAGGATCTCAGGTCCTCATCCAAGTTCTGGTGTTCTCTGTGCAGAAATTTTCTTCATTTCTGTGAGTCTTAATGTTCATAGCTATAAAAAGCTGCTATTTGCCTTTTACACACCTGCAATTTGGCTTTATGCTTCTCACCTTGGCTACTAAACGGTGACACTTTTACCAGTAGCATCCTCTTCTACAGCAGAGCATCTATTGCCGATCGCATCCCAGGAGAGCAGTTCTGCAGGGAAGGGCTTTGGCACGACCTGGCCGACGGCAGTATTTCTTCTACCTTGACTGTGCCAGGTGGTTCATCTCTTTGTGGCTGACTTTTGTGCAGCCTACAATGCAACCCAGTGCTACCTGCTCTGCTTTAGGAAAGAGGTTTTGCAGAGTCCTTGACTTTTTCATTCTTGGTCCATGCCCTGTCCCTACAACTAATCTGAGGGCCTGACAGCCATCTTTTATGTCTCCTTATGGAAGAATTTAGGAACAGTTTTGTTTGCCTGAGCAAGAGAAACACTGTTTGCTGAGATAATTTTCCTGGGGAGGAAACAGGCATTACATTTTAAATTGAACTTATGCACAGTTTCTCAGAGGGAAAGTCGGTTTTGTCCATCACATCACTGCTGTGGGATCTCCGCAAGGACCAGGGATGATCCTACCGAAGCTATTCAGGTCTTGACAATGCACACTCATGCCTTGTGTTATTCCTCTGGTAGGTGATTCAGAAGAGGAAAGGTTTACAAGCAGATCTAGGACAGCGATACAGTCATCGGCTGCTGGTAGGTTAATGTCCTTCATTAAGTTGATGAGGCCCTTCCTGAAGCCCAGCTGTAACCTCAGCAACGGTTGTCATTTGAACAAATTATTAGTGACCAAGCAATATCTCCCAGTGTTTGTGCTCAGCTCAGCTTATTGGTAAATAATAACCTTCTCAATTCAGCTTGCTCTCCAGCAATGGGCCTTTCCTTGGTATGTTTACCTCTTGCCCTTCCCCAGTACCATCCTCTGCAAGGGTGTGCTTGATTATGTGATGGTACGGTACAGCTCCTGCTGTTCTGGCAGCATGGTCTGTCCTCTTGCTTACACCCAGAGCCCATCGGGGCTAAAGCACTGCAGGGAGTATCAGCATTTACTTCTGAAACTCGCTTTTCCTGCACTGCCTGGTCTTCTGCGCAAGGAACTAAATGGTGACAAGTTCTCCTAAGAGAGAGCTGCAGATGGACTTTTGTGCCTGAAAAAGTTTCCCCTTTTTTGCAGTTATGTCAGCTTCTCTAGTAAAAGATCTGTCCTCTCCCAGCAACCCTGGCCTCATAAGTCTTTTCTACTTGGCTCTGGACAGGCATATTAGTGCTTACCCAGCGTTGATGTGGATGTCTGGCTTTAGCAGCAGACTGATGGCAAGCTGGTTCTCTCCACAACTGGGATTCCTTTGAGGAAGAATGAAAATCATTATTCTTCAGGGCTTATCTTAGGGAGAATAGGAGGAATACTACTTGGTCTGCTTCAAGTTTAGCAGTGTTCTGCTATCATAATTTATTTTAATCCTTCCAGCTAAATATTTCTCTGGGGAACATTATCGGATAAGGTGGGGCCACAGTTCAGTGTTTAAGAAAAACTGTAATGGCTTCTTTATCTCGGGCTTATGCTTTCTTTGGAGCAACAAACAATTTTATTTTACCATTAGAGGCTGTTCATATCTTGCTTTGGATTAGTCAAATATAGAATGAAGTAAATAATTGCAGGGAGCATTAATATTGCGTGACTTAAACAGTTTTCTAGAACTTCTTTCCCATAGAGACTTGTCTCAACATAGGAAAGGATATGACACATGTCTCTTGCCCAGAAGTTATATTGATTGACAGTCTGTCAAGTTCTGTCACTATGGTTTATTTATAGTATGTGCCTTAAATAATCAAACTATCTCCCTAATATTTTTGGACAGTTGCTCCTAGTTTTCAAGATGAGTTTTGCTCATACAAATGCATCCTGAACCCAGAAAGCTACTGTAAGGCCTGGGAGGTTTCTTTTGGATGTATGTGGGAAGTAAAACTGAGATGGAACTGAAATAAGAATGGAAATGGGAATCACCTCTTGGGGCCAACAGCTTGCAACCATACTAAACCTTAAAAAATGGTCTGAAAGCAAGTTTTCTCTGAGCAAGAGAAAATGAAGGCAACGTATGCACAAAACAATGCTTCTGTCATTTTCTTAATATCTTTTTGGTCTTGTAAAGTCTCTTAATTCCCTGGCATGCTGAAGGCAACAGCTTCAAGCTGACATATTGCATCGTACAGCCCCAAGGTCCCATGGAAGAGCTCAGAGCTCTGTGCAAAGCCACTGCTTTTCCTGCCTAATTCCCAAGAAACCAGGATTCTCCAGCTCTGCAGGGCAGGGAGGCCCCAGCAGCCAACCCCTGTCTTTGACCTCCAGCTGGGAAAATCTCTTCCAGGCAGGCAGGACCTCATTGTGTCAACGTTGTGACCCTGTGAAACGGAGACAAACAGACGGTACCACATGCCTATGCCATGATGCCATCAACTGAAGGTTTTCTCTCCATCACCTTTCATGCCAAAGGCACCTCTTCCACTTCCATGACTTTCAATAGTGCTGTCTTATAAGTCTGTCCTTATAGAGGAAATGGTCATAAAAAGAAAATATTTTTTGCCAGATTCATATAGTTTTTGTCAGGGTTTTTTGGGGGGTGGGTTTATACTGAAGCCGTTGCAGAGGCACAGTTGTGTTATCTGTGATGCCTGTAGAGCTCCTACCTGTAGAGTCTTCAATCATTGTGCTTATCATGTAAGATGTGGATGACACATAAGAAAAACTCCTTCTTCAAAGAGTGTGTGCTTTCACACAAGTGGAGTTCACCACCCTTTGGGTCAAGCTGTGATCCTGGGAAGGGAGATGAAGGAGAGGGAAGGAGTTACAAAAGTTTTCACACTGGAGGACCTGCATTCTACCTTCCTGATCTTCTACTCTGCAGGTCCAGAGCTGCCTCCCCTCTTGGGGAGCCTGCCTACCCCTGTGTAACGTCTTCATGGTCCTGGAAATGTGGAGCTGGAGTGAAGACAGAGGGACTCATGAGGCAGTGAGGCTCTGTTATTCCCTTGCTTCACGCAAAAATTGGACATGAGCTGGCAATGTGTGCTTGCAGCCCAGAAAGCCAATCATATCCTGGCTGGGGGAGGTGATTCTCCCCTTTACTCCCCTCTTGTGAGACCCCACCAAGAGTACTGTGGGGTTCCCAGTACAAGAAAGACATGGACCTGTTAGAGCAGGTCCAGAGGAGGCCACAAAAATGGTCAGAGGGCTGGAACGCCTCTGCTGTGGAGAAAGGCTGAGAGAGTTGGGGTTGTTCAGCCTGGAGAAGAGAAGGCTCCGAGGAGACCTTACTGCGGCCTTTCAATATATAAATGGGGCTTGTAAGAAAGACGGAGAGAGAGTTTTCACCAAGGAAAAGGGGCAATGGTTTTCAGCTGAAAGAGGGTAGGTTTAGATTGGACATAGGGAGGAGATTTTTTATGATGAGGGTAGTGAGACACTGGAACAGGTTGCCTGGAGAGGTTGTGGCTGCCCCATCCCTGGCAGTGTTCAAGGTCAGGTTGGATGGGGCTTTGAGCAACCTGGTCTAGTGGAAGGTGTCCCTGCCCATGGCAGGGGGGTTGGAACCAGATGATCTCTGAAGGTCCCTTCCAACCCAAACCATCCTGTGATTGCTATGAATGCCTCGGGAAGAGAGACGGCACAAAGCACTTTGTATTGATGGGGAGGACATACCCCGCTCCAGCAAGAGCCCCGCTGCCTTCAGCATAAGCCCGCAGATCCCTCCCCACCGCTGTTCCCCTGCGGGCTGTGGGGGCTTGGCCGTCTGTCTGCAGCTCATCACGAGGTCTCTCATCAGTACGAATGCACAAGGGCACCCCTTGAACAGCAGATACAATGAATTACACCATTTAATTAAAGTCCTTTAATTTTCATAGGATCAGATGGCAGTGCTGGCTTATGGTCTCAAGAGCAGCGAGTGTGAGTTATGGTTTTCCAGCTCTGCAATAACGTGTTGAGTTCAGAGTCTCAGCCTGAGTACAAGGTCAGCAGCTGCTGGTCTGTATGGACATCAGTGTTTAAAAATGGGAAACAACAGCACCAGCAAAGCTGTGGGTGCCTTTACAGTCCACATGAAGATTGGTTTTGCATGGCCAGAGGTAATGAGCAAGAAATAAGTTGCTGCTTATATAAAGAAAAGGACCTTTTGGGTGAAAAAAAGAACCAACTGTAAAAGGTCTCCAGGAAAGCAAGCAAGTTGTCAAATGCTAGAGCAAATCTTTTCTTAAAACAGTTGCTCTGTCTGCTGAATACATGTTCATTTGACTGCTCTACTCTTGGGCTGATGAGGCTTGAAACAGTAATAAGGGGGTGGCACTTTTTCGTGGGAATGAATGTATTTATTATCCTCAGAGACTTCAGAAATGCTGGATTCTCCACCATCCATTAACTTGCTCTGTAGAACGGTTCCACCCTTGCTTTCAGCTTTTCCTCTATTTTTACATCCATTTAGCATGAGTGGGCTGGAATAGTTTCATGGCAAGGTGGCGAGTGAGTGATGGGATACCAGCAGTAATGTGGGATGATTAGTGTAAAACGAAACCTGGCCCAGCCTCTGGGCTCCCTGCAGCATCAAGGTGCATTTGCAGATCTGGATACTCATCCTTTGTGATGGCAAAGGAGCAGCACGCGGGAGAGGTTTGGGTAGAGCTTGACATGGAAGTGCGTGCAATCGCTGTGCTTGATTCTACTGTTAAATGGTTCTGCCTGATTAGGGAAGAAAGAAAAGCTTATGCCATCCTTCCTGCTGTAGTTGCATTTGTGAGCTGGCAAAACAGGATTTACTCAGATTCATGTAATTTAAAGTGTTAACCATAAAACAAAATAGAAATCAGTTTAGGAGGGTTTCAGCTCTGTCCTCCTGAGTTGGAGACTGCTTCTAGACTTAAATTTGATTTGGAAAAGTCTGTGAATTGGGGAATGTACATTTTGAGCTATAAAAGGAGTTCCAGTAGAATAGATTTGCCTTTTAAAATGCACGAGGCCGAATTAAGCTGGGGGTAAGTGAAGTCTAATGGATGAGATGTGTCTTGATGTTTTAGGACTGAGTTTGACCCGAGTTCTAGCTGAAGGATGGTAACATCTTAAAACACACTGACAATCTTCATACCTGTAGGATCCTAAGAGCCCTTAGTCTGTAAGTCACTTGTGACAAAGAGCTCCTGGCTGGTAAATCAGGTGCTTGGTCTTAGAAGCGTTGCTCTCCGCTGACCTTGGTGCAGCCCCCGTGCCCACCAAGGCAGCTGGACCCATAAAAAGAGCAGCCTGGTAGCGTTGGGTCATGGCTTATGGAAGGGGATGAACAGGGTGGCCGTGAACATCTAAAGTGATGTGGCAGGAATACCTGCTGTGTACCAGGTAGGCAACGGTGTTGTATCAAGGCAGCTACACATCTAATTTAGGTGGGATAAATCTGGAGCAATTAATCTTTGATATAAGTAAGTGATGTTTTAAATAGTTCCCATTGAACAGGAAAGCTGTATAAAATGCCCTCCGTAAGAAGCCATTCAGAGGTCTCCTCCCTACCTCCCATACACCAAGGGATATTCCCTGGGGGACAGCTCCCCAAAAGGCAGGAGGAGATTCATGGCCCAAGCCCCAAGCTCTGCGGCTGTGCGAGGAGCAAGGTGGGCTGAAAAGACAGCCTTCTGGATGGAGAAAGGTTCATGCCATGGGAGAGCAAGGTTTGTTTAAATTTATGCTGCATGTCATTTCCGAAATGCTGTAGCTCTTCATCCCTGGAGGCTTGGTTTCCAATGCAGAATTAGTTCCCAGATGTCTTTCTCAGCTATTTTCTCTGTGCCCCCCAATGATAATTAGGCTCATTCTTTCTGATGTCATTGCTACCGGCAATCAACGTTCAAGAGCGTTGCTGCAAGTCTGGCTGGTGGAGGCTTTGGTGGAGCTACTCCAGGAAGCCTATATGGTGTCTGCTCTTCAGTTTCTCAGCTCTGGGGTAATTCCTCAAGTACCAAATTTGCACATTCATGTCACAGAATGTGACTTTTTGCAAGAATAAATTCCCAGTCAGTCTAGAGGGAATGGATTTACAGCGGTGTGAAGTTGAAGACATGAAGTTTGTCACGTTTCTGTCCTGAGAAGGTACTCATAAATAATATTTTTGAAGAGTTTCTGAGGTCTAGGCAATAAAGAATGAGAAATGGTAGATGGCCTTAAAACATAACATGAAAGTATTTTGCAGGTGAAAATACTTTGGCTTCATAGGGCTGACTTGAAGAGGTGATCGTAAAGACAAAATGTTCCTTGACCTGTTGCAGCTTCATAGCTATCGCTCAGCAGAAACAAACTGGCATACAGTGGTTTAGGGGTTTAAAAGGGGAGAATTAGTAAAATGGTCCCTTGAATTTATCCACCTTGGAGCAACAAATGACACAATATGAACAGTTTTGTGTGGCTGCCTGGCTTTTTAGTCCGTTGAATGTTGGTAGTTAAGGAGCTCTTGAGATAATGCAGCAAGCATCTGAGCAACGGTGAGCTGGAGTCCTTAGTGGCAGTGGTTCAATGAGTTGAAGTGTGGTTGGTTTTATAGTGCCTTGTCCTGCAGTTCGATAAGGGACTTTATTATCTGTGCCTGTAAAAATCCCTGTGATATGGCCACTATTAGGATTGTATCACTCCTCGAGACTTGCTAGGAAAAAGAATTAAGGAGAATATTTTGTCTTGTAAATTAATTTAGGCTGCTGGTAGCAATTTAAATCCTAATCAGATAATGGCCAACAGAAACTATTCTTGAAAAATTAAATGGCACATTTTGGAAATCAGTGTTGTAAGTGACAATTCATTTACCTAATCACTGGTGGAAGATCTGAAGTATGGACCAAACCACCTGGGCTCCCTAGCCAAAGAGAAGCAAGTTCTTTTTCAAGAGTTTCAGGAGTACCTAAGTCCTGCAGAGACCTACCACTTGTGGATTTTCAGTGCTGCATTGACTGGTATCTTATTTAGATGCTCCTGACAATTTTGCTTGTGATCTGGAGCTGGAAGCTCACCCATACGTGGCGTGAAATTGTGGGTGGATGGATTGTGGTAGATGCTGCTGGCAGATGCCAAACCCTGGGTGAACATGTTGAGTTTGGGCTGCTCAAAACCAGCGAGCACCTTTTGAGAAGGACTTTGGTGTGGGATCACCAGACCAGTTCAGCATGACAGGTTCAGATCACCGTATTGATTCCTTTTCTAAGTACTCTGAAGTGCTCTGTCTGCTCCACTTTTTAACATCTGTGTGCCTTGGGTGTGTGGACAAGGGGTTGTTTCTCCATTTCAGCAGGGCTGGAGGGGAGAAGTGAGTGGCAGAGCCCCAGGGAAGGTCCCCTGAAGTCCACAGTGGTTCCTGAGCACCCCACTGTCTCTTGGACGTGGCTTTTGTGACCTTTGTACACAGAGGAGAGCCCATATCCAGAAACAGGAGGACAAGAGGGCGTGAATCTTACTATATATCAAGGTTTATAGTGTGCCTTCAGAAGGCTGTGTGAGATGGGTGTAAGAAATATGCACGGTAGGTGACACAATTAGAAACATGAATGAAATCTGGGGGGAGATGTGGCCTAATCCCTGCTTGGTACCACATGTTGGTGTCTCTGAAGCTCCAGGATCAGACCTAAAGCTTACAGAGGCAGGCTCGCAGCCTGGCTAAGATACTGGTTAACCTAAGGAGGTTCTTCACTGTCAAAGAGTATTGTAATAATGCATCTGCAGTTTTGTCTTTTTGTAAATTCACTCCATTTTTCCAAATCTGGATTGGAGTGATACGCTAGAGGGAAGTGATGCCATCCAAAGGGACCTGGACAGGGTTGAGGAGTGGACCCAGGTGAACCTCATGACGTTCAACAAGGCCAAGTGCAAGGTTCTGCACATGGGTCGGGGCAATCCCCGGTATCCATACAGGTTGGAGGATGAAGGGATGGAGAGCAGCCTTGTGGAGAAGGACTTCGGAATACTGGTGGATGAAAAATTGGACATGACCCGGCAATGTGCGCTCACAGCCCAGAAGGCCAACCGTGTGGTGGGCTGCATCACCATCAGCGTGGCCAGCAGGTCGAGGGAGGGGATTCTGCCCCTCTGCTCCGCTCTGGTGAGACCCCACCTGCAGTTCTGCGTCCAGCTCTGGGGTCCTCAGCACAGAAGAGACAGGGACCTGTTGGAGCGGGTCCAGGGGGGGGACACGAAAATGATCAGAGGGCTGGAACACCTCTGCTGTGAGGACAGGCTGAGAGAGTTGGGGTTGTTCAGCCCGGAGAAGAGAAGGCGCCTGGGAGACCTTATTGCAGCCTTTTAATATATAAAGGTGGCTCTAAGAAAGATGGAGAGAGGCTTTTTACCAAGGCCTGCAGTGACAGGACAAGGGGTAATGGTTTTAAACTGAAGGAGGGTAGGTTTGGATTGGACGTAAGGAAAAAATTCTTTACGATGAGGGTAGTGAGACATCGGAAGAGGTTGCCCAGAGAAGCTGTGGATGCCCCATACCTGGAAGTGTTCAAGGCCAGGTTGGATGGAGCTTTGAGCAACCTGATCTGGTTGAAGATGTCCCTGCCCATGGCAGGGCGTTGGACTGGATGATCTTTGAAGGTCCCTTCCAACCCAAATCATTCTGTGATTCTGTGGATGCAGGTTGCTCATTTACGGTGAGGATGGGCAGTGTATGCTGAAGTTTACTTTAGAGGAAGCAGACAAATGAGGAGGAGACCTTTGAATTGGGACTTCCCCTCTAAAACTTGCCACAGGTGCCTTTGTCATGGGGTTTTAATTTCACTTTGTCCCTCGTGCATGGTCCTATGGAGCCTGGTGGTGCCGACCTACAGGGTGTCGCAAGGTTTTTTTCCAGTGGCTCGTGGGAAGGATGAGCTGGAGCTGGTTTGCACCTGGGGCTGGGTATGAGCGCCCTGAATTTCAAATGCTGAAGTGAATTAAGAGAATATAACAACTCTAATCCTTGAATGAGCCCAAATATACCCTTCCCCTCTATCGCTGCCTGTTCAATTCTTTAATCCTCCCCACCCTGCTGCTAACCTTTCCTCCGAGGGCAGCCCTTTGCCTGCTGACATCTCTGTGTTTTTTTCTCCTGCCCTCTCATTTCTCCCCAGTAATTCAGCATTTTTTGTCTACTGAGGTACAGAACAACCACAGCGTCTGCGTAGGAGCTCAGTACCTCGAGACCAGGAATAAGCTATCCCAGAAGGCTGCCAGGATGGAAAGAGCTGTCTTAAATGCCCCATCCAACCATTTCTTGTCTCGTGCAGAAGAGGTCTGCGGTGAGCTTGTGTGTACGGTTACAGACGCATCTGTCTTCCATGTAGGCAGTAAAATATATATAGCTGGAAATATAAGCTAACTGCTTTATTATGGGTGTTCTGAGTATAATCACGAAGGAGCCTGGGCTAAACAAAGCTGGTGGTTAAACACATTTGAAGGCTCTGTATGCCACTCTTTTTTAAATTATTTCATTAACTCCTTTACTAGTGCATCTCCTAAAGGTGTGCATGTTAAAAAGAGGGGGTGGGTAGCTGGGACTCGTAGCCTAAAAGCCATTAATCAAAAGCAGCATTGCACCAAAGAGGACAGGGGTGAGCAGAGCTGGAAATAATGGTATAGAAACATTTAGAAATACATGAAAAATTAAAGACAGCTTTAAAATACCTACTTGATGCAGCCCTGTGTGCTCTTCACTTTGCACAGCCAGTTATTGAGTCGTAATTTTTAAAGCAGTTCAGTTAGTGCTTCTCTGAGTTGGAGTGCTGTATATTTTCCTTGGGGAGAACATTAAATGAACACTGGCTTTCCTACTCCTATTGATTGTGGAGATGATATTAAATTAAAATAAAGCAAGAAAACAACTTTTGATTTCTTCTGTGAGGACTCTAATAAATTTTGTTCAATATGTTTTCATCTCATTTTTCTTTCCTTCTGTATCATTGCTGTAATAAGGCCCCAAGCCCCAGCAGAGACAGGGTCCCATCATGTGTAGATCTGTACAAGTAGAAAGTAAAGGATATTTTCTTTCTGTCCCTGACATTTTCATGTCTCCAGCAGGAAGCCCATGAAGATTAGCAGCACTCAACACAAAACAAGTGGGTTTGGCCCACTTGCTGTTATTTTTGATTCAAGGTGAAGAAGCAAGACAGATGTGGTAGGAGGGGAGCAGGGTCAGCAGGAGGGACAGGGATTTACTGGAGATCTCTTAGGGTATCCAGGGGGAAAATCAGAGCAGTGTGGCAGATGCTTTGGTGCTGCCACCTCTCCTGAGCTCATCCCTGGTCGTTAGATCCAGGCTTTGTCTTCTACCCTAGGGGATGTAAGACATGGGGACCATCATGGGGATTGCAGCTTTTGCTTTCCTGAGGAAGCTTGTTTGTGGTCATTTGGGGGATGAAGAAGAGCCAACAAACATAAATCCTAACAGCTCAAAAACCAATAAGGTATAAAACTGTCTCATGTATTTTTAAACCCAGTGGGTTTTGAGTGCTGGGAATTTTCAAGCGTGTTTCCCCTGGCACAAATTGCCCCAGATTCTACTACTTTCTTATCTTTTAGTATGTCCAAAAAAGGAGCAAACCACATTAATTTTCCTGCACCTTTCCCATCTCCGTTTCCCCTTGAAATAGAAAGGACAAGTTTTCTTGCTGGAGGTCAGCACTTATCAAAGTTTATGAGATCAGAGTGGAAGATAGAGTAGAGCAGGGCTGGCTGCATCTTTTCGCATCCGAAGCTATTAAAGCTTCCTTGATAGAAACGGTATTTATCTGAAATGAAATTATTCTGAAAATGGCCATAACTTTCTTTCAGAACAACAAAAGATACCACAGTAAGCAAGACGCAGTCCTACCAAGCATAAGTTAAACCCCCCAAAAGAGAAAGAAGACCTAAATATATGGTTGTCTCCATCTGCCTGAAATAACTGTGAAGTCTTTCAATAATGGGCTGCATGGAAAAGCTTACCCAAAGCCACAGTTTTCCTGTGGTCTGAAAGTGGTCTGATTTATTTCAGGCTTGTTTTTTGCCTGTAAACCTAATGTTGAAAATTCTGGTCTGAGTAAAAGAGAAGGGTTTTTTGCTGAATATGGTAGTGTGTGACTGCTGGTGATATCTCAGAGGGCACAGATTAAACTTTTGCTGCATGTAGCCACACAGGACTATGTTTTTCATGCTTGTTGATTTAAGAACTGTTACTTAAGGACTATTATTAAGGACTACTGCAGCAGTTCATGGGATTCAGGACTTACTTGGGGGGGATTAACCAGCATCAAAGACCAGAAGAACCCCTTGGTGCCCCAAAAGGCTATCATCTAGATCTCATCCTTAGCTGATGAGCAAGGGACTTCCCAACACCATGGCATGCACACAGAGCCATCGGCTACTAAACTGTGTGCTGAGGCGGTGAAACCCCATGTAGGAACACGGTTGAGAGGATTATAGGGAAAATATGCTTGGTGTGGTCAAGAAGTGAGCTAGAGTTGGTTTAACACCCCTAGCCAGATTGGTCAGGAGGCAAAGCGGGATCATTGAGCTCGAGCAGACCGTGGGAGGACCCTGGAGCGATGAATGTACTGGAAAAGAAATTGTTATCTTCTAATGAAGCAGAGAGTAGGCAAGCATATTTCTGATTTAAGATCTTCATCATTAATGTTCTGCTTGCAATCACTGGATCTGCAAATAACTTTCCGAGGAGCTTCTTGATTGCTAAAAGGCTGTATATATTCCTGAGTATGATGACAACATAGTTTTATGTAGCCTAAAAAAAAAAAAAAAAAAATCTGTTAAACTGCTGCTTATCCAACATTAACTACAGCAATTTTTAATTAACCTGATTTAGAAGCCAAATATATCACTGATGAAAATGAGAGGGTAGAACATACAGTCATTTATTCCAGTACAGTGGTCATGATTGTTGAATTAGATTTATTCAAATGAACCTCAAAATTTTGCCGCAGTAGTCAGCTGTGTGACGGGTGCCAGGTTTTAGAAATCTGCACGTAGTCAAAGAGCAGGGAGCTTTGGGGCACAGGAGGAAGAGATTGCGATGTGTTTGTCTTACTGCTCAGAAAGGGAGAGGAAAGGCCCACACTCGCTTTTATTTAATAAAGCAAAAAAAAAAAAAAGATGGGGTGTGAATTGACTGCTAATTACCTCTTCCAGCCTTTGCTGGCAACCAGCAGACAGCGTCAGTGGAGCTTGGCATAGAAAGACTCTCCAAGGGTCATTTTGTCTGCCATTGGGTTGGCTCTGCTCTGGGACGATGGCCAACGAGATGCACAGATAAACCAGGGCGGTGGCCATGGCCGTGAAGCACAGCAAAGCCAAACTCTCCGCCAACAAAGGAAGATTAACATGTCCCGTTCGGTCTGTCAGAGGGATTTACACAGGAGCACGTGAGAAAGGATGGAATTACTCGAGTGTTAGTGTTTTCAGTCAGGAAGACTTCCAAGAAGTCGAAGTAGGGCAGTAAACAAAAGCAAAAATGGAGGAGACCAAGGTGCAGAGGTTGTCGTCTGTGGTCTTTGTAGAGGACAAGAACTTCTAATGAAGTAAGAGTTTGGTGGAAGACATCTGCACTGTGTGTGGGTGCACACAGGGACTTGGGTCTGCAGCGTACGGTGATTTCCAAGCCTCCGTGTAGCTGACTGTTTAGATTATTTCCCCTGAACTCCCTGTGACCGATCTGAGTGAAGATGATGAAAATTGAAGATGCCTCTGCAACCTTTTCTAAAGTGCCCATTAAAACCTCATGCGGCTTCAAAGGGTACAAGCTGCCATGCGTGTTCCTTCCAGGTGGCCTGGCAGGTAATTGGGTCCCTCCCAGGGATGGCAGTTGTGCAGCCATGAGTGAATATAAGGGCTGGCATGTTTTCATGCAATGTCTCTACCTTCCCTTTAGCAAGAAGCTCTGGTTAATGGAAGTGCTGAGCACCGAGGACTCGGGCTGGGTGCTGAGCTCTGCTGTTAGAATGCAAAAAGTGGTACGATGATCAAGCTATGATGGCTGAAAGCAGCCAAGGAAAACCTTTCAAATACTGCAGCGCTGGTGGTTTTTTGTAGCTGAGTTCTGCATTCAGTGTGTGTATTTTCTTGGTAGTTTTCTTCAGAGCACAGTGAACATTCCTGCATTCTGCATTCTGGTTATCGTCCTTGTTTTCTAGAGGAATAAAGATGAAATACTGATGATGTCACATGTAAGTCTGTAGAGTGCATTCACAGTCCTTCCTATACCCTGGCCAACTGAGAATACATCTGTGCTTTACCTCTCAGCTGTGCCGCTGGCCTCTTTGCTCACACAGGTTGTTTATTGCTTCCCAGGGATGCTGTCCTTTTCTCTCTCCCTGTTGACAAAAGCATAATTTCTCTTTTTTTCTCATTGCAGGTTATCCGACGGGCTATCCCACCGCTGCCCCAGCCTACAACCCAAACATGTATCCAACCAGCAGCCCCGGCTATGCCCCAGGTAAAAATCTGTGTATGGAGAAGAGATCAGGCATGTTGAAACATGCAAGAGGATTTACCTTTTGCTGCTCAGTGTACAAAACCCAGCAGTTTCCATGTGCTTGTCAGCAAATACTTCCCAGGCAAGGGGCCTGTATTAAGCTCTTCCCTTCCTAACTCTGCCATTAACTTCATGCCCACCATTGTGAATATTTGTCTATTTTGCAAAGTACTTTTGAGCCATGAATTATATCTTAATACTAATCCCAGGAATTTTACAATCCTCATTGCTGTGATACCTGCACACTGATGGCTTTTAATATTTTCTGAATACCTCACGCTGTCTCGCCGAGATTGCCTTCCCCTTCCCCCTGCTTGTCCCTCTCTCCTCCTTCCATGTCATAGATGCAGAAATGTCAGGAACCGTGTCCTGTTTGGTGTCTGGGTCTCCCGTGCCGTGTCTTTACTGTCCCCCGCTTTCCTGTGGCACTGATGGATTCTCGGTCTGTCCTAGTGTCTTCTGTTCAGCTCCTGCCCTTCACACTGCCCTAAAATGGCTCTTCCAAAGATGCAGCAAGCTCTTCCCGGCCAAACTCAGGAACAATTCTGCCTGAGCCTTGGTGTGCTGGTTATCATTGACAGTACCAGCTTCACTCTCCTCCATAAAATCTTGTTTTCCCTTAGTTTTCCCAGTTTGGCCAGTTGTTTTCTACCTCTGCTGCAGTGTGTCCATTGGGATGTATTTGTCATCCGCCTCTTCCAGCTTTCCATGAAAGCTCAGCCAAGCTCCGTCCTTTATTCCCTTCTCCACTACTCCCCATCTATTTCTGGGAAACCTTACTTGGAGCCACATGCTCTTTTGCATCCTCCTTTGCAGTTCCTCTGAACCATCCTACCAGCCAGGCTGATGGGTAACGCGTTCATCCTCCGTAGCTCAGCCCCTACCCTGGAGCTCTGCTCTCTTTGCTGTCTCAAATCTTGGCAAATTCTTCCCCATCCTTTCAGAGAGCTGGTACGAAAATAATTTTCCCAGCCCACTGCTTTAACCATGTCATCCCCCTCTTTGCCTCCCTCTTACTCATATCTAGCACAGGCTGCTTGTCCTTATTGACAGAAACAACGCCCACTCCATTCATTCCTGGTGTCCAGAGCCTTATTGCTCTTCTAGCTCAGCCAACAATGTCTGTCCTCTTCACCTTTTACCTTTCCAAGCAAGCATCTCCCTTGTTCCTTCTGCTCCTCTCACTGGAAGGAGGCTTCCCCTTATCACCCACAAAGCCACTTCTCGTTTGAATTCCTCCATTAGCCGTGATTTTTTTTTGAGAAAACCCCATGACTAGACTGCCAAGATCCTTCCCTTCCCTGCTGTTGAGTACCATCCCTCCACACCTCCCTTCTGTCTGGTTTCCTCTGTTGTCGCTTGGCCAAACACGTACCCAGGCCATGGCTCCGGTTATATTGTAGAGAAGGGTCTGGATGGAGGAGGACACACACACGTCCAGGACCTTCCTGCCTGGCCGGAGAGAACTGGAGGGGAGAAGGCCATCAAAGCACGTGGGTGGCATGACTACAAACCTAGTCATCCCCTGTCCATCACTTTGAGGTTGAACACCTCATCTACATGAGGTGGGGAGATGGGGGAAATGCTTATAGCCAAGGGCTGCCAATGGTAGAAGATTCATGTAGGTGAGGATACCATGTAAATTAATCACGGGAGCTTCTGTCAAATAGCTTCCAGCAAGGACACTTCTTATTCCAGGAGGAGGGGACCTTCCACTATTTTTAAGTCAGAGAAGTTACTCCAAAGCAGGAGTCGTGGAGTAATTCCCACCTGTCCACAAGGAGTTGTCTTCACCACAGCACAGACTAATAAGGTTCTGTGCTTAATGAGGAATATTTGAGTTGCTCTGCTAAATCAATCGCTTGCTTTTTTATGCTTTTGAGCCCAAATTTGGAAACCTTTATAGAAGTCTTTTTCTTTTTGGAGTTGAAGACTTCTCTTAGGCCCTGCTCAGGAAATAATTTAACTGAAGTCAAACCTACATTTAAGTACTTTACTGAAACCAGCCCTTTGGAAGGACCAAGTGACCTTGAGTTTTTAAAATGCAGTTAAGTTTTCTGCTTTCAGCCAAATTACCTGGGGGACGGGACCCTCTTGGCATGACAAAGGGTGGCAGAAACCCAAGGGCTAAGTAGCAGTTTGAAAGTGTGACTCTTATCTGGAGTGAATTAAGTGAAAGTTAGTATAAGAAAAGGAAATCTCCTATTTAATAGCAATCTTGAGATCTTGCTGCCCAGCGAAGCTGTGGATACCCCATCATTGGAAGTGTTCAAGGTCAGGTTGGATGGGGCTTTGAGCAACCTGGTCTAGTGGAAGATAGGACAAAGGGTAATGGCTTTAAACTGAAAGAGGGCAGATTTAGATTCGATGTAAGGAAGAAGTTCTTCACTGTGAGGGTGGTGAGGCACTGGAACAGGTTGCCCAGAGAAGTTGTGGCTGCCCCATCCCTGGCAGTGTTCAAGGCCAGGTTGGATGGGGCTTTGAGCAACCTGATCTAGTGGAAGGTGTCCCTGCCCATGGCAGGGGGGTTGGAACTGGATGATACTTGAAGGTGCCTTCCAACCCAAACCATTCTATGATCAGAACATTATTTATTAGCTGTGGTTTTTTTAGTCTGTGTGTTATTGGAGCATTTTTTTTAAGGGGTACGCTCACACAGGTCAAATGCAAGAATTGGCAGTGTCTGAACTGTGATTGGAAAAGCATTTCTGAAATCAGGACTGTGCCTTTTTTCATGGTTTTTATGAAAAAGGCCTGAAAAAATCTCTTGCTCACCCATTTCCAAGCACACATTGGAGATGAAAAATAATATCTCACCCGTTGTTTTGACTTCATGGCTTTTCGGTTGGCTGAGATGTTTATTCTGAATGCTTCGCCTCAAAAGAGCTGCAGGATTTTAAAACTTCTGAATAAAGCCTTCTTTTCATCTAAGTGTTCAGTAGTCATTGGAGTGAAATAGATGCTTGCGTAATGAACACAAAGCTGGACTTTGTTGCAGTCTTGCTAAACCCTTTCTCCTTTGAATTGCCAAGTTTTCAGTCTCCCGGTTGTTGTAAAATCAGTGGATCCCCAGGCTCAGGAGCTTTCCAAGGCTGATGAAGCAGGAATGAGCATTTCATTGCCAAAAACTTTTGGTGCTGTCTTCTCCACATCACAGTTTAAATTCACTGTTATTTTGCAAGGTTATTAAATAAAGCCGTTTACTGCGGATGACTCTGTAAGGGATCTGTTGTGTTTTGTTTGGTTTTATGTGCTTCTGGTAGGGTCTTTAGCTGCATTTCTTCCCACTAAAAATCTTAACGTGTAATATGAAACAAGTTTTGTTCCCCTAGATGCGTGCTGGCCACCCTCAAATTCCCCTGAAGGATATAACACTGAAAGAGTAAAGTGAAAAGAGCTCTACAGCATTAAAAAAACCCACAAATTTATTAGTAACTTGTCCTGCCAGAGGCTGGCAACGTCCTCCCTGCTTAGCCAGGGATGTAAATACAGCAGTGTTCCTGCGTATTGGCCTGGACATTATAAAAGGTCTCTTGTCCCCAGCCACTGCCTGTGCCTTGCGCAGGCAGGAGCTCCACCACTGAGTGGTGAGATGGCCAAGGGGACACCCAAGTGAGAGGGAACACCAAATCACTGCAGGATGAAGAATTCTGGGGGGGTCTTTTGTATTGCTTCTTGTCCATCTCAGACACCATCCTTGGGAGCTGGAGTTCCTATTAGAAAACAAATGGAAACACCCCCCAGAAATGCTGTGTTGCTATCCAAACAAAATACTTTTCTTTGCAAAATCTTGATGAAATCCACACATTCCCCTGGAAAGATTTTAGTTCAGCTAAGTTTAATTTTCCAAATTAAAAAGAAAGAGAAAAGACTAGGAAAATTTCAAGTATTTTAAACAGCTGCAGCAATTGCCATATTTAGGGAAGATTTGGTTCCCTTTAGCTGTATAGACCTTAGGTCTCTAATCCTTCTAGCCCAGGTCCCTCTGTATTCAGTGGAGAGAAAGACAGACCTCCCCAGAGAGACATCTAGCCCATCTTTGGGGACAGACGTCCCATGGATGCCTGTCTGCCCTACCAGCAGAGCTTGAGATGAATCCTGCCTGGGATGTCCTTCATGCTCATGAGGAACAGGAACCCAAGGCGGGGTTTGTAGATGCTCTCTGAAGTAACTCTGATACATAGTCAAGATACCCTCAGAGAAGGAGACCTCTAAGATGATGTTTTATGGGATTGCTTTCTTGGCATAGGTTAGGATAGTAGGAATAGATTGAGAAATGGGATGCACCTGGCTTGTAGAAGTGTAGGTCCTGGAGTGGGCTGGAGGACAAGCCTCCTTCTCTCGAGCAAAGAAGTTGCTTGCCTGCACAACAAAGACAAGAAAGAAGTGGATGTCCCAAACCAGACAGTGAAGAAACAGTCAAGAAGACCAGGAAAGAACAAGAAAACACAGGGATAACCCTGGAAATTGGGGTTCACACAGGTGGGCAGCAGTGAGCCCTTGGGCACACCCTCTTGAGCCCCATCGTTCCTGCAGCGGCATCTACAGCCTGTGTCCTCCACCCAGCAGAAAGGAGCCCCCACACTCAGCGAGGGCTGGGTTGTCCATCCGCCCTGGTCTCTCTTCCCTGAAAACAGCCAGATCGACCTTCAGAAGATTCCTTGTGATTGTTCGGTATAGAATAATCCGCCCCAAACCTTGTTAGTCAGCGGCTTTTATAAGCACAAAACCACAAAGACTTTGATTTTTCCCTACCTTTGTCCTGGTGGCTGTGGCTGTGGGTGTCCTCTCTTTCATTAAAGATGCTTAACCTCCCCCGTGCTTTGATTCTTGCTATATTTTATCGCTACAATACTTTGCAGCAAGCAGTTCTGCAGATTAATTAAGGCTTGAGTTACTGATTTTTTTTTTTTAAAGCAATGCAAATAATTGTCTGTTGCTTTAGATTTGCATGGTGTGAAAGGGGAAACGAGAGCCCTGGTCAATCTTCTTTGTGCCAGCCAGCCTTTTGTTCATTCCCCCGATGCTCCCTTCTGAAGTGCAATCCTAATCTTTACCGACTTGCTTTCTCTAAAAAAATCCTCTGATCGTTTTGTCCCCCCTCGCCAGATCTTTTTGTTACGCAGCTTAACGCTCAAGCAAGAAAGCCTTCGCAGCCATCTTGACATTTAAATTTCATTTCTCTGTTTACAATTCTTAAAAAATGCCTTTAATAATTTTCATATTAGAAATCTCCTAATGTCCAGAAAGCTGACAGGTCATTTTGCGGTGAGAACAAAAATCTTCCAGTGCGTAACGCAACATAGCTAAGCACTAAATTAGCAAGGAAACGGTGAAGATTAAAATCGGTGCTCCTCAACCCAACTCCTCTTGTGCAGAAACCTCCATTCTCCCCATAAACAATCATGCAGCTCTTGAAATCAATTTAGTATCACAGCAGGCTTTTTTTCCCCACTATTTGGAGATTTATCTCGTAGGAGGCATGGTTCAGAGCCCTCAGCTTGTTCGTGTGCAGCCGGGAGGAAAGATGCTTTCGTGGACTCGCCTATGCTCAGACCAGCGGCTCAGGAGCGGGGGATGCACAAGCACCAGTTAGTGGAGAAAGAAAACGCCTGTGTGATGCTGTGAGTGAGGACAGCATCTGTCAACATTGTCTTTAGAGGCAGAGCAAAGGCTACAGAGGCAATCCTGGCTTGGACCCTTCTTAAATTTAGAGGCTTTTTCAAGCTATTTGCAACTCCCTGCCAGTTTTTATTGAATTATGTTTCTTAAGATCCCAATTCTGCTGCAGGCAAAATGCCACATTAACAACTGCGGGAAGCAGGCACGGGCTGTGCCGCTCAGGACCTCCCAGCATTGGACCCACTGTCTGTGGTCACTTCTCTATGGAAAACATGTGTAAAGGAGAAAAATTAAGAATTTTTGAGAGACAACTAATGCAAAATAAGCTCCATAAAATAGTCCAGCAGTGGGTACATGCGACAGAGCAAGCAGCGTCCTCCACTGTGTTAAATGGAATTGACTTAAAGTAATACTGTGGTTCAGTGGCTGAGTTAAAAACCAGTCGTCTGTATCGGTATGGAGAGCGTTTACTCAAATTGAATCAGCTGCTGTCATACAGGAGGCTGGAAATAAACCTGCCGCAGAGAAGAACATGCTGCTGGGGTTCATGCCATCCATCAAACACACTGGGAATCAGAGGGGATCAGCTTTATTTTTAAAATCTTTGATTCTGAAACAGAAGACTAATTCTAAATGTATTTTTAAGGAATTTTAGATGTTGAGCCTTCAGCTGCCTCACTGCAGAAAGAGATGCTGTATGTTCGCAGCAGAATTGCTACTCTCAAAAGCATCCCATCCACCGACAATGTTCTTCTGTTTAAAACCTCCCAGGCTGGGAGGGGGGTGGTACCTGCTGGCAGAAATCCTTCAGGATCATTAAAAAAGCAATCACAAACCAAAGTTTCATGTTTGGTTATCTGATTCTCGATATGTAGGTTAACCAGGCAAATGTGCCCCTTAATGCTACTTGGAATAGATGTTGAAAAGGGTGGGAAGAGCATCCTTTGCTTGTGACTTCTGAATTTGTGGGATGTAACTGGAAGTGAGCTGTCAGTCTTGAAAGAAACTGTTGTGTACAAGCTTGATCACCCTCTCTGGTCCACCCTAAAGGTGTTCCTCAGACGAGCTCTCTCTGGTTAGGTATCTCTTGCCCCAAACCTCATGAGTTTTGCTGGGCTTCCATGCAAAATCTTAGCAAGAGATGAACCACGAGCGAAGACGAAGACTGCCCTCTGCTCCTGCCCTTGGTGTGGTTCACCCCAACTGAAGAGAAGTGCATCAGTGGTGGTTAATTTTCAAAGTCTGTTTTTCAAATACCTGCTACTTATGTGGCATCCCCTTTCATCCTTGATGTCCTCCCAAACACTCACGCTACAGTCCCTGATGCCACACTGGAAGTCAGCAATGCTCATGCTCTTCTGTTGACCTCATGGTTCCCCAGACCCTGGGATCCACATGGAAAAGTAAATGATTTAGTGCCCCAAACTTTGTAATTGCCTCAATCTGAGAAGCACAAGGAGACATGGAAAGGAGCTTGGAGAATTCTGGATCCTGGAGAATCCCCTTGGTCCATGCAGGTCCAGTAGCCGTGGAGAAAGGAAAATGGTAATTGGAACCAGTCTTGATTCCTCCCTCTGTCGATGTCAGGTATCTGGTCAATATTTGCTAATGTTTGAGCACCAAGTTTATTTCAAAGCAACCCTTCCCAAGGCATAGATAACAGCCAGCCACTGCATTGCTTGCAAAGCTCAGCCAAAGGAGCCCTACATCAAGCAAGGGAATTAATTTCTTTCCATCCTGATTCATTGAAACAACACAAGTTTCTGCCTTGTGTGATTTTCCTGTTGGTGTTTTTCCATATTTGTTAGAGGGAGAGACGTAAGGCAGGCTACAAGATGACTGCAAAACACTGGCATTGCAAACTCTTATGCTTGCAATAAGCCTGGTTATTGAGGGCAGTGTTATTAAAAAAAATTCCTTTCAAGTATATAAAAATGAGCGCCTAAAATCACTCTGCTGCAGAGACACGAGGCACGCCAATTTAAAAAAAAAAAAAATAATGTATGTCTTCATTAGGCCTGGTGCATGTTCCCTCCCAGGCATTCTGTCTTCCTGAGATGGTTGTTTTGTTTTAACTTCCTTCATTAAAGCATGCCTTTTTATTTTCCTGAAAGTAGGGCACACACTTTTTGCACGGAGGCTGGCTTATGCTTTAACTGCATTTATTAATAATGCAGGGGAGAATAATGCTTTGCATCCATTACTTCAGTGCCCTTCCAGAGCAGAACAGATATTTCTAAAATCACCCTCGGAAATTAGGGGTCTCTGTGGGGATGTTGTGGGACAGGACGGAGGCTCCAATCCCTCATTCCTGCTTCTGGGTCCTCCCCAGAGGAAACATTGCTCTGCAGAGGGAAAGCGTAGGCATCGTCTTTCCCCACATAAGTGCTCTGAACCATTCTCTGTAGGCGCCCACCGACTTTTTAGGGGCATCAATGGGTCCCCTAAGGTGGGTATCTTGGGGTCTGGTGGGGTGAACATCCTGTAGAGCCTTGCAAGGCTTTCTAAGAACAAGTGCTCCCACCGTTTTGGGGCACTCAGGCTCATGGTAATGGGGCTGCCTGGGGAATTAAGCTTATTGCAAACTTTGTACGAGGCTCAAGGCTGTATCCATCACAAATAAGGTTGGCAGAGAGAAGCAAGAAATATATATACCGTATATACTGTATCATCTGCTTCGTCCTTTCATTGTGATTCTGTACTCCAGTTAATTCACAGAATTTTCTTCAGGCATATCTGGTTCATATTTTTCTCTTTTCCACTTAAAATATGTCTTGAACATTAGCACATTGGCTAGAGGTCCTCGCAGGGAGACAGACCAGTCCCAGCGCTGCAGAGACCCCTGCTCAGTTCACATTGCTTGCCCAGTCCCCACCACTAGATTTGCCAGGGAGATAATGAATAAAAGCTCTTTATTTTTCAATGAACAGCGCAGGCAAAAGGCTAAACCAAATCCAGAAGACACTGGCAGGAGATAGATCTTAAATTATATTAGATAGTCATGGCTGGATTGTAACCTCTATGAATTGTAGCTCTTGCAAAGGACCAGGAGATATTAATGTTTCTAGAAGCCTCCTTGGTTCACCTTTTGTGTAGTTTTAAGTGATGGATTCTCCGAGGATCCATGATTTAATATAAGGAACATGTATAGCTATGGCAAGCTCCCAACCGTCTCCAACCCAGATTACCTTGATTTTTTGGTAGGTCTAATGTGGAGAGGAGAAACTGCAGAGGAAGGATTCACGTAACATCTAAATAAATTGTCTCATCAGTCTTGGAGATTAAAACCTTTGTGAAATCCAGAGGCAAAAATCAATCTGATTTTGAATAAAAGTGTAAGTGAAAGAGTGTTTCTGTCTCAGCGCTGGGAGTTAGCTCTCCAGTGTGATGTTCAGGAGTGCAGTGTACCATGGAAAATAAAGCAAGGCAGTTTGGAAATCCTTAATAACTCACAAACCTTTGGCAGGGGGCACAGGCTCGGAGCAGAATGTGATCAGTACTTGAGTGGAGGAGAAATTGTGCTCCGAGTCCCTCACTTCCCACAAACCTCCTGGTTTTCTCTGGGAGAAGCTGAGGAGGGAGGAGCACGTTTCCATGTCTCCAGCAGCGGAGCACCATCCAGCCAGATCTTGCCCCCATAAACATCTCCACACAGCTGATGATTGCCATGCCGTCCAGTAAGGCATCACTGCTGGGTGTCCTCCATGCTCCTGTATTTCTGCCCCACGCTAGGAGAGTGGTCTCACGAGTTTTTGGTGGGCCAACAGACCTGCGGCAGTGCTTCTCCGTTCTCTCTGGGCAGTGGTGCCCAACCATGAGGACCTGCGTTGCGGCTGGCACGGGCTGTGGCACCAGTGCCGATTCCTCCTTGGCTTCCTCAATCGCTCATCCCCAACTTCCAGCCCTGTGGCACTCCAGATTTACAGCTGGATCTTCAGAGATGGTTAATTAAGAGTCTGAGCAGACATGGAGGCGTTGGAGGGGTTTGAAACATCATTGCTCTTGCCTTTGCAGAAAGGTTTACAAGTCCTGACCAAGTCATGAAGTCCCTTCTTTGGGACTTAGCGCCGAGCCCCTTGGGGGGCAGGAACTTGCTTGGGAGAAGGAATTATGAAGTGCAGCTTTAAAATGTCTTCATGTGTGATGCCCTTGGGGCTGATGGGAGTATAAGGAACCCACCACCTCCTCCTGTGGGCTGTGGTGTCCCTCCCAAAGAGCTCCTCTTTCTGCCCAAGACTGCTTTGTCCGAGCTTGGCTGGTTCTGCTATCAGAAACAGTTCCCTGCCTACAAAATTACACCTTTGTTTTTTTCCTCCAGAAGTCTCTTGAGTTGGCAGATCTGACCCAAAATCCCTTTACCACATCCCTAGGGAAATCCTACCTGTCCCTAACGCCACCCGCACAGGGAGAAGGGGACGACGGGGACGTGGTCTGACCTCCAACCTTCTAGAGATCTTGGGAAATTCAGAATTTGGTGGAGAGAGAGCGTCTCAACAGTCTACCTTCTGTGTTCACAGACAATACCTTTAAAGAAGCCATCAATCAGTGATTTTCTTTGATTCCAGCAGCTGCATCATTTTACCTCCTTTATCCTCCACAACTTCACAGCGAGGTCTAATCACTGAGTGGCTTGCTGAGGATCGATCAACCCTCGCTTGGTTTTCTTTCCTTAGTAGCTGGGTGTGCAAAGTATATACTGCAGTACATGGAAAACCTGGAGCTTATTTCTTTCATAATGACAGCCAGAGCAGCTTGTTAAGCTGGTGAGCAGCGAGCTGTAATAACTGGCTGAGGCTCTCAAAAGATATATGCATTCGTGTTGGGAGGTGGTGGGACTTAAACCAAGGATGGTGGGGGCCACCATTTGAGATTAGTCTGGAACAAAAAGTTAGGACAGATCCATAGTTTCAGGGGACAGAAAAAAAAAAAAGAAAAAAACCTGTTAAGCCTTTCCCAGAGGCACCAACTTTGGGAAGGAGCCTGGTTGTCAGCTTGTGTTGGTGATCTGCCTTCTCCGTAGGTGTGCCTTCGGTGTGACAGCAGTCCTTCTTAGATGAGCATTGGCAATGCGTTTGGATATAGGATAAAGGTATAGCCAGTGCTGGTTCATCATACACAGGTGCATTATGGCAGTTAGTGTAAGACCTTTTCCTCTTTCAGAAAATTTATGACCCACAAAATGACTGAATTCTGTTGGTCCCTTCTCAAATCCCACAAGATTTGCCTCTTGAGATTCTTCTGGATTATCTTGGTTGGCTTTATAAATACTTTTCTGCAAACTGGGATACAGGGCAACCTGCCCGAAGCCACTTCTTCTGCTGACTGTCCTTTCCAGAGTTTCTAAGGACCACCTAACACTGTGATGGGATGGTCACAGTGACCAGTACCTTGTCCACTAGTGGTACCTGCCATGCAAGCATCTCAAAGGGTTTTACTGTAAATAAAATGCCTTGCACATCAGGCTCAGCCTGTTTTCCAGCTGGGAAACACAAGGTCAAGGACAGCTGTTACTGGTCCCTATGCACAGAGGTGACCGGTGGTATCTGGAGAGGGATGGTGTCTCTGCTGGCCACGTCCCCCACATGTAGATCTTCATGCAGGTTGCTTAGCTCGGGAAACCAGTTGTTTGGGGTAGGTAACTGGTTTGCTGCAATGTGCTGTGCAAACCATCCCTTCATGGGGAGCAGGTGGGGCCAGAGGAACCACGGTGTGAAATTCCTACGGATAGTTGTCCTTAAAAGGTGGGAGGGTAAGGAAGAGAACAGCAAAGTGGTTCAAATGTGACATAAATGCGGGAAGTTGTATCTTCATTGCTCTGTGTGACAACTCTTCTCTGTCTCTACTCAAGCTACACTTCTGATGAAGCAAGCCTGGCCACAGACCTCTTCCTCCTGTGCCACGGAGGGCACCTTCCACCTCCCGGTGGACACCGGGACCGAGAACAGAACTTATCAGGCTTCTTCTGCAGCATTCAGTAAATAAACCTTTTCTTCTGGGGTTTTACTTGGTTGTTTTGTGCCCATTTGCCTCCCCTCCTGTGGGTTATTTGGGGATGGGGTTACTTGGGATCAGCAAACGGATGGGATCCTTCATGTCCATGCGTCCGTGTGTCCTTCCCTGAGTGCTGACCCCTGACAGGTGAGGGTGCTGCAGGTCCTGGGGGTGCTCGCTGGCACCATGGAGCTGATCCATCACCTTCTGTGCCCAGAGCTGCCCAGTGGGAGCATTGCGCTGCTGCTGCAATTCCCTTCTGGGATGAAATTTTGCAGAGCTCTTGGGTTTTTTTCATCTGAAAACGAGGTAGCATCCCTGCTCCTTTCTGTTCTCATGTGTTAAAACCACGAAGGAGCATGGAAAGGAGAGCACTGACCCTCCTAGAGCTCCTTCAGAAGAGGAAGGCAAGTGGAGAAGGGTGAAAGCCTCTCTTTTAGCTGAGCGTTTGGTCCCCAGGAGCAACCTGAGGTTGTTTGCAGGTGTGTATCTGTAGTGATGATGCTCTGTGGTTGAGCAGAGTGGTATGTGCAGAAAAACCAAAGGGAGATTTTTTTCCTATTCCCTTAAAAGTGAAAGAGACAATTCCAAAATAAAGCGTGATTTTCAAGGAACCCCGGGTGAAATTCCCACCTTTTAACTCAAACTGGCTGAGCAGAGGTGGGGGAGGAGATGCTGCTTATGGATCGCCGTCAAACAGGCTTTTCCAGGAGGAGCCTTGTAATCTCATCCCCTAAGAGGCCAAATAGTGCCTCCAGGAAGGGTGATAAACTCCCCGATAAGGCCCCCAGTGCTTCCCCTGGCATGTGGGGTGTCCTCTGGCCCCTGCCTGACTGTTCTTGCCTGCTTTTGCCCTCATGTTGCCTGCTAAAGCTGGGGCATGGCTAGCATGGGGCATGCTGCAAGCGTGAGGTGGGACCAGTCCTAGGTTCAAAATGCAAAATTAACCTTCCAAACACGCCCCAGGACCTGGAGAAACTCCCAGTTGTATTTGGAGAAAAAAAATATAAGGTATCTTAAAGTGACTCTCCACAAGCCATGTTTACAAGGCTGGGACTGCTGCGCCCATGCACACGTGCGGGTTGAAGCGTTCTTTACCGTCTGTCTGCTGCAGGCTCCATTCTTGTGCTAAATTAAATCATTTACAGAATGAGATGAGAGGAAGAAATATTGTTTCTTTTTTTGATTAAAAGAATTATTAAAAATAAATCTATTAAAAGCCTTTGGGAGACTTTTTCTTTGAAGAGGGATGTCCCTACAATTCTGGGGTAGGGGCTGTATGCCTGACATGGTGCATAGGCTTTGCATCACACCTAATTTCACGGCAGACCAGATTTGACCAAGTTGTAAGTGTTTGGAAAATCTCGGCTTGTAATCAATAGAAATCTAGATATTATTCAGCAAAATTCCTTTGGAGTTCGACCCATGCCTGGATGTGATTTCTCCTCCCCATTGCTCCTCTAGGCTGCTGCAGGTGAGATTCCTCCCCCGAAATCAGAGAGGGCAAGAGCAGATACTGGGGTAGGAAAGGGTTTGGGGGCAAAATTTGGCTGTGGCCACCCAGTGTGGGTGATAAAGGAGATTAATAATGCAGTCACCGGCCAGACCCATGCAGGCTGGCCTTGTTTCCAGAGGACTGGCTTGGGCACATTTAATTTGGAAATTAAATTTAATAGATAAAGCCTTGAGGTTTGATTTGCAGAGATGCTTCAGGCTTATAGCTGCAGCTGGCTTCGCCAAAGCTCTGCTGGGAGATGCCATCTCAAGCGCAGGCTCTGAAAAATCAGAAGCATTTCAGGTTGGGCATCCCAAATTGGTTCTGTCTTTCGGCTCGATCTCACCTAGCCCAGGTTTTGTTCTTGGGAGAACAGCCTTCCCCAGGCGGCAGGAGACAGGTGAGAGCTTACTCATGAGCATCGGCAAAGTGTCAGATCTGGATGGAGGAGAGCCAAGGAGAAGCCTGAGAGAAGTCTGTTCCCAGGGTGAAGAGTGCCCACCAGTATGGACTGGAGCTGCATGCCGAACAGGGATAAATACGAATAAATATGCAATAGCTGCTCAATACCTCCCTACATCTGCACCAGTAAGATAGAAAAGGTGCTGAGGGCTCCACTGGGCTGTGACCCTGCAGTGAAAGACCATGGCAAGACATGCATGAACTTAAAGGCTGGGTAAGAGCTGCCCAGGTGCCTTCATCCTGGCCTTGCCTACAGTGTGGGGACACGCTTTTGCCTTTTTTGTCCTTTAATGATGGGTTTTCAAAGCTTGGTTTTGCCTGAGGTATTTTGTTTTGTTGCTTAGATGCTCCAGTTGAGATCAGGGCGGTCATAGACACAAAGCTTTGCGCACAGTAGTGAGCAAGGTTGTAGATTTTATGGTCATTTCTGCCCCAGAGCCTCCTGTTTGCTTTTGTCTGGCTGGTGAGGATGGTGGTGGCGGTGACAATGTGCCAGGCAGGACTTTGGCAGAGGCTGTGCAAGCCTGCCAGGCAGCTGCCTGTGCCAGTGTCCACGCCACGGCATCATCCCCTGTGATGTCTCCATGCTCACCACTCCAGAGCTGTTCCTCCAGCCCTCTGGGTGCGGGGAAGGCAGATGGACAATAAAGCCAGGAAAAAGGCTGGAGGATGATGAGCCAAGGTGGAGGGCTGTGGCAGAAGCAGGACCAGACACCCAGAACCAGTCAGACTCAACTGGGCCATGCAACCACGTAGGACCTCCCGGAGCTGCTCGCGGCTGCTTACTCCTGTCCACAGTCCACCGCAGCGTGAGCCCCATGTTCTGCCCTGTGTCTTCCTCAGGGGATCTGCCTTCTGCTCCCGCGGGTGGGAGGGTGCTGAGTGCAGCCTCCTTAGACACAGCTTGAATTTACTGAAAAAATGCACACTGGTTTTTATAGAATCACAGAATCGTGGAATCACAGAATGGTTTGGGTTGGAAGGGACCTCTCAAGGTCATCTAGTCCAACCCGCCTGCCATGGGCAGGGACACCTTCCACTAGATCAGGTTGCTCAAAGCCCCGTCCAACCTGACCTTGAACGTTCCCAGGGATGGGGCATCCACAGCTTCTCTGGGATGGCTTCTCTGCTCCAGTGTCTCACCACCCTCATCATAAGAAATTTCCTCCTTATGTCCAATCTGTAAGCTTTCTTAGAAGCCCCCTTTATATATTAAAAGGCTGCAATAAGGTCTCCCAGGAGCCTTCTATTCTCCGGGCTGAACAACCCCAACTCTCTCAGCCTGTCCTCATAGCAGAGGTGTTCCAGCCCTCTGATCGTTTTTGTGTCCCCCCCCTGGACCCGCTCCAACAGGTCCCTGTCTCTCCCGTGCTGAGGACCCCAGAGCTGGACGCAGAACTGCAGGTGGGGTCTCACCAGAGCGGAGCAGAGGGGCAGAATCCCCTCCCTCGACCTGCTGGCCGCGCTGATGGTGATGCAGCCCACCACACGGTTGGCTTTCTGGGCTGCGAGTGCACATTGCCGGGTCATGTCCAATTTTTCATCCACCAGTATTCCCAAGTCCTTCTCCACAAGACTGCTCTCCATCCCTTCATCCCCCAGCCTGTATGGATACCGGGGATTGCCCCGACCCATGTGCAGGACCTTGCACTTGGCCTTGTTGAACGTCATGAGGTTCACCTGGGTCCACTCCTCAACCCTGTCCAGGTCCCTTTGGATGGCATCACTTCCCTCTAGCGTATCAGCTGCACCACTCAGCTTGGTGTCACCTGCAAACCTGCTGGGGGTGCACTCAATCCCACCATTTATGTCATTGATGAAGACAATAAATAGTATTGGTCGCAGTACCAACCCTTGAGGGACAGCACTCATTACTGGTTTCCACTTGGACATTGAGCTTTTGACTGTAACTCTGGACATGGCCATCCAGCCAATTCCTTTTCCATCTGAGGAACCGTGCTTTTGGTGACCCCTTCACGTGGAAACAAGAGAAGATGGTGATACAAAATCCATCACAGAGCTTTCCCCCCCCTGCCAGCAGCCTTCATGCTATAGAAAAATTTATCTACGCAATTCAGGGCACTTCTGTGTTGCAGGATCAATAAGGTTGAGCTTTCTCGAGTGGCACGAAGGATTTAATCAGCAATTTTAATAAATGTTGGAGCTTAAAGGCTCACTATTGCTTTTAAAATCCCAGCCTGCTGCTGAACTGCGAAGCAGCAGAAGCACGGGCCATGCCAACCTCCTAATCCTAATAAGGTGTTAGATAGTCATAATTAGGCTTTAAAATTAGCTATCAGGCATGCTTGTCCGAGAGGAACCTCCATCATCTTGTGTCATTAAAACTCGATTACACATTGTTTTTAGCCACAGATTGTTCTATTTTTTTGCAATTTATAAACATGGAAGATTACATCTGCCTGGACTATTATGCTTATTACCTTTTAAAATATTGTAGATAAATTGTCTGTGATTCAGCAATCAGGAAACCGCAGCAAGTGTTAGCATTCAAGGCAGTGAAACCACACAGCCTTGAGCTGGTCCACATCTCCAGATGCCCATCAGAAATGAAGCGTGATGCCAAGAGGTCTTTGTTTGGAAAAATGAGTTCAGAATAGAAAAAAATCCGTAAGATTGAAAAACAGGAGGCTGGTTGGTCTGTAGGTGACATATTGTTGGGTTCCTGGAGGACCTCGTGATGGAGGAGTCTCCACTTCTGCTGCTAGGGTGAATTCGGCCGTTTCGAACCTGCATTTCCTCTTGCTGCTTCCATCTCTCATTTAAAGATAGTTGCTCTCCTGCTAATGCAAGTCAGGAAAAGGGTCACAGCTATTCCGCTGTTTAATTAACACATTTTTTCCAATCTGCAGTAATCAGGAGGCGTTGAGATGCTGTTTGGGAGTTCCTAGAAAGCTCCTTGTTATCTTAACACTGTTTCAGTGCTGGGCAGATAATATGGGATATTAGCAGTCTTGAAAACTTAGCCTTCATTAATTGCTGCCCTGAACACTGGTTGAGTAAATTAGTTCATTATATTTGAGTGTTTAGACGTCTTATCGCTGGGCTGAGCCTTGACTTCTCCTCTCCATCCTACACAGTCTTCCAGGCCTCTTTGCCCTAAGGATGATTTCTCCCAGTTCTTCTGCAAGAGCTGGCTACCATTTCTCACCAGCCAGCCCAGCCCACATGATTTTCCTTGCTTGTGCGAGCAGGTTTTTTTTTCCATTTCCATTTTTTTAACCATTCATCAAGCTGTGACCAACACCTTGATGCCTTTGCGGCATACTTGATGCAGACCAGGGCGTCCCATGGCAGCAGCTCAGCTTTTAGTCCACCCTAAAAAAAACCCTTAAAGCACAACTTTAAGTATTCTTGAGGATTTTTCCCCAATTTAGCACTTAAGTAATAATGTTTTAGGGGCAACTTCATGGCACCTTCCTTGGAAATGCCTCTAAAGGTTGGGAATTCAGGTGCTGTATATCCTTGGTGCAGGGACGTCCCATCCTCGCAGCAGGTCGCACATCCTTTAGATGCTGTACTTGCCATGAGGTCTTACGGTATTTTGCTGCCAGGTAACAAGAATTGGATTACGCAGTGTTATCATGGACCTGCTTAAAGCCACCCCTTTCTTTTTGGAGAGCAAAACTGGTGGAGGGTATGGGGGTTGACCCCATATTCATGACAGGTCAACAGATAGGAAAGTACCTTGAAAGGAAGCAGAATAAGAGCAGAGATCCTTACGGGATGTCTTCACTCCAGGGAAAACATTTTAAAAAAAGGACAAATATGATCAGACTTGCATTAGAAGATCTTGAGCTAGTACCACTGGGTCTTCCTGGAAGGAAAATACAATTTTATAAGCACTAGACAGCTCAAAACTTAATGCAAAATATCAGCAAAATCCCAAAGTGACACTCACAGCCAGCAGGTCAGCTGATACCATGTTATCCTTTAGGTTATTTTTTGTTATGTTTATTTTTTGGGACAAATTTCCACGTCTTGGAAAGGATCCTTCATTTTAGTTTGTTCCCCATATACTCAGCATCTCCTAAATGCGGCAAGATAAGTTAAGGTTTCTTTAGATCTTTGATAAAGTGTAAATCTGGGACTTGGATGCTCCAGCTAAACAGCCTGATGGGATGATAGGGAAGACTGGGAGATGCTGAAGTCCATTTTCTTTTCCTTACAACCAAAGAGACGAAAGACAAAAATTGCAATCTATCTGCCATATCAGGATCGCAAATATCACAAGGGACGTTTCCCCGGCTGCCTGCGCCTGCCTAACCACTGCCGTCCCAAGCCCCCGCTGCTCCTCCCAGCTTGCCAGCAGCCTGCGGTGCGTGTTTACCAAGCAGAGCAAATGGCTTTTCTTAATGGCAGTAAAGCAGATTTGCTGCTTTTGTCGCTAATGCAAATAGCCTGCAGGGAGCGGGACAGGTATTAAGGTGCTCGAGCATCAGCTGGGGTTGCCTTTCCCACCTGCAAGGTGAGCTGATGGTCACAGCCCTCCTTTGCAAGAGAGAAAACTTCTTGGCACTGTCCACCTTGATGAAATACTTAAAGGCATCCACCATTTTCACCTTAAGGTTTGGTGTTGCTGCTTTTCTGGTCATTGCCTGGGGACAGCAATACTGTGCCATGAAATTAGATCCTCCAGCAATTAAATTCTGGTTTTGCCCATCACACCCTGAGCAAAAAAGGTGAAAGGACAAAAATCTGGGGAGGAGAGAAGGAAAAACATTATTCTCATCAAGTAGATGTATAGAGACGGGTAAGTAGGTGTGGGGATACTGCTGTCAGGTGATTTAAGTGCTGGTTGAGTCTCATCATGCCTTGACCGTTGGGAATACTCATCAGCTGTATGGCTCAGTGTGGGAAGAGCCACCGCTGGGCTGGGTGGAGGATCCAGCCCCGGCTGCTGTGATGGATTAGCCAGGGGATGGGTCCTGGACTCGGAGGTCTCGGCTTGGTGGGTTTCATGGGACGTCAGTAGATGCTGGTGCATCTCGGTACGTCTCCTCCGTGCTGAGTGATGCCCGGCGAGCAGCCGGTCCATCATGAAGAGCAGCTCGGGTTGCTCATGGTCCAGCTAGACCGGCTCTGCAGCTATAAATCCTCACCCTAATTTGGACTCCTCTTGTCTTTGCCAGGGTACACTGCGGGGACTCCCTACAAGGTCCCACCGACCCAGAGTAACAACGCACCTCCTCCCTACTCGCCATCTCCGAATCCATACCAAACCGCTATGTACCCCATCAGAAGTGCCTATCCACAGCAGAACCTGTACACCCAGGTAGGTGCCTCGCCAGCCACCGCGGCAGCTCACCGCCTCACTCAATGGCGTGCAAATACAGCCCGAGGTTCCTGCAGGGCTTTGTCCTTGGCTGTCAGGGCTGAGCACCCATGTCCTGGTGTGATGGAGGTGCTCATGGTGGGGCTTGGTGGGTCTCTCTCCTGCCTCCTCCGTTGGATCCTCTGGATGAGACATGGTCTTGTGTGGTTGTCGGTGTGCAGCGGAGTCAGCACGGTGGCATCCCTGTGGCTTGGCCAGGTTGGGAATCGGGTCCCTTCCCCCAAAATCACATGCCTGACTGCTGGGGCTTGCTGGCTCCAGGGTGGTCCCTGCAGCCACCTCTCCCCACGCTCCCCAGCTCTCAATGCTGCTCTTCCCCAGGGCCACAGATGAGTCTGGGTCACCACAAGGTCCACGTGCTGGTGGCTGTTGGCATCTCACTTGGCTTGCATCGCCCTCCTGACACCTCCCATGGAAAAGCCCCTGTGTCACCTTCACCAGCACAAGCTACTTCAGGCATGACCCAGATTTGTGTCCTCATGGAAGAGCTCCTCCCTGAGCACCTGGATGGGTTTCCAGTACCATCTTCTCTGCTCCTGCATTGCCACCGCCTCCAGCTATGTGCTGGGGCCAAGATCCTCCACAGGGATGCAGTTTAGGGCAGATGTCCTCCACAAATCACCTTGATGCCCTTTCCCACTGAACACCATGAGCTCCTTGGAGCAATCTGGCCCTACGGCTTCCCTAGCTTCCCCCTCCTCTTTAATGTCAAATAACCAACTTCTCCAGCAACTACAACCTCATGGAGTGGTTTCTCCATGCCTTGCTGAGACCAGAGCATCTCCTCTTGCCAATTTGGTCTGCCGTCACTTCTCCTTCCGTTAACTGAGCGTTGCATAAACCGCTGGGGACCAAACCCATCCCTGCCTGCTGGTTTCTCTCCGATCCCAGCCGCAGCACGAGGTTGGCATCTGCTAGCAGTGCCCACCAGCAAGCCTGAGATGGAGCAGGGCTTGCAGATGCCGTTTCCTCATCTCTGCTTCCCAGGGACCGGCAAATAAGAGTTTTGACAGCCTGGAAGGGAACGACGGCGGGAAGGAGGTGCTTTGGTAGATCCTTTCAGCACGTTGCACTTGCAGCACTCGCCGCCTGGCATGTTCCTTCTCTGCAGCTGATTTCTCAGTCGCATTTTCTTCATGGTCCTAATTTATCTTAGCGCTTCCTTCTCGTTCTCTAAGGAAATGCCCTTCAGCATCTGCAATTTGTCCTACCAACCTTTGTAGCTCCTGAAGGAAAGAAGTAATTTAATAGTTCACCTGCATCTCCTTCTCCCCTTAATCCATAGCTTCAGAGATTCTCTAACAGCTTTCACCAATGCATGATAAAATCTCCCTTCATTGTTTTAAACCCTCTAATCTTTCTAATTGTTCCTGGTTTGCAGGTATCGGTGGTGTCCCTGCCTGTCCCGGGGATGGCAGTTCTCTCCCTTGCGCCGCTCACATTTCAGGCCCTTCATTATTTTGGACGTGGAGCTTTTTCTGTTGGCTCCTTTCTTTTATTCCCACCCGTCTTCCCCACCTTGTTTCAAAACCTCACGGGTCTCAGCAGCCTGGATTTCGGAGCCTCTCTGTCTCCCATCGGAAACCCAAGAAGACCACACGCTTCCTGGACCCAAGCAAGCACCTTGGGATCAGCCGAGAGCCATGGCTTCTCCTTTTCTTCCATCTCTTGTTCATTTTCTATGCTAGCAGCCAAAGTCTTTTGGGTCCAGGCCCTATTTCATCCCACCAAACGGAGGCAGCACGGTTTGTCCCTGACGAGCTCTGACCCATGATGCTGATCCCCCTCCCAGTCCCGTTGCCTTCATCCATCCCACGGACCATCTCACATGTCCACAGGTTCAGCTTCATCCTTGCTTATCCAGGTCTCCAGGCACAGGAGCTTGCTCATGGGAAGGACCAGCCCTTTGGCAGTGCTTGAACGATGTCCCGTGGGCAGCTCTTTGTGCCAGCAGCCACGCATGACACCTGCTTGTCTTAATATTGCTTCTGCAACACATCTGGAGGAGCTGAGGGCTTGAAGTCTCGAAGTGAAGGACTGTCCCGGGGGAGCCGCTCCAGGCTGGGTTTGGGAACCTCTTATGTCCCGTCTGGTGCAGGGGGTAGGTGTGGGGGTCTGCTGCCGCAGCCGGCAGGACAGGCTCCGAGAGCATCACTGCTCGCTCCACAGCAGGCTCTACAGTCGCAGCTGATGTAACTAACTCCTTGCTGACAGCACGGTCCGTGTTACCGGGCTGCCACCCACTGCAGACAGCGCTGGTGATCGCCTTTAAATAAAATACTGGGCTTCAAGTCACTGCTTTGGCTTGTGCTTTCAATCAAATGACAAAGACGATGGTGGTTTTTTTTTTTTTTTCTCTTCTCAAACAGGGAGCTTATTATACCCAGCCAGTGTACGCGGCACAGCCTCACGTTATCCATCACACCACCGTGGTTCAGCCCAACAGCATCCCATCGGCCATCTATCCGGCCCCGGTCGCTGCGCCCAGGACCAACGGTGTGGCCATGGGGATGGTCGCTGGGACCACCATGGCAATGTCAGCAGGTAAGAGGGAAAAAATCTTTCCATGTTCTGAGCCGTAGTTTCATCTCTCAGGTGGGACATATCCAAACAACCTGTGCAGGAGACTTGTCCTGGACGAAAAACTCGCTGTGCATCCCATGTGCTGCCTGCAGCCTTGCAGGCTGTATCTGGCAAGTGGCTGCAGAAGCGCCTTGCACACAGCTAATTGCAGCTTCGTCTGCTAGTTTTGCTTGCTGATTACCGCTCCTTTGCAGGCAAAAATCAATTAATTTGCTCCTGATACTGATCTAACTCAGTTTTTAGGTTAGCAGAGGAGACCTTTCATTTGGCTCACTCTAGAGGGACGCACTCTTGCATCCTTAAATACATTGTTCTTTCCTCTGTCTGTTCCATAAGTAGAGGAATAACCAGGTTTGTCCATCTTCAAATACCATTGCATTTCTATCCTCAAGTTCGTTTTTTAGGATACCTACGGTCTTGCTTTCATTTTACGAAATGAACATTAACCTTGGTTTATGTATCCCAAATCCTCTGCATTTTATGTGCAGGATTGCTTCAAACTGCAATTAACTGATAGCACATTAAGTAAGGATATGGGCTGGTTTTATTTTTTCCAAAGCCTGTATTTCTCTCATTAACATTTCTTAGGGTTGTATATTGAATTATGCCAAGAAATGCATCATTCATCCTTTTGCATCTGCATTAGCTGTGAAATAGGACTTTGTTATGGGACGCAATCCCTGGTACAAGCAGAGGTATTGAAGCCTGCGTATGACAAGAACCACTCTGAGAGATTTACTGTTGCTTATACTGAGAAGTGGATAATGTAATTAATGCACGTGGGATGTCCTAAAATTTCATTAGTAGCATTTGTAGAGAGATACCCAGAAACTGAGAAATCGTTGCAAGCACCCAGTTACTCCCAGAACGGAGTAGTTTGGGGCTGTATTCTCCCTCCCCATGTTTGCTGAAGGCATTGTGCAAATTCTTACCTAAAACCCCTCTGTGTATCAGCTGCAGACTAAAGAAAAGAGGCTGCACTGGGCAGTCCCTTTGCTTCATGGCTGGGAGAGGATTTCTCCTTCTGCTGCATCCCAAGGCTCTTGGCTCTGTGGGTTTAAATGAAGCAAAAGAGCTCCACTGCCCTTAGGAGATGAGTGGCAAAGCTCATCTGAATTTTCCCTGGAAGGTCCGGGTTTTTTCTCATCTCCTTTTGCAACCCTCATCCCTTCCAGTTTGGTCCTTGGATGTTTCAGCTTGCTGCAGTGATCTGCTGTTGCAGTTTAGCCCGGTGCCTTCAGCAGGTGGAAGATGTCAGCCGCTAGCCGCTAGCTCTGCTGCTGCTCTTTTAGGGACAAGGAAAATTGGAAAAAGATAAGTTAAGAGCCCAAAGTAGCATGGAAAATATGGTGGAGCTTCAGATGGGTTTATTCCATTCATGGTGCTGGCTGATACCAACTGCATGAGTCAAATGCCTTCGATTCAGGTCTCACAGGCAGAATAATATTTGGGAGAACTGAAGAAAGAAAAAAAAGGGAGCTGATGCTGTGCCTGCCCCTCGGATGCGGTCTGCAGCATCGTACCCTCAGGCTACCGCTCCCCTGATGGAGCTCTCAGCCTTGCTAAATATTTCTCTATGCCGTTGCAGGAACCTTGTTGACCACCCCACAACACACCGCCATCGGAGCACATCCAGTTTCCGTGCCAACGTACAGGGCTCAAGGAACCCCCACCTACAGCTACGTACCTCCACACTGGTAAACCCACTGGCCAATTCATGTAAGTGCTGCCTTTACTGGTCTTGCTCTGCCCTTGTCGATAATTAGCCACCGAGCACCGCTGTCGCTTCTCTCCTTCCTACAAAGCTGCTGAATCTCTTTGTCCGGGCGATGCTGACTCCAGAAGAGCCATTTAGCACTGCTCCCCAGCAGGGATAGCTGCATCGCGCGCTGTCATGGGGCTACGGAGGGTGTTGGCAAAGCACGGCGTACCTTGACCTGACATCTTGCTGCTCGGTGCATGCAAGGCTTTACCAGCGACCTCAGTGGCATCAAGCCACTTTGAGTGCAGTCGGGCACTGTGAGGGTGGGAATTGTCATGCCTTAAGGTTTTGGATGCATCGCGCTCTTTCATAAAATCACAGAATGGTTTGGGTTGGAAGGGATCTTAAAGATCATCTCGTTCCAACCCCCCGCCACGGGCAGGGACACCTTCCACTAGACCAGGTTGCTCAAAGCCCCATCCAGCCTGGCCTTGAACACTTCCAGGGATGGGGCATCACCCACCTCTCTGGGCAACCTGCTCCAGTCTCACCTCCCTCATAGTAAAGAATTTCTTCCTAATATCTAATCTAAATCTACCCTCTTTCAGTTTAAAACCATTACCCTCGTCCTATCACTACACTTCCTGATAAAGACTCCTCCCCATCTTCGGCATCACTTGAATATGTTTGTTTTTTTTCCCTGCTAAAACACGCTGGGAGATCATCCTGTTCATTACCACCGGGGTTGCATGCAGCTGCCTGCACCCTGCCTGTTCATTAGCACCGGGGCTGCGTGCAGCTGCCTGGTACCAGCTGCAGGTTCGTGTCCTGCTAAGGATCCCAGAAATCCCAGCTGCTTGTTTAAACGCCCTCTGCGTGTTGCTGGAGCCCTTGGTCCATCATGCCCAATTAACGGGCAACGCAGCTGATGGGAACGCACGATTCTGCACGGGGAGGCAGCGCAGAGCTCATCCAGCCCAGGGGGTTATCTGAAATCTCTCCTTGCTGTATACATTACGCTGGGCTAATCCTGCCCGTGACAAATTGTTGTGCAATTAGCAGAGAGCATCCCATCTGCATATTTTTAATCCTGTGCATTGGATATTGCCGGCGAGCTGCTGCTTTCTCAGCTCTGTGCCCAAGAAATTGCCCGCAGAGCGGTGCGAGGGATGGTTAAATCCCGTATGCATCAGCTATACGTGCTGCGCACAGTGCAGGGGTGCAGAGGAGAGGAGAACAGCCCTCTCTGATCCTGCACCGCTTGCTTCTAACTCCTTATTTTTAATATGTTTGCTCTCTTCCAGATCCGGAGTCAAACATTGTATGCAACTACACAAGTCTTACATCGGTGCTGTGGCCGCTGTACTGCAGCACCTCGTCTGTTTGCAAGAACAAAAGAAAAAAAAAAAGTGCAAGGGTCACTTTATGCATTCTTTAGTGGTTTTTGTAAAAGCTGCTTTTTCTAATCTTCTGCCTCTTTTTTTTTTTTTTCCTCTCCCCCTTCCTCCTCCCCAACCCACATAAATTGTGTAACACACATACTGACACTGAGCAATAGTAAAGTTCTCTCTTTGGTCCTATCATTTGAAAGCTCAGAATATTCACTTTTCCAGCATTGCCCAGCTGAGTGGTGCAAAGATCCCCCACTTCTTGTTTGTTTGGGTTCTTTTTGTTATTTTTCTGTTGTTGTTGTTGTTGACAAGAGCCTAGATTTTCTTTGGCTAGTGAGAGTGGTTGATGTTCAGGGTACTATGTGAAAAGCACAGCGCTGGTAGGCAGGCTTATTCCGATTTGGTTTGGGTATTTTTAGTTGAATAATATAAATTATTTAATCTTCCATAACATATTACAAGAAAATTGGTGTCTTCCAGATAGCTGTCGTGATAGATTATAAATGCATTATCTGCAGTGAAATTCTGAACTCATCCCTTCTTTTGTAGGAGTAAGAGAATATAAATATAATTAGCGATGTAACACACTTGTCTTAGGAAGTAGGAGGACTGGTCACCATCGGGTCTTTGGTCTGCTTTTTCCAACTGGGCAAACGGATCTTGCGTGATGGGAAGAGAGCAGCGGAGAAACACATGCCCTGGTAGCATCTTGAACCTCTTGGGAAAACGAGATGCTCCCCACAGCCGTGTCCTGGGGCTCCGTGAGGGAGAAGGCAGCTCCTTCCTTGCGTGGCTACCGTTTGCAGGCAGAGGTGTGCCGGGCGGCTGTTGAAGGAAGCGAGGAGATGTCCAAGGGTTGGTCTGAAGAGCTTCTCCAGGTCCAGGGGTTGGTCTGAAGAGCTTCTCCAGAGTCTGGTGGTGTGGGGAAAGAGGGCGGCTGGTTGATGGAGAAGAGTCTTTGAGGCAGGGCGAGGGGGGAAAATGGGTGGCTTCACCTTGCACCCATGTCGTTGGCAGGGCTGAGACCAAACTGCGACGCCTCCGTGGCAAACGAGGTGCTCCCCCCGCCATTCTTTGGGTTACAGCTGGGCTCGGAAACTTCCAGGAGAAATGTTCATCCAAGCACAAATCCCAGCACCATAGAGAAAGGCCGGAGAGGGGGATGATGTCTGGCTGCTCTGCTTGGCGAGTGGGGAGAAGTGGGGGGAAGAGGAAGCAATAGCAATAAACACGTCGCCTTCCTCACGGGAAGGCACCTGAGAAAAGGTGAGAGCAAGGAAGGTGATCCACAGTTGATGTGGACCGGGCTGGGAGATAACGGGCATGCAGGGGCTGTAGGCACAGGGGTAATTTCTGGGGGTTTTGGCTTACCCAAGGGCAGAAGAACGAGAAGCCAACTGCAGCCGGTGACATCCCACCTCGGGGTGCCCAAGTAGAGCAATAAGTTGTCTCGAGGGCAGCAGAGAGAGAGTTCGTATTTGCAGACAATGCTTGCGGCCAGTTTATTTTTAAATCCTTATCACTAAACCCAGCATAGAAACAAGGCTTTTCTTCTTTTTTTTTTTCCTAAGACAAAATATATTGTTGGGTTTTGATTTTTCCCTCAAGTGTGCCAAAAGAGTTACATTCACTTGGTGGCGTGTTTGCAACTCTCACGTCTCTTGGGCTCCGAGGTTGTCACAACGGACCAAATCCAGAGCCTTTAAAGAAGTCGGGATAGGAGATGTGGATGGGAATCCCTCCTGGCACTGCCTGGCATGGGTTTCCAACCCATGCATGGTGTTGAGTCAATGCCCAGATGTCTCTGCTGGTCGCTCTGCTTTGGTCATACCTGGATCACATCTCCAGATGGAGGTGAGGGCAGTGGAGACCAACACTGGAGGGTCACCTTGACCAGGACACGGTGTAGAGGTTGGACTGGAGGGTCCTTCAGAAGAGCAAGGTGACCAGTTGTTGGCACCTGAGTGAGACCTCCTTGCTCTTGGTGGTGTCTCCCAGCTTGGCTTCTGCTGCCATTGGGAGGAGCTACTGGAGCTCATTCCCATGAGCACGGTCCAAATGGGGAGAAACAAGCTTGGGGACCCAAGAGGACTTGTCCTACCACTGGTTGGTCCAGGGTGGTTTGTCGGGTGTTGGCACCGGCTCTTCTGTATGGGGGTCATTTGATTGGTTCTGCTGGTTTTAAAGAAAAATCTAGCAAAGTTCTGGTTGACCTTCCCAACCTCAAGGAGAACAAAGTGGGTGAAGACTGAACACCAATGCTGTGGGGTGGGGAAGGTGAATTTCTCCCATGTTGCACTTTGGGTTTGTATAAAAGAAAAAAAAAAAGAGTAGATAATCAGAGAGTTGCCCCATTCAGCTTGGCAAAGCCAAGAGTTAGCACATAAAAAGCAACGGGACATTTGGAAATAACAATACTACATCATCCTTCCACTGTTTGTAGCATGCTACAGTTAAACCTGGGCCAAAAAAAACCCAAAAAACCCCCAATAGATCACAGGAATTGAAGATCTCTGAAATACCTTTTTTTGCTCTCAATGTTGATTTCTTGTTATGTATTAGGAGCTGTCTGTGAGCATTGAAACACATAGGATAGAGTAAGCTCTAGCCAATGTAACGGCACTGCGACTTGCAGGGTCCAAGGAGCTTTGTTATCACACCCCAGGCTCTGCAGAGGAGGACCTTCCCAGCAGACACTGTCCTACCACTGGCCTAGGCTCCCTTCACCCTTAACTGCTTTAGGAACAACTGCTAAAATTTTGGCCCACGGCTAGGAAGGAGATGCTGGGCTTTCTCCTGAAAGGAAAGAAAACACTGAAGGTGGGGTAGAAAGCTCCAGGAGCTGAGCATGGAGGGTCACTCAGTGTTACCACTAATGAGATCTGACATGGGACGGTTTAGTGTTAATTCCTTCGCTTGGATCAATAGCAGATCTGCTGCTCCTTATCCCGTTCTGCCCAGCAGAAATACTCGTTAACTGAACCAGGATGTGAAGAGGTGGAATACTCGCCGTCTGTTGGGCGAGAGGCTTCGGTGAGCACATTTGGCAATGGGTGTTGGGTTTAGGCTTGAACCACTGCATGGCTCTGGGGCCACCATGTGGCTCTGGGGCCACCACATGGCTCCAGGCTTGGGTAGCTCCTTCCCAAGGTGGCTTCATGGGGCCGTGGTGGTGGAGAGATGCTCCCTGCCACCGTGTGGGGATGGGGGGCTTGATGTCCCCCCCGGCTCATGCCAGCAGTGACCTGCAGCCCTGTCCCCTTCCCTGTGGAGGGACGTGGTTTTTCGGCTAGATGGAAGGATGGGAGGAAAGCCCATGATCCCAAGCCCTTTCCTTGGCCAAGTCATGGCTTAAGTGAAGGTCCTGGGGTGTCACAGCCTGGTGGGGGACTCCCTTGGGCAAGGGGGGAACATTGATGGAGGCCACCAGCTTCTCAAATATTTCACTCCAACAAAGCTTTGCCGACATCGGTTAAGGAAAAGGTTTCCCATGGTGAAGGATCACACTGGGTAGTAACAGGGAAGAGCAGGAGGGGTTAAACCACCCTTAGCCAAGTGTCTCAGAGATTAAAATTCCAGCTAAAGAGGAAGGAAAATAACTCTCAAACCGCTGTTATGACCATTAACCCATCTCTGCCGTTATCTTTGCTTTAAAACATGAGCTGTAATAATACAAGATCTGGGGCGGGGGGAAGCACATAAATAGTGGTGGTGGCCCCCAACACGAGCGAGCTCCTTGGAGCCTGTACCCATCACGCCTCCAAGCGGCTGAACCCTCCGGGTGAGGATTTGTTCCTGTATTTTATGAATAATAATTACCCAGTCCAGCTTTTTTGCAGTTTCAGGATCTAATTATCATGAAGTGTTAGTTAAGGGGTTTGTTTTAATGATGGATGTTTCAGAGTATCAGGGTTTTTTTCTCCCAGCCTCCGGCATCTCGCTGAATATGGTCCTTCCTGGAGAGACACCCCCGCTTTGCCATCCCCTCCCTCCTCTCCTGCATCCCGGCGGCAGATACGTCCCCGTGGGGGATTTGGGATGATGCGATCCCTGGCCGGAGGGCATGAAATCACATCTTACTTTCTTAGAGGGAGAAAAAACACATTTGGGGGGTTTATTTTCAATAGGAAAACCCAACCAGCCGACAACAGCAATAAGAGCCGCTGGATACCCGTTAATCCAGGGGTTTTGTTTTGGTTTTTTTCAATTGTCAGTATTTTCAGGCCCTCCATCTATCATCCCTGAAACACGGCGACCCTCTGCCCATCTTCCCTTCGCTTTCCCGCGGGTGCCGAGCTGGCTCCTGAGCCCGTCGGGCTGCCAGCAGGATCAGGCTCCAGATATTTTGTCTGCCGTGTGCTAGCATTCCCATAGGGAAAAAGGAAAATAAAGCCTGTTAAGGAGCTTGGGCGGGAGAAGAGCTTGGAAAAGGCATTTTTCTGGCGTGTTGCACCATGGCGCTCACAGATTCACCAGTAATCGGGTAAAATAACCTCTTACAGGGATGTTTGCAAAGAAGGAATAGCAAAATATGTGGTTTAGTGGCAGCAATTCCCAGTTAGAAACACTCAATTTTGCTGTTTGTAGGGAAAAAATCCTGATGCAACGCAGCCACCTGCAGCATCACTGCATATTCCTGCAAGGGATGGAACTGGGTGAGCTGGGTTTTTTTCCCCAGGCGAAGCAGGTTCAGGATCAGGGCGCTGGGTGGGGAGAGATTTGTAGGGTCGGCAGCCATTGGGAAGCACAGCAAGGAAGGGAAAATGAGACAGCGGGGTGCAGGATCGCACCCAAACCCTCCCACTCCCATAGCACGGAGCAAACCCATGCCGTGCTCCTACCCCTCTTTCTATGTAATTAATTTTTTTTAATTCATTTTGACCACCAGGCCAGCTCATTTTTAAATATTATTGGACCTCTTAAGCAAAAACAGATTTAAAAAAAAACAAACCAAAAAAACCATGAAAAATAATTAAAACCAAGAGTAACCATGTCTTCCAAGTCTAAGTCTCAAAGGTGTGTAGGGAACATGGCCTTGAACTGATGCCCTGGAAAGCCCCACAGCCTCGGTTTGTCCATCTGATGTGTAAATTTGGGGTTGTTTTTTTTTCCTGTTTGTTTTCTGTTCTGGTTTTGGTTCTGAAGATCAGGTCGTGATCTCCCTGACAGATTTCAGCCAAGAGTTTGTAACTGTACGATATTTACTGTAAGATGTAGAACATTCAATAACTATTAAAATGTTTCCAAAAAAAAAAAAAAAATAAATAAAAGAGCCCGAGAGGGTTTGGTGGTTGGTTTTTTGGCGCGGTGATGTGGTGGGGAAGTGAATGGGACCAGCCATAAACCCATTTCTAGGTTGGTGGTGGAGCTTGATGGTCTCCAACCCAACCTTGGGTGGGTTGTCCCAACATGGCCAAGCCAATGTGATCCTATAGGAACAGCTCCTATGGAAAAGTGGAGTGCGTGATCTTCACGATGAGCAGAGCATCACTACCACGTCCTCCTGGGCTGATTGAGACTTTGGCTAGAGGAGATGTAGATGCAGGAAACCAGCTTTGGCCAGAGCAACCATGCATGCCCCAGTTGGGTTGTTTGTAGGGTGGGAGCTGTCCCACGATCCAGACACTGTCATTAGCTTGTGGTGTTAAGTGCTAGCACCTGGTGATGGAGGGAAATCAAGAGCCCACGATTTTCCTGGAGAGGCTTCAGTTCAACAGCCCCAGAAGGTGACTGAGAAATGGCATCCTGACCGCGCGATGTCCTCCATTGCACGGTGCCTCCAACGGAGCCGTGCTCCGGCGTCACGGCTCCTGGAGATGCTCTCCATCAGGCCACCACGCCATGGCCACCACCATCGGCGTCACGGCTCCTGGAGATGCTCTCCATCAGGCCACCATGCTGTGGCCACCACCGGACCTCGGGGACAGGGAATCCTTCTCACCAGCCGGGCAAGATGTTGGATCTGCCGTGCTGCCGGTGGACACCTTGGTGGCAGGAGCAGAAGCCAAGCTGCCACCTCCAGCACTTCGTGGCTCCAAGCGGGACTGGCTTTCATGCGGTGCCCAACGTCCTCCATCCCCGCCGTGGGGGTCTTTGTGGGTGTCACCGTCCCCCCGAGGCAGCCCCCAGGGCAGGTGCTAGCTGTGGAGGACAAGGGATGGACCACGTCTCCGGGTGAGGCTGGATCGGGTCCTTTACACCACCCAAGGTGGCAGGAGCCACTCGGTGTCACTCCCTGGGCCAACGTCCACGGTGGCCGTCACCACCCAAGGGTACCCCACGTTGGAGAGGACAACTCCTCCTGCTAAGGGCAGCCACCCAGGTTGTCCCCACACCCCCAGCAGCTGGTCCAGGACCCCCCCCCCATAAGGATGCTGAGACCCTGCAGGATTTGGCCACGGGCTTAGCAGGGTCAAGGTGCCCCCCAGACGGTTGGGGTGACAGGAGCTGGAAGGGACACGGTGTCCGGGATGGCCCCTGAGGGTGCTGGGGGGGGAGACACACACGCTGCAGTGAACGTTAATCATCACTGTCACGAGCTGGGTGGGCTCAGCTGGGCAGAGGCGAAGGCAGGGCCGGCAGCTGCCGAGGCTCCGGCCCCCCGGTGTGGGGTGACCTCGCGTCCCCGTGGGCTGGCTGCATGCGTGTGCAGGCGTGTGCGTACGTGCCCGTGCACACGGGTGTGCATGCAGAGGTGGGTTTGCACGCGCGTTTATGCGCGCCTCTGTCCACGTGTGTGTGCAGGTGCAGCGGGGGGGGGTGGGCGCACACTCGCAGAGCTCCATGTGCAAGTGTGGGTGCGTTTGCACGCATGTGCGACTGCATGCGTGCACGCAAGTACATATGTGCATGTGAACACATGTATGCACACAGAGGCGGGTTTGCATGTGCACGTGCACATGTTCAGCCGTGCGTATGTTTGTATCTGCAGCAGTGTGTGAACAGGTCGCACGTCTCTGTGTGTGTATGCACACTTACAGAGCTCCACGTGCATGCCTGCATACGTGTAGGACTGCATACACGTATGTGCATGTACATATCTGTACGCATGTATGCATGCAGAGGTGGGTTTGCGTGTGCATTTATGCACATGTTCATCCATGCATTAGGTGTGTGGCAGTGTGTGAACATGTGCGTGTCTCTGCGTGTGTGCGTATGTGGATGCATACTTACGGAGCTCCATGTGCAAGCGTGGGTGTGTTTGCATGCGTGTGTGACCGCATACGTGTGTGTGCGTGCACGTGGGTGCATGTGTTTGTGTATCTGTACAGAGGTGGGTTTGCACATGCGTTTACGTACATGTCCCTCCGTGCATCCGTTTGTGTGCGTGTGCAGCACGGCGTGAACAAGCGCACGTGTGCACGTCTGTGTGTGTGCACGTGTATACACGCTTGCAGAGCCCCAGGTGCGTGTTTGCGTGCATGTGCATACGTGCACACGTGTATATGTGCGTGCAGAGGTGCGCGTGCATGTGCAGCGATGCGCACACGCCTACACGCGTGCGTGCTCACGTTAACACGCGTGCACATGGACATCTCCGTGCGCAGGCGCTCGTGCCCGCCAGCGTGACCAGGTGCAGCAGCGCCTGATGCAGGGGCGGCGGGGGGGGGGGGATGCGCGTGTGCGGGGGCACGTGCGCCCGTGCAGCTGCCCGTGAGTCACCCAGCAGCCCCCCGGCCGTGTCACCCCGTGCCAGGCCCCGCCGCGAACCCGCAGCGCCCCGCGGCGTGTGACACCCCCTCCGTCCTGCCTCGGTGTCCCCTCCGTCCCAGTCTAGGCATGCCTATAGGGGGGCGTGTATAGGTGCGTGCACATATGTAAGCGCACGTACACATACACGTAGCCTTTTGTGCCTATATGGGTGTACGCCTATACACGTAAGTGTATGCAAATGTGTTGTATAGGGGTGTATGGGCATTTGCATATGTGTTTTTAGCGTGCTATAGGGGTGTACATAGGTGTAGCTGTCTGCGAGTGTGCAGATACATAGGGGACGAGGGTATATTAAAGCGCTGGCTGCTGCAGAACACCCCCTTGCACCAGCACCCACCCCTGCACCCTCATCAGCACCCACTCCACAACCCCCTATAGCACCTTAAATGGGGGGGGAAGGGGAGGGACTCACCAAACCCCTTCAGGCTCAATTTTTAAAGTATTTTTTCAAGCCTCCCAGCTGCTGGAAGAGGCCTGGGGGTGATAGGCTGCTCTGTCCTCACAAATCACCAGATGCCCTCATTAGGCTTCAGAGTTAACGTTCTATTCCCCAGCCTCCTGAAGCCCCCATTTTCCGCCAGGAAGGACCCCCCCCTAGGGGCTCCCCACCACCCTCCCTCCGCACCCCTTCACCTCGGGGGGGCCGTCGATGCTTTTCAACCACGGGGGCCGCATCCCGCTACCGGCAGGGAGGGGACCGCGGGGGGGTTCACCCCCTGCCTCGCTCCTCATCTCGGGGATCCGGGACACTCGAAACCTGTTGGGGGGGGGGTATCACATCAGCCTGTCCCCACCCTGGCTGGGGCGGGGGGGGGAGGACACACACGCTGCAGGGGGGGGGGGTCCCCGCTTACCTGCCGATGGAGAGGATGGTGACCTCACTGGGACGACCCCCGGGTTTGGGGACCTTGGTGGCACCGAGCGATGGCAACACCTCGGGCCACTTCTTCTGGCTGCAGCGGGCGCACGGGGCCGGACCCTGCACCGTGTGGAGGTGCTGCTGGTGCCGGCAGGCGAGGGGAAACTGAGGCAGGAGGTACAGCCTGGGAAGAAAGGGGGGGGGAGATACCGTCAGCAGGGGGTTGGTCCCACCATGAGGGGGTCCTCGGTGCACCTGGGAGGTGGGGGGGGGGGGGAGGGTCTTACTTATTTGGGGGGGTGCAGCCCGGTGGTGGCATCGGCTGTTGGCCGTGATGCTCCTTCAGCAGCTCCTCCAGCGCCGCAGCGTTTTCTATGGGTGGGGGGAGATCATGGGGGGGGGGGGGTCACAGGTGTCCGGCCCGTGTCACACTCCTCCCCCCCCAGGGACCCCCCCCGACCTTTCTTCTCGGTGATCAACCGCACCAGCACCCCGATGGTGTCCTCGTTGGCATCCTCCAGCTGGTAGATGGAGCTGGGACCTGGAAGCAGAAGTTTTGGGGACTCCGTGATGGGGGATAAACACCCCCCCCCCCCCCCCGCCCACCAAGGATGAGCAGGATGCCCTGGGACGATGAAGACCAGAAGCCACGGGGATGGGCTGAGCGAGGGGAGACGGACACGGGATCGCCGAAAGGTGTCCGCGGCACAACCGGAGCTCACCGGTGCCGCCGGGCTGGGGGTCCTTGCCGGCGGTGCAGTGGTAACCCTTCTTCTTCAGCAGGTTGCAGACCAGGATGCCCAACAACCCCATGGCGCAGAAGACGGGGACGATGGTCAGCACGGCCGCCTGCGCCGCCGCCGCCTCCTCCTCCTCCTCCTCTTCCTCACCCATCAGGGTCACCCACGTCCTGTTGGTCCCCGACGGCCGGCCCAGCGTTTCGGGGCTGCGGGCTCGCCGCCGGCCTGGGGAGGGGAAGCACCGGATCAGCCTCAGAGAAGGGTTTTGTTGGGATTAAATCCCGTTTTCCCAGGAGCCCCGCTGCAGGGTTGGCGCCCGGGGAAGCAGAAGCCACTCGTGTCACGAGCGGAGACGTTCTCAGCTGCCACAATCCCGGCAGGACGTCACGTCTCGTCTCGAGGGGGACGCATCCTGCGGCGTATCCCCGGGGCGAACGCCGGCACGGGCTTTTTCGGCACCCACGGAACCGGGGTGACGCCTCCAGCCCGAGCACCCACCTGGGCACCCCGGGGTGCTGCGGGGAGCATCGGCGCAGGGCAGACACCGGCCCCGGGGCTCCCTCTCCCCTTCAGGGCTGTAAAACCTGCGGGGTGGGAGGGGAGGGTCAGGATACGGCCCACGAGCGGCTTCGGGGCTGGGGGTTTGCGGCATTTTTCTCCCCCCGCCTCCAAGGGCTGGGCTCACCCCGGCAGGCAGGCTCCGCAGCGGCTGTCGGTCATCGCCGTTCCCGGTGCCACCAGGATCCTGTTCCCGGCTCGGCAGCGGGTGTGAGCGGAGCAGGATATGTCCCCCGGTGAGAAGGTGCCGGGGGGACAAGCTCGACACGTCCCCACCGGACCCTGCGCCGAGCTGCACGTCTGCACGGAGGGAAAAGGGAGGTGAGCGATGGCCGCATCCTGTGCCTTCCCTCCGGGGTGGATGTGCCACGGGTGGGCACGGCTTACCCCGGCGGGCTCCTCTCCGGGTGGGCATCCCGGCGTCCCGTGCTCACGGGGTCCGCAGCTCCCGGCCCCCACGCCGGGTCCGCTCAGCACCTGCGGAAAGAGCGGTGCTCAGCGCCGGCTGCTCCGGCTTTCCCGCTGCTCCGGCTCTCCCGCTGCTCCGAGGCCTGCGCCGGCAGCGATGCGGCTCCGGTGCAGGGGATACGGCAGAGTTGAACCCATCACAAGCGATGTGATGGATGCAAAACTCTCACATGGACCATGGCAGACGCAAACACGTCACAAGCGACGCGATGGATGCAAGCTCATTGCATGCACAGTGGCGGATGCCGACGTGTCACAAGCGATGCGACGGGTGCAATCCTATTGCACGCTCTACGGCCAGTGCAAACCCATCACCAGTGACGCGATGGATGCAAACCCATCGCATGATGGATGCAAACCCATCGCATGTGCCATGACAGATACAAACCCATCATCAGTGACATGATGGGTGCAAACCCGCTGCAGGCACCACAGCAGATGCAAACCCATCACAAGTAACGTGATGGATGCAAACCCGTCCCATGCACCGCGGCGTATACAAACCCATCAACGATGATGTGATGGATCCAAATGCATTGCATGCACCGTGGCGGATACCGACCTGTCACGAGGGATGCGACAGATGCAATCCCATCGCGTGCACCGCGGCCGATGCAAACCCATCACCAGCGACACGATGGTGGCAAACTCACCACGGGCGATGCAAACCCACCGATGGGTACCTGCACGGCCCATCCCAGGAGCATCTCCCAGACGTGGGACAACACGGTGGCCCCAGAGGGAGCGGTGGGGGAGAAGCCGCATTCCCTATCAGCCCCTGCCCTGGAAGAAGCTTTGGCAAAGGATAGAAAAGGAGGAGGAAGAATTTTTCAGGAAAAAATTCCCCCTGGACCCAAATTAAGCATCACCCCAGGGCTGAGCTGCTGCAGGTTTGTGAGAGAAACATTTTGGGGTGCCCTATTGTGGCTGTGGCGTGTTGATGCCGGGATGGGTTTGAGCATCGGAGGAGCCGAAAGTAGAGATGCAGAGGGATGGGATGGGATGGGTGAGGCCGTACTCACCCCCAGGACGGTGACGAGCCACCAGCGCATCCCGCTCCTCTTCATCGCTGGGGGAGACCTGCCCAAGGGGGAGCACCGGGGTCACCATCTGGGAAAAATCCTGACAGAGAAGCAATTTGGGGGGCCTTATTCCCCCCACGGGGATGCTCCAAGGAACCTGGCCTAAACAAGTCCTACACCATCCCCCAAAAAGTTTTGTTAGTGGTTTTGTGGGATGACCAGCATCACCCCCTTCCCTCGCAGATCCCAACTCCATCCCGAACCGGAGAGGGACCAACCCTGTAGCGCAGTCAGGACCAACGGTGCAAGGAGCAGGGGAAGGAGCAGATGATGCTAAACACCATTAAATAAAGGTTCTTCCTGCTCAGGAGGAAATCCTTATGCATCTGCCACAAGGAAATGAAGTAATTAAAAGAAAAAAAAAATTAAAATCAAGTGAAACAAAAGGTGTTTCCCACAGGCTCATCCCCCCTCTCCGGGCTCAGCAATTAGTTGTTAAAATTAAAATAAACGCTGACAGCACAGAGGAAGGGAGGAAAAAATAAATAATAACCCAAACCCGGATCCAGCCTCCGCCACCCGCATGGAAATTCCCCCGGTCATCACGGTCCCACGAGAGCCACGCCAGAGCTTCGTTACAGCCTTTGCCTGACGAGTTTCTCCTAATTAGTGGCCAGCACCAACAGTCTGAGATGCAGCTAATTAAACTCAGGAGGGGAGATGCTGGGGGCTGAGTGGGGCAGAGCCGGGTAATTGTAGGATGTGGGTTGGGGCATGACCCAAAATGAGCATCCTCTGTGCTCCAGTTCTTCCCAGTAGCTCCCAGTAAGGGAGCACCCCATCGGGGTGCCAGCATAAAGCCAACCAGCCCTTCTGCCCTTCTGAGGGGCTGCACCCCCAAACCAAGACCCCTCAAGCCCCATCTTCACTAGCACCATCCATCCGTGCCAAGCTGGGACCCCATGATTTTTGGGGGGGCTAAGCCAGCTGCCACCATCACCCCGGCCAGCCTGAGCCCCACCACGTGCCACCTCCCCGCCAAGCATCGTCCCAGGGCGATGGCATCCCACAGGGACACATCCCGAATCCCCCTGGGACTCGGGATGTGCCCCTCAATCGTGTAGGAAGGGTGAAACCGGTACAAGTCCTCCATCCTGTAAGCCAGCGCTAATAAAACTCAAGTTTAAGCCTAACGTGAAGCATTTTAATCCTTCGGGGTGATGGTATTTAAGCTTTTAATAGCAGCACCTTAAGGACACCCCGAGATGTTTGGGGTGCTGCTCTGCTGGGGAAGGAGCCGCGATGGCCTTGGAAGGGGATGGGCAGGTCCCACCGTGGCCGGGGGACCACGAGCCGTGGCCGAGCGATGCCACGGGCCGGCAGAGCCCACGCATCCCAGGTTGCCGGAGCATCCCGGCTCATCATCTCAAGATAAATAGATTTAAACCCCACCAGGAACAGGGCTGGCCTCAGGTAAAGCAGATCTAAGGCCAAGCTTAATCCAAGGATTAAGGACATCTCTTAGATGACCAAGACCCCACCGCGGGGATGTAGGAGGTACAAGGACCCGGGGGGGGACCAGCTCCTGGTTATCACCGGAGCTTTGCCCAGTCATGGGCACCCCAGGACTGAGCGCCCGTTTTTGGGGGCAGCTCAGGGACCCCCCAGGTGGGGATGGGGGATGCAGGCATAAACCTACAGCTGGCGACGGGGGGATGCCCGGCTGCCCTGGCGCAGTGGAGAGAAGCCCTGAAGCTCCCTGGGCGAAACTTAAAAATAACATAATTTGCCCCCCAAGAACTAGAGGAAACCAAAAAATAACCCCACCAGTGCCAGACCCGGCTGCTTTTTGGGGACATCCCGACCTCCACCAGCCCCATACCCCACTTGGCCAGTGCATCGATGCAAACACACCGAGGAAGGCAACTTGGATTTGGTAACCCCCCCCAAATCCCACTGGATCACACAAGCCTTTTATTCCCAGCCCTTCCTCAATATAGCCTGTAACCCAAGGCTGCCCACTGGGATTCCAGCGAGGGCTTCCCCTCCTTATGGGGGAACAGGGTTTCGGCTGATGGCTCCTGCAGATAAATGGGGAAAAAAAAGGAGCAACTGTTTGGAAACACTTTGGGGAATGGCTCTCAGAGGCAGCTTGGGACAAGGGGGGGATTGTCCGGCAGACGGAGCAAAACTCAGCGTTATCGCATTCCCCCCGGGGCCCCATCAGAGCTGCGGGAACAACCAAACCATGGCAAAAATCCGATGTTAAAGTCAAATGATCCCAGAGGCATCGCCGTCAGGCAAAGAGCCCAGGCAGCGGCACGCTCCAGCCCCATTTTGGGGTACAGCCCCTCACCGCAGCATCCCGGCTGACGCAGGTATTTGGTTGGGAGCCCTGGGATTTTCCAGCTCCGGAAAAAAAAACCAACCTCAAAACAACAAAACAAAACACCAAACCCGACACAGCTCCTATCTCTTTTTCCAGGCAGCTGCTGCTCAGTTTTTCTTAACCTACTTTTTCCCCCTCTCCACCCTTTATTTTAACCTACATTCGCTCTGCAGCAGCCAGAGCCAGCACCGGGCTCTCCAACCACTGCACCCCACTTCAGAGTGGTGCTCCCCCCACACCCTGCTTAGGGATAAGGTCAAGGCAATACCCCCCCCCTTTTTTATTGCAAACAGGGGGATCCAGCACCCCAAAAAGCACCAACCCCCCCACTCCCTTGCACAGCCCAAACCCAGACACCCCCCCCCAAGGAGGGAATAACCCTTTAAGGAAAAGTAACCCGAGCCCGCCCCCCCCAGCTCGGGAAGGGGGTAACCCGGCCGGGGGGGGGTCCCCTTACCTGCCCCCCCCCCCGCCGCGGGGCCGCCCCGCTGCTCCTTCTTCCTCCTTATGAATGAAGCCGCCGGCGCGCTACTCCCGTACGCCCCGCCCCCTTTCCCTGACGTCACACGGCGGCGCTCCACCCCCGCCCCGCCCCGCCTCCCCGCGTCATCGCTGCGCCCTCGCTCGGCGGCTGGCCCCGCCCCCGGCCCCGCCCCCCCACACGGACAGCGCCACCTGCCGGGCGCGGCGGGAACTGCGGGCGGCTCGGAGGGGGGGATCGGGGGGGGAATTTGGGGGTGCTGGGCTTTATCCCAACCGCGGAGGGTTTTTTTTGGGGGGAAAGGGAAAAATAAGATGGCTGTGGTTTTTTTTTACCTACCGAGGAAAGGTTTTTTTTAAAAAAAAAAGGATTTTTTTTGCCTGGGGAGGGGACACACACACAGATGCTCCGCGGGGGCACCCATGGGTGCTGCACCCCGCTTTCCTACCTGCCCTATAGCGAACCCCATCTTGGCCTCACCCCCTCCCCAGGGGACAGTTTTCCTACACTGGGGACACCCCCGTTGCGGTCAGGCCTGGTGCTCCCTCCTTGCCCCCCCCCCGCCCCAGTACACCCCGGGGGCTGCTTTTGGGGTGACGTGGTCCCCAGGACAATGTCCCCCATTCCGGCTGTTTGTCCATGCATCATCCCTGGGTTGAGGGTTTCTTCCTCCCACCAGAGTCTTCATCACAGCCGGCATCATCGGGTGATGTCCCCAGCGATGGCCGATGGGTGGTGGGTGTCCATGTCCCCCCCCCAGCTGCACCCATCCTCACCCCATCCCTGTCCCCCCCCCCCCCCCCGAGGCGAAGGACGAGACCACGCTGGCTTCGTTCTGACACGGGTGACCTTTAATGACAAAGAGCCCCCAAAGGGACTGAAATTCCCATCCCCTCCCTTCCCCAAATATCCTCATCATCCCAATTATAACATCGCCCCCCCCCCCCCCGCCCCTTCCCAGGATGGACAGACGGACGTGGGACGGCAACATCCTCGTCACTCACCGTGGGGGTTGTCACCTCTCCCATGGGGACAACCGGGTGCCCAGGTCTGCGAGCACTGGCCTCGCCTGGACCCTGGGGTGAAAGCAGGAAAATGGGGGGGGAAAAAAGGGAAAATGGGGGAGGTTGGTCCAGGAAAAACTCATTTTTAGGGTCCCGACCACCGTCACCCCAATTTAGGGGCAGGGGGGACATCCCTGGTGTCAGGCTGGGGAATATGAAGAAGATGCTTGTTCTCATCCAGAAGACGCTTTGAACGTTGGTGGTGGCTTCATCCCACTCCCCAGGCTGTGAAACCCCACGGGAATCACAGAGATGGGTGGGGGACACCCCAATTTCCCACCCCCATCAGCTCCCCCCTCCACCAGTATCCCCCAGCTCCATCAGTGGGGTCCAGCTCTGCCTCGGGGCGATGAACCGGGAAGGTTTTAATCCCACAGCGACGTGATGATGTGCCTGACCCCCCCCCCCCCCCACCCCCCCCCCCAAATAAATAAGGATGTTTATATATATATAATATATATATATTTAAAACAAACGAACAAACAAACAGAGCTATCTGGGTGCTGGCGATGGAGCGAGCGGGTTAGCGGGAGGCCCGGGGCGGGGGGGACACCGCGGGCGTATTGTCCCTGGGGTGGTCCCGCGGTGTGGCCGGGGGTCCCGGGGGAAGGGGGGGTGACAGCGCCGTGACCCCCCCCCTCCACCCCAAAGCAGGCACACACAAAAACCGGAGAGCGAGGCAGGTTCCTGGCTGTACGGCATCCTCCGGCCGGTCCCCAGGGATGCTCGTTAACGCCTTCCTCCTTCGTTAGCGCCTTCCCAAGCGAACGCATCCCCCCTCCCCGTCTTCTCCACGCCCCGAAAGCGGTGTGTGTGTTGTGTCCCCCCCCCCAGTCCGGTGCGATGGCCGGGGGGACGGTGGAGGGACCGGGGCTCATCCCCCCCAACCCCGAGCACACAGAGAGCAGCCGGGTTGGAGATGAGAGGCGCTGGGGCGGGGGGTGACGGGGAGGGGGGGGGTGTCAGGACCCCCCCCTCTGCATATAGGGGGGCCAGCACCCCCCTTTCCTCGCCGGGATGGCCCCGGGGGGGGGGCCACGGCCGTTCACGCTCTCCAGAGAAGGAGGTGGTTGGTGCTGTCGTCCCGGCCCACCGTCTCGCTGCTGCTGGTCAAGCGGAAATCCTCGTAGCCGTCCCCCCCGCTGATCACCAGCATCTTGGGTTTGGAGAGGGTGAGGGCGGGGGCGCGGGGCCGCGACGGGTCTCGCTTCTCTGCCTCGCTCGCCTTCTCGGCCCCTGCCAAGTGCAGAACCCCAGCGCGCTGTCAGATCACCCCCCCCCCCCGGCTCCCCTGTTCCTCAGCAGCATCCCAGCAGCAGCATCCCAGTGTCCTCCCACCAGCATCATCCCACCAGCATCATTCCAGCATCATCCCACCAGCATCATCCCACCAGCATCATCCCACCAGCATCATCCCACCAGCATCACCCCACCAGCATCATTCCAGCATCATCCCACCAGCATCATCCCAGCATCATCCCACCAGCATCATCCCAGCATCATCCCACCAGCATCATCCCACCAGCATCATTCCACCAGCATCATTCCAGCATCATCCCACCAGCATCATCCCAGCATCATCCCACCAGCATCTCTCCACCAGCATCATCCCAGCATCATCCCAGCACCAGCAGCATCTCACCAGCATCCTCCCACCAGCATCCTCCCAACATCACCACCACTTTCCCAGGTGCCACATCTTGACCCCCCCAAACCCCCCTCCCATCCCCAAATAGCCCCTCCCACCCCGATTAGCTCCTCCCACCCACATTAGCCCCTCCCACCCCCAAATTACTATCTCCTCCCCTCCCAAATCACCTCCTCCCCATCCCACCCCAACTTTGGGGCCCGTTCGGGTGAGACTCAGCACATGGCTTTCCGTTGGCTTTTCCCCCTGGGAATTAAGGTCTCCCAGGGAAATTTGGGGTCACTCAGGCAATCCCCCAAGCCTTGGAGGAGAGGGTAGCACCGAATTTCCCCCCACCTTAATTTTAACATGGCAAGGATGGAGCAGGGACTCCGGTGACCGCATTTCAAGGCTATTCCCAGTTATCTGCCAGCGGGACGGCATTCCCGGCCCCATAAAAAACCATCCACTCCTCCTGGAACGGGTCAGGATCGTGTGTGTGTCCTCCCACAATCATCCCACCTACCCGTCTCCCTCGGCAATGGGAAGAGGACGTCGAAACCGTCGGGCAGCTCGATGGCGGTGAGGAAGCGGACGTGGCCGGTGTGACCCTGGGAGAGCCCCACCAACGCCGGCGCCGCCTTGGCCGAGACGGCGAGGGTCAGCACCACGCCGGCGCTGGTCCCGATCCACAGCAAGTCCTTGCACGCCAGGAGAGCCGTGATCCGCAGGCAGGCTGCCTTGTGCTGCCGGATAATGGCATCCGAGCCTGTCGAGCATCCCGGCCGTCAGCATTTTACCCTGACCGGCACGGGGTTGTGAACCCCGCCGATGCCACCGGTCTCCATTCCCGGGGCTGTCTGTGGCACGTGGGACACGGGGAAGGGACCCCACAACCCCCCTGGCTGGTATAAGGCACCCCAGGGTGCCATCAGATTGGGCTGCCTGGTTATGGGATTATGCAGATACCCAGAGGCTGCCCTATTTCTGCACAGGATTATGAAGATGCCCAGGGGCTGCCCTGTTTCCGCGTGGGATTAAGCATACGCCCAGAGGTGCCCTATTTCCATGTGGGATTATGCAGCCACCCAGGGGCTGCCCTATTCCTGCGTGGGATTATGAAGCCATCCATGGGATTCCCTATTACCCTGTGGGATTACGCTGATGCCCAGGGGTTGCCTTGTTTCTGCATGGGATTATAGACGTGCCCAGGGGTGCCTTATTCCTGCGTGGGATTACGAAGCCACCCGGGGGATGCCCCAGCACCCTGAGGGATTATGCTGATGCCCAGGTGCTGCCCAATTTCTGTGTGGGATTATGCAGCCACTTGGGATTCCCCGTTTTTCCATGGGATTATCCATCTGCCCTATTACCCTGTGGGATTATGCAGCTGCCTAACACTGAGGATGAACCCCATGAGTGTGACAAGTCCGGTTTCCTTCCCCGAAGCTGGCCGGGATGCAGGAGATATTAAATTTCCCAGCGCTGGATGCTGCAGGACATCTCATTTTCAAGGTGGACGATGGGCACGGGTACCCACTGGAGACAGCGATGGGCACCCACCGGTGACCTGCCACCGGTGGGACTTACCGGCGAGCATCTTGTGTACCGGGGGGGTGATATCTGCTTCGGCCAACTGCTCGTAGCTGGTGGCGTGGTAAAGCCGGACCTGGGCGCTGCTCTGCAGCGCGACCCACACGCCGGTCCCCGCGCTCACCATGCAGGTGACGCTGCGCCCGCTGTCCTGTCCCACCTGGAGCGTGTGCTGCGGGTGACAGAGACGTAGAGATGCCACCAGTGATGCCACCGATGCCCATCGCCGTCCCCCCCCCCCCCCCGACCTCCCGCCATCGCCCGCGGTACCTCTTGCGCCAACGTGGTGGTGTTGAGGACGATGACTCGGTTTTGGCAGCCGCACCAGAGCTTCCCTGCCACTGCCACCATCTTGGTGATGGGGCTCCCCGGCGAGCCCAGGGACAGGGACTTGGAGTTTTGGGGGTCCCAGAAGCGGCCTGTGACGGTGGTGGGAGTGGGGGGGGGTCGTTAAAGCATCCTCCAAAAAAACCCGGCCGATGGGATGCGGTGGCTGGAGATGCCCGTCTTCAGGTCCTCCGTTAGAGGGGAGATGAGCCGATGTCCCCAAGGGATGCCAGCGGCAGGCAGGGACCAGGAGGAGGATGCACACCTTCACCTGGCTCCGATTTTGGGGTCTCCAGCATCCCTCGAGGGATGTCCCTTCCACTCCCGTGGAGGCAGGGTAGCCACCAGCATCCCTCCCTTGGGGGGCTGCCCAAACCACCCACCCAACAGCCACCACTTTGGGGCTGCATTTAACCCCGCCAGTGCCTTCTGATGTCCCCGATCCGGCCTCACCTGCCTCCCGCTGGTAGACAACAAGCTCCCCGTTGGCCAGCGACACGAAAACCTGGTTATCCAGGTACCTGTGGGGAGAAAAACCCTTTGACAACCGGCTGCAGAGCCCTGCTCAGCCACCCCAAACCACCCTGCTACGGACATCACAATGCCGAAAATCCCCCTTCCCCACTTACAAGATGCACATGACGGCAGCGGCGTGTTGCATCTTCATGCTGTTCTTCCTGTTACGGATGTTGTCTGAGGACTGGTACACATGGATGCTGTGGGAGAAGAGCAAAGCTTGAGGCTCGCCTGGGATGGGGGTCCACCCCACGTATGTGTCCCCCCATCCCGGGGACGTACCAGCCATCCTCGGTGCCCAACCACATGGAGCTCTGATGGGCTTCAGGGTCAAGGCTGAGGAGGTCCTCGAGGCTGCCCCGGGTGAAGGAGCCGCGGCTGGAGCGGCGCAGGGCTCGCCCGTCAGTGGGGCTCTCGCCGTGCCGGTTTTGGCTGTAGGTGCCGGTGATGGGCATGAAGCCGGGTTCTTGCTCTTCCTCTGAGCTCGTCGTCTCTGCCGTTGCCTCCTTGCAGCTCGAGATCTCTTCATCTGCGGAGGAGGAGGAGGAGGAGGAAGGAATGGGTCAGACCAGGACAACCTGACACCCACCAAAGCGATGGGGAAGAGACCATGGGTCCCCTTGCGATGCCAAGCCCGGGGGAGGATATAGGGATGCTGAGCCCCCAAACCCACCAGGTTTCACCCAAAGCCGCCAGCCCCATCCCAGCACCACGGTGTTGGGCTGATGCCCCCCAACATCTCTTTTCCCAGGACTTCCTTGCCTCAAAAGCCTCCACCTGCAGATTTCCCCAAGGAATGCAAGGCAAAGCAGCCAAAACAACGGAGCTGCACGTCATTTGGGGGCAAAAAAGTGTTTTTTTTCCTAAGCAGGGGCAGGGGAGGACTCACTGCCGAAGCTGGAGGAGATGGTGGAGTGGCTGGCTTGGCTCTGCAGCGTCCCCGAGGGACTGGGCGAGGACTCGTCATCCGTGTCATCGCTATCAAAGGGCACCAGCTCCCTGTTGCCGCCGTCGACGGGCTCCGAGAGCTCCAGCGACGAACCCGAGATGGAGATGTGCAGGCACGGCTGCGGCCCCGCGTCCTCCGGCTGCGCCGGCATCGGCTCCGAGGAGGGGCTGCCCACCGGCTCGGCACGCTCCCTGCCGCGACGAGGGGAGGGGGGAAAGAAGCAGCTCCAGCATCGCCCCGTGCCCGCCGGCTTCGCGGTGCCGGTGGGAATGTCCTACCTATACGCCCGCTTGAGACCGGGCACGGAGGCGATGCAGAGGATCCTGGCAGAGCAGACGGCGATGCACGCCTCCACCGTGGGCTCCTTACGGATGCTGAGCAAACAAACCTGCCCCACGTAACCATCGCTGTTGCAAACCCAAACCTCGTGGGAGCTTTCCGGGCTGCCGTGGCTGGGAGAAGCACAAGAAAACTGCAAGGGAGCAAAAGACGGGAAGAGTTGGGTCATTCGGGAATGTCGCAGGAGCTCTCGGCATCCGGCGGTAAGCCCACCGGGACGGAGAGGACCGCAGCTGCTGTGGGATGCTTGAACCCAGCCTCCAAGTACCTGCATCCCGCTCCGTGTTTTCATGATGGGGATGGCCTTGAGGAACTCCGGGTCCAGGCAGTTTTTGCTGGAAGCTGGGAAAATCAAATTGGAAGATGAAGTGATGGAGGAAAGGGGTCTACCAAAGCGGGGTTGTGATGCTGAGCCCGCCACCCGCATCCAGCTCCCCGGTCCCTGGTGTTACCCAGCTTTTTCTTGGCATCCTCGAAGGCTTGCTCAAAGCCGAGCCGGGCGTCGGGGTTGGGGAACTCAAAGATGAAGGACTCGGTGCCGTCGGCTTTGGTAGTGCTGAGCTCTACCTTGTTGGGGGGGAAGGCCATGCTGAAGGACAGGGATTGCTTCTCCGCCAGCTCCCGGTGGATGGCGGCCATCAGGTCCTTGATCACGTCATCCAGGCTCTGGGGACGGGGACAACGCTTCAGCTCTCGGGGACAGGTCACCACCAGCCATGGGCGTGACGATGCTCCCATCCATCTCCAAGCATCCTTCAGAGGCTGCCCCAACCCCATCGTGGCTTTGGGGCTGGTGGCATCTGGGCCCTTAGAGGACACTCATGGCCACCAGCCCTTCCACGGATTCTCCCTCCCACTGAGGACACCCCGGTCGGTCCTACGGGGAATGTGTCCAGCCAGCGGACAGCATCAGGGCCACCATCCCCATACCTGGTGGGGGAAGCTGAGGGTCTCCGACAGCTTGCTGACTTGCCCCAACGTGCTGAGGTCTTCATCCAGGCGGCAGATGCTTTTCTGGATGCTCTCCCGGTTGGTGGCTTGCGAGGCACCTGTGTGGGGATAGGTGGGTGGCATTAACCCCTTCCTCCCCGGCACAGTGCAGGGGAACCTTCTCCCCACCAGCCAGGGGTGAACGATGGTTTTTGGGGGACACGATGGTTTTTTTGAGTGGGACGGGACACTCCAGCAGGCAGTGACAGACCTTTGACGATGTCCACGTCCTCCAGTGGCAGCTTCCAGAGCAGTTTGTACTTGCTGGCGGTGTCAATCACGCTGGCCGCCGTATACCTGTGAGGTTGTGGGGGGATGGCTGAGCTGCACCCATGGCCCCAGCACCCTAAAGCCAGCCCAGCCAGCGAGGACATCCCTAACGCCATGGGTTAATCCTGGTGGGTGCCCCCCAGGTGGTACTCACAGGCTCATGGAGCTGCGGCGGAGGGAGCCCGACTTGCGCTTCAACGTGGTGCACACCAGCAGGTCCGTGAAGAGGAAGAAGGAACGGTCCTTCTTCCCACCCACTGCCTTCTGCGGAGTGGTGGGAGACACCAAGGGGTTAACGTCCGGCCCCCCCAGCTGCCGGCGCTGGGAGCGGTCCCTGCCTCAGTTTCCCCACGCGCGGCCTTGGCATAGGGAGGCTGCGGGGTGGGATGGATCCTCGCGAGGGTGGAAGGGGACATGGGTGCCATGGCCGTGCAGGCAAAGCCACGGGGTCCCACTCTCAGGGAAGCACCAGGGCCATGGGAACATCAGGCATGGGCTCATCAGGACCCCCGCGGTCTCCACCTGGCCCGGGGCTGCTGTGCAATCTCCCTGCCTCCTGCCTGCTCCCAAACCCATCTTATCTTCCCCTGCACTTGGGGAATTTTATATTGTCCCCATTGACCTGTCATTGATCCATCCATTCATGCATTCTTCCATCCAACCCTTCATCCATCCTTCCATGCACCTTCCATCTGTCTGTTTTATCCATCCATCCATCCATTCATCCATCCATCCTTCTGTCCACCAATCCATCCGTCTGTCCAACCTTCCATCCATCCATCCATCCTTCCATCCTTCCATCCTTATAGAATCATAGACTATCTTGAGTTGGAAGGGACCCATAAGGATCATCGAGTCCAACTCCCTGCTCCTTGCAGGACTACCTAACACTAAACTATATGACTAAGAGTGTCGTCCAGACACCCCTTGAACTCTGACAGCCGTGGTGCCCTGACCACTTCCCTGGGGACACTGTTCCAGGCACCGACCACCCTCTCAGTGAAGAACCTTTTCCTAACATCCAATCTGAACTTCCCTGGATGCAGCTTCCAGCCAGCCGTCTGTAGCCTTCCATGGGCACACAGGCATCCCACGACCCGCAATCACAGCCTCCCACTGCCCCATCCGGCGTGCGGTCCCATGGCCCTGATGGTGACAAGGGACCACCCCGCTCTTACCACTTCCACGACCATCTCCTGGCGCAGGAACCTACGGAGCGGGGCCTGGAGCTGTGGGGACAAGGAGGCTTGTGAGCAGGGAGCCCCGGCAGGGGGGACCCTCATGGGCATTGTCCCTGCCCCTGCGGCCCCCCGGCTCTGAACTGGCACGCCAGCCCCTTCCCAAACCCCCAGGAGCCCACCAAGGCCAAGTGATGATGGAGAAAGCATGACCCGGAGGAGAAAACAAATGGCCCAGCCTGGGGTGACCCAGCAAGAGCAGCAATGGTGCCATTTTGGGGAGAAGGAAAGACCGACCCCGTGTAAGACCCCTGTACGTACATCCTCCATCCCTTCGATGTGGGACTCGATCTCCTGCACGATCCGGGCGTTCCTCTCCACCTCCTCTGCACTTTTCATGCCCTTGTTGATCCTCTCGGCCACTTGCTTGATGTTGCGCTGGGCGTCGATGAGGAAAGGGTGGTCGGGGTGGTCCTCTGGCGTGTGCTTCAGCAGGTCCTACCACGGGGACACAGTCGGGATGTCACCATGGGTGAAGCCTGGGCATCGGCCGTGCCGTGACACCCCCCAAGCGAAAGCCCCTACTGCGCTGCTCTGGCTGCTGGGGATGGAAACCAGCCCCATGCAGGAAAGGTTTTGCAAAGAAACCAAGCCTTGAGCTTTGGCCACCACCAGCCTGGTCTTTGCCACCTCTAAAGAAGCCACCAGCTCCTGAGAGCACATCATCACCTTGCACGGACTCCTGAAATTCATCACCTGAAGTGTTCAAGGTGAGGTTGGATGGGGCTTTGAGCAACCTGATCTAGTGGAAGATGTCCCTGCTTGTGGCAGGAGGGTTGTACTAGATGATCTTTGAAGGTCCCTTCCAACCCAAACCATTCTGTGATTCCATGAAAGTGCATCCCCACCAGCCTCAGCGCCAGGGAGAGTGACCTTGGCACAGGGAAACTGAGGCACAGAGGGGGTGGCAGCGTGACCGGTCCTAAAATGGCACCGCAATGTCCAACCTCCCAGCAGAAAGGTAGAGGGGAAGGGGACTGCACACCCGTAGGGACATGCTGGGGGGGGTCAGCAGGGTGACAGTCCTCCGGGTGACCATCCCCAGGAGGGCAGAGCCACGTGCACGCCTGGGGACACCAGCTTTGTGTCAAGGGATGGGAAAAGGGGCCAGGAGAGACGTGAGACCCCTAAAAGCTCCAGTTCCGTGGAGGTGAGGAGGCACCATGGTCTCACCTGCTGCCCGCACGGCACAGATGGCCTCCTGCCTGCACCCGGCTGCCCGCACCCACCTTCACCAGCAGCTCGTATCGCGGGATCCTCTGCACCGGCTTGATCATCAGGTCGGACAGAGCCTGCTTCTCCTTGTTCTCCCGCATGCTTTGCTGCAAAACACCGGTGGGGGACAAGGATGGCCCCGTTAGGTGGGACACAGCAGGGACCCAGCACCCCACCAGCCCATGGACCTGGAGCAACACCCGTTTGGGGTCGGGGTGACTCCTTTTTACACCATCCAGAATGACTCTGGTTCATCCCAACCTAGCCTCTTTTTGCAATAAAACCAAGAAGAAGGTTGGGGGGTGAAAAATCCCAGTCTGACCATAGGTTACCAGTTTACTCCCATTAACCCCACCCTGCCCCACCAGCAGCTTTGCAAGTGACTCTGGACCTTGGCCAGCATCTATGGGGAGAGAGGAACCAGGACCCACCTCCAGGAACTTCATGAACGCCGGCCGGGCTTCCTTGGCGATCCTGACAGCATCCTTGGCGTTGAGGAAGTTATCGATGTAGGCGGAGTAGATGTTCACCAGCACATCCTTGGAGAACTGGAGCGGGGGAAAAGGGGATAGGTCCAGCAAGGACCTCCTGGGCACGCCTGAGAGAAGCTGCCCCAAGGGTTAATCCTGGCTCTGGGCTGGCGCGGGGAGGGCTCACCCGCCGCCCGCCCCCTTCGATTTTTCAGCCCTGACATTTCTGCTCCCGAGGCAGAAACGCCGAGCTGCAGACCCAGCTGGTCGCCGCAACGCCCCGCCGTTACGCTAAGCAGACCGCGGGCCTGGAGATCGTCTCCTGCTCTCCATCGCAGGCGCGTTTGGCCTGTCCTTTAATCACTCCCTTGCCTCCTGCTCCGAAACTTCTCCCGCTGGGGCCGTGCCGGAGAGCGGGCATGCCTGGGTTCCCCCCGGGGGGGGAAATCCACCCCGGTAGCGAGGACCTACCGACTGCACGAGGAGGTCGCCCACTTTCTGCTTCTCATGCCAGTTCTGCACGCAGTCGTGGATCTGCTCCAGGAACTGCTCGTGGTGCTCCAGCAGCTCAGGGATCTGGTCGAAGATCTCGTCCACCAGCGACGGGTCGCACAGCAGCGAGTTCTCCGGCTGCTTCAGCGGCTTCATGTAACCCTGCGGGGAAGGAAAGGCATCGGAGTCCCCGTAAATTTCTTTTCCCACCCGCTTCCAGTATGAATTTTTCAACCCGTGTAAATACGGGGATCGGTGGCATCCTGCAGCAGGGGGTTCCCCCGGTGAACGTTGGGTTGTGGGACCCACCAGAAGGACCAGACAGCGCTGGATCCCAGTAGGTTTTGCACCCCAGCCTCCCTGAGTCCCATCCCACCCAGTGCATCCCCATGGCAGTGTGGGGAGTGGAACGGGTCTGCACGAGGAACCCCCAAAGCACGGCGTCCTCTGTCCCCCAGCCACAGCCTTGAGAGGCTCCAAAGCTTTGCTGTCATGAGCCTTGGTCACCTCCATCTGCTACAGAGCCTGACCTAGCTGAAAAACCATGGCAGCACGACCCTGGGATCCAAAAGCTGGTACGTTCCTGGTGGGATTTAGGGTGTTTGGGATGGGGAGGGGCTGGAGTCAGCAGGGTAGATGCACTGGATCAAGTCCTGGACCACTTTGCCCAGCAGCCTCTCTTGGGCAATGGCCAACGAGCGATGCTCAGGGCCAGGAGGAAAAGCAGGTCCTCTGCAAGGCTGGGTGGGCGGCTCTGCCACGAAACCCCTTTCCTCCCACCGTGGAGCAGAGCTGCGGAGAGGAGCCGTGCCCCTGGGAACGGGAAAGCTGGATTTGCAAGGGATGCAGGATGAGGAAGGTCTTCTCAAGCCTTGCCGCCTCCTCAGTCTGACTGGTGCTGGTGTCCTTCAGGATGTTGGGAGGACCATGGAGCTGAGCAGTGAGGACAGCACCCACCTCAAGCAGCTTTGGATATCTCCATCCAAGCTGGCGAAGGAGGAGTCATCCCCCAAGGATGAGGTTCCTCAAGCTGATGATGGGTATCTCGTGGAGACCCAAGTTAGAAGGGCCAAATCCTTCTTGAGGCTCCTAACCCACTTCATTTGCACTATGGTGGCCAACACCTCCAGCAGGAGCTGGGCTGGGCTGTGCCATGCATCCCACCCACCATGAAACTGGGGGAGCAAGGACCAGATGGGGAAGAAGAGCATGGAGACAGCCCCCGCCTCGGCATAGAGGGAGAGCAGGCAGGGCTTGCCCATGCACCATCTGGCTTGGCTGGAAGATGATGCTCCAATGTGGTCCTTCTCCCTGACAGCCACCATGCTCTGTGCCACCGGGCCACGTCACGGATCCAAGCACCTTGTCACTGCTGAGACGGGGAGCTGGGGGCACCTAGAGCCCTGTGACCAGCCCCCCAGAAAACCACGTCCCCTTGGTTGCACTGTGCCAGGACATGTCCCATGGACAAGAGCTCAGGCACTAATGCCCTGTGGCTCCCATCTGTGTCCAACCAGTCCCTCTAGTGAGGAACCAGTGAGCCCTAGCATGGCTGTCCTCTTCAACCAGCCTCTGGTCCCACCTCAGAGGAGGGCACAGCCTCTGTCCATGCTGAGACCAGCAGGGACACCACCCGACCCTGAACTCCATACGGCTTCCCCCAAAATAAGTCCCAGAGCCAGGGTCCTCTCACCCCTCCAAGCCAACATCTGCACTAGGAGCAGCCTCGAATGGTCCTTCCCTCCTGCAGCAACATCTGGCAGAGCACATCCAGGCCCACCACGGGGGCATCTTTGCAGGGGATTTATGGGAAAAGCCCGGCTGGATGTTGGCATGTTGGGTGCCCCATGCCCTCACGGACATGCCCAGCAGATGTCCTACAGGCACTGCAGAGCTCTGATTTTTTTGGCGTTTCCACCTGCAGCGATGTGGTTGGACAACCCACACCTACACCATGTGACCTGGTCTCCAGGGCGTTGACCACCATTAACCTTCCGAAACACCTTCATTAACATCTGAAACGTGGGGTGGACCCTCCGGCCAGGCTGCTCCAGGGGGGTTATTGGAACCAGCTCAGTAAAAAAAGGACCAAGGAAAACCCTTGGCCCATGGCTGCAGGTGATGACGCTGAGCAGAAAAAGGGGGGACATGGGAATGGGGGGTGTAAGGGGTCCCCCATCATGGGATGGCCATCTGCAATGGCCCAGGAGATGGGGTGCAACAGGATGAAGAGCTTTTGGGGGGCAAGCGAGGGAAGGGGCTCGGGGACACGATACCTGCCAGGTGACAACCCACCAGGAATATTACGGGCTTGATTTGGGGGCACAGAGGTGACCCCCACAACCCGTTCTTGACGCTATTGCCACGCCGCTCCCACCTCCGGTCCCGCTGTCCCCAACATCCCCGCTGCCACCCATCCCCAATCCACCCCCACGCCGCATCGGTGCTGGTAGAGCACCCACAGCTGGGGGTCCGACTTGGGGTCCCAGGGATGGTGACAAGCAAGGGACGGTCATGCCGCGACATGGTTTGGGGTGTCACGTCCCTGGCTGTACCGCGTTACCTGCATCAAGGTGCGCAAGGACTCCACGTAGGACTGTTCCGTGTCCAGCAGCGTCATGATGACGTGTTTCCTCATGTCCTGCCCGGGTGGAAAGAAAGACAAGATGAGTTTTGGGGTGACACGACGGAGGGGAGCTACGTGGCGGGTGTCGGTGCCGGCGCAGGGGCTTGCCGGGGAGGCTGAACGCCGGAGGAGCCCGGCTGGCGTCCAGCTCCCCTCCGCTCCCTCTCCACCCCGATGGAGGAATCCGGGAGGATTAGGAAGTACATGACACCGAGCGCACAGAGACGCCTGGTTTCCTCCGCGGCCGCGTCAGGAGCCCGCCCTGGATCTCACAGCCCTACATGGGTCGGTCCCGGAGCCCTCCGTCTCTCCGGCGGCTCCACTCGGAGCAGTCCCGTAGGAATTCGCCTCCCGCCCGGCACCCTGGGCACCCCGGCACTGGGCTGTGGCCCCGCAGGAGGGGGATTAATGGGGTGGTGGGGGGCACGGGGAGGTGGTGGTGTGGGATGGTCCGACAGCCTTGGGAAGCAGATGGGTTGGGGTCTTCTTGCTTGTGGGGCTCAAAGACCCCCCTCGCATGCAGCACCTGGGTGGACGCCCCTGCAGCTCAGTCTGGGGGCGAGATGCTCCAGAGCCCAGGGTGTGAGACACCCCAAAAGTTTTGGGTGCACAGATGCTCCAAAGGCCCTTTGTGCAGTGATACCCCAAAAGTTTTGGGTGTGGAAGTACTACAAAGGTGCTGGGTACAGTGACACCCCAAACGTTTTGGGTGCAGAGATGCTCCAAGGGCCTTGGGTGCAGAGACACCCCAAAAGTTTTGCACGTGGAGGTGCTCCGAAGGCCCTGGGTGAAGAGATGCCCCACAAGTTTTGGGTGCAGAGATGCTCCAGAGACCTCGAGGGAAGAGATACCCCAAAAGTTTTGTGTGTGGATACGCTCCAGAGTCTCTGGGTGTGAGACACCCCAAAAGTTTTGGGTAAAGAGATGCTCCAGAGACCCTGGGTGTGAGATACCCCAAAAGTTTTGTGTGTGGATATGCTCCAGAGTCTCTGGGTGTGAGACACCCCAGAAGTTTTGGGTCTAGAAATGATCCAAGGGCCCTGGGTTCAGAGATACCCCGAAAGTTTTGCATGCAGTGGTGCTCCAGTGACACTAGGTGCAGAGATACCCCAAAAGTTTTGCATGCATAGACTCTCCAGAGACCCTGGATGTGAGACACCCCAAATGTTTTGGGTGCAGAGACCCTCTACTGGCCCTGTGAAAGGAGATGCTCCAAGGTGCTGGGTATGGAGACTGCAATGGTCCTGTTCATGGAGACCGTCCAAAGGCCCTTGGTGCAGAGACACCCCAAGCTGTGGGTGCAGGGACGCCCCAAAGATCCTGGATGCTCCGACACCCCTAAGGCACATTTGGACACCCCGAACGCTGTGGGTGCAGGGATGCCCCAAAGGTCCCAAGGAAAAGGATCCTCCAAAGGTCCTGGGTGCTCAGACACCCCAACAGCCCTGGGTGCAGAGGTGTCTCACCTGACCACCACAGCACGCCGGGAGCAGGTTCCCCTGACCCACTGCCTCTACGGGGGGCTGCTGGAGCCACCGAACCTCTGTCCCCCCCATTTCCTTGTGGGATGAGCCCATGTCCCCCGGCCACGTGGGGCTGCGTCCCCCCGCACCGCTCCCAGTGGGGATACGTCTGCTGCGAAGCTGCTCTGCAACCACAGGAGGAAGCTTTAGCCCAACCATCCTCACCACGGATGAAGGCCACCGTCTCCCCCAGGGAGCAATGGGGAGGGATCCTGGCCAGATCCTGCTCAGTGCTCGAGAACAGAACCGTGCCTCAGTTTCCCCACTCTCCCACCAAACTGCTATCAGCCTTTTCAGCCAAGCAAGGAGGAAACTGCTCTCTAGAGCCAAATATTACGGTGACGGGTCCAAGTCCCCCCAGGAAATCTGCCCCCCCCCAAAACACAGTGATGCTGGAGTCCTCAGGGACACCGGCTGAGACCTCCCCAATTCATTACAGCCTGAAGGTTTATTAACGCTCTCACTGCCGGATTAATTTATTGTAATTATGGGCTGAAGGGCACCCACCAGAGGATGGACTTCAGGGGTACAGAGTGCCTCCCCCCCCCCCCCCGCCTCAGTTTCCCCAACCCTCGCACAGCTTGTAGTTCCCTGCCTCAATATGATGCTCCCGGCATTTTCCGGAGCCATCCCAGCTCAGGACTGAAGCAAAAGGCCAGATCGGTGAGCTCAACAGGCTCAGCACCGGCAGCTGGAGATTTGCAGCAGTGGGGAGATGCAGGATGAGGCCCAGCTGTTGGCAAGGGGATTTTTTTCCACCGGTACAGCAGCGGTATTATCCCGGCGGGGGAAAATTCCTGCTGGGATGAGCAGGAGCTGGGGGTAATGCACCATCCTGGCAGGGCGAAGCAGTACCCAGGCATGAGCAGGATGCACCCCACTGCATCCCTTACCCCAGCAAAGCCTCTCCCCCGTGGGGCTGATGTTGCTTCGGTCTCCACCAGCAGATGGGGGACACCCCCGCCGCACCCCGGCCTCATCCTGCCTCTCCCGAGATGCTCAGCACCCTCGGGATCAGCCCCCGCCGCGATGGGAATTGGGGCATTTCTCCACCAGCCGATGCCTCCGCGGTGTAAATCAGCATTGGGGGGGGGGGGGGCAGCGATGGCTCCAGCCCCCCCATCACCCTTTCCGCATGGGAGCATCCCCCCCTCCCCACGATCCAGAGAAGCCCGGGGGTGGCGGGCTGAGGATGAGGATGGAGGCACCGTTGCCACGGCAATCGCGGTCCAGACCCCGCAGGTGCCGGGTTCTGCTGGGCGCACACGTGTCCAAACATGACGCATCCATGCACACCCCCCCCCCCAATTTGAACCCCCTCCCCCCCATCCCACCAGAACCCCCATCTCCTCCATTCCCAGGACACCCCCCCACACCCCCCCCATCCCTTTTCCCATCACCTCGGTACCACCGCGACTGCCGCAACCCTTCTCCGGCAGCTCCTCGGCAGCCCCACCGAGCCCGGAGGCGGCGAAGGCCGCATCGATGCCATCCCCGATGTCTCGCATGTCCTCCAGCGCGATGGTGAACTGCGCCAGAGTCCTCACCATCTGCAGCATGCGGGTCCCGGGGGTCGGTCCGTCCCACGCGGCCCAAGGAATAAAAAAAATTTTTTATATATATATATATATATATATATGCCCCCAGGTCCCCCCTTTAAAATAGCCAGAACGCTGCGCTGGGTTGCAGCGAGGAGGGAAATAAAATAGAGGAGCTATTTATATCAACAGGGTTCTGTGTGTGTGTGTGTGTGTATATATATATATATATAAAAAAAAAAAAAACCCCTCCCGCAGAGCGGCTGCAGGATGCGTGCGGCGGGCGTGCGCCTGCGTCCGTGGCGGCACGCGGGTCCCCGGCCCCGGGTGCTACCGAGGCATGGGCAGGCGAGAGCAATCGGAGATGGAGGCAGAGCCGTGCCCACACACACAGACACACACGCGCGGATGCAGGCAGGGCCCAATCCTGCCGGGGGGGATGCTGTTGGAGAGGCTTTGACCGGGGAGGATGCTGTATTGGGGGATGACGGACGATGCTTTCTTGCGGTTTGTGATTTTTGGGGAGGGGGAGTGCAGAGATGATGCTGGGTTGGGGTGCTCAGCATCCTTGGGGTCTCCATCCCCAGCGATGTGGGGGGGTTCCGGGTACCGTGTCCCCCTCCCCGACCTTGCAGACAGGGAAACTGAGGCACGGAGCAAGCCTGCTCCCCCCCCGTCCCCCACTGCCCCTACATCAGCACCTCAGCACCCACATCCCTGCTTGCCGGGTATTGCACCCTGCCCGGATCTGTTTGTAACACTCCCCTCCTGCTTCGTTAATTAAATCTAATTAGCCGCTCACCCCGTTTCCACAGCAACAGCGTGCAGCAGGGCTGCGTCCTCCCATTGCAGCCAGTAAATTTCCTCTTGGAAATGAGGATGATGAGGATCCTACCCCGGGCAGGGGGCTGGGGGGGGGCAGGATGGGTGCATAACACCCATCCCACACCCCCCCGGCCCCCTCCCCACGGTGCACGGCAGAGAACGGCCAACTTGGTGCATATAATGAGAGGGGAGCTGCAGCAGCTTTAAATATACCCTGGCACTGGGATCAGGGAGGAGGGACCCGCAGCACCCGGCGTGGGCACGATGGGTGCCTGTGCTGCACCCGGTATGGCTAATTGCGTTAGGGCTAACGAGGCTGTTTGCAAGGCAGCAGCTCCTGCAGCTCCTTCTACAGCACCACGGTCGTCCCAGACCCACTTCTGTTGTAATCCCAGACCCACTTCTGTTGTAATCCCAGACCCATTTCTGTTGTAATCCCAGACCCATTTAGGTTGCAATCCCAGACCCACCTGGGCTGCAGTCCCGGGCCATTCTGGGTTCCAATCCCAGACTCTCCGGGGCTGCAATCCCAAACCCATCTCAGTTGCAGTCCCAGGCCCACCTGTGTTGCAATCCTGGACCCATCTGGGTTGCAGTCCTGGGCTTTTCTAGGATCCAATCCCACACCCATTTCTGTTGTAATCCCTGTTTTCTTTGGGTTGCAATCCCAGACCCACCTGGTTTCCAATCCCACACCCATTTCTGTTGTAATCCCTGGGTTTTTTGGGTTGCAATCCCAGACCCAACCTGTTTCCCATCCCAGACCCATTTCTGTTGTAATCCCTGGGTTTTTTGGGTTGCAATCCCAGACCCATCTGGTTTCCAGTCCCAGACACATTTGGGCTGCAACCCCGGGCCCATCTGCATTGCAGTGATAGACCTATCCAGCTTGCAATCCCAGACCCATGCGGGTTGCAGTCCCAGACCCATGCGGGTTGCGATTCCAGACCCACTCGGTTTGCAATCCTGGGTCCATCTGCGTTGCAGTCCCAGGCTCGTTTGGGTTCCAGTCCCCGATCCATCTGGCTTGCAATCCCAAACCCATTCCTGCTGCAATCCCAGACCCATCAGGGTTGCAACGCTGGGCCCATCTGCATTGCAATCCTTGATCCATCTGGGTTGCAAACCCAAACTCATTCCTCCTGCAATCCCTGCCTCATTCAAATGGCAACCCCAGCCCCAGCTGGCCTGCGACGCTGCGACGCCGCGACGCCGCGACGGTGACCCGGCCGTTCCGCCTGCAGCAACTCCCTCGAGCCCTCCCACGGGATCGCCTGTCCCCGGAGCGAGCAGGAGATCCATCCATCCGCTGAGCATCCTTCCCACTCCCCAACCGCCACCCTTGAATCCTTCATGTAACACAGCATCTTCCCGCAGTAGCTTTGCATGTAGATTCTCCAGTGTCTACTATTAAGGTTGAGCTTTCCACCGATGGGTTTAAAAACCTCTCTCAAAGCCACCCAACCTCTTCGGATGTTATCAGGGAGGAAAGATGGATGGAGAAGGGTTAAGCCCATTGCTGCCCGGACTGGGGAAGGAGCCAGGCTGGATCCCACTGTGCATTCAGGGGCCCAATGGAGGTCATCTCGCCATCACCCAGGAAAGAAAAAGCAGGAGAGATGCCGGCCGTCCCCGCCGGCCGCCGAGCCTGGACCCCCCTGCGTGCGGCCCGCAGCCCACAGGAAATTCCTGGGAGTGTTTGGCCACTCCAACAGCGCTGCCTATTTTTAGGGCCGTCTAAAATATGAGCCAGTTATTTTTAGCAGCGCGGCTCTTTGTAAACACCTTTAGATTTCCTTTCGGACTAGCTTTTTTTTTTTTTTTTTTTTTTTTTGCAACCTGGGTGTTTCCTCCCCCAAAAAACCCCAAAAGCATCCCGATCCCTTGGGACAGAACCAAGGGGTTCATCCCCCATCCCAAAGGCTTGCGCCAGTGTCACAAGGATGCCCCCGAACACCCACAGATGGAACGGATCCGGCACTGGGGATTTGGGGGGTGATTCAGCAGAACCCCAAATCCAGGGTGGGGGGCTCGGAGAGGGGTTTTTCCCCCGGTTTTTCCCTCCAGCATTGGAAATACAACCCCCCAATCCCACTTGGCCTCCCACCAAAGGACGGGAGCTCTCCTAGGCTGCTCTATGTTATTTTTTAATAAAAAATCTGGGTGCAAATCCATCATTTAGCTTTTCCCTGCCCGACTGTAGCAATGCAGGAGGAGCTTGAGCATCCCCGGGGATTTTAAAGCATCTTAAAATATTAAAAAAAGGACCTGTCAAATCCTGTCCTGCCTCCACCCCCTGCAAACAAAGAGGCATCGATGGAGGAGAGTCCTAAAAACTTCATTTTTTAAAGAAAAATGGGGGTTTAGGGGAAAGGGAGAGCAGGGATGTACATCCATGAAGAATCCCAGCCATCACGGCAACCTCCAGCCCTTGAGCCCAAGCTGAGACCGTGCACACATCAGTGCATGTAATGATGCCGACTGCAGCCACCCTGAGGACTCCCCTCCCCTCCGATCCCGCTGCTGGTGGGAACTGGGCCACTGAAGCGCAGGGACGCGCGGGCGGGTGTCACACGCGCTGTCACCACCCGGCTGGGATGCTAAAATCACATCCCGTGGGAGGAGGGATCTCCGTATCCCCGGAGACAGCATTTCACCCCAAAATTCCCTTCCCAGACCTGCAACACGCAGCATTTCTCCGAGGTCAGCAGTGTAACGAGTTGTGCCAGGGCTCAGCCATATGCTGGATGAGCTGTAGCGGGGATTTTGACCATGAGACCTCACTTTGGGGCAAAAAAAAAAATGGCTTTAGGAAAAATCTGTTTCAGACCATTTTGGGAGTGGGATTTGCCGCTTGGGGCCTTCCCAGCTCATCCTTCCGGCAGCTGCCGAAGGAGGAGCTAGCCCTGCTTCGAACAAAATTATTCCCACCCCTCCAAAATGTGCCAAAATTTTAAGAATAAATAAATACAAGTTGTTTTTCCCTCGTTACAGCTTGTCCCCGCTGCTGGCTCCCGATGCGCTGTACTGCTGGGGGGGGGGGATTCTCTAGGGTCTCGTAGTAGGGTTGTGCTAGGAGCAGCCTGAATCTCAGTACCTCCTTGAGACCCTCATTCCCAGTTTGGAAGAAACTGGGGGGAACTGGGATTTCTGCACCTTTTCTTTCCTGGGATACTCCTTCCCAGGGCAGATCCCACTAGAGGGAGCTGGGGCATAGTGGGAGCCACTGGCCCATGGGGACAGTCCCCTGCCCCAGGGAGCCCGCAGTGCATGGCGAACGCCCAAGCTTAGCAATTTTAATGCGCCCTTGGCTTTATTTCAACAAAAACCCTGGAAAAAAAAGACTCAGAAACAAAACCAGACCCGTTTCTATCCATCCCAATGTGACGAGCAAACACCTCCGCAGCAAACGGCATCATCCCGACATGTAAAACTTGGTCGCACAGCCGGAAAAGCCCCTGGCTGGCACTATTATCCGAAATAGGATAATGCTATTACATCCAATTCTGTATTTCCTCAATCACTCAGTTTCTGGCAGGAAAATAGCTTGGAAAAATCACATTATCTCCTCTCGGGATGTTTTTAAGCAGGAAGGTTGACTGGGTTTTGTAGGGCTTTCAAGGCAAACCCATCCAACCTTTGCCTCGGGATAAATGATGCTCAGCTGTATGTCCCACACAGCTCTGCGCCACGCGGGTGGAGGGACAGCAGCCACCAGACAGGGGAAGACCTGGCTTTGCTGGATACCAGCCACTGCAATCCCTGGGCACCAGCCCCTGGCATCCTTGGGTACTGATCACCTCCATCCCCGGGCATCAGTAACTCCCATCCCTGGTACTAGCGCTCCCCATCCCTGAGTACCAGTCACTGCATCCCTGGGCATGTCACTCTATCCCTAGATACCAGTCACCGCATCCAGGGTATCAGCCATCACCATCCCTGGGCACCAGTCACCTCCATTGCTGGGCACTGCTCACCCCGTCCCTGGGCACCAGTCACCACATCCCTGGGTACCAACCACTGCCGTCCCTGGGTACCAGTCATCTCCATCCCTGGTACCGGCCACCGCCATCCCTGGTACCAGTAAATTCCATCCCTGGGTACCAGTCACCTCCTTTCTGGGGCATGTCACCCCATCCCTGGGTGCCAACCACTGCCATCCCTGGGTACCAGTCACCTCCATTCTTGGATACCAGCCATATCCATCCCTTGTACCAGTCACCTCCATCCCTGGGTACCAGTCACCTCCTTCCCAGAGCGTGTCACCGCATCCCTGGGTACCAGTCACCTCCTTCCCAGAGCGTGTCACCGCATCCCTGGGTACCAGTCACCTGCATCCCTGGTGCCAGTCTCCTCATCCCTGAACACCAGTCATCCCATCCCTTCGTACCAGCCCTCTCCATCCCTGGGACCACCAGGCCCTGTGTCCTGGAGAAACCACCCACCACGTCCCAGGGGAACACAAGGACCTGTGCCGCAGGAGAGGGGCTGTGCCCAAGCCAGGCTGACGCCGGACAGCATCACGTCCGCGGCTGCGTCCCCTTCCCGCCCAGCCGCTCGCTCTTCTCCCACGGGTAAGAAAAGTCCGAGCCACTTTCCAAAGCGTAACTTCTTGAAAGGAAATAAGAGCATAAATCAGCAGCTCTGATTCAGCTCCGCTTCGGTTACTAATAATACTCCCGTGTTTATTCGCAGTCCTGGGGCTAGAGATGTTTGCTTTTCCCTCGGTCGTGGTTTTTCCCAGGCTCCCAGCTCGCAGAGGAGCCTTGATTTGTTCAGGGATGCTCCCATGGAGAAACCCGGCGGCACAACCGCCTCCAGGATGGGGAGGAAGAGGAGGAGGAGGAGGGCGGCTCCAGCCCCAAACTGATGTGCCGAGAATTCAGTTGTTTTCCCTTCTTTGACTTCTCGGCTGCGGTGATTCATCCCGGGAGGACATGGCCTGGCTGTAATTCTGCTTTTTAAGTGTGAGAAAAAGCCAGGAATAAAAAATAAAGGAGTCGGAGCAATTTTTTCAGGGCAGGGTGGAAGGATGCTGGGCATCCTGGTGCTGTCCTGGTGAGCGGCAGTGCAGGGACTGGTGCCAGTGGGATGGGGAGCAGAGAGACGGCAGGAGATTCATTTCCCAAAGCAACAAAAATTCATCCTCTAAATGCGTCGCAGGGCTTTTCCCATGGGATTTTCACTTGAAATCGGGGTTTGCATTACCAGAGCTGGGGTGCAAAGGGTTCCCCCCCCCCCCCCCCCAAAAATATGAGGCTCAGGGTCATGCTGGTGCATCTCAGGGCACCCTCTCTCCACTGCTGGCAGCACCCCATGGGTCCCCCCCCGTCCCCACGCCCCCCTCCCACCCGATCTGCGATGATCACCCCGATTTACCCCCCCACCCCACCCCCCGCTACCATCCATCCGCCGGCGCATTTGCAGAGCCCTTGCAAAACTCATGTCGCCGCCGTCCAGGGCGCGGCGGGGGGCTTGCTGGCCAGCCTTTGCCGAGCCCTAGAGCAGCTTTCACCAAATATGGAAGGTTTTTTTTTGCCTCCGGTTTTCGGCACGCAGGCCGCGGCCCAAGAGCGCAGCTTTCCAGATGCTGAGGTCAGCTGCGCTCTTCTCCCCCCCCTCCCCGGCTCCTTCTCCGCCGCCTCCCAGTACGCTTGGCCCCGCACCCGCCGGGCGAGGGGGAATGCCACCCCCCGACTCGCCAGCATCCCTGGATCCCCCACCAGCATCCTCCGCTGCCGGCGCATCCCGCGGCACCTCAAAAGCAAGGGTTACTGGGATTTTGGGGGGGAGAGGGAAGCCAGGGAGGAGAAGGGTGCCCGATGCTGGTACCCCTTGGCATCGCCGCTGGTGCCAGCCCGGCACACGTGGGTAGGAGGTGTCCTGGGTGCCTGGTGGCATGGGGTGTGGATCCAGGTGAGGGGGGTGCAAGCAAACTTGGGGTACCCAGGAGGGTGCCGGGCTGGCACCCAGGGGGTGATGGAGGGCAGGAGTCCCTGGGCAACCAAGAGCCAAAGGGCACCCAGGAGCTGATAGGCACCAGGTGATTGGTACCCAGGAGCCGACAGGTACTCAAAAGCCAAAAGGCGTCCAGGAGGCACTGGGCACCCAGGAACTGATGGGCACCAGGCGCTGATGGGCATCCAGGCCTCCATGTGGACCCACAATTCCAGGGGCACCAGAAACCAAGAGGTATCCAGGAGCCAAAGGGCACCCAAGAGTTGATGGATGGTCAGAAGCTGATGGATGCCCAGGAGCTACCCTGCAGTCCATGGGCACCCAGGAGCTGTTGGGCACCCAGGAGCCAACAGACACCCAGGAGCACATGGGCACCCAGAAGCCAATGGGCATCCCATGGGCACCCGGGAGCTGATGGATGCCCAGGATCCAACAGGTACCAGGAGTCCATGGGCACCCATAAATCAACAAGCACAAAGGAGCTGATGGACACCCAGGAGCCAACAGAAACCAGGAGCTTATGGGCATCCAGAGTCCATGGGCACCCAGAAGTCAATGGGCACCCAGAACGCATGGGGATGCAGGAGTTGATGGATTCCCAGGATCCGACAGGTACCACGAGTTCATGGGCACCCACAAATCCACAAGCATCCAGGAGCTGATGGACACCCAGGAGCTGATGGGCACCCAGGATCCAACAGGTACCAGCAGTCCATGGGCACCCAGAAATGCACAAGCATCTAGGAGCTGACGGATACCCAGGAGCTGATGGGCACCCAGGACCTGATGGGTACCCAGGAGCCAACAGGTACCCAGGAGTCCATGGGCACCCAGGAGCTGGTGGACATACAGGAGTCAGGAGCCCTGAACAGCCCATGCTGTGCCCCTGCCCTGGTCCTTCTCATGCCCCTCTTCCTGAATCCATGCCCTTGGCAGCAGCCTGGGTACAACCACCAGAAGACCCCCTTTGTGCCCATGCCAGCCTCCATCCCCAGCATCACCCGTGCCCCACAGACACCCGGCCCCGCAGCACCCCATGCTCAGTGGGTCCCCTCGCCCAGCACGGCTGCAACTGGGGCGGCAGGGAGCCGGTGGGGGGGGGGGGGACCACGGACTTCGCCAGGAACGCCCACATCCCACGTCACGTCACGGCGAGGCGAGAGGTGACGCCTTCCCTGCCATGTCATTGTCACGGCGGCACCCCGGGGCAGGGTGGGGGCGAAAAAAGGGCGTTTCAGCATCTACTGACCTGCGCCGGGTTCGGACGACCAAGGGACGAGTCCCCTCTCCGCTTACTGAGGCTCTGAGCCATCTACATCCCATCTCACCGGGGTTTTGGGCAACCAAAAAGAAAATAAAGGACCAAACCCGATCCCCTACCGCTAGCGACGGCGTTTCTGCCGAGGGGTCAGGATGAAACCCTTCCAAAAAAAAAGCAAGAAGAAGGATGCCAAATCAGGGCAGGCCGACGAGTCTGCTGCTACTCCAGCTAAAAAAAGCAGGAAACCATATCCCGGGCTTGGAGATGCCAATCTTCCCATGCAAACAACTCCCTTCTTGTTTTTTTTGGAGAGTACCGGAGGGCTCGGGAACAGACGGTCACAAATAGCAACTCCACGGCACCGCCGAGGAAACGTTCGCCAGCCCCAGGAACCATGTGGGGATGCTGGTGTCCCCATGTTGGGATGGTGGTTCCTCTGGAGGGGTCCTGGTGGTGGCTGTCCCCACGTCAGGATGGTGGCTTCTCTGGAGGGGACCTGGTGGTGGTGATCCCCATGTCGGGATGGTGGCTCCTCCAGAGGGGAGCTGGTGGTAGCCGTCCCCATGTTGGGATGGTGACTCCTCCAGAGGAAACCTGGTGGTGGACACTACCACAGATGTCTTTTTCCCAGCACATCCACGCAGAGGTGTCCTAGTGAGGTTCATTGGTGTCTTGGATGTCACCGGTGGGGTGGAAGGTGGCAGTGGCCATCCCCTGGTTCCCAAAAAGGGACATGTCCAGGGGCTCTGGGACATGGCAGGACATGGTGGTCACACAAGCCCACCATGTTCCTGCCATCAAGCCTTTTACCCGTCAAGTTAAAGGGATTCAACTTAAAATAATCTATATAAGGCACAGGGGGACATGCAGCCTGGGGACAACCCCCATCTGCAACCAGTAACGGTGGTCACGGAGCAACTGGTACCAGCGCGGGCAGGGACTGGGACCAGCCCCCCGTTCCCCGGAAGCTGAGCAGCTCCAACGGGAGTTTGCACGAAGAGCAAGTTACTGGAATATTTTTACCCAGATACTGATTTTCGTTCTCCCTCCCATTGGCCGGGCCGCAGTTCCCAAAGACCCAAAAGCAAACACGCTATTTTTAGAGAAGAGTTCATTTACTGGAGCCATTCCCTTTGAAATTCCTCACCCATCCTCTCCATGGAAACCAAGGGAGCCCAGAGAAACAGCCCCACGGGGACCAACCATCAGAGCTTTAAAAAGAGCCACGTCGAAGGAGAGGGAGTGGAAGTGGCTGATTTTTCTTCTCTGGACACATCCTGGCCTAGAAACACCATGGTGGAAATCGCAATATATTTGCTTTAGTGGGTTCTGTCTGTGCAAGCTGGGCTTGATGCCTTCAGGAGGAGATGTCCTGGAAGATGGATGATGCCCACTCTGAAAATCATGCCTATATAGTTAGTGGGGCCTGTTGTCTTGGATGGGTGGTGGGGATGGGTGGTGGAGATAAGTGGAGGAGGGATCGGTGGAGGGGGGATGGCCGGATGGGTGGATGGAGATGGATGGAGAGGGATGGAGATGGGAGGAGATGGGTGGAGATAGGTGGAGATGGAGGGATGGATGGATGGATGGGTGGAGATGGATGGAGATGGGTGGATGGAGATGGGTAGATAGAGATGTATATATGGATGGAGATGGATGGAAGGAAGTATGGATGGAAGGATGGGAGGAAGGGAGTCTCCTCCCCCATTTTCCAGGGGAAAGCCCTGGGAGAAGGGGAAGAAACTATACAGACCAAACCCCAATGTTGCCCAGCTGTATCTTCCCTTCGTGTGACGGCACCACCTTCTCCATCCTGAATTTAGGAGAATTCCCTGCTGCAGCTCCAAAGCTGCGGGAACTGCCCCATCGGGACCTGCCTGCGCCACACGGGTGATGGAGCTCAGCAACAAAGTCACAGCAAGGGGAGACCTTGGCACGTCACCTCTCTGGTCCCTCCCATCACACAGGGCTCTGCATTCGCGGGAAACCTCCCACTTCGGAAATATCCCTGGAAAAGGCTCTAAGTCCCCTAACCCTTGCAATGACAGACTAACGCCGCAGCAACATGACCCAGGAAGTTTTGAGCCTCCATCCCAGCTGAGTTTGGCGGGAGGGTACCAACCACGCACGTGCACATCTCAGAGATGCCGACCTGCTGCTTCCCCTGCAAGAACAGATCGGAGATGGAGGCCCCCTCCTCCAAGCAGAAGCTTCGGAGGCGTGCGATTTTGCATGGAAAAGACCAGGCATGAAGCCCTGTGCATGCATGCAGGCAGCGTGCAGGCAGGCTGCCCAGAAATGCAGAACGGCCCGTGCGATGCAGACACGGTGATGGTGCAGCCCTGCACCATCCCTGTGCATCGCTGGCTGTGTGCACCAGGAGCACCGATGTCTCTGTGCACCCCTGCACACAGAGCACACCGCATCTACCCCTGCACCCCTGCACATGGACCCCAGCACCTGGGATCTCCCCGTGCAAGGATGCAGGTGAGCAGTGGCACTACTGATCTCCCTGTGCACCCCCGCACGTGCAATGAGCACCAGGGATCTCCCTGTGCATCCACGTGTGTGTGCAGACCGGCACCATGAATCTCCCTACGCACCCTTGCACATGCAAACTGCCACAACTGATCTCTTTATGCATCCTTACGCACCCTTGCACCAGCATCAGGGACCTCCCCGTACACCCCTGCACGTGCACCCCTGCAACAAGGACCTCCCCGTGCACAACTGCACGTACGTCCCAGCACCGGGGATCTCACCGTGCACCCCTGTGTGTGCAGACCAGCGCCATGAATCTCCTTATGCACCCTTGTACGTGCACACCAGCACCAGAACCTCCCCATGCAACTCTGCATGTGCACGCCGGCATCAGAGATCTCCCTCCGGACCCCTGCACGTGCATTCCAGCACCAGGGATCTCTCAGTGCACCCCCGCATGTGCACCCTTGCACCAGCACCCCAGCACCAGGGACCTCCCCATGCACCACTGCATGGGCATCCCTGCACCAGGAACCTCTCCATACACCCCTGCACGTGCACCCCAGCATTACAGACCGCCCCGTGCAGGGATGCATGTGTACAGGGATGCACATGGACAGCAGGACCAGGGACGTCCCCGTGCACCCCTGCATGTGCACCCCTGCAACCAGAGACTTCTCTGTGCACCCCTGCATGCGCACCCCTGCATCAGGGTCCTCACCGTGCACCCCTGCCCAGGCAGCCCTGCAACCAGGCACCTCTCTGTGCACCCTTGCACGTGTACCCCTGCACCAACAACCTCTCCATACACCCCTGCACACGCACACCAACACCACGGACCTGTCTGTGCACCCCTGCATGTGCACCCCTGCAACCAGGGACCTCCTGCATGTGGACCCCTGCACCATCCCATGCACCCCAGCACCGCAGACCTCGCCGTGCAGGGATGCGCATGCACACCAGCACCAGGGATTTCCCTGTACAGGGATGCCTACGGACAGCAGCACCGGGGATCTCCCCGTGCACGGGCACCCCAGCACCAGGGACCTCCCTGCGCACCCCTGCCCGGGCACCTCCGCAGCCGGGGACCTCCTGCACATGCAGCCCTGCACCAAGGACCTCTCCGTGCACCCTCGCACGTACACCCCTGGACCAGAGACCTCTCCACGCACCCCTGACTGCGCACCCCTGGACCAGGGACCTCCCCGTGCACCCCTCTTGCACGTGTACCCCAGCACCCACGGGGGGCCGTGGGTCTCTCCGCGGGCTGGAAGCGGAGCTCACGCCGAACCCGTCCCAGCCTCCCACCCTCGTCGCAGCCCCGGCATCCTGCCAAAAACCTGACCTTTGGGCCAGGCGGCTGCGGGCCAAGGCCAGCCCCCGGCACCGAGCTCAGCCCAGCGCTAACCCTCTCGCTCCGGGGCTGGATCCGGCCCCACGGCCACCATCACAGGGCACCCCCCCACCCATGGGGTGCTACGCTGGGGTGTTTGGGCTCAAAGGATGTGTATCCCAGCTGGTCCATCCCCTCTGTTGGAGTCCGCTGCCTAATTAATTAGAGGCTTTTAATTAAAGCCAGGGCAGGCACCGAGGACGAGGAACAAGGAGCAAGGTGGGTGGCTCGGGGTGACACCAGACATGTCCTCTGTGTCACCCAGGGGCGTTCAAAACCCTGGCAGCGGGGAAGGAAAGGGGCAAAAATGGGCAGAGTTAAAGGGATTTTGGCACTGAGGAAGGGAAGACTAAAAAATGGGCAGAGTTAAGGGGATTTTGGCACTGAGGAAGGGAAGACTAAAAAATGGGCAGAGTTAAGGGGATTTTGGCACTGGGGAAGGGAAAGGGCAAAGACGGGAAGATTTAAGGTGATTTTGGCACCCGGGAAGGAAAGAGGCAAAAATGGGCAGAGTTAAGGGGATTTGGGCTGGTCCAGCCCCCCAGCCACGTTGCTTGGCCCCGTGCCGGTGGTCCCAGTGTTGGTCCGTGCCACTGATAGGTAGCATCACCTGTGGGTCCCCCCGATGCCGGCCAACTTCTCCTCGCTGCATCCCACCTCCAAGGTCCCTCCGAAGGGCAGTGGAGGCTGCCTGCGTGCCTCAGTTTCCCCCCACCCCAGCGTTTCGCTGAGCACGGAGCAACCAGGGCTGCAAAACCCAAGCAAATCATCGGCGCAGGCACTGCAAGAGGAAAGCCAAGATTTACCCGTCCCCATCCTCCCCCCGCAACGGCTTTAATTATAGATTTCCAGTAACACCAAAAAATGAGAAAACTCCCAGCCGTGGCCCAAAACCTGGTTTCTATGGAGATTTACGGAAAGGGAATGGAGGGATAAATAGGTCCAAAGATGCTAAACTTTGGCCAAGGAATACGTGGCCGGTGCACGGATCCGGCCCTCGAGCTGTCCCCAAAGCAAGGGCGAGCTTCTGGACGATGAGCCATGCCGGGGCGAGCTCGGAGGGAGGATGGTCAGGAGGGATGGGGGAGTTTTACGCAAGCGTCCCTGGGAACGTGACCCTGATGTTTGCCTCTGGGGATCCCCCTCCATCCCCAATGACTTTTTCGGGGTGCAGCCGCCCCGCTTGGGGAGCAGCAGGTGGGGAAGGCAGCGGCCGGGGCGCCGGGGGCCACGTTCCCACGGCTCCTCCGCTCCCGCGAGGTGCTATATTTAAATCAATATTTTCCTGTTTAATCTGACTGCTGCTAAGTCAACAAACAGAGCATGGCAGCAAACATACCTAATTTTCCATCCCATGCTGGATTCGGCCATGGGGGAAAGAAAGATCCAAGGGGTCGCCAGCCTGGCATCCTGCTCATACCTTCACCAAGCAGCAAATGGACCCCAAATCCACCCCAAATGCACCCTAAACGCACCCTTGCTCGGTGCCGGTCTGCTGCACATGCGTGTCCATGGGTATGCACACGTGTGCTGCCCATCCCAGCGGCTTATGCGGTGCTGGATGCAGAAAAACTTTTCTATCTTGAGTTTTGGGGATTTTTTAACTTGTTTTCTTGAAAGCATCCTTTCTTTCTGCAGCACCCGCGCTTGTGTGCCGGAGCAGGACGTGCTGCTAACATCTCCTGGGAATTAAAAGCCTCATGCCCGGCATCAGACACAAGGTGAAGGAGCTCTTCTGCACCCAGGACGGCTTGGCCGGCATCAGCCCCATGGAGGATCGCTGGAAAGCACCCAGGACAAACAGTCCTGCCGCCGAGGGAGAACAGCACGTTACCTCTCGCAGCCGGGACGTGCCGGGCAGCCGAACCCGGCAAACAGCCGGCACGGCAGTGCTCACCACTGCCAAAGCCACCACCAAACCGTGGGGGCTGGGAAAATACCCTGGGGGGATGATGCTGCAGGGATGTTGTTCTCCAGGAGAATATCTTGGGGGGGAAAATGCTGGAGGGATGTTGGACCCCAGGAAAATATCTTGGGGGAATGATGCTGCAGGGATACCCAACCACAAGAGAATATCTTGGAGGAGCAAGATATATCTAGGGAGAGAATATTTTGGGGGAGCATCGCCACACACTTGCCAGGCCCCATTATTAATCTCTTCCCAGCATCGTCTGCTGGAGACAGACACCAGGACAGACAGACCATCACCACGATGCAGGATGGATGCTCCGACGTCCCCAAATCCCCAAGCAACAATGACCATTTCCCCAAGCAGACAACCGACCTTGTGACGCCGGCCCTCTCCATTGAGTTAGGGAGGGGAAAAAAAAATAAATAAAAAATAAAGCTTATTTCTTTGCCATCCGTCAGGGAGCACGTAAATCTCTGCTCCCAGCCAGCCGTCCTGGTGCCAAGTTATATCCGGTCCTCGATGCTCTTGCCTATAATTAAAGCAACTCCCTTGCAGGGCTCGGTCCCCCTCCACCCCCCCAGCCAAGGCTGGTGCCATCTGAAATAAAACATCCCAGCTCCACTATATAATAAATCAAAAGGAGAAATAAAAACCCTGGTTTCAGTTATGTTATGGCTGCAGCACAAAGAAATTCAAAGGCAGGAGAGAGATTTGAAGATACAGCTGCGGCGTTGCCCTTAAAAGGGAAAATTCGCACCCTCTTCGCCGAGGCTGGCGGGTTCAAGCAAGGTAAGGAGCAGCATCCCCGGGGTCCAGCCCCGTGGGGTGGCCCATGTCCCCGAGGTGATGCTTGGCCAAACTGGGCTCCCAGTTGCCAGAGCCCAGTGCTGGAGTTGGTAAAAATCCACCCGAAATGATCCCAAAGTGACCAGGGTTGGGGGATGTATTGGGGTGCGGGTCAGCAGAGCGTCCCTGATACTGGGGCCATCATGGGGTGGGCACCGTCCCTGGGGCACCGCAGGGAGCTGCCTGAATAAAAAATACCACTTTATAAATTATTAATATAAACCATGTATTATATAAACATATTAATAATTTAGTAAGAGATATTTCTTTATAAAGAAATGCCGCCGGGTGCACTGCCTTGCCTTGGGGACCTGCTGTTGTCCCCATGGTGCCGCCAGCCACGGCGCCGGGAGGTTCCTCGTTACCCTGCTTAATTATAACGCTCGATGCTTCAATAGCACTTTTCAGCCTGAGATCAGAGAGGACAAGCACCTCACTCTAAACTGGTACATCAGACAAAAATGTTGCAAAATTCACCCCAAATTATTTCCAAGGATGTTTTACGCAGGAGCCAAGAGCTCCCCGTTCTTGGCCACCAACGGCAATGGGAACAACAGCCGGAGAAGGAGCTGGATGAGGGGCAGAGCCCCCCAAGAGAATATCTTGGGGGAATGATGTTGCAGGGATGCTGGACCCTGAGAGAATATCTTGGGGGAATGATGCTGCAGGGATACCCAACCCCAAGAGAACATCTTGGGGGAACCGTGCTGCAGGGATGCTGGATCCCACAAGAATATCTTGGGGGAAGGATGTTGCAGAGATGCTGGACCCCAGGAGAATATCTTGGAGTAAAGATGCTGTGGGGATGCTGCACTCCAAGATAATACCTTCAAGGAATAATGCTGTGAGGATGCTGGACCCCAGGAGAATGTCTTGGGGGAAGATGCTGCAGGGATGCCTGACCCCAAGAGAATATCTTGGGGGAAGATGCTGCAGGGATGCCTGCTCCCAAGGGAATATCTTGGGGGAATGATGCCACAGGGATCTGGATTTTGGGAGCGTGCAAAGAAAAACACCCCTGCTCCACATGGCTCTGCCCCGGCCAGCAAGGGTTACACCGCCGGGCTCAGCCCTGGGGACTTCACGCTTGGCTGCCGGCGGCTGTCGGAAGGGAACGGTCCAGCCCGTCCTCTTAAATCGGCATCGAAGCAGGGCGAGAGAGCCTTGCCAGCCCCGTTCCTGTGAGCTCTCGCCTCATCCCCCACGGGAACGGGTATTTCTGGGCTTCGCCCGGAGCTATTAAAAGCCCCGTGGGTGCCAGCACTGCTGTGCCGCAGGAGGAGGTGGCGCTTCCAAGCCCTTCCTGGCACAAACACCCGAAGCAATGGAAACCCAAGTCCATCTTCAAACAACAGCCGAGGGGCCGGCAATGCCAAAAACCCACCCCGGGAAAGACCCCAAAGCCCGCGGCCGCTCTTCGGGGTGAGCAAACCGCCTTTGCGTCCCCCAAACAGCATTAATTCTTCCGCGGACAGGATAAAACTTTACCCATTGATAAAATAGTTGGTGCATGCACAAGAATATTTTTCCCCTTTTTTCCCACGCCGCCGGCACCGCAAGGCCCATGGTCCCGGGCAGAGGGGTGGTGATTTTTTGGGGGGGAAAAATGCCAATTTGCTCGAAAAGGGCTATGACATGGGGAATCCCAAGCAAAAGGACCATTTAATCCCTCCCCACCAAGGTAAAGGCAATTTTTGGTTCAGCATCTTGGGGCTGGCCAAGAGCACACCCGTTTACCGGGACTTAGATAGCATTGCCGGGAGATGCTATATATAAATACAGCATATAATATGTATGTATCTATAAAAACACCTTCCACCAAAACTTGGTGCTATTTAACCTGAAAACCGCTTCTTCCCACCCAAAAATCGCCTTTTTATTGGGGGAGTCGCTCCTACAAACAAGAGCTCATCCCCTTGCAACTGCCAGGAAGGGCTGGGAAGGCTCTTGGCCATCTGGCAGTGCATCCACGGATGGGCGTTTGTCCCCAACGAGGGACACGCGAGGCACCCCCAAAGCCACCAACGCTTTGGAGGGGTCAGGTACCGCGTGAAACGAAGGTGGTTTTAGGACGGACGGGCACTTACCACCTGCGGCTTGGTCCTGGGGCCGTGTTCGTCGGGCGGCCGTGGGCACCGGGGCAGCCGGGGCTGTGGGGCAGCGGGTGGAGAGCGGGGTCCATCCCCAGGACCGGGGGACGCGTCACCTGAGTTGAGGGCCAGCATGTACCGCTTGGTGACATCCTCCAGCGAAGGAGGTTGGAGGGTCGGGAAGGATTTGCCGGGCGAGCGGGCGGCAGCCGGTGCGGGGAGGTGGCTGTGGTGGCCGGAGGGGACAAGCGGCTCGGGGACGGTGATGGGGACGAAGGTGGCGGGCTCGCTGGTGTGACGGACGTGCTTGGTGGCCGGGCGGCTTTTGGCGTGGACGGTAGGTGCTGGCGGCGGTTGGTTTTCCTGGTGAGCCGCGCGGTTGGAGCGCTTCTTGGAGCTGCGCCGGGCAATGCGAGGGGACAACACATCAGCCAACTTGGGGTCAAAGCCATAGCCGCGGCCGGTGCCCGGCGCTGCTGGTTGTGCCGAGAGGATGGGCTCGCTGCTGGACGGTGGGATGCTGGGCTCCAGCTCGCTGATGGCCTCACCGGGACCTTCGAAGGCGCCGGCCGGCAGCTCACCGCGGCGGCTGGGGTCGCTCAATGACTTCTTCTTGATGGTCTTGCCGTTGCCCTTCTCGTCGATGAGTTTAGCCATGGCGCCGGGCTGGCTGACGATGGTTCGGATGAGGCTGCTGTAGTCCCGCGGCCCATCGCTGCCGAGTGACAGGTCGCTGCCTGCGCTGCCTGCGCTGCCTGCAATGGTGGCGGGTTGGGGGATGCCCGCCTTGGTGCTCAGCGAGCCCAGGAGGTTGCTGTCGACGGAGAAATTCTTCGCCTCCTCCGCCACCGAGCATCTCCGGTGGGGCATGGGGTCGCTCAGGGAGCGGTAGGGCTCGGTGCCACCCTCGCTGCCACCCTCCATCCCATTGGTACCTGCCGAGGGGAACTTACGGCGGCGGCGCAAACTGCCGGGGGTGCTCGGTGTCTCGGATTTGCCAGATGGAAGGTCTTCAACGGCCGCTGCCGGGTGAGCGGGCAATGGTGTTTCGGTGTCACCGGCTGCCGGCCCGGCGTTGGGCAGCGTCCAGGCATCCACGGCTTCGTGCAGGTCTTGGAAGGGCATCCCCACGGGTTCCGGCTCCGTGACGATGCCCTCGTCCGTCACGCTCGACTCGTGACCCGACAGCTCCTCCACGGATTTCCTGCGAGCGAGGTTCTCCTCCGACTCCGCTTCCTTCAAACACCCGCGTGCTCTCCGCCCGTCCCCGAAGGGTCACGTCCGTCGTCCCCGTCGGTGCCACCACCTCGGCGCCCTCCACACCTCCGCTGTCCTTCTGCTCGGCCGTGAAGCCGTAGTCCTGCTGGGAACCCATCCTGCTGATCTTCTCAAAGACCTGCCTCGCCTCCTGGATGTACTGGTCCTGGATGACCATGGGGAGGGCATCCTCGTCCCCCCGCTGTCCCCCATCTGAAGCCACCCGGTCCTGGCCATCAGCGGTGGCCAGGAGGAGCTCGGAGGAGCTCTGCTTCATGGTGCTCTGTAGGAAAAGCCGCCGCGTCCCTGATTTTTCGGAGCAGGTGAAGGACTTGGCACGACGCAAAGTGGCCGTCAGGTCCTTGAGCGTTGGCCGCTCGCCCGGCGCCCAGCGGTTGGGGGGCTGAGCGGCGCTGCGGCTGCCCGGGGAGGGGGTAGCGATGCCGGAGCAGCCGTCAGAGCCGGCGTCAAGGCCGATCCTCACCCCCTTCTTCTTCACCTTCAGCTCCGAGAGGTCTGATTTGAGGAAGCTGAGGAGGGTCAGGGTCTCGGTGGCGATGTCGGGGTTGGACAGGGACTTGCGGTGCTTGGCCCGCTCCCCTTCCAGCCCCGGCTGGTGCAGGCTCTCGCTCCCAAAGTCCGGTTTTGCCTTGGCCGTGCCCTGCGGCAGCTTGGGACGGATGCGGACCGCCGGCTGACCCCACGCCAGGCCGTCGCTCGTCCCGAAACTGGGCGACCGATAGACGCCGTAACCCGGCTGGAGAGTCCGTCCTTGGTTGGGCCAACAGACCCCAAACTGCTCCTCTTCCTTCAGCGTCTCCGTGCTGGAGTAACGGCTGCCGCTCCGCGACCCGCCGGGGCTGCCGAAGGGCAGGATGTTCACCTTGGAGACGCGGGCCACCACGGGCAAGGGATGACGGGCGACCACCCGCCCGCAGCCTTCGGCCTCGGCCTCGCCGCCATCCGCCGGGCTCTCCCAACCACCGCTCTCCTTCTTCTTCTTCCGGGCGACGCGGTGACGGTGGGCGCCGCTTTGCCCTTCGCCTTCGCTGCCGGACGAAGCGCGGGGAGAACGGGACGCCGTGGCTTCATCCTCCCCGTTGGAGCGGGGCGACGGGGAGGAGGAGGGTGGTTGCGGTCGAGCCGAGTTATGCCAGGAATGCGGGCCGGGCTCCGGCGGAGCTCCGCGGGGAGAACGGAGAGCCGGGTGCGGGACGCGGCTGCGGGGCGGAGGCGGCGGGGGAGCTCCCCGGCCGCTCCCGCTCCCGCTCCCGGTTCCGTTCCCGTTTCCCATCCCGTTGCCGGGCCCATTCCCGGTCCCATTCCCCGTTCCCCCCGTAGGTTGCCGGCAGCTTTCCCCGAAGAGTTTCCGCATCGCCGGGACGCTGGGCCAACGCGGCGGCTCCGCGTTTAAGCCCGGGCCCGGCGACGACGACGGCGGCGGCGGCGGTGGCGGCGGTGGAGCCGGAGACGGCGGCTGAGCCCCGGCATGAACCGGGCCCGTCGGCTCCGGCTCGGTAAAACGAAGCGAAAGCTGCCGTACCGAAGGGGCCAGGCTGCCAAAAGCCCGGCCCGCTTGTTGCTCCGCGATCGACGCTGAAACTTTCCTACCCGGGAAGAAGAAGAAGGAGGAGGAGGAGGAGGAGGAGGAGGAGGAGGAGGAGGAAGGCGGGGAGGAGGCGGGCAGCAGCCACCGACCCGCCGCTACCCCCCGACCGCTGCCCCCCTCCGCCATTGTCTGCCCCCCCCCCCCGCCGCCGCCTCCGCCCGCCCCCCGGCCCCGCCGCCGCCCCCCGGCCCCGGCCCCGGCCCCGGCCCCGGCCCCGCCGCAGGCACCGCCCGGCCCCGCTCCTCCTCCGGGCTGCCAGCGGGCTTCATCCCTCCCGCTTTGTTTTCTCTCTTCGCCTCCCCCCCCCCCCCGCCTTTTTTTTTTTTTTTTTTTTTTTTGGCTTTTCCTCCTCCCTCACCCCCTGCTTTTTTATTTGTTGCATTCAAATAAACTTTCCTCCCCGGAGGCGTGGTTTCCTCCCGCAGTGGGGGGATGGTTGGAGATTTTGCCTTTTTTTTTTTTTAATTTAATTTTTTTTTTTTTTTTGGGGGGGGGGGGGGGGAGAAGGCGGCCGCAGAGCTGCCCTCCCGCTCCCAGGCCGAGCAGGACGACCTCACACCCCGCCCCCCCCGCATCCTTCATCCCCTTCCCTCCATCCCCTCCCAGCTTTTTTTTTTTTTTAGGGGAAAACAGGATAAGTAAGCAAGAATTTGGGTGCCAGCGAGAGATCCTTCCCTCTGCTGTGGATTTCTCCAGCCCCTGCTTTGCAACTCATCTCGGGGAAGGCAGAACACCTTGTTCCCAACTTGCAAAATCCTCCTGCGACGCACTGCCCCGCCAACAGACTTTCTCGTGGGTTTTTAGCATCGCTTGTCAGCGCTTGCTATTTGCAGCCCATAACCCCTTTTCCCCCAAGACAGCAGATTTATCGCTGGTGATGTGAAAAATGAAGAAGGTGGCTGGGATGGTTGGTGGGTGAGCTGGGGCCTTGGCAGCATGGATGGGGCTGGAGGGGTGTCTTGCCCACATAAAGCACGGTGCTGGCTCTGTCCCAGGGGCACAAAAAACCTGGTGGTGATTAAAAAAAAATCCAACACCCCCTGTAAACGCATTTTTCAGGACCTAAAAAGCGCCTCTGGCGATGCCGTGAGCTGCACCGCCCCGGCAGGTATTCCTTCCCTGGCTCTCCCTTCCCTCCCGCCACCCTCCCCTGGTTCCCCCAGGGCTGGGTGTCTCCCAGCCATAAGGACGATGTCCCCATGATGTCCCCATCGTCACCTGGCATTAAGGATGGGATTTTGGGAAGAGCCACGCTTTTCATCTCCTCTTGGTGCTGTAGGAACTGGTCCTTAGGCTGCTGGTGTTGAGCATCTCACAAGCGAAGGAGATGTTTGGAAGCACCCACCCCATCTCTAAGGTGCCCCGTTGTGCCCATCACCCTGGCTTCTAGGCCTGGTGGTACCAACAGAATTGCTGACAGGACCCCAAGGCCGGGCAGGACATGGTCAGACCCAAAGGGAGCTCCGTGTGTCTCCTACGCTTAAAACCATCCAAAATCGGTGATTCCACCATCAGGGACCTCATCAGGGCATCCTGGAGCGGCTGGATGTCACCGCCTGAGCCCACGCTGTCCCTGCAGCCACCACCAGCCTTTTGGGGAGCTGCTTATTTTTTTCCCCTCAGAGCTTTATTGTGGATCAATTTTGGCTGGCCACCTTGTCCCATGGGTACTATCCAGGCACGGGGTGGTGCGACGGAGCAGGGCTCCTCCATCCCTCCCTGGAGCCGGGTGGGCACCCACAGACCCAGCTGGATTTCTCCAAATCTAAATATTTTGCGCCCTCTCCTGGGTCCAGGCGGTGTGGCCTGGTGCCTCCCACCCTGTCACCTTCTTTTTGTCTGGGAAGAGGGGGACACCAGGCTGGGACTGTCCCACCACCCACCGCCCCCCCCCAGCATTTTGCCCTTCCATTGCAGGACCCCAAAAATACGTCGGAGGAGATTTTGGTGTGGATGAGCTCCGGCCAAGGGAAAGCCCGGGGCTGGCTTTGCCTCCTCCATCCCATTCTGTGCCCCAGCCCAAAGTCACTGTCACCAAGCATGGTCCTCCCCACCAGGACACGGCCACCACTCCTGCAAAACCAGGTGGTTTGAGCTAATGCCATCACAGAAACCCTCTCTGTTCCAGCCCGCCGTGACGCTAAGATCTTTGAGCATCATCCAAGAGCTGATGACCACGCTGGACACCCTCCTCATCCTCACGACAACAAGGAGCCACACTGGGACCACCAACCCTGGATCCTGCTGAGGTCCTTGGGTGGTCGGGTACCCGAGGAAGATGCCGTGTGCTTGCAGGGAGCGAGGTGGGATGAAGCTGTGCGCTTGGCTGGGTGCAGGCAGCCAAGCCAGGGGGATGCTCATCCCTGGAGATTTGAAGCAATTTGCTTAAATCAAGTTAGACGTGATTATTACGCACAGCCAACCTGCGAGAAATGCAGCAAAACAGTGATCCCTATATATATATGTATGTATACTATATATACATATATACACTGTATAGATACATATAGTGTATGCAGGGCAGAGAATATCTGCGCTGCATAGCCTGTGCTGGGCTACAAACCTTCCCCTGCTTGGATGTATAACGTGTATGTATATATAGTGGGTGCATATATGTGAACGTATCCATCTGAAAAAGGCAGGGATGTTTATTCTATACATCCTACATGTTAAAGAAGACTCGCAGAGCGATTAGTGGTATGTCCACCCCGTGTCACGTAAGCGAATCCCTCCTTGCCGGGAGGGAGCAGCATCCCGACGGAGGCTGCGGGGAGCAAAGCTCAAGCCCCAACGCAGCCTGGGGGTGGTGGGGAGGCCAAGCCAACGGTGAGACATGCGGTGACATGGCCAAGGACACCGAGTAGCTCGGTAGCCTGGGTTTCCTGACTCCGGGAATTGTGTCTGGCTGTGCCGGCTCTGATTTTGGTGGATCCTGGTTAGGAGGTGACAGCAGGATGCCAAGGATGCCAGGATGGGCCAGATTTGGGGTGGTGGGCTAAGCAGGGAGCTGGACCCGGATGATGCTGAAGGTCCCCAGGCAGGTGACAACACCGCTGGCTTGTGTCTCACCCAGCCCATGGTCATCACTTGGGTGGGAAATCCAGCATGGGTGTCCCAGTTGCCCTTATGTCTCCCTTCCCAGTTCCCAGTCTATCCAGGGATGCTTTCCCACTGTTTTGCAGCTCCAGTGGTACCAGCAGGCCCATGTCTTTTACTGGTGTGGCCCCCTTCTGGGGCTGGGGGTGCTTAGGGTTGTCCCAGTATTACCCCAGAAAACATCCATGACACTGATCTTGAGCTAGAGAAACACACGGCCCCATGTTCCCCAAACAGGTATGAGCTGAACTAAACCCTCCCCAGCCTTTGCATGCCCCCATCAGGGAATCTTTAAATGAGAAGGGGGAGAAATTGCCCCCCAGCAGCTCGCCCTGAGCCAGGGACCGTGTCCTCCACAGTCCCAGTGTGTTCTCCACGGTCCCACCAGTGGTTTTTATTGCATCGGTGGCTCGGCCACCAAAGAAACATGGTGCTAAGCTGCTCAAACTGAGCAACTGAGCCAGAGAGAGGACACAGGATCTGTGCCGTGATGGGGTTAATACTGCGCCACTGCAGGTTGGAGATGGGATGAAAGTGTTGAGAACTTGGGAGATGCCATCCTCCTGTCCTCCAGCATGTCCCCAACTGAAGCCATCTCTCCTCCATGGACCTTAAAGCCAAAATTGCTCCATGCCCAGTCCCGGTGACACCGAGGTGGCCCTTGTCCTCACCTAGGAGCCATAGGTAATGCAATGGTCATGCCGCCACTTGGAGCTCATCTTGTCGAGGAGGTAGCGGGTGCTCTCGCGAAACTTGCGTTGGGTGAAGTAGAAGAGGATGGGGTCGAGGACACTGTTCATGCTGGCAAAGGGACGCGTGCACTTATAGGCGATGGCAAACGCCTGTAGAGCCGGGCAGGGCAGGCTGGGCGAGGAACGGACGATCAGGTAGATGGTCTTGGTGAGGTGGAAGGGGAAGAAACTGATGGAGAAGACGATGACCACGATGATGATCATACGCACGGCTTTGTCCTTCCTCTTGTGCACCGCCAAGCCGATCAGCTCATCCTTCTGGCACAGGATCCGGGCCATCCTGCAGTAGCAGGCGAGGATCGCCACGAAGGGCAGCAGGAAGCCGGTGATGGTGAGGGTGATGCCGTAGGGGAAGTAGGCGGCGGAGCGATCTGGTGGGCTCAGGTCGTAGCAGACAGTACGGTTCCTCTGGGTGCCGGTAGAAGCAAAGACGAAGGTGGGCAGGCACTGGGCGATGACGATGAACCACACCGCGGCGCACACCAGCCACGTCAGCTTTTTCCCCTTCTTCTTGTGCCACGAGGCCAAGGGGTGGCAGATGCCCAGGTACCGCTGGACGCTGATGCAAGTGAGGAAGAGGATGCTGCTGTGTAGGTTGGTGTAGAACTGGAAGCGGATGAATTTGCAGGTGAAGTCCCCAAAAGGCCAATAATCCTTCTGGGTGTAGTTGTAGATGAGGAGCGGGAGGGAGCAGACGTAGAGCAGGTCAGCCATGGCCAGGTTCAGCATGTAGATCATGGTGCGGGTGAGCGCCTTACGGGCCACCCAGATCTGCCCGATGACCACAGCGTTCAAGGGCAACCCCACCGTGAACACCACCGAGTAGACCAGGGGCAGCAGGACCTGCTTGAACTCCTCATGGAAGGTGCACAAGTTCCTCCTGGAGCCCACAAGGGCCGTCAAGTTGGCCATGGCAGCGATCCTCCCTGTCGATGTCCTCTCTGCTGGTGTGGCCCCTCAGCAGTGCCTGTGAATGACAAAGGGGACAGTTGGTGACTTGGCCATGTAGTGTCACATCCACCCTGTCAGGATGAACCTGGACCGGTGTGTGTGACCCCATAGCCCCATCCTTCTGGGTCAGGGCAACCCCCGGGATCCATACAGGCTGGGGGATTAAGGGATGGAGAGCAGCCCTGCCGAGAAGGACTTGGGGGTAGCAGTAGGCGAAAAGCTGGACATGACCCGGCAATGTGCGCTCGCAGCCCAGAAAGCCAACAGTATCCTGGGCTGCATCACCATCAGCGTGGCCAGCAGGTCGAGGGAGGGGATTGTGCCCCTCTGCTCCGCTCTGGTGAGACCCCACCTGCAGTTCTGCGTCCAGCTCTGGGGTCCTCAGCACAGGAGAGACAGGGACCAGTTGGAGCGGGTCCAGAGGGGGGACACAAAAACGATCAGAGGGCTGGAACACCTCTGCTGTGAGGACAGGCTGAGAGAGTTGGGGTTGTTCAGCCTGGAGAAGAGAAGGCTCCAGGGAGACCTTTCTGCGGCCTTCCAGTACTTAAAGGGGGCCTACAAGAAAGATGGGGACAAACTTTTTAGTAGGGCCTGTAGCGATTGGACAAGGTTTTAAACTAAAAGAGGGGAGATTCAGACTAGAAATAAGGAAGAAATGTTTTATGCTGAGGGTGGTGAAGCACTGGCCCAGGTTGCCCAGAGCAGTGGTTGATGCCCCATCCCTGGAAACATTCAAGGTCAGGTTGGACGGGGCTCTGAGCAACTTGGTCTGGTTGAAGATGTCCCTGCCCATGGCAGGGGGGTTGGACGAGATGACCTTGAAAGGTCCCTTCCAACGCAAACTGCTCTGTGATTCTGATTCTAAACCACGACGATGGATTTAGGGGTCCATCAGAAAACTGAAGGTGGAGAGAGAGGGACCGTGGGGGGCAGTGGCACACAGGACAGTGCGGTGGCCGTGATGACCACCATCTCAGCTCCGCTTGCCGCGACACTTACACCCCGTAGAAAGGTTTGCACAAGGCCAAACCGCCCTCATCCCGGTGCGGGAGAGGAAATTGCGGCACGGCGTGCCCGTTAGCCGCCGGCATGGCTTCCTGCTCCTCTGCAGGGGGTGCCAAAACCCTACGGCCGGTCACCCGAGCGGGCTGCGTCCCCCGAGTTTCAGGATATGCCACCTGCACAGGGTCCGGCACGACCCACAGATGTTTTGTGGTTACTTTTCAGGACTGGTGACGCTCTGGTCCTGGAGTTTTTCGGGTTTTGTGGGCTGAGAGAGCCCATCCACGTGGCCTCTGGGCTGCTCTGAGCTGGGCAATGGGCCATCTGCTTTTCTTAGCGGCCGAGACGAGTGTGGAAGACGTGGTCCTACAGCGCAAAGAGACCCCTGACCCCAGCCGTGCCGCCTGGATGAGTCCCTCGCCGTGACGCCCATGGGTGCTACACGCTCCCAGGTTGCAGCAGCTCGGAGGCGTGGGCAGAGCCACTTCTCCTTCCTCCTCTCGCTTCCTCCATCATCACTGGCAGACCTGTCTGCAACCCTGGCTGGTGGCGTGGGGCCAGCGCCCGCTTCCCCCTACACACCCCCGCGGCAGCCCCAGTGCCTGGCAGGCACGAGCTTACCTGGAAATGGGGTGGCCAGTGTCCCTGTGCCGGTTGGGAAGGGAAACTGAGGCAGGGAGGGGGGTGGCCGAGCTCCAGCCACACGCATGGGGCAGAGGGGGATCGGGGGGGGGGACAGACCACACAAGTCCAGGGTCCACCTCGTTAGCTCGCACCACCGTGGTGCCCCATTTCAGGTCTTTGGGGATTTACCAGATCCAGAGCACAGCCTGGCCATGGGGTCAGGCTTGGGAAGAGTGCTGGGGACACACACGAGGCTCTCCCATTTTTGGGGGTGCTCCAGGCTTGTAGATCAGTGTGTGTCCCCCTCCCACTCTCCCTGCTGCCGCATATTCTTCCTACCCTCCTGGCACCCCGTTGAGCCCCCCCTGGCACCCCACCGAGCCCCCCTGCACCCCCTGCACCCCATTGACACCCCCCTCACCCTGCTGAGCCCCCCCGGCACCCCACTGTGCCTCCCGAACCCTGCTGAGCCCCCCTGCACCCCGCTGAGTCCCTCTGGCACCCCATTGTCACCCCAGCCCCAGGCAGTCCCAGCACCCACCTCTGCCACCTCCAAGCCAATATGTGCCCCAGGGTTGTGAACTTCCCTGTCCCCTGGGACCCCCCCAAACCTCCTCCGGGACCCGAGGCTGGGGTAGCGCCCACCCAGCCCGCACCCTGGGCACCCACAGGAGCCTCCGCCATCCCACTCGTCCTCGCAGGAATACCACCATGACATTGGGGACAAGGCAAGAGGGGTCCCGGGGGACCTGGGAGCGCGTCTTACCTGCTGGGGTGCCACGGGGTGCCACGGGGTGCCGGGACCTGCCGCTCTGCCCAGCACCTGGGCACATCTGCAGCCCTGGGGTGCTGCGCTCACCCTCTTGAGCAACACTTCCCCTTTCCACCCCATGACAGCACCCCCGGGGCGATGGGGAACAGAAACCTGGGTGGCAGGGTGGGCACCGCGCTGCATGGCGTGTCGGCATGGGCACCACACGGCATGGCACGGCATGGCATGGCGGGGTGGGTGCTGCAAGACAAGGCACCGAGGGTACCGCGTGGCACCGCACGGCAGGGCGGGCACTGCACCGTGCTGCATGGCGCAGCACCGCACGACGCCGCATGGCACCGCGCAGCGGGGTGGGCACTGCAGCGCACGGCGCAGCACCGCAGGGCGCTGCGTGGCCGCATGGGTATGGCACGGCACGGCACAGCCTGCGCCAGGAGCTCCGTCACGGCTCCACACCGCGTGTATAGATCCCCTACGCACATCTACGGGCTGCCTGTACACACATGCAGCCTCCCCGCACACACACAGACACGCGTGTGCACACCCCCATGGGCATGCCCTACACGTGTGCACAGACACGCACCCCCCCGTGCGCCCACACTGCGCCTCCAAAAGAGCCGTACCTGGACACTAAGGGACATCCAGAGCTGGCAAATGCCACCAGGGCAGGGGACGTGACCCAAACCTGGCTCAGGGATGTCAGGATGTGGCCAGCTGAGGCCACCAGCCATGTCACCAGACCCATGGATTTTGGGGTCTTTTCCCCCATTTTTGGCTCCTTCCTAGGGTGGGCATCTGGGGTAGATGCTGGGGACAGGGATGTCACCTGGCATGGTGGCACCAAGAGGAAAAAGATGCTCCAGTTGCCTTGTCCCCTTCTGCCACAGCCACACAAGGGAAACTGAGGCACAGGCACTGGCTTTGAAGTGAACCAGTGTGGTTCACGCCCCATTTTAACATATTTTCTGCCCCAAACACCCCTTGGAGGAGTGTTTGGGGGGGGGAATAAGGACATGCCCAAGGCTACAAAGGCCATTGGTGGCGGAGGGTATCTGCAGCAAGAGCTGAGCCAAAAATACAATAAGCAGCCAAAAAACCAAGGGACTCCCTAACCCCAAAAAAAACCTCTTTGTAAGAGGGAAATGGGGCACCGAACCCCAGTGCTGCCAGACTGGGAGGGATAGGGAAGCCGGAGGAGAGGAAGAAAAATCCCTCCCAATCCCAGGAAAAAACCCAGCTGCAGGATGTGCCGAGCACAACCTTTCTATTAGACACCAGAGAATCCCCACCCCAGCTGTACCCACTGCCTGCCACGGCCTGTAACCTCGCAACCACAGCCTGCCATCGCCCATAAATCACGACTATTGCCAATTAATGAGACCACATCAAGACACTCGTCCTCATCCTGCTGCTCTGCCCATGGCACGTCCCCGGGTCATGATCTGGCCTGGCGGCTTATCCAAAAAGTCCCTTTTTTCACCCCCAAAACCCACTGCAGGAATCCCTGCCAGCCCTTGGGATGATGGGGTGGGTGGCCTCCACACTCAGCCTCCCCTAACAGCAGACATCCTTGGGATTATGGAGACGTGGTCCTGGTGCCCTGACACCATGGTGATGGGCACCAGGTGAAATCCATTGTCAAATGAGACTTTCAGGGGGAAAAAAGGGGTGCACATGGTGTTGGGGTGCTCTGTAGGATGGGGTCACCCTTACCCAGGGGGTTTAATGTGCCTGAGAAGGAGGAATGGGGTTAAGAAAGAGAAGTGCTTTCAAACCATCTCAGGCAAGCCCTTCTCCAGTGAAATTAGCTTTAATTAACACCCTGATATTAATATGAAGGGGGTTTCTGCAAGCTTGCTACACTGGGAAAATATTTTGGCTGCTGGTGTGCTCAAATAGTTTATGGGGGATGGCTTCCTCTTTTGGAAACCTTCCTCCTTGGTTTGTCCTGCCTTGGGAGGAGACCATGGTGGGGACATCTTGGTGGCTTGATGGCAGAGCTGGGATGGCGGAGATGGAAGTGAAAGCTCCAGCTCAGCAGATTTCAAAGGGGATGAAGGGGGGATGCTCCTGCCCTGCATGTTGCTTGGCCGAAGCCACAACATCCCTGTCCCCAGACATCTCCTGCCTGGTCCCAAAACATCTTCACGTGCCCGTGGACATGTCCCACCTGCCCCAAGGTGGTTGAGGACCAAGGCTTGGATGTTTTAAGGGAAATTTCCATTTATCAAAGACCCAAAATGTAATGATGTGGACAAATTGGGCCACAGTGGCATTTTCAGGTGCTTAACGTGGACCTGTGGGGACAAGGTGCAGGGACAGGCCCTCTGGTGATGCTGCGTGGCTCTGCCACTGATGTACTCTGTCCTTGGGTGACTCCCTTCACCTCCCCATCCTTTGGTGCTCCATCTCTAAAATAAATCGGCATCTCAGGGGTGCTCTGAGCAACCCGGGCAGCGTTTTCCTGCTGGAAATGGGAGGTGCTGGGGACAGGGAAGGTGCAATGAGTTGGTCTGGTCTCAGCTGGCAGCACTGAGGCTCTGGCTGTATAAACCCATACATATATACACACAAACACAGGCACATATACAGCCACATGTTCACCCACATGTGCACATATGTGCATAAACATATATGTATACAAGCATATACACCTCTCCATATAAATATACCTCTATGCATGTATATGCCTCTCTGTATTTATACCTCTATACATATATATACAAACTTATATATGGTTCTCCACACACATATATACACACATATACATTTCTCTCTACATATATAGAGAAATATATATGTTGCCATTCACACACACATATATACAAACTTCTATACCTATATAAACAAATATATGTCTCCGAGCACAGGGACTCACACATATGTATATACATAACTCTATCCATATATATATACAAATATATCTATGCTTCTATACACACGTCTATGCACACATGCTCATATATACAAATATATTTATACATCTGTATGTATATATATACAAATATATAGAGATATATATAAAGGCTCCTGGCACCACCAGCAGAGATGCCGGGGAAGACCAGGTCCCTCAAGCAGATTTGAGGACACTCTGCATGTAACACCCCCTCTGGCACGGGGTTGATCCCTATGGATGCCCCGGGAGATGCAGGCGCATCCCGGGTGCACCCCAGGCCGTGGGAGCAGAGGGACCCGGGCAAACCCACCCCACTGAGCTCCGCACCAGCCCTGCCGTGGGGATCAGGGTGTGATTTTAAGCCTTGCTCCGCGGTAAAATCTGCTAAACCTTCCTAAAAGCAAAGTCCAGCAGCTACCGTTTGGGGTGGCTTTGGGAGCACCCCAAAGCCCGACCGAAGCACCGATGCTCTCTGGATCTGACCCCGTTCTCTCCAGTTCTGCCTCATCCTGCCCAGTTCTGCCTCATTCTGCCCAGTTCAATCTGATCTGCTCAGGTCCAATCCTGCCTGGGACAGTCTCAGCTGCTTGGGTCTGATCCTGTCCTGTCTGGCCCCATCCTACCCAGTTTGGTCTGAACCCCTCAGGTCCCATCCTGCCCGGTTCGGTCTGAGCCTCTCAGGTCTGATTCTGCCCAGCCTGGTCCCATCCTGCCCGGTTTGACACGCTCAGGTCTGATCTTGCACGGTTTGATCTGACCCTCTTGGGTCCCATCCTGCCCGGTTCAGTCTGACGTACCCAGGTTCCATCCTTCCCGGTTTGGTCAGACCTTCGGGTCTCATCCTGACCCGGTTTTGTCTGACACACTCGGGCCCATTTCTGCCTGGTCTGGCCCCATCCTGCCCAGTCTGGTCTGACCCTTTTGGGTCCCATCCTGCTTGGCTCGGTCTGACACTCTGGGGTCCCATCCTGCCCGGTTCGGTCTGATCCTTTTGGGTCCCATCCTGCCCAGCTCGGTCTGACCATCTCAGGTCCCATCCTGCCCGATTTGGTCTAACACTCTGGGGTCTCATCCTGCCCGGTTCGGTCTGACCCTTTTGGGTCTGATCCTCTCGGTCTCATCCTGCCCAGTTCAGTCTGACCCTCTCGGGTCCCATCCTGCCCAGTCTGGTCTGACCCTTTTGGGTCTGATCCTCTCGGTCCCATCCTGCTCAGTTCGGTCTAACACTCTGGGGTCTCATCCTGCCCGGTTCAGTCTGACCCTTTTGGGTCTGATCCTCTCGGTCCCATCCTGCCCAGTTCAGTCTGACCCTCTCGGGTCCCATCCTGCCCAGTCCGGTCTGACCCTTTTGGGTCCCATCCTGCCCAGTCCGGTCTGACCCTCTCGGGTCCCATCCTTCCCGGTTCGGTCCGACCCTTTTGGGTCCCACTCTACGCGGTCCAGCCCCATTCTGCCCGGTTCCCTCTGCCCCTCCCGGGTCCGATCCTGCCCCGGTTCCCTCGATCCCGTCCCTTCCCGTACGCGGCACTTACCGGCAGCGGGATGCGCCGGGGCGGCAGCGGCGCTCAGCGCCCGGGGCCGCCCCGCTGCCGCTCCGCCGCCGGTCCCGTCCCGCTCCGCCCCGGGGCCGCCCCGTTCCGCCCCGCTCCGGCCCCGGCACCTTGCGGGAGGGTCCCGGAGGGGACTGGAGAAGGCTCACAGCTGGATTGGGGCGGAGGAACAGCTGGGCTGAGGGGCTGGCTTGGCCTCATGGGCAAACATCTGGATTGAACAGGGTGGGTGCGTGGGGGGGTGTCCACCGACCCCAAAAGTGGGATTTACAGGGTGGGATGCTCATGAACCGGCTAACAGCTGGATCGTCCTGGCCGGAGGCTGGGAGCTGCCGGAGCCTTCGGTGAGCGGCTGGGTGTCGGGGACAGGGTGTCCCCCCCCGGGCACCGGGTCTCAACCGAAGGGGTCAGCGGCTTCGGTACTCATTAACCAGGCGGTCAAGCCTCCACGCTTCCTGAGCAGGGCTATTAAAGAGCAATAAGGAAAGGAACCCCGGGGGGACGTGTTGGGTATGAAAGGGCCGATGCATAAACAGCCCAGGGATGCCAGGAGTGCGCGGGATGACGGGTTTGGCCCTTCCTTTCCCCAGAAGCCCAGTTCGCCCTCCAAAATTATTCCCCTCCTTCCTTTTTAGGAGCTTGTGATGAGTAGGGTAGAGGTGGAATGCAAGGAGGTGCCGACCGGCATCGCTTGGGTGATGGAGCACCACGCCGGGGTTCCCCGGCATCGCCTCGTTCAGCGATGCACCCCCAGAGCTGGCACCCAAATAGGAGGCGAGGAGTTTTGGGCAGAGGTTCGGCTGCACGGTGCGGGATGGGGAGGTGGAATGAGGTGCCGCAGCCTGTCTGGATCCCGCTGGCGCCTGCACTACGGCGGACAACACGGGCTTTCATCGATCCTGGCGCGAGCCCGCGGCCAAGCCGGGTAGCAGGGCCACGGGGGAGATGGGCTCTGGCAGGAGCAACCATGAATATTTGCAACCACAGCCAGGCTGGAGCCATCACCCTCATCCCGGGGCTGCCCGGGCTTGTGGGGTTGGGTTGGCGATGGCTCGGTGCCCTTGTGAAATTCCCCGCTCCCTCAGCCGCCACAGGGAGAAGGAAACTGGGGCAAAAAGTGTCTTTCCCCAGAGTAGAGCAGAAAACACGCCTTGTGCAAACAAGCCCAGCAGCCTGTGATGGGCAGCCCAGGGCTTTCCACAAGCATCTGGGGAATGCAGCTGAGAATGGACACAACTCACTCCTCCGATGAGCCACCAGCAAGAGCACTTATCCCACCTCCAGTGCTGCCTCTGTTTTTGGGTCAAGCTCTGAGCTGGTGAAAAAGAGCTGGTGTCCTCCTCCCTCCTGGCATGGCGGGTGTCCTTGCAGGTCCCCAAGGTGAATGACTTGTAGCCAGCTGTCCTGCTGTGGGGACACTGTAAATAGTGGAGGGAGTGTTAAAAAAAGAAAATAAAATAACAGCTCCTGGCTGCCTGCCAGCCCCAGCCGCCTCCACTGAACCCGCCAGCCAGACCCGTAGCCTCAAGCCTGGCCCTACAGCACCTGGAATAAATGGGAACCCCCCAAAAAATGACATTTTGGGGGTCAAACAGTGATGGGAGAGGCAAATTTGGAGGCAGTGGCAAGGCCAAAAAAGAGATTTCAAGCAAGGCATTGGTTTTATGCCTCTTTTTATCCATGTAAAAAGCAGACGAAGCTCATTGGGAAAAATAATTGCCCAAAGGGAATAGCCTGGGTTCCTCTTGGAGTCTCACCGATTGAATAAATCCCTGGCAAAAAGGCCTGGCACGGTGGCTGGATTTGGCCTCACGAGACTCTTTGGCTGCCTGGTTTCTGTTCCTCTGGCTGGATGTTGCCAGTAATCGCGTTAGCAGCTGATTGCAGACCTTTGCCACTGCTGCCCAGGGTAACTCCACCTTCCCACCAGGGTCCAGGTTTCCAGCCGCTGGCGGGTCGCAAGATGGTGCGGATGGAGAGAGGAGCATCTGTGGTCAAGGCCAGGGAGGCAGCTGGGACCTGGGACCGTGCTCCTCCAACTGATGCAAAACTCTTGTTGGAGGCGAAACACAGCATTTTTCAGATTCTGAAACTTTGTGAAAGCCTCAGGGCTGGGATGTCCCCACTACCAGATGCTGGACGTCCCCATGGGGAGGGTCCTACAGGGCTTTCAGGTTCTTCCCCAACACACACGTACCAGGGATGCAGGCTGGGTCCCTTCTGCCTCGGGCTCTGCTGCGGCTCACCAGACCGGAGATGTCTTGCATGAAAAATTTCATTACATCTAAAAGCTATTTATAACAGAAATGGAGTTAATTTCTCATGTCCTTCTGACACCACCAGCCTGCCAGGGTCATGGGCATGGTTGAGCTTGCTCATGAGGAGGTGACATTTGATGGCAACTTTCTCTTTTTTAATCAGCTCAGAGGACGTGGTCACCCCAGGCTCACCCTCAGACATCTGCTACACCAGCACCTGCCTTTGAGTCCCCAAATGTTCCGCAGAGAAGGTGTTTGGTGGAGAAAGTCTCATCTCTTGAGGTGCGGTCTGATGGCACTGTCCATCCTCTTGCTGCAATCAACATTCATCTCAAACCAGTGCAGCTGCCTGGGGTGAAAGCCCCAACAGAAGACAAGTCTTCTCGCTGCTGGACCTCTGCGTTGGAGAAACTGGTCAACCTCCATTGCCATGATGGGTCCCAGGCCCACGTTTCTGGCCGTTCAGCCCAAATTGCCTTCTGGAGGTGACGAGGTCCCAGTAGCAGCCTATGAGCCCGACGCACCCGTTCTGCAGGGCTCTGCGGGAGCGCCAGGAAACCTTGGCTTTGATGGGAATTCAGACAAAAATGCCTTGGCTTTGCTCCAGGTGGGAGCTGACCCGCTGTTCCTATGCCTCAGTGTTTCTCCAGAAATACGTTTCAGCTTGTTTTCCTCTCCAACCTGCTTTCCTAGAGCCCCACGGACGTCAGCAGGGAGGGAAGGGGTTTCTGAGCCTCTCATCCCCCAGCACGTAGATGATTAATGCCTTGATCTTCGCAGGCTTCCTTTCCTTTTGCTGGCACACCCTGATGTGCCTCAGGGATTCAAGGTCGCTTAAGCTCATCACTTTTCTTTGCTCGAGAATCCTCAAGAAGCAGAGCAGAGCGCGAGGATCCAGGCATGGGTGATGTCTTAGGCTCCAGTTCCATCCACAACATCAGCAGAAGGAAAGTGGTGGGTGTTTGGGAGGTGGCCTCGGTGCAGGAGACCTCCTCCGTCTGCAAAGTCAGTTGGGAAGGGAGATTTTGGGACTCACACCTGTGGGTCTTTGCAGGCAGGAAATCCCAGGGCTTGGGGCATGCGGGAGTCTCATGGTGGAGGTTTCTGAGGTGGGCCTTCACACTTTGTGGCCATCTTTGAGAGGTCTTCTCCACCCCCACTGCTAGGGGGCTCTGCAGAGAGGGAGGCCATTGGCTCTCACTGCCTCATCCTCACAAATAATTGCACTTTTTCCCTTCAAGGACAGAGCTGGGGTCTGGGATGGGGACATCTCTGAACTTTCCATGGTTGAGTAGAAATTAAATGCCTCCAGGTTGGCCACAATCCCTCCTTCAGCTCCTTCCCCTCCTTCCCATGCCAGCAGATCACCCAGCCCTTTTGGGTTTTCACCCCTCTGTGGCTCTTCCCATCCTGGGAGAGCCCCGAGCTCCTGAAGGTCAGCACAACGACGGCCATCTCGGTCTTCTCACCAACATGTCTCTTCATAAACACCCATCGTCCTCATCCCCCATGATGAGAGACCATGGTATGGAGCAGAGGTGCAACCCAGCATGGAGCTCCACCATTGCCATGCTGGGAGGACTGTGCTCTGCCAGCAGCCCCAAGGTATCAGGTGATAATCAAAGGGTGTCCAAAAGCAGGCTCAGGTCCCCACGGGGACCTGCAGGATCTGGCCATGCTGCCAGCTGCCCAGGGGTGATGGGACTGTGTCCCTTTGGCTCACCACATCCATGCTCCTCCACTTTCCGGACTGCCTCTGCAGAGAGGAATAAGGAGGTCAAAGCACATGAGACCTGCAGGTACCTTTGGTATTTCCCATCTGGGAAAGATTTAAAATAACTTCCCTTGACTCGTTGCTGTTTCCTCGATAGCTTGTTTGCTTTGGCTGTTGGACCAGAGGCTGTTCTCTAGCTGAAGAGTTTTTTCTGGGAAACGATTGGCCCCCTCAATTACAACCAGGGACAAAGGGTAGAAATGTTGATGAAGATGCTTGCTTTTGGGGTACCACCATCCCAGCAGGACCACACGCCCAGGCACATTCGTAGGGTGAAAATAGCTATTTTAAGGTTGAAAAACAGCATCTCAGGTATGAGCCAACCTGAGGGGCTCCATGATCATGGTCCATCACTGTAAACCAGGGCCAAACACAAGTGTCCCAACATGCCACTGTGTGCTGCTGCAAGAGCACAGATTGTCACCTGCCTGGTGGCCACAGAACACTTGGGTTTTATGGATGGGTTGAGGCAGCATAAGGGTGAGATGGGCAAATTTCTCACCCGACTGGGTGTGAGTCACCAGGAACCCAGCAATTCTGTGCACCGCAAATTTAATGCTTTGCATTAAAAACTTGTTGGTGCAACTTCTTGTTGCTTCCCAGGAATCCCATACGCAGTTCTGCTGCTCCTGCAGCAAGCAGTAAGGGATTTTGCGTGTGATGAGTTCACTTGGGACTTCCAAGCCATGGCTCAAATTTCCCGTCTGGATGGACGTGCAATTTTTAGTTTGTGCAACTACTCTGTGCCTTTCTGTAACAGGAATTTTAAGTCCTTGACTGCTCTTTTTGCTCCTTAACACCATTAAATGCAATGCTGTTGACTCAGGATGTCCACCCCTGGTAGGACAAGACGTAAGACAGGACAAGGAGTAATGGCTTTACACTGAAAGACGGTAGATTTAGATCAGATGTAGGGAAGAAGTTCTTCACTGTGAGGGTGGTGAGGCACTGGCAGAGGTTGCCCAGAGAGGCTGTGGCTGCCCCATCCCTGGCAGTGTTCAAGGCCAGGTTGGATGGGGCTTTGAGCAACCTGGTCTAGTGGAAGGTGTCCCTGCCCGTGGCAGGGGGGGCTGGAACTAGATGATCTTTGAAGATCCCTTCCATCCCAAACCATTCTGTGATTCTATGATTCTATCCCCTCGCCAGGGGCTGTGAAGATGCAGTGGGGAACTTGGGGACTCTTGAGCAGCCAAAATAACATCCAGGCATGAGGCATCTCCCATAGGGACCAAAACATTCCAGAAATTAAAACTCAGAGCATGGACCATTTTCCTCCCAGGAGCATGCAGGGACCCGCTCAGCTCTTGGGCTGGTTCTCCTTTGCCTGCAGGTGGGATCCACTGCGGCAAATATTTCAGCCACAGTGTCCTGTTCCTTCCATTGCAAAGGCAACCAAACCAGATATTTATTTTGGGAAAAACCCATCTGTTTCATCTCCAGCATCGTTGATGAAGTTTTCTGTGTGGAGCAACTCACGTGTCCTCTCTTCTCGCTTTCAGTTCTGCTTCTTAGAAAATCATGCTGTGCCCTTGAAGAGGGCGAAAGGGGAAGCCACGTCCTCAGTGTGTTTTTTCTATTGCAAGAATTCGTCTTTTTCTTATATGAAAGCAACTGCTTTTTTCTGGAAAAGAGCAGAATTACAGAAACAAGGCAAAATTTAGACGCAAGTTTTCTCTTCCGCCACTTACAGATGGGCAAAAAAACCCAGCAGTGCTTGAGGTTTCTGCTCAGCTAAACCAAATGTGATGTAATATTTTATAGGAAGATTTCAGAGATATCGCTGATATTAATACTCCTTCATTTATGGATAACAGGTTATTTGCGCTGCTTGCTGGGAGATGACTGAAACATGGCTTGCTGGAGGCTTTACCTGGAGCATCCCTGCAGAGGGACCATTTTCCATCCTCCATCCTCAAATGGGGATGATTCCCATCTTTTTCTCCCCACCTAATCCATCAGGAAACCCCTCACACTCCCTTTTCTGCAAGCAGAGAAGGGCTCAACGCTCCAGCAAACCCACTCAGGGCTTGCTATAGGGTTTGCTTGGGGTTATGGGCAACAGTACCCGTATAGGAGCAAGAATTAGGGGTCCGGGGCCAGCTCGGTGCCCAGGATAAGGGGGACAGGAATAGCTTCCCAGGATGGACTCAATTTTTGCAGGGACATGGTCCACATGCAACAGTACTGGGAGCAGCATTACCCTTGGCGGTATCTTCTAAACAAACCTCAGAGCACAGTCGGTGCCCAGACGTTTTGTACAAACACTGGGGTGAAAATATAACAAGGAAAATACAATCCTGGGGGGTCCTGGCCATCAGTTGTCAGGGTTTGGGCAAAACTGGGCATGGTTGCTGCATATTCTTTTTCGTCGTGGTGGCTTGCAGCACCGTGTTTGGGGTTTTGGGTGCTGCAGGAAGGGAGGGTGGTATTTCGGTGCCCATCCGGCACAGAGGCATGGGCAGGAGGTGCTCATGGATGCTCAGGAGGTGCTGGTGTGGAGATCGGGTGCATCCTTGGGGGGTTGTAAGACCACCCTGAGCAAGGAGGTCTGCGCCCATCACTGCTGGGAGCAGGAGGGTGGACCAGGGAACTCCTGGGGCAATGCTGTGATGACCCCAATCTGTGCCTCAGTTTCCCCAGTTGCACAAAAGAGTGAATGCCCAGCTTCCAGCTAACACCTAGAGAACACTCCAGGGTGCTCAAATAGAGGGTGTACCCCAGGTCTGCTATGGGTGAAGCCTCCTGGATCAGCAGGCAGGACCCTCCTGCTCTCAACCTGCCTGTCCTGTGCCACCCAGGGCGGCGGAGACCTGCCCAAACCAAAAATGTTCAAGCAGGTCCATCCCGTTGGGGATGTGTTGCAAAACCAAGGCGGCAGCGAAGTTCTGCACATCGGGAGGGAGGGAGGAGGGGAATTAGACAGCAAACAAGATCAGCTCGTTCCCCTCGCGCTTGCGTGTGCTGGCAGGCAGCGCAGGCAGCACTCTGCTCAGGCAATGCAGGCAGCAGTGGGTGACTTAACTCACAACACCGCTCCAGCGTGCTGTGTGTTACCTTTTTTGCAGGGTATCAGCCTCTCTAACGTGTATACTTTTTCATCCTTCTTCCTGCAAATAAGGTTTGCTTTTATTTTACTGTATTTTATTTTATTAAATTTGATTAAATTTTATTTTACTCCTATTCTATTCTATTCTATTCTATTCTATTCTATTCTATTCTATTCCATTCTATTCCATTCTATTCCAATTTATCCTTTCTTTTTTTTTTTTCCCACATGGACACTGCCAGACAGCTCCAGGCCCAGGGAAAGACAGACCCCTTTATTAAGGCTGGGAGCTGCCAGTGGCTGGGTGCCTCTCTTTCCATGCAGGTCGAACTGAGAGCCCTGATCTCAGCATGGTGGCAGCTGCTGTAACATAAACTTTAGGGATAAAGACCCAGACAAGTCCTTAGGATAAACAGAAAAAAACCTTGTGAAATAGGTTTAATTTAATATATCCAGTAAACTTAGGCATTCTCACTTCCTTCCTGTTATTATCTGACATGCTCTTCTATTCTTGGATTCTCAGGAAGATTTATTTAAAGGAAAACTGAACAATAACAAACATGAGATTAAAATAAAATCAGAAAAATAATGGGAATAATGGACGAGAAGCTGGCTGGGCTTCCAGGAAGGTTCGAGGAGAATGTCCCGCATGAGGATGTGACTGTGCCGTACTCTGAATCTCCGTTGGAGGGGGAGATGAAGGTGCTATGTTGCCTTCAAGACTGACTGCAATTGCAGCAGCTGGTGGGCTTGGACCTCTTTGGTCCAAACTGGCTCATCTCAGCAGGGTGACTGGAGAAAGAGCCATGGGATCTTCTGTGAAATGTTTTGTGGTGGGCTCCATCCCTGAGACACATGGCTCTGAGCACAAAGTATTAGCAGTCAACAGGACCTTGTCCTCCAGAGGCCAAGGGGACAGGCTGCGACCAGATGGCTACAATTAAGCATGTCATTAAATCTCTTTTTTCCGGGCACCTTGACGTCTGTTTTTTAACACAGATGTAAGAGGAAATGCTGGTTTTCTCTACCGGGATAAGAGCAGGTGCAAGTAAGTCTTGGCTAACCAAGACCTTTGGGCATGACAGACCTCGCGGTCTCATCTCACCTTCCCACACCTGAACATGCGTCTCCGCTCAGTCCGAGTGTAAGGGCTGAGCTGCATCCCATGTGGTTGATGTCCTCCTGGGTGAGTGTCCAAATGCCCCGATGTCCGGTATTTTAGAGGTACCATGTGTCAACACAGCAATGACCTGTTTTGGCCATTCCCAGGTTGGTAGTTCACAGCCTCCAGAGAGAGCACTTACCTCTGCAGTGTGCATGTGTGCACAAGGGTTTTATGTCTGCAAACAACCAGGAGAGCTCAAAGGCTTGGCTCCCACCCTGCTGGCTCCTGGACATGTTCCTCCGTTGGCTCTTCTCCGTCATCCTTACTCTGCATTTCAGCAGCCTGGCCCCGCTCCTCCCTCCTCTGCATGCCCGTTGCTTGCCAGGCATTAAGAGAGGAGAGCTCCTAGGTATCAGAGACATCACCAACTCGTTCTTCAGGGTGTTGGGACCTGTGTGGAGACGAGCTGATTTCTTTGGGCATCTTCCAAGCAGATGTCTCCAGTGGGTTGTGTTCCTCCCTTACATCCCTGGGAAGTCTTTGTAGGCATCACGCAGGGCCTGGAGAGGACAACGATGTCCACGTAGGTCCTAGGACTGTCACATAGGTCCTAGGACTGTCACATTACCCTAGGACCGTTGAGTGATGAAGACATGTTCACACCAGCAGGCAACATGAAACGGCTCACTGGTGTGGCAGTAGCACCGAACTGGCTAGTTTCTCCTTCTCTTCCTCCTCCTCCTCCTCCTAAAGCAGTTAATATTGATAGAGCTTATGAATTAACTTCTCTCTTAGAGATTCGATTGAGCTGGAGTTGGTACATTAAACAAACAGTGAGCGGTTTATGACTCATGCAATGGCCCTGTGCCAAGGCAAGCACAAAAGCAGAGGCCTCAGCCGAGCTTTGGGAATTGTTCAGTGTTAAAATCTACATGGTCCTGGAGGAGACACCGATGGGACTCCTCTCTAAATTCAGCTGGAGCAGGTGAAAAACTTCTCCCTTCCCCAGCTCTGGTGCCTAGGACCTCTGCTCCTCAAGCAGAGAGGAGTTACCAGGACATCCCCGCTGTGGAGGGATGCCACCGAGAAGAAAAACCTTGTCCCTGAGACACACACGGGTACCACAGGGACACAGAGCCCATCCCAAATTTGGGAAGGTCCCTCTTCCACATGCCACACGTCCCACCTCTCTGGCGCAAGATGATGCAGCCCTATCCTGCAGACTCCCAGTGGTCTCTATTTTCTAGTAAAATGAGTAAGAGTTGATTGTTCTTTTGCGTAGGAATGATTCAGGAAGTTTTAAATAGTAAAACTGTCCTTTTCTATAGTTATTTCCCTCTTTATTCCCGCTCTTGGCTGCTGGGCGGTTTGTATACAGTTATTAAAACCTGCTTTGACATCTCTCGCAGAGTATTTCCTTTTGGCTAGCTTCTTACACATTTGTTTCCATCCAAATTCCCGTACAAGGACAATGGGGAATGAAACAGCTTTCATCCCTCATAGCCTGCCCAAAGCCCTCCCGAGTGTCACGGCTGGAGATCAGACAGGGTGAGACCACCCCAAGGTCCTGGCTGAGAAGGGTCCTTCGATCTGATGGTGCCGAGCACGTGCTAAGGAAGGAAAGTGTCTCCCATGCCTGTTTGCAAGACAAAGGTTTAAAGGAAATGGAAAATCCGTAGTAGAAATGAGACCTCCATCCCCTTGGGCCATGGTGTCTTTTTGCATGGACCCACTCTCATCTCAGCTGGATCTGGTGTTGTGGGAGGGGAGAAACTGAGCCAAAGCCTCCGTGAAACTTTCCATGGCCCAAAACAGGAGGAAAAAAAAATCTCTTCTTGATCTCCCCAAGCTCTCAGCTATTATGATCTTAAGCACACGACAAATGCTTTCTAGCCACATCTTCAAGAGACCTCCACAATGTCCATGTCCATCCTGCACCATCCACCCTGTCTGCACCCTTCTCCTTTACGCAGTTTGGTGTAAAGAGGACGTACCTGGCCCGGGCTCTGTCTACTCCTTTGCAAGGTGGAGGGGCTGCTAATGTCAGCCCTTTCCAAGCCTTTCTATGAGGCTTTCTCCCACTCACCATAGTGCACGTCGGAGTGCAGGCAGGCCTGATTTGCCCCACACAGTGGCCTTGCAAGGACATGGTGAGCTCGCCATCCTCCTCCTCCCTCCTTAATAGATCCCAGCCAGCCTCTAGACGCGCTACAGAAGATGAGCACCATGGGTTTGTCATTAGATCAGAGATAAAAGTTCTGGCTGAAGCAGATGAACTTCTGTCCTCTGGAGTGGGTGCTTCTGCAGGGTAGCCAAGTCCAGATGTTAGCACAGCTGGCAGAGATGTCAGCATGCTCATGAGGCGAGGGAGGGGTCTGCTCGTGGAGAAACATCTGGGCACGGCAGCTGCTCGACCTGCTCCACTTGGAGATGGGCCGTTTTCCCAGTGGTTTGGAGAGGCAGCACAGGCACAGCTGGAGATGAACAACACCGGGAACAACACAGAGAGTCTGGGTAGCTACACCGGGTGGACATCCATCCAAAATGCCTAATTTTGGTCTGATAAGTCCAGGTGTGTTTTAAAAGGTCCACATCTGAGTCTCAAGCCTGCTTCTATAGACCATAGGGAGAACCAGCTACCTCCAGAGGACAATTCACCTTCCATCTCTGGTGATGCCATCAGCTGTCTTTTGGAAGTATCCTTTTCACTGGTGCTGGAGACACAGCTCACACTCCCACGGGTGACATTTACTTGCTGACACCAGGACAGATGAAGCCCGCTTCTCCCAGGAGAGGGATCCATACTTATCCAGGTGCTCTGCCAAGCCACGTTCACCATCTCAGTCACCTTAAAGATGTTCTCCAGGCTGTGGAAAACATCAACCTTGAGGCTTTTGAGAGAATTAGGTCCCAATTCCCATAAATGCTGTTCTGGAGAATGTTTACTCAGACCATCTCGCAATTATAGAAAGTAAGATGAGGATGAGGATGGAGCTGGAGCTGGAAGGATGTGTGTGATGATACACAGATCTGCACACAGCACAGAAATGCCACTCGCCTGCTTCGCTTTAGATATTTCCTTCCCAGGTTATGGCACCTCTGTGTCTGCTGCCATTGATGGCAAGTATCCTCCTTGCTTGGACCAAGGTAACTCCTGAGTTTGGAGACTGGTGGCTTAAGTGAAAGGCTGAGCACAAAGAGCCAAGGTTGCATATGATTTGGGGAAAAAGCAAATAAGATACTGGTAAGAAATTACTCAGTTAAGTGAAGGTTGGAGAAGGATTTGTAGCATGAAGAGGCACCTACTTTCTGCCCCACTTTCTACTTTCTGCCACTCTTTTCTGTCCAAAACAGGCATCTCACACCTCACCAACACCATGGATGTGGAGCGAAGAAGGGAGTGGGGCAGGGAAAGTTGCTCTGAATGGGAGAGTCACAGGGTTGAAGCTCCATGCTTTCCTGGGAGGTGTTCAGAGGAGGTCTGATGGTCATGAGCCATGTGGCTCTGGGCACAAATTGCCACCGGTGCTCGAGCAGTGGTGCTTTCAGGGGCCCCAGGCAGTTTTGGGGGATGCAGAAGCCCACCAGTCACTTGGTTCCCAAAAAGCACTGCTGACCAAGGCTTGGAGGGGTTCTCAGGCAACCGCAAAAGCCCTAAAATCACTATGTCTCCAGAAATCACAGCCAAAATGGATGCTGGGCTGCTTGACCTCAGCAATCAGGGCAGAGCAGGTCCCATGCATGGTGGGATGTCCAAGCCAGGCCCTCTGCTCCAGCTCCTTACCCTTGCTGCTGCAGCGAGGTCGGCTTTCTGAGGGCCTTGAGCAGCTCTAATCAGCCTCTCCCTCAGCCCAAACAGTCTCGTTCCCACCGGTCGCTGGCTCCAGCCTGTGCTTGTGCTCCAGAGCTGCTTCGCTCAGCGCCTTCGAGGGCATCTTGCACCTTTCACCCACCACGGATAAGCGAAGAGAGCCACTGAGCCGTGCATCGCTCCATGCGCAGGGGGCTGGAGGTCCCTCTCCTCCAGCAATACCTCCTGGCATGCCTCTCCCATCCCTCCCAGTGCATCCAGGCTGGGGCAAACTGGCTCCAAGTTTGAGAACTGAAGCTACAAGTTGAAGAGAAAAGGTGAAAAAAAATAGAGGAAAAAAGAATGCAACCACATATTTACTGCCTCAAATCATCCCTTCATGCCACCGCGCTCACTCAGCTTGCAAAACTGTCTGGCAGGGAAGGGATGTGCTCCCAGTTTAAAAGTGCTCCCAGTTTATAACTAAAGCGAGCATGTTTGGGAGGAGATAAGGGCTGGTACAGACACAGGGAGCTGGGCTGAGATAACGTGAAGGAGAACAGCCATCAGCAAACCCTTGCAGGCTGCAAAATGTGGAAATGTTTCAGCTCCGCAGAGCTGCATCCAGGGCCAAGACACCCTGGACTGTGCCAGAGATAGGACACGCTGCCAGCCTTGGGGGCATGGACACATCCTGCCCTTCTGGGACTGGATCCAAAATCATGTGTGTTCAAACTAGATTGCTTTGCTCTGCTCCCCTTTGCATCCCTGGGCTTAAAAATCACAGCTATAAATAACTATAACTGAGCATCCATTGGCACTGTGATCCAAGCTGGACTCAGGAGCTGATGGGAATTGGGATCAAGTGGTGTAAAGGGGTCAGAAAGGGCAAAAATGGCCCTTCAGCAGGGCTGGATGCTTTTCCAAGCAGGTCAGCAGCACGTGTGGGACCTACCATGCGCTGCATGTTGGCACTGACCACCCAGCCACGGGGACCGCAGCTCTCATACGGGTCCTACTAATTTTGTGGTGCTTGGAACAAAGTGCAGTGCAGGAGGGAAGGGGTCTCCTTGGAGGAAGTCATGAGGCTGGCATGGCACAGCTGGCCAAAAAATCCATCCATGGACCAGAAATAGCTCCCCTGTCCTCTACAGAGAGATGAAAGTGGTCACTGCTCCAAACAGTGGATGCAGAAGGTCTCCATGACCTGCTTGAATGTGTTTCTCCATCTCCCTACAGTATCTTTGAGCTGACTGTTAAATCTCTCCCTGTGTTTAAACATGCACACGTGGGCAGGAGAGACCAATACAGCTCTGCCCTTCCCCCTGTGGGATCCAGGTTTTGGCTCCTTCTCTGGTTCTCCATGGCACTGTGGTTGGATACAATGCCAAGCTCAGGGTTGTTTCCCTTGGGAAATCACCCTGGCACTGGGTGTTTCCCTTCCCTTGGCCTTTCCTTTGATGCTTGGAGGTCAGCTCCCCCAAGTCCTTCTGCTTGGTCCAATGTGCTGCAAACATTTCTCTCCTCCCTCCCTTCCTCCCCGTCTCTTTTGATTTCAACATTGCTCTTTGCATCCTAGTCAACCTGTGCTGAGCAGGTCTAAGCATCCCTGGCAATTCGCAAGGTTCCCTTTCCCTTTGGCTCAGGAAGGATCTTCCTTGGTTTATCCATTCACCCAATGCTGAGGCTTGTTTTCAAAGGACAACGCAAGCACTTAATGCCACAAAGGGCATCAGCTAGCAATTTCTGAATATTTGGGGACAAGGCTTGGGATTATGTAGAGCTCTTTGCTGCCTACCGCTGAATTACAGTGACCTCCCACGATCGGCGACGGTGGGAGCACTGGGGAAATACCAGTCCCTTAGAAATAGTGCACACAAGAACGCAAACAATACATGCAAAGCCAAGTTTTTGTCCTTTCATGCTCCCCCGAGGAGGGTTTCTCCTGCAGAAAGCAGACCTATCCTGACCCTAAACCAGGACGAAAGGGAGGAAAGGGGAAAACACGGAGGGGAAGAGAGGCTGGAGGGCTGCAGGTTGACTGGGAAATAATAACAGGGGCAAACAACCAGCACCAGCATTTGAGCCAGATCCTGAACAGTAAACGCAACTCCTCTTCTTGATGTTTCCTAGGGCACCAAGTCTTCTTCATTGCTGGTTTTAATGGATTATTTTAACCAAGCCTTACTGTGCATGGCTGATACCTGCCACATTTCCCACTGCAGCCAGTGGGAATTTAGTTGGGACATTTCAGTGTGTTTGCACTTGGGACACGATGCCAGAGAAGAGCAAGAAATGGCAATGAAATATGGATCAGAAAGCCCTGCTGTGCCCACCAAGGGGCTTGGAAAGCAACAGAGCTGGTGCTTCACTGGCATTTGTAACAGTGGGTATCCATCCACTGGCTGGAGAGGAGCTGTTGGCTTTGGTGGGCTGTCCCAGTTCTCGGACTGGGAAGTGCTGGTTCCTGAAGTTTCAGCTTTCTGGCCCCTGTGAGTACAAGGGATGCCTAGAAAACACTGGAGAGACTCTGGGATGAGAAGATAAATAAAGAGAACCCAATAATAGAACATGTATAAAAAGCTCTTGTGTCCTCAAAGGCAGCTGGATTTGATTTTGGATGGGCCTGACGGTGGCTTTTCTAAGAAAATGGTGCTCATCAGCACACTGCAGTGTGTTTCTGTGCGATGAATTACTTCTGAGCCTGTCACTCCATTTGATCACACCTGGAGGAAGGTGGAAAGCTCAGAGATGGTGATGTTCCCACCAGCATGTGGAAGAGGAAGGAGGTAGACCCTGAATGATCCCTCCATGGGGGACAAGGCAGGGTGAAACCCCCATTAGACCCCAAAGAATCCACCTGTGATAAAGCCTCTGGCTTCTCCAGCTCCACAGGGAGCAAGTGAACTGGGCATTGTGGTAAGGCACGTGGATACCTGTCCCCCCGCCAGCACAGACAGAGATCCCACAGTCCTTGTTCTTCTCCCAGTTGCCCATGGTCTTGACCTTAAGACGCTGGATCAGGGAGCCAGGGTCTCATCCTGACTCTGCCACTCTACGACCTCAGGCACGTCACTTCAACCCCTTTCCACCTTTGCCTCTGTGATGACCTCGCTTGAGGAGCAAAGCCTGGTGAGATGTGACCCGCCAGGTCAGCGTGCTCTGGGCTTCGTGTCCTGGTGTTCCCTGTGGCTTCCCAGCCGGCACAGCCCAGGCTGCCTGCCCCACAGCCAAGGGGAAGGAGCCACCTTGCAGCTGCCACGAGATCAGAAACGGTTCCCTCTCCATCCTCCTTCCCTCTGTGCCCTGGGGAATTTCCATTTTTGCTTTCTTTCTGGATTACATTCAAAACCTCAGGCCACACAGAACAACAGCAAAAAGGCAGGCTGGTGGCAGGGAATGGTATTTAGGGGAGAAAGGAGACACCCCTGTCCTCTGTTCTCCATGAAGTCAGAAAGCTGAGTGGTTAGGAAGGGGGTTCATCTCTGAGGACCCCCAAGATAACCTCGTGGGATTTTTACCTCTTGACATGTGCTCAGCCAGGCAAGGAGTTATACACTGTTCTTCCTGCAGTTCCCCATAACATTTTTGCACCAAGAAGAGGGTCATTGGTGTAGCTGCACAAGACAGTGCTTTTACACCCTTGTGTAAATTTGCAGATTTCGAGCTTTCCTGGAAAAAAGGGGCTATAACTTGGCTTAGGGGTGCAGATATACTGTCAAGCCAAGGCATCTTGTAGGTCCTGCACCACTAGAAGTTGAGGATGCTTCTCCTTAGCTTTTCTTCTTCTTCTGTAGCAGCCACGCGTGAGCTCCTGGTGCTGCCGCCGAGCTCTGAGCAGCCAAGCTGTGACGGACAGAGTCAGGGCGAGGTATTTGTTGTGCTGCGACGGTCTGAGCGGTGACTCTCCAGGGCTCAGGCTGGGAAGTTAAAATGTCCTGGCCCACGGCCAACTCCTCTGGGCAAAGCCAGAACAAATATTCCTCTTAGACTAATTAGACTGAGGCTACGTGTCGGGAAAGTCACTGCCTGCCCAGAGTCTGCTGGCTGGAGCAGAGGTCTGGAGAGGTTGTCCCTGGCGGAGCGTGGTCAGAGGGCACTGTCATCCCTAAGCAGGGTGACCACACTGTCTCTACTGGGCAAAACCCCAAGCCCCAGACCAGAAATGTCCATGGAAATGTGCTCCTGTCTGAAGCACCCTTTTGTTCCCACCAGTTCTGGTTGTTCCAGAACTTTGTGTGTGTCAGGGAGCGTCCCCCAGGATGACCAGTTCGGCCAGGCTCTCACTATCTCCACCAGCCTTGCCCTGGGAAGATGTTGATGGTGGTGAGATCCCCTGGATCCTGCCCTAGACCATGATATATCTGAAAAAGGCATTTTCTGCAGCAACATTCGCTTTCGAGTTGATATAATTTCCTCTCTCTTATTGGGACAGTCATAAGTAGAGCTGGTCCCCTGGATGTGTCTGCTGCAAGATGCTCTTGGCTTTTCCTTGTGGAGGTCCATAACAGTTCAACCTCTGTAAAAACCTTTAAAGCTTTCAGGTCCTGAAATCCCTCCTGATCTAGCCCCAAGTGTGTGCTCTGTCCTTGGAGAGGACAGCTGTACGGCCAACGTATAGGGTTGACTGTTCTTGGGCATTATCTTGATAGGTTTGAGTTGGCACAGGCTAAATCCCTGCCTGGCCATGCTTAGCAAGTAGTATGGATTTAGCAGAGGAGGTTCAGTGACCATAAAGTATTTGCAGTGAAAAAAAGCTATTACTGCAGTGTTTGACTGCAAAAAGAGAAATTACAGAGAAATGAGGAAACTCTTCAGAATTAGGCAGCTGAACACAAGGATGAAATGTTTGCAGAAGGAGTGGAAGTGGATTGAGGATGCAAATGCAAAGCATTGATTCAAAAAGGCCATAAAAAGGCTCCCCAAGGCAGCCAGAGCTAAACAGCAGGGTGAAAAATGTCATTAGAAGAAAGAAAATCTCCTGCAGAAGGTTCATGCCACCACCAAAGAGGGAGGCATGGAAGAGGTCATGAACACTGTAAGCTGAATGCAAAAACCCACCCGAATGTGCATGGAAGATTTTGGGGAACAACTTGCTAAAAGCTGAAAAATGAGTTAACAGGAACCAAAAGCCCACAGCAAAGAGCTGCAGAGCTTCATGGTGTTGAATAAAATTCATTGTGCTGAATTGCATGGTGCTGAGGAGGTGCCAGCATGTCCCATGAGCTGTCCCTGTCCTGCTGTCCCACAGGCAGATGGGCTGGAGCTGTAACGAGCCCCAAGGCAGGGATGAAGATCTCCCCCAGTAATTATTCAGCTCCTCATGGGTGTAAAAGACCTGTCCAAGACCCAGATTGCCATCACCAAGAGATGGAGCATGGGGGTGACAGCCGCTGGGGCTCATCCTCCATCGCCCACTCGGTGTCCTACATGGAGGAGGCAGGGTGACGCGTGGAAGTTATAAAAGTGGGAAAGTTTCTGAGGCAGGGAAATTTTCCGGAGATTATAAAGCACAGTAACCCAACCTCTGTCTCACAAAATCCTGCAGCCACAAAAGCAGGGCGTGATTCAGAGCAGGTATCACATTGCTCATTTCTTACCCCTGTCCCTTTCCCAGTGGCCTCTGCCAGCGATGGGGTGCTGGGGCTTATGTAAATATATATATAAAAAAATGCACAACACACACAAAAATAATATGTATTTATATATAAAACATATTTCACAACATGTTTAAAAAGTGTCACTGCCGTTACCAGGATATCTTCAGATACCAGTAGGAAATCCCCCGGAGGGTAGGACATCTCCGGATGGCAGCCTGAGAAATACAAAAGAGGCCCTTTTCGGTGGTATTAAACCATGTCGTTAAACCTGAGATTACCTGGGGTCAGTTTGCATCGTGCAGGGTAAACATTTGCTCTTACTGGAAAAGGATTGCTTTATCTTTCTCTGCTTTTGTGAATGCTTTATCTGCAGGATAATGAAGCAACAAAGTCTTTCTTTTGCTCTTTTCCTACTAAATTGGGTCTCTTACAGTCTTCTAACTGATTCCTCCTCCCACACAGGGTCGACGTCAAGCATGCATCCACCAGTTTCACAATAATCCCATTAACTCGCAACCGGACAAAACCCACAAAGCCGGCCTGAGCGGCGAGGCTGGGGCAGGAGGCATTTTTTGACTGGGTGGTTGAACCAAAATTTGGGAGGAAAACATGATCCCGGTCAAAGGGAGGTCAAAGCGAATATTTTCTGTTGGGCTTTTTTAACCCTTGCCTATTTTGGTTTGCTCACTTAAAAAAAGATGAGTGGGTTTTTTGTTGAAAAAGTGTCTTTTTGAAGTGAAAAGTCAAGTGCTTTGTCTCAGAAAAGGGGGAAGGGGAATACTTCCACACCTCCCGAACAAATCGCTCCTTTTTGGAAGAAAAGAATTAAAACCTCCAAAAATTACGACATGTTCTGGGAATTGAGTTCTTCCCCCCAGAATATCTCCATCCTAAACTAATATTGGTCTCTGAGCAGCAGAACAACTCTTTGGGGGAAATCTTTCTTTCCATCAAACCCTGGTTCTCTGTGGTGCTCACCTGGCATGACTCAGCCTCCTTGGACATCGTTGTTCAGATTCATGCCCCTGGGCTGTGAATGTTCAGATTAATCATTGCACCATCACTGGCATGGTTTGGACTTTGACTCCTCCAAAGCAGCTCTTTTACGGGATGCCCACCAGTGGGTTGGATGTGGCCACCCAGGTCAGGGTGGTGAGGGACTAGCCCTATGGGATGTGTACCCAGAAGATGGGTCCTGGATTGTCTCATGGACCAGCACAGCCGTAGCCAGGAGGAGCTGCGTTTGCTTATCCTGGCACCATTGCTTATCTTGGGGCCACGTTTCTTGCAGCATCTTGAGTGTCTCAAGAGGGTACGTGGGCTCCTGGAGGAACCATCTCTTCCATGTGGGTTCGCATGGCATCGAGTAGCAGGGTCTTGCGCAGGTCATGGCCAACGTCTTTCCCAGGATGGCATTAAAACACCCAAACCAAGCATCTGATGGGCCAAAGCAGAGAGGAGGAGAGCCCCAAAACACCATGCAACCTCATCAAGCAGATCTCTGAAGGAGGGAACCCAAAGGGGTGAAGCTCTCTTCCTCCATCTATGGGCAACTAGGGGGAAGAACAGCTGCTACAAATTAATTTTTACATCACGTTTCAACCCAGCTGCCTTCTGGAGACACTTGAGGCATTTACCATAACTCAGGAGTCCTTTGCTAATTGGGACAAAAAATGGAAATATTTTGGAGATGAGGGGGATTTCGATGCTACAAGGGGTTGTCATAAAGTGCTGCTCTTCCTCCAGGCTTCATGCTGTGGAGACGAGAGCCTCGCATCACCAGCCAGATGGTGAAATGCAGAGATGGTCTGCAACATCTGGTAAGTATTGCCTGGGAAGGGATGATGAATTTCTAGGAAATGATCCCAGAAAGTCTGGATGAGGCTCAGGACAGTGAGATATTAATCACCAGCTGGAACCGGGGCCATGGGACACAGGCGCGCGCCGCTGCCCACAGCCCTGGCTGGAGGCATCATCCATATGGATGCTGCTCGATCCAGGCCCACAGTTCCAAAAATTACCCCCCCCCCTCCAGCACTGTCGTTGCTCCCCACTGCTAGTGTATCACCCCAGGAGCCGACCACAGAGGGGTCCCCAAGCCCAGACCACCCAGCCAGGAGCCCACAGCTCATTTGCCTAACGAAGAGCAGATGGGGAGGCATCAGCAGGGAGGCTGCTCCAGGGCTTTTGATACTTCCTTGGCAAACCTCTGTGGTTTCTCGGATGCCTTCACGCAGCCGCGGCATGCCGGATGGCGTTTGTGGCCAGCATCGGCGTGCAGATGGGTTTGGGGAAGCTGACGTTAGTGACGGCGCGGTGACTGTGATGCCCACCCACCCGCTGCCCCCGATGGATTATTTTTAAGCCTCAGCCCTGCGAGCTAATCCTGGGAGGATGCTAGAGGGGTGAGACATAGAAGTATCAGCATCTTGCTGAGCACAGGGCCCCGGCGGTGCTGCAGAGGCTCTTTAGGGGCAATTTGTGTCATTTAACAATGGCCAGCCAGGCTTTCTTGAAAGCCAGTAGAGATGAAAAGGCATTTCTGGGTCATGTGCTCATGGACCCCCTTGAGATGCAGCTCTGGGGTGCGTTGAGTCATGTCCAGGATGCTCTGATTTTGGAGCCGGCCCTGTTCTGAGCAGGGGGTTGGACCTAAGACCTCCATAGATCCCTTTCCTAGATTCTGTCTGATCCTATTCCGATGGATGAAGCAGCTACCTCAGTGGAGGTGCCACCTCTTTGCCAGAGTAGGTCCCCTGGTTTCCCATAGGGCTGGCAGAGGGGCAACTGGTCTCCTGTGCCTTCCACCGATGCTTGGAGGTCTGCTCAGGTGGGATACGTATCCCTGGGGACCTGGACCATAGGAAATGCATCCTCTCTTTGTGATCATGGGTTCTGCACAAGGGGACAAGGACATGTAGCAGGCTCTGGGGTGTCCAGCTGCTCCCTGAAAGCCACAGCAACATTCCTTTCTCCTAGCTCGAAGGCTGAGGTTGTCGAATCCTTTGCCCAAGGAGGACCAGAAGCTCTGCTAACCAAATGTGGTCATCCCCTGAGCACCTTCCCCTTCTTGCAGCCTTTCTACTTGGCCCTGCAAATTGCAGTGTGCAGTGACAGGATCCTATCGAAGAGCTGGCCGCCCCCCAGAAGTTAACGACCTGCTTTGCAACCCCATCCCAAGGTGCTCAGGCCCATTTGCTCATTTGGGACTAGATGGACTCTTCAACAGGCCATGAGGAACAGCCGCTGTGCTGGGGCATTGCACCCACACCCTATTTGCGAACAGGCTGTGCTGGCACCTGTGTGGCATCTTGTGCTGCTGCCAGGCTGCAAAATGCACTAAGCCACGAATCGGGAGCAGAAGAACTGCATCTGGCTGGGGGTGGTGGAACTGCTTCACCTAAAAAAGGTCTTCAGAAAGGCATTGCATCCTCTTGCATCCTAGCAGAGGAGGTTTGCAGGCACCTGCCAGTGCTTGGCTTGCATCCCACATCCCGGTGCTGGGCTCACAGCTTCACTAAGGGCATTGCAGGAGTGCTCAGGGGACCAGGCTGGCCCAGCAGTCTGGTCAAGGATGAAGTTGTGCAGAAAGGTTCGTAGCCCAGGTGAACAGCTGATCAGGGACATCCTTCCAAAATAAACCTGTTTCCAAATGCAGAGAAGGTGGCAAATCCCCATCATGAAGGATGTGCACCAAGGTCCTTCCCAACGTGGGTCCCAAACGGCCTCCACCTCCATCCACGTGCTTGGACTTGTGCTTGGGCTCTTTTCCCAATGGTGGCCAGCTGGTTTCCAACCCACTTGCCCCAGTTTTGATGAGAAAAGGATAAAAGTTTGTTAAAGGAGCATCGAGCCTTTACGCATGGATGGGGATGGAGCTGGAGCGGCGGGTGGGCAGCTGTATGAAAGGCAGATGGTGACCAGGCTCTTTCCTTGCCCTTAAAACCACAGGTCACAGGAGGAGAGGCCAATTGCCCGGCTGTCTCACATGCTGCATCTTGGTTTATGCAAGGGGGAACTTCAAAGCGAATAGAAAACATCTCCACCCCTTGGAAAGTCCCACGGATGAAAACCAGGACCCTGCCTTGAGTGGCCGTGTGTGCCTGGGTGGAAATCCCAGCGTGGGGACAGGGACCCACTGCTGGCACCCCGATGCTCCCACCACTAGCCTGGGACTCTGCTCCCACCGTTGGTGTGGTCCTGGGGTGTTCCTAGGGCATCGTTAGCGCTCCCACGGGTGACCCCATTTTCCCCTGGGGTGGACGTGGGGACCCCTTGCTGCCGCATCCCCTTAGCACCAGCAGAGGACTCTGCTGCAGCAGGGTTCAGCCTATTCAGCTAAATGGTTTTCTTATTAAAAATCAGCGCAGGATGCTGGCCTGTTTTTTTGCGCTATGGGGACCGCAGTCTTCCGTGCATCTTCCACCGTCTTCCAAGGTCTCCCACTGGGCATCCCACCAGCTGGGATCTCAGCTGGAACACCCCCCCACACACCTTTCTTTCCAAGTTCAAGGGTGGGAGCTTGGCGGTTTGAGGGCACCTCAGGGCTCCCCCGGGATTTGGGGGGGTGGTGGGGATGGAAGTGGGGTTGTGACATGCTGCCTTTTCACCGCGGGTGGTATAAGCAGAGGAGCAGGAACTGGCGGGGGATCTCCTGCAGCGTCAAATGGGGCTGCAAAACCCACTCAGTCAAGATGGTTTTTTTTTTGGGGGGGGGGGGGGGGGACTGCTTCAGCACGTCCTTTGCTGCAAAGGCAGGAGCCTCCAGCACCAAGCTGAGACCTTGCAGCTCATTTCATGGGTGATGAGCCACAGCCAGGCAGCTTTCAGGTGGCTGGGAGGGTTTGAAAAGTTGATGTTCTTGTATAAATTAGGAGGTTTTTGGGCTACAGAGGGCTGTTTTGCATGCTTTCCCATGCCCTTGGGAGGGCAGGCACTGGGCAGGGCTCAGGCACAAGGACTCAATCCTTTCTCCCCGCCTGGAGTGTGGGAGGGATGCTTTGTGAGCATGTATGTACTTATATATGTGTACATGTGTGCGTTTGCAGTGTGACAGTCCAGCTGCTCCCCAAAGCACGCACCAAGGTGTTGGTGTTTATCCAGTACTTAAAATTGCAGGTGTTTGGGGAGAAAATAAAAAAGGAAAAGATATTTTAAACTTCCAGGCTTTCCTGAGCATTTATTTGCCAAGGAGTCTGCAAATATTGGTATTAAACCCATAAAAGCCTTAAAATAAACTCCTCACAAAGCTGGGTGATTGGCATGTTATTTCAAACACCCACTGGTTTGATTTCTTCCAAAGAAAATGCTGCCTTGGCCCATCCATTTTCTGCCATAACATGATTAGTTTGCGGGATTTGGGAATCGCCTCCCTTTGAACCCAGCATTGGTCTCCTGGATGGCTTTGGGGCACCATCTGTCACCTTTCTTTGCTCACCATTGATGGTGTGATGGACACCTTCCCAAGCCACCACAGGCTGTAGCATGGGGGAAAGTGAGTGTGGATTCTCTGGTATATAATATAAAGGTTGAGCTGTTGGGTGAGACTCCTTTGGCTCTTTGTCCTTCGCGTGGCAAGCTGTTTTCTATGAAGCTTGTAGGAGTTCAATAGTGCAGAGACTTTGTTCCTCTATTGAATTGGCCAGCTAGATCAGAAATGACTTGGAGGGCCAGACAGACTTATTCCTTAGAAAATCAAGCCCCAAGGAAGAAAAACAGAAGAAAAATGAAGCCAGGACTCACTACTCAAAACAGAAGTGGACGTGCCAAGTGGCTTACAGTAACAACATGACTTACTGCCTGACTCTGCGAGATTAAGGGTCTGCTTCCTAGAAAGGCATGATCAAGAAGAAAAAGCCCTGTACTGGATGCTGGGAAGGTCTAGCAGAAATGCGCATCCCTCCAGCCCACATGGCAGATTTGCTTGCTTGGCGGGAAACCACCAATACTCTTAACTTTCTCTCTCTGCTCCCAGTGCTAAGAGGTATTTAGAAAAAGTGGTTTAGGGTTTGGGGTTTTTTTTTGTTTCTCTGAAGTAACTGCACAACCTCTGTGTTCCCCGTCAATGGATATTATTCTTGCTTAATTCTCATTCTTGGGTTTGAGTGACTCACACGAGTCAGCGCTAGCATGAGCTGCACAGAAGTCACTCTGTGAAGAAGGGAAGGAAAACGTTGGGTGTGATGCTGTAAAACCCACAAGCTAAAGCTGTTCACGTGCGAGCCCTTCGTCTGCATCGCATTCACCCCGGGCTGGGACTCCAAAACCTGGGCTGAAAATCAAGAGGCGTTTTTCAGAGAGTATTTTGAGATGTCTAATTTAGCAATTTGGGGGCTTGCAGCTATTTCTTTGGGTTTATGCTTTTGAGTCTTCATGTTTTGGCAACTATAAGGGCTAGAAAGTTCTTTAGAAGAGAAACCAAGGCAGGGCTTTCTCCCATGGTGCAGGGGACCATGAAGTGCTTCTGTCCCACACAGGGATGTGGGCAGTTACCGTGTCTTAAAGACATGGCTGGGAGATCAGGGGACAAACACAGGTGCTACTGGGCTTTCTGGAAAAGGGGAGACAGCAGCAAGATAAAGTGAAAATCTCCCCAGTGAGCTGCTGGGTTTGGGGGTACTCCAGCAGCCCTTTCCATCTCAGCTCCATCTCACCTTGAGCAAGGATGAGAAGACTTGTCTCTTGGGGTGACCACCTCCTCCACGGACTCCTACAGGAGTTCAGACGCTGGAGGTATCTACTGTGGGCCCACACGTGGACAGCTGTATCTGGAGCCTGAAATACATTTATGACATTCAACGACCCAGTTTCTAACCCCAGTATCCCCTCTGTAGACAGCAGAAGAGAACTCATAGTAGAAATAAATTTATTTACTATAAGAAATCTGAGATGTTTGCATGTTACAAAAATAAAAATGTACAGTCATTGTCACAAAACCCACTTTTTTTTTTTTTTAGTATAAGTTAGTGCTTTTACAAACAAAAAAAAAAAATCTATATATAAATTTCCAGTTGGTACCTCTCCAACCACTCTGTGTCTGAACAGTGCCATTAGCTTGTGCGGGATCAGGATCACAAAGGGACCTCCCTGATGGGACTGGCAGTGTTGCCCAAGGTGGTGGTTTGAAGCTGGCTGATGCCAGCTTGGAGAAAGGTGGGATCACCAAGCAGGAATGAACTTTGAGCACATTTTTGTTGAATTATTCAGAGCACGTTACTTGGTGTTCATGCTGGTTTTTGGCAAGTGTGGGAGACCAGGCAAGACCTGGCCTGGAGTAATGTTTGTACCAGTTCAGTGCTTCGGTTGAATTAATTTCTCCCAACTATTTGTCTCGCCCTGGTGACTACGCCGTGACCCTCCTCATAAAGTCAAGCTTCCTTCACAGGCACAAGGAAAAAAAGGTGCTGCCACGGTGCAAGTCCTATCTTAACCCAACCCTGTCCTAAAAGTTCACTCAAGGATGAGATGAACCGCCCCACGAATGTGCTATTTTTCTTTGCCGACGGTGCTCAGAGCTGAAACAGTCCCCTCCTTTGCCTCCTGTGGTTGTGACATTGTTGGTTGGGCCAAGAGCCCTGCACCGGACCACGGCTCCGCTGAGCCGGGACCACGGGAACCTCCCAGTTAACCCTGAATGGTCCCAGTCACCCTTGACTGAACTCTGCTGGTTACACCGTGGCATGTCTTTATCTCCACCAAGCCACTTCAGAAGAAGGAGGGATGGGAGAAAATAAGAAGACATCTGAGGAATCGGTCTAAACCAGGATCAGATGTGTTTGTCTAATCCTAAAATAGAGCCGAGGCTGCTTTTACAAAATATGACTCGTCCAGTGCTGCAGAACAAGCAATTTTCATTTTTGGGGTGAGGAATCAGCATCCTCGTGGCAAGGCTGGGCAAGGAAACCATGGACATGGGCTCTTGGCTGTCTAACCCAACAATTACAGAAAGAAAGACCAAGTGGACCTTCTGGTGAAGTGTTTTGTGGATATTTTCTCCAGTTTACTTTGAACTGTCCTGGCTGATGGGGGATGCAAGGCCAAATCCAGACAGGACTGGGGTTAAGCTTAGCACCACGTTTATTGGTATGGCTCCTAAACCCAGGGTTTAGCGCTGCCAGATTTCCCAGGGAAGGTCCACACTGTCAGTAAGGGATATGCTGACTGGCTTCAGTGGAGCACTGGCATTATGAAGAGACCAGACAGCAACATTTGGGCAGCATTTTGGGTCACAGCAAGCTGCTAAAGGTCCCAGAGGGCTGTCACCTCTGAGCAGCAATGAGGATGTGGCAGCACTCAGCCAAGGGGATGAGCAACGGTCTTTGCTTCTTTCTAGAAACATGAGTCACTAGTAAGGGGGTTAAAAACAAGACCGGAAGAGCTTACCCTAAATCTTAATGAGCTGGAGATGATTATTAAAATTAGCAGCTGAAAGAAAGGTATGGGTTCCTAAAAGCTTTTCAAGGGTGAATGTTGCTGTTGGGAAGCACTAATGGGTCTTTTGGAAGATGTTGACTCCACTGGAGAAAACTACAGGGGACTTGCTTGATGGTACCAGTAAACTCCACTGGGATGGTACCAGTATACTCCAGTGGGATGGAAGGTCCACCAGCACCCTTTTTAATGGGAAGCCAGACCTTGGACAGGAGCTAGGACTCCCCTCCCGGCTCTGCCAGCAGATGCCAGGGCTTGAAGCTGGGAGAGCATTTCTTCAGGGATGCAAAGCTGTGGGAGACCCTTTCCCGCTGCGGGTGGTATTTGCGCTTGACATTTTCATCGACCTGTTTAGCAGAACCGCAGCTGACTGTCCTCATCAGCCAAAAGCCTTTCCTCCTCCTTTGCCAAGGCATAGAGAAACTCTTGCTACCTCTCTGCCAGGGAATCTGGAGAAAGGCAGATGGATTTCTTTAGGGGGACCTTTTGCACACAATGTTTCTGCTTTAGAAAAGGATCTAAGACATTCAGGGCGTGATTTTTTTTTAGCAGATTTGGCCACCATGATAGAGGTTACCCAGCCTCACGGGTGGAGAGATGCCATTCAGCATTGAACGGAGAGGCAGGCTTGGATGACGAGGCAGAGATATGGGGTTTGTGTGTATAACCACAGCAGCATCTTCCTGAAAAAATACGTTTGAAACAGCAACGAGCAGAGGACTGCATTTAACACGGACCATGCTGAAGTGGGTGCAAGCCAATGCACCACAAGCACCAAAAGCCTTGGGCCCCGAAGCATCCTGACCTCCCTTCACAGCTGGGATAAAACCTTCTGTCGCGGAGATGGTGCTGCCCGTGCCGGAGCAGAGCTAGGATTTCACCTCCTTGGATAATATGTCCGTGTTGTCACTGGTTCCCAGGTGACTGGTAGGCACAATGCCCAGTGCCATTTCATTTTGAGGCTTCCCTGGCATTTTGTTGCCCGCAAACTTCATAAATCGTTGTCCTGCTAAGAAATACAAAATGGGATCCAAGCAGCTGTTGGTGCTAGCTAGGGGACGAGTCACCTTATAGACTAAATTGATAGCATTGAGGGTCTGACAGCTCAAGTCCCAGCTCCGGAAGGAGTAGTACAAGGTACGAGTGACATGGAAAGGAAGAAAACAAACGATGAAGACCACCAAGACGATGATTATCATCTTGACCGACTTCTTTTTGGATCGGGACAGCCGGGAGATCCCCCGCGTGGGCTGCAGCAGCCTCCGGGCCATTAGGCAGTAGCAGACGATGATGATGAGGAAGGGGATGCAGAAGAGCAGCACCAGCATCACCGAACTGTAAATGACAAACTGGCCAAAGAGGTCCTTCCTGGATGTATCGTGGCAGGTGATGGTGTCACGCTTCACGCTGGTGGTGACGAAGAAGAGCACAGGCGACTGGCACACGACGGTCACCACCCACACGATGACTGACACCCTCCGGGCGTAGCGAACGTGTCCCCACTGCAGTGACTTCAGTGGGAAGCAGATGCCCAGGAATCGATGGATGCTGATACAGAGAAGGAAAAGGATGCTGCAGTAGAGGTTGGTGTAAAACAAGAAGCGGACTATCTTGCACAAGCCCACGCTGAAGGGCCAGTTGTCCCCCATGGCATAATAATACACCAGGAGGGGCAGGGAGACCACGTAGAGCGTGTCAGACACGGCCAGGTTGAACATGTATGTGGTGGAGGCGTTCCAGGTCTTGATCCTGAAGATGAAGACGTAGAGGGCCAGCAGGTTGAGAAAGAGCCCCACCACGCACACGATGCCGTAGGAGACGGGCAGCAGGACATACTTGAAGTCCTCAACAAATATGCACTTGTAGGCGTTGTTTCCTGCACCACCTGGGTCTAAGGAGCTGTTGATGACTCTGGTCCAGGCTGGAGGAGTTGTTAGGTTCGCCATCACCCTGGGGGGAAAGCAAAGAGGCTGTAAGGACACGGAGGTAAGGAGTCCCTGGACGAGGTGGGTTAGATGAGAAAACGCCCGTGCCACAACGCTGTGACACATTGTGTGGCCCATGCTGTCATTCTTACTATATACTATTACTATACCCTTCCCTTCTCCTCCTGTCAAGGTTGCCATCAACACTTGGCTGTGTCTATCCAAAAGCTACCTGCAAGCACGGCTAGCCGCCTGGCAGGCAGTGCCGTCTCAGTGCAGGTGACAATGACTCGAGAGGTGGCAATGCAGGTCTCCTGCCAGCACACCACATACCCACAAAGACCATGGCCTCATTGAGTTGGGTGTTGACACAACCGAGGTAGTCCCTAACAAGGAGGACTTATGGTCAAGCAGATGAAGGGAGGTTTATTTATCCTCATTTTGGATCTGGAGCACAGAGGAGGAACTAAGCTGCTCTAAAGTCACCAACAAATCCCAGGCCACACCTGGAAGTCTAACTCAGATCTCCTGCAGCCCAGTTCAATATCCCAGTTGACCCTTCCCGCCAGGTTCACACAGAAACTTGGTCTCAGGTGCTACAGAACAGGAAAGATGCTCCATTCTGTGTTTAACCATCCACGAGAAGTGACTCAGCTGAGCACCATGAAAGGTGGGTCCTACTAAACCCCAGGCAAAACGGGCAAGAAAAAGGAACCATGTTCTTCAGTGAGCAATCCCTGTGACTGGCAGGGCCCTGGTTTCAGAGGTCCTCAGCTCCTTCTGGTAGAGCAAACACCACCACAATGTCTGGAGGCCCCTGTAATCAAACCTTGCCAAAGGGAGCATGTTGTCCACCACAGGGGCTCTGCCTAGGCTGGTTGTTCATGATGAGGATGGGTTTTTAATGGGTTTAGTGTTGGGCCGATGGTGGCCATCTCGCTGGTCCTGCTTCCTGGCCTTGAGACCTGCTCCTTCAGCATCACCCCCAGAAAGTCTGCCTATGCTTGTGCAAAGCTGGTTTATGCATGGGAATGACCAGTTGAGATGAGAAAAATGGACTCGAAAGAGTCTCTGCAGACACACAGAGGCTGGCACTGTCTCTGTCAGGAGGGACAAGGGCTCTTTTGTGTGTCGGGGACAGCCCACGACCCAGCTGACACATGATCGCTCAGCAAGCCCATCAGCCAGGAATTGAATTAAAATACATTTGCCTCTGTTCCCGTAAAACAAGCTGGTTTGATCACAGTGCTATACCCTGTCATGGGGAGCCTGCAGAAACAGGGATATAGGGACATGAACCCAGCGTGGGAGCTCAGAGACTGGGAGCTACTGCAGGAGAAAACATTTGGGAAAAGTTGCTCTTTGAATGAGTACATGGGATGTACCCTGATCCAAATCTCGCCATGATTTTAGGTGGAAAAGAGCAATACTAGCCTTCTCAGCTAAATGGTTCAGCTCTAACCTGATGCCACCACACTGTGGGACAGCGTGGGCATGCGCTTTCTTGCAGACAAGCACAAAACGATCCAGAGCTATCCTGCACCTACCTCCAATTCAGATCCTGTAGGGAAGGAGGCAATGAGGGTCTCCTAGAAGTTGCCAGCCTGGATGATCTCTGACCGAAGCGAAGCACTATGGCATTAAAAAGCACCTTGACAACTCATAGCTCATGGAGAAGGGGTGAAGTGATGCCTCCAGCCCATCACATGGGGATAAGTCCAGTCCTTGCTCCAGAGACTGGATCAAACAACCTGTCCAAGTATGGCACAGACATGATCCCTGATGATATTTCCCCCATTTTGCTGCTTTGCCCCTGCAGACAACAAGCAGCGCTGGCCGAGGCTCACGCTTCCCAAGGATGTGGGCAGAAACCACACACACGCTCACACCCTGACTAATCTGCAACATCTGCCAGAAACCAAATATAACTTTGGGAACCACTCTGCGATGAACATGAGGAGCCAGGACTGATCTTGCTCTTTCCTGGCCCCAGGGTTTTGCTTTTCCTGTGTCCCGTTCAGCTTTGGTCCCATCACCCTTCATCCTGCTTCCCTCAACTCCTCGGCAACAGGGTTGTCCCTGCAGATGGAGAGGATTGACAGTGCTCGGGCAGATGGGAAAACACTTTCCAGCTGCTCTTCTCCCCAACTTCTTCCTTCCCTCTGAGCTTTGCAGATCTGCGGCCAACAAGACGGAGGTTGCCCGCAGACCTGGCAGCCAATTAAATGGGTTGGACAGGCCACCGCGACCGAGAGAAGCCACACAAGGTGCCCTAAAAGGCGCAGGGAAGGGTTACAGAGCTCCAGAGGCTTCAGCCTCGCACGTGGTTTCTCTGTGCCTTTACATCTGCATCCCCTCTGTCCCCTGCAGACAACCCATCACCCAGCTCTGAAGCACTGATGGGGGCAAGGTCACCCCATCTTACAGCCCACCCCCCTGCAGGGTCCTGCAACCCATCTGGAAAACGCAACGAGCATTTGAAATCCATCCATAAGCCAAGGTGGGGAATCTCTTCCAGCGTGGAGAGCAGCACGGGCTGCCCCAGGCCATGCCGCAGCCATGGATGTGCCAAGATGCACATCTCCATCTTCAGGACAAGGAGCAAACAGGGCTCTCTGGTCGGCTTCAATGGGGTAATCACAGAGACAAAACCCCGCTCACAAGGCAGCCTTGTCCTTGCCGTCATGCTTTCCCTCCTTTTCCTTCTGGAAATGCAAAAGCCTTTTTCTTTTTTTTTTTTTTTCCCCTACTTTTGTCCAGAATCCCTAGGACAAAACCTGCTGTGTCTGTCGGGGCCGTGGCTGCAGTCCACCCCCTCGCCCCCGGTCCCGTTGCATCCGCAGCGAGCGAGCCGCAGAGGACACAGCCAGCCAAGGCGTGTGAAGGCACAAAAGCTGGCAGCTGCCCTTTCCTCTGCCTACGGGCTGGATGGCACGAACGCCAGCTCTTACAGTGATGCATCGAGCCCCCCACGGGGATGAGGGGAGGGAGAAAGCAACAGCGATCCCTGAGGATGCCAAGCAGGATAAATGCTTCTGTGACTACCAAAAGCAAACCCACCACGATGCTTTGGTGAGGACCACCTGCATCTGCTACGTCGGCTCTCCCAGCCCTTCCCAGGGTCATGGCAGGAGGTTTTTTTCTCTGGTGTTGAATGCAGGTGAGCACGCACAGCTTTTTAGGTGCCCTCCAGCCACCCGTGCACAGCAAGGGCATCGCCCCGACCAGCTTCCTCCATGCTGGACCACGTGTCGGGTCTGGATGAACCTGGTTGCAACAGCTGGACCATGTCTCTCTCTGCAGTGTGGCCTTGGATGTGTTTATCCCATGGGACGTGGGGTTTTTTTTCCCAGAAAACAGGTACCCTCAGCTATAGTGGACGAAGGCAGCACGGGAGAGGAGCTCTGTGATGAAAGGAGCCCAGGCAGACTGGTGTTACAATCCCGGCAGCCACATGCCCTCAAATATATATACCCACAGGCATGTGCATGTGATGCCAGCATCCCAAAACGCTCCCGTAACAGTATCTACCATGGCCAGGCAGGGGATATTTAGATGAGTCAATACGGGGAAGGAGGGGGCTGTCATCGGAGAAGGTCACGGGCAGTCGAGGGATGGGCAGCACCCAGGGCCAGCACAGGGGGACCACGGGTTGGACACTGAATCACTGAGTAAAGGGCTCTAATCCTGGTTTCTGCCCCACTTTTCAGCATTCCTGGTGCCATCCCAAGAGGTCATCATCCATCCCGCGGTGTTTTGTGCTTGGGAACCTGCCAGCAGAAGCAAAGTCATGGGAGCAAACAAAGCGCAACCGAATCACGGCTGCGATGAATGCATTTTCACGGGGGGGGTTGATGAGGTTTAATTGACCTTCCCCAATAATTAATGTGGATTAATTTACCAGCAGGACCTCACAGATGCAGCCCTTCATTCTGCCGGTGCAAAGCCCTGGGCAATCGAACCCAGTCGCACTGACTGCGACCGCAGCTCCCATCATTTTACGCTGGAGGTCGAAACCACGATCCATTTACCGAATCTTCCCCACCGACTCCTTTGCAACAGACATAAGGAGAGTGTGGGTGTTTTCCCTGCCCTAATTTATAGGCATTTAGTAGACTCAACAAAATCCTCACTCCAGATCAGGAACTACTCGAGACGCTGGGAAGCAAACGACCTGGCATCGTTTTTCTCTCCTTTGGGACCGTGGTTTAAACTCTCTGCAACCAAAAGCAAACAGACGGCGCATTCGGATGCTACCAAGCCTGTCTGGTTGGGAAACGTGAGATGGGACCAGGCTGAAATTTGAGCCTGGCCAAACTGCCTGGTTTTCATCTGCCCTTTCCATTTGGCTCCTTTCTGCCGCGGTGACCTTCAGCTCCTTTCTCCTCCAGGCTTGCTCTGGCCACCAGCGTGGGCTGAGGACATCCCCAGCCGTCCCGGTCCTACCCTCTCCACCGCTCTCCGGCGCTTCTCTTCAGCCATCCCGAGGCAAGATACCTCCAAGATACATTTCCGAGACACCCAAAAGCAAGCTTTAAGCAGCTTGAGGGGCTTTACCCATCTCCCTGCCCAGAGCCCCAGGCAATGCCCCTCTTTTAACCCCCATGGGTCTGACTTACCCCTTCCCCCACCCCAAAAATAGCCAGAAAACCTCACTCCTCCCAAAATAAGCTTGCACAGCATCTGTGTTTCTCTTCTTTTCCCCAATAAAGCACCATGGAGGGCATTGGGCAGCTCCGCTCTGGCTGGCAGAAACAGAGCTGCTCCACTGAAGTAGCCTTGTGCCTCAGTTTCCCCTCCTGCCCCCAGGCTGAGAAGCAGCACAGTTAAATTTGTTTTCTCCATGACAAGTATTTTTTCTGGGGGACTTTTGGTTTCCTAGAGGGTTTTTCAGTAACTTGACCCAAGCTAGAAAGGGGAGAGGGAGTTAGGATAAACGATATAACGACTTAAAAAGAACTTTATGACTTTGTTTGTAGATCAAATAAAATGTTTTCCTTTAAGCCAAATGACTTTTTCTGGGAATTTCTGGTTTCCCTCGAGAAACTCCCTGAATTCCTCCCTGAATCAATCCCCCTTCAAGCCTCCGCTTCCCAGGCAGTACCAAAACCTCCTGCCTTTTTCCACATCATGGAAAGTCAATCCGGATTAACCAAAGCTGTGGCTTTAGAGCGAATTAGATTAAACCCATTGGTGCCGGCGTTCGTGCATAATTAAAGACGCCTTCGTTCAGTTGAACCTGACTCGATTCCCAGCACGGCAGGTATCTGGGGACAGATCCTGCTGGGAGCAAAAATCACCCTGGCCAATATTTAATCCCTTCAACATTTCCCTTCGTGCTACAGCAAAGGTGATGGTCCCTGCATGTTTTGTCCCTACAGCCCTACATCACCTGCCCTCCGGGAGACCTTGCAGCATCCCACGGGGTTGGGGGCACATCCTATGTGAGCCCCCAAACCTTGATTTTTATTTATTGCAGGGGGAAAACAGGGTACTCAGATCCTTTAGGCTTCCTGCAGATAGAAAGGAGTCCTGTGCTGGTTTTTATACCAGGAGTTTGACTTTGGTTTTGCCCTCCACGATTTTCTGGTGCTCACTGGAGGAAGAAATGGTCAGACCCGGAGAAGAGTTTTTGGTCAATCACCTGCTTTTGTTAACTGTTTCACCCTACAAGCCCTGTATCTGGGAGAAATGACATTTCCACAGAAACCTAACAGCCTCCTGCCCAAACCGAGGGAGTCACCCATCAACACCACAACCCCTGCAGCAAAACCAAGTGCACTCTCTCCATCTGGGTGATAACCAGCATCCGAGACTGGGGATAACACAATTATCAGGCTCGACCACAGCACCGGCAGTTACTGCAAAGCCAAAGCAGCACCGAATCCCAGAAAAACCCATGCAGGGCGGACTTTGGGGGATCATTTGCTCCTCTATAAGGAGCATCCTGTGGGAGCAAAAGGGTCTTTGCTTTGTGGACCGGTTCCCATTAAAGCTTTAACGGAGGATGTTCAGAGTTAAGGAGGGACAACGGCGAGGCCGGCAGCACGCTCCGCTGCCAGCAAACGATTCACAGCTTTGGCTTTATGTCAATAACCAGAGATAAAAATCACATCGGGCAGAGACAGGGTAAAGCCACTCGGTGCCAGGACATTCAAAAATACTTCTCGGGGTTTTATAACTCACTAAGCCCCGGCATCCAGCTGCATTCCAGGGCTCAGCAGCATATTTTGGGGTCTCCCCCTTTGCAGTGCAGCTCCTTAGCCCATCAGCCACCAAGTTCCCTTTGCTCGGGTGTAAATGAGGAAGAGGAACTCGGGGCACATGCCCGGTGGTAATGAAATGGCCCAATTTCAGCAGCCACGAGCCCTGTGCCGGGGGCACCGTTCCCCAGCGCCGGCGGCCCCCCGGGAGCGGGGTTTGCTTCTCCCCGCCTCGCGCACAGGAAGGCAGCAGGTTGCCAAATGGTTTTTTGCAATAAGCTGATAAGAAAACTGGAACAGAAAGAGAAATAAGAGGTTTCACTCTTCAAGTTGCTCCTGCAGTGATGCCACCCAGCGCCCAGCTCTGGGGAAGAAGGCGTTTGTGGGTTAGGAGCTATTAAAAAAAGTCAAAAGGTTTGAAACTAGTCTCACCGATCCCAGTGCAAATTAAAACACCCCCAAATAAATTACACAGGGACCTCAGCATGCAAAGAGGTGGAAAAACACAAGCCGGAGTAAAGTGGCGAGTCAGCTCTGTGGCTTTTCCCAGAGGTGTGTACAGGAAACCCCTGATAAACAGCCAGTGAATTCCCCTGGGAAGGGAGAAATGGAGCGGCAAAAGAGATTATTGGGAATTAATGCATAAACAATCAAATAATTCAGGCAAAGAGGAGCAAAGGGAGCCCAGGAGCTTTCCTTGAGTGCCCGGCTTGAACCGTTGATGCCAGCACTGACCCGTGCCCGCGGCTCGCTGCCCGCCGCTGCTCCGACCACCTCGTTTTTGGGTCAGTTTGGGGGTCTGGGGGGCAGCTTTAGTGCCAGTACGTGCAGTCTGCGGGGCGTGCGCTGCCCCCGCCCCGAGGAGGAGGCGGAGAGCTGGGGTTCAGCTCTGCCCTTACATTGCCCCGCTCTCTGCTTTGGGTGCGTGGGGACCCTGCATCACCCACCCAGCTCTCGCACACCCTCCTTCGTGGCCAGAACACTCACCCCCCCACCAGGACACCCCCCTCCCGGGTCCCCCCCCCCCCCCCGGCCGGAGGCGGCCCCGCTCACCGGGCGATGCCCGAGCTGGTGGTTCCCGTGCCGGGCAGCTCCGTGCCGATCGTCCCGCTCCCTTCAGGCAGGCGGCGGAGGCAGTTCCATGCCCGGGGCTCCGTCTTTCCCCCCCCGCAACCACCACCACCACCCCCCCTCAACTCCCGGTCCCCGGTCCCGCTGCCCCCGGTCGCCGCTGCCGCCGGGTGTGAGCCGGGCAACCGGGGGGGGGGGGGGGGGACACGACGGGGGTGGGACCGCACCGCCCTCCCCCGGGCTGGGAACGGGGCAGGACCGGGGCAGGACCGCCCTCCCCCGGATTGGGAACGGGGCTGGGACCGGCTTTCCCCCCGCCCCCGGGGGAGGATGGGACCCGGACAGGAGCCAGCCCACCTGCCCGGGGCTGGGACCAGTCACCCCCGTTGCATCCAACCTCCCCCAATCCGTAGCAGACTCCAGGGTTCCCAGAGAGCTGCTTTCCCCCGGGAATGCCCTGGAGATCCCCCCCCCCCGGCTCCATCCTGGGGTGCCCTGATACTGGAGCTAGCTCTGGTGGCAGAGCCCACAGTTCCTTACCTGGGGGGTAAGGGGGTCCCAGGACCAGCCCTGGAGGGGAAGAAATGCCTCTGAATGGGGTGGACGAGCCCTACTTGGGGGTCCTGCCACAGCCATCCTGATTTGGGACACTGTCCCACCCTTGGTGACACCAAGCTCTCTACCTGAAGGGGGCTGTAGTGAGGTGGGTGATGGTCTCTTCCATCAGGTGGCTGGAGATAGGACGAAAGGAAATGGCCTCAGGTTGGGGCAAGGGAGATTTAGGTTAGATATTAGGAAAAATTTCTTTACTGAGAGGGTTGTCAGACATTGGAATAGGCTGCCCAGGGAAGTGGTTGAGTCACCATCCCTGGAGGTATTCAAAAAGCACGTAGACAGGGTACTCCATAACATGGTTTAGTAACATGGTTTAGTGGGCATGGATGATGGTTGGACTTGATGATCTTGAAGGTCTTTTCCAACCTAAACGATTCTATGATTCTATAATTCTATGATTCTATGATTCTAAGCTGTGCCCCATAGAGCCCTGGGAGGGTACCAATGCACCTCAGGTGATGCCCTGCAGCACATCCCTTGCCGCAAACCAGCTTCATTTCCAAGGGAAGCAGAGGGATGGGGGCCATGAGATCGTAAAGGGACTTTGAGGCCAATTTGGGCTCTAATTTTCTCTCTCAGGACCTGTTCCCACAGACCAGTCAGTGAGCCGTAGAAGTCAAACCCAGCTGCCTTGCCATGAACTCCGTGGAGTGGGCAATTTATTTTAGAGAAGAGTACATCTGGGTGCCTGATTCATTGCAGCTTCTCCTGCTCCACTCTCATTTTCCTGGGAGCCATGTGCCTGCGAAACACTTCTTCCTTGGGGATACAGGTAAACCCTTGGGAAAGGGGATGCTGCACCTCTTGCATCCCAGTGTTGGGACTTTTCATCCAGGGAAGAGATTGCTGGAGCCAGGAGGATGTAGCAGAAGGTTTGCTCGAGGTTTGCTCCTTGCCGTGTCTTCTCCTGTGAACTGCTGCGGGCTGGGTTCAACCACAAATGGGGGTCCAGCTCCTGCAGAAGGCAGCAGACCTGTCAAAATGCCTCTGCCAGGATGCAAAACATCTACAGAAACGTAAAGGCAAACTGGACCACACCGTGGAACAGAAGTCCTTCAAGTGTCCTACACTTCTAGGAAATGCACTGAGTTTGGGTGCTGTGGGTGTGAGCTGGGGAATCGTATCCCCCATGCCCCCCAAACACCCTATGGAGATGCTCTGGGGTCTGTCTCCATTCAGCCTTGGCATGACACAGCCTCCCAAGAAGCTGCAGGAAGCTTTGGAGGACCACCACTGGCTTTGTAGCCTGCCCTAAATTTCTAGGAAATACATTGAGTTTGGGTGCCATGGGTGTCAGCTGGGGGGTTGTGTCCCCCATATCCCTCCAATTCCCTACAGAGATGCTCTGGGGGCTGTCCCCACTGAGTCCTGGCAGAACATGGCCTCCCAAGAAGCTGCAGGAAGCTTTGGAGGGCCACCACCATCTTCATAGCCTGCCCTCTCCCTGCAGACGATTGATGCCCAAGTGAAGCGGTGGCCAGGTTCAACCCTACCTCCCCAGTGGGGCTCATTCAGCTGGGCTGAAAAACCTTCAAATTTGGCGGGGCTGGAGAGTTTCTGGGCAGGATGAGGCCGAAGAACAAGCCCCACCAAATCACGTGCAGGTGGCCCAGTTGTTTTCCACCGCGAGCGAGCGCAGAGTGAGCCCCAGCGCTCCCCCGTGTATTCCCTGTCTGCGTCTGTGGGTGTAAGCCAGATCCTCCTTCTGCAGCTGGATCCAATCTCGCGCGGGGGCTCCTTGAGCCGCCTGGATACGGCTGGGGGGGACCTCACAGCCCCCAGGGGAGGTGGGGAAGGGCACCCATGCCATCTATTATTCAAATGCAGAAAGTGGCAGCCGGCTAGAGGAGGCATTAGCCGGTGCAAAGAGGATACGAACATCTGGCACGGAAACGGTGCTGCAGAGATCTTGCTGACGGACCTCCATGCCAGAAAGCAACAAAAAAAGAGCCTGTTTCCTTCTTCTGATGTAATTTGTTTGAGGAGGGAAAACAATACATCACGTCGCAGCTATTTGGGGCTGATAAGGGAGGAAGGACAAGCTTGTTGCTTGCACAGAGGGAGGGAGATGCCAGGGCAGAGCTGTTGAGTGAGGCTCCGGCCGGTGAAGCTGCCTAGCAGTGCTCTGCTGGGATGCCAGCATGGTGCTGAGTTAAGCCCCTCTCTCTGGGATTTGGAAACACTTCTTGGATTAACTGGACCATAGCACCCTGGTTTCATCCTCCAAATCCTTCGCCCTGGTTCCCTTTGAAGGAAGGATATGTCCAGAGATGATGGATGGAGTTGTGGCTGATGTCCAGAGATCTGTTTTGTGTCCTTGCATGAGCTTTGGCCCATGGGGCAATGGCTGCTGCTCAGCAGCCCTTGCCTGGTGCCGTTTCCCCCAGCCTGATCCTCTGAGATCTGAACACTCGCAGCTCTTCCACTGCAAGATAAAGCCAAACAACTCAAGACAAGAGGCAAGTGGCATTTTCATGTCAAAGGGTGATTAATTATGGCCACGACTAGCTACGAGGTTTGGTTGGCGGCTTGTTGCTGGATGCTTCAACAAGCAAGAGGAGATGTTTTTCTAAAAGCTTGTTTGGAGCAGGGAAGCGGTCCCCTGGAGAGTCCTCTTCCCATCAGACCTTTTCCAAGCCTGGTTGAAGTTGCAGCAGCTTCCAGCAAGCAGGAGTTTCCCAACTTCACTGCCCACTGCAAGGAAAAGCCTTTTCTTCCCGTTCTTTTGCATTTTCTCACCTTTCTCCACTCATTTGGGTGCGAGGGAGATGGGAGGAGGGTTGTTACCCTCTGATGTCTACCCTAACCCACCTTACTCATATTCATGCTTCATGCAGGTGATGGTCACCCATTGCCCAGGGGACCCAAACCAAGAGCCTCCCTCCCCCCAAATCTCCATTTTCCAGCTCCAAAGCAGCTCAAACAAGCCAAAGAAAGAGGCAGATGTTTTAAATCCTGTTGAGAAGCAAATGATTTGTGCAGCTGCAGTGCAGAGGATGGAGGCGAGCGGCAATACCCGTTTGAGCCGAGCTGGAAAGCAGCCCTGCGTTTCCCTTCACAGCTTCATTTTTCAACCGTTTTGGCAGCGATGCAGGTTTCTAAGACGCTTTCAAAACATTTCCATGTTGTCTAGCGGGAAGGAATGCGATACAGGAACAGGAGAACAGGGAAGGTCAGGGTGGCCACAGCAAAGCCCTGTGCTGCACCCATGGGTGCAGCTTAAACCTGTGGCATGTGCAAGGAGACACCAGCAGAAGTGCTTGAGACAAGTTGGGATATATCAGATCTCTTTTTCATGCTTTTTTTTAAAGCCTTCGTGGAAGCAAGGAGGAAAGTTTGCAGACATGTGTTGGGTTGAGCCTGCAGACCTGCCTCACGTTTGTTGGTGGGAGAGGAAAGGTCATGAACACTCGTCTAAATCCATGTAAGTGCAAACTGATGCTCTGATCCAACCTGGCCATCAGCATTTGATCACTTCTCGTGGTCTCTTGGCTGGTAAGATGTTCAGCCACCTAACTGGGAGGCAGAAATGTGCCCTGTGTGACTGGGCATGCAGGAGGGACATCCTATCGGAGCAAGGAGGGACATCCCAAGAGAGCAGGACAGACATCCCATGAGAGCAGATCTGATTTTGCAGCTTCCCAGGTTGGCTGCAATTTCCCTCCAGGTTGCTCTAATTCAGGACCATCAGCAACTCTTAAAGGTACACAAGAGGCAGCAAAAACCAACCCAGCTGGAGGATGAAGCATCTGTTCATGGTGGTGAACGCCAATGGGGTGTGCAGGGGATGAGGTCAGGTGGGGTTGGTAGCCACTGGGTGCTTTGGAGACATGGGAAGACCTTCCCAGAAGCCAGCTGAGCTCCAAAGCAGGGTTGATTAGAGAAAGAGGTGTTGGAGGTGGGAGTTGGGGCTGGAAAAGCACCATAACCCAGTCCCTCTGTCCATCCATCATACGCATGTGCTCCCGTATGAATCTCCTCCTGCCGTCCCCGAGGCTGATGGCATTTGGTGGAGCAGCACCCAAGAGCCACAACCACGGTGGTGGGTGGGGGGGTGCTGAGCACAGAAAGGCACCCTCTACCCTTTTTCCCATCATCCCTGCAACAAGAACTGATAAGTGGGTGCAGATGGGGCACAGGGGACCTTTGCTGTCCAGGGCTGCATCCAGCTGGTACAGCTTGGTGAAGGGCGCACTTGGAGGAGAGCTGATGCACATGATGTTCACTGGAGCAAGCAGCTGGAGGCAGAGAGACTTGATCATTTCCACATTGCTTCAGTGCAGAGAGGGCTTTGCTCTGTGGTTTTAGCCATCTGGGTGTCTATTTTTTATTCTCTAGCAGCACTTGGGGTTGTTTTTTTTAGCCCAGCTTTCATTTCCTCCCCACCGTGTGCATGTGATGCCCCAACCCTCCTCCTCCAGCAATCGCGGGGCTTCAGAGCAGGAGGGTGATGGAGGTGCCTGGCTTCGAGCCGCTCACTTTTCCTCCAAGCTCCTACATAACCCAGCTTTTTTGGAGGCGTTTGCAAACCCCAAGCGCATCCCCCTCCCTCAGAAGGATGCTTGCAGAGAGCCGTTCGGGTGCTGCCACGACCTCCCAGGCGGCAGGACCCGGCTGCTGGGCCCCGAAGCACAAGGACCCCGTTGTGGCTGACAGCGTTGCTTCTATAAAGGCCTTAAATAAACACGACGTACCAGGGCAGGCGTGTTAAAATTAACCCATCGGCTTGGGCTACGTGTGCTGCGGGCAGCACAGGCTGGTTCCCAGCAGGCGTGCGGCGGCAGCAGACGTGGTTCTGCACCGCAGCCGGTGGAGGGAGGGGGGAGCATCGCAACGATGCCACAAAACCCCGGGGGCTGGTGGGGTGAGCCTTCCTCCCCGGCGGGTGTCATCCTCAGCTCCGCTGCTGCTGACCCCACCAATGGCTTTCTTAGAAGGGGAGATGGTGAGTTTTCTGCCAAATTTCATGATGGTCTTTGCTGCCGCTTCTGCATCTTCCTCTGGGATTGCCCAGAAAATAGTAAATAAGACTGAGATTTAAAAAAAAACCACAAGGTCTTGCTCAAGAGCTGGGGTGTGGGGGCTTTGAGTGAGTTGCAACAACAGGAGGTGCTGGAAGAAGTGGCCAGGAGGAGAGATGTTGCCCTGAGCATGGCTGGTGTTGCTGGAAGGGGTTGTGCACTGATCCTGGTGTCCGAGAGAGGAGGTAAACACGTGTCCCGAAACCAAGTCTTCCTAAAACCAGCAGCCGTGACCCATCCACGTAACGGTCCAAGCTTAAAATAGTGCTCGGGGAGAGGCTGCTCTAGAAAAGGCTCATTTCTCTATTTGCAGAGCTGGTGAAGAGCCGGGCAGGCATGGGTCCAACCATGCATGGACCCCTTGTAGCAGCGTGGTGGGACACAGTGGGCATGGGCAGCTGGGCCATGGGGTCCAGTTGTCCCCCAAATTTTGTGGGGTCACTGCTCAACTGACCCGCCAGCAGGTCAGCCTGAAGGTGGAAGCACAGCCTGCCACCACAGTGGATTTTGCTCTGGCTCCTCCAACCGGAGGTTGGTTTATGGGATGGGGTGGCAGGACCCCCATAGCATCCCTTGTCTCCCATTTTTTATCTGTTCCTCATGAAGGACCCAGCAGACAAGAGCCACAGAGATGCTCAGGAGCAAGTTCGCATCGGAGGCTGGGGAAAAGCCATTTTGCAGTAGTTTTCTGGGTCATTTTTCTTGTTCTCGGCTCCAAGCAGCGAGACCGTGGGGACCAGCACAGGGTCCCACCCTGGAATCCCTTTGTTTCCAAAAAAATACTTGTTTTCAATATGGGGCTTTTGAATTCACTTCCTTCCCCTCCTGCTCCAAAATAACCTTTATGTCCTCCGGAAAATTCATGCTGAGACAACCCAGGGCACGATGCTGGGAGGACAGATGGACGTGTGGACCCCAGAAAGCCACAGCTCCTTGTGGATGCCATGCAGTGGGGGATGCTCCTTGTCCAGCCCAGCCCAGAAAACAAGAGTTTTGCTCAGCCCGACTGCCCAGGCAGGGCTGGGAGAGCCCCCACACAAGCGATGCCAGGATGAGTCCAGCCTGTGCACGGTCCCTTGGACGTGTCCATCCAAATTAACATTTCAAATGGGGGAAGGAACCTCACCGGGTCCCTCTTTAGACCCCAGACTGAACACACCCTGGTTTGATGAGTGGGTGAGGATGGGAAATGCAGCATTACATCTTCACGATACCCCAACAACCCTCCTTAGGGACCCGTCCTGCTTCCTGCTCTTTCGAAGAAGGTTGGTGGCATCCTCCTGCACCCAGGTCATCCCTTAGGAGCTTCCCCATGGATACAAACCCCATTTGAAGCAGACCACCATTAGGTCCACCTCAATTCCCAATAAAAATCATAGAATCACAGAATCATTTAGGTCGGAAAAGACCTTTAAGATCATCCAGTCCAACTGTAAACCTAACACTGCCGAGTCCAACACTAAACCATGTCCTGAAGCACCATGTCTACACATCTTTTAAATACCTCCAGGGATGGTGAGTCAACCACTTCCCTGAGCAGGAAAACCTCCCTGCAGAGGATGGATGCAATTCAGCTACTCCATTTTAAAACCCCTCTTATCATCAAGATTAATTTTCTTGCATTTTCCCATAGTTTCTCATTTAAAACACCAGTTAATCCCAAACTGGGCTCACAAAGCCTACCCTGTGGAGCACAGAGCTCTGCGACTTGCACCAATTTCCCTGGCCAAGGCTGGAGCAGGGTCAGAGTAATCGGGGAGGTGGGAAATCATGTCCACATGGATTTCTCCTGGGGAAACGCAGGCTGATGGTTGGGTGCTCCATCATGGATGTGTATTTTTTTTAACCTTCAACCAGGCGAGATAGGAGACACTTGCTTTCCCGTGTCCACCCCATGATAACCCGCTCCCCAGGAGGGAAAGCAGCCCAAAGGCTCGCTCCCAACCGGTATCCTTGTCAGGAGTCCAATATTGTTATCTAGGGCCTGGCTGGTGTTTCTTATTTGGATCTTTGCCACCACAGTTAAAATAACTCTCCCACCACTCCCAGCATTTAAAGGTCACGTTCCAGGGATTAATCCGGAGTCTCTCAGGCTGGCTCCTTGGCTTAGGATCGCTGATGGGACCGATGCAGAGCCAGAGCATCGCAGTGCCGGGTGTGCGCTCCCAGTGCTGGAAATCCCCTGGGCTGGGAGCGGGTTTGTTGCCAGCACCAGGTTCAACATCCTCGGCGAGCTGGGGATGTATCTATCAGCAAGACTTAGCTAAACAGAAGCCAATTCCTCCATGTCAAATGGTTATTTCCTTGTAAATCTGCTTCTAACCCTCTGCTGAGCAATTCTGGAAGTCCAGATATGCAAAACAAACTTTGGAAGTAATAGTGTTTATTTGACCGACTTGTACAGTTGGTCCCGTGCTTGGTTTTTGCCCAGGCAAGTCCTGGAATCAAAGGAACGGGTTTACAAGCTAAATGCAAGCGGAGAGCAATTGAGTGCTTAATGAAGTGGGTATCGGTTAGGCCATCTCTTAACGAAAAGATAAATTGTGCCTAAGGAGCAGAGAATGTGTAGGCAAGGAGAGAGGGAAGGGGAAGAGAAATGATGATGCCATTATCCCCAAGGAAAGAGAGTGACAGTTGATAGTCTGTGACACAGAAGACGGGGGAGGAATGATAGCGGGACCTGTAGTGTGTCCTCTGCAAAGAGACATAAACCTTTAAAACAGCATAATGTTTTTCAGCTGGATGGACCAAAACTGTGGCATCCAAATATGCAAGAAGCAGCCCGGGACACGCTTTAACTAGAAGTGCTCCTTCACCATGTCCCCGAGGTCTGCTCCTGGTGTCAATGGGCTTTCCCAGGAGAGGTGATGGTGGTGCTCCTTGGGATTGCTGCCTTCGTTCTCTTCCCATGATGAGGGCCAAGAGACCTGCTTGAGTGAGTTTTGATTATCATGGCAACATCACCGACATTGCCACCACTGATATTTCAGGTTGAGTATAAGGGAAAACTGCTCCACCATGAGCAGGTTGTGCAACCTCCGCCCTTGGAGATTTTCAATACCCAACTGAATAAAGCCCTGCACAACCTGGTCTGACCACAGAGCTGCCCCTGCCATGACCAGGAGGTTGGACAGGAGACCTCTTGAGGTCCCTTCCAACCTAAGTTATCCTGTCATCCTCTGATCAGGGGATCCCAGCAGACTGGGGTCAGGCTGAAGGTGCCAACACATGCTAGTCATGGAGCAGCACCGTGGCCCGGTCCATTGTGGCTCCACTGCGCTGAGCCCTAAGTCTCTGTCAAACTGGGTGAGTGCCAGGAAGTTTTGCTGAGACCAGTAGATAACCAGGTCCATTTTTTTTAGCTGCCACTTGAATGTCACCCTGCGACCTCTCACGAAAGCCATTACCTAGTGCTTGGGTTGATCTCTGTTAGAAAGGCATCCCGTCTTGTGCTAGAGACATCCATGGGGAGACCCCACTGCCTCTTGCCAAGATGGTCTTTTCATTTAACTGCTTCTTTCCCACAGCGTCTTCCCTATGTATTAACATTTTGTGCCTTATTTAATATGAGCATGTGTCTGGCTTAGACATCTAGTGACCAAAGGGCCCTTTGACACATGACAGAGCGCCTTGTGTCGTGCAAGCTGGATCTTGATCTTCCTTTTAGCAATTCAGGGAAGTCTTTTTGGGAAGGAGAAACTGAGCTGGCCTTTTCTGGGCTGCTAAGTGAACGGGTGGAGGGTGGTCACCAGCAGACACTTCCCAGCCAGTTTCAAGTCAAGGGGAAAGCTTTGGGTTTACAGTGAGAGATGGACCCATGGAAAAGAGATGATGGCTTTGCTCCCTTTCAAGATTGGTACCACCCATCGTGGTGTATCCTGGACAGGGACTGGGGCACAGTGCACAGTTCACACATTAGCAGGTTGAAGGACACCCTGGACATGGTCTGGACCATGAACCCACCATTACCCTCAAGCTGGTAGCTGTCATGCAAACTGAATCACAGTCTCATGTAGAAACAACAGACCATCTCATCGTCACCGGGATCTACCTCATCCTGGTTAGAAAACACCACGAGGAAGACCCTTCCCTTAGCTGAGTGCTTGCAGGTGTTTCCTGGTGTTTCCAGGCACGGGGACTGGCTGGGTCTCCCTGTCAATGCGTCATTCATGGGGTGGCCATGCAAAGCCTTGGGATGTGTTTGGAGCCACAGCAAGGACCCTCGGGGCTCTATGATTTTTAGAATAAATAGAACATCTGATAAGAAAACCCCAGGAATAGATATTTTCAGGAGCAGGTATTTGCAAGGGAAGTGGATGGAGATTTATCTCCAGATAGATAACCGCCAGGGAGAGGGATTGCCTCTCTCCCGTCCCTCCAGTTTCCATAGGAGTGAGTCACTCACCTTCCTGTGGCAGGAGGAAACCCTACGGATTGGCTCTCCACCGACCTTTCCTTTGTAACAAGGCAGCTATTTTGGGATACAATGCTCTGCTTCTTCCCATGTCCCTGGGGCCAACAGCGTGGGCTGGGGAATCCCTGGCACAGTGGTGATCCTCCATACCTCTCTGGCTCCCTGTCCCGCCATGGCGACGGGGTGATGGCAACAGCTTGGACCAGTGGGAAAAGCTGATGGGCAACTCTGGGCAAGGCTCACTGCTCATGCTAACCAGGTCTGCAGAGCCCTGGAGCCCAAGGCAACCTCCGCATGTCCCCACAAAGGCTGGGGTGAGGGATCTGTGGTCATATTCCATGGGCCACGAGGAGGTGGGACATGGTCATCTCACATCGACATGGTTTTAGGGCATCTGGATGACCTACTGCCAGGCTGATGGCTGTCCTCTGCTCTGAAATTCACCTCCCAAAGTAACCCTAAAACCCAGCTGGGCAGTGTGCGAGGGGTGGAAGGGCGGGAGTGTGGGACCAGCCTCCCCAGCAATTGGGGCACGAGCTCTACACCAAGCTTTGATCTCCTCCAAGATGCCCGTGAGCTCTGTAATGGATGGAGAGCAGCACCACAGGTGGAGGGATTGCTCAGGAGGAGGGTGTCTTTGCTCTGGGACTCGGGGATGGGGCAGCCAGCAATATTCTTGGTCCTGTAATCATGTATATGCATGCTTGCTGGCCACACTGGTTACTTATCACCAGGGAAAGCCTGTGCCTCAGTTTCCCCATCTGTTAAAGGTGAGTATGGAGCAAGTACCACCTCCACACCTCCTCAGGAGCCTAAACCAAAACCATGCCAGTGGAATGAAGCGGAACAATTTAATTGCCTTAGCTAATTACATCTCCACGTTATTTTCCCATTGTTTACAACAGCCAGGGAATCACTTTGCATGCTATTACATTTTGCTGTCTTGGTTTCAGCTCTGGGGGCTCCTCCTCACTTTTGAGGACCAGCCTAAGAAATGCGGTGACAGCAGCAGGACGGAGGCTCTGGTCCAGTCCGGGTACTGCCATTGTTTCCCCTGTGAGCCCCAGGAGATGCTCTACAGGGAGGATGGAGCTGCTGGTGACCGCATGTCCCTGTCCCACTCCACCAAGAGCTGATGAGGTCCTGAGGGATAGTGGACACCTCGGAGCAGGTGGAGAGCATTTCCCAATGGAGGTGGGTGCAGGTCTCCAAAGGCCCCCTGAGGGATATGTCAAAGGAGAAATTCATTGGCTTCAGAGCCGGTTGACTATGGAGGAACTCAACTTGTTGCCAGGCGGAGGAAATGAGGCATCACTTGGCTTTTGGTGGAAAAAAACCAAAAGCCCAGTGAATGCTGGGGAGCCACGGCATGGATGGAGCGGGGGGGTCCCTTGGTGCTCAGGGTGGGGGCATCCCTGTGTCCTCCATCCCTGCTCCCCTGTTAGCAGGTCCTGGGTGGCTTTCTTCCTCACTGTTGGGGACTTATTGCCAGGAGACCTTGTCCATGTGAGCCCAAGCTTCAGCACAGCATGGGAGATTCGCAGAATAACTGAGGCTGGGGGGGTCATCTGGGGTCTCTGCTCCAAGTCTGACCTTCTGGACCTCTGCTCCAAGTCTGCTACAAGCCTGACCTTCAACAAGGTCAGGCTGTGTCAAGGACAGTCTTGACTGTCTCCAAGGATGGAGATTTTCCTGCTCTCTGGGCTGTCTTCCAAGGTTTGACTACCCTTATGGGATTTTTTTCTAATATCTAATGGAAGTTTCCCTTTTTGCAACTTGTGACACTGCTTCTTGTCCCACCACTGGGCACCTCCATCTCCACCTCCTCCGCACCATCCCAGCGGGGAGCTGCAGGCAGCAAAAAGCCCCTTGGCCTTTTCCTCTCTGCTGCACACCCAAGTCTCAGCCTTTCCTTCCAAGTCCTGAGCTCCAGCTTGGTGGCCCCTCTGGGCCCATTTGTCACCCTCTGCCTGGTCCTGGGAAGCCCCAAACTGGACCCACTGCCCAGACATGGTCTCACTAGTGCCAAAGAGAGAGCAGGGATCACTGCCTTGGCCCTGCTGGCTGCATTCTTGCAAATGCCACCCAGGGCACGGTTGACCTTCGCTGCTGCAAATGCATGCTTCTGATTTGGGGGCAACTTGTGGCTACCAGCTGCTTCCATCTGGCCACCCCAGCCTTGCCTGTTGCACTAGGCCAGCATGTCCCAGAGGCAGGGCCCTGCACTTGTCCTTGTTGAACCTCTTCAGGTCTCTCCAGCAGCCCTGCCTCCAGCAAGTCAACCATGCTCCCCAACTTGGTGTTGTTCCCAAACTCACTGAGCATTCTCTATCCCATCACGCAGGTGGTTACAAGAGTGATAGAGGATGTTAAAAGAGCCCTTGAACATGCCCTGGTCCTCCGGTCTCCCTGGAGTGTGCACGAGAGGGTATCAGAAGTGCAGCTGCAGTGGGACATTGCATCTGCGGGATTGACAGCCTGCAGCCAGAAATTGGATTAACTCATCACATCCCTTCTCCTCGCAGCTGACCAATTTGCTTCCCGAGCAGTTCATGGCATTCCATCATCAGGCAAGAGAGAGGAAAAGTCATCGGGAGTTTACGCTTGGATTTAAGAGGAGTTTCATGCTCCTCATGCATGCATGTCGAGGTCTTGTGGGGTCAGCTTGGCACTGCCTTACACTTGGGGCTGCCTCACTGCTGCCAACTCCTTATCTAAAGGGCTCTCTTCACAGGATGGTGGCCCTGAGCCCTGGCTCACCAGCATGGAAACCACCCCCTGCCTCCTGCCCTCTTACACATTGGGCATTCCCTGCCCGCACCCATCCCAAGCACCACCCAATCGCCCTTTCTGAGATGACACCTTGTCCTGCTGCTTTGGTTCAGTGCCCATGAAAATGCTGATGGATCCTCCTTGGTTGGAAACAGCTCTTCTCTGACACTCGCAAGGATTTGGGGAGCACGGATTCACGCGCAGACCCTCACCAGGGTTGGGGTTAGGGTTAGGGTTGGGGTGAGGGTTAGGGTTGGGGTTAGGCAATGCTCCCTGTGCCCTGCTTTTCCAGTCTTTCATGGAGATCCCACACAGATGCATTAGTTGGGTAGGGGATGGCCACTGCCCCTCACACCCACTCCACTTCTGTGGTTGCCCTGTCCTGATTTCCCCAGCCTTGACCGTCCCTATAAACACACACAGGGGCCTTCCAGCTCAAATCTAGCTCTTATGGACATCACCTCAAGACACGGCAGCATCTACATGGCCAGATTTAGTCCTGCTTTTAGAGGACAGCACCTAAGCCATGTCCCTGTGCCACCCAATGACACCCTTGTTTGGGGTCCCCATGCACGGGCTGTAGCCAGGTGTCCCCAACAGGACAGTGATGAATGAGTGGACCTTTGGGGAGGATCGGGACAAGGGAAGGCCACGGAGGGCTGACAAAAAAATGGGCAGAGCAAAGGGCTCATTTAGGGCTCAGCAAGGTCAGAAGCAGGTTGGTCCAAAGGGCCGCCCAGCCCTGGGCAATGCCTTTTGCAACTGGAAAAGGGATGCTCAGGAGAGGAAAAATGCTCCCACGTCCTGGCAAGGGCAACCTTCACCCCCGGGCAGCGTTTTCTTCCCGACCTTGGGTGGCGAATCCATCTCACCCGGGGCACGGGGATGTTCTGTGCCTACAAAGTTCATCTCGGCTTGTGCAACCGCGGAGGCTACTCATGTCCTATAACCACTAACGTATATCCCAGATGCTATCCCGGAGCCAGGAGCTGGGGGTGTTAATGGTACAGGGCTGCTCAGGGCGTTCCCACGTTGCAGTTGCAGAGCTCCCTGTCGTGTCCCAGCCTGAATTGGGACCTGCCGCGATCAGCGAGCGAGCTGGGCACAGCAAATGAGTCAGACATTCTCCACAACGCAGCCAGTCCTGCATGACATTTTTTGGGAGTCTGGGCATGTAGAAAAGCAAACACCAGCAGCAAAATGTGCCTGTGAAGGCAGCAGCAGCAACAAGCAATGATGAAAAACCTCATATTGCATGTTTTAGATGCATCCATGCCATGAGCACACCTGTAAGATCTTGGGCTTCATGGCACAACTTTGCTCATGCAAACACTGGCCAGATTGAGCCCTTCTTCTGAGCTTTAAGCCGTGCACTTTCAGAGGTGCATCTTCTCTCTATATGCTGAAGGGCCAGGATAAGGCTTAGCTAAGCTCATGTTTATGCCTCAGTGCTGGGACTTTCCGGATGTACGATCTGCATTTGTGAACGGGCAAAGTAAATGGATTAAATATTTCATGCAATTAAAAACCAAAATAAATTCTTCTTTCATTTCCCCTATGACTCAGAGATGAAAACTCACTCTCCGGAGTGGCTATTGTGTAAGAGTGGGCTTGGTAAGTGGATTTTACTGTTTGCCACTGTAACCTATCAACCGTTCCTGGAGAAGAAAAAACTTTCACAGAGCATGAACAATGTGCTCGAAGCAGCAAAAGCAATTTGCTCCAGAAAATAGCAGGGCTGGTTTTATGCAGGTGATGTATAAATCCAGCAGCCTTTCAACCAGCACACCTGAGCCCAGGTTTATTTAGTGCTGCTGGGAAGTTGTTGAATGAACTCAGCTTTCGGAGAGCAACGTGAGGCTGTTCTGCCTTTTGTACGGATGAGAAATCAGCTCTGAAATTAGTATTTGTATGGGTTTTATTGCTGCTTTCTGATGCTTAGGCTAAAAGCAGCAAGATGAGTGTGCTCATAAAAAACTCAAAACACTCAATATGTCTGTATTTTTACATTTGGAAGGTAAATTAGGGGATTAGTTATTGTTAAAGCACTTTGATTAGATCTGATAATTACAGCCACAATCTCTTTTCTCAGTGCATGGTCTGCTCCAGGAGAATAAAAATGGCTGGGGCCATTTGGTTTATTTTCTTTCACATATTGGGGTTTTCATCTCTCCACATGCCTCAAAGCCTCACCCTCCAAATAAGATCATTTCACTGGCAAAGGCAAGCAGCAGCAGAGAAAAGCAGGCAGGAGTGGGGCTGATCTCTGCACCTTTGCTCATTTACAACAGGGATAAACCACTTTTTTCTCTCAGGCTGGTGCTTCGCAGTCACTTTGCTTTAGCGAGCACGATGCTTGACCATGGAGCATCATCTCCGTAAGACATGCAGGTCTTCGTAGAGAAAAGTTTAACAGGAATTAAATCAAAGCAGCTAGAGACAGACGCATCAGCACATTGCTCCCACCGTTTCTCCTTCACAGGGGAAGTTTCGGTTCCCTTCCTGCTTGCCAAAGCCCGGCTCTAAGCCCATGCCTCCCCCGCACCCACCCTCTCAAAGGAGCATGGCAGGCCCTTCCACAAAAAGGGGAAAAAATGCTGAACTTGGCTCGCACCACACTTTCAGCTTCAAACCTAGTTTCACTTCCTTCCTAGCCTTGGCAGAGGATGGGCAACTCCAAGATCTCCACCCATCCATAGATGGGCACCTCCAAGGCCCCCCATCCATCTCCTGATGCCCTCTCCTCCTGTCTCCTTCCAGGTGCTCCCTCTGGAGCAGAGTCCAGTCAATGACTTTCTTAGGAGCTTCACCTCTGTTTTCTTTCCCTGACTGGCACCCAGGGACAGGCCCTTCCTTGGAGGAGCCAACAGTCACAGGATCCCTCCCTGTAAGGATGCTCTTGGCTCCTGCAGCCTCTTGCCCAGGCAAGAAAAACCTTATACCACTGGATGTAATATTCAGTGTTGGGGTCTCACCCCCCTTCTTGGGAAAGACTGAAATAGAAGAAAAGGAATCAGAGAGTGATGTTTCCAAGAAATGAGAGAGGAAGGGATGTGAATGTTGCTGAGTTGCACTACAGAAGTGCTGTGGTCAGAAGCAGTAAAAAAAATTATAAGGAAGAAATACTCCTGGTCCAACCGTCACTTCAGTGGTCAAGACAGTAACATCGTGCAAAGCATGAAGCATAAAAGAAGGTAGGGTTGGGCTTGTGGCCACAATGTCGGGAGGAGACTTGCCAGAGTCACCTTTTGTTTGGAGAAGGTGCTGGGAAAAGGTCCTTGCAGGATCTGAGGCTGCATCCAGCCCCTAAGGCATGCAATTCCCCTTAACTGAACAACAGCCGTTCTCCTGGGCTTCAAAGGTGGGAGTGTTTGGGGTTGGAAGGGGCTTATCCCCCAGCAAGACACTGCTTCTTCCTCCCTTCAGTTGTCCCTGGCTGTAGTAAGAGGGGCAGAGAGGTGAAACAGAGATATTAAGGCTGGTCAGGGTGAATGGAGATGTCTGCATGCAAAAGCACCAGGAGAAACATCAGTGCCAGGGTGGTGGGGATGGCCGGTGTTGATAAACAGGGCTGCGATGGGACATGACCAAACGAGGAACGCTGGAAACGGGCCATCTCCGTCCAGCCCAGGCAGTCGCAGGCTGATACGGTCCCTGTGTAGCCAAGCCCTTGGCGCAGAGCAGTGCCCTGATAATGAGAGGGTGCAGCGAGGTGCCAGCATCTCCACCGTCGCCCCACTCTGTGGGTCAACCAGCTCTACCCACACCACTCCTGCTCAACACGTGTCTGCTCTAAAAACCATCCAGTGCTGCCGGTGCCATGTACTTCCAGAACACCCGCCATGGACACAGAAAGCAATCCAACAGTCCCTTTCCCTCTGCAGCTGGCAAATAAGGAGGAGAAGGGCTTCCCACCTCTTCTCCCAGCCACACAACAGCCTCGAGCCCTGTTGAGCTCCTGGTCCCCAAAACTGCTCTCAGACACATTTTTGTAGAACGCCTCTCCAGGTGGTTATTTACCCTCTGTCCAAGAAGGACTTTTCCATGGCTGCCCTGGAGGGATCCAGGAAAACCTTCCAGCATGCTCAGCCCTCCCCACCCACTGCCCTTCACATGATACCATCTACCTGCAGATAAAAATACCCGTGGTCCGAGCAGGCAGGGATGCATCCAGCCGGGAACAGATAACCCTGCGATCACAGAAATGTGCCCCAGCGAGTTTCAAGTTACACATTAACAAGAAATGGGGGAGAGCAGCGGTGACGCACGAATGGGCAGGGGAATTTATAGCAGGAATGCACACGTTGCTCCGCTCACGCAGAGGGGACGACGGTAGGGACAGCCCCATCCCGAAGTGCTCCTGCACAAGCCAGGGCCGGCAGCAGCAGGTCTCTGTGAGCTGGAGACACTGAGAGTGTGCCCAGGAAAGCAGGGCAAACACTGTTTTTGGGATCAGATCCATGTCCATCAGGCCAGAGTCAATTTAGAGTAGGAGTTTGTCAGTCTGACAACAGCTTGTACTTCCAAGGAAGGCGTGGGAAACCTCCAAACGTGGAGGAGTTCTCGGAAAGCTGAGAAGATGCTCTTACAGCTCTGACCTTGCACCTCGACACAGGCACTGGTTGCTAAAGATATAAAAGCCAGCTGGAGATCTGCCATCCATGAGCAGCACCTCCATTTTTGGAGCCTGCTGAGGCCCTCAGCTCAGCCTTATCTCAGAGCAGGATCTCCTGGCCACCCTCTGAGCAGCTTCAGGGGTCCACTTTCATCATTGCTGAGCGTGCCTGCAAGTCTGCCTTATTACATTGCAACCACCCTCGTCCTTTCCTGTCTTTTCTCACAACAAAGCCGGGCAGCTCGGAGAAATCCACACCTCCTTGACTTGTGAACACACCGCCTGGAGACAGCCAGACACATGAGCTTGGCTCTGGGCTCTACCGTGGGGAAGGGGTCTCCAAAGTGTCCGTCAGACTTCTTCTCTCCACGACCATTGTGCATGCAACCATTCTTCTCCCCAAATCACCCTCTCTTAAAAGGGGGACACATCTTGGAGGATGTTCAGGCATGGACATGGTAACCTCTATAGAATGCCCATGGTGTGATGCCTCCTCCGCCGTCGAAGGCGTATTTCCTGCTATGGATGATGTGGTGGGGCAGCATGGAGGAAGTCTGCACTGCTGAGCGCACAGGACTCAAAGGCAACGTTTTAATTCAGAGCAACAAGCAGTTTTTCAGTGCCTGCCCTGATTGTTCCACCTGCTGCACATTGGTTTGCTCTGGAAACGCAGCCCCGCAGCACACAACCTTGGTTCTTCCCAGATGAAAACGAGCTGGGACATCTGTTCTGGAAGAGCCCTGAACACACAGCATCACCTTTTGGGGATTTGTAGCTCTGGCCCAGTGAGTGTCTCCTCAACCTTGTCCTCCTGTATGTACCAAGCAAGCATGGAAGATTCTTACAACGCAGAAAGCATCCACAAGACCCCAGGGTCCTTCTAGTGCTTTAAAAAGAGCCAAGTAGCATCCTCATCTTCATATCTGCTGTCACACACCTCAACTCTTCGCAACTCCAGTGTTCCTCCCTTGTCTTTACAACCTGTCTCCTGCCTCAATGTCCTTTCTCTTCTTCCCTGATCTAAGCCTCCTCTTGTCTCTCGTCCCTTCAGAGCTTTTGTCTTTTCTTTCATCCTTTTTTTCTTACTGTCCCACCCTTCCTCACTGCCATAATTTCCTGATGGTTATGTCAACCCCTTCGAGGTCACGTTCAGGAAGGTGAAGGCCACCTTCCCAAAGACAAATTCAACAACTGCCTCTCAGGAGCAGCTCAGCAGGTGTGTCCCAACCCTGAGGACCCTGAACAGGTCTTCAGGTGATCTTGCTGCTCACTGGGATGTCCATGTCCGTATCCATGTCCATGTCCGTGTCATGTGGAAGAGTTTGGAGGAAAGAGACTGGTGGAGGCTTGCTGATGCCCCAGTCCCTGGACCTTGGAGATGACCCTCAGGAGGAAGGCTGGTGGCAGTAACACCTCAGATCCCATCCCAGCTCCACAGAAGTTATGCTGACGACTCCTGGTTGAACTCAGACATGCGTTCCTGGAGTTACACCCAGAGATGGTGAACGTGCGGGGCTGGGTCTTGGCAGAAGGCCCTGCACCCATGTCTGGTTGCCCATGTCCCAGGGGTAATGTGATCCACAACGTGAGCCCATGAAGCTGTGCCTGCTGTCAAAATACTCCCAAACCTCAGGAGCATTGTTGGATGGCTCTTGGAGACTCTTCTTATATTTCTTCTACTCCAGTAGTATCGGTGACCTCCTGCCTCCTGCTCCTGAGGTGCTGCTGGTGGAGCGCAGCTCCGCATCAGAAAAGCAGCTGATGAATGTTGGATGTGACCCCATGGGGCTGTGCTCTGTGGGTCCTACTCCTACACCAGACCATAGCAGCCCCCCAGATTCGCTCCCACCCAAAGGCTAAAACCCATCACTGGACATAACCCTCATCTCCTCTCTTCGCCTCCCCCCATCTGCTCCCAGCTCTCAGGATGGGAGATAACCGCAGTGAAAGGAGAAGGATGTGCTAGGACTTACCTGATTTACACCAGCAGAGAGGTCACCTCCATTTGAAAGCACCGAGAAGTACCTCCTGGATAGACTTGGAAACACTTACGGTCCCACACTGGGACGGGACAAAGGGCAGAGACTGCGTCCTGCTCCAGATGGGCAGATGCCTCCTGCGTCCACGGACCCTCATGTTCACGTCTGGTCACAAGCAACCAGAAAAAGAGCAGGAAAGCTGCCAGTTCTTGGAGGAAAACAAACCCCATAAACCTGTCAAGCATCCCTGCTCGGAGATATTTACTCTTTTGAGGTGTTCTCATGGAAATTAATCCCAGTCTCACCCCTCCAGGTATGGTAAACATTGTAAGCGAGGAATGGGGAGAGGCCGGGACAGCAGAGCATGGGGAACAAAGCTGTCTGGGTGTACCAGCCTTCACCGAAATGTGGTGGAACAGGCCCAAGCAGGACGTGGCAAGGCTGTATGGGCTCTCTTCTTGCTCGGCCGGACCTCTATCCCCCCGCAGCCATCTCGGCTGCAGGATGAGTCGTTCCGCCCCAGTTTAACCTGGAGGAGGCTGATTCATCCCCTGGGCTCCTGAAGAGCCACTTCAAGGTTTCTTCAATTCACACCAGGTTACAGCAAGCTCCAAAGAAGGATTTTTTTTTCTTCCGCTGGGGAACACCAAAGCATGCAAAAAGCAAGAGATTATACAGATGCTTAAAGCATGCTCTGTGAATTTTATTTTTCCCAATCCGTATAATTTCTTGCTTTTTGCCTGCTTTATGAATCTTATTGTTTCCAAATCAACTTTTTTTTTTTAATGGCAAAAAAAAAGGAGCAATCTCTGTTGCTTAGGTGTCACCTTTTGCCTTGCCATGGCTGTAGGACACGCACACCAGCCCGATTCACATCCGCATGGCACCCCCACGTGGGGAAAGCCTGGAGGCTCCATCACCAGCCTGATATTTTCCTTCTGATGGATGTGCAAAGCCTTCTGGGTGAAAGAATGAAGAGGCGGGAATAAAAATCAAATAATTAATTCAGGGAAATCCAGGGAAAACAGCCGCTGTGCTGGGAAACCTCTGCTGGGGCAGTGCAAGGTGCATGCCAGCATCATTGCTTGAGCACATGGGTTGCTTTGAACAACGACGATGGGACCAGGACCCATCATCCCTCGTGTTTCACCGCATCCCGGGAAGCAGAGGGTTGTGAGGACCCCCCCCCCAACAGATGCTGGAATTACCCCCAGCCTGAGATATGCACATGGCAAGGCATCTCCGTGGCCTCCAAAAAGCTGTCCCCATCTTATCGGATCAGCGGCAAGGGCTGGAGGAGAAAGGAAGAGCTGGAATCGTCTGGAGGCACAACATCTGGAGGCTGGAAACATCTGGTTCGGTGCCACCATGACCTTTGAAGCCCTGGGAGAAACACACAGAAGAAAACTGCGGCTGTCAGATAATCCCAAGCTCAATTTTTGGCTTTACCTTCTGCTTGGAGCGGTCGGCTCCCATACTGGCAAAGACACAGGCGGGGAAGAGAATGGTTGTGTCATCTCCCAGGATATCATGGTTAATTATTACAGATAATTTTGTTTTTTCTTTCTTTTTTTTTTTTATACTTTCATTCATTTTTTCCTTTTGACTTTGTCATTTTGTTCTTATCTATCTATTTATCCATCTATTTATCTATCTGTCTATCCATCTATCTATTCATCTATCTACTTACGTGTCTGTCTATAATATCTATTAAACTTTTCATTTCTTATATATTCATATTGAATATAAACATATTCATATATATTCCTATTTAATGTAAAAATACATATTCCTATATATTCCTATTTAATATAAAAATACATATTCCTATATAGTCCTATATGTATTCATATTTAACATAAAAAGCTGGCTTCCCCAGAGGAAGCAGTTCCCATATCACCTCCCCAGGACAGGGAGGGCCTCGCTGACCAGCAACTGCTGCATCGGCAGCCCCCTCCCACCGCGGTTTCCATTGGCGAGCAAATCCTTCTGCCAGGAAAACTCCTGCCAGTTCAGCAGGCAAAATCTGCTTTATCAGCAACTGCTTGGATTTGCTGGTGGAAATGTTTCTCTGCTGAGGCTTTCGCAGCCAAAGCTGCCTCATGCATTAATCACCCTCCCCGTAGCGTGGGTTAAAACATGCCGGTTTTTGCTCTGAAGCGCACCCTTGCAGCCAAGAGTCCTTAAATGCAAAGCATTTTCCTCGCTTGCCGTGAGCTTTTTGTACTTAAAAAGGTTTAAACCTCTTCAGGGATTAAATTCAGATGTGAAGAATAAAGAGGCACATGGGGAAGCAGCCACTTGGGAGCCCGACTCCAAAGCGATGCCTTTTACACCGAGGGAGCTGCGTGAGGATGGCACTCGAGTGAGCCTCCACTCCTTGGGGTTCGTCTCCATATTTTGCTTTTATGGCCAGATTCTCTTTTTTTTTTTTTTTTTTTTTGGATGAGGGAATACACTGCTATTTTCAGCTGTGGGTTGTCACCATCAGCTGGTATTTGGCTTTTGGGGTTTCCAACCTTTATGTCTCATCTCTGTTGGGGTTCCCTGGGCGTTATGTATCTCTTCAGGACCATATTCTATACCCTCTTTCATATAAAATAAAATAAAATAAAATAAAATAAAATAAAATAAAATAAATGAAGTAATAATAAAATAAAATAATACATAAAAAATTAAGATATGAAGTAATAATAAAATACTATAATACATAAAATAAATTTTTTTAAAAAGCTGTTTATTCTGCTTGGCTTAGTGACAGTGTGACGAGATCCTGCCTTTCTCAGCTAATTCAATGTTGATCTCCCCCAATATCTCATGCCTCTCCTCGCTCTGGTGTGGACCCCAAGGAAGCGGCTCCCTATTCCCACCGGCATATCCAAAGGGAAACCAGAGTATTAATGCCCTGAGCATCCTCACGAGGACTAGGTCCCTCCTGGAGAGGTTGCAGGGAGGGGATAAAACTTCGCAAACAGCCAGATTTACAAAAAACATTCCAGAAGATTAAAAATCAACAGGTCTGACAAATTGTTTCCTTAACCGCTCGGAGCATGGTTGTGTTTTCTTTATCTCCCTCCATGGGATGTGCTGGCCAGGAAACCCTGGGTGGCTCCTGTGGCTGTTTCCATGTTGACTCCTTGGCGAGGTGACACGGGGCAAAGCCAGACTTAGGGTGAAGATGTCGGGGAGCATCCACAGCTTGCTCTCCTTGGGGTCCCCCACCCTTGTGTCTGGTCCCCTGCTATTATAGAATCACGGAACAGTTTGGGTTGGAAGGGACCTTTCACGGTCATCCAGTCCAACCCCCTGCCATGGGCAGGGACATCTTCAACCAGATCAGGTTGCTCAGAGCCCCGTCCAACCTGGCCTTGAACGTGTCCAGGGATGGGGCATCGACCACCGCTCTGGGCAACAGAACTATTGCCAGAGCCAGCCCAGGTGCTGGACCTTGTGCCTTGGTTGGGGACCCAAAGCAGGTTGGGACTGGGATCTATAACCCTATTTATTTGAGACAAAGGACAATCGTGCATGTAAGGACATGACATGACATGATGTGACAGACAACAAAGCCACTACAAGGAAGACATTGAGGTACTGGAGCGTGTCCAGAGGAGGGCAACGAAGCTGGTGAAGGGTCTGGAGCACAAGTCCTGTGAGGAGCAGCTGAGGGAACTGGGGTTGTTCAGCCTGGAGAAAAGGAGGCTGAGGGGAGACCTTATCGCTCTCTACGACTACCTGAAAGGAGGTTGTAGCGAGGTGGGGGTCGGTCTCCTCTCCCAAAGAACAAGTACTAGGGCAAGAGTAAATGGCCTCAAGTTCTGGTAGGAAAGGTTTAGACTGGATATTAGGAAAAATTTCTCCACCAAAAGGGTTGTCAAGCATTGGAACAGGCTGCCCAGGGAAGTGGTGGAGTCACCATCCCTGGAGATATTTTGTACATAAAGACATGTAGATGTGGTGCCTGGGGACACGGTTTAGTGCTGGACTTGGCAGTGTTAGGTTGACAGTCGGACTCAATGATCTTAAAGGTCTTTCCCAACCTAAATGGTCTATGATTCTATGATTCTATAAGCAGGAGGGTTGCACGGCTGAGAGATGTGGGGATGGGGAAGCACACAGCCTCCCCTTGGCTTATGCAGAAGAGGGGTTCCCAAATGGAGCGTAGGTACCCCAAAACACTCGTTCCTTCATTCCTTAGGTCTTCCCCAGCTCCCTGCCGCTGACACACGCAATACCTTTTTTGCTCACCATGTGGGATGGCATCTTGGATCCTACCTTGTTGATGGATTTTGGGAGCCACTTTCTTCATGAAAGCAGGCAGGCAGCCATGAAAGCTGCCTGCACAGGCATGACCTGGCAGCACAGGCAGATCCCTGAGGGAAAGCAGATCCTTTGGGATCTCATTTCTGCAGCAGGATTTGATAGGAAAGCCACTGGCCAGCTCCGCTGGAGCCGCTCCATCCCTGTCGTGGTTTAACCCGAGCCAGCAACTAAGCACCACGCAGACGCTCACTCACTTCCCCCCAGCCAGTGGGATGGGGGAGAGGATCGGAACGAAAAAGGCAAAACTCACAGCTTGAGATAAGAACAGTTTAGTAGAACAGAAATGAAGAAGAAAAAAAAAAAAAGGATTGGAATATACAAAAGAAGTGATGCACACTGCAATTGCTCACCACTCGCCAACTGATGCTCAGGTAGTTCCCGAGCCGTGATCCCCCCCGGGCCAACTCCCCCCAGTTTATATACTGGGCATGACATCACATGGTATGGAAAACCCCATTGGCCAGTTTGGGTCAGCTGTCCTGACCGTGTCCCTTCCCAACTCCTTGTGCCCCTCCAGCCTTCTTGCTGGCTGGGCATCAGAGGCTGAAAAATCCTTGACTTAGTACAAACACCACTTAGCAACAACTGAAAACATCAGTGTGTTATCAACATTCTTCTCATACTGAACTCAAAACATAACACTGTACCAGCTACTAAACAGAAAATTAACTCTATCCCACCTGAAACCAGGACAATCACTGCCCAGGACAATCCCTGACCTGGGAAAGCTCTTCCTCACTGGCAGAGATGCTCATACCCCAGGAGTTGCTTATCTCAGTGAGGACCACGATTTATTTTTCCTATTTTTTAGCTAAAACAGCTATACCTTACTTTTACCAGCTCATAACTCAGGTCCTTTTCTTGCTTATTTGCTTGCTGCGCTGTGCATCGCTCAGGGAATTAGGGATGCGTGACTGCTCCGAGGAATGCCGGGGGATTATTTGCTCATGCCCATCGCTGGGAGGTTTTTATCTCAATACCCAATTAACAAATTTCCCTCTTCTTGCCAATACGCAGCCAGTTCCTGGCACATCCAGCTCCCAGTTTCGCAGTGATGGAGATGAACTGGGTCCCGGTTAGTGGGGGAGCAGCTCTAAGCCAGGGACTGGGAGCCAGTTCCAGGCTGCTGGGCCAGGATCAGTCCCAGGCTGGGTTTTTCTCCTGGATGGAGGAGGAATTGTTCATGTCTTGTTTGGGATTTCTCTGGCTTGTTAGCTGGCACGGCAGATTAACCCATGAGGAGCCAGGCAGCTGCAGTGGGTGCTGACCAAAATCCTCCATTTCCCCACGGAAAAGCTTTTTAAAAGACCTCAGCACACAGAACGGTGTCTGAAGGATACCAGTTCATTGCACCATGAGTCGCACTTTGAGCACCCCCGACCGAGGGAGAAGCAACATCAACCCAAAACGGCCCCGTTTGCCAGCTGCAAGCCAATGCCAGCGCCTTCTGGAGCTGTAAATCTCTGCTTAAAGCTTGGCCCGGCTTCATGGAAATGTCAGGTTTCATTAGAAATGTTTCATGTGCTTCTTGTTTGGAGAAAAAGTAAGACAAATGACTCTTTAGAAAACTATAAAAGTCCTTTGGCTGCATTTCCCTTTTTAAATGATGCTGCATCTCCCTCCTCAATGATTATTTAACTAATCCAGCCCACCCCCTGCCATTAATAACTCTATTTCTGTAGCAGTGGATCCATTTACTTTATTGTTTGGTTTTTTATGGTGAATACGCTGGTTGCTTGTGGAGACCCTAGAGAACGAAGCCCTCAATAAACCTCCTGCACTGATTATTCTGCGAATATTAGGGGCTGAACCACCTCGAGCTATACGGCCTTAACTACCTCCCACCAATGCAAAGCAAATAAATACCACCAAAATTAAAATTTATCTCAGACTTTAGACACAGCACATCGAGGCAGTGGTTTCTGAATATGCCCCGCGTTACTATTAACCATACAATTGTTCCATCCTCTAAAAACCCATCAGTGGGTCCACCTTTTTGGAGGGCAGAGAAGCACCGAGCTCCCATTAGCTCGGTGCAAACCTTCGTGTGATGCCCAAAATGAGCAGCAGAAACTCCCTTTTGCTCTTTTGGGTCGGTTGTCGGTTGAGCTGCTGCAACTCAGAGGTTATTTTCTGGCAGCGAGGAAGGTTGGAGCATGTGCCAGCAACATCTGGTGCAGCTGTATTAGCGGGTGGATGTAGCAGATGGGGGTTGATTGGGATGCAGGCCACCAAGCCAGCCTGGTAGAGGATTAATTATTATACTTCCAACATCTGGCCAGGAACTTTCTTGCCATATATGACTTAAGGAAATAACCCCCTCCCGTTAGCTTCAGTTGTGATGTTCAGATTCAGCTGGGCTTGTCTGTAATCATCTGGGTTTGCAGGATACTCAGCTGCCTTCAAGTCCTGCTTACATTTGTGTGATCAAAAAGGAGAAATCAAGGGGTAAAGGCTCAGAATATGCAGTCTGAACTCAAGTTATGCTGTGAAAACAAGTATTTTTGATAAAATACACAGCATTTAGACACTTACACTATTTACTTTTTGATCATCTTCATTTCATGTCTTTTTTCCCCCCCAATTGTGATTATTATCAGTATGATAAAGACGTGGAAGTGCTATGGACAGCTACAAGAGGCAGCTCAATCATTATTTATCACCGAAGACGCAAACTCCCCCGGGACCCACGTTGAACCTGCAGTGCCCCGTGGGTCAGGCTTCAGGGAATCTGCGGTCGAATATATAAAATGAAATTATTAATGGAAGAACACAGGCAAATGGTGGAAAAACTACTGCTGTGCATGATAGGGGAGGATGATGCATCTTTTTGCAGGCGTCATATATAAAACACTTCTCAGTCCTGCATGCAAAAGCCTGTGGATGATTTACGTCTGCGCGTGCAAAGGGTTCTGTGCACAGATACTACTTTGAGATAATTTAGGAGGAAACTCCTTCAGGTTGGTTGGAAGAACGAAGCACGAGATGCAAAACTTCTGCAGGACAGCTCAGTTTTGGGCAATGAGTTAAAACACCGGGAGCTCGGCAGAGGTTGCATTTCACATCGGTTCAGCGCGATGATTTTATTGCTGGGGAAGCAGATCGTTGCACCTTGCACTATTGTCTTAAGAGTTTATCCGCAAAAACCTGCTCCCCCTGCAAGCCGTGGCTTCCAGAGCACCAGCTAATTTTTCCTAGCCCAGCAAAATCCTTTTTTCCAACCCATTTTTCTACCCTCTTGCTTGAATGAAGCATCCTCTGCATCCCCCCTGAGTGCACCCCATTGCATTGCTCGTCCTGGCTTTGAGCACCACGCTGCATGCAGGAGCTGCAACATATATATTAAAGAACGACTGCACTCAATGCTTTGGTCTTCTCAAAGCACTTTCCCAGCTATATGTGGGTGTGTAGGAAATGCTTTGGATGCACTTAAACTTGCTACTGGGCACGGGGCATGGTCTTGCAAGAACACCTTCAGGGGTCTGCAGGTCATGTAGCTCAAATAGAGAGATGCAATATATTTTCACAGCATCTGTTGATGCACTGCTTCTCACTCATCATTTAGAGAAGGTTTCCCGGGGAGAATGAGTTAGACTAATTAGCAGCACTAAATAAACTAATAGCTGGAGGAGAAAGGAAAATTCAAGTTGCATTTTAGTTTTTTTAAAGCGTTCAAGATGTTTAAAACATCTTTAAAGGCGAGGGGTCATTTTCTGGGAGCTGGAGTAAAGCAGTTCATCAATAATAAAGGAGCCGGCGATGGAGCAGCAGCAACGCTGCAGCACTTGGGAAAATGCAATTATGAGAATTGCCTTACGCTCTGCAAACTGCCCTGGTAATTTGCTTAAAGGAAACATCCAAATGCACTTTAATATTTTCAAGATTTTATTGCAGCAGATCTAATAAGCTAAGCCAAACAACCTAAGTACTGGGATGGGGGGGGAAGCATGTCTGATCAGGGGTTTTTAATTCACACCCAGCGAAACACGACATTGCACGGCGGGGAACATCATTTCTGCCTCCCGGGCTCTCCTGCGTCTCGCCGACGCCCGCAACGCTCAAGAGCTCAGCTTCATTTTATTCTCCTTTGATTAAAAGCAACCTTCCTGCAAAAGGCTCGCCGGCCCTCGCGCGTTCGGGCGCTCCGCTCCCGGTGCGACGGCTTCGGGGTGCGCCGGGATCGGGGTGCCAGCCCCCAGGGACGGCTCCGGTCGCCGTCCCCGGGGTCTGAGGGTGACAGTCTCTCACATACTCGAAGCCCTGCTCGAGTCTGGCTCTTGCTGCCCCGCTTTGCTTGAGCACCCCGAAAAGTCCTGGGGGGGAAGGCGACGGCTGGTTTTCCTCCAGCTCCCCTGGCTGCCCCCCCCCCCACCCCAATCTGTGCGGCCGGACCCTGCGGTGGACTCACGCCTTGGAGCCTGGGCCGATCCGCAGCGCCGTGGGCAGCGGTGCTGTGCACCCCCCCAGTACCCCGTAGGCACACCCCTGCATGCCCCCCCCCGCGCACCCTCTGTGCACATCCCCGTAACCCCCGTGCGTATTCTGCACGCATCCCCCGGGCACCCCCCCCCCCCCGTGAACCCCCTTCACCTCCCCACGCACCCCCTGAGCACGTCCTCGCACCCCCCCGTGTGCACGCCCCTGCACCCACCCCCCCCCCTTGCGCCCACCCCTGCGCTCTGGGCACCCCCACCGCGCACCCTCCCGTGCACACCCCGTGCGCGCCCTTGCACCCCCCCGTGCAAGCCCCGAACCCTCCCTGCGTACACCCCTGTGCACACCTCTGCACCCCCCTGTGCACCCCCCGGAACCCCCCCCGCACCCTCCCTGTGCACCCCCCTGTGCACAAGCTGCACCCCCTCTGCACCCTCCCTTGTGCACCGCCCCCCGCACCCACCCTGTGCAACCCCTCGCACACCCCCTGCACCCTCCCTGTGCACCCCCTGAACCCCCCCTGCACCCTCCCTGTGCACCCACTGGCACCACCCCCCCCCGCACTCACCCCGTGCACCCCCCGGCACCCCCCCTGCACCCACCCCGTGCACCCCCTCAACCCCCCCTGTGCACCCCCTGAACCCCCCCTGCACCCATCCTGTGCACTCGCTGCACCCCCCACCGTGCACCTCCTGGCACCCCCCCTGCACCCCCCTCTGTGTACCCCTTGGCACCCCCCCTGCACCCCCCTGCACCCCCTGCCCCCCCGCCCCCCCGGCACCCCCTCGCCCCGCCCCTCGCCCCGCCCCCCCGCTCTGCTCACGGCGCCCCCCAGCGGCCGCAGCGGGAGCCGGCGCTCCGGCAGGGCGGGGCGCCGTGGGGGGAAGGAGGGGGGCGTGTCCAGCCCGTCTCTCTTTCCTCGCCCGCCACTCTATGGTGGCCGCTCTAGGCGGCTGGGAGGTCTCCCGCCGGTGGCGGGGCGGGCCGTTGGCGGGGCGCGCGTCCCCTCAGCGGGGCGCTCCCGAGCCGCGCTCCGCCGCCTCCTTTTATTTATTTTTTTTTTAACTCCTTTTCCTTTTTTTTTTTTTCTCCCCCCCCCCCCCCCCCCCCCGAAGTCGCTCCTCGTCCCCGCCTTCCCTCCGCTGCCTCCTTTCCCTCCCCGCTCCCCAGGGCCCGGCACTCGGGACGCTGCTCGGCGCCCGCCCGCCCGCGGCTGCCTGTGAGGAAAAGGCGGCCTCACCCCCCCGCTTCTCCCCACCCGCCCCTCCCGCCGACCGGGACTCGCCCCGAACCGGGAGGGAGACGGTCTCTGCCCCTTCCTCCTCCTCCTCCTCCTCCTCCTCCTCCTCCTCCTCCTCCTGCAGCGGGGGCCGCATCCTGCTGCCGGGGGGGAGGGAATTGATGTGGAGACCCAGCGCAGCACCATGCAGCCCCCGCCGAGGAAGGTGAGAGCCCCCCCCTCCTCAGGGGGGAGGCGAGGGGGGGGGGGCTGGGGCTGTGTGTGGAGGAGGTGGGGGGGAAGGCGGTGGGCCGAGTGGGGCTGAGGACTGGTTTTTGGGGGGCGGGGGGGGGGGCTGGGGGTAGGGTATGGGGGTGGATGTGGGTGTCTGAGGGGACGGGGGACGGGGTAGTGGGGACAGCAGGTTGGGCGCCGGGTGGGCTGTGCAGTGGTGGAGTCTGGAGGCAGGTTAGGAGAGGGAGAGCAAGTGTGAGGAGGGAAGGGGGGTGTGTGTGTTGGGGGGGCTTAGTGAGAGTGGCCGTACAAGGTGGGCAAGGGGGAAATGTCTGGGGGGGGGGGGGTGTTGGAAACTGGATGTTGGGGGCCATGGGTGGTGGTGGGGTGGGATGGGTCAGGTGTGGGAGGTGAGCTCTGGAGGCAGGACGGGGCATGGGGAAGGGTTGGTGAGAAAAGGGGTGCGGGGGGGGCCAGTGGGTGTTGGGGTGGTCGTGGCTGGGCCACCCCCATACCCAGTGGAGGTTCTCCAAATGAAGGAGAGCAATGGCTGGGTTGGGCTGGAAGGGGGTCAATGGCTGCAGAGGGCTTGGCTGCATGGAGGTGTTGAGACAAGTCTGTACCGGTTGTGGGGGGCTACCGGCTGTGTTTTGGGGGCTCAGCTGCGTTCGGGTACTATGGTGGGTTGATGCCAAGAGCGATGGGTTGGTTGTCTTGGAGCAGAAGGTCACGTCTGGAGTTGATGCAAGGATGCAGGCTATCCCGGCATGTATCAGGAGCGCGGGCGAACAGGGACAGCCAAAAATGTGCAACATATGCGTGATGCGAACAATCTGCAAATGCAGCGGGGAGGCTTTTTTGTGTCCGTGCGGTCCATGGGAATAGGGGGTGCTTTGCATTAGGGGCGGCTGGTGTGGGAAGAGGCGTAAGAAGGAATGTAGATTTGGAGAAAAGGCTGTTCCTAGTGTGCCTTGTCTGTGTAGGCAGGTTGTTATCTGGGAGACTTGAGCTGTAGTGGGGTCTTGAGCTGCGTGTAAGTACTGATACATGGAGATTTATGGGTTAGTTATTTTGAGGGTTGTATGCAGTGGTCGGTGTGTGGGGAGAAAGGGGGAGCTAGAGACGGCGAAGCGGGTCTCAGGATGGAGAGGCTGCTCCTTTACAGACACCGCGGAAGGGAGTTTTGTGGTTTTGAGATTTGTGCGCGTTACATATTCTTTGCGATGCTGCCCGATTAGGGTGGTTTGGGCTGTAACCATTTACAGTCTGATTGTCTTAGCTCGCCGTAGATGTTTGAGATTTCATATGTGATGTTGAGATTTCTCGATGAGGAGAGGAGATTGCAGGGATTTGCCGAGTGGAGAACTGTGTAATAGCGACTAGGAGAGATTGGGAGGGGAGGAAGACTTGAGAGGGAGCGTAAACAGAAATCCCTTGTCATCCCCCCCAGCTCCCCAGTAGCCCTGGCAGGCAGCTGCAGTGAAGATCTCTCCTTGGTTCATTCCTGCCTCTCAACCTCTTGTTTTGCGGGTGGACTCTGCTTTTGTTAAACAGTTTTTATTTCTATTTTTGTTTGCATTTGGCAGCTTATTTATATTACATGTGTGTCATTCTTTGCCTATATTATTTCATTTGAGATTATTTCCATTACATGGGTCATCTGGTGTGGGTTTATTTATTTTGAATAGGGGTTTTTTCATATACAGATAAAAACAAAAATGCTGAAAGTTCATGTTAAAACTAGACACTTTTTCTGCTTAAAGTCAGGGGCATACATGTCTTTTGTATCATGTAAAAAAACTTGCCTTTATATAATGTTGTGATTAAAGGGTGCTTGTTTCTGGGGGATTTTTTTCAGAGTAAAAATTGAGGAGGCTTTTGCTAGCTGATGAGATCTAGGGTTTTTTTGCCTGACTAACGAAGAAGAGGGAGATCTGTGTCTTCTTGCTCTCTGAATTTTTCATCTCTTTCCCCCCATTATGGTAACTGTTTGGCATTTCTGTCCTCATGAATGCATAATGGCTTCAGCTATGCTGGTGATCGTTTTTTAGGCCGATACATGGATTCGCTGTGATCACTAGAGGGCTTAAATGTCAAGACCTCTTGTTTTATAAAAACAAGAACAAAACCACCCCAAGGTTCCCTTCCAAAATCAAATCATTCCTGATACCTGTGCCAATGGTGCCGTCTGCCAGTTATCAAGTAGGTTCCCAAAGTATTGAAATTTTAGCTTCATGATCACAAGGTTCAAAAGAAAATTGCGCCAATACTAAAAATGTAAGGCCAACCTTCTGAAGCCTTTTATAGAGTGCTCTTCTGATCTGATGCACAATCAAAAAACAACTTGATGTTTAAGTTATCTTTAAATGATGGCAATTGTAGGACAGTTTAATAAATTTCAAAATTGTGTGACTTGCACTGAAGTGCTAAATGTATATGCTAAAATTTAATTTTTTTCCCCTGTGGCCTGCTTTTTCTTTTTTGGTAGGCAAAACTCTTTTGTTGCACACAAGCTATCTTCCCAGGTTTTGGAATAAAATTGCACTTTCGTTAATGGTTGGGCATAAGCATGAAGTTCTTGCCATGCACAGTGTAAGCCTGCTGGGGTGACAGCACTTACTGAAATCAGCCTTTATGAATGTTGTGTAGGGTTAAACTGCACTCTTAACTCTGCATTTGAATTTTCCACTGAAATGTGCAATTTCAAAAGAGATGAAAGACATGAATTGTTTTTTTTCATGTTGAAATTTGACTTAAACTCTACAGAAAATGTATGTGGTCTGTGGTTTTTTTGTAGGTGAAAGTTACACAAGAGCTAAAAAACATTCAGGTTGAGCAGATGACAAAACTTCAGGCCAAGCATCAGGCAGAATGTGAGCTACTTGAAGATATCAGGTAAGGTTACAGAAAATGCTACCAAAATTCCTTTAAGATCCGGTTTTTGGAAGAACATTTGAGTTACAAAACTTCAGGAACTGACGATGGAATTTCCTCTTTGGATTTCCTGCTTTTAGGCTGTTAAAGTTTTGACACAGCTGGAAATTATAACTGGAGCTAACACAATGCAAACCATTTTTTCTTCTCTTCAATGGGGGAAATGTTAAAAAAAAAAGTCGCAAACAACATACAAAAAGCATTGGTCTTTTCAGCAATATTTTCCTGTATAATAGACTAAGACTTTGATTTACTGGTCGTAAGATTGCTAAAATTATTAAAATATTTTAAAACCACTGATGATTTATGTCTCACTAGAGATAGCTTTGAACAGCACTTTTAAATAGATTGTATTTTTTACCAAAAACTTATAAGAAGCTATTTGCGTTTATAATTTAAAACTCTGCACAGGTTAAGATCAATAGGGCAAATCTACATGACATCAGTTGTGGGGGTTTTATTATTCATTTTACCTAATGTGATTGCTTCTCTTGAAGTTAAAAGTTTGCTTTTAACAAAATTTGGTGGTAGTGGGTACCTGGTATTATACAGAGGATTAATCATTCTGTTTGGAGAGGATCAATTTCTAGGATGGGTCTTTTGTAAGATATTCAGCAGTAAGTCCACTGCTGTCCTGTTCTTTCTGGCAGCGTATAGTCTACCTGTTAATTATTCAAATGAGATTTCTTGCTTCATATTTGTATATAAAATACAAATGTGTTAACTTTGACAGACAACGTACTGTTTGTCTCACTCTCACAGTGTCCTCTCTTCATAAATCAGAATGTTGGGGCTTGAGCCTTCTCTCCTCTGTGGGTGTTGAAACACTCTTATATGGGAAAGATCACAGTGTTCATTTCCTTAAATTAAAATTAGTGGCTGTGCAGTGTTTAACAAGCAAATGCTGAGTAATAAGTAACAGACTGATTCAAGGAATTTTTTCCCCCAGATAGAAACTTGTTTTTAGAACATATAGGCCAGGTACTGCTGCTCTAGTCCAGGTTTTGTTCCCATTTCCTACTTTCAGGAGCTTATAATCACTTCAGTCTGTATTCTGCTGAAAGACGTCATAAGCATCATTAGCCTGTGGATACAAAACCAGGAAAACATGAAACTGCTGGCTTAAAATATTTTTCTTTAATGTAATTTAATTTCTACAGTTAAATTAATTTGTAAATTTTAATGTTATGGATTAAGAAATTGGGTTAATATATTTAATTCACTAACATGGTCACTAAACGTACATAGTCTCTATTCAGCATTTTTGTTGCAAGCAGTCTGCGTTTGCAGAATCACTGCATGGATTTACAGATTAAAACATTCTTTAAACATGGAATGATGTGATAGCATATGACAGCTCCATCGTGTCAAGGATTTGTTCAAATATCAGATAACACTAAGAGAGAACAAGAGAATTTTTGCTTAAAAACATTTGCTGAAAAAAACCCTGATCTTGGTTTGTGATGCAGGGGCCTTTTAATTGCATCTAGCTGTGGAGGAGGAACTGGGCTTTGAAGACTTGGTAGTCTTGATACTGCGCCGCCGGTCAGTGTGTGACACTTGTGTGAGAAGTTGGGTGTCAACCTCGTCATTCCATTACTTGTGTATTTATGACTGTATTCAGGATATGCAGCCACCGTGATTCCGGAGTGTTCCAGAAAGCAATGCTCACTGGAACCACACGCAGGATCTTTTTGTCTCTGGAATGAAGAATTATTTTTATAGAAAGCACCCTGCTGTTATCCAAAAGTATTAAATTTTAACTGAACGCTGTTTGTTTATTAAGGCTTGAGAGAGTTTGGGTCCTTTCGTAGCACTGTTGGAGCTTTCAGGCACTGCAAGAGTACAACTTCATGCTCTTGTTTTATGCTGCTCTGAATTCTACAAACATAACTGCTGCAGTGGCAACAAGGAACTCTGAATACATGGCTTGCAAGCTAGTGATTAAGAATGCATATTTAAAAATGTTAAATTATTACAAATAATTACTATATTTGTTAGCATATAAATGGAAGCATTCAAATCACATATGTAATACTTATAAACCATAGTATTTGTATAGGATTTAAAACTCTTAATTACATTTTTTTTTTATATCATTTCAGTTCAGTTTTGTATACAACTAAAAAGAAGCGTTACAAGGAAAAGATCCGAAAGTTCTCTTACGAGTTCTAGCAGAATACATCTATTGTTTAGTATATTAGCAGGTTTTTTTTGGCAGTCTACCAGATCATAAGCATACTTGCCATTCCAATAGCTTTGATATCTTTATGCCAAACTGAGCACTGCTTTAAATGTTTGTAGTTTGAAGGCTTAAGCTATTTCTTTTGGAGAGGATGAAGACTGAACTACCGTTTATTCCAAACGAGATTCTTCTTAGTCAGGGTTGAGGCATGTAGGTGTAACTACCATTTCTCCAGCCCCTCTGCAGATACTTAATCTCATTGAGGGCTGTGCAAAAACAAAACCACTATGTTTATTTAAATCTAAAATACGTCTTCTTTTTGAGTGATAATACAGTGTTTTGTACGGAAGGATGTAGATTCAGGTCCTGGAGGCCAGGAAGAAAAGGCAACGTGTTTTGCTTGTGGAAAGCATACCTGGGATTTGACAAAACTACGTGCCAGTAGTTGAGTGGAAAGCTTCCCTGGGAGTTGGACAACTTCTGACACAACGTAAAATTCTAGTATCTATTAAAAAAAAAAAAAAAAATCAAGTATCCATTGCAGTCTTAGAAACTGTGTTGTGTTTTTCTTCTCTGTGGAAGCTTAGTAGCAGTAAAGCTGAAGTATCTTTTCATGACTTGACAAGACTATAATAAAAAATGTGTTTTGAAATGCGTTAGCAAATAGGCTTAAAAATACATTTCTGTGTTTAGAATCTCTGTTTGGCTCTTCCCGTTACATTTTTTCGTACTTAGTGACTGGGGAATTTGTGGAACAAGTGATTCAGGATGCTTTTAGGATCATTGGCTCAGTTTTAGGCATGACATATGTTTATCTTCTGTAGCTCACTAAACCTACCATATCCTTTCATGTGGTAGATCTGTGCTGGCATTACTATAAAAAGATTGTCTTTCTGCGACTGTGATGGAGAAAGAGGTTTTTTCCCCCCTGAAAGGTAAATGTAGGCTTTGTTGGTGTGAACCAGAAATCCTTCAGAGTTTCTCTATGGCTAGAAGTACTTCTTCACTCTATCCACTCCTGGCTGCTTTTAGGCAGCAAGTTAATTTATTCCCCCCCCTGGGGCCAACTGGGTTATGAATGGCTGAATTTATCAGAGGTGTTGGCAATTTTCATGTATTTTGGTTTGGTTTTAAAGATTGCGTTATTTGATTGGTGGTAGTAAATAAGTCACACGTAGTAGTCTGAAATTGTCTTTACTTTGCTGGGACATAGGCATACTTTCCTTTTGTGTGTGTGCGTGTGTCTGCAAATTGGAGAGAGCTCTATATGATCCACATTTCAATTCAATTTGGTATTTCTGTAGTGTATTTATGTGCTATAGACTTCATAAACTTGTTAGGTGATAGTTGCTTTACCTTGAGTGTTATCTCAAGGCCTGCTTTTCAAAAGAACTTTATATGCCTTTACAGTTTTTGCTAATGTATTGTAAAATGTCTTTTTTAAAACTTCTTCGCTTTCATGTTTTGCCAGTAAGAATGAGGTTGTGGTTACATGGCTGTATTAATCTGTTCTGAAGTCTGGACTGCTGCTGAAGGGCCAGCTCCACTTGCCAACTATTTCTCCTGTCTCCCTGTGGGAGCACAAGGATGGGTGAACCATGTGTATTAGGGAATTTACCCACCTGAAATCAAACCTTACCCAACTCTTCTCCCCAGAAGGGATAACTTTTGGATAAATATATTCCCTGATCCAGCTTGCTGCATGGCTGCCTGTACAGGTGTTGCTGCTAGGATGAGAGGGAGGAGGAACGAGTACCTGAGGAAGGAGAGGGAAAGCAAGACTGTGCAGTAGCAGCCCAGGTTCACATGGGATTAAAGTCACTGTGTAACCACAGCCTAATGCTAATGCTCCTGTAGAAGGCACAGCTGCTGCTTTGTGAATTACAGAGCTGGAAAGGCCACCTTATTTAAGTCTTACCTAATTTTCTGCGGTCTGAATGTGTTGATCCTGTGTTGCTTCATCATTTTAAGTCAGTTTACGGTGTGTTGAAAATAGATGTAAAGATTGCATGATTTCTGGCTGAAATGGAATAGCAATACAGTCCTTTCATTTGTTGGGTCCTGAATTTAGTTTTCATCACTTTCAGCTAAATTCATAGTGTAAAAGGAATTGCCAAAATCATAGGCTCATAATCTTCGTGTGCTCCTGATACAGATGCAAATATGCATACAGATACCTTCTTCTGTTTCTTTCCTTCTTCTGTCCTTGTGGTTTCTCCCTCCTTACTTTTTCTTATTTAAAATATCTTCTCATTGTTCAGTCTAGCATATATCACAGTGTAATGTATCCTATAAACACATTCAACTTTTTTTTTTTTTTAAAAGCTACACTCTCCTCTTACGCTATTTCTGTGTCATTTGCCTTTCTCCTGCTGCCGCCTTGCCTTTGTGTGGTACTTTCTACCTTCCATGCTCTTATCCAAAGCTCTGCCCTCTGAAGACTGTTCCCTCCTTCCAGTCTGTCAACTTATTTTTTGGTTTTCCTCCCAAATACTTCATCTCTCCCCTAGTCCTTTCTGTATCGAATTCTGAGCTTGTGAATTTTAGTTAGTTTTTTGGCATCACCTCTGTTTCCGAGATGCTTTTGTATTTAATGTTCAGCAGTATCGCTTACACCTGGTAGGTTTGTTAAGCCTCTGTGTTTACTTGCGAAGTGGGGAGATCTTCTTGTGGGTCTTCCTTAACAATCCGAGCCCTTTCTGGTCTTGGATGCTGTTGCCCAGGCAGCTGGGCTGTCACCTGCTTCTGCTCTGCTGAGACGTGGCAGGTTAGATGTGGACTATGTGGGTAAGCGAAGGAGGAAATTACTGGGGATTTGTGTTTATGTGCCCAGTGTGAGGACAGAGTACTTCTTCGATGTGTCTAACTTGGTGTCCCATTCCTGTCATAACAAGTCTGAGTGAACAGTACAGATATTCAAAAAAAGAAAAAAGAAAGTAGAAGTATGAATGAATATGTATCTGTAGATAGCTAGTTGCTGCTAGTTTTAACATGTCATTTTATGTATTATGTTCCACTTAATAAAGTTGCACGTAACCTTTTGCTATGAATATACTTTGTGCTCTCCAGTGGAATTTGACTGCGCTTCTGTAATCTCACTGATTATGTTGGTAGGTTCATGATAAGGTTTACAGCAACTTTGGCTGTGAGTCAAGCTACTGAAGTAGAAGCTAACTGCAGTTCCAATTTTAAAAACAGCAAATCTAATATAGCAGCTACAATGGAGATCACCTAACAGATACTGTGTTAGGGAAAAGTCTTGTCACAGTATGGATAGTGCTGCAGAAGGATAAGTAACTGGAAAAGAAAACTGTAAAAAAAATATGTATTTATATGTGTATATAGCCATATACATTACGATGCTGTAAGAGATTCTGAAAATTATGAGAAAGCTTTACTTTTCCTGTCCTGAGGCAAAGTGGTAGTGAGGAGTTTACCTTTCCTCCTGTTCTTTCCGGTCTTCAGCTGCAGGGAATGCAATTTGTTTGGATATTCTTGAACCCTGTATTGGGCTCCAGAGCGTGTTTGCCTCTGGCTAGTGGGTATCTGATAAGGCCTTCTTTTTAAATTCCTTTCTTTTCATAAGGAGGTCATCTTTTTTCCGTTATACTGCTCAGAAATTTGTTCTGATTGCCACCTTCCCTTTTTCCTTTAAGGTCATTCACTCCATTCAGCAGATGTAATGCTTGCCTCTGATGTTCATGGCTTTATTTAAGTAGGAGCAGAGTGATTTTATGTGCTTACAGGTTCTGAAATCTGCAACCTGCCAAAGCGGAAAACAGCAGAAGAATTAGAAAAACTCATGAAAGCTGTTTGCACGGTATTGTTTTAGTCTGGGTTTGACTCACAGTTGAAAAGGCTTTCCTTGTGCAACTAGTGGATTTAGAGGCTTAATTTTTTTTCTTTAAAGCTTGCAATTCTCTTAGGAGTTGATGACATTTCTTTCCTCTTGGTTTGATCTTTCTCACCACTAGTGAGTAGTCTGAATTAATTTTTAATTTTTTTTTTCCCCTAGCTCTGTTAATTAGTTGAGGACACACAGCATAATTCTTTGCTATAACACTAAATATGCAGAAGTTTCAGAAATTTTGAGAAAAGCTGGTGGTGTTGCTTCTGAATAATATTGCATATAAAGATACCACAGAATCTGTGGTCTGGGCACGTTACCTTATAATTAGGCAGTCCTTTAATGAGATGCTCGCATTCTTGACGGAATTAAGATCTGGTGATGTTTTGACTGGAACTGTTTGAGGGAAGCTTGGAATGTACTTAAAAAAAAACTGTTGCCTACTGGGTGTGGAAGTCCAAGTTTTGAGGGGAAGGAAAAAAAAAAGTAAGTTTCAGTATAAACATAGCCACAGTGTAATGATTCAGGCCTATCTTGGCACAGTGAAATTGAGAAATGGACCACACTCCTTCATTTTTATTTTTTTTTATCCCTGACATACAAAAAGTAATGGATCTCCTGTTTCAGTATTTCTAAGTAGCTTTACAGTTTTTGGTTAACTGATGAAGGTTAAATTGTCAAAAGATGATTCTTTGGGCTTTTTTTTTTTTGTAGCAGAAGTAATAGTGTAAAAAAACCAACAAACCATTTCTCACACTGGAAAGAAAATTAATTTTTTTTCTCCATTTTACCTTTAAGGTTTGCATTTGAATGAGCTTTTGTTTATTAAAGCAATTCCAACATGTGCTCTGGAAGTCTGATTTTTAAGGGCTTGTGTTTCCTTAGAAGCTTTCAGGAGAATTCAGGCTTGTTATGTTAGCTGGTGAGCGCTGTGCCTTTAGCGTGCATTTGTCTTGGAAGACAGTAAAAAGATGATTCTGGTACTAAGTACAACACATGCCTTCTTTGCCAAAGGTTGCATTTTCAGTTTTGATTCAGTGCCCCCTTTTTAAGAATGAATTCTTGAGCTTGCAGAAAGTCATGTGGTGGTTTTTTTTTTTTTTTCTGAATTTTATCCAAGTATGGCCTTTCCTGGAGCTATCATTTTTCACCACAATGTTACTTGGCAGAGCTCTAGAAAACCAGCAGTTGCAATGCAACAGATTTTTATGGTGACAATTGCAAGGCATAGCTGAAAATCAACCAAGTTAGGTATATATATTAGAATATATGGTACAGGATAATTTTAAAGGAACAAAATGCTCTTCCTTTGATCCACTTGATCAAACCCAAGCCCGATTCTGTGAGGAAGGCTTTCCCTTTGAGGCTCTAAGTATTTTTAATCCCTATTCTTACCTCCAAAACCCTGTATGTAAGAGGAGTTGAAGATGTTCAGGACAGACCACAATGTCAAGATAAGCTGTATTGGAAAGAGGAAGAGCATTCTTACCATTCCAGACACAATTAGTGTAGCCTGGCTTAATTTCCTCTGGTGTTTTGTTGTATTTGTTTCATCTTGTTTGGTGGGAAAAGGTTTATTTTGCAGGTTTTGTATTCTTTGCCAGTAGTGCTTTTGGCATCTTTTGCAGACAGTGCTTTCAGCCTTTTTAGCTTTACCTACACAAAGACTTTTGTAAACAATACCTGCTGTGGCTTGGGACATTGAGGGCACTCCACCCTTTTCATCTAGCTTTGTGGCTGCAGATGTTATTTTTTTCTTCCCCTCCCCTCTGTGCCAGTCTTGTCTCTCCTCTGGAAGTTATTTTAGACATTCACAGGTGAACATGGAGATGTGCATCAGCTAGTGAAGCTGATTTCATGTTAGTCCGGTTCATGGTCCATTATATTATCTGTCTTGCGGGCACAGATTCTTGTCTCTTGCCTCTGCGAGAAGGGTGTGGTGAATAGCAGGAGATGGTATTACACCACCAGAACTGGCTTCACTGAAGTGTTTTTGACCCTGTGTCAAGCTGGCTCAGAACCAGTTCAATTTTTGTCATGCTGAAAATACCCACTAGCATGTTGTGAACACTGATTCTTGGCAATGCCGGTGTTTGTGCCACAGAGCTGGAGTTAATCAGAAAGTAAAACCTTGTCCGCGGTCCCTAATGCGAACAGTGTCGTAGGTTGGTGTTTCTAAAAAGTAATAATAATAATAAAAAAAAAGATGCCGCTTTTCATAGAAGCTGATGTGACTCGGAGAATCTGATAGTTGTTGCTGTAATCTGAAGCAGTTTTTATGTTTTTACTAAAAGTTATAACTGGAGCCTGTGTGTCTCAAAGGCTAGTTGAACTTTATATAAAGGATGCTGAAGAGCCTCTTTAAGAAATGCACAGAATTTATGTTATAGACCTGTTTGGCCCGTCTCCTGATGGTGTATTATGTGGATTTCCTTTTAATGTTTGAGTTCCTGGATTCAGGTCAAGTCCAGCTTTGGAATCAGAAGAGAATGGCTGGTCTTGTCTCCTGTCAGGAGACCTTGAAAACCTTGTGCCTTTCCAATGCTACGTGAGTGGGAAGCTTGTCCTAACTAATGAGGGAAATGCTATTATCAGTTCATACCTCATGAAAATACCCTTCATAGGGGAGGCAGAGGTAAAAAGAGAGATTTTTCTTTTTTGTTCAGGTAGGGGCCAATGTAACGTGGTTATCTTGGCTGTAGAGAACTTAGTACCATGTTACTTTGCTTGCCATACCCAGCTGGTCATTGAGATCAGCCTCTCCTGCTCCTAGTGGACTTTTAACCTAGCTGTTATCTTGTATTGCAGTTGGTGATTTTCATTTTCTGATGAGTATGCATCTGATTTTTTTTTTTATTTTTTGTCTTAGTAAAGTCAGTGAGCTTGTTTAATATTCTTAGTCGCTTTCTGCAGTATGAAAGCACACAAAAAAGGTGTTCTGCGTTTGTATTTTTTAAAAAAGGGCAAAACCTAATCAAACCAAAGTTATTCAGTCAAGTATTTGCAGTAAATGAAACTGGTTTATAATAGCTCAAAGTAGTGTTTTTCTGTTGGTCTTTTGTAGTAGGTTTTAAAATGTTAGTAACATCTTTTCCAAAATGCATGGTAGGAATACATTAAGTTGGAGGCTTTTTATCGAATAGACGTTTGTAGCATTTGGTTGTGTTTATTTCTGAAATAAACACAGTATTTCCAATTAATACTTGAGGGAAGAGAGTGAAAGTAACTAAAAAAAAAAAAAAATCTATTGAAACCTAGGTTTTTTTCCTGTATGCTGTTGTAAGCATGTAGATTCTATTCTTAGATATTTAAAGTTCTTAGTGTTCAGAGATGTTCCTTGTAACAGTCTTTTGAGTTATTTTATGTATTCCTTTCTTCGTGCCTGTGAGAATGCGGTTAGGTCCAATCTCCAGTGGCTCCAAGAAGGTTGTTCACACATCTCTATCCTCCTGCGCTTTCTCCAGCAAGCATCCTTTTAATGAGAAAGACAAAACGCGTTGGTGTCTAATTTTATGAGAAGAGCTCAGCCATGCAGAAGACTTTCAAAGATTTATGGTGGTAAAGCCACTAAGTATAGTTATTTCTAGCTTGTGTGCCAGATGCGAGCCAGTGTTAGTGAAGAAAATTTTGGCACTTGTGACCATGTTTAAAAACATACAATACTGAGCATAAGTTAGTTATTTTTTGGCTCTGCTATGTTCTGTATGCATATTTGGAGAGGGAAAAAAAAGGGAGGAGGCAAAAAACCCAAACAAGCCATGATTTTTCTTAAGGGTATGATACTCTAAGATGATCTCAGATCAAAAGTGCTTTTAAAGATGTTTGAATATAAGAATAAATGAATTTGTACATTTTGTGAGACATTCCTGGCAATATTTGGAAAGGCTGGAATTTTGAGAAATTACTGAAAATTATTTTCCAAGGGTATAAAAGGTGGAAGTACTTTGGTTTTAATTCAGAGTTTGAGAATGACAGAGATGAGGGCCAGAATTTTTTTAAGAAATGAAATTGACCCAAACATTTTTCAGACTTTCAGCAGCATAGTAAAATCGTTGTATTCTCTTGACATAATTGTGAATTTTTATCTTGCAACATACCATATGTCAGGCTGCTGAATTTCTGTTAATATTTGATCTAAAAATCAATGTCTGTCCATCCTAAAACCAGGCAGAGACAGAGGAGAGAGGCTAGAATGACTTGTGAATTAAAAAATTCAGAAAGGCAATAACAGGCAGTATTACAGTGTCTTGATTTCTAGCAGCTGCTTTTCATACTGTTTGGTGTCTACCCTGCCTGGTGTTAGCCTATCTTATCTCTAAATGTACTTTGCTCTTTTTCAGCTGTGTTGCCACTAGTGAAAAAGGGTGTAGATGGCACCCGCTTTACATGTTATTTTAATGTGCTTGTTGTTTATGAAGTTTTCTTTCATGTTAATTGGTTTTGTGTGATTGTTTCTAATTATCTCTGCGTGATCTAAGCTGACTAAGTAAGAGGACAAGTAAATATAGCCACCTAGTAACACCTAATTAGAAGTAGGTCCTGCTTTTGAATTTCCTCTACCTTCTCATTCTTCCCCTCTTCTTCTCAATGCTGTTAGTCCACATAGTTGTGCGAGAGGCATAATATACAAGTAAAGTGTTCACATTTTCTGTACAAGTTCTGCTACAGCATTTGTATGTTTGTATAGTTGGAGGAAACCAAGCCATTTCTGGAAATGCTAGTATTACTTTCAGGATCCAGTTCCAGCTGAATTACAAGAAAGAGAAAAAATGAATTAAGAGGGGACGATCACAAGGTTTTTTTTTTAACAAGTCATAACACAGTCCAGACCTTTGAATTCTAATAAATTTATTTCACCAGCTCCTGTGGTATTGGTATAAGGGGATAAACTTAACTTAATTCACTATACTGGTAATACCAGAATACATAGGTGCTCTTTAAAAACAGATGTGCCTCCAAGGTATCTCCCTTGGGGTATCTAACCAGTAAGAATTTCAAACTCTGCCACACCTTCATTCTGTGCTGCAACTATTGCCTTGACAGAACCAGCTGTTTTCTACTTAGGTGAGGGAATGAAATTGCGTGCAGCAGTTGGTCTTGCTGCATCTGTTTGATGTTATACCTCTCTCTACTTGCATGTAGCACTGCTTTACAATTTGGCGTATGGGGAATGACAGTGGCAGTTTGTCCTTCTTGATGCTGGATTGGAGAAAATAGTTTGGTGACTGGAATGATCTCTCTCCCTTCCTTCCTGCTGAGTTCTGCAGTGAAAGCTATTGAGGTGACTTGTGTTTCTTTAATGTGTGTAAGTCCGTATCTAGAAATATGTCCAGACAGAATACTGGGGAGCAGGTCTTGCTGGCTTTGCTTTCTAAATTGAGAAAATGCAAGCTAACTGTGGTCCACAAGTTAATAGAATCATAGAACAGCCCAGGTTGGAAGGGACCTCAAAAGACAATCTGGTCCAACCTTTTGTGGAAAAGGGAGCCTAGATGAGATTACCTAGTACCCTGTCCAGTTGCATCTTGAAAACCTCCGGCAATGGGGACTTTACCACATCCCTGGGGAGGTTGTTCCAGTGATCGATTGTTTTCCCTGTAAAAAATTTCTTTCTTACATTGAGATGAAACCTCTCGCAGTGCAACTTGTACTGTTGCCCCTTGTCTTCTCCACGTGGCTCCTTGTGAAGAGAAGTTGTATGACCATACTAGACAACAAGCAGTCAGAGAGGTGGGACCTTCTAGTTTAGGCTCAGTGATAACACAGCCAGTACTATTTATGCATTTTTCAAGTAGAGGACTACAAAACTCTACTTTTTTTCCTTGCCTCCCTTCAATGCTCCTGGAGATGAAAAGAATGTTGAATGGGACTATGTGTCTGGAGCAGTACCGATGTTGAAATAGCGTATCTATATAGCAAGGTAATGTCATGTATGAATGTGGATTGTAAAAGCTGAATGTTGTGCATTTCAATACCTCGTAATAACAGAGAATTTAATTCTGTTCATTGACACTATCTGTAGGTTGTTTAAAAACCTTTTGATACTAGGCTGCTAGATGATGTTTTTTCTCTTCCTCTATATAAAATAAGCCAATAAATTTACTAGAGTCGATCTCTTTGAAACTTTGATAATCCAGACAAGAAGATGCCTGTAGTGTGGTGGTGGTTTGGTTTTTTTTTTTTTTTTTGGGGGGGGGGGGGGGGGGGGGAAGAGGATCTTTTTTCAGGTGTGCCTAAGCAGGATAACAAAGATGTGTGAATTTGTGAGCAAAAAGATTCAAGGGTCATGATTTGCTTTCCTCTCTAGATCTTTGAGCAATCTCATCTTTTCTTTGCAGTTAAAAAACCACTCAGATCTCTGTATAGCAAACATTAATATTTTGTGGTATTGAAGTATTTTGTATAACTTGTATCTTTGGTTTGTTAGCGGAAGTTTATAGCTATTCCTTGTATTCCACATTTTCTATCCCATAGTAGAAAAGAGACGAAAGAAAAGTAATTTCTGCAGTTTCCTTGAGCAGTTGCAGTAAGACTAGTTTGTATCTGCTTCTTAGCTATTTTCTGTGTGTTTCAAATACAAGTGAAGAGCTCAAAAGTGTAATGATCTGGGAGGTGTGGAGTCTTTCGAATCACTACCTCTATATATAGTGACAGACTTGGGAAGTGCACTAGTTCTCTTTGGGCATCTGAATTTTTTCCGTGTGCTTGCTGTGTAAAAGTGCAGAAGCACTTGTTACGATGCGGTGACCAATGTGCAGGCTTTCGGGGTAGCATGCCTAAAAACTTCTGATCTATCGAAACGTATGCAGAGCTTAAATTATGTACATTATGTTCAAATAGGTTAAAAAACCCAAACTAACAAACCCCCAAACTTTGAAAAATGTTAATCCATATTTCTTTTAATCTGTGTGAAAGCAGAATTCGTTTAGTTGCTATGAGCTAATCAGTTGTGTAGAAAACAAAGCAAGCCATGTACTCTAGTTTTGCTAAGCACTTGAAGCTTAGGCTTTTCTGCCGAGGAGGTGAATGAAACATAATCTTCGTCATTACATGAGTCTTTCACTTGTAAATCAGCAAAATTTTGATGCCAGTATCCAAAGACTTGTTGCAGTTGGTATTTGTCTTGTCTGTTGCTGGGGGAGAAGTGACCTGACTATGTCTAATGACAGGGGAATTAAATCGTCTATGTTTCCGTTGCTTCTGTAGCAGCTACTGGGCATTAGGTACTCAAGAAACAGTACAAAAAAATCTACATAAAGAGTTTGAGCATCATCCAGTGTGTTGCTGAAGCCAGATAAAAATGTTTTTTAATTCTTTCTTTGGCACGTGCTTCCTGTTTGCGCTCCCTTTTCTTTTGGTAAGAGGTTGCTCTCTTCCTTTTCATCTTTACAAATGTGCATGAGTACAAGTAGGAGTGAAGGCATGTTTCTTTTACTTGAAATCAAGGATGGTGATGTTGTTATTCCTGATTTCCTGGGGAGACTTGGACTTCTGACCAGTTGCGTTCTGTGTCCTGCAGCCAAGGTTTACTACTGCTGCAGAGTTCTGCTGTGCCAGAGGAATGTGACTGTCGACAGTGGTCTTTGTTCTGGAGTTTGGGGTAGTCTTTTAAACACCCCAGGCTTAGATTGTGGAGCGTGTTGAGTTTTGGTCTTCCCTGAAAAGTTCATTTTACTTAGCAGGGGTGCTTTGACGTTCTCTGCTTGCTGGAGCTGATTAATGCCAAGTCCTTCACATGGAGGTGCACTGCAATGCTGCTGTCCAGTTAATAACCGAGACCAGGTCTTTTCAGCCAAAGAGATGTTATTGTGAGTCCAGATGCATCCAAACACTTTTCTACTCTCAAGTGAGCAAACGATCTCCCTGCTTTAGAAGTTTTTCTGTTGAAGTTTTGAATTCTTCTTTCTTTCTTTCTAAATTTAGCAGGTTAGTTCAGTATTATTCTAGAGTAGGCCTGGGCCCTATTTTGTTGACATAGCTAGCTAGATGTTTGAGACATGTTTTGCCTTATCTTCATGTAGCTGTGCTGGAGAACTGCCAGCGCAGAGGCAACCTGTATTAGCAACTGTGTTCTGATTTTACTGTAGCTTTTCATTCAGGAGAAATAGTCTAACTGTATGATGCTCCCCCTTGCCTTGCCCCAAAGAAGTGCTGTTTCCATTAATGAATTCCAATATAGTTATATTGAAAACTGATTCTTAATTCTCAGTTAAGCACCTGGGCTATGTTTGCCCTTGGGGAGGATTATCCTCTGTTGGGCTTCCTGTTCTGAGGTGTTTGTAGCAGCTGATGCTACTGCAGGTAGTAAGCAAGATCAAGGAAAGCCAGTGGCAAGAAGAAAAGACTTCTTGTACTTTCAAATATATTTACCAGGAGGCTTGTTGGCAGTAGACTTAAGTTTCTGCTTTTCGGAAAAAGCATAGCGTGGGACTCTGGCTTGTCTTTCCCTGGGGTAGGGACTGATCAAAGCAGAATTGGAAATGACTGGTTGTACTCAGAAGAACCTTCCCAGGTGAAATGGGATTCCTTACCTCTGCCCACCATTCCAGAAAAAGAGATGAGCTGAACTGGTAAAGAAACAGTTCAAGGATAGGCAGTGCCCTGCCAGGCCTGGTGGCAAGTGGCATTAGTAAGAAAATGCTAGGATTCTTTCTTTTGGCTGCCTCTGCTCCTTTTCTCATTATTTCAACAGCATCACCAAATTCAGAAAGCATAATTCTGTTTCAGTGTTTCTCCTTTTGCTTCCTCTGAGTCCCATCTGGCCCAGGAATAACGTACATGAGCTGAATAGTGGGGAGCTGAGCAACCTTTCCAATGCTTATTTAGAACAGGCATTTGTGGTGGTAGGGATAGTTGTTTTTCCATAGTATGTGGACCACAACCCGTAATAGTGATGTAGCATTGAATTATTCTGGCAGGAAAATGAGAAGATGGTGGTGGGAGGAAGCGTGCATTTAGCAGTTCTCAGTGACTGACGGATCCGATTCCTGCATCCAAGGTACGGGCAGGCTTAAATATCCTTTGAAGGAAAACTGTGAACAGTATTGTTTACAGAAAGCTACATGGTGAGCAGGAATGTGCTGTCATGTTATGACATCAGTGTACAGAGGAGTGTATCCAGCTGGGGGTAGGCAGTTAGGTTGGTTCACCTGGCTTGTGGGATGTCAGCCATCCTTAAACATCTTAAACCCACTTTCTTTGGCAAAGTTATGAGACTTTGCACTGAAGTGGCAGAGGTGTGGGTGCTTTCCACGATGACTGTTGTACGTGCGGTAGTGTCTAGGAGAGATGTGCAACAAATAGCTGCTGTTTCTTAAGCAACAACAGCTTTTTGTGAAGGTACAAATGGGTTAGCACACAGAGCGGTATGACTGGGGTGCAAGTAGCGTGTGAATATTGCCTACAGATACGCTTTAGAAATGGGACTGCATATTTTCAGTGAACTACTAAATTTTATTGACTTAAAAAATAACAGTCCGTGTACCATATTCTTGTAAGACAGGGCAATTGTGTTGTGAAGAAAAAAACATGGTAATTATTATTACTTGTCGAATACATTAAAATACAGAATTTGACTTATGTCAGTGTTAGTGACAATGAAACCTTGTGAAGGGCGTCATTTAAAAGTGAATTGCCTGTATTAAAAATACAGGTAAAGAAAGAAAAAAAATCTTTGTAATAAACTTGGGTGGCACCGTCAAGATTCCTAAAATGTGACAAATAAGTAAGATAAAAACTCTTAAGGTGGTTGTTGCCTGCTACAAAACATTTTGCAGTTCCAGGATGAAATAAGCTGCTTGAATGATGAAATGTGTCTTGGCTTCTTCAGAGACCTGTTAAGCAAATGGGATCAAAGAAACTCCTCATATTCCTGTTTTCTAAAAAATCCTAGTAGACTGTCTGACTTATGCTAGTGTTTTTTTTCTAAATAGGAAATGTCTTGAATATGGTGAATTGGGTTTGGGTAAGCTATAAAAAAGCTTTGTATTTGTCTAAACTGTATCTTTCCCTGTTGTTTGCTTAGTTTCCTATTTAAAACAAAAAGTCCTTAGTGATCATTTTAATACACTTAAGCTCTAAAACTAATCTTCATATTTGTTGTAAATGCTAATGCTATAAAGATGGCGTGCTTTTATTTTGAAAACAGTGAATGAAATGTTCACGCTTACCAGCAGCTTTCTGGTTGTTCTTTTTCTTTTCTTTTTTGTTCTACCAAAGGGAAAGCTCTATTGTTTTAGCATTGTTTTGTGTCTGCATGTCATGTTTCTCTGATCACATGCTGGACTGCTAATACTTTTCTGAGACAAATTGCTGAAAACATTGACTATGTTTGAGGTTACAAGAATTCTCTCTATATAGTGACAGAATTGATTTTTTTTTTTTGACTCTGTTGCTAGTGGCAACTCATCCTAATCCCAAACTGTACAGTAATGTGATTTATGGTGAGTACATTGCTCGCTGTTTAATGTTGTCTGGAAATTTTTTCTGTGCATTGCTAGAGGGTCATTGTTCAGGCACGAGGTAAAGATATTTCATGGTTTACTAAAGAGTTGTTTATCATAGGTTGTGTGAATTAGAACATTTTAAATGATGAATAAAATCTTGGTTCAGAAGCATACTTAAAACTGAAAGTTGGGAGGAAATTGCTTTGTCATTCTTGATAGGTTTATGAAGGAGAAGCTTCTGATAAATTGGAAGCTTGTGCTGATAAAAATCACAAACATCTCCTGTTTAAACTCCAGTTTGTTTGTAGGTTTGTACTGTCACACTAAGTATTTTGCATACGTGTTAAAATTTTTGTCTAAATCGGGTAACTTTTACTGAGTGTGTTTTACATATGGCATTAAAAAGCTTGTGTTATAAATGTTACCAAGATGTACGTTACGTGCGTTCTAAAGAGCACCTAAACTTGCACCCACGGGCCTATGCCAGTTGTGATTGACCTCTAAATGTCCTGGTAAAAATGGTGACTTCATAACACATTTGATGGGGAAGTTGTAGATTTTAAGTACATCTGTTAAACTATTCTGAATAAGCAACATACTCTTTCAAATATAAATGGGCTTTTTAGGGAGGGATATTTTTTTAAACAGCAGGAAATCATTCATATGCAAGAACTTCTGAAGTCAAGAAATTCAAAGTTAAACTGTCTGAATTTTGCGTATTAAAGCAAGATCTCATTTATCTGCTCTCTGTCAGTGGGCATGGAAGGCAAATTGGTTTTTTATTCCTTTGAATTGAGTGGGATTAGAAGAACAGTAGTGCATAGATTGCCAAAAATACAACAGTTGATCATTTTTTAAACCTGTGTGCCAATCCAATGACTGAAAGGTAATAACAGAGCTGAGGGTCTTGAATTTTGTGATGGTGTGGGTGGCAGTACCCAACTGCTAAGAGCCTTGAGTCAATTGGAGGGTTTCTATCTACAGAAGATAGAGAAAACCAAGTAACTTCCATTATTTACTAAGACCTGTTTCATAATAAAAAGGTTGAGAGAAATTCAGGCTTGGAAGCATGCTGCCACTTATTTCTTGTATATGAGGTTAATTCTTCTGTGGTTTAGTTACCTCTGCGTCCAAATTAGAATAAGCTTCTCCTGTGTCCAGAATAGTGATGATGAAGACCTGTAGCTGTGTTTAGAAACAGCTATACTCTGTGTGAAGGATGGGGTTCGGTGATAACTGAGCAGGGGCAGATCATTTCTAGCTCTGCCTCTCTTCTGGGTTTTTCTAATTCCTCTGCAATCAATGCATAAAAAATCTTTTTTTTCCATTTCAGAGTGTTGCTTGAGGGGAAAGCAAGAGGATGATCTAGATACTGAAAATTGTGTGTGAAAACTGTAGTAAAAGATTGGTAGATGAATCCCAGCAGGAAAGGCGGAAGACTGCTTTTGTCACAACGATACCATGCACAACTTTGATTCCTTGATTGAGGAGGACCTTTGTTATATAGTTTGCTATATGCTCATTTAAGTTACAAGCAGATTTTCTGCAAATTGGTTGGAATGTTTTCTGCTTTAATGCCTCTGTTTACATTCAAGAGAATTTTCCTTTACTGTAGTTTATCTTAGTTGAGAATAAGTGGATATTTGAAGAGTAAACATTCCAAGGGACAAATCGTAGCAAAGCTGCCCGAGATGATTAGTTTTAGTGGCAGGAAGAACTTACTTCTAATTGCAGCATTGAGATGCTGAATTGGACGCAGTTGGTGAGTTACTGTAAATCCTGTGTAGCAGAATAGGGGTGGAAAGATGTAACAGGACCACTCAGGGTGGTAAAATGTTCCGTAGTAGCTGAATCAACAAGGGATTACTGTGTACTCAGCTATAAAAGGGATGGGGTGGATATTGTAGCTTTTATTTGCTTGGGGAAGACTGCCGTTTCAAAACGGTGATGCGTGTTGTAGTAAGGAATTTATAAAGGAGAGAAGAGCTCTGATACGTTACAGGACATTTGAATTGTCAATTAATACCTTTCTGCAGGAACTTATGAAACTGTATTCAGAAGAGCTGACTATTTTAAGATTAAGACTAAAGAGGAGATATTACAGACAGTATGTATATTAAAATCAAGTTTCAAAAAAGTCCACCTTTTTTTTCTTTTATACTTGCCAGAGAACTGGAGAAGTACACTGAGGTAAGTAGAAAAAGTGAGGGATGACTTGCCAATGAGCTGCAAGAACAGTGCCCTACAGGGAGGATAGCTGAATTTCTTGACTCAGCAAGCAAAGAGTTTCTTGATGTTACAAATATTTGTGCTTTAAGAGTTGTAAAGGTGTCCTTCACACATCTGCTGAGATCAGGCAGACCTCAAGTTGATTCACAAGCAGGAAATGTCACTGGCTTCTTGTGGTGGGTCATAGAGCTTCACTATTGGCAAAAGTTTAGGCTGTGGGTGACCTCGCGAGGGTGGTTTTGAGTTTGTTCTTCTGGCTTGCGTGCTTTCACAGCTGACGGGAACTTGGCCTACCCAGCAATGATCATATTAGAATGCTCGTTAAAGATCTTGGCCTGGAGGCCACATTCACACAGCGTTGAAATGCTTGTGGTATAAGAACTGCAAATTGTCCATACTTGTCATGGGAGGAAGGCTGGTACTCCTAACTTGCTCTTAGGAGTCCTGTCCTGACTAGTGGCAGCTTGGGCTTCTGTGACCACAAATTGACTTCAGGACCTGGAGACACACTGTCATGAGAGCGGAATTCAGCTTGTTCATGCAGTTGGTGGGCAGAATCTCCTGGGAAGCAGCCAGGAAGGGGAAGTATGCCTGGATTGATGGTTTTAGCTTAGTTTTTCTGGGGAAGACTTCCAGAAAGCTAAGGAGCAAGCTATCACCTTGTGTGCAAAGATCAGGAATTTCAGCAGAAGCCCCTCAGGACTGAGCAAGGAGCTAAAGGACAGCATACAACCGGTGAAAACAGTGGGCAGTAAAGGAGGAGAATACTCCAAAGCTTTGCTTGACTGCTGAAGGACAGTATCAGTTACACCTACAGCTGGTTAGGGACATGAAGAGTAGTAAAGGAGGTGCTACGAGAATGGTAGCAGCAAGACATTTTCAGAGGCAAGAGGGGAGACAGCTTAGTGATGGCCTCTAGGGAAGAGACTGCAGTACTCAACATTTTTAATTTTTTTCCTCTCAGTCTTTGCAGGCGAAATCTTTACCTAGACTTATGTGCTTAACGTACAATTTGGAAAGAAGAGCTGTGATAATACTCTGATATGAATGTTGATTAACATCTTTCTGCAAGACCTGAGGGGAAGATTGCACATACATACCTCCATGCAGAAGGGCATGGATGGTGATCTTGTGCTAATGTATGAGACAGGAAGTTTAGCTGGAGACCAGACAAATAAAACCAACCCAAAATCTAAGCAGCAGAACTGTGTTTGACCAGTGCTATTAAATGCTCAACACAGTACAGCAACTTATTATAGAGTTTATTTAATAGGTGGAACAAAGTCTTCAGCAGGAAAGGCAATAGTAGTAGTGCTGATATTATTCAAACCTGACACAGAATAGGAAGTGTATGCACTGAGGGATCCAGACTTTTTCTTCTAGATAACAATGCTGGTGAATTGCTTATTCTTTATCAGATAAATCTGGAAGGTAACTGTGCATATAAAATAGTCACCTTTCTAAGAAGAGATCTGTTTCATTCAGGTGATATAAGATCATTGAACAAAAGAGAGTTTGTTATTTTTAAAATGAAACATAAAGGCTATTTGCTGTAACATAGCATCTGGTGATTTTTTTTTTGTTTGTTTTTTTTGTTTGTTTTTTTTTTTCCCCCCCCCGGAATGGCTGGAAAGGAAGCTGAAGTACTCTGTGGCAGTGGAGAGTATGGTCTTAAATGAAATGGAAGTGAGTTTCTACTTGTTTACAGCTTCTTAATTTCTTCAGTTGCCTTTTTTGCAAGAGTGAGGGTGTGAGATCTAGTCTTAGAGAGGCAACATTGGTTTGACTGAAATACAGGGATGTTTAGATTGAATCCAGCTAGCCAGAAAGTGATTGGGGGCAGTGCCCTCCCTGGTGAGATCTCTTTGGTTGCCAATGACTTTCAGGTGGTCTGACAGTAGGAAGAGTTGTAATAAAAGAGTTAATTCTTTTACATATGCTGATTAAGGTGAAACTTCACCTTGCCTATGGGTGCTGAAGGAGGAACTTTATGCCTTACTTTGCCTAAAGAGCCTTGGAACTGCTCCCTTGTGGGCATCTCTGTACCTCTGCCCTTTCCCAGGTTGATTCCAGGAGGAAATGTCCCATTCGCCTGCTTGGATAAGAAAACTTTTCCACTAACTGGTAGAGAATACTTAAAACAGGTTTATCCTTACTTTCCCAAGACAGTTGAACATGGCTGTCTAGGTGGAGGCAGATGTATAAGCTACTTTGCCCTATTCTCAGAGCTGGCAGGTCTGTTAGGTATGGTGCATCCAGATCAGAGCTGTTGGAGGTTCAGCCAGCTTGGACCCTGACCAGAGGAACTGTCAGATTTGTACCAGGTATATGGGCCTGCCTGTGAAACTTCAGACATGCACTGTGCCTGTCTCGCTCTGAACCATGCTGCTTTCCAAGTCACTTGCTTTGTTTTTCATGGTGTATTTATAGCTGTCTGTCAATGTAGAAGTTAAATTTGTGTTAGATTTAACAGATTTTAAAAGATACTTCAGTTGTGGTGCCAGAACAATAGCAATAGTGAATGGATGTGCTGGCACAAACTTAGTTTGAAAAAGGAGACTGTTTGTCATGATAAAAGCTTTGCTTTAGAATTAAGTTTGCATGCTGTGTCCTAGGTGAATTTTTTGATGCGTGAGTAAAATATTATTAGTGGTGTTCAATGATCAATGTAGGCATGGTGGGCAAGTAGAATTTGTGCCAGGAAACATGCTATGGCTAGAAAAGATTAAAATAAACTGTACAGTGTCACTAATGCTACTTTCTCAAACTTTTGTATGTAGGCGTGTTGAATACATTTCTTTTTTTGATGTTCATCACTGGATCAGTCTTCTGTGATTTTCATACAAGTTATAAATAAAAGGAGCACCCTAAAACTGAAGAAAAATCACAAAAACCAACCAGTGCTGTATGGATTTTCAAGTTACAATTCTTTATTTGAAAAGCAGGTAGACTGATGACTTAGGGCTGGCTCAAGGGGCTGGGAAATAAACTGTTGAAGAGAAAAAAGAGAACTGCACTACCATTTTGACTGGTAGCACAAAGCATTATCCAAAAATTAATGCTGATACAATTTCAGTCCAGAATTCAATCTGTAAGGCCACTTAACCCGCTCCCACTGTACTTGTTTTGGTTTTCTATTTTGCAGTAGATGTAACTTTGAAAGTGCAACAGCCATGAACCTGCTTCAGCTTACCTTTAGCCAGGTGGTAAAGGAAAGAAAGGTCATTATCTTCTGATACTTTTTCCCTGCTAATGCCATGTTTGAACTTTATATAAACCTGAAGAAGCTTAGAGAGCTTTGCAGTTGTCTGTCAGATACTTGTGTTGAATCACAAAGCTGACGGTGATTTTTTTAGATGCTATAGGCAGTGAAATGGTTCTGTTACTGTATTCCAGGCAAAGCTATTCCATTGCCTTAAGACAATAGCATTTTCTGTGTTCAGAGGAGTTTTGCTTGGAAAAGGGAAAGCCAGTCCTTTGTGTAATTGTGTGAACTCCCCAACCTAGAGAAGTCTCTGAATTTGAAGCCGTGGGTACTTTGTGATGAAAATTGCTTCTGATTGTTCTGCCTCCCTTGTATGTAGTGTTTTAAATTGCCTCTTTGAAGTGGCGCATTGCTTGCTCTTTTCTTTGAAGAGCCACATGTGCACTTACCTGGTGGAAAGGAGCTAACAGGAGACCCCTTCTTACTAGAAGTGTGTTTCTAATTTTAATAACCTGAGTTGTTGTGCTCTGGCTGCTGCTATGGCTTCTGAAGTCTTTATATAGATAACTTCAGAAATCAGTGCTTTTCTGTAAAATAATTTATCTTTCAGACACTCAGAATTTTATGCACGTCTCTTAAAATGCTTTGGTAGTGGTAATTCTGTTTAGTATAAACAGAAGGACATGAAGAGGAGCCTATTACATGCCGTGTTTGAGAGTCTTGTCATGATGAATAATTTCTGTAGATTAATTATTGCTCCAGGTATGTCGTCTTTGTCTCTGCTGGACATGGAAAGGGAATTTTAATGCAGTCTGTGCTTGCATATACAGGTGTTCCTGAAGTACTTAATTAGGCATGCAGCTGCTAGTGTGCTATGTTATCTCAGCATTTATTGCCAACCGCTGGTCTAAACTGAGCTATGGTGATGATTTATATTAGCTGAAGTACTTTTGAATTCAGTTGTGCCTTTGTTAGTGACACGCCTGTCCTTAAATTAAAAACCAGGTAAAAGCACTTGTTCAGTTGTAGGATATTGATTCAGTATGGTGCATTTTTCATGTTACTGGAGAAAGTGGGATGAGGCATCCAGATAAAAGCAGTGAATTAAACCTCCAAACAAGAACATCAGCATTCCTAAAGAAATCCTGTTTTTCTACAAGAGGGGAAAATGTTTTGGCCCCCTCCCTCCCCCCAAGTATTTCAGGATTGCTCCCCGTTTGATTTTGTAGTGGCAGCTGGAATTACAAAGAATGTTTTAATTCAACTATGACCATATCAAATGTAACTACTGTCTATTAAACATTAGCTGTTGTACCTTTGAAGTGTTAAGATGTTTCTTCTGGTATGCTGTGCGTTTTGCTTACACATGCATGTGCTTCCAGTGAGCTTTCCCTTAGCCCTGGCAAGACAGTGCAGCAGTTTGTTACTTGACATAGCAGTTGGTGCAGCATGTTTCAGGCTCCTTCTTCAGCAATCACCTTCTGGCCACTGCTGTTGGCTTGCTGCTGCTGGCTCTAGCAGACAGCTTCTCTTGGCTGTTTCCTGACAGGGGAGTACTTAAACCTTTTGTCTTCAACAGACTGACCAGGCAGTGTCAAGTGACTCTTCAACAGATGTTTAGAGAGTGGCTATATAGCTGCTAGCCTGGAGTACAGCTGACAGGTAGCAGATGGCACAGCAGGAACACAAGGTGGGCCAAAGACTGCTCCACATGTGAAATTGCTTGAAATTGAGCAAGGATGGTGTTGGGAACGTCAATGGGAGCAACTGCCCCCGGCACAACAGAGGTCTCAACCCAGACAGAGGATGCTGCTGTCCAGGTCTTGGCCTGCAAGGTGTGTGTGGTGCCTCTCCCCAGGGCTGGGGTCAACAGTGGCCTCCCCTGTGGGAGATGTGCTCTGATAAAGCACTGACGTGCCACCAAGTAAAGGAGCTGTGGAAGGAAGTGAACAGACTGCGTACCATCAGAGGCAGGTGATGGTCTCTGGAGACTCCCTACTACAGGAAACAGAAGCATCCATGTGCTGAGCTGACTTGGTATTTTGGGAGGTTTGTTGTTTGCTGGGGAGTTAGATCCAGGATACTGCAGAACAACTACAAAGGCTCATCCGACATGGGGACTGTTACCCCATGTGGGCACCTAGGATGCTGCCAGAGGTGACCTTGAATGTGTAAAGAGTGATGTCAGAACTCTTGGGACAAGTGTGAAGGGCAGGGGGACCTTGGGGGTGTTCTTAGTCCTTCCTGTGAAGGTGAAGGGCTTGGGCAGGAGTGGTCACATCCAGCAGGTCAGCACCTGGCAGTGCAGCTGATGTTGCAGGCAGGGCTTTGGATCTTATAAACCTGAGGCCCTTGTTGAAACAAGGACTGCTGAGGAGGGATGGGATCCATCTGACAAGGTGGGGCACAAGCACCTTCACCAACAGCTAGCTAGTGAGGAAGGCTGTAAACCAAGTCTGTTAAGGGAGAGTTACCATAACCTGAAGCAAAGGCATTGGCTCTAATGAAGAAGTGTCTGGGGTACAGTGTCCTGGAAGAGGCTCACCCCAGTATGACTGGGGATCTGTCACTGGTGCCTGTACATGAGCCCGTGCAGCTGGGAAACAAACAGGAGGAATTAAAAATGCGTGTGCAGTTGCAGAGCTGTGAGCTTATTGGGACTACAGAGGTGTGTAAGATAGTTCACTCTGCAGTCTTGAAAGGTCATGGCAATCAGGAGAGGTTCCTGATGACCTGAAGAAGGCAAATGCCATAGCCATTTTCAAAGATGGCTGGAAGGAGGATCTGGGGAACAGCAGGCTGGTCAGCTTTACCTTAGTTCCTGGGAAGATTATAGAGCAAAACCTCCTAGGAGCCATTTCCAAGGCTTCTTTTCCAATAATCCATTTCTTGAAGGGACAAGAAGGTGATTGGGAGCAGCCAGTGTGGACTTACCAAGGGCAAATTGTGCCTGATTGCCTTCTGGGAAGGCTGGCAATCTGGGCAAAGCGACAGCAGTGTGTGCTGTATGTGTTGACTTTAGTGAGGCCTTTGACACAGTCTCCTGTAGTACCTTTATAGCCACATTGGGGACATATGGACTGATAAGTGGGTGGAAAACTGGTTGGACTTCTCAAAGTGGTGGAGCGCAGTGCAAAGTCCAGTTGGCAGCTGGGTATCCCTCAGAGGTCAATACTGGATCAACACTATTTAATGACTTTAATCACAGCCTGGATGATGGGATGGAGCATGCTCTCAGCAAGTTGATGCAGGGTTTCAAATTGGGGGAGAATGGTTGATAGTTAGACTGGAGGCAGGGCTGCATTCAGAGTGACCTTGACAGATGGGTGACATGGGCTGGCAGGAACCTCGTGAAGGTCACCAAAGGCAAATGCCAAGTCCTGCCCCTGGGACACGCCAGTCTTGAGCAACAGGCCAGGCTGGGGCGGCTGGCTGGAAATTTCAATTCCATCTTGTACATAAATATTTCAAGTGTGTGTAGTTCACCATCGGTGTTTCTCCCCTGTTGCTCATGTATTAGGATCTTTTTCGCTTGCTTAGAATAAATACATCTTGTCACTGTAAAAGGCATTCTAGACCTGTTTGTCAGTTAAAGCAGGTAGGGAATTGATATTTAACGCTGTATTTTAACTTGCTGCACACAGGTTTTGTTTGTTTTTGTTTCAAAGGTAGATTGGGATTTTCGGGGGGGGGGGGCTAAGACTGTGTTCATGCATGTATTCGCTGTTAGACAGGTGGTTTGAGATCGTTCAGTAGTGATTTTTGTCTCTGAATGGGACAAAAAGAATGAACAAAGCCAGCTGTGTAATTCTACCTTGATACATAATACTGGCCTTTAAGTTTTCTGGGGTTGCCCCCCCCCTTTTTTTTTTTTTCTTTTTCTTTTTTCTTTTTTTTTTTTTAAATGAGAGCTGTCTCTTAATGGAAAGTTTTGGAGTGAATGTATACTTTCATCTTAAAAAAGAAAACCAGTATAGTATTACTTTGGACACTGCACTGTTGTACACTGAATGTTTGTGCTACCAGTGTACATTTTAAGCAGAAGTTGCAAAGTCATAATTTTCCACTCGCATGTGTTCTAGATGTCATGAATAATTCCTGATGTACTTTTTGGGAAGCTGGAAATTTTTGGGTGTTTCATAATTCACTGATTCACCTCCTTGAGTGCTGGTGGGTTGAGTCAGTTTAAAATCAGTTGCAATGTACTCTACCATTCCTAAGTAGATTTACTTCAGGAATTTTTGATGGGATGAATTAATTTTTAAACCGAATTTTGAAATTGCCTTACTACCCCATAAAATCAAAACAATGGAAAATCTTTTATTCCTCCACCTTTTTTTTTTTTCCATTCCTTTTCTCATTGTATTGGGGTTTTATGGATCTACTTTACTGATCTGCATCTGCATCGCTTAATGTGGGTTTCACTTTTTGTTGACTTGGGGAGATCCACAGTTGGTAAAGCAAAGAGAAAATTATACTGACTTTGTTGGTTTGATTCCATTAGGGATACAGTAGTCTGTATTGAAGGGTTTAAAACAAGGTTTTGGAGAGTTACCATCACCATGCAGTGCGTGCATGTGTAATTCCTGCCCCCCCCCCCCCCCCCCCCCCCCCCTTATCTTTCAGATAGATGGCACTGAAAGTGTCGATTCTGTTGCTCTGTGTTCTGCTGATCTGGGAAATCCAGTCTCCGTAGAGCTGAGCGCGTTATTTTCTCATTTGCTGCTTCTTGCTTTTGTTTGTGTAGCGGCTGGGGACTCTCTTAGGTCAAGGTCAGTTAAAACAGGTGCATTTCTTTAGTCTAACACTTTTGGATGTTTCAGATGTGATACCAATTTGTATGTTTTCTGGTGCTTTGCATAGTTGTACAAATTGTAAGGTTTGGCATTTTTTAAATTAAAATTTCTGAACAACTTTGCTGAATCTCCATAGCCAAAAAATTGTATTAACATAAACTGCTAGTGCTAGGTGAGTTGTACCAATTTGCCAGTTAATACATCTGGTTTTTGACCATTATCGTGATCTTGTACAGGGACTCATTCCAAATGTGATTCAGCCCCCTGCTTGGCTCATTGCTGAATTTCCCAGCCTTTAAATGGAAATACATTCACCTATGCAAATTTAGCCCCTTCTTTTATTCAAGAGACCTGTACATGAAGTGTCTGTTTACATTTTTGCATAGCTCTCTAGATACAGTTAAATTAGTTTTTTAATACAGAGAGTAATTAGCTTTCTGATTTTCAGGGTGTCACTGTGTTTAACTGTTTTTACTGTGCAGGCTGTGACTTTCATCCTTAGATTTGTATGACTGGATAATCTTGGCAAATATAACATTGTTTTATATAACACTAATGTATATTTTAATGTTAACATACTGGTTTTTCATGAATGTTGGAGCTTTAGACGTTTCCAACCCAAGTGGACATCCACATACCCAGTAGAGCCTGTATTTTTCTCCTGTTTCTCTATAGGAAGAGTTCTTGAAGTATCATTCTCCACTGACCTGACTCCTTACTTCACATTGTTACGCTTATTTACAATGAAAATTTTAAAATATACCTGAATATTTCATAGCATCTGTAACCTTAAATTGATATGAGTAATTTAAATACTTGGCAGTTGCTGGAATTTGTGTTTGGGAATTTGCAGTGACAGTGAGGGTTTAGCACTAGTAAAAGTAGTATTGGCAAAGCGGGGATGACAGTAAGTACAGTTTTCTTTCTGCTGCTCCCTTACAGTTCTGCTGTTTCACAGAGCCCAAGGGAAAGTTAGATTGCATAATCTAATTTCTTTAATACCACAGATTATTACGTTTCATCCAGATATTTTTTGTCACATAAAGTCCTATGAATTAAGACCAAAGAATTTTCTTCTTAAGGAACCAAAGTGACTAGCTCAGCCTTGTGGTGCACCTTGGCATGTGTTATCCCAGGTCAGAAGCCCGATGAGGAATCTAAGTAGAAGATGTAGGTGGGCGAAGTCCTGCTATGCAGCAGAAAAATCTCCACCTTCCTCTTCTTCAGATATTCTTACTAGTTTTAGGTCTGAAAGAGAAGTCCTTTCCAACCCCACATTTAGTCCTTATTGTCCTAATGACAATAGGAGCGACTGTTCTCTAACCCCACTGCTCTGTTTTTGACCAGACTTGGCCAATTGCTGACATTTCAAAGGAAGACAAACCTCTGCAGAGCTTCTCTAGCTGTTTGTGCTTTGGAAAGAACATTCCTTCATAATCCCTCCAGGATTAGGTTCATTCTAGTCATACGGAGCTGTAAGCCTTGGAAGTGGTGTGTGAGGAAATGCTATGAGTGGCTGGCATTGCCTCTCGATGTTAAATGATGTATGTTGAAACCACTGAAGTAACTTTTCTGAGTGACTTTTCCTTCGGGCTTGCAGCAGTCTTCCCTAGCAGCAGGCTCTTCTAAAGACAGGCACCTGGTCACACTCTTGACGTGTAATAAAATAGCATTTTTTATAAACGGCGGTGGCTTGTCCTGATGGTGAGCGTAATTCTATGTTTTTTTAATTGGTTTTCTTTTTTTGGAGACTTAAGTCAGGATTTTCCTGCAATGTGAGGGTTATGGCAAGTGTCATACTTAAAATGGAAAATGGTTGCAGATTGACTGTATACACCAAATAGTGTTGAATTTCTTTGTATTTATTCTTTCTCATCCTCTTTTTAAACTGTTGATTTTAAATGCTTTTGAATAATTTTTAGTGGGGCAAAGGGAGTAAGCGTATTGTATGAATCAACATTTGCAGGATAGAGATGATATTTAGGAATTACTGTCCAGAAACAAAAGCTAGGATACTTCTTGAGGCGTGCAGTTCTGGTGTTTCTTGCACTTCATGGTTAATTTGAGAAAAAGATGTAATAGAAGATATTAATACTTCCTAGTTTAAAGAAACCCTAAATAATGTTCCTGCCTTCTTGCAGACCTGCTAATTCATTTTTTTAAAAACTTCGAGAACATTTTATTAGCTTACGGAACCAAATGTTTCCATATATGAATGAACTTGAAATTCCATCTTGAATGACAGTAAGGTTAAGAATATCCCAGCTTTGCACATAAATCAAGATACACACATGCAGGTTTTCAGGTTTCCCAAGTTAAGAAACTATGATGCATTTATTAGTCAGACTTTTTTTTTTCCTCCCCTGCTCCAAATCATTTTCTCCTGGGAAATTTGTCTACTTCAGTCTCACATTTTGTTATGTTTTGTAATATATTTATGGTTGTCATAAAGGGATTCCTGTATGAACTGTCCCGAGGTTAAAAACAGCTTTGTGTTTGACAAATTGAGGGAAATGCAGTCCCAAAGCAGCAGAGAACACCAGCTTCAAGGAATACAGGCAGCTGATCCTGCTGGTCTTTCAGTACTTACCATTTACTTCATTCACCAAAACACAGATCAAACACAAATTTAAGTATTGTATAAATTGAATTATGTGCTGTCCTGCCAACTTTTTTGTAAGACCCCATTTAAAATACAGAACAAAATCTAAAACTACTCTAAAATGTTTCTAATTTATGGAGGTGCTACCGTACAATACATTTTCTTCGTGCTGGAGCTTGCAGTCATTCCAAGTCCAAGATTTCTGTTGGTTTTGCGAGTAAATTTGATTTGCATGGTATTTTGTAATTCTACACTAGGGCCAGTTGAATGTGTTTGGTTTTTTTCTCTAGTGTAAACCTTTTAATGTAGAAGGTTTTTAGGGTGTATCTCAGGCTTCCAGCTTGTCACAATTGTTATGCAATTAGTTTAAGTGGAATTTGTTTTGTATGGGGGGGGGGGGGGGAAATCTCATGGTGAAATATGCAGCTCCATATCCAGGTTTTGTGTAAACTGAGTATCCTTAACATTTATCTCTGATTATATGTTTTCAAGTAAGATCAGCTGAGAATTGGAAAATAACTGCCTTTGCCTAAAGTCTTCCCAGATTTACATTTCAAAGGCAGCTGCTTGTTTTCTTTTACCTTTTCAATATTGGTAACACACTTCAGTTATTCCTAGTAGTTATTTCTGCAGTTATTTATACTTTTAAAAGAAAAGTAAGATCTTTTAGAAGGATAGTATGTGTGGTTTTTAGATGTTTGCTACACTGACTGGGATATTGGACTTTGGAACAGGAGAGCCTAAAAGAAATTGTTTTGTAATATTAGATGAAATATCTTGACTGGTTTACAAAGTAGATTCATTTACAGGCATCTTGGCCAATTTTACCTGTTCACACAGAGGTGTTAAGTGTGGCACAGTTGTACAGCCCTTTGTACCCACCTGAGCTACACAAGGGGGATTTAGGAAGATGGGATGCAATTATTTGAGTTGGAATATGGCCAGATCTTCAGGGCTATCATTACTCTGGAAAGAATTTTAAGCAATCATAATGCCTTTAGACTTTTGTTTTAGATCCCGTTGAGGAGGCTGAGCCTTATCAGCGTGTGGATGCTCTTCATGGGTGAAATGGAGTAGACAGGAGTAGAAAGAGTCTGTTCAGAGCTCCTTTTGTTTGTGTTTATTGAGTTAACCTTATTATAGGATGTTCCTGAGGATTTTTTATTAATGTGTCACCATAATTATTGTGTAACTAATTTAAATAGAATTAGATTTTCTTTTGCTGATGGTGTAGCCTTAAGCTTAGTAGTTTGTAGTATAGCTTGAAGAAAATGACTCTGCTTTCACTGTTCAAGTGCTAAAGAGAGAATAGCTTAAGCTATTGAAAAAAGAGCCTTGACACATCTGGGTATTTGAGCCTTCTTCCTGTTATAACAGTGATAGTGTTGAAACCCTCTATTTTAAAATACATTGAGATGGTACATCTTGAGCACCTACATGAGAGTACAGCACTGATGTTAATGTGAAATGACATGCTATGATTGGCACCAAGTGGGTCTAATGCGATATAGCTACATTAATGGGTAAATCAGTATATTGCTGTGGGACAGCATGGGTTTAGAGAAAGGCTGTTAGTCTTGTGACTACAACTATGAATCTAGTATGGTCAGTTGCTGTTACTTTACTTTTTCTAAAAAAAAAAAAAAAGAAATAGTAAGTAAGTCCATCTAGACGCATAAAGCCAAATTCTGTTCTGTGCTACCAAATTCTTCCCTAGGCTATACCAGTGGAAAGCTGATGAGCCTTTAATGAAGTAAACGGTATTTACACTGGTAGTCCTGGGAACTGAATTTGTCCAATAAAACTTGGAAATTTGAACATCACATATGTGAAGTCCACATGCACTAGTTGCTAGGCTACTGATATACAGTTGTCAAACAACTTTGCTTTTTTATTGCTCATTTAACTATAAAGACTCTCTAGCAGAAAATCCTTTTAAGTAAATTATTGAATTTATAGTGTTTTGCTGTATGTATTAATGGATTTATTTTTTTTTCCTCTTTCAGAGCATTCAGTCAGAAAAGAGCTGCAATTGAGAAAGAATATGCACAGGTAGGTTCTGAAATAATTTTGATGTCTATGGCATTGTTCTCAAGGTGATTTATTCGTTAGCAAATTTTCCACAGTGTATGTTTTTTTGGTTATCCTTTCTGTAAGTTGCTTACTATGAAAGTACCTGTTAAAGTTCTGAATCAGACAGTTTGGCCTATGCAGGACTTAGACCCATTCTGTGTCTTCATGGACATTTTGACTTGAGGAAGTTCTTGGCTACAGAAGACATTTTTAACATTTTTTTCAAATTGTTATAAAGTCAGTCAACTCTTTGAGGTTTTCTCAGAAGTTAGTGTGAAACCTGAGTAAAAAGTAAAATCAGGTCAATTAGAGAGAGAGGAAGTGTGTTCTGGTGTACTCAGTCCAAAATAAATTTACATTCACATTCTTTAGTAAGAGCACCTTCCCATTCATCTGAAATAAAAGCAGCCAGATTTGGCCTCATGCTTGTGATAGGGAGTGGAGTGAATTTTGATTTGTTTGTGAGAAAGGAGGGAGGATTGATTTTTCTCCCTTGTTCCAAAATTAAAAAGTATCTAGTAAGGGGCAGCTGCCTGCTTAATTTACAGTAAAGGCTCTTGGAGCCTAAGTCCAAGTACAACAGATTAAAAATACGTTAATTTATTTTAAAATAGATTAAAGGTAGAACAAAATCTAAGTGAGGAAGCTTGTGGAGCTCAATATTCAATAAATACAACTGGAGATGTGCCTGATGTTACAATTGTTGATGTTGGGGCAGTGACAGAAGTGAAATGTGAAAGCACAAGCTGTCGCTAGGGTGTTTCCAAATGTAGTTTGTAGGCTGTTGTGTTAAGCATCCTTTTAGTCATCAGTGCTGCATCACCCACAAGTATATAGAGAACAAACATTTTCTGTGGGCCAGACATTACTGTCAGTTTATGAAAGAGGATTTCTCTATCTGTGATGTACGCATTTTCTAGTCCTATATTTTCTGCATGTGGTCTCAGCCCAAAACTCAGCTGAAAAAGCTTTGTAAGTCAAATGAAATTTGTCCTGAATTTAATCGAAACGCTCAAAATGGTGCTATAAGGGTCTGCAGTTATTGGCACTCCAATTCTTTCATTGTACGTGAATTTACATTAGCATGCATTGATTACATTGTCAGTTGCAGTTAATTTGATGAAATATAGTAATTTTTCAGTGACAGAATCGATATATGCCTCATGAACCTTTGATTAAAAGTATGTATTCTTTACTGATTTTTGTAATGACATAGAGAATTTAAGATCAGTTCTTAATACGTTTATCTGTTCTACCCTGGGAGTGTTTTTTATATGCAGAGGCACTTACAGCAGTCACTGCATTTAGGGAATAGTCTTGATAAGTTGGAAAAATAATTACATTCTCAGATTCGGAAGGCTCAGTCTTAACAACTGAGGCTTTCAGATACTTGCATTTAAAAAACCCCAACTTTCCAGCAATACAGCTGCATCATTTGAGATTCATTGAATGGCTGCTTATATGAATGAAGTCTTGTGGGATCGCTTCCTTGGTTTGCTGATAAGTGTACAGTTCAAGAACAATGTGGGATGTTTCTTCTTGGGCCTGTAAAAGGATTTCTGGTTTTGAGGTGGTAATAAAATTTCACATAAAGTCTTTTGGTGAGAGAAATTGTAATCAAAATAAATGTGAAGTCGTATTCATCAACAGTGGGATATTCCTTTTAAACTAGTTATAAAGGGAACTGGAAATTCTCAGTAGTTAGTTTCTGAACCAAGATTTCTAAATCTTTTCACAGACTCTGTCCAAATGCCTTTTGTCACCTTAGGGAACTCAGAATAATGTAATTTATGACTTTTATGGCAAGCTAAAAAAAAAAGAGTGGAAGGATGGACAGTGAAAAGAAGTTCCCTAGAACTGAATGGTTTGTCAGTTTCAAAAAACTTGTATGCTGATGCAGTGCACTTGGGTGCCAAGTTTCTATATACAGAGTGCTTTTGTTTGGAGGAGGAGAACCTGTACAAATGCTAGTGAAATACCATGGTTCAGTGTTTATAATTTATCCCTAATTACATGGTAAGTAGCTTGAATGTATGTGATGAATTACAGGATCTGTATGTAAATTGCCTTATGTCTTATTTTATCAAGGGAGTTGTTTTTTTTTTACTGACTCTTTTCACTGTATTGTACCTGTTGCCATCAAAGTTTTTTTGACCTGTTTTTCTGCATATTGTCTGCCTCCAGTGGTTTCTTTACTGGCTTTTCTAGGCTGCGCCGTAGTATAAATGGGAGAAGTACTTGATGTATCAGCCCTAGTACTGTAGTTCTGCAGTCCTTTTAGAGCTGTTGTGAATATGCACTAAGCTATTTCATTTGTATTTTCAGTACTGCATTATCTAATATACGCTTAAAGGCTTACCTTAATATTCAGAATTGAGAGTGTAGAAAGGCTCTCATTTCCCATTAACAGTATTCCTAGTAATAGCATTTAAATTGCAATTTTGTATTATTAGCTATTCTCCTTGATTAATGAGCTAGCTGAAATCAGTGGCGAAGAATACTCTTGTTACGTGAAAGTAGAACTTGGTGAATGTGTGCTTTTGCTGCTACCTAGTAAAAAACTGTTTTACCTAGCATGTTAAATAGGTAAAATGGTGTGGGTGTTGTTTTTGGTTTGTTGGGTTTTTTTTTTTTTTTTTTTGAGATAGTAATTACATCTCTGCTGTACTTTTTATTATTGTTTAACACTTTTAACTCAACAGCAGTCTTTCACAGTCTGTCTCTCGTGCTGGGAACACACAGATGACCTTCCTTGTCATGTTTTGTCATGCTTTGTTTTTGCCCCATATTTAGCTGTCATTGTTTCAGAGTAAAACGTGACTGTAGGCAATCAACGTGGTGTATCTCTTTGGGTCTGCAAGTAACCTCAAAGAGATGGAGCTGTGAAACGGGCTACTCATTTCAGTGCATGTTAATTAGTTGCTAACTGTAGTACCTTAACTGAAGGCATTGATAATGTAGAAAAAAGGTAGGGAAGTCCATTCTGTGAGCTGCCCAAGAGCTTTAAATTTGAACAGAGGTGCAAGTAGAAGTTTCTGTTCAGATTTTTTAAAAAAGCAGTAATTGTTACGATTTTTTTTTCCCCATCTGTTTCTTCTGGAGGTCAAATTAACATTGAAGAGATGTGCGTGTTCATTAAAAATAGCTATCTTATCTGTGATCTGGAGAGACTGGACAGGTTACTTGGTGTTGATTGCTGTGTCTGTTGCAATGAGAAACTTGATACATCTAAAACATTTTAAAATATGGAGAAATAAAAGGTAGAGTGGTGTTTATTCACACGTTCCTATTGGCAGCTATAAGTGAAGTGCAAGTGCGTCCTTTGGTGGTGTTTATATCAATGACAATAATCAGGAGAGGAGCCTTAAAATAAGATGAAATGAATGCCAAAGGAGAAAGCAGCCTGTCAGAGCAGCAGATGGAGCGAGGGGAGGTGGAGGGGAGAGAGGAGCAGTAAAGGCAAGAGGAAAGGTGCATGTAAGCAGATAGTATGATTGCCTTTACCAGCTTCTCCTCACCCTGTGAGTGTCTTACCAGACTTGAAAAAACACTTCTTTAAAGTTATCAGAATATGTGAATACCTGTTTTCTAGAAAAGTGATGAAAATGTGCAATATTCCATTAGCAATTCTTGTGTATATATAACGTGTGTGTATATACATTATTTATTATATGTATGCTTATATGTATAAATATAATGTATAATTTACTTTATATATGTAAATAATATTTATGGGCTGCTGTGCCCAAATAGTTGCTTGGTTTTTTTCCTTACTGTATTGGTTTTCCATTGTTTAAAATCAGAAGATAGAAGCTGACCGTTTCTTTTACCATCTTCTGACAGGGACGTTAGGCTGCTTTACTTAAGATATCGTGGTCTTTTTAACAATTTTTCGGTGGATTAAAATTCTAAGGGTTAAAATCGGAGATTTCCCACCATGTCTTACTAACTTGTGCTATGGCTAATATTTTTTTCTTTGCTGTTCTTTACCATGTAGTCCAATGCTTTGCAAATGTTAACTGATTTATCCTTGTACTGTGAAGACTGGAAAGATGATAGTATTTCCCTAATAAGGAATTAGAGAAATTGAGTGAATTTTAGCCAACATAATACTGGTCTTTTTGATACAGTGGGAACTAGATCTCTGGTCTTTTGGGAAAAAAAAAAAAAAAAAAAAATTTTTTAACAGATGCTTTTGGCAATTAATGCAGCTTTTGCTTCAGCAATAGAATTCCAATAATTTTTCTTCCTTTGCTGTGTAAAATGCTTTGAGGTTTATAGAGGAGGACTCCTGTACAAGTGTTTGTAAAGACCAGTGCTGGCATATCAGAAAGAGGTAAGGTGTGCTTTAGTAGATTGTGGACAACTTTCTTGAAAATCAAATTGCTCAACTTGCAGTAAAAGTAGAATCTTTCAAGAAAGAAAAGTAAGGTGCTAGGTAAAGTACTTCTCTCTTGAAAATACATTGTTTTATTGCAATGCTGCAGTATTAACTGTAAGAGCAGGAGGATGGCAGACACTACACAGGAAGAGCAACATCTGTGAGGCTTGGGGGAAGGTGCTAGAGAGCTCTGTAAAGGCAACCATTTCAGCATTGAACGCAAGTCACCTGAATTGATTCAGAAATCCCACATGGCAAAACAACCGCAGCCTGACAAACACAACCTTATGACAGGTTTGGAATAAAAAAATTCCAGGGCGAAATGAAGTCTTCCCTCTGACTCAGCGGCTAGCTAACGCCTGGGGCATCAGTAAAATAAACTTGAGGTACCTGCCTTGAAAATCGGACAAGCAGCTTTCTATTAGTTCATTCCCTCTAGTCTGGACAGAGTGTTTGGGGTTTTTTTCAGCCCAAAGAATACAGAAGGTTACTGTGGCCTTACGGAGAGCAGGAAGAGATTGTAGACTTTAAGGGTGGGTCCCTGACTTGGGGACAAGCAAGAAGCAGCCGTAGGTTGACTGGTCAGTAGCCTGTTTTGTTCACCAGTGAACTTAAATTATTTGTTTCTTCCTTTGAGGATGATATTAGATTTACTGCTGCAGTAAATCTCTCAAGTACTTCCATAATATTTTAGTCATTTGTCTTGGTTTTGCTTTATGGCTGAAATTGATGACTTTTGTAATCAAGCAGTAATTTAAAAAATACCTGTGAAATTAGGTTTTGGAGGGGTGGGGAAGATGTATTATTAAGACTTAGTCATAATTTATCTTTTAGGGAATTAAGAGCTTTGACTTCTGTACTCCAGATCATGTGAGGAAGGGTTTAGTTGGTAATTAGCACACATACGGAAACTATTTTTTTTCTCAGGCTTATCTTTTGAAGGAACTTGGCTATCGTTCTGCAGTTTCTCTGGAGAGAAACTTCCGCTTGTAGTAAATGAGTAGACTATGTAGAAATTTCTGTACTGGGCAGTGAGATGAATGGTTGCTATATCTGGATGTACTTGAGAGAAGTTAATTTGGAAGACAGAAAATTGCTTTGAAATCCGTCTGTGTATTTATTGTCTTTTCAAGCTTTCTGAAGGAAACCTAGGAAAAATTCAGAGTGAAATCTTCCATAAATGAGCTCACTGCGTGTCTGCAGGTGTTAGCTTTATCATTGCTGTGTATTCTAAAAGACAGACAAAAAAATTCTTAGAATTTTCTCCGTATAATCCTTCTTTTGAGATTTTCAGTATCTTTACTGTCCTGTTTTACATGTCTTTAGAAAGCCACATCCAGCCTGGCTCACGCTGGCTGCATGAAGTGATCCTGGAGGCTTGAGATGGTCCACTTGCATTACTGCAAAGTATGTCAGTAGGTTTGAGGTAGCTTCATTCTATTTTGTCAGTAGTACTGCATAGCATTTTAATAATCTTTCAGTGTTTTTTTTAACCGAATATGAAAACCACATTTTTGTCTGCCAGCGCTGGGAAATGTTCTCCTCCCAAGCCAGAGCTGTGGTCTCACCATTAGAGCCTGGAGGGAGTCTTTCTGCATGGCCTTTACCCAGCTTCAGTTGTTCCCTGCAGCGGCTGTGTGAATATGGCACCTCTTTGACATAGGAGAGTTCATTTCTTACCTGTACAGAAGATAAAAGCTACTGAAATCTTAAAATCCAAGGTCTGAATTGAATTTTCTGCCTTTCTTGTTGTAGGAATTTTTATAAGAAAAGCCAGCAGACCCACTGAAGCTTTGTGTATGACTTTATTTTGGATGTTACTCCCTTAAGCCTTGTTGGAACAGCTACTTGGGGGGAGGGGGAGAAGCTGTATCCAAGAAACCTCCAGATCCAAATGCAAAAATGCTGGAGCCATTCAGGCCTGTTCCTGCACTGAGTGATATTCCCTCACGTATACTTGGGGGCTGTGAGACTCCTCTGTTCCTCCCACTTTGGAATCTTGCTCTGGTTGATCCCATCTGTCATAGAAAACCATGTCAGGCAGGTTTACTTGTAAACATACTGTGTTCTTCTTTCTGTAGATTTCTTCCTACTTTGTGAGTAAAAGTATAAAAAACTGAGCAGGTTTCCGGGGGGGGGGGGGGGCAGGGAAAGGTGGAAAAAAGTATGCTCTCTTATTAATCCTAGAAACTAGGGAGGATGTAGAGCCTTCACAAGTAGCTGATGCTTTCTGGGAGATGTTGTCTTTGGTTGACATCCATGTCACCACTGGCACTTGAAGCACAGGACAACCTGTGAGAGTTCTCATTCTCCAGCTCCAGTGGTCCTGCCTGTGGGCATCTCTTACTCCTGAAGCACTTTACTACATGCATGCTTGATGCAAGCCTGAAGAACACATTTTGTTTGAACTTCCCTAGTTTACTGAGCAACTCAAATTGTTTTTCTTTTCTTGCTTAGTTATTCCTTTGCTGATTTTTGTTGTCTTTAGTTGATGAAAGCACAGAATACTAAGAGGGCCTTGTGCAGGTGCTTGGAAAGCTCAACTGAACATGGCTTAGATCAATGATTCTTTTGACAATTGTGTTTTGAAGTCTTAGTTACTGGTATCTAATGTTTTTAAATTAAAATTTCATTAGGTACTAAGACAAATGCTTCATGAAAATGTGTTGTGTCTACCTCATTAATGCATAATAGATTGGCAGTCTTTACATACTGACCTATGACTCCATTAGCTATGACACTGACATATGAATCAAGTGGAAAAAATGGTGGGAAATGTTCAAGAGTGTTTCTGATGAAAATATTACCCGTTTTATTTCTGCAAAAAGCAGAATCTAGTTGGTCCAAATGTTTATTAAATAATGTTTTCTTATATGAGGAAGAGCATCTCCATGTATGTTTACCTTGTCTTCTGATATTCCAGCATTTATAAAAATGAACATCAGTGGGTCAAAAGTTTTCTCTTTTAAGATGTGAGCTTTATGGGTGTGTTGATTAGAAAGTCTTTCTCCTCACTAATGTTGCACATTCTCCATGGTACTAACATGCTTGTTTGTGTTAGAAACATAAGCAAACTGCTGCTTTCCAAATACAGAATATTGATTGTGTTTGCTTTTTCAAAGACCTTTTATAAATTTAATCTTTGTTCCTGATAGTGGGCCTGTATTACTGCTAATTCCAATTTATGGTACATCATTCCATCAGCCAACAGAATTTCCTCTTCCTCAGTTTGAATTTCTCAGTAGCCTCTATCTCCTCTTTTTCCATGTTGTGTATATTTTTTTCTTAAAGCCTTCTACACGAATTGTGACTTTTGCTTAGTTACCCAACACATTTATTTGTCCCAGTCTGTCTAAATTTTTGCTTGTTGTTAGTTTTGCTCATTTTTCTTATTTTGGAATAATTAATTTCTTTTAAAGAGCTAGAGGGAATTGTTGCATATCTTTTTGAGACTTCCTCTGCTTACACGACTGAATCAGGTTAAAATCAGTGACCTATAAGGCATCCCTACCTTCCAGTCCAAGAACTTAATAATCTCTGGCTAAATGAAAGTCTAAATAGTTGTCTTGCTGTATGCTTTCATTTTCTGTTTAAAAAATTAACCTTATAATTTAACAACCTTCTCATGTTTTACTTTCTAGAGGTGTCCTGCAATTAGCAATAGTTCCCAAAACATTTTTCTGGAAGAAAATTTTCTACCAGGGAAAAGTTTCTTTAAAGTATCTCCTTGGCAAAATAAGTTTTCTTTATTCTATGCCATCATTTAGTTCATGATATTTCTTCTGGATAATCTGTAGTGATCTCTAAAACATCTTTGGATTCATTCAGTTAAGGTACAAAACTAAGAGGAGAACCTGTTTTTCAACCTGGATGGTGAGAAATATGTATTTATTAATGAGTATTCCTTGCCATTTTCCTGAAAAATCTCATATTTGGTGTGGAATGTGTGTATGCACATGATTTCAGATACACCTGGAGCCTGGACTGTTCTGTTGGTTTATCTTAAACCTCAGCTCGACAGATTTTCCATTTTTCAGGAGAGGATCCATTCCGCTTCCTGGTCACTGCCTGATGTGGAGGTCATGCATATTGATGACCTGATTTGGTCTGTAAAGCCACGATGCCACATAATACATCAACAGAACTTACTGGTTCCAGAAAGAAAACACCTGCTTGATACTACCTTTGTATTGTAGTCTCCTACAGTCAAACACCATTCAAAACACCAGGATATCAATAAGAGGTTGAAGAAAATGAAGTGTAAGACTTAGTAGCCATTCAAGCCATTCTTTCCAACAAAGCATGGAGAATCAGCGGCCATGAATGCTACAAAGACATGATCTGCTCCATTTCATAAATGGTTAAGAACACTATTGTGAATTTTAGAATAACTTGTAGAGACAAGTTTGACAAATCAGGTGTTGTAATGGGATTATTGATACTATTCTGCACTTGTCACAGTTCAACCTCTTAGTGCACATTTCCCTTTTTACTGCAAAACAAGAAGCTCTTTAGTATTCTCTATATTAAATGTCCGTTTAACACTTAATATAATATACTTTGCATGGAACAAAGCCTATGGCTCTGTGACATTCCAAACAATATTATCGGTGACCTTCTCTTTTTATGTAGACTTCACATTGTCGTTCGTGTACTACTTCTTCTCCAAGAAATGCATGTCAGCACTTAAAGTGGGGAAAAAAACTCAGGTATCTGATTTAGGTCTTGCCTCACTGTCTGTTCTGTTAGATGAAAAATTAAAATGCCTTATATTGAAATATTTGTCCATTTGAGAAGAATTTTAAATGGTAGCCTTTTAAAAATGCATAGCTATCTGCTACAGGTTTTATGGAATTCTTTAGGTTAAAATAATATTTCTCTAAGAACAGAGGTGGACTGTCAGCTTCTATTTTCAGTGAAAACATCTAGTTCCTTATAAAGGGGTTGCTAAGCTTAGAATTACGCTGTTTCTACAAAGAAAGCCCTTCATAAAGAAGCTATGTTTTTTGCTGAACTGATGCAAGCAAGTTTCTCTTAGCCTGCTTTTAGCTGTTATTTTTCTTTCCAATTACTGTGCTCATAAGCATTCACTGCCTGGAATTTTGATACATGCAAGTGCTCTACTTTCAGATGAAAAACTTTATTCTTACAAGCTGTTCATTTTTACTTGGTATTTTGGTTTTGGTGAACCAGGCAGTGTATCTTTCAGTCTGTGGAGTTATCTGTGAGCTGCTTCTGTGTACATCACTGTTTTCTCTACTGTAGGTTGTGTGTGTTTTGGTTTTGTTTTGTTTTTTTTCTCCTAACGGCATCAGTATTTCAGCTTTTTTCAGATTACACAAGAAGTGCAATTTCTTTTTTCTAACACATTCAATCCAGACAGTCATACTTCCCAATATCTGCTTTTTTCTTTCCTGTTATTTAAGAGGGCAGGCTAGTCACAACTCAATGCTTTAAAAATAAACAAAGTGGAAACTTTGGGCCTCCAAGGTAGTAGCAATACCAGCAGTGAGTCATAAGTCCATACCAGCAATACGCTACCTAGTCTTTTCCACCTCTGTTTGGATTCCTTTTTCATGCGTGCATGTCTTTTCACATATCTTGTCCTGGGTATAGAAGAGGAAGGCTGTTTTTTATTTCATAGCTATCCATACCAATATGCCTCACACACGTCACTATTAATCTCAGAGTTATTGAAGTCTGGCTTTGTTACCCCCCTAATACAAATACTTTGTACCTATTTCTTTTAAACCTTGGGAATGACTTGGGAGAAAGGAGTGGGATACACTTATGCTGTATTTTCAAACGTGAAAAATTACCACTAAGGTGAGGCATGCAGTTTACAGTAAAAGAGCCCACGTCCTATTGATATTTTGGTTTTTTAAAAAAAAAAAAAGAAAAAAAAACGTGTTTTAATGACCATTTGTTTCTTCCTAGTTCACATGCCCTTCCTTCCCTTGATCAAAAACTGGTTCTTACATCCAAGGGGATGGGTAGCAGGATTATCCCTGCCATGTTTCTGGGGTGCAGTAGGAGAGGAGATGGCTGAAAGGCAAGGGGAGGTGGACCTGAAAATTGATTGGAACAAAGTGTCTGGGTCAGGTATGTAGTGAGAACACTCTTGAGAAAAATTGGAATGGAGAGCAGGCAGTGGTGGTGGGTTAGGCAGTTCATAGGTCAGGAATGAAGGTGGTATCATCGCCTTACGTTGTCCCTCTTTCAGTCACGGTCATGACTGCCTCTTCCTTTCGTGGGACCCTTGCTGAGTAATGGAGCTCTATTTCTACTCTTAATTTTAGAATCAGGATAATTTTGGGTGGAAGATATTCCTGGAGGTCGTCTGGTCCAACCTCCTGGTCAAAGCTGGGCTGACTTTAAAGTTCAGTGAGGTTGGTGAGGCCCTCATCCTTTTTAAGTTTGGAAAATCTTGGAGCATGGAGATTCCTAAACCTCTGTGGGGCTGTTCCAGAGTTTGACCGCCCTCATGAAAAACATGTCCTTGTTCTCATGGCTGTTTGGTAGCGCAGGCCCTACTCAAGCCACCTCTTTGGCCATTTACCCCCCCCTCCTTTTTCACAGTCCCCCAGTAATGGCTGTGCCTTCCTTTCCGCGCTTTGTTCTGTTCCTGCCCTTGTTCTCGGCTTTTGGGCTGGCATCATTTCCTTAGGAGTGGGAAATGCATCCTGGCTTGCAAACCACTGCTGGAGATTTCTGTGCAGAGATCCACAAGCTGTCAATATGCCTATGAATGCTCTGGGTGTGTGTTGTGGTTTCTTTGTTGTTGTTTGTTTGTTTTTTTGTTGTTTTTTTTTTTTTTTAAATCCTCAAAGCTTTTCTAGGTAAGAAGGCAAATATTTGGTGGATGAGCATCACCTATCATCCCTTCCTTATATTTTCTAGCACACCATAAACAGGTCAAAAGCCATTTGTCTCTTAACTTTTTTTTGTCTTCTATTTGCATTTATGCACTTTCTCGGTTAGCCCTGCATTTGCTCTGGAACCTTCAATTTTAAAAGAAATCCTTTGTATTCCAACATAACACTGTTTCTTTACCTAATGAGTATGTTCTCTGTTACAATCAAAAGGCCATAATTTAGGGAAAAACAGCAATCACTGAATTGCCTGAGAATGGTACTCTGGAGAGTGTAATTAAAAAGAAAATGTTTGTTTAAAAAAATGACCCATACAGAAATGAAGGTATGTAGAGTTTCATTCTTTGTTTTATCCTGAAGTTCAGCTAGTTAATTCAGCTGATTAAGTTTTCCGCAATTCAACTAGTTCATCTGGTTTTCAAATGTTAGGCAGACAAAGGTAATTCATAAGAGTTATTCCTTTCTTCTCTGAGACTTCAAGTAAATGTTTGATTGCATCTTCTGCACAGTAACTAGAGTGTTTTTTGGACTCCATGTATTTTAGGAGTGAAGTTTCTGAGAAGTTATTATTACTTTTCATATTTCTTATATCATGTTACCTTAATTTTACTGAGGGTAAAGTCTCCATTGTTTAAAAAAAGAAAAGCTCATTTAACCCACTGTACAACAATTAAAATACATAACTTTGTATGTATGCTGTAAAAATGCCTGAACATACTTTTACAGGAGTGGCATGTCATCCTTTCCATTCTAGAGCAGTCCCTGACCCCAGCGATCCAGATTTTATGCTTGACACTTAGCAGTTTATTAGATGAATGTAAGGTAAACTGGGCAGACCTTCTTGGCTACTAAAGCTGTTTGTCTTAGACCGATGATTACTTTAAAGGGCACAGTAGACATGTTCTTAACTATTTTTAAAAACTACACTCCCTTCTTCCTCTTTTCAACCATGGAAGTTATGCTTTCAGACCTGTACAAACCAGAACGTGTTGACAGCTATAAACCCCCCCCAAAACAGAGAGAGAATGTTTAAGTCAAATCTACCGTAAATGATTATTCAGTATAAGACCCTAAATGCACAGTAGTCGACTTGTTCAGTTTCATACAGATAAAAGGCCTTTTATCAGCCAGTCCTGCCTACTCTCCCAAGAAAGAGGAGGGAGAAAGGAAGCGTTAAGGTTACTCAGGCCAGTGCAGGAGAGGAGCCCAAATGGCAGCTACAAAGTAATAAAAGATGTACTGCTAATCTGACAGATATGTGCTAGCAGCAAAGAATTCTATCTATATGATCTAGGCAAGACAGTGTGTACTGCTGTTTGTATGGCTTACTCCTTCGGTAGATATATATAAGTAAACGGCTAGGGTGTTTCTCGCACATGTTAGGGAAGTAAGTCTTATTCTTCATGTCCACTGCAGGCTCTGGAGCTACACCTGTGCAACTGTGTCATTGACTTGCATGCTTTATGATAAAGACATGGTATATTTATAAACTGTAGATGAGAAACTTTTACGTCGTCTTATTCTTTACCAGTAATATGTAAGTTTTCATTTAAAAATAAAGTGATTTGCCCATATTTAAAGGAACTGTTGCAAAACATGAACAAAAAGCAGGTATCACATCAGCTTTTAGATTCTAGGGGACTATTTCTGATAGTTCACCAAAAAAGGGCTGTTGCCTCAAACATTTATTGTTATATGGTCAGGTCTGCATGGCCAGCGGTGAAGCTCACCTCAGCTGGGTCATTCCCACATTGTTTTAGAAGGAATAAATAACAGCACCTTAAAAGCTTGGTGCTCTAGTTTTTTGTCAATGCAGTGCCAAAGATCTTGAAGATGCCAGTTTAGAACTGTTCGGTTTGTTTTGTTTTAAATAAAACACTATTTTAGTGTTTTGGTTTGTTTATTTTTAAAGAAAATGCTAAAATAGTGTTTTGTTTAGGATTTTTTTTTTTTTAATACAAAGTGAACACTGATGAGGGAGCATGCTGTCCAGCCAGATTCTGGAAAAAAGATGTGGCCTGGTATAGAGTCCATATAGATGATGTGCTCCACTTGTTTACTGGATTGGCACTATCACTGAAATAATAATACTACTTAAACAAAACCCCCTGAGGTGTTGTCTAGAGCACTCAGTGAAATTTCAACGTAAGTCAACAGTTGTTTGCTACTTAAGTGAAAGGTTTTAACCAAATAATGAAATTTTTCGCAAATTCAACAGAACTGTTACTTGCCTTAGCTGTAAAAAATTGGGATAGACGTAAGCATGTTCTTGAAGTACAATACTGAATTGAAGCCAAAATGGGGAAGAAATTTGTATTATGGCATCCATTCTAATTACATAAAATTCATGTACGCAAATGAATCTCCTAAATACAAGTATGAAATAGTGGAAACATACTGTGGGTTAGTCTCTTGCATTTTCAATGAAAGTGGCATGGTGGTTATTTTCTTAATGTCTGAAACTTGTGACTTATCTTTGTTTACTAGTGTTCATTGGTTTGTATCCTATTAGTTGCAGCAGTGTACTGGAGAAACTGGATAATAATTTTTCAGTATTTTCCATGAAAAATAAAATTAGTGTGTGCAATAAGCTTTATGTTGGGAAATTTCCATGTATATTAAAATAACTAACTCTGTATTTCTGTTGTATTGAGCAAACATTTTAAAATACAGTTTGACTGGTAAGTTAGTGACATCATCAGTAAACGTGAATGTCACGCATGAAGTGGAAATCTAATGGAAGTATAGTGCAGGAACAAATCCTTAACATTGATTTGTATTTTAATTTATATATGTAAAACATTCCTTTCAGTCACCAAAATCATTTTGATGATTGTGTAGACTTATTCCTCCTATCCCTTTTTGATTTTTGTAATATTATTCTGTATTTTCTGCTTGACAGATACTCTTACTGCTGTTCATTTCACTAGCAATATACTTAATACTCTGCCTTTTTCAGTTTAAAGGGTAGTTTGTCATATTTTCAACAAGAATGAAAGCATATTTCTTACTGGTTGGAAACAGAAACTAGTTGAGTAGGAGGAAGCCTGCAGATTTATGAAAAAAATCTCAGCACTGGTTTTCTTAGCTCTGATTGTGTACAAATGTGGCTCAAAGCTTTTTTTTTACCTTCACAAACCATAAAGAGGTAATTTAAAATAAAAAAATAGTAAGGTCTGGTCACATTTTTTTTTGAGATATGAAATTGTGAGCTACTAGGTTTCCTGGATTTATTTCTGTTCAGGATGCCAAGTACATCTGTGTTTGCTTTTTGATTGTCTATCCAAATAGGCTAGTGAGAAATCAGCATTTTTCCTATCAAATTATTTTTCTTCTGTTTCTAGTAGTGTCTTGAAAGACATTTTCTGTCTGGTGTTGGTTTTCTGTTTCTGTTTTTCCTGATAATCTCTGTTCACTTAAGGTAGAGCAAAGCATCTGTATGAATGTCCTCCAGTATATGTGGTTGGGGTTTGTGAGTAGGGTTACTTTTTCTGTGCGTTCATAAAGGTATCTTCTTCTGGATAAGAAGGATAATACACTATCTACCTTTTTAAAAAGAGCTTTCAAGTATACAACTGTCATCAGATGTAATGATGATACAATTTTTTACTTTTATAAGACTATCTGGTGAAAATTGAGGGGTGAAAGCACACTTTTGGGTTGATGTGCCCATTTTTAGGCCTTTGGTTTTGAAAACATGCTGTAAATATGCACATGCTGCTGTTAGATGGATAGAAAAACATAAAGCAAGCTGAACAAATTCATCCAGGTTGTGGAGGCTATGACAGAACATGAATGAAACCAGAATGGTGTATACTCCTGTAAAACTAAGCTACATCTTCCACAGAGAGGTTCCTGTATGTAAAAGGAAAGAGTAAATAAACATCCCTTTTTTTGAAAGATCATCATTCACCTCTACTCTTACATCTAAAGTCTGAGCAGTGAAGATACACTACAACTAATCCTGCCATGTTCTGCTTCAGTTTTCTTTGCCACCAAGCATGCCACCATGACCAACTTAGTTGTTCCTCATAGTCAGGAACAAAAGGTTTTGTCCCAATTGATGGCCAAGGGAAGGTTCTCAAAGGGACATGAGGATCAAAGATCAAAAGTCCCTTTAAACACAGCTTTCCATTTTATTCCTTCATGTTGTGTGCTTTTTAGGTAAAAGACATGGCATCAGTGTGAAGATCTCTGTTCATCAGCTACATAATGCTTGCTCTCTCTTAAAAGGGTTTATGTAGAGACAAGCAGCTGAAATCTATGAAAATTTTTATTTCTGATCATTCTTTTAGCCTATAGATAGCACGTTAGATCTTGTATCTCCTCCATTTAGAAGCAAAATCCCCCTCATAGTGGCCTTGACAGCAACAAAAAAAGCTCAGGAAATTTGAATCTAGGTGCAGATGACTTCTGGAAAGTCTCATGCAGAAGGCTTTTGGATGAGGGCACCACTATGAGTTCTTAGAAATATCTTTAAGAAATACCAAGACATTGCTAAAACTACACCCTGTCACTTTTTTTTTTCTTTCTTTTTTTTTGCAAAGAGATGTACCTCTTGCCTTGGGGCTATTTCAGGGAATTTTATGCTGTGTGAGATCTGCCCTGTTCCCTTTTTCAATTTACAAAGTCAAAATGGTATTTCTTGATAGGAACCAGAAGGGCTCATCCAACATGTAAGTCTGATGGCTGAACCAGCTTTCCTTGGGAAGAGGGATTTGGGGAATCACTTTACAGTCTTACCTAGTAACGGTTGCACAAAACAGACAGAATCATACTTTGCAAAAACTGATTTTTACTAATGTTGATAGCTCACTCCTATAGAGGTAGATTTTTTTTCCATAGCAAAAGAACAAAAAATAACACCACATTGATTATCTGGAGTAAAAATACATCTCCTTTGCCTCTAAATATAAGGAAATGAGGGTTCTTGACTTCAAAGCTGATTTAATTTCCTTTGTTGCAATAATTACATACCAAATAAAGGTAAGAATTATGGTTTCAGGGGATTTTTTTTGCTTATTTTCTTAACAATAGGGCTTTTTAAATGATGGAAGTCTTGGGTTACCTCCTCTCCCATCCCTTTCTTTCAGTCTAAGCTGACCATCCTCAAGAGTTGTTTGTTAGATGGCCTCTTTGCAGAAGTTATTTCTAGGAATATAAAAGGACATTTCTAATGTTTTATAGGTTACTGTTAGGGCTGGGGTTCGACCAGATGATCTCCAAACATCCCTTCTAACCTCAACCATTCTGTCATTCTGTGATTTTTTTTTTTTTTCTAAACAAATAAAATATTAGGAATGTAGTAGTCAAAAAAATTAGTTGTGTAATATTCTTTCAATAACTATTTCAAGTAGCTCAAGATATTTTAAGGTTTGAATAAAGATTCTGCCTCATAGGGTTTGTGCAAATGTGTCTACTAGGCTATTTTGGTACCTATGTAGCTTTGAGAAATGAGGAAATAAATTTTTCATGTTTTGAAACTTGCTTTCTAGAATTAAGAGGCTGACAAGCTGAGATTGCACAAAAGATCTACCAAAGTTTGGTGAAACCCTGGCCCAGGTTGCCTGCCCAGAGAGGTGGTCAATGCCCCATCCCTGGAAACATTCGAGGTCAGGCTGGACGGGGCTCTGAGCAACCTGATCTGGTTGAAGGTGTCCCCAGTCATGGCAGGGGGTTGGACTAGATGACCTTGAAAGGTCCCTTCCAACCCAAACTGTCCTGTGATTCTAAGTTGGCATGGACTGTGTGCTTTGGTGTTCTATTAAAGAGTAGATTTAAATACATCTATTAAAAATAGTGAAGACTTGGGGAGTTCCACTGCCCTTTTATTTTTCCTGGAAATTCTTGAAAATAGTATAAAATAAAAATATTAATTGGAATTGGATAGATCCTACCTGTTTAACTTACTGTACAACAGTGAAATAAATGTGTTTTCATGTAGCTTGCAGACTGTTAAAAGTTTAGTCCCCCTTTTTTATTTTATTTTTTAACAAATGAATTCTGGTACTGTAATATCTCTAGGTAAGCATTTTTATGCTGCAGTAGCAGTGCAAGACTTCATGTAACAACAAAGGTATTTTCACAGGTATAAAAATGGGGGAGGTGAGGGAGGGCAGAGGTCTTTATTTTTTGGAGGCGAAACTTAGAGCTGCTGGCAAATCCGAGGTCTTCATCCATACTACAGAATTCATTTCTGGCATTAACACCCTTACTTTTGACATGGTCTCTATTCATTGCATCACCTTGCATTCATGCAGTGTGCTCTTAAGTGAAGTCTTCAATCGCAGAGGAGTGTCATACGATTCTGTTCTTGCAGTAGGCTCCAGAGAGAAATAAAAAGGTTTGATTGCAAGAAGAAATCATGGTACTTAACTAGCTGTTTTGATATGTGGAGACTGCTTTGTAAAACCTAGAGTAAAGATGAGCATTTCAGTTTGTTCTCTTCCAGCCTTTTTTTTCTCTTGAGCTGTTTTTCTTTTTTCTGTGACTGATGGCAGTGGAAAAACTGACAAAGTGAAACCCTTTTTGATTGCCCATTTGAACATCTGTGAAGGAAGGGACAATAATGGCACCAGCCATCATAATATATAAAGCATAAATTTTATGAGCATATTTTTTTTAAATTTCAGTAAAAACACAAATTATATCTTCTTGTTCCTCTCTTTAATACTCCAAATGGTGAAAAACGTTTGGATCAGTTGCTATTATCCTTCTGTGCTTGATCTCCTTTCTGTTCAGGGTTTTCTACATTAATGCCTCTGCTCCAGGTCGTGGTTGAAAATGCATCTATTCTACAGTTTTACTGACATATTTGGCTACTCATATTTTCAGAAATCCTCCCCATGCGATCTGCATTGACCACTGAATCTTCATAGCTCTCGATTTTGCGGTTGTCACTGATGATCACTGGAACCAAGCTATGTGAAAACGAGCATGTAATTCTGCAGGGTGAAGTGAGTCATCGGGTCTGCTGGGGCTGGCGTTTGAGGACTGCATCAGGATGCATACCATGGCAAGACCTTCCGAACTCACTGTCTCCATGGGAGGTAGCTGGTGTCCTCTGCATATAAGCCAGATCATATGTTCCTGGTATGAGGTACAACCTATGTGTTGTGGCTGGTGAACAGATCGTGTGTTAAGGAGGACACACAAAATAGGGGACAGAGAACCCTGTAGGGCCTCAGAGGGTCCTTATGCTGTGGTCAAGATGTTTCAGATTACAAGAAAGCTGAGGCAGTCAAAGTACCAGAAGCAAGATGTGTTGATCATTTAATAAGTAAAAGTATTACCTAAGTACAAGGCAGTATTTCTGCCTTCTGGCGAGTTGTTCTTTTAGGTGCTTTACTATAGATATTAACAGCTCACAGACCTCCACTACTAGTACTATTGCATGACATCATTGAAAATTTGCCACCAAACAGTTTTGGCATCCATATGCTGCCTGTCTCTGCTCTAAATGACCTGCTCATCATGCCTATTTCCCCTGGTACTGTTTCACCAGTCTTCCAAAGCAACTTAACATGAAATCCCTGATATCTCTCATGTTCTGGAGCAGCACGGATGTCACCTCAGTTCCTTTCAAAAGACGGAAGATGTTAGGACAAGTTTCGAAGAAAACCTCTATGAGATAATATGGAGAACCTGTAGCCATGTCAGTGAACCTGGCAGGGACACAGTGGGCTTTAGACTTGTTTGCTTTAGATTTCTGCCTGTGTTCCCACTCTTACTGTGATTTTATTTTAGGGCGTTCTTTAGGGATGTGCGTCATAGTCCATGTGTCAGCTTTCATCTTGGTCTTGATATCCAGCCAGTGTAAGATATTTTAGGTTGCTATTTTTTCCCCTTGAAATTTTAAGTGGATTTCTTTCTTTCTTACGATGGTGCTTCTGGATTAGAAGAGGTTGGTTGTTTGGCTGGAACTCATGAGCTTACAGCACCTTCTGTTGTTGATGCAACCTGGCTAATGTGTCCTTTGAACCTTACTACTGCTAGTTTCATCTGGTGCCATCAATGTATTGGAGAAAGAGAAAACAGTTAATTTCCATCTATTGTCACCATGTTGGTCATGATTTCATAAACCAACATCATATTCTTCCATCCCTTCAGTTGTCTGGTTTCCTAGGAGAACTGGGGAGTCCAAGCTCTCCGAGTCGTTCCTGATGTGGCCAGTGATCCGTGCGTTTTTACCATGCTTGTTCTTCTCCGCCTCTTCTCTATCTCTTCGAGTTGGAGCAGAGGGAAAGACCACAACAGCACACGGACTTCTGAGATGCTGCTCCATCTATTCCTGCAGTGATAGCAATAATCTGTGTTATGTTCTTCCTTCCCGTCTTAACTCCTATCACTGTTGCATTTTTTTATTTTGGATTGGGGTTTTTTTTTTGACTTCTAGTAGACATAGATGTTTTTCGTGCACCTATCTGTTGTGACCCCAAGATCTTGACCCTGCATGGAAATGGTCCACCTAGCATACTGGTTTTTTTCCTTGTTTGCATCTCTTTACATTTATTTATATTGAATTTCAGTTCTATTTTGTTATTCTGTGACTCAGTCTCATTAAAATTCCTTTCCAGTTCTTGATATCAGCCCTTAACATTACCACTCTGAATAACTGTTGTCAGCATATGTCAACTTGTTGCTCCTCACCTTCTGCAGGCCCTTCATAAACATGGGTAACAGCTGAGTCCCAGCACAAAGTGCTGTCCGCTGCTGGAGCTTATGCCATGCCTCTGCTTTGGATCTTGTAACCAGTTATCTGTTTTACAGCGACCTTCACGCTTTTGCTGTAAATGCTTTGTTTCTTTAAAATTCATGAGAAGAAGGGTTGTTGCTGTGTGTTAGTAAACTGAGCTCTTTAATCTAAAAAAAAAGTTGTATTTTACTGCTTGCTTTGCAAGTTTGTACAGTTTATCTAAGATTTTTGTTTGTTTTTTTTTCCCCTACGTGTCTCAGGCATTAAGAATTTAGGTAAAGAGCTTGTAAGGTAGAAATATTGAAAACAACCTTCTGAAATAATTTTCAGTTCCTAATATTTGCGCTTTTTTGGTAAGCCACAGAGCTGAAGTGAGGCTTAACTTCCAAATTAAGATATTAAAGGTAGCTAAATTTGAGTCATAGACTATAGTTAAAAATAAAATACTCTGGTTTACAAAAATTTCTTTTCACTAAACAGTGATGATATTTTCTTCACTAAAACTATATATACACTAAGCAAGCTGTAAAATTCCACCAGCTCCAAGCCTCACAGGGTTGTGTGTAACGGGGATGAACAGAGATTTACTCTTTCAACCAATTTCTAATGTCGTGTTTGACAAAGTTTCTCTCTGATTATTCTTACAGTTTATCCAAGTTCAGGACCATGAAATGCTTGATGATTCATGGCAGGATTAGGACATGCTGAGGAAGCATTGCTGGAATTTAGACTTGGTGTGAGCACAAGTGTAGCCTGGCTGGCTGATGGTATCAGCATGTGTGTTCAGCACTGTGGGATGCAGGAATAGGTCCTACGTTAATTCTGTTGTTTAGATATATTCAATGTTTTTTCTGATATTTTATTATTTTTCTGATATTATATGCAGTTTTAAGTATAAGCGTTCGGCATATTTAAAAAGAAAAGTATCTTCCAGTAAAGACGGGAGAACATCTGAGGTTGTTCTGCTGTGCATACGTGTTCAACCCTGCTCACGTAGTATTGTCTGTTTTTCCTTTATTTGGAGTTAAGATTGAAAATACAGTGCCGGCTCTTCTGAAGGTATCTCTTGTATCGGTTCTCTTCATTTTGCTCGGGCTTCTGATGTTGAAATTCACTTTGCCTTACTAGTTTTGGGAAAAGTCATCAGTTTTCCTCAGTTACTCGTGTGGTTGCTGCACTGAGAAATGTCTGGAGTGAGTTTTTCTGTAGGTGGTTATGTGGACTGGGTTATAAATGGTGTTGTACCCAGGTTATCAGAAGGGCCACTAGTTAGTTTGCTGAGGCTAAGATATGATTTCAGGTGTTTAAAACCATGACCAGAGGCTACTGATAGGATCAGAGATATTTTTCTACCATTTAAAAAAGACAGAGTAAACCCAGCCTTGAAATAAAAAGAACTAGTGCATTCTTCAGCCAGTGACTTTTATCCCTTTATTCTCCAAGAAATGTTTATACACTCCATTGGTGTGTCTCTCTGTACTAGATGTGTTTAATCAGCCCTCTCTGAGTGCAGGAAATGTAGTTTAAATCAAAGATCCTTTTTTTTCCTTCTTTTTAATATCAGGCTGCAACACAGAAATTGATAGCTTTGGCATTATTGAGGTGCTCTGGGAGAACTACCTCTCTGCCGAAGAAAACAGGTTCATTGGTTTGCCAAATGGTAAACTAAAATAAATAGCATTTCTACAGCATTAATGTACATAACACTCCATTGATTCTGGGGTGCTTCTATCTCGACTTTTTCTATATTTTACTCCTCTGAGGTTTTTTTAAGCAAACTACCACCAACTGTCTCTACACTCAAAATTATACTGTCACCAGTTCCGTAAACACAATAGAAAACCAGTTTTATATCAAATTCCTTTCACTGCATAAATGGTCAACAGAGCTGGTAACCAAGTTACTAAAGAATCAAAAGCAGAGTAGCTATTAATTAAATATCATTTGGCAAGGTGCCCAGAAATTTCACTGTGGGAGGAGTGGAGAATGAAGAACAAAATGAAGAACTGCCACTGCTGCCTTTCAGAGTGTCTGGAAGATGTATTTGCTTGTACGTGCAGATACACTCCCAAATACTAATAATAAAAATACAAATACATTAGCCAAATGCACAGAGCAACTACCATGTGAAGATGACCTCATGTACATGTTTTTCATAATCTTGATACTGGTTGTGATCAAATTTCACAGAACGTCATATTAGCAAAAGAATGGGATACAAAAATAAATGAAGAAAAATAATGGATGGTTTTAGGACATTGTTTAAAGGTGAGAAGCAATTTAGTCCCATTAATCGCCCCTCACTTACATCAATGTCACATGATACCAGAACATTTTTTAATCATCCCTGCTTGCATGTGGACTCATTAAATCCTTCATGTGCTGCTGCTAAGGTTGTTTTATGTATGTATGTATGTATTTAGGTGGTGGTGGTGGTTGTTATAGTCTTTGTTTCTATGATGCTTGATTTATCTGAAAGCTTTTCCAGAGCTGATTCAGTTTTTGGTCATCCCTGAGTTTTCTTGCCCACACATTGAATATCTCGGTGAGTGAGCAAATGGTTCAGTGAATCCTATTTTGTTATATTCAAGTGTACAGTGTCGTGATTTCAGTCCTGTCTTAAGTAGATCTTCCCTGCCTTTAACCATCACTGTATTTGCTTTTAATTTCCAGATCTGCCCTTTTGTCTTTCCTTTCTCAAACAAATTAGATTCTCATTTGGAAAACAGGGAGATATCGTCTTCCTTAGTGATAATTTTTTCATATTTCACATATGTTTTGATTCATTTTGCCTCTCTATTATTACCAGAATGTCTTTCTCAGTTGTCAAAGTACTAACATCCCTTATATAGCAACTGAAATGACTTGAACTAAAACTTTCTTTCAATGTTCGTGGAAATATTTGATACAGATTCATGTGCTTTGCTTCTACGCACGAGTGTTTTTGTGTCCTTTACTGTATGACAGTGAAGCTCCTTGTTTGTGAAGCTCTAAACCATCGTGCCCTTGTGTATTAGCTTGCCTCTGGTTTCAGTTTACTTCTGTCAATCTCTTGACTATTTTGCATTCAGTGATACTGTTCTGTGCCCATAAAACACTGCCTAATTTCTGCATCTGCCAGGTCAAAACATACTCTGATTACCCTGGTTATTGGTGGTTTTATTTGTGTTATAAGTGCTTCCAGGTAGGAAATCTGTTTCCTTCTGTGTTTGTACACCACTATGTAAATTTGCAACAATGTATAAATGCTTTCTAATGACCTACCCCCCTGTAGAAGTTAATTAAGTCACATCAGAGCTGAGTTTGATGTCTTGTGTTCAGAAACACACCATTTATTTAAAGGAGTCAAAATGAAAAATGTGATAAAGAAAGGTTTGAGTGGAGAGATGAGACCAGACTGCAAATTTGAAGCTTGCCCTAGGCTAAATAAAAGTTGTTCTTTTAAAATCTATTATCTAGCATGCTGATTTCAATATGAATGCAGTTCACTTTGGTTCTGCTTCTATTTCAGATATTTTAAAAACATATATTGTTGGCTTTTCTTAGCAGAAATTTGTTCTTGATGCATTTGCTTAAAACAAGGCTTCTGAAAGCCCATCTGCATTCTCCAGTCACTATATACAGTACTCTCTTCTTTTTGGCTTCAAGCATTCACGTGAAGAGCATTTTCCTTTGCAGAAACTTTGAATTTTAGGCACACATTAGCCAGTGTGTAAAATACAGTACCGAATGAAGTTAGTTTTATTTCTCTAAGTGATCTATTTAATTTCCCTGCTTTATCTCCGTTTTAAAGCTTTATTCACATCTTTGTGTCTGGGATTAATTTGACTTGGCACACTGCAATGTCTCTGTCTCCCAGGAGCAGCTGATTATTTACAATGAATTTCTTTTTGCTCTTCTCCCTATGGCTTGTAGCAAAGATTTTTGTCTACGCAACTCCGAATAATACACAAAGAGCAAAAATACTTTAAGAATGAGTAGCTGACTTACCTGTAACAACTGGAAACTCAAACATTACTCACCTTGTAATAAGTCCAAAACTGTTATTTACAAGGACATCTTTGATTTGCAGCGGTACCTTTGAATAATTAATGGTGGCACTAACTATACAGCTGTACAGAAAATATTGGGCTAGAGGCCTACAGTGAAACAAGGAGTTGACAAACATGTTAATTACATGCTAAACTGATCATAAGGTTTTTATATGCCAAAAAAGGGTAAAAATTAGTTTTCGCTCCTCTCATGTATGTGTATAATGATGATACGAATAAGAAAAAGTGGCTATTTGGTTCTCATTTTCAAAAGAGAATTTGTTATTATTTTTTTATTAGCAAAAGTGCACTCTTATCTATTAATTTTTGGAAAATATGGGATTGTTGAGAGTGCCTGTAAGAGTCTGTGTGTCACTGGGCTGGGTGGACAATAGCTGGAGCACAGGCATGTCCTGTGCCAGTCCCTGGCTGTGTAGCTCAGCAAGTGTCTCTTTAGTCAAATGGATTTGTCAAATAATTGCAAAGGAGGAGAGAGGGGGAGCATCTATGCATGGGTCCCATTATGGGTGTATGCTTGGTGACATGCCAGCGTGGTGGTGGAAGAAACACAATCCTGAGAGGGAGAGCATACACAGCACTGCAGCAACTCATGTGACGTGATTTCTGGTCATGGTTATGGGAATTTTGGGTGGAAGAAAGGTGATGGGGAGAAGACTGTGGATTAGACTTTGTTACAGCAGGCTGGGTTTGTTCCCGCTTTAGTAAACAGTATTGTCTCTGTCAACCTATTTTTATGTTCTAAATGCTTTTTGTCCCTCTGTCAACATTTTCTGGATACCTAGGAAAAAGACCAATAATAATTACTATATAAAATCTACTCAATGAAACACAGAGTAGAACTTTTAGTAAAATCCAATTATGTACGGTCATATAATTACAGCTGGTAGTGGTATTCTCATATGCAAAAAATTTTCTGATATGCAGAAATAACCCCCAAAGCAATACAAATGCTGCCATGACCTGCAGGCATGCTTTAATTAAAATAGGAAACGTGTATATTTTTTTAGCCATGCATGTGCTTAGCTTTTTAACTCTCTCTGAAATTCCTGATTATTTACATGAGCAAGTATATAGTTCAGTCTCAGAATAATCCCTGTCCTCTAAAGATTCGGTGAATTGCACATGACAGCGAACAAGAATTGATAACTCTGGAGGGAGTATGCAGTAAATCAGGGTATGTTCCTGAGGCTGTCGAAGGCTTCCTCTCTCACAGAATTACCTCCAGAGCTAAAGTTAGTGCTGGCATCAGTGAAGCTAAGAGCAACCAAAAAAGTGTCCGGAACGAAGATCTACGATAAGCACAGATGGAAAGAGCCAGATACAGGAAAGAAAACAAAGGAGTTGGGGGGTGGAATTTTGTCTCTGGTGAAAGAAGAAATGAATGGTGAAGAGCTGTGGAACAGCATAAAAAATGAGATTATAGGAATGGCTGATCAAGTTTTGTGTTACCAGGCCAAGACAAAGAAATAGAGGTGGGTAAAGAACGAAGGGCTGCTGAGCTGGAAACTGTTAGAAGTTGCAGGGGGGGGGGAGAAAAAAAGATATTCAAGACATCGAGCAGTTAGTTGGTGTTGAAAATGGAAATAGAGAAATGCCTGCGTAGGGGAAGAATGTTCAGAAAAGTCTGTGGAGAGAAACCTGAAATGACCTGGATTGCAAGATAAGAGAACTCTGAGGTGGAGCATTCAAATTGAAGATGTCAGTGCTGAAAGGCAAGTAGTAATTGAGAACAAGCAAGCACACAAAAAGAAATAGTTGAAAGATATTTGGAAGATCTACAGAGCACCCAAAAGCCAATAGGTAGGCTGATGGTGGAGGAGCTTCCTACAAGAAAGAGGGAGAGAAAACGGTGGAGTTAATGGAAATGCAAAGCACTTGATAGCTTGAGAAAAAAGGAAGAATATAACTTCTAAGGAGTGTCAGAATAACCACAGAGTAACTATAGACAGGCAGGAGACGTGATAAAGGCAGTGTACATATGATGAACATACGAGCAAGAGCGTTCACTCAACACTTTTATTTGTAAATTCTGTTGAATGAGGAAAAGTAGCAATAGTATCAGTGACGTAAGGAGGATTTTATTAATCGCTTTAAAGCAATGGCAGAAACTGCCAAGAAATTCTTTTGAAGATCAGCGTGAAGTCTTTCAGTTGTCAGGATCTGAATGAAGAAGTGGTAGTGATGGGAAATGGAAACAAACTTCCAGCAACTGGGAAAGCAAAGCATGTATGCTTTGGAAACCTGACTCAAGGATTAAATGGTGTTGAGGTGAAGCAAAAAGAACCATAAAACCCCCTTACTTTTGAGAGTAAAAAAAAAAAAAAAAAAGTTTGTATAGGAGGCAGCTTTTATCTTTACTAACTCAAATTACAGGGCTGGAATAGGGTGAAAAGCTGTGTTGCTTTACCTGAAGCAGAGGAGGTATTGGTCTTTAAATCACCAAATAAGGATTATCGTTAACACTGCTCCTAGAAGTTATACTCAACAAAGTTTGAGGCTCACTGTAACTCTGATTGCCATGTCTTTTTGGAGGGGGGGGGAACAAGGGAAGATTTTTATTTCATTTTTCATTTGAGCAAGGTTAACCAGATGATTATTTCTTATTTTAGTCTCCTGGTACCAGCTGTAGAAACCTGGCTCCTTTAGAATAGTAAGCATACAGACTAATAGGTAACTGAAGAAGAAATAATGATTCTTGAACCAAGTATCACAACTTGTGGTGCTTGTCCAGCTCAAATGAAACCGGTTACTGGAGCAAATCTCAGCGGGAGGCAGCTGTCTTGGCCCTGTTTGTTGTGGTGGATGGGGAATCTACCTCCAACTAATGCAGCTGCTCCTGTACCCATTTGCAGCTGGAAGGGTTCGGCTGCAGAGCCAAATCAGCAACCTGAGTAAAAGTTAATGCTAATGGGACAGGTTGTTTATCTGTTACAACTGCTAGCCCATTAAGGCTTCTCTGGATCCATTTAATGCCTGGTGCTTTGTGGGAGGAGAGGGACAGTCATGCCATTATAATTATAATTAGTCATGCCTAACTTATAATTAATAAAGTTCCAAGCTGCTAGTTAGTTGCATCAAGTTCATTTGCTTACAGTCTTTTTTGTGTCCTGCTGAATCCTATAAGATACAGTTAGCACATAAGCAGAAGGATAGCTGAATTATTTAGGTGCATACTTGGGTGGAAAATCAATACTTGCGAGAGATGAAAAGCATTTTATGTAGAAATGGGTGATTTAAGCCATGGGGTTTAAAGTACAAGAACCATTGTAGTACTTTTAAAGAATAAATTTTACGTACCTTTACACTAGTCTATATTGTGGTACAAGGTGCTGTATTTTAGTGAAACATGTTTAAATTAATAATCATTGAAGGACTGAAGCGAAGCAAATGCATTGACTTAGATTTCACATTTGGTTTTTAATTACTCTGTGATCAAGGTGTGGAATTAGAAAAAAAATCTTTCAATAGCATGAAATCCAGACAAAATTCCAGCTCCCAGATAGCTAGGTGATCTGATCTGCTGCTCACCTTTTACAAACTTTCTACTTGTTCTAGTAAAGCATCACGCAGCCCCACCATTCACATTTAAGTGATGTATTACAACTGAAGGAGAGTTACCATCTTTTAACTGCTTTGTCCCTCGGTAGAATACAAGGGAAAATGTAGAATAGCTGTGTATGAAGAATACATTTCCTGGGCTCTGAACTCTGTGTCTGACCCTTGCTATCCGCACTCCAGTATGGAAATTACGTTACCGTTATGATCGGTTCAAGCATTTTTCATCGAGAGCGAGCAGAAGACTGGCCTGCTAAGGGTATGTGTTTCTATCTCCTGTTCACATTCCCTTCCTTCTTTCTCTTGGTTTGTTTTCCACATGACTGGGAAACAATTGCTTCTTCCACATGGAGCCCTTCTCCCATTCCTGGGAAAATAGCAGGGAATAGGGAACATTTGCATAATCGTCTTTAGTGCTATTGTGGGCGGGCTTTGGATGCCGGCACGGAGTTGCAGACTGGCCACCTGTCCAGAACAAATGAACTTAGCTTTTGTATAACGTTATCTGGTTTTCCACAGTGTTATTTTTGTGTAATGAATAACTTGATTAAAATATTATAAAACCCCATCATTCAGTAAATGTTTGCATTGGGTTTAAATCCCCCCCTTTCAGGGCAGGGGGGGAGAGAGTTTCCTCTTTCTGTGTTAGCACAACTATATTTTTAAGCTGCCTCTGACATAGTTTTATAACTGCCTTTGTGAAATTATCCTCATGAATATTAATTAGGGGTGTGGGAAGAAAAAACCCCAAACCTCAAAATGATTTGCATTCATCCTTGTATAAATGATAAATTAAGTGTTGTCTAATGTTTTCTAATGGTCCATTTCACCTATGTAAAACAATTAATTAAACAATTGAGTTCTTAGCGAGGGAAGAAGAGGAGGGTAGGAAAGGGTGCTGGGGACATTACCCCGCCAGTGCTTCATTGCAAGAATTAAGCTTGTTCACGATACACATCTTTTTGACTTTTGCATGTATGAATGTTGTTTCTTGATCTTTTGTACCCCTATGACTAAAGATGCAGTAACAAACTAATTTTAATTTCCACTTTTAAAGACAAAAATATAAAATGCATTCTTTCGTGTAGGGTTGGTGCTTTTGATAGCCAAGGTGTAGGAAGGACAAACTCTTGGTGCCAGGTTTTATTGTGCATCAACCTTTGCACTGAGAGCGTCTCGGTATACAAAGATTGAGTTTCGATTGCTGCATTACGATAAAGCAAAATGAAGCCTTCCATACTTTTTTTGGCCATAAATGGCATGCAAGTTAACCTGGATAGAAAGATTTCCATATTGCTCTTTTTTACTTCCATACTTGTATCTTTTACTGCTGGGTTATTCTGGCCATATTGAAAAACAATTGGCCAAAGTTTGGCTAAGTAATCGTTAGTAAGTTATGAATAAGAGGGACATAGGTTTTTTTTCCTTGCCCTGCCTTTCTTCTTTCCAGTAGCAGTTAAAGATAAGAGATGCATTGAGCCAATAGAACATTATTATTTTAACTCTTTTTGAGCCCTTATTCAATGCTCTACAGTGTCAATGGCATTTATGATTGCTGTTTGGTGGCAGTGGATAAGTGGATGGGAGATTTCTGTCAATCATCAACTGCTCTGGCAATGACGTTCTTGAGACAAGACATACACCACATATATTTACTGCCTTGTTTTCCTTCTATCTTGTTCCTGATACACGTGTACCACCATTTGAATGGATATAGAGCTGCTCCTGCTCCTGCTCTTTTATTTCCCTTAGTTAGCAATCATTTGGTAACACTTCCAATGAACATTGTACATTACTATTTACAGGTGACTTACGTGTCAGTAATACCAGCTGTGCAGGTATTTGAATTACTGTGGACTTTGGTATGAAAACTGCATGGAAGGGCTGGCTGCTCTGTCCCTCAAATGGGGAAGCTGATGGTCAGTAGTGCTGGTTTAAAGAAAGCTTACTATGTCTGCCAGATTACATGTTTCTTTTTCTGAGGGAGAGCGCTAAAATCAATCAATTGCATTTTGCTATAATGAAAAATAATTTCATTACAGTGAAAGATAGTAGGCAGAAAAGAATAAATATTTAACATCTGTAAATTAAGAAGACAAGAAGTTTCAAGCCAAGACTTACTACTTCAGCAGTTAACATTTTCACGTATCATTTAATTTTGTGTGAATGGATGATTTATTTATATATTTTATAAAATTATGAATGTTGTTACTTACCATTATCCAGTAAAAAAAGAGCTATTTTGCTTGATTTGCAAACCATGCTATAGTTTGTAAACTCTGAGTCATTAAATATGCGTTTTCTCTGCCTGAAATGTGTTGTTTAAAAACCAACAAACTCTAGTGAATTGGAAAATCTGTGCGTGTTGATAAATTGGACCTTTTTTTTATCTTGTGCTGTTTTTTCCTGCTTTGCCTATCTCTTCCGTAATAACTGGAAATTGAGTTCACTTTTTATGCTATTGTCCTCTGACTGAAGACCTGAAAGTTCCCTAATTCTCTTAGTTTAAGTTTCTGATTTACAACTGTGGTTCAGAGCAGTGTTTATAGGAGCAGTTCTCCATATATGACTTAATTTGGAGGATTTAAAATTTGACTGTTCAGTGTAATCCGATTCCTTTCTCCATTACTTATTGATGAGGTTTCCTAGGTTTTCCAGTTGTCAGCTTGCTGATGTAGTTTCGAGATTTAGGATGTTATGTGGGTATGGGAATCTTACTCTTTGTTTTCTTATTAGGAGCCTGACCTCTGGTACCTCATTTTAACATTAGAGCGGACTCTTGTGAATAATGGTCTGTGTTGAAAGTGCATCCAGCTGGAATTGCGTCTTGGGATGTGGGGGTAGGGGGGGACTGGAATCTTTGGATGCCATCATGAAGCAATTAGACAAGCTACTTAATAATTTATAGCTTGCTGTCTTAAGAGTTGTAAGCATTTTGACTGAAGAGGTTTTTGTTTAACCTTTCAGTGCTTTCTATGAAGCCTGTATTTAGGTTAGAAATTATTTTCCTTTGAAGAACAGTGGAGAATACAGAACCAGATGACTTTGTCATCTATTAATTAATGCTTTATGTTGCTACCGAAATGTAACAGTTTGCTCAGATCTCTGAGCTACAGTGTATTGTGAATATATAAAAACCTTTGTGAAGCAGAAAATGAACAACAGCATTTTTTTGCAAATTTTGTCAGATACTTTTGTTAAATTCCTTTCAGCTGAATTTGCTTGTAGCTTGGTAACATTTTTTGTGTTCTGTAACCTTAAATATTATATTAAACTGGGGGAAAAAATAATGCTGGGGAAGGGAGAAAAGCAATTGCCTATCTGCTAGATGGTAATTTCAGTATACTTGGGTGTTTATATGAGTTACTGTTCTTAGAAATTACATGGACACCTTACAGTGAAATATTTTCTAGTAGTTTTAATATTTAACAAAATACTAAGGTTCCCAGCCTTTGCTATATCAAAGAAAGAAAAGTGCACCTGGATTTTCAGGTGCAGGAAAATGAAGCGCTGTTAGACCAAGTTGCCTGAAGATGTACAAAGGGAAAGAGAACCAGAAATACAGTCCAGAGCTCCTTGTACAAAATACTGTCTGTAAACGCTATCTCCATTTCCCTAAGTAAAAGAGGTTTTTTGTAAGCTTTTTCCATTTCTATAAATGTTATAAAATTAAAAAGTTATGAGCGATTTCTAATGATGGTCTTTCAAGCATTTGTCTAGAGAAGAAATATTTATGAAATGTATTGCTGATGCTCTTGGATGTGACACTTCCATTTCCAGTTGATGAGCAGCTGCTTTGCTCAGTTTTAGTTCTGCTGTTATTCTAACACTGAAGTTATACAGATGATAGGAGACATTTTGATGACCGTATTCAATAGTTGTTTCTTTGGCTTATTCCAGTTGTTGTAAGGATATTATTCAAGATGTAGACCTGTATTTTCTTCCATATTGCTTTGAATTCAATTCTGAACAACCACATGGTTTCCAGAATTACAGCATGGATTCACTTTTCCTTACTGTATTCTGTCTGTTCCCTTTTTGCAATCAAACTCATCTCTTTTCCAAGGACTCTCTGCTTTGGGGGAGCTAGTCTTCATTGCACAGTGTCTCTTGCAATACCAATGTTAAATTTTGTTGTTTTTTTTCCTAAAAACTTTCAACCTGCAGCTTGAGAGCTCCCCACTCCCCCTTTGAGTGTGCTTCATAGTACTCTTTGGATAATATTATTTCTACTTTAAGGATTGGAATATTTCCATTTGAGTTGTGATGTTTTTTTCTGAAGGTACTGAAATGCAAATATTCATGTAAGAAATACTACCTTTGATGTATTGGTAGTCGTAGAATGACTTTGCCAGGTGTAATGCTGATGTTCGTTGTTGTATGTATGGGTAACTCAAAAGTCAGCTCTAGGTAAAGAAGTAGTGGAGCTCATGATCACGCTACCATGCCATAACCTGGTTTTATGCATCAGCTAAGCCTGGGTTACTCTTGGTGTGCTCTTGGCTGGCGCCGTCAGCTGCCATGAGCGTTCGGCACATGGTTGCTTTCAAATCAAGCAGGGTGGTTGAAGCAGTTACCATTAACATCAAGCAGTCGAGACATTGGAAGAATAAAATGCTCAATCATGCTGCTTAGCGCAGGAAAGCTACAGTTTCCACAGAGCTCAGCTCCAGCTGCCAATTGCAGTATAGCTGTGTTTGCCCTCAAGCAATTACTTTTTTAACACATCTGCTGGATCAACAGTTCAACTCTGCGCTGAATGAATCCGGTCTTGTATTTGTCACTGGTAAGACCGTGCACACAGTTGCTGCTTTTTATTTGATGCATAGTAATCTTAATTTTATGGCTGTTTCATCGTGATTACATCCTGAAAGTCTACTGAATATTTTTTTTTTTAGCAGTGAAGACACAGCACCTGAAAGAGTCAGCCAGTTCTGTTGGCCGCATCTTTGCAAACGCAGTTTTCCCCTCTCCCTCCAGCTCATCTGCATTGTTTTCGATAAGAACAATTTGTGGTTTTCTAAGCAGTCTTGTGCAAGGCTATTTCTGTTGGAATAAACTTATAGTAGTTGCTAATACTTATTCCTGGAAGTTGCAGATTTTTAGATACAAGGTTAAAAATAATACTTACTAATCTTTGCAAAGTGAAAGTTGCTGCTAGGTACAAAAAAGTAATGCTAAATACTCATCAAGACTTTTCTTTGAGTACATAATAGCTGAACATACTGCCATGTGAAATAGTGCAACTTGACATAACTGCTGTGTAATCTCAAATTAAGGTGTTGCTGTGCTGAGATCAGTGTTGGGTTGGCTAATGTTGTCTCATTCTCTCCTGTGCTTGATTGATTTACATTAGATTAATGTTTGTACATACTTTTTGTCTTAAACTTGAGGAGTTGTTACTGTATTTGATTTTTGGAGGATTTGGTCTCTATCTTTCCACCCTGATGTTACAGACTGCTGACCCATACAGAGGGTACTGGTGCTCCCAGACACCACAGTAGAAAAATCTACAGCAATATGCATTTATCTCATTTAAATTGCTGATCTGAAAATATAATTAAGAACTTCCATTTACCATTGAAGCGAAACCTTATGATAAACTGGATGGACAAAAAACCTGAGATGCTGTCTATAATACTAGTGTGAGTGTCTGTAAAATATGAATCTGTTTCCAAGTAAGTAATTTCAGTCCTGTACTCAGCTAATTTTACCTTAAAATATAGTATATTTGCTACCAGCATAGACTTTTAAACCTTCCATTTGTGGTAATTTCAGACTTCTCTGATTTGTTTTATCAAAACATGAGTGAAGTCAGTGCTCGAGAGCTTGTCTTGTAACCATTAGTAAATACACAAATAAAAAGATTAACTTTGCTTTTTTTAGAATAAACTTACTCTAAGCCCAAGTAAGTTTGGTCCAAATAATCTTAGTATGCTTTCACTGCAGTATTTCAGTCTTGCCTTCCCCCCATGCCCTCCCCACCCCCCCCACCACCCCCCTCCCCGACCTGGAAGCAGACTAGGGAATTTGCCATATCTAATTTTGAAAATAGTATAGGGGGACATGCACATGTCCCTGGTGAAAAATTAGCACACAACCCATTCAGAAAGCAAAAAAATACCAACACAACAATCTCAAAAGATTACAGAGATTTTTGTACTTCTTTTTCCTACTTACCCTGCTTCAGAATTACCCAAAGTGAAGACCTCTGAGGCTCTCTATGGTTTAATTTTCAGTATGAGAAAGCTTAATACAAACTACGCAAGTTCTGTTAAGTTTCTGACACAAACTAAGAAAAGCCAGAAAATGCCCAGTTAAGAGGAAACGTACCATATGCTTTCCAGTCCTTAGCTGCCAAACTCGACTCCTTCCCTATTGTGTTGGCGTGTTTGAGACCAGATGGTCCGCTTCCCCCGTCACTGGGCATTTTCTTGCTTTTCTCAGTTGTTCTGTTTGTCTGGTAATACCAAGTCCATGAGTTTCACATGTGAAAAAAAATATATATTTTTATATATATATATATTTTTATATATATATATATATTAAAAAAAGTTCCTGTGGGCGGACCTGTACTTTGCAAATGTTGAGACTGAATAAATTTGTGTTGTAAGTACCCGAAGACAAGCTTTCCTTCTCTTCTGACTGGTTTTCACCAGTTTGTTTTTTGTGCGGAGATTAGCTTGATGATTTTTTCTTTTCTTTTTCTGAATTGTTCCTGTTAAATTCTTTCTTAAATAAGCAGGAAGGAAATTTTTTTTTTTATATGAATGAAGTCAAACTGAGTTGGACTTGGATGCTCTTGGCAGCTTTTACAAGAGTTGGCTTGCTTATAACTTCAGAGAAAAAATATTTTCTGATAGACCGTTTTTCCCCTTAGTGAGTGCTTTGGCACCTGTATCCTGGGCTGTGGAGGGTTTTTTTTGCTACAGATGTTTGAACATGAACACAACCTTTAACATCTCTGTGGTAGTTGCAACTGCCTGCTCTTCTGTCCTGTTGAAAATAGAGATTTCTTTTTTAAAAAAGATACCCTTGATTTAAGGTACCAAGTTACCTTGAGATACCAAATTTACCCTTGGTAAACTTGAAATGCTAGTAAAGACAGTTTAAGGTTACTCAAACCTTACTTATAATTTTGCATAGTCTGAATATCCATGTTCAAAGATGTGTCTCTGCTTCTGTTTGATTTTAAAAAGGACAAAATAAAACACAGTAAAAACCCTGAAATATATACTAGTACTTTTTAAGGTAAGATTAAGGAATGTGGATGTCATTCGAATGTTTCTTGCATGACCTGTAGGATATATGAGGGCAGGCATTCTAGGAAAGTGCTTTTCACTAAGTAATATTACTGTTAAATTATATTCTACTTCCACTCAGAGTTGATGTGGAGTCTTAGGAAGGTGGGAAATTTTATATGGTGATGGCCCTCGATAAGGGAAAAACAAAGACTGCGAACCCTGAAAGTTGCTGCTGCCTTTTAAAAGCTGGATGTGAGCTTTGGAGCCAACTTTCTTGAGGAGTGCTGGTATCAGTGATCACCTTTAGACCTTGTTTAATTATTTACAGTCGTGTTGGCATGATACATTCACCTCAGACGTTCTCACAGCAAACTTTTTGCAGCTTCACAGGTATTATGGGCATTGCTTACTTTTACTGCTCTACAGAAAAAAGTTCCCAAGGGTTTTTAGTAAGCAGGGCATATGATTTTCATGGACCTAAAGTGGATTTGTTTTAATTGCTTCTTTCAAAAAAAAAAAACCCAAATCAATTCTGCCAATCTATTTACAGGGATAGAATGAGACACATTGAAAAATACAATGCAACCAGTGCATTCAGACCTTTTCACAGTTGAACTTACGTGTCTTTAGGGCAAAGAAAATAGTTGCCTAAAGCTGCAGATAGCTGGGATGCAGATAGCCGGCAGCGTGCCCAGGTGGCCAAGAAGGCCAATGGCATCCCGGCTTGTATTAGAAATTGTGTGGCCAGCAGGACCAGGGAAGCGATCGTCCCTCTGTACTCGGCACTGGTGAGGCCGCACCTTGAATACTGTGTTCAGTTTTGGGCCCTCGCTACAAGAAAGACATTGAGTTGCTGGAGCGTGTCCAGAGAAGGGCAGTGAAGCTGGTGAGGGGCCTGGAGGACAAGTTTTATGGGGAGCGGCTAAGGGAACTGGGGTTGTTCAGCCTGGAGGAAAGGAGGCTGAGGGGAGACCTTATCGCTCTCTACAACTACCTGAAAAGGAGGTTGTAGTGAGGTGGGGGTCGGTCTCTTCTCCCAAGGAACAAGAGAGGAAACAGCCTGAAGTTGCACCAGGGGAGCTTTAGGTTGGATATTAGGAAAAACTTCTTCACCAAAAGGGTTGCCAAGCATTGGAACAGGCTGCCCAGGGAAGTGGTTGAGTTACCATCCCTGGAGGTATTGAAAAGACATGTAGATGTGGTGCTTGGGGACATGGTTTAATGCTGAACTTGGCAGTGTTAGGTTAACAGTTGGATTTGATGATCAACCTAAATGATTCTATGACTGCACTACAGTGCTGGGTGAGCGCAAGCCCCACTGCCTCTCCAGGACAGCTGGACTTGCTGCCATGCCAAGAAGACTCAGGAGGCACAGAGAAGCCGCTGTCCTTTCTCATCATCAGCAACATGCAAGAAGCAGCAAGCTTGGTTTTCTAAGGTTGACTTTTATATTCTTCCCAGGAGTGTAAAATTCAGTTTTGCATTTAGCATTGGGACATCTTGGCTCAACTCTGTCATCTTGGGATTCGCACGTTGACAGTTTTGGGCAAACAGTTAATTTCTCATCATTTCAACTTGAAAGCTGCATTGGCACCTAGCATTTTGTGCACTGCAGTGTCAAATACGTGATGTAGCAATCTACTGGTGGTGGTTCAGACACTAACTGGAGTAGTAGACCATGGGTTAAAGATTCTTGAGAATGTAATTTTTCATCTCAGCTCAACTGAAAGATCGAAGAAACTTCTGTTGGTGTTGAAAAATAGAAATTGCAAAAATTTGAGATGTCCCAAGTCATCAGCGGTGTGTTTCTCTAATGCATAATAAAGGCTGAAGTTTGAAGTTACGGGAAGGAAACAATACTTGTATTCTATTCTTGTTGGGAATATCATCCAAAATCTCCTGCCTGTGGAAGTGGAAAGTGAGATTTTTTTTTTTCATTCTTAAAGGCCCATTAATCCAATTAGCAGCTCTCATCAGCTTGCAGATCAGCTGTCATGAGCAGGCCAGTCAGCGACTGGAAAAAAAAACTCTCCTTGGTCACATTTCTCCTGAAATTACGTTTCTTGAGCTTCTTAGTTTCTTCTGTATTTCCCTGTGGAACACCATCACATCAGTTTTTATGTCCTTACATGAATGTGGATTCTTTCCGAAAAACCACTTAGATGGCATTCCTCTCACCCAAAATGTACTTATTCTTCCTTTTCTCCACCACAACACGTGATCTCCACTGAAATTATTGAGAAATAGTTTATCGGTCCCTTTTTGTTTGTCAATTTTCAAACTTCGCTAATCAGCAGAAGAAAGTAGCTTCAATGTCTGCTGACCTTGAATTTTGAAAATAGTGTTAGATGTGACTGGACTCACCTCACCTCCTCCTCAAGCTGGCTGATTAATCCAGCTGGTTTACTTAGGAAGTCTAAACCTTTGTTTTCCATAAGTGGATCATGATGCCAAAACTTACTTGCAGATGTAAGCATGCACGCTTTTCTTTCTGATTTCCAGAGAACAATTAGGTTGTTTGTTCAGCTGAAAGAGTTGACTAGCCGAGGTGAATCATCTTCATTTGTTTTTAAAAATTTGCAGATCTTTGTCTCTTTGTCTTCTACACTTAAAATTCATCTTAATTGTTCAAAATAAACCATCAGTCTAGAGATGAAATTTACTGTCTGAAGCAGCCTGTTAATTATTTTACTGATCCATGTATAACTACACAAGAAGTGGCAAACCTTTCCTCCTCCTTGGCTGTTGTATTAGTCGAAAATAAGCTGGAGGGGCAGAGGAAGGGAAGATGATACTGAGCAAGACTTGGAAGTGACTGCTGTTTGATTGCTGAATTGGATAGGTTTGGCCTTGTGCCTCTTCACATCATCAAACTGAGTTGGGGCAACCCCCAATATTCATACAGGCTGGGGGATGGAGGGATGGAGAGCAGCCCTGCTGAGAAGGACTTGGCGGTACCGGTGGATGAAAAGCTGGACATGAGCTGGCAATGTGTGTTTGCAGCCCAGAAAGCCAACCGTGTCCTGGGCTGCATCACCATCAGCATGGCCAGCAGGTCGAGGGAGGGGATTCTGCCCCTCTGCTCCGCTCTGGTGAGACCCCACCTGCAGTTCTGCATCCAGCTCTGGGGTCCTCAGCACAGGAGAGACAGGGACCTGTTGGAGCGGGTCCAGAGGGGGGACACGAAAATGATCAGAGGGCTGGAACACCTCTGCTATGAGGACATGCTGAGAGAGTTGGGGTTGTTCAGCCTGGAGAAGAGAAGGCTCCAGGGAGACCTTTCTGTGGCCTTCCAGTACTTAAAGGAGGCCTACAGGAAAGATGGGGACACACTTTTTAGTAGGGCCTGTAGCGATAGGACAAGAGGTAATGGTTTTAAACTGAAAGAGGGGAGATTCAGACTAGATATAAGGAAGAAATTTTTTATGCCGAGAGTGGTGAAACCCTCGCCCAGGTTGCCCAGAGAGGTGGTTGATGCCCCATCCCTGGAAACATTCAAGGTCAGGTTGGACGGGGCTCTGAGCAACCTGATCTGGTTGAAGATGTCCCTGCCCATGGCAGGGGGGTTGGACGAGATGACCTTGAAAGGTCCCTTCCAACCCAAACCATTCTATGGTTCTATATAAATGTTTGTATTTAATGTCTACATTTCATAATAAGCATTGTAATTAGTCCTTATCGGGATACTCCTTTTCCAATGAGAACATGTGAAATACTCCCCAAACCTAAAAGAGATCTGGCATCAAGGACACTGTTATAGAAAATAAAAGTTTATTGGAGAAAACTGCATTAATCAGACTGTTTGTGATGGTTGTGGGGCAGGTGGAGGCAATGTTGTGCTGTGGTGGGATGGGGGTACCAGTAACACCTGTAGTGCGTGAATGTAGAATTAGGTGATCCATTTTCCATGCAAGTATGTGTATTCTGAGATACTTGAGGAAAAGGTGCTTTGCTCAGTTAGATCCAAACTACGTAAGTTTATAAATACATAGCTGTAGAATCACACTGGCTATGCACAATCTTGTCATCATCATCATCTTGCATTAGTGGATGTAAGATTTCAACAATGCTAAAAGTACACTTTCAGGGTTTGCTGTTTAAAAAGAAAACTTGAAACAGAATGGACAAGAGATACTAGTAAAAAAAAACCCACCAAGAAAACTGTGAAGTCTGAATAGTGATGATAATGATTTCAAGAGCGAAATTTGTTCATGTAAACTTTGCCAGACATACCAAAATACACCAAATACCAAATTCATTAAATATATGGCATTGTGTTTTCAGGCAGATTATTGTGTTTTCCCCCCCGATATGATGTACACATTTAAACTAATGTTGAAAACTGACTTACAAAATTTGAATGTAAAAGATTACCTAATTGCAAGTTCCATATTCTGAAGATATAATAAGCTTGGCAGCTAATTACCAAATGCAAAATTAATTTTGACACTCTAATGTGCTAAACTTCAGAATAGTAGCATTTCAGTTGTTATGAACTGATCAATAAATATTATGTGAAGCCCAACAAATTTAATACTTATTTGCCAGCTGGTTTAGGATAGAAAAAAAAATAAGCTTTGTGCTACATAAAACACGGAGCTGTGTCAATGCTTTATAATCATGTGAACCCTTAATTAAGAAGTTCCCACAGAATAGAAAATGCCGACCTGCTCAGTTGCGAAGACACTGACAATGAATAACACCGAGCAACTTCAGAAATGGCTGGTAATGGTACTTCAGAGAATAAAACAAATTCAGAAATGTTTTTTTACGATGTGGAAGAAAGTGAATGTAGGATGTATTCCCCTGCAGATGGAGAATGGAAAGAAGTAATGTTATGCAGTCAGCTTCTAGTGCAATAAAATACAGAATCTTTTAAGAAATGCTTATTATATTATAGGTGAGTGTTCAGATTCACCAACTGAGAGCTCTAATAACTTGGAAGGAATAGCTGCCAGAAATGTTTTGCAGTTCCTTACCTTCTGTGATTCCTTAAAATGTTAATATATCCATGACATTAAATGCTAGTATTTCCAATTGTTATGCATTTTCAAAATACTAAATATTAAAAAATTGAATTCTTATGAATGGCATTATTTAAAAAAACCCTACACATATTTATGGCTTATATATATATGTATAAATGCGAAGTCTCAGAACAAGGATGAGAGAACCATAATTTTACAATCCCAGGCTCTGTGGCTGACTTGGTAAAGTCTTAAATACAATTTTCAGTAGCAGTCTGTCTCTGAAACAAGGTATAGAGGTCACTAACCAGTCTTTGTTTTAGTCAGACATTCCAATATGCTGTCTTTTTAGCTCTTCTAATGTTTCACTGCTTTTTTGAACTAGTTCAAAGTAACTTTAAAGCAAACAAATATGTTAAGGTTACACAGTATGTTGGTTTGTGTGTACATGGGATATTTCAGTAAATTTGTTACCTTAAACTAGACTAACTTGAGTTAGGTTAAGAGATGCCAAGTCTATATTCCTGCATGCCAGCTAATAAATAACTCCAAGTTGTATATTGCTCTGTACTCCTGATTTCTTCAAAATGTCACCTTTTGCCAAAGCATCCAAAATTCAGCTGTACCGCATGTTATCAAGGGACAGTTATGCAAGTGAATTGATCTGTAGTGAGTGGTGCTTGCCTGGGGGCAAAAAGTAGCCTTAGCATGGAAACTGAATCTGTTAGGCTGGGATGGATTTATTTGCCTGCAGTTTTTTAGAAAATACAATAACGTTTCAGATTCAAGAGATGAGTTGTGTAGCTTTATAAGCCAGTTTGGTGGCAGAGATGCTGTTGCTACTATTGATAAAGCCGGAGAAGTCTTCTTGGCGTAGTTATGCTCCTGAATTTATAGAAATATCTCCGTATGACCTTCACTGAGGTTATCTACGTTTTTTTATCCTCCTTGTTGGTCTTAGTAAATACTCTGTTTTGTCTTTACCCCAATATATATTTCTGTAACTTCTTCTGGCACTGTACTAAATATTTTCTAGCTGACCATTAATATTGAATTATATCAGTGGCAGCTATTGAATTAGAAGTGTTTTCAAGAACAATTCTTAATATGTTTTGGCTTTCACTGAGAGACACTGTCATGCTTAACTTGTGTCTACCATGCTCTTATATGTTACTATCCGGGAGGGGTTTTTTTTAATAAGTGTATCGGATAACTGAAATTGCCTGTTGCTGTACATTTACTTTCTTTATTTTGTAGCTGCTGATTCTTTGGTGGGTTTCAGCTGTATTTGGTAATACAAATATTTGGTTTTAACAGATATTATCATCCCCTCTGTCTCCTGTCTTGAGTCTCTTAACTATTGTTCTTAATCACATGCTCTTTCCATATACATCTGTTTTCTTTAAATAAACTGAAGATTAATGCATTTAATTTTGGTAAGGTTCTTATGCTGCTTAGTTCATCATTCCGCATTTCATTAATAGTCTCAAACAGTGACTGCAGTTATTAGAATATTTTCATCTTTCTGTGATACTGCACTTGCAGGCTTTTAAAGCTGGTTTTAATTTGAACTTCTCATTTATTTAATTCTTTCCTGGAACTCTGTATTTCACCACGTCAAAATTCAGCTACATGTGTTTTATAACGTTGTGATCAAGTGGAAGTAAAATTGGACTGTGGCATTTTCCTTAACTGAACTTCATCAGTTAACATACTACTTTTGATGTCATATGTGTTTTTCAAGTTTTCTTAAAATCCCCTTTCTTGCAGTCTCTGTAAATCTCTAATTTTGAAGAGTCTTGTTTTTATTGTTGCTTAATCTTTGTGGATGATTGATCTATCATGTAATTTTATCATCATATTTTCAGATAATTACCAGCCTGTGTTCTCAATTTACACTTTCTTTTTATATCTTTCTACACTTGAATGTAATTATGTAAGAAAATACATACATTCTGTAATGTTATATTCTACTATGACTTGCTATGTTTTTAGTGTCCCATCCAATGTCCCAGTGTATTTATTCTTGTACGGTTCTCTTCTTTTGCTTAATTTTTCTGCACATCTGCATGAATTGGGCATCCTTTCATCTTCCAGAAAATCGCTACAGAATTGACTCAACCATTAAGTCGCTTCAAAAAACACATTTGAACTTGAAGTGTGTGCAAGAGAATGTGCTTATCCTGTTTTCAACCACTTCTCTGCCATCAAGCAGTAAGCACTATTTTGGAAGCAGAAGTCTGGATTTTCAGGTTCCTTTACAAACCAGGCTTAAGAGTCAGCATCAGCCGGCAACAGTGCTTGACCAGTCTCCTCCAAAAAGGATTTTGTTAGATTGTAAATAAGTCTTCTATTTTTTTTTTTTCCTTCTTTTTTCTTTTTTGGGGTGGGGGTAAAGAAAGCATTTCCCTTTGTAGAAGGAAAAAAATAGCAAGTGTTGACTATGACAAGTTGAAGTTATCAAGGGCAGGAGAGCTGCATGAATGGGTTATCAGATTTGGGAGGGTACAGAGCTATGTCAACCTTTTTGCTACGTTCTCTAACAAATGTCTTGAATCAGAAACTGGTTCCAGTGGTGGTGTTGAAAGCGCTCGTGCAGAGGTGTTCACTGGTGCAGATGAATGCTGTTAGAGCTGTTTCACTGAAAGGATGATAAAGGTGTTTCTCTTTCAAATTCTTCCATCAGGCAAGTGAACTAGTTAATGTTGAGTTTTAATCCCTAGTTCAGTCTTTGCCTACGAGATCCTGTCCTGATTCTTCTGTTTTGTAGAGGAGTGGTTGTCACATTATTCTCTGCAGCCAAAAATACTGTAAAGGATGAAATTGTTGCTATACTTCATCAGCCACCCAAGATCTGAATTACAGGAAATTTGGAATTTAACACTACGCTAAATCCTCACACATTAAAAACTGGGAAGTGCCAGGTTATGGTCTCACTCAGCAAAACAGAACTTGTGGAGATAATTATGGGGAAGGTGAGAATTTGGGAAGATGTTGCTTGGGGTGTTTTTTGATCCTAATTGGTGCTTTGCTTTTTCCCACAGCACCAGATCATGATCCTTGTCTGTCTCTCCACCACCATGGAGCTCTCACTTGGGTGGGGGGAAGAGACAATCAGCATTTCAGGAGTCCTTAGAGTCAGTTTTGTACTTGTTGCAAGTGATATTTCTCAGCAGTTCAAACAGAAGGTTGTGCAGAGAAGAAAAATAACTCTACCTGACAGCAGCGCTAGTTGAAACCCCACATCAAGTGCCTTCAAAGTCATATTAAAGAGGTACTTTTGGCTTGTATCCTTTAAAACAGCAGAAAATGATGGGGGGAAAGTGATACAGATCTCTCCCATCTCCTCCTTCACAGGCAGTGCTTTCTCAGATAAGGTTTGTGCAGACGGCTTGTTTGAGACAGAGGAAGGATGTGGCATTTGTTTCACAGAAGGCAGGGGAGACTGGTGCATCCAGTAAGTGTGAAAGTAGTTCCTCTTTTGAGTGAATGATACAACTGCTTTTTTACTTATAAACGTGGTATTTGGATTCTATTTTACATAGGTGAAGATGCCTGTGTCCTGAGAAACTTTACTTTGAATTAACACTAGCAATGAGACCTGTAAATGGAGAAAACCAGATGTTTAGCCATGACTTCATTCTCTTCAGTCCTTTAATACCAGTTTTATATGGTCTGTGCCTCAAAACTTAGAGCGAGGGAATGGTGTTTTGTGCCGTCTTGATTCACAACTACGCTGGAGCCTTGAAAAGATCTTGAGTAATTTAAACAGTTTTGAGTGGCTGCAGGAGTTGCAGCAGTCTGCGACGGCTGGCTGTGAGCAGCAGAGCTGGTAGCACTTCTCTGCTGGCATCTTGGCACGTTCCTCCCAAACGCTGGTTGAGAAGGGGGGGGTTGGAAGAAAGTGCACTCTTCCTCTTTGTCGGGGGTCAGTTAAATTACAGTGCTGGCACTTCTTACTTCTGCTTTGTGGGCTATGAAGGTAAAATATCTTCCATCTACAGATACGGGATTCTGCAGGCCTTTCTGTTGCAGTGTGGCACCTGACACTTTCTAACACTTGCTGATAGAAAGCAGTTCATCTAACAAAATCTCATCAGTCATTCTCTATGCTGGATGTTCGTGGAATACTAAATGGATTTCAGAGGCTTTAATTTCTAGATGTGCTAGTCAAGGTCCAAAGGTTGGTAAAAGTTTACTTAAAAGTGTAAAATGAACTCAGCCAAAAATTGTATTGTCTAGTGCAGTATGATGGAAAAGAGATCTACTTTATATGAAACTGTGTAAAGCAATGGTACCCCATTCAGTAATACTATACGGGACTTTGGTTTATCTATTAGGAGTGGGGATTTGCTCCAGAAGCATAGACTTTGGAACCAAGAGGCAAACAAATTTCTTCTCCAGAGCTGCTAATCTGCTTTCAGCTACACAGAAAAGTGATGTGGTGGGAACCTTCTGAATTTGTTTAATATAATCTAAGGCTCTGCCCTTTCCTGAGGTTTTCTAACAGTTTCATAGGGATTTTAAGAAAGCTAGCTATGAAAAAAGACACTGTATTTAGGTTTATGAAGAACAGCTTCACAATCTAGAAAAAGTTATTGCAAGTATAGGGAAGAGTAAATGTATATGGTCTAAACGCAAGCTACTTATATTTTGAAGACTAAAAAAAATTTTTGGCAGTTTCCCACATTTCAAGACTGCAGGGTAATTTTGCTCAGCCTGCTTCTGTTTCTGTTGGTGTCTCGGAGAGATGGGGGGTGTCTGTTTGCTTGGCATATGTGTGTACCTCCTCACAGGTTGCGGAGCTAGAAATTGCTGGATCTGCAAGAAGAGAGTCCCTAAACTTGAAGCTGGCTCTCAATACCAGTGAGGCAACCCTACAGTTTGGGTTCAGAAGAGAAAATATGTTGAAATATTCACTGGACCGTGCAGTAAGACAGTTTTGCATCAACGTAGATTTTTTTTCTTGAGTAATTTAGCAAAAGGCCTTAAAAATAACCTGGAATGTTTCTGAATGGCAACATATCTCTAGGTTAGCAATTTAAAATATGTAATTCAGCAAGTGAAAATAATTTATATAGATGAATACTTAGCTTGGTCATTGTAACTGGTTTTATTCTAGTTTGTAACTTGCTCAGAGTTGGAAGGATCTGCAATTTAGTTATGGACATGGTGCCACATCATGAAGATGACAATTATTTTTTTGAGCGCCTAAAATCCTAAGATTTGGAAGCCAAAGGCAGGAGAACTTGGAGAAAAAGCAAACAGTTTGAAGCTTAGTAAAGTATGTGTTTATTACTTAAAATTTGTTTAACTAATCTGTCAGGATAATCTTAATAATGGAGATACACAGATAAAGAAATTTCCAACTTTTATTTTCTGCCAAGTGAAGTAGAGCACTGTTTGTAGATTGGCTCATATTAATCCCTAGGTTATATATCTATCTTGGCCTGATGAAAGATCAGGAATATAATAGGTTAGAGGATATTTTGATGGGTAAGTCTGAATTGGCTCTGGGTCCAGTCAGCTTGGTTGCAGAGGATTTAGCCTCCAATAATTTCCCGTCTTAAAGCTGTGAGTGTTGTCTTTGAAAACTTTGAAAACTTTGAAAAAAGGGGCAAACTCAGTGCCAGGTTTTTTTTAAAAGGAGTGCTGATGGAGGAAGAGTGAAGTTATGTATCATTCAGGTTAGTTTAAATTCCTAGAAAAGCATTGCAGCAACAAATAGTAGTGTTAAGAAAAACCGCTTAACACCAGTTTGGTATGATGTTTTGACTTCTTTTTTGCTGTTGCAGGGTAACAGGTCTGTAAATACAGAAGGTGCTGGCTGTCTTAACTTTAGGGAGGTTATTGATTCTTTCATGTGGTGGTCTAAAACGCATGCTAGGGAAGTGTGGTCTGGATAAAATGACAAAACAGTGATGAAGAACATTTGGAAAATCATTTAGATATCAAATAGTTCTTTGCTAAAATGAATGAGGTTTCTTAGGGCCTGCCCTTAATCTGGTAGTAGTCAGCGTTATCATTAATAGCCTGGAGGAGTGAATAGGATGTATGCTTATTAAATTTACTGATACTGACTCAGGATGGGTGGCAGGTGTGTCTGCCAACAGTATTGAAGTTCAAAATCAGCTTGAAAAATCAGCATACTGTCTTTCAAGTTTTGCCTGCTACATTTCAAGGAAGATTTGGACCAACTGGAGAGAGGCCATAGGAGAGCAGTGAAAATCAACAGCAAAGAAAATAAGCAGGTTACAAATCAAGACTGAAAAATTTAGGTTTGAATGAAGAGGCACATGTTTACTCTAAAGCATTAAGGAAGTCTTGAAACAATAAAAAGACTGTTGTAATTTTTTTGGTTTATCTGCTGCATAATGTGCTGCAAATTGAAGTAAGTGATATTAGCCACATTAGAATAAAAATAGTTAGGGATTGGGATAAGATTCCACAATCTTTCCTGAATGGTCTTCACTGGTGTAGGATCATTCCTCCTTGAACCTGGGGGACTGTCATGTAGATGGCCTTCTGCCTTTCCTTTCTGCAGGATCCCACAGATACTTCTTCTACAAGTGGACTAAGCAGTTCTTGGGGGTTTGTTTCGTATTTTTTTTATCCCTTTTAAGGATTGAATATAGAAAGTAATGATAAACTCCAGGAGTAAGATGTTTTGGAAAGAATTGACATGCTTCCAGTGAAGTAATGGTTTTAACTCTTTAACTTTAACCTAACAAATGAACAAAACCCATGAAGGATAAGAGATTTGACACCTCCTTTGTTAAACCTGATTGCAAGAGTGCTCTAAGTGATATATAACTGCTATAAATTAATTTTTCAGCTTTCCCCTTTGTTTTCCTTTGCCTTCCTGTCATGCTTCAAATATTAAAAAAAAAAAGAGAAATGAAGCAGCTTGGAAAGAAATTGCGAATGAAAGAATGAAACTCGGTATTTTCTGGAACTGGAATCATCTAATGGTAGGAAGGAGTACCCCATCTCCAGGAAGGAGAAGCAACATGATTAGAGATGCAGCTTTACATTAGATAACCAGCCTTTCATAATATTTCTGGGGAGTTTTACAATTGATGCTGCAGGCACACGGAAACCTCTTTTATCGGTCGTTTAACCATATTAAAGGCAATGCAGATAAACAGTCCCAGCATAGTTTTGATCTGCGCCTTTTAGAAAGTATTAGGATGTGCTGTAGAAGTCCATGTGCTGCCTGTTTTGTGGTTTGTTTTCATTTTTATTTGTGCTGCAGCAGCACTTTAGTCACTGTCTCGTTGCCTGAGGCCCTGTGTAACCTCCGAGCAAAATAATTGTGCCTGACAGTGTTTTTGTTGTCAGCTTATAATGTAAAGTGGACCAAGTCACATCCTGCATGGAATCCCTGAATTGAGTCCGTACTGAACCGATTTCATTCTCATTAAACTGTTAAAGGTTTTATTCAATCTAGCTCTAGTAAATAAAATACCACTTTAAATAATCGCTGTGAACACTTAATAACTATCTTCGAATTTAATATTGAGACTAAATTGTTCTGTATTCAGGAACTGGAGTCCTCTTCTCACCACGCAGACTGCATTGCATTTTCCGCTCCCACACATTCCCTTCTCCCTGTCCAAATGTTTTGAAGAGATTGGCAACAGCATAAAATACGTTTCAAGTTACTCTTCAAGCTTGTGAAAAAAAAACAAAAAACATCTGTATGATTGATAAAGCTGTCTACAAAATTTTTGGCACTATGTATTTCGATGTTTCAGTGAGTCAGACTCATTGAGCTAGCTAAAGTCATGTAAAATCTTACTGATTTAAGAAAAGAGTCTGAGAACATTGGGGAAGCACAAGCATCTGAAATGTCTTTTTTGGATGCATCTTAATTTTTTTCATTTTTGTAGTAGAAGCATTATTCAAAATGGAGAAATTTCACATAGCTCAGTTGTGTGGGTTTTTTTCCTTCTCATTTTGGAGGATTCTCTGTATATGGCAGTTTCTCTTCATTCTCAGCCATGCTTACTGTCCTGCAACTAAAAATGTGATTTTAAAAATATCTGATATCAGTCAACTGCTGTTTTTACAACGGCAAGAAAGTCTTAATGTAACTCAATTTTGTTTTTTAAGAACCAGAAGTACTGAAATAAACTAAAATTTTCCATCTTACATGCAAATCACAGTAATAATGGTCCAACATTACTGAACATTCTTTTTCATTTAAAAACAAAACAGAACAAAGCTCGCTCATGCATAAGCAATGGATGGGTCTGATAATAAGAATTTATACATAACAAAACTATTACTTTTTCTTGCTGCTATTAGAGCGCCTTAATTTGCAGGTGTTGAATAGTACAACTGACTTCCAAACTTCTGTGAAGTCAGTTGAACTGCGAGTAACCTTATTCCTTGCAGAGAAGAAGTCAAGTAAAGAGATGCTAAAAACCTTTCCCTTGTGGAGTGTCTGCCTGCCAGAAGAGTACTTAGCGAACAAAGTAATGTCACTTAGTAAACAAAATAATGTCAGAAAGCTGTTGCTGTGGCACATAATACAAAGGCAGTGATCTCGAGGATCAGTCAAGCAAATTGCCATGCATGCATCTGTGGGGAAAAAAAAAAAAGCATTATTTTTTGTCTCTTGTCAGTGATCAGCGCTTGGAAAAGTTGTTCTTCAAACTAGAATAATAGTGTATTAACATCATGTAGTAGCTAATGAATATTAAACATACAGGACATCATCCTCCCAACTCACACTTGGCTTCAGGTAGGAACTCACCCCTCTTCTCCTGCTTTAATATTCCTTTGTATCTTCTCCGTTGCTGGCTGTTTCAAGGTCCCAGCACCGCTGCAAATGGCATGGCTGGAGGAGGCTTTTCAATCATAGGCTTGTTACAGCAGCTGCTGTCCATATGCCCTTCTCATCTGCCAGCCTCAGATTTAGCGTGTGCCTAAGGCCTTACCTTCTGGCTGGGCTTTTTCTACCATCCATTTCCTTTTTCCCACTCAGAGGGATTATTTGGGCCGTTTGCTTACAGCCTATGTTGGAGTTCCTTGGATCGCTGAGTATTAGAGATAACTCAGAGGACAGTATTTCTCTGTCCTCAATTCAAGGTTCCTTTTTAATGCAACAGTAATAGCAGAGTGTAGATCTGTTTGTAGAAATGGAAGTTATAAGGGGTTGGTTGATGGATTCTGCTCTGATAAAGAGAAGTGATCAAAATGATGCAAGATACTGAAACCACCTAAATGAAAAGGAGCACTAAATTTGTCTGGTTGACAGATATTTTCCAAAATGCAGTGTTACATCAGCTAGTGTCTGCCATGCTTTCTGCAATCAATAATAGGTTTTAGGGGACCTGGCTGTCATCAGCACCTCTCAATTATTACAGATAAAGTTCTTAGGACTGCTTTGAAAAGCATCATTCCTATACCTTTTAAAAAGACGCATACTTTTCTATCAGTGATCTTTTTAATTTGGGACATCTTTCCTTTTCTGGTGGTAATTACTTTCTGTTAGTATTAGAGCATTTAAAATTTTTTTTTTTCCTCCCCCAATATCTGTCACAACTGGCATTATTAGAAAATACCAATAAATAGACTTGAGGGTAAGATCTGGTAATAGGGAACATCAAATAGGAGCTGCAGCACAGGGAAATATGAATGTGAGCATACGTGAAACTGTACTGATTTTTGGATGGCCTTCCCGTTCAGCAGAATTTCATTTATAGGTGTTGATTCCTTGGATGATTGATTGACACAATTTTATGTCCCATCCATCCATCTGTTAGGCAGATTTGCAAACAGTTGAAGTACCCATGAATGTGTAATATTAATGTGTTTGTAGCATAGAGATATAACATGCATTTTGATGGGGGGAGGAAGGGAAAACCAAGACGTGGAGGAAGGATATGCGTCTTCTTCAGATGAATTAAAATTGGGTTTATGTGACAGCCGGTCTGTTTACACTGTTTTATATTTGCTATTTCTAAATCCTGCTTAATTTGTTAATAACATGCACAAGCAAAGTCACCAAGTATGTTTCTTTTGACAAAGGGTGAGCAGAGGTTGCACAGTGCTTGCAGGGGATTTCAGACATTTTTGACCTTTCATGTCAATAATTATTGATTAAAAATAGTGTACTTTAAAAGAAGTCAATTGTCATTACCATTAAAAAAATAAATAACTGAACTTTTTTCAAATTCAATGATATACACCATAGAATGAAGTGGAAAAAATTAAATCAGAAAACCTTCTTGTTTGACAGCCTTCAGAGCAGACTGTTCTTGTAGTTTTGGTGAATTGTGGTTTTATTTATACTAAAAATGGTTTTAGTGTTTCTTCAGATACCAAAAGTTTTGAAGGCAGGCCCATGCCTTTGCGCGGTACATGGAGGTGCCCAGCACACTGGGACACAGGGCTCGTGGGCCACATGGCAGCTGGGGATGCAGATACACCGACCTCGCAATATTGCTTCTCCTGGACAGGATTTTAAGTCGTGACACTCCGGCTGTCTGTAGCCCAGTGAAACTGAGAGGAAGGAGAGGTTTTATGGATTTCACTCAACTTTGGATGGGGATTTATGTTGTAATTTTTGATAGCGCCTTTACTCAGTGAAGCTCTGTCCCATTCTCTAAAGTTACTTTTAAACAAATAATAAGGAAATGTGCCATCAAACAATACTGAAATCAGGAGAGCATTCTGCATGGACTTCTGTTCTTGCCTCTCTACAAGTTTATTCTTGTGTTTAAATATAATTATCTCAAGCCTGTTAAACATGATCAATGTGCACCTTTGAGGAAAAAACAAGCACGCTCCTAGGCTGTGGGTGAAGTTGGGCGATGCCAAAGGTTAAACAATCAGTTGACTTCCCTGCTTGAGCCCAACAGTGGTATCTTTGTTTCGGTAGAGCAAAACAAGAAGTGTTATTGAGAATAGAACAAGGAGGATCTCATACAAAAAAGTTACATTCAGCATAAATTTTAAGAAAGCAAACCTACTGTACTGGTCTAATTAAAAACTATATGTTCGCCGACAGCAGTTTTGTATGAAATGCCAACGCTTGGTTTATCGGTTTTCATGAATGGGTACTAAATGATCAGACACCTTTGACATGCAGCTGGAGCCTTCTCTTTGATGTTTCATTGATTTCGGTGATGAGCTTGTTCAGTTTGGAAATAAATGGCTAAGCTCATATAATCGCGCTAGTTTTATAGTTGATTCGCTGACAACAGTAATAAGGTTTCTGTGTGCAAAAATGGCTTTATCTATCCCTGTTGTGACTTTTTTACATCTTTCATTTTGGCATAGCTTGCCCTTAACTGCCAGTTAGCTTTTTTCATAGTTAGTTTTGTGTTTGTGGATGTTCAGCATCTTAGGGCAGATCTTGTAGGTAGAGTGTGATACAGAAGGGATGGAAACATGAAAATAGCACCAGGTGGGAGTACCTAATAAAGTTCCAAATCTCATCACAAATTCCTCTGCCAGAGTTAAAGGAAATGTTATTTTTCCTTTTATCTGGAATTTTTAATAGCTACCTAATGTAATTCATGAATTTTTTTAAAAAATGGAAGAAACTGCAATGGAAATGCAAGAATTTATGGTTACAGGCATAACTTTACCTGTGGAAAGTATTGCTGACTGTATACATGAACATGTCAGAATGAAATACCAACGTGGAATTTGAAAATGACCCTTAACTGAGCAAAAAGTGCAATGGAAATCAGGGAAGGTAACTTGGGAAGGTGCGGAAGCTTGGAATGGGAAATAGCAGCATATTGGTACACTTATTAATGAGTTTCGCGTTAAGAAATTAGCTTCACAAGGACTATTAGCATAAACCTGTCTGTACGCATTGTTAACACTGAAAACTGGTACCCAGCTCAGCAGACTGGTTCAGAGCAGTTGGAGTTGGACTCTAAGGTGAAATAGATATATTTAATATGAGGGAGCCTAAGTTTTCCACTAATGATGTGTTAGCAACAATTAACATTTTTCTATGTGAAAGTGTCAATCAGATTGTAAGCTTGGTAGTAAATTTTAGCATCAAATGGGCTGGTAAGACAAGAATGAAATCTGGTTGTGCTTTCTGAGATAGTTCTGATATTTTTCTCTAGGAGAACTTAAAGGCTGCCCTAGCAGGTGATAGCATCTTAAATGTAGTATGGAAAATGTAAACAAATGATGCTGCACCGTGCCTCTCATTGAGTGGGTTGGATGTGAAGAAGTCTCAATCGAGGATTTTCCCCAGGATACACTCTTCTGGACAGCATCTGCGGGTTTGATTTTTCTTGGCTGGAAAGGGAATTTCAACTCAGGTCTCCCACTTCTTTGCTAAGTAGACTTTTATACAAAAGCTGGAGAGTGCTTCTCTGGTGATGGCTCTTTTGAAGAAGGGGGAACGCTGCTCAGCGTTCATAAACCCGTCATCCAATTCCATGAGTTGGATAATATACATCCTCTTTTCCATGTGATGGTACTCAGTTCATAAGTGATATATACTGTTAAAAGAGGTTACAAGCCAAAGGAGGGACTGCTGCTACAGCGACTCTCCCTGCCTCGCATTGTTTACAAATTTGGTTTTGCTGCTTTCTGAGCTTGAATATGAAAATGTTGTTATTGATTTTTGAAGACGGTGCAAAGTGAAACATAGAGACTAAAGAGTGTAATTAACATTAATAATTAAAAATGAACTGCATTTTTCAATCTCTAGTCTGTTGTAATCCTCTGAGCAAAGGCTTGATCCTGTGAGCAGTAGAGCTTCTTTGATTCACTGATAACGGTGCAACCATGAATGATGAAAGTTGTGCATTTCGGTTTGGGCAGATAAATGGCCAGATATGTCATTGCTTCTCAGAACCCCATGTCCTCATTCAGATAAATAAAAATCTTGATTCTTATAGCTTATGTCTTATGTCTTATGAGACATTTTTCTTGCAATATTCCTGTTTCTGATTCTGCCACACACTGCTCAAACATCTTCTGTACTATTGGTCTCACAGGGGTTAGTCACATGCAGAAATACTTTCAGAGCTGAGGTGTGCATGTGTCGATCTCAGCTAGAGTCCCTCTGATTTAAAATATTAACATGAAACTCATTAATTGTCCTCAACAGAAACTAAAGTCAAACAAAAATATAAAAAGGGGTAAAAATAACAGTCTTGCAATGTAGTAGTTTGCTAATACTATAGATTGATTGCTTCTTTATATGTCAGGTTATAATTTGTCTGATACAGCAGTAAAAATGTTACTTTAGGTACCTCTTATTTTTAACTTTCTCTTTTTCCTTCTTTTAACAGAGCATTCAGAAGCTGGCTAGCCAATACTTAAAGAAAGACTGGCTTGGAATAAAAGCTGATGAACGAAGTGATTATAGGTAATTTAACAGTTGGATATCTCAAAATAGCTGTCTTTATAATTTCAATTTGTATAATTATTTTACTCAACAATGAAACACTGCTCTTCTGTAGATAGTTATTTTTTTTCTTTGTTGTAGAGCATTGCCAGTTAAAAGTGAAGCTTTGTTTTCCCCTGAAATTCTGGGATTAGTCTTAAATAGATGTTTATTATTTGAATAATTTAGGAAGATTGGAAAAACAAAATGGCAAGACAGGACAACAACTGCAATTGTGCACCCTGTTTGGGTATTAATGCTTGTATCTGAAAATATATCTTAGTAAATAGCTTTAAGGTTAGAGTAATAAGCATGTGGATTTCTTCACAGGAAAAGACAGCAACAAATTTCTTTTCAGGAGGCCATTCTTCATGAAGATCACAGATCACATCTGACAGCAAGGAGGACGCAAAGCAAGAAACAGTTGTTTACAAACTTAGTTTCATTAACATGAAAGGTGGATCATAACATGAAAACAGAAATGACTCAGTTGCTGAAAACCTCCTACCTTTGTATAGTACCTCCTAAATATTTTGAAAAAGTTTTAAGATACTTTATTTTAATGTGTTCTTTGTATTCTGACAAGTTTTATTTCAAACAGGAAAAAATGTTGATAGATTTGTGTTTTGGACTTTCAGCACCTTCATACCACTTGTGTATCCGAGAAGGAATAAACTGAATTATCAGTCTTAAGTATATATAAAATGCTCCCATAACACAGAGACCTGTCCTACCTGCAGTTTGCTCCCCACTCAGCAACCTTTCATGCCGTCAGATACACCCATGGAGCCCAGAGGTCTTCTCCAAATACCTGCTGCCCCCTCCCTTCTTATCACCAAGTACTTGGGCTCTGCAAGCTCCAGCAATCTTTCCTTTCTGCCAGCTGCAGGGGACATTTTGTCATCTTCTTCCCCCGCTCTCCCTGCTCCACCTTCTCCTTCTGACCTGGGCACTTCTGAGCTTTTGTAAATTATTGGGGCCCTGCAAAGCTACACAGCTACAGTTGTTGTCTTTGGCCTGTTACACATGATGAAGAAACTACAGGTAGCTGAGGCAAAATTGATTAGCAGTCTAGAACTATTTGCTTGATTGCAAGATGCCCAAAATCATAAAATCCATGTTCTTATCAAAAATTGTCTGGCTTTGGCTGCTGGATTCTGTAGGGTCTGTTCCATTAGAGCAACAGTTTCAACTGAAAATGTTTGCCACAAAATTCACTCACTAAGCAGGGACAGGAGGGAAAATTTTTACTTTTAGTAAAACTTCAGTTAAAACTTTTGTTAAAAGTGCAGGTATTTGTCAGATCAGCATGAAGGACTGTGCTTTAGCTTTATTTTTAAAAGCAATCCTTTGAAGAATTGTGCTGCTATTATGTAAACCAACCTGTATTTTCAGTGTATTGCCCAGCCTCCCTTTCTTCCTTCCCATAACCTTTCTGTGTTTCATTATTTTAGGAGCATGTACTCAGTTTGGAAATCACTTTTAGAAGGCACGATGCAAGTGGCCCAATCCCGACTCAGTATCTGTGAGAACTATAAAAACTTAATTTCTGAACCAGCCAGGACTGTACGGTGCTTTAAGGAACAGCAGTTGAAGAAGGTATTTGCACTTTAATAAGTTATTTAAACTTATGTTGGTTTTATTTAGAAAAAAATGGTTATTAGAAATCTTTTAGTATGGCACTTCTAAAATACGTATGTACTTTTCAGTGTCTTCCTATGCATGTTGTTATAGAAGTAAATAGCCAGCTTGTTGAAGATCTGAGCTATGTTATCTGAAATCAAAGTTGCTTGGAAATGAGTCTTTTAAAATGTGATATGCAGTTGGTCAAAACTATCTGCAAATCTAACATCATGCTGTGGCAATTACATTGAATTGGTTTTGCAGTGACAATTGCAAGTGGGTTTTATTAGAATAGGTTCTGATTTTAAGAAAAGGTGTATCTTAAACCTGAAGGAATGACTTGTGCAGTCTTCAAGACGTAGAATTCAGGTTATCCAGCCACCTTCTGTAAAGGTATCACAAGTAAGTATTCCAAAAGCTGCCATAATTGATTTGTTAATCCATGCAGAGAAAATAGCGTAGTTCAAGGAAAAAAGTAAGCTTGACTTTCATTTAATTGGTTGTTGCCTTTGAAAGTCATTTATGTCTTAAGAGGTCTCTACCATACCTCTTAATACAGAACGCGTTTCAAATATAATGCTAGGTTCCATCTGTTTCCATAAGGCAGTAAGACACAATTTAAAAATACAGTGATGTGTATTTAAGTACTCTTCATATTTTAATTATTTTGTGTTTGTGTTCTGTGGATTTTGCTGGAGCAAGGAGAAAGCCTTCTGTTTTAAAGAGTGAGAATAGTTTACAAAAAGTCACTACTGCACCAAACATACATTTTTGGAAGTTTTCAAGAATGATTCTTTTCAAATGCTCAGTGTGTGCCTTGGATGAAACATAACATAAGGAGGGAAATAGAAATGCTTGTGGAAGGTACTTTCTCAGGCATTAGTTGGTAGTTATAAATGCTCAATAATAATGTACGGAAGAAATATTTATTAACATCACCTCTGCATTTAATTTGAGGTAGGCTGAACGATCCATTCAAGGTAAAAGAAAAAAAAACCCAAAACCAAACAACACACCATTTCAGTTTTGTTTGCTAAAAAGTGATGACAACTAACAGTAACTTATGTAGTTATATATTCTAGAGTAGTATTTTGTAAAATATTTGGCTACAAACTTCTAAATAGATGTTAGTGTAACATGAGCTCTCATTTTCTGAACAAGTTATTATACAGCTCTTAGAAGCGTGTAATATCTGTTTTTCTGGAGGAAAAACTAACTTTATTAATGTTGTTCTGTTGTTCTGTGGAATTTCATTTTTCTGTGAAGCTTTCCAAACAATGCTGTAGCAATTTTGTAGTATCCTTACTGAGTAAATAATCTCCAGTTCTATCTTTCTGCAAGTGCTGATAGTTCAGTGTTTAGGAGTCTGCAGTAGAAGTGGGGACCACTTCCTTAAATTTATGCAAATGATAGAGGTTCCTTTTTTCCTGCACTTTTGAATTAGCAGAACAAGTTATTAAAATTATCAGGGAGGTACTTCTGCTTCAAAGTATTCTAACAGTGATACACTTTTTCTACAATGTGGAATAACCATCCACTTGGTGGTATTAATTTTCCTCCACAACAAATTTATTGTTTTATACAGTGCAGTTTGTCACCCTTTCCTTTGGATTTCCGAACAGATAAATGATATTTTGTACTGACCTCCATTCAGACAAAGCTGATCAAAATTGAAATTCAGTCAGTAAAATACTTGTAACGTTACACTGGAATGCCCATCTAAAATCAAGTTTCTATTAGAAACAGCGTCTCCTTCCAAGGTTGCAGTAGGTATTGAGTTGCTCTTGATGAGATGTCATCTTTATTTTCCAGATGTTTCTGTAAACTTTTACTTCCGTGACGTGGTAGCATATAGAAACTTCATTTTTATGACCCATTTTAATACTAAACTGGAACAATTTCAGAAAACCTCTTCATAATTTGCTGAAAAATATTGCTAAATTGCAAGATGACTCTGGAGCAGGGGTAATAAATGTGTCTCCTGTAGACCACGTCTGACCTCTTAAGAAAACCGATCCCCTGCCCTCACTCAGCAGCTCTTGGACACAGACGAGAAGGCTGTTTAGAGGGCAGCAGCCCCCTCTGCCATTATCTTTCCCCAGAGACCTTGTAAGCTTATCCCCTAAGTGATGTGTGTTTTCATACGTTGGCCTTGGAAGACAAGGCAGAGAGCTGCAGTGTACATTCATCAGGCATCTTCAGGAAAGATGTCGTGGCCACCACTGCAGACGTTCGCACGGATCTGTATCAGAAGACTGAAAGGCAAACAGAATAAAATCGCTCTGCATGGAGGCATTGCATCAAGAAATCATCTCCGTCAGCTCTCTGAAACAGCTTTTTACATACAACCAGTGTATAGCCAACCCAAAACCCCTAAATGGCATCCAGTCTCCTGACAGTTTTTTATTCTTAAGAGATGCCAAAGCAAGATTATTTTATGCTTTTAAAATGATTGTGTTAACAACTGGGGTTATTTGATATTTTAATTTTTTGATGCTGGCAGGAGACTGCAGGGATCAAAATACCAATTGATGTAGCAAAAACCTAGTCCTTTTGAAATGATTTTAGGTCTCTCTCAGCTGTCCAATATATGCAGATTTTTCTACCTTTCGTTTTTCTATCATACACTCAGGGGTCTTCAAAAAAACCCAATCCTGCCCTCAGCCACTCCCCAAACCACCCACCCACTGCGAAGCTTACCTTACGGAGCCCATTGCTTTATTGCTCTGCCCACATCAAATACTGGTTTTAGTGTGAACTTATATGAATTTTTACGTACTTTACAGCCAGAAAGGAATTTGACACTTTTAGTGAGAGCAGAATTGTGTGATGGGAAGATGAGCAATTTCTATTGACTGAAACAAAAAGTTTCTTTTTTGCAGGTGGCTGGATATTACTTTTAACAATTGTTGAATACTGTGAAATTAATGTTACGTTGTTAGATTACATCGCTTTATTAGTCTTGCAGTGCTTGTAAAAGAGGTTACATGCATTAATAATTAGTGTAATGAAAAACATTAGGTGTTTAGGAGGGGTGTTCAGTAAGAGGACAACATGTGGCACCTTGAATGGGAGAAGCTGGGTATGTGATAATGGTGTGAAAAGAGGTGGGACCTTGGGTCTGGTCTTTGAAGGACAGAAAGGCAAATTGAAAGGCAAACTGGTTTCCTTAAGCTAGCTTGAGGCTCTGCCTCTAAGTATTGCCTGGAGCCTTCGTTGACCACATCTAGTCTGTAATATCTATAATTAAATATAAATGCATTGAACTATCACTCTTATATGTACTTAAGCTAGTTTGGGTAAAAGAAAATCTTTACAAATCTCTTTTTAAAGATAGTATAATTCTAAATATTGATAATTCACATGTGGTTTAAGTAGATTCTTTCTGTTTAACATAGATCCTTTCCCAGAAATTTTTTTTGAAGCTGGTAGGATGTTTGAAGAACTGCTGAACATTTTGGTAATTGTGGGTTAACTACGGTCAGCAGTGCAGCCCAGGCAGCCGCTCGCTCACTCTTCTCTGGCAGGATGGGGGAGAGAATTGGAAGGGTACAAGTGTGAAAACTTGTGGGTTGAGTTAAAGACAGTTTATTAGCTAGAGCAAAATAAGGAATTCATTCAGTCATTCCCACCGGCAGGCAGGTGTTCAGCCATCTCCAGGGAAGCAGGGCTCCATCAGGCATAACAGTGACTTGGGAGGACAGATATCCTAACTCCGAATGTGTTCCCCCCCCCTTCCTCCTTCTTCCCCCAGCTTTTATTGCTGAGCACGACGTTGTATGGTCTGGGATACCCTTTGGTCAGTTAGGGTCAGCTGTCCTCACTGTGCCCCCTCCCACTCTCTTGTGCACCCCAGCCTACTTGCTGGCAGGGCAGCGTGAGAAACAGAAGAGACCTTGCCACTGTGTAAGCACTGCTCAGCGACAGCTAAAATATCCCTGTGTTATTAACACAGTTTTGGTCACAAATCCAAAACATAGCACCATACCAGCTACTATGCAGAAAATTCATACTCTCCCAGCCAAAACCAGTACAGTAATTTTTCTGCTATTCTTTTGAATATTATTTTTTGACATTAAAATGTATGTCGTAACACTGGTTGGGTCATATGGAAAATGGGTGGAATTATTTTCACTCCTTGACTAGCTTGCTATACATCTTAAGCCTCTAAGTTTTCTTTGTGAACGACACTGCTTTCTGATATAACCCTATTTGTTGAAAAGCTCTCGAAATAGTTTAAGAAAAATGAGCTCTTAAAATAATGTTTATCAAATGGTTATTGTTGCTGTTGTGTTGTTGTGTTTTACATGGAAGCTTTTCTCTTATGTTGTAAATTTTAGAGAAGGAAAGATTAATTATTTTTTGTATCACCTCCAGTAGATTGCCTTTGGATTTTTCCCAATTGTATTCCAATTATTTCAACTAATTACCTCATCCAAAGCTTTCAGAACTTTTCTGTTTAATTTGCAAGTTATCGTTGAATTTGAATAAACAGCAGTAGAAAGAAAGAAAGAAAAATGATTTTATGTTCTGATCAGCTTTAAAAGAAAGGGATGAATAATTGACCAAGAGTGACTTGGAGACCATTTTGTTCCATGTAAAATGTAATTCCATGTAAAATGTAATAAATAAATGTAGTAAAATTATGACGATAGTATTATTTGGATGCAAAAAAAATTAATGTTTTGTTTCCTGAATGCTTTTTTTTAGTGCGTGGACCAGTTGACAAGGATCCAAGCTGAATTACAAGAGACAGTAAAAGATTTAGCTAAAGGCAAAAAGAAATATTTTGAGACTGAACAGATGGCTCAAGCAGTGCGGGAGAAAGCTGATATTGAGGCCAAGTATGTTTTTATAATAGCATATGTATAAATAATTGCATGCTTGTAAAGCAGACTTGTACTTGTATTATTTTTTATATTTGATATTATGTTGGAAGAAAGATAATTGCTTTCAATGAGCTTGTACCAATTTTTTTTCTTTTTGCATATATACGTTTTTGTAACCATTTCAAGCATGCTACTACCCTGATAGTAAAGTATAACTTACTTGGGCTGGTTTCTTTAGGAAGGAGTTTAAACTAACTGCTTTAAATTGACATTTTCAGAGGACAGTACGTGAGCTGGCACTCTTTTTGATATTAAAGGCTGCTTACTTCCTTTACTCTCCACAGATCTCAAATTTGGTATCAGTCCATTTGGAGGGGGAGAGGGGATGGGACACTATTTTCCATTTTTGAAGATAAATTTCTGAAGCTTTAGGTTTTTATGCTCCTTGACATCCTAAAAAGGTTGATTTCCTTCCTTTCAGGAAAGAGTAACTCACATGTTTTCAGTTTGGAGTTTGGCCTGTCTTGTGGGAGTTTGCCTGACCCTTTTTTGCGAATTTATTTATTTTTTTTATTTTTAGAAATTACTCAGAATCGTTCTCAGGGAATGAAAAGAAATTATGGTTTCATTAGAGAATTTTTCTCTCTTTCACTTTATGGGGGCTGGATGACGAAAAGAAGAACTTTAACAAGATTACCTATAATACCTGAAGAAAGTAAAAAAAAACAAAGAAACAAACAAAACAATCAAAACCTTGAGCTTGAGAATTTGGGGACAGATTAATGCTGCAGTATTGGGCAGATTAAAATAGCTATTTACTTGATTTTGCTTTCTTACTTTTTAAACCACCGTGTTTCAAATAGCTGAGTAGTTCTCTAATTCTTTTTCATGAATCCAAATGTGAAAATCAAACCAGTTATGCTTTTAAAAATATGTGTGTGTATGTGGGTACTCTTCTAGCTTCCTGGAATATAATTACTAATGGTTTTGCATTAATATCCCTTCAGATGACCAGTAGTTCAAATTTATAGCACTTTGTGTCTGGAGAGTTAACTTAAAATCCATCAAACACCAAAATGACTTGAGTTGCAGCCGCCACCCAATTCCTCTTTCACAATGTATTTAAATTTTGTTCCAAAATCAGGGTAAGCTGTGCAAAAGATCTCAGAACATACAATGAAGATACTATTGATTTAGCAGAGGATAATTTGTAATATTTTCCTCTATCCTTAAGCTTTACTTAAAACTATACAAATAAAAATTTAGGCATAAACAGTTATTTAAATTAAAATTTTGCAGAAGTGAAGTGCAGTGGACTGTTTATCCTGTACTTTTATAGAAATGGTGTAAGACAGTAATATCTTCTGTTAATTTCTGTTTCAGGTCCAAACTTAGTCTTTTTCAGTCAAGAATAAGCTTGCAGAAGGCAAGTGTAAAGGTGAGTATAAGAAGAACTTAAATTTTGGTGCTAATTTCATGAGGCATATGACCAAAGTTGTCTGGAATCTAGAGATGACTGACATTTTGGAAGGTATATTGTTAGAACCAGTGATGAGATAAGAGCACTCTCTCGGCAGTCAGTGTGCAGAGTTACATATGACCAAGTTTACAAGGAAATTTTTTCTAATGAGAGTTATAACTGTTCTTTGAAGACCGCATGTGAAATTACAACTGCATGAGAGAAAAATACATTAGAAATCACCTTACTGTTAACAAAACTGTTAAGCTATTAATCCCTTAAAGTTTTGACTATATTAATACATACATATGCATATTAATTTACTATTTATACATATTTGGTCATTTAACTTCTCATTAGTACCTATCTTTTAACTTCCATTTCTTGTTGTAGTTAAAAGCACGACGATCCGAGTGTAATTCCAAGGCTATCCATGCAAGGAATGATTATCTTCTCACTTTAGCAGCTGCTAATGCACACCAAGATCGCTATTATCAAACAGACTTAGTAAACATTATGAAGGTAAGGAAGCTAATTTATTTATGGGAGTTGGGAAGTATGAAAATCTGGAAAGCAAAATGAGTGAAGTACAAAATCTCGGGTTGCTTTGCAACAGCAATGTTGACTTTTCCAACATGCTGTAATAGATGAGAGCGCAGCGTAGTAATAATAGATTCTGCAATAGTGTGCGGGATACTTGGTACCAATTATCAAGCCCCAAAACTAAGCAGTCACCTTTACTTTTTAATTCACTTTTTTTCTGAAAAACTCACTTGCATAAAGGAATCAAGTTTGTAAAACTTAGACCTGTATTTTCCTATTGTAGTTGACCTTAAGTAAGCTGGAAATTTTTTAGTTCTTCAGCAGCATATCCCATAATCCTTTTTTTGTATCCAGTTATCTGATCAGAACAATTGTTCGTGGTATGATTAATGAAAATATAATCACTAAATATCTTGGTTTCAAACTATGAATTTTAGAGAACAGCAAATCAGCGTTGCTGTTCTCACACGTGGCAGCTTGCCAAGTCAAGCTAGGAGTAGATACTTGAACTCATAGGAAATGATATACTTAAAAAGTTCAAATATGATTGCTCACAGTTTTGGGGGTTTTTTAATATCATCCGAGAATTACTTAAATGTACGCTATTCCTGTGTCTTAGAATTAGGTAGTTACAGATAAATTGTAAAATCTGTAAAATCAGCTATTTAAAGCTAATTCATACTTTATGTAGTTGCATTTCATATATTGACATTTTCAAAGTTTATTTAAATTTGCTATCTACAAACTATGTCCAGGTGATGCAATCAGGCATGGCAACTTAGAAGTCTGTAATTTGCATTTAAAATTGCTTTATTGAAGAACTATCACTGTATTATAACAAATCACTGTATTATCAGCATGCTTTTGCATACTGGGGGAAAAAAACATTGATATGAAAAGCAGGTAACCTAAGTAGAAAATGAGAGCACAGAAGGAGGCCTCCAAGGGATTCTTCTATGTAATTCCATTATATCTTGACTAAGTTAACCACTCCTCCAGCAGTATATGCGTGCCTTTTAGAGTATGTCACAGCCTGTGTTATAAATTCATCGCTATGCCTAATATCTGACTTCCTGGAAGGCTAAATCAGATCTGGGCATCTCAGAGGCCATGCAGGGCTGATCGTACTTGAGGCAGCAACCCTGTCTTTGCTCTGTATGTACGTGTGTGTGTGGTTGTGCTTTTCTATTAGTAAAACATGAATATTTGTGCTGACTAAATGTTTAGTACATGGTAATGGTTATAAAGTAAGTATTTCTTTATAATACTGGAGATAAAATTATTAGTTGATGCTTACATAAGATAATTCCATCCTTACATGCATGGTTGGCTGTCATCAGTTAACACTCGGAAGTAACGCCAGAAGTGAATTTAATATGTTCACGACAAACCAACCAAAAAGGACATTTGAAATAATAAAAAAAAACAGCAGATAGCCCAGGTAAAATTATGACTGGCTCTGGTGGGTTATGGCTGCTCTTGTCTCAGGGCGTTGTAACATAATCCCTGCAAAGGGATTCTTGTTTCCTCTGTATGTCTGGCTACATTTTGCGTGTATGACAAACTAAGCTCATAGTGAGCTAGGCAGGACCTTCATCTCTTTGAGTTCCATAAACGTTTATGTCTTTTGGATGGTGTGGGCTTTCTGTACTGTGACGTTAGAAACCTGCAGATACCCCAGGAATGTGGGGTTTTTATAAGTTGCCATAAAAAAATCAAACTAAAAGCCGTTGAATCATTTGAAAGACTGAAAAATACAACACTAGAAACCCAAGTCCTGCTGGTGCCGTTCCTGTGCACGTGTGCCATTGTCCATAGATGTTCTATGTGCACGGGCTCCACTTGCTAAAGTTGCTGCTGATCTATGGTGGTTTCTTTACCCAGTTATTGGGCTCCCTATTATCCGGTCCTTTCTTTTGCAGAGCTCGTTTTGAAGCTTTTTTCAAGGTGAGCCTTTTTTTTGATATGGAAACCTCTCTGTGCAACCTATTCTTCTATATAAATAATTGTGGTTTACTGAAAATGTAAGTTGCAAGGACTTTCATTGAGCCAAATTACTTTGGAAGCAAAGGACAACATTCAGAGGTTTTTTTCGGCATCTTTCTCAGATATTTATAGCAGTTGAATCTCCTCGTCTAGTAAACAACTGTGTTCTTAATGAAGAACTGTAAATTTAGGTTTTTTGCACTGTTGTTCATGAGCAAAAAATACGTGGGAGCACACCCACATGTCCTTGCAACAGGGTCATTCTTTGGAGGAAGGGAGAGAATAAGTCAAAGGCAAAGTCTCAAACTGAAATGGCTACTGAATGCATTTTAGAAGACAGGGGCAAAATCCTCAGGAAAATCAAATGTAATGTATCACTCTGCTCCAACTGCATTCATCCAAGAGCTCTAATGTAAATTCAGATGTGAAACTGCTTAAATATGAACAACAGTAGTGCTAAAACCTGCCTCAGTGCCAACAGAAAGCAACAAGTGTGTCCCAGCCTTTGAAAAGGGCTCCAGGAGGGGCCCTGTGAATTATAGATGAAGAAATCCGACTTCCCTACCAGGCAGGCTAATAAAACAAGTGCAGTGATGAATGGAGTCAGTTCACACGCAGATAGATATGATACGGTGGGAACAATCAACATGCTTTTTTGAAGAGGGAAAGCATCCTTCAAAAAGAGATCTTGGAGTCAGTAAGCCTGGGGATAAGGGTGATTCATCTGATTTAATGTCTCGAATTTGCCGGGAGCTCTCAACAAACTTCCCACTCAGTCTCTGCTTACGTAAAAGAATAACGTTGTTACAGGTAGGGCAGTGAGGGTTTTCTCATAGATTAATAACTGATGAAGAGATACAGAAGATGTGGGATTAAAGTAAATACTTGAGGATTATAAGGGAAGGAGATTTGCTAGCAAGGTCCTGGTTTCCCTCTTACCTATCTCCTCCTCCTGAAATGTGTGTGGGAACCATGCTGTTTAACGTACTGACAAAGTGATTATTTTATTTAGCGTAATGATTTAACATAAACAATATGGAGAAGGAACTGAAGAGAGTGGTGGTGATTTGAAGGTGAAGAATCATTCAGTATAAGCAAATGTAAAGCTTATGACCAAGAGAAGGAGTAAGATCTTGACAATTTTGGTTGACCAGGCAAGAAAATAGCACATGAAATTAATGTTAAAAAGAGAAAAGCAGTCAGCTGGGGAGAAAATTGCTGCCTACAGAATAAAGAATTGTGAATAGCCATCACCATTTATGAAAGAGATACTAGAACTGGAAAATGGATTGAAGGATAAAGAAATGGAGACATTGTCTATTAAATGTTTCTAATCTTTCCTCTAGGTAACATCACTAGGAAGGGACGTATTTTGAAAGGGTGTCAAAACCCTTTCTAGGCAGCACGGTTCTTTTTTAGGTAGGTTGAGTGGCTGTGTGACCCCATATATGTTACATGCTATAATACAGTTGTAGTGTCCAAACTAAACATGTTCATTTATATGTTGAGCTTAACACTCTAAAAATGCATCTTAATATTAGAAAGTCCTTAGGTATTCCTGTTGTGGTGGCCACCTTGCTATCTATAAGTATTTCTCCATTTAGCTGCCGTTGAGCTGATACACCTTCTTCTGTTTGGACTCTGCAGGGCTGTCCACCTTTCTAAATCACATCAAGTTTCTCCTTAAACTCTTCAGCTTTTATCTGTCTAGCAGCACCTTTGAAGTTACTGCCTTTTCGCAGATACTCAGCTTCTTTTCTTGGTTCTCTCTTGACCAAGACTTTCAAAGACAGAACTAAGCATTCCTGAAATGCATACTTCTCGTACCAGCTGCCCTATTTGAAAGTAAATGGAAAGACTGACTTCTGTAGGGAACAAGTTGGCATTGTTGAGTGGAATCAGTAGCAGCTCAAAGATCATAGGGCTTATTCAGTTATTTAGTGTCTACTCTTTCAGGATGAGTTCTGCAAATTGGTGATTATCTCCACTCTGTAGACCAGGTGAGATTCCTGTAACCCACACCATTTGTACGGTGAGATATGACTGTAGTACCAGTTTCATTAGGTTTTTTTGAAATCAGGTTTATAACTTCACCTTTTCATCGGGGCAGCTATTTTTGTGTGTGGCAGATATGTACATTTTAAATTATTTGCAGGCTGGTTTTTGAGTTATTCAGTAACCTGTAGATAAATCCTTTATCTAAATAAGACTTCAGAATGTTACTTGTTTAATACAGTAACCTTCAGATTTGAAAAACAAACTACCCCACCTCCCCTGCCTTCAAAATCTCCCTACTCCTCAGCTGAAGATCAGTTTTACAACAGAGCCATTAGAAATCATGTTGAAAGTTAGGGGGGGGAAGTAATTTTGTTCTGTTTTTAGAGACAGGTCTTATATATCCTTTGTCTAGAACAGTTATTTTAAATGGCATTTAGGTATAAAATGATGGCTGCTTGGTAGTGCTCCTTTGGAGTGCATCAGTATGGATTTCACTAAAGAGTCAAAGCTTTCCGTGTTCTTCTAGTTACGTTACCCAAAGATGGTAAAAACTTTAGAAATGGAAAAAGTTGTGAAGACATTTCAGCTGATACTTGGCTATATTACTGTGTAAGAAAGTAAAGCTTGTGCTTATTTACAGATATTTCAGAGACTGTTTCTGTTTGCGTCCGTCACAAACAATTTCTTTGTAGGTTTTAGTTTTAGTTGAGTTATTGTTTCCAGAATGAGAATTGTACTGTGTGGGTTTTGTTGGTGAGAGAATCGTCAGCCTCTGGCTTGTTTGAAGCTGGGGTTGGCTTGGCTGGAACGCAGCCAGTGTCTGGCCATGAAACGCTGCCTGCTGCTGGCTTTGGGTTTGAGTTGTAGTGTAGCACTCTGAAACCATCACTTTGGACCATCTGCGTGTGCAGACAGTGCTCGCTTTCCTAGAAAACTTGAAACTTTACTAACTTGGACATCAACTTGTATACATTGATAAATAGTGAATTAAAATAAATAAGCTGATTCGGCTGTCTGTTTCTGTCTGTTTTCTTCTTGTATTAAATTACCTTTGGTTTTAATTTGCTAAAACCTACGTCTTTTTTAATGACATTCGATCCAAAAGTGGCAATTTCTGTGACTTTTCTTAAAGGCTTTTGTGCACGTTTAACCAAGTTGTAATTCTATAATTATGCCTTCAGTTTTATAGTACCCAGCTGTCAAGAACTCTTTGCTACACATGTCCCTTGACTCCTACTTAGTGAAGAGGGCAAAACACTGAAGTTTATTATAGGATGCGTACATCAAAGGTTGGTCGTTGCATCCTGTACAAGTTGAACTGAACGCAGATGGGTAACGTTAATGCATACCTTGGCTTGCCAACAGTCTAGACAATAGCATGTTCACCAGTGGTTTTATAAGCAATAAATTCCAATAAAAGTTCATACCATTGTTAAGAGAAAGGAGGGGCAGTGATATTTTTGCAGTAACAGTGTTGGTTTATGCTGGCACAAGGTATTTGCGAAACTATTGTGGGAAAGCGTAACGTGTGTTGGGCTGGAGACACCTTGGGCTACTCTGTGTTCAGAGGAAGCCAGCATTGGTTTTGTTCCTTGTACCTGACTCAGAAATACTGCTGTTGTACTGTCCTGTGACAAATGAATCACATATATACGTCGTGGCCTTACTTATTTTTCTGTACCAGGCAACAAATCAACGTTTTCATTAGCAAGATTCCTGGTCACATACAGCTTCTGATAATTTTTGGTACTTTAGAATATGTTATTTTAGTTTGAAACATTTTTATGCAAAGAAGAAAAAATGGTTCACTCCGCTGTGTTTGTAACTGTGAAAGCCATCACAAACAAAACAGAGATGCTCAGAAAGAAAATACGAAATGCTTCCAGCATTTTTAAAAGAATTGAGAATTACTTTTACAGTGCCATCCTAGTTTATCGGTTACATCAGTAAATGAGAAGCAAAACCATTCTAGATCTTTCTTTAGAAAAAATATGAATCCTATTGCCTTCTCCTGTACCTGTCCTTTTTGTCCAGAATTTACATCTGGATGTAAAAAAGTTGTGACATAGACCTGAGCTCTGCATTTCAATCTCTGTAGTCAAATTTAAATTTAAAAAAAAAAGCATAGACTAAAACATTGTAATGTTTTATTCTTTGACAGTTTCCTGACAAGCTGCTTAGGAACAGTTGCCATCACCTGATTGCTAAGATACAGTCTGCAAACCTTTTAAGCATAAGTTGCCTGCCTGGTGCTCAGGCTTCTGCGGAAGTTTAAACTGAGGTCGGAAGGAAGTATAAGACGATGGTTGAAGTAAATTCAGGGCTGGTTTGATACCTGTCTTTTTAGAAACTTTATTGTTACTGCATTTCATTTTTTACTGCTCTGCTCGTAACTCCTCTGTAAGTTCCTCTCATGAACCACCTCAGAAAATGACTTTATAAAGCAACTTATAATGAGGAGATGTTGATCTAAAAAAAAGGAGGCGTCATGAACATTTAAAAAAAATTCTTGTATTATTTTTAGTAGAAAGAGAGAACTAAAACTTAAATTGATTTCAAAGTCTAGGCTTTTATAGATGACAACTCAGCAGTTTATTCCATTGCAGCCTGTGGCAGGTGGGTGCACACGTGTGCATGCGAGTCATGGGGCTCAGGACTGTCTCGTTTGAGTTTCACACGAACCAAGGTCTTTGACACAACGTAAAATATTTTAATAATGTATTTTATTTTGTTTCTCTGGTATGTTTTCAAAATCTGTTGCTCTCAAGGGTTTCCTTGTTAATGCTTGTATTTCAAAGTTGAAACCTTTAAAGAAAATCTGCCTTAAGATTTCAAAGGTATTTTATAGAGCTAGGTCATCAGCGGAGCTTCATGGTTGATGCCAAACATACAGTCACCTTTGTAGCTAAACACTCTAAGGATCCTCAATGGTATCTTAGGGTGTAATTTAAAAAAAAAAAAAAAAAAGAAAGAAACCCCACCAAACAATTGGCAATCGAATGTGATCTTAATATTGAGGAACTGTTTACAGATAGTGATGCATTTTTTATGAACAATGAAAAACTCTCAATAAGGTAGCAAGCAGTAGCAGCAGGCATTTCTGAATAAAGCTTTCTGCTTTTTAAAAAAATTTATTTCATATCATACCTTGTGTGGTCTTTGGTGTTTGAGGACTGTTGGAGGAATAGTGTCAAAAGCTAGTGCGCTTTGTTTTTTTTTTTTTTTGTCCTTGTGGTTTCAGTAAGGTTTTTTATATTGTTGTAAGTATCAGTCATCTTTTCTGGTTTTTTTCTGTACTTTCCAGTTTGCTTGACATGAGGAAGTGCAGTTGTATAATTTGGCTCTTGCTCTTGATCAGAGTTCTTGTGGTGATTTGGCAGGTTTAAATAGAAACTTCATGTTACGTAATTTCCCTGGAACAGATCTTTACTTATGCATGGGTGATGATACAGAGACATGTTACAGCATTGCTTTTTTAATTCGAGACATCAGGTTTTTAAATTACAGGTTATGTGTACTGTTTTCACATCCTTGCCTGTTTTTAAGCACTGTCTTAAAGGGTTCTGATAGAGGAAGAGATCTGTCTGGCTTCTGAGGAATGAGCTGGCAGTCATGAGGATTAACATGAGTAGTGGTTGAGCCATTGCAAGGGAACACCAAGAGTGAGTATATAGTACCTGGGGCACATGACGAAGAAGGAGACGCTGGGAAAACTGAGTTTGCTCAGCCTAAGAAAAGAAAGGGATCTATTAACAGTCTTAATGATCTACAACTACCTAGTGGGGAACGTATAGAGAAGACTGAACCAGGCTTATTTTTTTGAAGGTGATGGCATGATGGGAGGTGGACAAATTGAAACCAGGAAATTCTGATTAAATATAAGGAAAAGTTTTACCATGAAGGTGGTCAGACAGCAGCAGGGGCTCGGGGAGGGTAGGAATGTCATGCCTTGGAGACATTCAGAACTTGACTGGACACAGCCTTGAGCAACCTGATCTATTTGGCCCTGCTCTGAGCAGAGGTTGGACCGATATCTCCCTTTCAACCTAAATTATTCTATGATTTCGTGAAATAACATTTTCTGTTAGGAAGATTCTGCTTGGGAACTCCTAACTTCTAGTTTCTGGGCGGGGGGAGGGGTTCTGCCATTAACTGGAGTAACTGCATGAGCCAGCAGTGCTAGAATATTCATGTTTTGATGAACCCTGTTTTTTCCTTATTAGCATTATTGGGAGTTTTTGTGAAGCCAAGTTGACATCTGTGTTTTCAGCATAGTCATCCACCACTTTTATGGAGCACTTTTAATGATCATTTAAGACAAATGTAAATACAGACTCCAAACATTACTTGCACAAATGAGATTCAGCTGAAGCTGAACCAATACTATCACTGTAAGACATCATTTTACGTACACGTTATTGTTTTATGCTTTTTAGAATGATTTAGAAGCACCCAGGGAATTACTTTTCTAAAATGGAGATTCTGTCCTAAATGAAAAAATAGCATTAAGATAAAATAATTTCGAAGTCACGAGAGGTTTCCATTTTCTTCTATAAATCTCTGTTATTAATTCAGTACTAGCTATTCTTTTAAGATCCTGTAATACTCCCTTTAAAATGTAGAGGGAATTTATGTAAGTGAAAGAACTATTGTTTCACTTCCCGTTCTTGTGAGCTGCAAGCCACAAATATTTTCTAATTACAATTAAGCCAGCCATAGATTGCGTTATCTACAGTATCAGATGGGCACAGTAACTTTCCTTTACAGACAGTCGATGAATGTGCCTTGCTTTCTCACTATGAATGGAGGATGAGTGAAGGGAGGCAGTTGCCCAACACATGATATGCGTGTTCCAGAAGATGCTCATTGTAGGCTTCACAATAGGGGATACCACGCTATTTTCCCTTCCAGGGACATCAGTCTGTGTGCATACGTGCACATAAAACCTTAGGGAAATTGATTCCTTATTAGAGGCCCTGTTTGTAGTGTGATTATGCATCCATGTAAATTGTTGAATAATTAATACAAAATTGTGCTCTCTTGTATAGGCTTTCTCTTAAATGCTCATATATCACACTTCCCAGTTGATACCTAAGTGCTGCTTTGGAGAACTTTAGCTCCTTCACTTTTGAGCATTTATATTCCGGCTGACTGTGAGTAAACATTTACAGGGAAGTGAAAAGAGGCTTCCCACCATTTCTGGTGGCAATTTTGGCAAAATAACAAGCAAGGGAAGTTTAGATGGCCTTAACAGTAAGTGGTGCTGCCACCACTAGCTATGGTAGCATCTAATATTTTCAATTTCAGATCCACTGCTGAAAGATCATGTTAGTCATCACACAGGCTTTACAAGTGAACTCGAGACGAAAGAGTGGGTCTGAATCACAACTATTTCTGTTGTACATATGAAAAACTGAGCGATGGTCACATTTGCCTTATAACAGTCAGCTCTGTCTCACCTCGTGTTTTAACCACAAGTCAATTCCTTGTTTAAGCATTTGGTCCAAAAAGGCTGTTTGTTGCCAGGGGGCTAAGTGTTTATTCCTTCATGGGTGGCGAGTGTATAGTGTAAAGACAGAGCATAGCAAAGCCTAATACATAAATCAGGGCAACTTAATTATCTTAATAATCATTTTTCATGGGATAATAAAACTATTTCTTGATAATGTGTCTGACTTGTCAGCGAGTTTTTCTTTGGCATTTTGACAGAAATAACTTTAGAAGAGGGTTGATTGTGAAAAATGTAGTGTGATTTTACAGATGCTCGTGAAAGGTATTTCCTGTATAGGACTTATGCAGAAGAAGTCATGGATGTATTTATATGTGAAAGTTAACAGGAGGCTGGTACCGTTGGTGCAGTGAGTGGGAGTGACTTGGGAAGGAATAAAGAGAAATAATCGGTGATGAAGGTTGAAAGCAATGTGGTAGAACAAGGAAAATAACTGGAAAACCAAAAAAATTCAAAATGACTGCTAGGAAGAGGGCACAAGGAAAGCACTGTAAGGGTTAAGGCCAGAAAGGGGGTACTTAACAGGAATCCGGGCAGTCTTGTGAGAAATCTGGTTTAAGGAGTTAACAGAAAACTTCTTTTTTTCCCTGGCTTTTAAAGATTTTATGTAGAAACCATTTAGGATTTGGATTGGGCTTCAAGATTTTTCTGTCAAATGTCATAAAACTACCCGTTTTTAACAGGAAATGAAACTTTGCCATCTTGTTTCAAAGCTGCACTGTAATACAATAACAACGGTTCCCGAAATACTTTGCCCTGCCAGAAAGCAGCCTGCATGCCTTCGAGTCACTCTGTAGCTAGCAGGAGAAATAACCAAACTCAGGAAGCACCTGGTGTGCTCCGGTTTGGAGGCAGGTGGGGCTATGTCGAAAAGTTTTAACTAGAAACATGCGACATTCCTTTTTTAGAAGTCATGGAGTCAGACATCCCGAACAGATCATTTGCAGGGTTTTGTTTGGTTGGGGTTTTTGTTTTTAGCAACTCTGGATTCACTTGAGGAATTGAAGACGCAAGGGAAGAAATACTTTTTTTTTTTTTTTATGAAGCATTTTTATCTGCTATCACTTATAACCACGCAGTGTTTCAGTGAGTTACTTGAAATTTACACATACTTACATGGAAACTATGTGAAAACCTCATGTCCTGTTTTTAAAATTGAATGTGTGTGAACAGGTTTTGTCCTGTTAAGTGAGATACTAACTATAAACATTATTGCAACAGTGAGCTAATAATGTGCATGATTTGAATGGCAGTCTGTAGGACTTAAGTCTATATGAGAAATGAACTGTCCTGTGCCCCCAGAGCGGTTATTTAGGACTGAAATGAGAATGGAGTTGGTACTGAAAATGTTCAGATGCTCCGTTGGATGATTCGAAGTGAAATCCAAAGGTTTCTGTGGATAACTGCTGCTTCATCAAAAATGAAAGATCTAGTTGTCTAGCTGTCTTGCTAGTTATTTCATTTTTGATGAAACTTAGCTAATATAGGTTGCAAATTGAAGGTGGTTATCTGGATGCATTGGAGCTAGTTGCAAAGATGAGCTGTTTTTAATCCTCTACCAAAGCCTCTAGGAATGGTAGAAAATTTTATAAAAGTGTTTGAAACACAGTCTCGCTATAGATTTTGTTGTCTTCAAGGAACATGGAAAGCGGTTTAGGAATAGGCAAAACATGTTATAATCACCATCTTTTGATGGAGCCTGTGAGGGCTGATGTAGTGTCTTGTATGTCAACGGCAGGAGAAAACATTTCTGAGAGGCTTAACTTATGAAAGAGGTAGAGGAGTTATAAGGAGATAAGACCCAAAATAGCACAAGCCCAATAAGTGTAAGATGGAAAATGTCGCACTGAATTTGAAGCGTAATTAAATCCTTTAAAAAAAGTTATTGGAAAAATGGCTTCTAATCTATTATTTTTTTGCATCTTGGTGTCTCCCTGGAGGGAGGCAAACCTGGTAAGAGTTTTTACAGAGTTAAGAAGGTTTACATAGGGTATGGCTGCCAAATTGTGAGATGCTTTTTGTTCTTACACCTTCAAAAGCTTTGCTTCTCTGTTTCAACATAAGTCCGTTTGGTGACAGTGGAGGTGTGTTTTACTAGTATGGGTGGATGGAGGTAAGGACCTGGTCATCAGTTATCATAGCCTGCGTAGACAATGGCTGTTTGAGCTGTATTTTTTGGCACAGTCTCTAGAAAACTCTCTTGCCTTGGGATCCCTTCCTGCAGCTGAATTCTGGGCTTTTGCTTGTGGACCTTTACGGGTGCTGTGGCTTGCAGCACACGCTCAAAAGGCAACACAACATTGGGTTTCAGTTCCTTTTGAGAGGTCAGTAAATAGCTCAGGGCTCCATCAGCAATGAATGGGGTGTTCAACTGGTATTAGAAGAGAGAATGTTCCTTCACTGTGAGCTGCTCTGAAAGGACATGAACAGAGCTGATCCATGCACCATTGGAATTAGGCCACAGAAGAGCATTAGGAGGCAAGAAGTTCCTATTTAGCATTTACAAATTGCTAGGGAGATAATTGATTGGAAAGCTGGCTGAAAAGCTTGGTCAAGGGAGGAGGAGGAGGGAATCCTGCAGTATGATTTGTCCATCTACCTGCTAGTTTTCATACAGAAAAAAAAAAAAATTCCCGTCTGTTCAAGTTGTCCTCTCTGCTAAAAAGGCTTTATAGCTAGGATAAACCCCCTTGTCGTGAAAGGGAAGCAAATATTCCCTACCAGTAGATTCATTATATCTGTAATGCCATACAACTGACTAGCTGGAACAGTGTAGTCCAGCCGACCAAGGATATTATTATGTAATGTTTTACAAATTACTGAAGCACTAAGGTAACTGCTCGTAGGATTTGAATGCTAATTAAAAGTCCCTCTGGTATACCCAGTGTTGCTCATCATTAATGGGAAGAACCTGTTCAGTGCAGCTGAACCCTGTCTGCTGTGTGTGCACCCGCTTCCTCCTTGGCAGCAGCATTGTCCAGAAGCATTGAGGAGCACCCTTCCATTAGTACCTTTTAAAAACCTTAACAGATTTCAAAAACTTCAGGAAAGGTTAAATGCTTAGGTTCAAGGGCTATAATCTCGCATAACTCAAAGTTATGGGAGCTGAAAATGATCTACAGATCCTGGAAGAAAATTTGTTGAAAGAATCATGACAATATCCTGATTTTTGGGTGCCTAAATTTATTTGGAGAAGCTACTTTTGACTGAAGTATAAAACAATGTATGTGGAGGTGGGCAGAAATCAGTTGCTAGTTCCAGCTAAAGAATATTAGAAAAAAAAATTTTTAAACTGCTCTTATTAATCAGATTGTTCAGTGTTTTGTCCTAGCCCTTAGATATAATGATTTCATTTAATAGATGATAATTCAATTTAATAAAAAAATTAAAAATGGTGTGGAGTCCTAGGAAAAAGATGGATAAAAAGAAGCGGGCAAATCTGAGACGCATCTTTTTTCTAAGTAAAATATCTTCACAAATATTTGTGACTATTACATGAATACCCAAATAATTTAACAAGTCATAATAGTTGACCCACTTCTGTCATACCTTGCTCTTCTCAATGGGCATTGATTGTGTTGGATTATTATAGTCTGTTTTTATGGTATGCATATGTGATTTCAAGTACGAATGTCTGTATTTAAGTTCTACGTATCAACATTAACGTGAAGGTTTACCACAGACCCTGCTATCTAGCTGGGTCTAGAAGCCCCATTTCAAATTTAAAAGGGGATGTCAGAAACAGTGTTCATCGAATTAACTTTGGTGATTGTTTCAATTTATTTAATAGCAAAGACTAGGTATTAAAGATAGCCTTGTATCAAAGAAATCCCGAGCCTACCAGATTCTTGGGACATCTCTTCCTATGTGATTTAAACATTGCTTGTGCTATTCTGACTATGTATTGTCGTTACGACATCTGAGCAGTATTATTGTGAAATTAAGTAGTTTTTGAAGAGGTTCGAGCATTAATCATAGAGTGTGCAGCACTGTTGAAATAAGTTTGAAAAGAAGCTTACTTTAATGCAACTATGTTCATCAAATGATGTTATGAGAGTAAAATATATTTAGGTGTTTTCAATCAGGCCATGCTTAAAAAGTGATTTAATTAAAAGATAGTTTAACACCACCAGATCCCATTTTGTTCACTTTTCTGTTCATTTTTGTTACCCATCACTGTCGTGTATCAAATAGTAGAAGCTTATAAAATACTGTCAGCTTCTGGAGAAAGTGGTACAACCAATGAACCCATCAATACTTGTTTAGGAATACTGCTTGTAACAGGGTTTTTTGTGCCAGGCTTTATGTTGGGAGTGGGGGCAATCTGTTTGAAGCGGAGAAACCTTTCACAATATTTTTAATTACAGACTTCAGACTAAAATTATATTTCTCCTCACCCACTGGTGCTTATAAGGAGTGCACGCATAAATTGTTAGCATGATTCCCCTGGGAATAAATGAGAATGGACTACTAAAAGTAATAAAGCATAATTGGCACGTGGAATTCCCAAGCGATATTTGGGAAACAGATTAATCTTCTATGCTGCAATGCAGCTGCTATACCTTTGGCATACCCCTATGATGTTTTTTCCTTTATTGTTCGAGATAATTTCTTTCATTGTTCTATGATTCTATAATTATTACAATAATCACAGTCCCGTGACTCTGAGCCATTTTCCTTTTAAGAACATGTTTCTCATTTGTGTAGATTACAAAAATTCCTAAAAATAGTTTCACTTGCTTTGGTCCTTAAATTTTAGTATGACTGGTAAGGACTAGTTAGTAATCCTTTAGTAGAGTGCCTTTTCAGGGCTGTGGGGTTTGCTATATGAAGTATGCTCTGCCTTTTTCATACTGTTCAGTTAATTGACATTTTAATATAAAATTTAAAACATGCATTTTAATTTGAGTTGGAAAATGTCTTCATTATCCTGAAAAGACCCTTTGTGTTGGGGATTAGACAGTGCAATGTTACATGGACCACATCAACTGCCGGTTATGTCTGTTTGGCGTGATAAGAATCTGAAATGCTCAGTAATAGATTAAATTTATTGAAGTTTCTTATATTGCAATATTGCTATCCCTAAACTTACTCTGTAATCATCTTTTGAAAAGCCTGTTCACTGAATAGTTTGCTGGAAGTGACAGGTAACTTTAAACCCGTGTACAGAAAGAAAACCCATATGGAAGTGATAAATCCAAATAGCAATTGGGAACAACAGCCTGTGTTGGAGCAGAAAAGGTTTTGTTCAACAGATTTATTTGAAGAAGTAAATGAAAAGCGCACTGGACAAAAAAATTAACTGCTGTTAAAATGATAATATAGAGATTGAATCAACTGAACAAAAACTAAAACCAGCAATGGCAAAATAGATGTTTAAAAAAATGGAAAATGCAAAAGAGTAAAGAAAAGCTCATGAGGAATGCATATGATGAGTATCTGATTATTTTTTCTTTTACACTTTTTTTATGCATTTTATCTGCCAAGGGAGTATTTTTAACTGTTAAGAAACATGGGATTTGGTATGAAAGGCATTTTCACATGCATATTTGTGTCAATTTAAGGTTTCTGTTCCTTAGTCTATACTCTTGTAGAACATAAAATATTTTGAAACTTATCCAGAAGAGCTGGTGTGTCTGAGTCAAGGATGTTTCATCTATAGTATGAAGGCTTATATGGAGACTTGCTGGTAAATCCACACCTTTGACACAGTGGAAGTCTGTAATAAGGGGAAATTTCAAGAGCTTTCTTGGAGATGGGTCTGTGTTTGTGTGTGATTAAATCCTGTAGGAGCTAAGAATTGTCATGGTTCTAGCCTATTCTCGAGCAAAGTACATTTCTTTAGCCTACCTTCCAAATTATGTAAAAGTATATATGTATTTTTTAAACTGCAAAACAAAATAATTCATTGTTGGGTATGTTTTCCTACTGAAGAAAAAATAAGAAAGCCAGCTGCAATTGTTAGACATGGCACATACTCCACTGCTGTTCAGCAGTCGTTATGATGATGTGGTCAGCATAATAACCCTTGAATAGCAGAAATCAGTAGCAAAATGCTGAATGATTTTGAGACAAGGGGAGTCAAATGAATCTCAGTAGACATAATAAAGGGGGATGAAAGATGGTGTTTAGCGCTTACATTGTTGAAGTTAGCTGACGTAGAGACAGTCCTTGATAAGAAGAGCTGGTCCTAAGAACCTCACTGATTGTGGAGTCTGTTTTCCGCACGTCAATTTCAATATACATTTTTCCGCGTGAAGGAAGCCAAATATTATTGGCAGGAACAGTATAGAGTATTCTTCAGATATGAAGGTAACGTGACGGTGACAGTCTGCCATAAAGTGTTCTTCTGAGTGTTGGATTCGAGCCAGAATTTTTTTTTTCCAAGAATGAGGAAGTACAAAAGCAAAGATGATTGCACCAGTGCAATTTATGGAAAATTAATCATGTCAGAAGAAGGATCCCTTGGGATTTATTCCAGTGCTATGAAAGAAAAAGCAAAATAGGGCCAAGAAGTCTTTGGAGATGATACTTAAAAACTTCTGGGAAAAATAGGTGTATTTCTAGATTATAAAGAATCTGTTTTAATCTTCCAGGTTTTTTTAAGCCTTATACGGTAGAATTTGAAGATCTGTTTTTCCATTCTTATGGCAATTTTACATCAGGGTATTCCCACTGATTTGAGTGGAATTATTCTTGAACCTGAAGTGTTAATTTAATGCTGTCTTCATCAGGTAACTCTCTCATGGCTGTCTTGCCTTGTGGGGCAAAGAATTATACAGGAGATTTCCTTCTGTGCCTGTGTTTACCTACCAGACCCTCATCATTAAATGTGACTACAGGGTACTACCATGAGATCTGTGGAGGCAAATCTAGGAGGAGTACTTAATATTATCATTAGTTTTGCTTATACTTGTTTTGAAGGGACTTTTTCTCTGGATTGGAGGAGGGTGATGGGCATCTGTTGCCATTCCATGTTTTTCTGTGCTCAGAGTAGACTTCAGTGCACCAGCAACAAAAGTTTTGTTATTAAAAACAATGACCCAGCCTAAATTGTAAAGGAACAAAATGATGTGCAGAACAATCATCAAGTGACTAATGAGACCAAACAAAGAACTTGCAAACAAGCCCAAAACTATTGACATTAGAAAATACAAAGCTCTGGGGTAAGGGAAAGTGCAAAGTGTGCTTATGAGCATCAAGCTGAAAGGCAAGCAAACAGAAGTCAGGGCACTTCTTGTCTTCTGGTGTTTGTTGTTCCCCTGTTGGCCATGATGAAAGCTCCTTCTCTAGGTTGGGGGAAGAGAGGAGGAAACTAAGATAGCTTCTGCAGCCTTTGTTGATTGAAATAGATGCTTTATACTTTTTGCAGCCTTTTCCATCACATTCTCTTCCTACCTTTTGGTCTGCTTTTTTTATTTCCACTCATTCCCAGATTTTTTTATCATTTCTCCACTCCTGAGTGGTATGGATATGTCCCTGGAATGTCTTTCGCTTCCTAGTTCACAGCTGGCTGTTTAAGAATGTACTTCTGAAGGCAGTCATGCAGGATGTTGATTTAAGAAAAAGAAAATAAAAAGAAACAGGAGAAGCGAATTAGCTTGACAGCAACAGTACAGTGAGACAGTTATAAAAATTCCTTAAAATTATTTTCTATGAAACTGCAAGAAGGAGCAGAAGCCAGGGAGGTGGCAGAGGATCTTTCTGTAGGGACTCTTGAGTTACTGGGCCAAAACCTTCTTCATTTCAAGGAGATATGAACAGGTTGGTGGCTGGGGAGGTAGAAGAGTTTGCTCTAAGTGCAGTAAGGGCTAGCAGAGTAAAAATGTCTGCAAGTTACTACTCCTTTTGTTTGTTTTGGCTGCTACTTTGTGTCTGACAATGCTTGAGGTTCAAAGAAACTACCTGCTGCAGGACTTGAGGGCAACTGAGGTGCCCAGGACACTTGGCTGTCCACCCGTACTTTAGGGTTGGTTATCTACCGAAATACTTCAGAGTAGAGCTGAAGATGCCATGTTACAGAGGAAGCAATCAAAAGCAATTTTAATTGGTAGTAAAAGTAGAGTGGTTTTGGTGCATTATTTAATTTTTACAAAGTGTTGAAGGGACCAGCATAAGCAGATGAGCAGTATTCTGCACAGGAATGCACACCTTGGGAAAGTAGCAAATGCTGGTGGAATCCTGTTGTTATTTAGAAAGCTTTTTTCCCTGTTCACATCCCAGGTAGCTGCCTGGCAGCAGTCATTTAAGAAAAACCAAGAATTTCAGTCCCATCCTGCCTTTTACACTTAGCTCTTTGGGACTGCTCCCAGCTCTTGTAGCTCTGCATTTTGAGTAGCAGCTGCCTGCCCCAAATTAAATAGAGGCCTTCCTCTTGTGGGACCCCACTAGATTCCAGATGTTCACAAGCAGAACTGGCTAGTGTTACTTCACTGAGAGTGAGTTGGACCTGGACCTCACTGTCAAGGAGGCTTATCACTACAGCAGCTTTGGATGTGCATGATTTTCCTGGGATATGCAGAATTTTATGGCCTTAGCTTCACACTACTTTGCATTGGATGCAGACTGTGTGGCTGCACTACCGCTAAGTTGAAATTCTGATTTTACAGAGCTAACCTTGGATGGTCCTTTCTCCTTGCAGGCTGAGGAGGTCCAGCACTAACTTTTTGATCCAGACAAGAGGGTAGGTTTTTGTCATCCGCTTTTCTTAGCAGCTTTCTCTATTTGCACATATCGTTTAGCAGAAAAGTAGCATTTTTATCAAATGCTCACCCTGTAAAGGGCAGGCTAGGCAGCAGGCTTCTAGTCATTTTTAAGTCAGACTTCAGACTTCAGTGTCGTGATCGGTGCAGACACTCCGCAGTTGTTCCTACAGGATTGCAATGACTGAGAAATGCAGAAGCTCACAATAATTTTATGTCAGCCGATACATGGTTGCTGCAGGCATGCTGTTCAGGGACACTTTTATTGCTTTGATATTGGGTTTGTTGGTAATTTATATATAGAAGTCGTGTTTTGTTGACAAATACTCACAGACCTGATTTACTTTCATGTTAGGATGTCTTGATGGAGAAGAAGGGTATTTCAGCAGTGACAAATACTGCAGTGATGGAAGAATTTAAAAAGAAAAAGACTTAAAGAAAGCAAGCTCCTCTTCTGTATTAGGAGAAATTGATGCCTAGAGTAAATTACTACCAGGAATCAGCATTTTTAAGGGAAAATCACTGTGGAATGTAACTGTTAACTCAAAAGGATGGGTTTTCCTGACCTTCCTTCCTTCCTTTCCCCGTGTCCTTGGGAAACGCTGTTTCGCATCACTGATCTGAATACTGCTGAGTTTGGCAAAGCCAGCTGATTCAAGTTGTTGACTTTATTACTTCTGAGTTTTAGACAGGTTTCTAAAATACTCTATCCTTCACTGTCAAATAATATGAGATCCACTGCTATGCTTGGGATAAAATACATACGAACTACTTTTGTTCTTAACCTCTCATAGACCCAGAAAGACACTTAAGCTAATGTCTTAATAGTAATAATTCCTGTTAACAATTCACCTATTAGTGTACCTACCCCAACCTTTCCTTTTTATATTCTGAGGTATTTGCAGATAAAAATTAAAACACTTGGAGTCTCACTTACCAAAATCATTCAACTGAAAATTCCCAGACTGTACCATCCGTGAGATCGCACTGTTTATTTAATGGATTACAGGCATAAGTTTTAAACACAAACACTCAAAAAGCTTCACTCAGCATGCTTGTTATGTAAATTTTTTTTAAATTTTTTTTTTAATGTTAAGTAAGAAAAAGTTTGGAGTACTGTTACAGAAAATATGGATGAAAAATGAGAGTCCCTTTTCTTAATGGGTTACAGGTTGTTTTAAAAACAAAACAGATCAGGGATAGATAAAACAGTGTTTCTAAACCAAATGAGAATAAGAACTTAATTTTCATTTTTAATAGGCTACCTAAAATAGATAGAAGGCAGCATCTATGATACGGATCTCTCTTTATTTGCGGGTTTTGCTATGATTAGTAAACAGGAAAATATGTCAAATTACTGTGATGCAATACCATTGACTTCATAGAAAAGTTATCACTCCATGAACACAATGATTTTTGTTCATTTCATTTAAAACTTTTCCTTATCTTTTAATTTTCAGACTGTAGTCGGGGTGGGGTAGGGTTAGGTCTAATTTTGTTGTTACCTCCACCCATGTAAGGAAATTCTTTGCCTTCAACATCAGCTATATTGTTTCCGGCAAAGTGGTAGCAGCTTACGAAGTATTTGTCAAGGTTTTTAATGCTCAGCATAGGCAAAATTAGCACAGGTAAACTGTTGAGTTGCATCAACTCACAAAAGGATGGATGTTTACAGGTGAAAACGTAATTTGATCTACGATGGTCATCTTACTGAAAGAGTGGAGTTCCAGTGAGGGTTAGGGAGTTCAAAAATATATAAAAATATAAATGCTAGTGTTTCAAAATACATAATTATTTCTGGGCAGTGATGATTCAGATGAGACTAGTGTAAATTAGTCAGTGAAAACACACTTGGCTTTACAAGTGTGGTTTTAATTGTGTTTTTTTAACTTAGTACTGTAAGGTCCAGGTTTTGGTGCCTGGCGGATTTGGATTGCTAAATGAGAGGCTTAATTTGAACACCTGAGTTTAAACTGTAAAAATATTATGCAGAGCTTCAGCACAGCTTAGCAGTTTCTGTGCAAGACAAACATGAATAGAATAACAGGAATATTTCAGAAATAAATGAGATAAAATGGAAGACTTGCCTTGGTGGCTTTGCACAACTTGGGTCTGTGTTATGCATGGGTCACATAGTTTCCATTTTTTCTTTGGGATTTGAGAAGGAATGAGTCTTCTAAAATAAAAAATAAATAGTAGTTTAGCTTGTTCTCCATCTGCTCTAAGAAATTGAAATGGTAGTTTTTAAATGGAGTGTGACTGAAACCTGTAGTTGTTCTAGTGAAGAGACCTGGAAGCAAGTTACGTGAATGAACATGATACGTTCAACACAGTGTCTTTTTTACTTTCCACATTATCATCTTAGATTAAGAACAATGTCCCAAAGGCAACCAAATGTACTAACAATGTCTAAAATAGTTTTATTTACATCTTTGCTTTTGAGGAAGTCTTTATAGAATGTAGAATGATTAAAGCCAATGCATCCAAGTTCCTAAAATGTTTAATATAATCTCTTGAATTAAAAAGAAAAACTTCCTCAAAAATGGTGATCTGAACTGGGACTGAAATTTTTTCCTAGGAAAACTGTGCTACATTATACTTGAAACTTTATGTTGAAATCAGAAAAATGTTCTTGTCTTGCCCCCCTCCCACATCATTTTATTGATTTAAATTAATGTACAGGATTTGTTATAAAAATACGCTTTAATTTGGTTGTGTATCCATTGCCTTCGTTAACAGTTTCGGTTCTTCTCAGATCTAATTTCATCCGTTATCTTCTAAAGCTTGGACTCAGGTGGGGAAGTAGTTTTGCAAGTATGACAATTCCATGGTAAAAAAATTATTTCTTAAAAACGTTGACTTTTTTCTATCCTTGGAAATTGTAATTCTGTGGTACTTAACTTTATATTATCTTAGTACTGATGCCAGTTTTGTTTCAAAAAAAGCCTTGATTTCCTTTTGAGGCTGAAAAAAAGACAGGTTTTTCAGTCTGATTTTAATACAGTTAAGTGGTTTAGTAATCTTTTGAGATTCAGAAAGAGAACAAAAGCCATTGTAGTGGAATAATGTATGTTGGGGTTTTTGTAAAAAAAATTTTTTTCAGCTTCCCCTTCAAGTTGTGTGATCAGAAATTTTGAAAAGACTTCTTATTTCAAACCTAGGTTGATACGTTCAGTGGTTTGGGTCAGAGTGTTTGTAAGTAAATGAGATTCAGATTATAAAATCCCACATGAATGTTAATTTATATTGTGTAGTTCAGCAAGTCAAGTCTTCTGTTTTAATATTAACATATCCAGCTTGATATAATAATTACCATTTTATAGAATGAATAGATAGATACATTATCATTGAAAGCAACTGTAACCAACCAGCTCTCTAAGCCTGTAACTGATGGGATGTCACGTTTTCTGTGCAACTATGAGGTTTTTAGCATGTGTTGGAGCTGCACACTTAGCCGTGGGTTTACTTGGCTGACAAATATGCCTGTTTTGTATTGCACTGACTTTAATAACTTCAATTCTGGCAGCTCTCATCAGTATTTAAGAACTTCATCATATTGAAACCACTTTTAATTAATGAAAGGAGAACGGCTGTAATGCAGTTTTCACATGCTGACAGATTTGTATGCTTCCTAATGTTTTGCCACACTTTGATGTTCTTTCTTATTTATCTTTCTTATCTATCTCTATATCACACTTGGGGGGGGTATTCTGGCATCTCAGCACAAAACTTCAGAGCTGTGGTCATTGCAAGAGGAGTGGGGAAATAATGAAGTTAATATTTATATATCTTTTTATATTCCTAGAACTACAAAAGGCAACTGTAGATAAATTAATTTCTAATGCTCCATAGATAATAGTTGCAGAGAATAAACACGTGTTGTGATGGGCTTCATCTCGCTCAGCTTTATATGACCCCTGTGTAGACCGTGTATATCTAAGCTAATTGTCTGGGCGCTATTTACGGTCAGTGAAGAGGAATAGGCACTTAGCATGCTGCGTTTCATCTGACCTATTTTAGCCATCTATCTTAGAGGGAGGTGAATCACACCACAGAAGTACCAGCTTCTCTCCACTGACTCTAAAAAGGACCTAGAGTGACAAACTCTGATGTAGATGTCTGCACTGTAGAAGTCTTAAGTTAAATGACACGAACCCCTCCTGCTGAGTTTAACATAAAAAGAACATATGGGCTTGATATGAAGGCAGGGGGAGCGAGCGCTGAAATACTTGTTTATAGCATACTGGAATGAAAAAATCACAGCTGCTTTGCAAACTGAGCATTTATAATTGCTTTGCCAACTTTAAGCTATTTATTTACATTTATTAGCAGAGTTGCACTCCAGCCTGGTGTTTGATCTGAAAAGCTTTAGGAACAGATATGCTTGATCATAAACGTCTGCAAGTTCTGTTTTGGGGGAGTTTCAGGATTGCCATCGTCATGCAGCAATTCTCCCGAGAGCACAACCAGTCTTAGCAATTTTATACATCATTTGTATTCCCTGAAAGTGCAAGACAGACCTGCTATTGGGACTGTGTGTGTGTTTGATGTGAAAAAAAAATGCCCTTGAAATGGGATGGTAACTTTCGTGCTCATACAACTATGATACTGAGGTCTTATCCCTTTAGCGTTATAAAAGCACACGAAGTGTTAAAATCCTCATGCTAACCTAGGACTATGCCTTATGAAGTAAATGCGCATTGCAAGATGAATTCCAGTAAAGCTGTGCCTATACCAAGACAGACAAGAACTGAAGCTGCATATGTGTATCACTGTGGGTTTTTTATGGATTTGCGGTTGGGAATTTCCTGACATTTTTATCAGTTGAACATCCCAGCCCTAAGCTCATGTTATATAATTCTTTTAATAAGAATTTTTTTTTTTTTTAATTATGCTTAACGGAGTGTTTGGTGGAGCTGACATAACTTGTAAGAGCCTGGAGAAGTTAACCTATAGCTCTTTCCCAGCCATACAGTGCGTCTTCCTTCACTTAACAGAGCCTTCCCGTCGCTGGGGGCCTCAAGTAGCTGCCCTGGCTGCTGACCCCGCGAGACCAGCCTTTGATTCGGGGAGCTGGCAGCATGGCTGAGTGAGCCGGCTACATTGTGGTGGCTTGAAAGACATTCCCATGTTTGCTGCTGGTTTGGCATGGCGGCCTATCTGTTTTCTGATGGCTGTAGTCTTTGCGCTAGCAAGTTTGAGGCAGGTTTAATGTCTACGGTTGAAGGAAAAAAAAAATCAGCCTGTCCTAGGAAGTGCTTTACTCTTGGTAGGTGGAGGATGAAGAAAATGGTGTAGCATAAAGTAGATTTTGGATATAAAATTTTGAACACAAGAATTCCAGTCACACAATTTTATTATTTTCCTCAAAGCATCCTTCACTGAGGATGTCTGTATGTTAAGTTTTAATTTCATCTGCTGGTTGCTCAAACTTTTTTTGCAGAAGGAAAGTCTCTTCTGTTCATCCTAAGTTCTGAATGATTTGTGCCTGATTTACATGTGTCTGTTAGCCTCGTTTTAAATGTTGGGCTTGATTTTGCTGGGGCAGAAAGTATTTCTTAAGGCTTGTACAATTTCACCTTTTTTTGTTTTTTTTTTTTTCCCCTCTGACTTTTCAAAATGATTTAAATACTCAAATGCAGTTTTATATAGAAATGCATTCTTGAATCTGTTGAAATGTGGTATACACTATTTCAATGAGTATACTCTTTAAATGGCTCTCAGTGAGATTTGGCATATTGAAAAATACATATAATATATATTTAAATATATCCAGAGTTGAATATTTAAATGAAATTGTCAGTCACTTCCAAAGTTGTACATGTTTAATACACAACTTGCATTAAACCTACGTGTAATGTATGCCATGCGATGTGATTTTACGGCTCTGGTTACAACAGGGCTTTTGAGATTGAACTTTGATGTTGTCCTCTGGTAACTACTAAGTTTGTGATAAATTTTTGTTATGTATTTGGTATTTCTGTGCACAAAAGGGATATGTTGTGTTTATATGAAATGGCAGCTATTGGTCAGTGGTTTTTAGTGAGCAAATAGCTGTGTATCTGAAGCATACAGATGTTGAATGTCTCGGTAATGTCATTTGGAGCGCTGTACAGTGACTTGAGGAGTGCTGTGGCTGGTAGAAGCCCCTTATCCTTGGAGTTACTAGGTCCCTTTCTTGACATAAATTACATCTCCCTGAGCGTATTCACTTATCCAAACCTGACCTCACTGTTCCGCTATGGCTGTATTACACAACTGGATGGAAATCATTTAATATAATGTATTATTGTTATGGTGCTCTGTAGTGCCATCTAATGGAAATAAAGCACTGTCATTCCCTTGTCAAAAATGAAAGACGTCCACCTGTCACTATCCAGGCTAATAATTATAGGCGAATATATGTTAAAAAAAATTGTATGAGCATCTTGCAAATCTAAACACGAATACTAATAAATCACATACAAAAGTACATACTGCTTTTCTTAATTTTCTTAAATTCTTTCCCTCATACAGGCTCTTGATGGAAATGTATATGATCACCTTAAGGATTATTTAATGGCATTCAGCCGGACTGAACTAGAGTCATGCCAAGCTGTACAAAACACATTCCAGTTTTTACTGGAGACTTCCAGCAGGGTAAGTTTTAACTGAATGAACCTTTGTAACTGAATACTTACAGCATATATAAGTTCCCAGGCTTAAGATTTGCTTCCAAAATAATGACAAAACTGAAGGGTTATTATTTTTGGTTACTCCTGAGTGGTATTAAGTTAAAAGAAATGAGACAGTTTTCTTGGGGAGAATTTTTCCTATTGCCACCCAGATTGCATTCTCTTGAGTGCATTTACACAGTACAAGATCTTTAGAGAACAGCGATCAAGAGATGCTCAGTTATACTCACTCTGCATGTTTGGAAAGAGAAATTGCAGCTGAGAGTTCTGCACTGTGTAATCTGGAACCACATTAGTCATCCATCACAGTAAAGCCCTGGGAAGCTGTTTGGATCATTTCTTAATAATTGACTGTCAACTTAAAAACCAAAATATTACGGTGTTTTCTCCCTTGAATTAAGAATAGCAAATACAGAAAACAGATTAGAGTCTTGTCATAGACGTGGTTTGTTTGCTTTGTCGAGCAGCCAGAATCAGAAATACGTGATAGCTTCCAGGATAATTTTGGTGCTTAAATAATTCATCTGACGGGCTAAAAAAAAAAATAATTGCCATTGAGCTCAAACGAGCTGCTTTGGTGCAGTCATAATATTGCTTTATACATTTACCTTAACCACCCTCACAGAAACAGAGCTCATTTATGCAGGGACTTAGGCAGAAAAAGCATACTTAACACGTTCCTTACTCACCTACAAGCATGCTAACTCGCACCTTATTAGATCTAAAGTGAGTGGATTAAAAATTGGCTTCACGCTAGCTTGCCTTTGAATTTACTTGGCAGCAAATGTGAAGATAATGCAAATACCATTTTATCTTCTGTTGGAAAAGAACTTTCAGTAATTTACCTTGGTGTATATCATTCAGGTCGGCTTAAAATATCTTCCCCCCCAAATGCTGGGTTTGAATCTTTCAACTAAATATGTTTATATATGATGTCTTCAGATTCATAATCAATTTCTCAATATTGCCTTAAATCCTTTGTGTTCAGAATACTTGGAGTGCTGCCTGGCTGGGACTTTCAGCTAACTAAACTGTCTCGTTTCCAAACAGCTCATTTGCGTAGGAATACCTTCATCATATGTTTGTGTGCGCTGAGCTTGTGATAGCTTGTGTTAGCAAGCCTCTGTGTGGCCAGAAGCCTGCAGGTCTGGCTTATTTTACACAGTAACAACGTCATGCTGTATGTTTGAGGAAAATAGTTCTGTTTCTGCTTTACTAAGTTAGTACAATGCCTGGAGAATGAAAAAAATGTAAATACAGCTGTCAGGTCTGAACAGGATTTTTACAACTGGTTTATAGCTCATCAGCACCAATTTTCTTCTCTCCTTGCAGTTCAAGAATGCAGAAAAGAAAAATTTGTATTACATTACTACTGAAAATGTGTGTCTTGCTCTGAAATACTAACACATTAATTGGTGGATTATTCCACGGACAGGGGCTTTGCTCATCCTTTCTTTTGAACTTTCAGCATTTCCTGTAGGTCCATGTTGCAGGAATCAGTCAACTCAAAAAGGGGAGGTGAATCTGGAGTAGAAACTCTATATCAAAAGCTATGCATGTGTTTCAGAAGTAGCTTGAGTGTTAAACATGTAACAAATTTGTTAGCAATTCAGTAATTTGGGATAAAAACCAGCCTGCCATCAAAGCAAAGATTTTAAATATTTATTGGGTTTTTTTTAATACCTCACCTGTTCTTTGTTAAAGTACAAGATCACAAGCTTGCCAAGCTACGTTTAGAAAAGACATTTAGATCATTGGTAGGAATGCTTTTGTTTTTCCATCTGGACTGTATTTCTGTTTACAGGATGGAATTAAATTATATTTGCTTTAGAATGAGACAAGTTGCTTCCCAGAAGTGCCTGCTTACCTCTTGAATGTCGGAGAGCCAGAGGTGGCTGCTTTGGATGGGCAGGACTGTGTTGTATTCAGCTGCTTAGGAGAATGCAGATGGAGGGAAACGTCTCAAAAACAACTTTCTTGTATAAAATGAAGGTTTCTCCCAGTTTATCGTAGCATCATTTGTTGCAGCTTTGGAGGTTTTATTACTGCTAGGTTGGGGTGACCCATGTCATGCCTCTGACATGTCCAGGAAGTATTACCCTCTGACACTGAGCATATGAAAAAGCCATTTAACTTCCTTCTCACTTGAACAGTCTTATTCAAGACTTGTACTTCTTGCACTTCTCTTCTGGAAAAAATCTGATTTTCTTTGGAACGTTTTCTGAAATTCCATTTGCTGTTTTGAGTTACATTTCTGTGATGTTTCTGGTAAGAAGCTTCACCAACCTAGGACAAATAATTTCATTTATGTGCATCTCTGACTATCCTTCTTTCTGCATATGGTATATATTTAACATTTGATTTCAAGTCTATTTTAACATGTCAATTGACATTGACTTCATAAAGAAACTGTGTGAGAATGTTGACTTCATTTCTGAATAACTGGAAATCCATCTGGAAAAGTTGCTGCTTAATCCTGAGACTACTGTGCTGCTTAGGAGTCTTTTTATTTTCTTTCTAACAATTGTCAAATATATTGTGCAAAATGCTCCTGGGTATTAATTTACTGGACTTGCACACTCTTCCAAGTCTCATGTTGTGATAACAGTTGTTTTCATTTATAACTAAATATTGTTGCTTTGAGGGAAAATTTCTTATGAGTGTTATTGTAAAGGTGGTTTCTCTTTGAAGAACTGAGTTGCTTTTGAGTTAGAGGTCTACAGTGAAAGCTTATTGCATTAAAATAACTGTATAGGTTTCCACGACCTCAGTAACTACGCTTTGGGGTTTTTCCTAGTTGAAGTTGGTTTAAAATAGTTACATATATTTGACATGGCACAGAGTTGTGCATTACGGTTGGTGTTCACATACATCTAGAGGACCATGTGAAGGCTGGAGCTGTTTAACATAAACAATCTCCATGCCATGGTCAGTGCTGAGCATCATCTGAAGCTGCAGATGATTCCTTCTTTAGTATGTTCTGAATTTCTATTTATGGTAATTCCTGATATAGACTCCCTGTATGCCTTCTCTGTATGTTTTCTACGCATTTGAATGTGTTTACATACAACTGCTCAAATTGGTGCAGTAATTATGTTCTTTACTGTTTTAAATGAGTGCCTTATTGGCCCTGGAGGACTATTTACTTTCTTTAACTGAAGATTAATTTTTTACAGTTCAGTATTTCATTAACACAAGCATCAACATTTTGATGCGTTAGAGAACATGTTGTGTTTACCATTGTGCATACAGTGTATTCAGAATTCTTGGTCATACACAATGCTGCTGCTATTTCTGGATAAATACCATCTTTATTATACACTTCTGTACATTTAAACCCTCAGTTTGGTAGTAGATTTTTATAATTTCATGCTGCTATTTACGCATTTTCATCAATTGAAGCAGTGAATATTCTCTAGTTATTCAGCCAGTGATACTATTTTTTCATATTGCAATTACTGAGTTTTTCTTTGTAAATATGTGTAAATTGTGACAGAAGAGATTTGTTTAGGGCTATGTGTCATGCTATCTGAAATATATCATTAAACAAATTTAGTAGCTGAAGTAGTTTTGGTTTAGCAAAATGCAAGCTTTGAGAGTTTTCTCTGAAAGCCATTTAATAAAGAGAGATGAATTTTGTAACTGATTTTGTCTGCATTATTCCAAATAGTCTTTTCAGCTCCTGCAACTAGTAATTTGTGTAAAAAATAAGATGTTTCAGCTTAAGAAAGAATTGTGCACAAGAAATTATCCGCAACAGGAGAGGAAAATATTTATGGTAGTGACACCACATACTGTGTACTTGGTAGTTGGCTTTCCCCCCCCCCCATTTTGAGTTTGTGGTATTTTTTGTAGGTTAATGGCAGGTATATTTTAGGTCTTTGTCACCCAGTGTGTGTCCTGCCAGTCACTTCTCAATAACTGTGGGTAGTACTGTCCAGAATCAGGTCCTGTATTTCCTTTTGTTGCATTCAAGGTTCTGCTGCAGGTTTGGTCTCTGTTTGAAACACTGTACTAATTTTACTATAGAACATGTTTTCAAGTTTACAAAATAATGAATCTAAATGCCATTTTTTATTTTCTCAGGTGGTGCGGGATTACAATCTACAGCTGTTTTTACAGGAGAACTCTGTGTTTCACAAACCACAGCCTTTCCAGTTCCAACCAAGTGACAGTGACACTGTAAGAACCCTGCTGAATTCCTTGGTTTATTTGTTCTTGCTCTGTTTTAAAGAATGTTGTTATAAATGGGTAAGAGAATAGTGCTCATAGGTATCCCAGTCTGGTTTAACCTCATTCTGTATTTTTGGAAAAGAAAGGGCAAGTGGCCTGATTCCACCAGCTCTGCTTGCAGTAGGTGGGTAATCATAACAAAAGCATCAAACAGGCTCGACATCATCCACAGAGGAGCAGAATCTTTTTTTGCTTCCAGATTGTGACTAGCAGGCCTGTGTTTCTCTGCTTTCAGCGTAGTTCTTACTACGTTTTGTTAGCTTTTTATCATGCTGGTGAGGTTCTCATAAAATTCACTAATACTGAGTTACATGTGTGATGCTATGTCAAATAAAGTGTCTGTGTACCTTTAAACTGCTCAAGGAATACCTATAGATACATATAAGAAATTATTGATTTAGAAAGAATACTGTTAAAACATTGCATTCCAAAATAATCTCAGAAAATATAATTTTGGTGTATGTGTTGCTTCCAAAGCAAGTATTAATGATATTAAAATTGAGTAAATCATAGTATGTAAATACATTTCCAAACAGCACTTTAGGAAAAGTGGATTGTTGATGTCCCACCCACTTTACTAATGCTATTCTAAGAAATAAGTTTAAAATAAGTCTAGATCTTTAAAAAAGTTAACCTTGTGCAGTTTTTTATTACTTGAATTCATTAGTAAACTGATTTGGACAGAGATGTCTTGATCTCCAGTTCAGGTGATTAAATTCAAGAACCCTGTTAACAGATATGCAAGAGTGATTTTTCCAGACATACCAACACCTATAACACAGTTTCCTTTGTCTTTCCATTTTAACAAACGGTGATTTTTATTTTTCTTCCAGCTCCTTTGTATAGAGTCAGTTATTTCCGTAAAGTTTTGGGTTGTTCTTAATACAGTGAGCAGAATCTTTCTAACTGTCTTTGCCCTGCCTTTCTAACCTTTGCTGCTGTGTGTTTTCATCCTTGGCAATCTCTGCATCTAGAGTTTTAATGCAGTTCAGCTGGTGGATATTGAGCCCTCACCTGTCAGTGCTATGAGAATGACTATAGCAGAGGTAGTATTTACAATCAGACTTTGGCGTTTGTGACCTTATTAGTATGCATGTGGCTCGGGATGCTGAATTTACACTCATGTAGAGGTGGCAACAGAATGCATCATATCTATATGTGTGTGTAAAAAGAAAAAAAGCTTTTTCCACAATAAGACTTAAGTTAAAGAAGGAAAAAGCAATTTAACTGTGTTATTTGTGGGGATCAGCTTCGCACTTATCTTTTGCACTTGCACAGCGTTTGTAATTGATATTCTAATCTTTTGGGGGCATGAATTAAAATTTCACAGCTCAAGATAGTGATGTGTATAATTGGTTACTTCTCTAATGTGAATGGGGAAACTTGTATAACAACTGGAGGCTATTAGTATGCACTGATGAAATGCACTCCTATTACTAATTTAATTTTATTCTTTTTCCAGAGGGCTATCCCCATGTAAAAAAGAACTGTAATTCACTCTTATTAAACTCCACAACATTAAAAATTACATGATTCTTTGACATGGCACTTGTGTGGTCTGACAGCGTACATGTGCGCTGCTTGTACTGCTGAACTTCAGGAGCTTTTTAGAAGGCAATGAATGGGTCGTCCATGTCTAAAGCTGTCTCAGTACCTCAGGTGCAGTGACTTCTTTACTTGGCTAACCCACTTGGGCTATAGAATTACTGCATTTCTTCATTGCACCGCATTTTTTGAGCTTCTAGTTGCTTATGCTGTAACCAATTTTCACAAAAATAAATAAATTATGCAGGCTTCTTTATGATCCATACAGTTATGCTCAGCTAACAGGGTCCTGCCTTGTCAATTGGAGGTTACACATTCACCATTTTTAATCGATAAGTGCAAGAGAATGAGGGCTTTTGCTCAGGCTTTTAAATTTGTCAGAAATTGTATGTTTTCTAATTAATCGAACAACATTTAATTGAAGAAAAATTATCAAGCATTCTTTTGCCACATATTCTCTTTGTAGATGATCTGCAGAGACTATCAGTTGGCTTTTGTGGGTTATGCATGATAATTTTCACACTGAAGACTAACACTGAAAGAAATATAAGCGGAGTGATTAATACATCTAATCAAATGTTTAATATTAACCTTTTCCAAGAACAAATTATGGCCTCTCTTCAAACTAAATACCTGAGCCACTGTGACTGGGGTCAAAGATTGGAGCATTACTGGAATGAAATTTTGAGTATTGTAGGCAAGAAGAATGTCATAAATAACATGGATGTGGAACTCACCTACATGGAAAACACTGAATGCTTTTGTAAATTCTAGTTTTACATGGTCCATCTCAAAATTTTGTTTTATGAGGGGAGAGCTGTTGCCAAAGAGTAACGCAGAATGGATTGCCATGCAATCCTCGAGTCAGGTACAAAGCCCACAGCTCCATTTACTTTCAAAATACTCTCAACGTGCACAGTCAGAGCCTCCAAAAGAGACTGTTCCTAAGACAGGTAGGTATGAAATGGTTTTCTATAAATTTTCAGGATTTTTGTTTTCCCAACATCACACTAACACTGGCTGAAATGTAGACTCTTGAGTGTCCACAAAGGAGAAGGCCACTACAAAATATTGTACATCTATCAGCTGTTTTCCATTATCTAAAAAATTGTTTTGAGCTTGACTTTGTACATTTGTTCATGTTACTAAATTACTCAGATTCTTTCAGTGTCTTGGTTAATTTTGACTGACATAAATTCATATTTTTTAAAAACAGTTCTTAAAATTTTTTAAAACAAACCATTTTCCCTTAAGGAAACAGTAAGAAATCATTGATAAATTCCCAACCAGCTTTAATCCTTTTAATAAATGAATTCACAAAACGGATTGGGCCTTTACGGATAGCAAAATGGAAAAAATAAAGAGTCTTTTGAAATACCTTTAGCGTCACAAGAAAAACGAGTCAGCATATGCTGACCTTACACAGAGGCTGCTGCTATATTCAGTGTAGTGATAGTTTAATCATCAAACATCCTCCCACGAGGCAAATGGTATTTATTAAGTCCGTAGAAATCTATTGCGTTGAAAACATACTGTCCCCATGCTTCACAGATAAGCCCTAGCAATAAGACCAGGGCAAAATATAAAGGAAATTAGCCAGCTTTTCTCTGTTTCCTGTTTGGAAAAGATTCTTTTTCTTTGAATCGCGTGTTATCATGTGAGAAAATGAGCCAGACGACAAAACGCATGTCCATAGTGCGGGAGGATAATGGCAACAAAAAGCTGACACTAAACTTCTGAAGTCTTTTTCCTGTTTTTTATCTACGTGTTGCCTGTGACTATAGTTTCCCCTGTACATTACTGATGCTGTTGTTTTGTTTGAGCATGCAAGTAAAAAAATGTAGCCAAATCTGATTATATGACAGCTTATCGACATGAAAAAAATATTTTTTTCTCACTGTAATTTTGCAGAAAAACAACATCTCAGTAAGATTGGTGGGAAGTTTTGCAGGGTCACCCCTTGTTACTTGGATATACAAGTTTTATGGATAGATTGTGAGAATTTCACTTGACTGTCATACGCAGAAGAGTATCTTGAATTTCTGAGCAGCTTATATTAAGCTATATATATAAGTTATGTAAGCTATACTTACAAAAGGACATCATTCTTGCTTGTGGCAAGGCATGTTTTCTCAGCTCAGCAAGTGCTCAGGGGTTTCAAAGTAAATAGGAATCAGGACTCAGTCAAGGTCTACTTTGTCAGAGTACTTTTAGCAGGTTTCTGTGCATGCATACAGAGGCAGAGGTATTTACACATTTCAGCATTTATTATTGAATTTATTTAAATATTTAAAATATATTAAAAACTTACTTAGTATTAAATATGTTTAAATATTTTAAAATTCCTTTGTTTTCTAAATAACATATTCTATTTTTACAATTATTGAATATAAATATTTTATGTTTGATATAAATATTTAAATACAAAAAAGGTTCATGAAATATAAACTGCTAGTACAAAATAATCCCTCATGTAAGTTAGCCCAAACTAACAAGTTCAAAGAATGCACTACTTTGTATTTCGAGTAGCCTCTGCTTTTAATACCAGAACAGAGTAAGGTGACTGTTTTTAACTGTAACTTTTTTTAAGCTAAATATAGAAACAAAAAAGTTATTATTCAACTTTATCAGTGTATAAAGTACTACGAATTACTGCTGAGGAGAAATACAGCCATTCAGGTAAAGAAATGTTCAGTAGATGCAAGTGGGAGCCTGGCAAAGCTGTACATTCCCTGTATAATTTGACATGTCTTGTGCATGGCCAACGTGACTAAAACCAATTTTACTTAATTCCCCCCTCCCCAGTCATGGCTAAAATAAGGTCTGAGATACAATACTGATATCTGAGGTTGATGCTGAAAGGTTAGTTTGAAGAAAAGGGGAAGTCCACACCCTAGAGTTACTGGCGCTCTTACCTTGGGTTGAATGTTAACATCGTTTCTGATTTACTTTAAGTATAATGAGCTGAAATTAGCTCACTACCTAATTGATTTTATTTTAATTTGAAGAGCACACTGTTAGTATTCTTTTTTTTACAGTCGGGTAACACTATTGAAGCAAAGCTCTGAATAATTTCTAACAGTGAGACTAGAGAGCAGAAGTCATACTTGAAAGAAGTGGCCACTTAAGAAATAGATCTTTGTTTATATTGCATTGAAAATATCAATGAAATCAATTTCTCTGTGTCAAAGTTGATTCAAAAGGTACTCTTTTTTCCTTTGGTTGCCTAATGAGAGCAATTTTTCTGTATTTCTAGTTATATTAGAATGCACTATAGATTTTTGCAAAAGTTGGATGTGAATGCAGCTGCTGTGATAGCTGAGACAAATGACAATAATTATGAGGGTGAGAATGTACGTACACTAACGAAAATGTACTGCACTAATTTCAAAATTAATTTCAGTGAGAAGATTAAAAACCTTTAAAAATATATAAAATTAAAACAACAACAACAAAAATATTTGTGGCTTTTAATCTCTGCTATATAACAAAAGTGCTTAATACAAAACCATAAGGCAGTAGGAACAACAAAGCTGTGTTAATCACTGACATCTAACAAAAACCAGTACTTTTAAGATTCTGGTCTTTCCAAAAAAACCCCAAACCCCAGAGCTGGGAAGAAACAGAGTTACAACTTTTACAGTAACCCTATCCTAACATGTTTGGCATCAGCTGCTACAACAGTCTGTGTGCATAGTATGTTTCAGAGGAGATTTCTAGCTAATGGTCAGTGATCCCCCCCAAATAATTATTGAACCAGAATTAAAAATAAACAGCCCCCTAAAAACCAACTGGATAAATTATTTCATATGTATGGCTGTACAACTGTTCCTTTCATGGGTACTTTTAGTAAGGAGAGTTTCAGTTACACCAGATGTCAGACAATAGCTTCAGTATTTGTTGGGATTTAAATATTTTGCTCTAGAAAATTTTGCTGTTTGCTTTTAGTAAAAAACATGCAATCGTGGTGGGACTATATTTCAGCCCAGGTGATGTCAAAAAGTCCCAGGATCCCCTTTCTCTGTTCACATATCCCAGAACCAACTTTATTGTGATAAGTTTAAATGTAATTATTTTCTTTATTCCCTGCCTGATAGGATGTTCCTTATCCTTCTGCAGACCCCAGCACTCACCACTGTGAGATGTTAATTTATTAGATTAAAAAGCAGAATGTGGTTATATAAAGCAGCAGTAGTAGGTTGGTTTGTTTTTAGCTTTATCGTAACATATGTACAGAGGTTTACATAACCTATTAATAGTGGATGTAGGTCCTTTTTTATTCTTCTGAGTGGAAAAAAAACCCTGTATGCAAATAATCTTTATTTTTAAACATGGGGGCTGTCCATGTTTGTAACGTTGAAAATTTACTGATTGCAAGTCAGCCTTAGCTCACTCTCGGCTAAACTAATATTAAATTTGTTCTAGAATAATAGACTAAAATGAGCACCAAACTTGACTCACGATGTTCCTATAACTGCTGTGTTTAGCTGTGAGTTGTGTGAAAAATGTCATGCATATTCCTTCCTCCTTCCTAGAAGTGTTGATCAGAAGGTTGAGCTTGCTTTTCAACATTGGCATGGTAACCTCTTGTTTTCAGCTCTTTAGAAGAAATGGCTATGATTTTTAGGTGTGTTTTGTGTTGGTGATTTGCATGCAATAAATGTTACTGCTTCTTTCCTGTGTTGAAGTGAACATTTTTGGTCTTCAGCTACAAAAATAAGGATCTTTTAGGCTCAAGGGCCAACTTCTTTTTTGTTCTTAAAACTGTACATGTGCCATCTGCATCCAGATATAACTGCATAAATAAGAGAATGCAAGCTGTCTGTTTGTCCCTGTCATAAGGCAACTTCTGCACCTGCAACAACATTTCAGACAAAAATGGAGAAGCGACATGTGTGTACAGACTAAATGCATTTGTTAATTTAAGAAACAGCATTGCTAGCCTCTAAGCTCTTTAGCTGGTTGGAGTCATCTAGTACTTTCAGTTGGTTTACTGATTGAATTTTTAGCACTAAACACTGCTTTCGCTGTAATCCAAACCCTTAGAGAACAGCACAATGTCCATCTATGTTTAGCTCAGGTTTTTTGGCTCTTCCTTCATTCCTTGGCCATGGTAAGTGGTTTTGGTTTCCCTCTTTTTTGGAAGAGGTTAAATTGAGTCATTGGACATCGTGCCACCACCAAGTTGCAGTCCTGAAAACACTTAAGCAAGTGCTTAATTTAGTAAATCAAGTTAGGACCAGATACTTCAGTTCCCCCACCTTCTTTCCTCCCATTTTGATTTTTATGTCTATAGCAGATAAATCTCTGGTTTAGCTCCTTTCTCCATACCTATTTAAATGGCAGTTGGTTTTTCATTTCTTACTTGATGTACCCCACTAGCCTATCTTTACCTGAGGATACAGACTACTCAGGTCATCCTTGAAGTCCTCCTGAAGTGTGTATTCTTCCATGCCAGTCAGCTTGCTACTGCTCCTCTGCTTCTAAGTTCCTTCACAAGCCTTCTTAAGCGCCAGCAGCTTGGTCTTTTACAGGTCGGGTGAAGTCCCTCCATGGCATACCAGCTCCATTTATTCAGGAAGCATTCCAGGTCCTGACGGGTTTGAAACCTTTCTCCTTGCACTGTCTTCTCAGCCACGTATTCAGGCTGTGCATTTTCCACCACTTTCTCTGGTTTTGTCCAGCTTCGGAGTCCCTGTTTTCAGCTGCTTCCCCAGGAGACTAAATTTTGCCTCTAGATCCTGTCTCCTGCTTTTGCCTGTATTTTTGGTATCCACACAGACCACAGCTCTAGGTTTCTCCCCAACTCTTTTTATTACCTCATTTTTACGTTGTTTTTTTTAGACCTTTAAGCAAGGGTGAGGTCTGCTTGGATACAATACTGCTTTATGAATAACTAATATAACCACTCTGATCCAATAACAATTCATTTCTTTTTTAGTATGCCCTTAGGAGTAGCCACAAAGTTTGCATTCATTTTTCTGGTCAAGTGCTTTTGATAAATAGATTAAAAACCGAAAACACACTTGGGATAATGCAGAAGGTTATCAAGCAACTGAAAAGAAGTCTGTATTCCTTCTTAATGAAAATGAGATGCTGAGTAGGAGCAAGACCAATGGCAACACTGAAAATTCATTATGAGATGTTTTGTAGGGGAGAGGCAATGTCAAATGATTCTGCTCAGATTTGCAGCTGTTAAGACTCAGCTGGAAGCTGTGGAAGAAGCTGTACAAAAATGCTTACTCCAATAAGCTGGGGAAAAAAACAGAGGTCAAATGTTATCTTAAGGACTGGATGTGCCTAAATAAATGCATGTGTTTGTCCTCTTTACATTTTGCAGTGACCTAGTGGAGTAACTTAACGTAGGCAGTTGAAGAGGTCGAACAGTAATGGAGAAACAAGATCGTATAAAGCCACCTCAATAAAAGCAGGCAAAAGCCAACTTAATATTTAAAGTGAGGGGATAGGTGTAGAGACCTGCACCTGTTTGTTCTTTGCTTGGGAGGCAGCTTTGCCTTCCTACCTGTTCATGCCAGAGCTAACCATGTGCTTATAACTTACCTCCTCCTCTTCTTGGCTGCTCTATGTCTTGTCTAACAATTGCTTTTACTCTGAAAATACCATTGACACAGGTTTTGTGGCTCTGTCCCACTCCAGTGGGTGAACTTCATGGAAATGTTTATTTCTGGCTTTGAGCTAAAATACCTTGACATCTTATGCTGGATTGTAAAAGCCTCTTGGGTTTGGGTTTTTTTTGGTCACTGTGAGGAGCACAGGGATGCTACCTCCCCTCCGCCCCTCTTTTGTTGTCTCTTAATGTATACCTTAAGGCATTCTCTAGGGACAAGTTGAATCACTGCAAGCATCTTGGCTGAGTTACAGCTTCTTGAAATAGAGGCAGAAAGTGGCCCAGGAGTCTCCTGAACCATTAGATATATTTCAGAGCCCTGTGGTGGGAGTGTGTGTGTGTGTGTAGGGGTTGCCCTCCTTTCTCTCGCTTGCCACTACCATTGGAAATCATCTGTTTCACAACCCCTTGAATCCACTACCCCCGGCTCTCTTGTAATAAGAGGATGAATAAGAATAAAGGCCAGATTCAATTTTGATGAAAAGGAGCTTAGCTGAACAAAATAACAAGCTGAACGAATTTTTGCCTCATTTTCAATTAAATCCTCTGATAGGATGTTAGCATAAGTTAGTATTATTGCCTCTCCCATGAGGGCAGCGTAATCTAAAGGCTTAAAAATTGTGCTTTCAGTATCACTTCGGTTTGCTTCCTGGTATCTCTTGATTTTACTTTACAGTCTCTACCAAATGCTGGTATTAAAATTGTCTTCCTTCCTTGACACAAATTGTACCACTTCACCAGCTAAAATACCTGATAACACCATCTCTTCTTCTGCATCTGCTGGGGGCCTCTCACCTAACCTGAAAATAATTCCTTGTCTTTCTGCTCTCTTGCTTGCCCTTTTCCTGCTGCCTAACCTTGAATTTCTCCTTCCTAAACAACTTCTGCATACTTGTGGAATCTTCTCTAGTTTCAAACTACACCTGATGAAGAAAAATCCTGTCTTTTGAACCATAGAGCGAGAAATTCATGAAACAGTCATTTCTTTCACATGTGCCTATGCAATCTCTGTTTGTTTTGAGCAGCACTAAGCATACTCTCTCTTCTTGAGTGATAATTTGTAAGGGGATTTTTTCAGTTATCTCAAAAGTTGTGCAAGGTTATATCAGCCTGAAGAGGACTTGTGATAAAAGGGAATGCAGGGTGGCTCTGGGCTGCAGTGACTGTCTCGGGAGGGAGATGTGCGTGAGTCAGCAAGTCCTCCAGGAAAAGGAGTTGTTCTTGAGGATCCCCTTCAGAGTACTGATTAACTTAAATTGGAGAAACCACTGAAATGTCTGTTGTAAGAATCTCTCCTGTTGTGCCAGGAGCACACCCCAGGAAGGTGGGGTGAATATAATGTCTCCTCACAGCTAATTTTATTGATGGGAAGAGTATGAGACTGGCTCATAAAAAAAAAAAATCATAGAATCACAGGGTGGTTGAGGTTGGAAGGGACCTCTGGAGGTCATCTGGTCTAGAGCCGGTTGCCCAGGACCGTGCCCAGACGACTTTTGAGTATGTCCAAGGGTAGAGACTCTACAACCTCTCTGGGCAACCTGTGCCAGTGCTCGGTCACCCTCACAGTGAAAAAGCGTTTCCTGATGTTCAGAGGGACCCTCCTGTGTTTCGGTTTGTGCCCATGGCCTCTGGTCCTGGCACTGGGCACCGCTGAGAAGAGCCTGGCTCCGTCCTCTTCGCACCCTCCCTTCAGGTATTGATACACATTGATGAGATCCCCTGGAGCCTTCTCTTCCCCGGGCTGAACAGTTCCAGCTCTCTCAGCCTTTCCTCACAGGAGAGATGCTCCAGTCTTCATGGCCCTTTGTTGGATTCTCTCCATGAATCTTTATTAATAGTTATCCTTACGCAGTACAGGTGTGCTAAATGTGTACACAATACCCACAAATATAGAAGGAATATCAGGAAGCCTGCTTTAGTGGAAAGGTGGAGACTGATTTACATCCTAAACACTGAGATGTATATGTAAATGCACTGGGTAGTGCACTAATGGAAATTATAGAAAGATTGGGAATGATTTCTGTAATTAAATTCTGGGAAGTCTGTTTTCAGAGTTTCAAGCATGTTCTGTTCAATCTGTAGACAGTAGAGAGCTACTTCATCTTGGTTTAGTTGGAATTTCTTGAGGGGGAGAATTTTTGTTGTTGTTATTGACACAATAAAAGCAGGCATAAGATGAAACAATATCAAAAAATGTCACTTGAAATGTGAGTTGCTGTTTTGCAGACAATTTTTTTTGGACAGAAATTGCTGTGCTATCCTAAAATGCTTGATGGCATTATGATTTGATCACAAATTACAAAAAATGAGCCTAAATGGCCCATTGGATCACACTTAACCTTTCATCTTTGCTTCCTATGATGCATGTTAACTTTAGAAATTGGGTGACTTCCTTGGCTAGTTACCCTTCGCTTCTTTGATACGTTGTGTGGGTGAAACAGTATTTCAGTTTTATTCATCGTGAATGCCTTTCACTGCAGTAGAACTGTGTTTGCTATTCACTGTCACGCTGGTTTTCCTGAAACAGTTGAGTTGTGAATTCTTGTGAACTTTGATTTGCTTTCGTAGTTGGCTTTCCACAACATGGTACCATCACAAAGTTCATAAGGAAGAGAGTTGTTTTAATTGAATGCTTGTTTTGTATGAAACAAGATCCCAGGCTGATAAATGTAATATAAAGTTATCCTGTAACTAAATATCACCATATCTACAGAGTTAGCCCTGGGTCTGTGTAGTGACTCGTTCTCTTGTTTTCTGTTCCAGAGTCGACAACTGGAATCGGAAACTGGAACAACTGAAGAGCACAGCCTCAACAAGGAGGCTCGGAAATGGGCTACCCGGGTGGCCCGTGAGCACAAAAACATCATCCACAGTCAGCGGGTAGGTTAGGAAAACATTCGTTTACAGATTTTATTTGTTGCAGCTCCCCACTGCATGAAAGAGGAGCTGCTGCAAGCACTAGGGAATTACTTTTGTCCTGTTATCTCTCTGGGCAACCTGCCATTTTCATCTTAGCCTTTCTCGATATGATACACTCAAACGGCTATGTTAGCAGCCTCTCAAACTTTTTGGTTCATCAGTACATTTTGTTATTCCCATACAAATCTGAAGTTACAGCTTCTACTTTACTGCAAATAACTTACAGACCTACCTGTATTTTGCACAGCATCCTTCTGTTCTAACTAAAGTTTCAAGGATTCTCTTACCTCCACTATATCATGTATATATTACCCATAGAAAAAAATATATTCAATTGGATATCAAAAGTCTTCTCAACACTAGGAAAATCCACGAGTAATGTGCACTTAAATCTAATGTGAAGACACAAAATTAAGACTGTATTGATAAATTTATTTCACATATGTGGCTCAACATAGAAGAACCTAGGGCTGTATTTGGGTGTCCTAACTGAGGCTTCAGGTAGCTGTATTTTGGAATGCAGCTGGGACTGCCTAGGAGTGAGAACAAAATCAGCCAGTAGAAATGCATCCCTTGGGTCACCGAGTTCCTTAAACATCTGTATCAAGGCTCTCATGCTCGTGTTGAGAGAGAATGTTTGGACTCAAGCTACCTTCTTGTGCTAACTTCTGACTAAAAACATGTGTTTCACATGCTCAGCCATACTAAGCCTAACTTGCATAGACTAAATTCAGTTACTGAGTCTGTACTACAATATCTGTAATATTCAATGAGCAGCTGCCCAGGAAGTGGGGGACCTGGCTTCTAGTTCCACTTTAAAGATTTGAGCCATTCCTCAAACTACCCAGGAGAATGCACCAAGCAAGAAGCAAGACCAGAGTAGGTGCTTACCATCTTACCTCTCTTCTGCTGAACCTGGGTCACTCTATAGCAAAAAACCAGAAGTTGTAGCACCAGACAGAGGGTATTAACAGAGTCTGTAACCAAAGTATGATAGGAAAAACTCTCCTCAGAGGAAGGAAGGAGCATCCTGGATTCTGGTCCTAGCACCTGCTGCTCCTTCTACTCTTTCTCCAAAGAATATTTAACACAAAATGCATAAACAGTCACTGAACCAGGCACAGATTTGCAGACAACTGGTGATGATTTGTGCAGTCACATGCTTTTGTTATTTTTCATCTGTACAGTCAACAAACATGTACGTGAACCTAAGAAACTCAAACGTGTCTTCTGTGATTCAGCAAATTCTCCTCTGGACATAACATTCCTGCAAATGCAGGATACCTGTCTTGGCTTCCTCTACAGCAGGCTACCATTAGCAACTTCTCTCTCCATGTTTAAGATGCTCTTTTTCATCCTGATAGAAATGCAGAGCAACACACCCATTTTAAATATTTAATTATCAACATAATAGATGAGTTGATTCATACCACAATATCATGTTTTCGTGAAGATGTTGAAGCATTCCCCTAAGTGGAATTTCCATGTGAAATACTGTGCTTTTAAATGGTGTTTTGCCTTGGTCATCATCTTTTTTCCTGGAGTGGACTACTGTTGGTCAACCCAGCATCTAATCAAACAATAATTTCCCTCACTTGTCATAAATATTTACCTTGTAAATGGCTTGCTAGCATTTACTACATCTGTGGTGTTTTTTCTTATTTCTGACAGACGCTTGAAGAGCTAGAATGCCATGGGCCTGTGATGTCTGAGCAAACCCGAGCAGAACTGGAGCAGAAAATAGATGAAGCCAGAGAGAGTATACGCAAGGCTGAGGTAAGAAGGAAATTATTTTGGCATGTTCAGCTTCTTACCACAGAAGGATTTATGTTACAGCTATTTAATTTTGTTTGTGGAAATGTAAGCTTTTAGCATCAAAAATCAGGGAATTTCAAGATGTCATTTTTTCCCTTGATTTTATACCTCCCAAATCACTGAATCAACTTAATCATAAGACTCGAGATTAGAAGAGTAATATTAAAAAAAGCCTCCTGATGAAGAGTGATTAAACTTGCTGTGTTTTCCGCTATTGTGCAAAGGTCAAGAATCTCTGTATTTAGGGGCTTTGTCTTTAACAGAGAAAAAACAATCTCAAGTTTACTAGTTTCCTTCTGCCTGAAGGAATTAATACCAGAAAATGGGGATCATACCTCTGTCTTCACATGTTCTGGCTTCTAGAAGGAACTGCCACATGCTGATGTGCCTTCTGTTCTAGTATTTTTTGATATATGTGTTAATTTGTAATGTTGATGGGAAAACATTTGAAATAATCTTGGCATGTCTTTCAGCTTTTACTCTGAGGTACTTTTGAAAAGGTTACAGAGCTTTACGGGACCTGTTCTGTGTTAAGAAAGACTCGAGAAAAGATAAACTAGCTTCATACTTGACTGCCAGTGTTGGATTGGTAGAAGTTAACTGTTTTCATGGCCAGTGATTCAAAAACCATATTGCAAGCAACAGGAACTAATCTATTAGTTTTCGGCTGAGTGGGTTGCTTAATTAAAACTGTAGAGCAAACGTAATTGTTTCAGTTAAGTGCTTCTCATACTGCTAGATATTCAGAGTACCTGATGTAATTAGGAATGTGATTTACAGTTCAAGAGGTTAGAAAATGTAGAGTAAAAATATGCCTCCTACGGGTGTGATAAATGTTAGGCTCTCTTTTTAAAACAAATCCAGAATATGCTCTCGTAACGGGAAGTGTTTTAAAATGCAATAGGCTTTTATTTTGAGTAAACTATTTCAGACAGAATTATACTCCAAAGTACTTCAGCGTATATATAGTTAATAATTAAATATGCAAGGACAGAGAGCATGAGAATGAAAGATAAAAGCAACAGCAGAAAGAAATAAAATCAGGATAAGAAGTTGCAGAGGAGAAGGTTCTCACATAAAGGTATTATAAAAACTACAAATGAAACCAGTCTGGAACTTAAGTGTTTGCAAGGCTTAAGAATGCATAATTAAAAGAACCCAATGAATCAGTGGAAACTGAGCAAAGAGATAACATGTTTCCTTGGCGGAGCTGGTGGAGCCAAAAATTGACAGGAGTATTTTTTATTTGTTAAATTCTAGTAAGTTAGAACTTTGAAAGTAAGTGCCACAATAGTAATGGCTAAGAAGGATCACCGCAGTAGAAATTAGGCCATGGTCCTGTATGAATGATACAGAGAGCACAAAGGCAGGGGTAACACGCCAGTTATTGTCTATGCAGAAACAACAAAGAAGAAATTTAAGAGCACATGAGGACTTTTGCCCAGCACAAGGTTGGCTTTTCTTGAGAGAATTGGTTAAAAGAGCTTGAGACAAAATTGCAAGTTGCCTTGGCCACAGCCACAAAATATAACTGAGAATAGAAGGAAAGTGCCAAGAAGTGGAAGGTTTATATATAAAAAAAAGAGATGTGAGATCTGAAATAAACCCTGTAGGGTGCTGTAGAAGGCAGCAGTCTTTTCCAAAAGCAGAGGGATGGATAGGGCTCCACTGGGAAACATACTGGGAAACATTATTTATAGTATAGAATTTTTTTTAAGAGAAGCTACTAAGTGAATTTGGTAAGCTTTTTTACTTTTGCTTAGGGGTGGCCTTTTCTTTTAGCTTCAACCCTTATTAATCCCCACTCCTCTAAGTGGCACTATTAAGTAATTTCAGGACCATTAATTAGACAAGAGATTTTTGCACACATACGATCCATAGAAGAATAAACTATGTAAACTTTGAGTAAAAATGTTTTCTTTTGTAATGCAATTATAATTCTTTTCAGTATGTGAAAACCAAACATTTGCAGCATTTCTGCATATTTAAGTGCAGCTGATTAAGTTGGAATTACTGATGGTTGGGTAGGGGAATGGTATTTGTGCAGAAGGTTACAATCACATATATAGGCTGTAGGGGAGCTGTGGAACTGCCCTTTCCCTGTCCTGCTGCACTGCGTTTGGATCAAGGAGCTGCAGCTGGTAAGTAAAGCAAAGCAGAGAGACCCCTGATTTAGCACACTGCTTCAAAGATGTCCTTCTCAGGATAGCAAGTGGGGAAAGAAGGGTGTCTGGAGAGTTGGCAGGAGTCAACAGTTAATTATTGAAAGGACCTGGCTTAGGAAGGAGAAAGATTTTTCAGCACCTCCATGTTAGTAGAAAAACAGGACTTGAAAAGTGGAAAAAGAAAGATTACACAGGCTTTGTTTCTTTTTTGTGAAAGTCAGTTTTGATGTATGTATTTTATAAAATAAAACAGAAAAAAAAGAGTCCCCAAAACATGCAAAGAACCGTTAATTGGATTTACATTTGCAACTGTTACTGAAGGCATAGTATTTTACAGTTACCTGATACCATACATGGTTGCACCTGTGTGAACAGCCAAAGTAATTTGCCCTTTAACACTAGTTAGTTCATTATCACCTTGTCACATTAAACCTTACCATCTGCAAAACTTTGTGGATACTGCTGTGATTGTAACTGGAAGAGTAATATGTTCTGGTGCCATGTCTGAAAGTGCTTGATGGTAACATGTAGATTTTATTTTGTTAAAAAAACCCAAAGTGTTTTATTGGGAAGGTAGCAAAGCAACTTTGCTTGCAACTGCAACAAGTGTTGGCTAATGTACTGTTGTTTCTTGCCATGATGGTCAAGTCTCAGATGTGGAAATCTCCCTTTTATTCTAATTGAGTAAAGCAGCTAGAGGATAGTACACCTAGAAGATGACAAGGGTTGCAGGGTATGAATTTTGTAACCTTGAGATAATTTCCTCAAGTCAATGGTTGCATCAGCCTGCGATACCTATAGAGCAGCGTGTGTAGGACTTACTGTTTTAAATGATCATGTGTGTGTACTGCTAGCGCTTTGAAGACATGGACATTTTGCTGAATGTTATTTGTAAGTCACGTGCACGTGCGTGTGTACGTACACACACTTTCTCTCCTCTTGTGGTGTGTTAGATAGTGTGTACTGTCGTCCTCATTCCAGAGGTGTTCTCCCTTCTTCCTTTTGGTTTTTTTTGTGTTTTTCTCTTGAAACGCTTTTTATTTTTATTTCCTTTCTGGAGTAGCGTGCCTGTTGTTCTATCCCATTTTGGCTTCTTGACCCGCTCTTTGGTGCTTTTTCCTTTGCAAATCTACTCTCTTCCTCCTTTTGTTTCTTCATCATTTCTGGAGGGGAAGATAACTTCACAAGCACATTGGGATTAAATTTTGCCTTTCTTCTGGCAAAGCTATTTTGGTCATTGCTAGATGCTTCCACTTGCATGTTTCTCCCTGGCGAATTCTACATTCTTGACACATCGCTCCAGTGCCAGCCTGCTTAACTATCAGAAGACAAACCGGTCTGTATGTGCCATCTAATACAATGTGAGCTGAGTCAGAACATTTTAGAAATGAAATATATTGGTAATGCAGTTTCTCCAGGGTGTATTGTGCATAGATGTATTCATCTCATTGCCCTCTTCCTCAGAGACCCTGAATCCTTTGAAATCTAATAACTGAGAGGAACTGAGAAACTGTACCGCATGTATAACTTATTCTCTGACAAGCACGATGGGTGTGGAAGCAGGCGTAATTTGAAGGTACAGCAAGGAAATAGAGTAAAAGTGTGCATAGGATCAAGACATATTGAAGAAACTGAAGTTTTTCATCTTCTGCAAGATGCATTGCCTGAACATAAAACCTTAGATTGGCACATTCACAGCTCAGTGGGTTATTTTTGATCTTTTTCTCCCTGGGATAGGAGGTATTTTTCCTTGTGATGTTTCAGGGAGCAGACTCCGTGATTAAAGTTTGGAGAAAAATACGGCTTACACCAGAGTGCTCCTGTACAATTGATACATGGCAGATGATATACAATGACTGTAACTGATAACCAGAACACATATTTTCTTCTTAAAAATGGAAAGTTTCTGTTTTGTTAAACGTTCTTTGTTTGTTTTGCTCGCTTGTTTTAAAGCAAGTGTTAGAATATGTCTGATAATACCTCTGGCACTAGCAGAGTGCTAAAATTGACTGTGGTTAATGCTACACCATAGAGTTTAGATCCAGAGAAACTCCATCCTTGTCAAAACAGCATTTGACCACTGCTGCGTCAGGGATGGATTTTGATAAAGGCAAGCACTGAGGGTGCTTGTTTAAATTGAAGGTGTTACGATTCAAGCATCATCTGTAAAGGAGGTCAACACCTTTGTAATTCAATAATTTGAGAAAATAAACTATTCTTGTAGTTCCTTGGCACTGAACCAACCAACTCAGGTAACTGAACTAGAACTTCTGTATTTTAAGGTTTCATTTTTGTGACAACAGTAAGGTTGGTTGCTGGGCGTTTTACAGCTGTTAGCTCAGCCACTTGGATAGATCTGATTTGCCTTAAAATAGCTTTCCATTTCTCCTCTGCCTGCGTCCCTTTATCTTTAAACTGTTGGAGACAAAAATTTACTCTCTCCACTGATGTGTGGTGCAGAAATAAGGGAAAAAAGAAGTTATTTCCTTGGTTTCTATAATCCTTCTTTCAGCCTGCATCCTGGACCCTGAAGCTGGGTTACTTGCATTCTTCCTCTCATCTTACTTTGTCTCTATCAAACTAAAGACTCCAATACTTTGATAGCCTGGTGTGAGTCTCACCAAGCAGTATTGTTGGTCCCAGGGCTGACATAATTTTTCTCAGTGATGATGGGAGATTTCCCATTTGGGCTCAGGTCTATGCTCAAGGAAGGTCTTGGGGTCTCCATGGCAATTAGTCCTATTTCCACTTAATTATAGGGGGATGTATTTTGTCTCATCATTAGGATATCTACAACTCTCAAGAGAGTATTTGTACCAGATAAGATTTGATTAAGACTCATTATGGTGCTGCTTACTTCGTTTGATTAGTTCAGAAGCTTAGGTCCATTTTTAATTGTAAATGGAAGGCTGTTTTCTCCCTCCCCTTATATTTGGCTATGAATATTTATTACTGTGCTGTGATAACAGTTGTGTTTGCTGGCTGGGCTCCTGTTCTATCTTAGGATCTAATCTATTAATTGTATGCTGCATGTGGTCCTACTGCATCTCAAGTAGACGTAGCTACATTTCAGCCTGTTGTTATTAGTGTGTTCTTGCAGTTGAACCTTTCAACTGCAAGAGTGGTGTCATTCTCTGCTCATAAGAAATGTGAGAAAAACTAATTCCATATGCTTCACTAAAATAAATGAAAAGGAATAAGGCTACCAACCCCCCAAAAGTTGAATTTGTAAAATGTCACTTGCTACCATCTATAGCTTTGCTCAGGAAACATATGCTTGGGAGAGCTGTGCTAAGTAAACAGATTGCCTTCTCAGTATGAGATTTGTAGGAGCTGTTAGTCTTTCTGGCTAGGTGGAATGAGGACTAGCCTGGAAAAATGCTGCCAACATCCACAGATCACGAATTTTGAACTCTTTTGGTGAAAAGCAGTTTAGTGAGGACATCTGCAGAGATGAGAATGTTGTTGAGAAGAACAGCATCAGAGCCCTGAAGCTGTATTATGGTATTATGAAGATGTACAAGTCTTAGTACTTTATCAGCTGTATCCAAACATTTAATCATTCTGACTGCAGTGTTGCAAAAATTATTCTGTCGCATTTGAGAGTTTTTATCTTGAATTAATACTTTCTGATAATTATTTTTCAGGGACTTGCTGTAAGTGAGAAATTTGGAGAGCATGCAGTATGCTCAGATCCTGCTTAAATATTTCACAGTATATTTTTTTGACAAACGTGCCTGTTCTGATATGAGCAATGAGAAAGGAAGTCTTTAGAAGACTGAGGTATATGAATTCACATAATAATAAAGGATATTTATTTCATTAGTGGACATTTAACAGAGGAAGGTATTTTGTGGGATGAAGGGGCAGGAAAAAACACAGAGATGTTTTGAAGCTAATGAGGAAATACAGTCGTAAAGATTCCTGTAAGGATATAGTCAACTGAAGAGCCATATTTGCTCTCTATATATCTTACAGATCCCTATGTACTGTAAAGGCTAGATATCCTTATTTATGGAAACAAATGGATAAGTCATTTTGAAAACATCCTACAGATAATAGTCATCATGACTTTAAATGTTGCTGAGATGAAGAATAATTGCTGTAGGACTTCAGGCAGTAGACTCTCTTTCAGATCTTTTTGGTAAAGGGATCAGGGATTAGTCTGGGCTACAAGAATATTAATGTTGCTTGTTTTGTAGATTTTCTTTTTGTCTTTTTTTTATTTAGTTCTTTTGAAAGGTGGATCACACTGAAAATCCAACTCAGTTCCTTAAAGCTGTGGTTTGAATGCAGTGTCATTTCATAGAGTCATTCAGGTTAGGGGCTTTGGGGATGTCTCCGGTCCAGCCTCTGCTTAAATCTTACTGAATCTTTTGACTACGAAATGTATAGATCTTTCACTATATTAAGAACCAGTATTTATTACCAGGACTGAAGAAATGTGTTAATAAAGGTTTGCATACATACCTTTTATATACATTTCATTTTCTACTTAGGAATTTGGGTAATTTCCATTCAGTCCCATTACCAGTAGCCTGGGAACAACTTCTTAAACTGTACAAAATGCTTCAATACTGCTCTCATCTACTCTCAATGTCCTTCCCCACCAACTGCTTTCTCTGTTTAGGAATCTCTAATGTTTTTATTATGCTTGAGCTAGGGAAAAATCAGCCTGCCAGTTGGGCTGGAGCTACGCAGGTGGGCTCTTCTCCACTAATAGCTTCACTTCTGTTTTCTTACCCTTGGCATTCACTCTTGAGACACGTTATCTGTGTCAGCGTTTCATTTCCTGTTTGCTTCACCCTAACAGTCTTGTTTGATTTAACTCCATGCAGAATATTTAGCATATAAATTAACTAACTCTGCTGTAATATCTGTAGAAACTTCCTGCCCATCCTCCCGCTTAAAAAAAACCACTCAGTGTTGTATTGAAAAATGTAATTTATTAGCTAGTTCCCTAGCTGGTGCAGAAAAAGTGTTGGGTTGGGGGTTTTTGGTCCTGGCCAGGTGAATTCCTAGGGACGGGCACTTCCAGGTTGCTGCAGGACTCTTTGCTCTGTTGCAAGCAGTGTCTGAGCTTCGCCTGGAGCCAGGTAGCAAGTGTATTTTTTTAGCTGCAGAGAAGACAAAGGAAACACAGGTTGGAGCAGAATGTCCTTCTTACCTGTTTTTTTATAAATCTCTGGCATCATATGGTCTTGATTTACAGTACTGCAGATGAACATTGTACAGCTAAAATTACTGATGGACTCCCCTTTCAAGGCTGAGCTCAAGTTTGTGCCTCAGGGATCAAAATTTTAGGTGAATCAGGTTGGATAGGATTTTTTCTTTTTTTTTTTTTTGCTTGGGGTGGTTTTGGCATAGCCATAGCTAACTTTCCACCCCAGACATCAACAAGGCAGTGAAGGTTGAACTTCATGGATTATTGGCTCATGTATCCCTACTTTAATAGCACTGGACTCCGATTTAAAACTGATTTGCAGGGGAGGGCTTACGTTGGGTTGTGAGAAATTTGTGGCATTCCAATATTTGTTTTTACTATACTCACAGTTACTTCTACCTATCACTGTGCAAGTAATTCTGGTGGCCCAAAATTTAAATGTACAGCATTTCTCATTAAAAGAATGGTTTCATTTTCATACTTTTTTAATTAAAAAAGTCTAGAATTTAAACAAAAATTACTCTACATGAGAAAAATAAAGATAATCTCTTTCCAACCTTTCCATGTTGTTTTCTTCTTAGCTAAAACAACTTGCCAAATGAGACTATCCAACCCACTAATTTTGTTCCTGCCACTAGAAAAAGGTTGCAATGGAATAAAGTATTTCTCACAAAAGATGGTTTAGGCCTACTTGTAATCCTAATTTAATCTGATTTTAATATCTGAACGTGCTCATAAGTATAACCTTTTTCTAAAATAAATAATTCTGAATTCTTTAAGAGAAAAAATATGGGCTGGGCAGTGGGCTTCAGGTGGCTTTAGTACAGATCAAAAAGCGCAGGGATGTACAGCAGGGAGAGGAGCACACTCTGATGGGCCGGGGTCATGGTCTTGTTCTGCACCTTGAAAAATCGTGGAAAATAAAGCAACTCTACTTTCAAGAAACTCCATTCAAAACTGATCTAACAACCATAAACTAAAATATTTAAGGGGCCACATTAGATCAGCTTTGGTGTATTTCTGTGTTTGCTTTTTACACCAACACTTTTATAAATTACTTTAAAAGGCTTGTAACCGAGGTGTTTGTGGGATGTAAATGAACACTTGGTTTCTTATAGGCCCTTTTCTTTCTGGGAACAGAGCAGCTATGTAATGTATTCTGGCTGGTTTTAATTTCCATGTTGTTTATCTTCATCTTGTGCAAGCTGTAGGTCTAAAGCCTTTGCTTAATTAAGACTGGAACAGTAAATAAACAAAACTATGCCTTCTTCCATGTAGAGCAACGATAGGTATGTGAGAAACAGATAACAATATTTATATTTTTTACAACTTTGGAGTTTTTTCCTTTCATCTTCTTATAACTTACCATCAGCTAAGGCAAAAGAACAGCCCAGAGAAGCAGGAACCACCCAGAACACTGTTTGTAAACTTTGTGGGTGGCTGATGGTTTTTAAATCCGTGTAAAGTTATCCCAGTCCTTAGCTATTAAATAGTAATTGGTAAGTAGTAATTGTAAATAGCAATTTCACTATTAAATAGGAAAATATTTGTTCTTCAGTGAGACTTAATAACAATGAAATTTGGGCAGCACCCAGATTTTGGAGCGAGTGCTGGATTCCAGCATTCCTGTGCTTTCAAAACTCAGCTGCCTTCCTGGAGATACTTAGTATTGCTGGGAATATAAGTGGTTACTTGATATAAAATTTTTTCAAGTCTGTGAGCTTCTGTCAGCAGAGGTCACTCAGTCGGGAAGTGCAGCATGTGTGTCTGCTAGTGTCCCATTTTGTTGAGAGAGAAAATCAATGATTAAAGCATTGTTTAGTTTTTAATTTGAAATATATGATCTTTTTGAGGGAACAAGGCTTTGAGAGCAAGTGCATCCTTTAAGGGTATTGTAGTCTTGTGTGGTTCTGCAACGTAAGGCAAATCTGTGATTTGTCAGAAAGTACACCATGTCTCTTCCTATTTCAATGCATCACTTTCTGGCTACTTTCCCACATCAAAAACTGAAATAAGACTGCGCAAGCTGAAGTTGCATCCTTTGTGCAAGGTGGGTCCCTCCTTGATGAAGTCAGGACTCCAGCTTGCAGAAACCTCACCTTCCAAAGGGAAGAGCCTACCTTGTGTCTGGGTACACATACAGAAAAGCTTGTTGCATGCTGGTGAAAACACCAATATTTCCTCCGGGTGATCCCTTGTTTCCTTCTTACTCAACATTTTATTCCGGCTTAATGAAAGCATCAAACCCCACCTAACTTAGACATAGTGATATTTGAATGAAGTGCATGTATTTTTAAATATGTAGCTGTTCCTGTGTGAGAAGCAGAATAAAGTTATACTACTGTCTGGTTTTTTGGTGGTTTTTTTTTTTTTCATGTAAGTAGGAAGCTGTTAACCCTGGTCTACCAGTATAATTATTTGGGTAAAAGTATGTATGTATGCTTGTAAATAGCATTATACATCTTTCAAGTGCAGGCCTGACCTAATACTGTAAGTACTTTTATGGCTTGTCTGCAATGGAATGAAGCTCAAAACATTTGTGGTTTGGAACAAACATTTGTTGAATATTAAGACTACTATGCATAAATAGAGTGGGGTAACTCGATTGGATTTGCTGGGTACCTTGAATTAAAAACTCTTGTCTGACCCTTAGCAAGTACAGTCAAGGATCTTGGAGCAGCCTGTTTATTTTAGCTAACAAGTTTGCACAAACAACATGGTTTACAGCAGACTGAGTACTAATATGAACTACAAATGTTTATAGCATGCCTAGACTAATGTTTATTGCTGTTGCATAACTCAAGCTAATTGGAAATTGCATAACAAGGTAAAACAGCAAAACAACTAGGCTGATCATTTCCTAGGCAACTCTGGTTGAAGGCATATGGAAAGTCCTCGTAATATAATGTAAGAATATAAAGACAAATTAGGGGATAGCTACTTTACTCCACAGGTATATATAAACACGGAGGTACCTCAGGTCGGTAACATGATAAAATGGGGACTTTCTCGTTAACAAGCTAAAGCAAATGACTTGCATTGACCTGCATTAAGTCAATCTATCACAGTTTCAAAAAACCAATAAAAGGACGTGTCCACCAAAGCTGCTAACCCACCTGTGCCCTACCACAGTCACAAATCAACCCCATATGAATCAATTGCCTTTGAGGAGGTTGTTCTCACACTACAGCTGTCTGCATCTGCATGTTCATGTGCAGCTGCCAAGGTTGGAGCTGACCATGCTCCAGCATCGTGCTAGCAGGTAGTTCATCTTGGGTGTAGGAGCACCCTAATGAGAGGCAGGATCAGTGCTCGTCTTCACTGGGTGCTGTAGAGCAACTCATCTCCCCTTCTTTCAAAGCAGATGTGGTTAGAGAGTGGTTTTGTTCAAAATCTTGAATACTTATTAACAGGAGAGAGGTGTGTTCACGTGCAGGAATTGGCATCCCTGGATTCAGCTTTTTTGGTGCAATCCTTCTGTGCTAAGATCTTTGGTTTAAAAGTGTTTAGCTTGATACCGTGAGAAATCCACTTCTCAATTTGATAAGTGCTTCTAAAACAAATTTGTCCAAAGAAAAGGTTAATGGTTAATTAAAATTATTATTGTTTCCATGTTCTTATAGCTTTAAAATATACAAACTAATGTAAGTAGGGGCAAAAGGAAAAAAACTAAGTGAGAGGTATTGCCTTTTAAGACCAGTAAAGGGATAAAATCCCTACTCTATTCGCCCCTGGAACTCAAAGCTCTAACACCATCTAACGCTTCTGATTTCAGACCTTCTCATAGGTATTGCTTTTGTAAATATTTACAAATTTCAGGTTGGGTCTTGGGCCATACTAACTTACAAGGTTTTCAGAAGATGCTTGATGCCGCAATTGAATTGAAAGGATCTGCCTTTCAAATGTAAATTCTGATGTGTGGATTGATCTTTGGACTTTTTATTCTTTTTAAATCAGTATTTTCTGAATCTTGATTGAAGTAGTGTGATGCGTATTCGTATATTTTACTTTTTTCCTCATTTTCCCGGCTATATGAACAGTATTTACAGTACCTGTTAATCATTCACCTGAAGACTGCTTGCAAGGAGAAGTGGAAAACTTCACTTGGCTAAGTCGCTTTGGCTTTTCCCATGGGAAATACTTCTCAAACTTGTCCAATCTTTCAGCCTCCATACCTAATTATGTGGGAGAGTGTGTGCATGCAGCTGTACCCATATGAAGATACATTTCACATAATAAATTTTACTCTAATAACTTAGCTGCTTTTTAAAAATCACATTTCTTCTAAACATAATTAAAAATAATATCTCTCAAAAGTAGTTTCATTGTTTGAAACAGGCTTAAAGTAACCTTTGCAAATAGTTTTAAAATGCAAATGGATCCATGTTTGGGGGTTTAGCTGTATGAAAGTTATAGTCATTTATTTTCTGACTTATCTTCTTAATAGAAAGATAATAATAAAGTGTAGCAGCATGTCAAAAACAAGAAAAATACCAGTATCATTTCAGCTCAACACAAAATTTTGTATATAGTAAGGATATGCATGAGAGATAAAAATCTATGTAGCACCAATTGGCATTTTAATTCACTGTACATACATTCTTGCATAGTCTACTGTGCTTCAGCCACTACAGAAAACATAATTTCCGTCTAATTTTTGCTTAGACCCATCTATTTTTGCTGGTTTTGCTTGGTTTCCCAGTGCCACTGACAACTTGATGCGTCAATCCAGGCAGAGAATGCTGAAGTAAGGTGCTTCTCATCCCCATGGAAGGGGCTGGAAGGGTGAGAACGGAGATGAAACTTTGCTACTTGCACAGTAACTTGCTAAGAATGAACAATGCTGTGAAAGGAAATGCAGGAAAAACTCCAGGGCAGTTCAGTGGGTTTCTGTTGTTGCCTCCATCAGAGAGGGTCCATCGCTGAAGGACCTTTGGTGAATCACTTGATTTTTTTGTTCCTCTGGTGAGCAAGTGCAACAGGATGATTGTGATCAGGCTGGACTGGACATAAATATCCTTGATTTTATTCCTAGGTTTGCCCCTACTTCTTGATGCGATCTTTGAAATTCTGGTTTTGTTTTCTTGAAATTCTGAATTTTGCATTTCTTGAACTCCTGAATTTCTTCATGCTACTTTTTCCATTTCTTCTGTTTAGACTGTTAAATAATTTGGATCAGGGTGGTGGTTTGCCATGAATTTGTTAAAGCCTTGGCTCCATTGGCCAGAAAGCGTGCCAGGATGCTGAAGTGAACCCAGCTGTCAGAAAACCTAAATTTTCATTCTGTTCTAAAGACAAAAATCATGAAACTGTTTGTTGAAGTGTGATATTTATTCGATTTTGGAATTATTAGGGTATTCCATTTCCATAACGAATAAGCTTCCTGTGATCTCTGGCAAGTGCTGATGGAAAATAGCCTCTTTTGGGGGGCTGGGGGGTTTGTGTGTGTTTATCGCATCAGATTTATTTGTGTATCACATCCAGTTTAGTCACCAGCCAAAAGAGCATCCAGGGCCTGCAGCCCAGGAGTATTCCTAATTTTAAGAATACTGTGAAGCATTGGGTTTTGTCTGGGGTTTTGCACTTTGAAACTAATCTAAACTAACCGACCACTAGAATATATGAATAGAAAGTTAGCATAAACTAATAGATGTTATTTTAAAAACACCAGCTTGTGAAATTGGCTGTGCCTGTAGTTTTACATCTCTAGAAAACCATTCCCTGTCTCTTGGCTCACACCACATTCCTGCAGGCAAGGAAATGAAGAACTGGACTTGTTTCCGCATGGAGCAGCTTTCGGAGCCACCTGAGTAATTTGCGGATCAGGAAATAACGCATTTGAATCGTGGCAAGGAGTGAAATGTAATCTTGAAAGAATTCTGACCTGTGCATGTTTATTTTCTCAGATAATTAAGCTGAAAGCAGAAGCCCGTCTCGATCTGCTGAAGCAGATCGGTGTGTCCGTGGATACTTGGCTAAAAAGTGCCATGAACCAAGTGATGGAAGAACTGGAAAACGAACGCTGGGCCAGCCTGCCTTCAGTAACCAACAACGGCTCTTCGCACCTGGTACGGTTTCCAACACGTAAACCTCACCTCATCTCCACGTGGCTCTTTCCTAGTAGCAACTCCTAACTTGAATATAAAACAAAATTGATAATATTTGGTTGGTTGTTAGCTAACTGGAAGAATCTTGTAGCTTTGCATGGCTGAAGCATGTGTCTGAATTTCATGAGAAAAAACCAAACAACAACAACAAAAAAAGGATTTCTGGGTTCTGTTGCTGAGTTTACTTTAGATTGATTTTTCTGACCTTGGATAAGTGCCATAACATTTATTTGCCATCTCCTGAAAAGAAAAAGTCTGCATGTTTCTTTGAAGTTTCATTAATAGTTTACGATGTTATCTGAGATACTTGGATGAAAGGCTTTATTCTTCCAAATTGTCGTTGTCCCCACCCCCCCCGAAGAATGAAGTGTTTCAAAATAAATAGTGATGGCTGCATTGAACAGCTGCTTGAATGAAGAAACCCTGTTCAGAAAAGAGGAACTGCTAAAAGAGCTCATAAAGCTCATAATACCCCCCCCCTTTTTTTTTTTTTTTAATCCCCCTATATGGCACGCGATGCTGAGCTGTCACCTTTGGCAGTAAAACTAACCAATCTGTTGCTCTTCACTGGTGACCAACTAAAATAAAATTCCTGAAGGTTTGGTCAGTTTGCCTCAAACAAATTTTAAAATTTCTGTGCATGTTTATATATTTACTACTTAACAAAATTCAGAGGCTTTTATAAAGTCTCAATTTGCATGTGGATACTTTCCTAACTATAGTCTTCATACACTATTAAAATTACTTCATTTACACTTTTTTTAATCTTAAATGCTTTGGACAGCCAGAATATATCTTCTGTATAACAAAGCTTTCAGGGGGCATGGGGATGTGGTTTTTCATTGCATTGCAAATGATTTGGAGAATGGCTTGCTTTCGCTGACCACCTAAGAGAAACAAAATCTCCATTTCAGCAAGTATGTGCTATCTACACACAAAAAATCCTGCTCATTCCTGTTTCTTCATGCTTTTCTACTTCTTTATTGTTTTCTTGGTAATGGTGGCAAACACTTAGAGGGAAAGGTTTTTTTGGATGTACAGCTATTTTCATCTGTGTCAACTTTAGTTCAAAAAAGTGAGCGAGCACTGAATAGAGTCTCAACAAATCCTGAGACTCCTGAATCCACTCTTTGCTTTCTTCAGGGTGTTAGGATGTTTCTTCTAGGACGTTGCGCAGAGAGCTCAAACACATTGACAGTGATTTGCAGTAAAGTTTGTTATAATCACTGCTCTGCAGGCTTTATTCTCGTGGTTAGAAGTATAATTAGAGATTACAGTTGTTGTATGCAGATCCAGGCTTCAGCTTTCCCAAATCCCAAAGGAGTTCTTGTGCCGAGTTTCATTTCATATCCTTTCTAGCCAGGATAGATGAGGATATGTTACATAGCTGTGTTTAACAGTGTTTTTTTCCCTTTGTTCTTGTACTCCACCTCCTTTAACTTCCCGTTGTGCATGTTGGATTGTGCCCAGTACCTTGTTCTCTGTTTCATCGGACATGCCAACGCTTGGCCCTGGAGCCAAACCCCGTGCTAGTCCCTGGTGAGCCAGCAGATGCCACAGTGTGGGAGGTTAAACTCTGATTCTTATTTTCCCCTTTTACACTTACGTACGCTCCCATATAAAAAAAAGGCACTGTTGACCTTGGCAGGCCAGATGAGGACAGCCCATAGATGGAATTCTTAGAACTGTTACCGAAATTACACTGCTTGCAGTTATTAGAACAATTACTGCAGCATATAGCAAGCAGCACTTTCACTTCATCCTTGAAGAGCAGGCAGTGTTTAATGTTCAGAAACCAGCTATCTGCCATCCTTACGTTGTGCACACCTTTGCTCTTTGTGCCAGTACTTGTCATGACATAATTTGTTCAGCAAAGCTCTTGATACATTTTCTTTTAAAGAGCTAAAAAGAAGAAAACAACATCGATGCCTTGATACCACTGTATTTATTTAACCTATTATGGTAATGTAACGAGCTGAAGGAGTTAATATCCCGTCACCTATCCAGTTGGCTGACTTTCTGATGTAATGATGAAATGCATAATCTTGGGAGGGAATACATTTTTTTTGCCAGTGTACATGCCCCCAGAAAGTTAACCGTCATTTTGAATTTTAATGTCACCTGAAAAACGTATGCAGTGCCTATGCTGCGTACAACAAATATATTGTAAACACTGTGTAATTTATTCAAAAAAGGAAGAGAGAATAATGTCTTTATGGGTTTTGTGTTTTGTTTTGTATTTGCTGGGACTTCAAGCAGTACAATTACAAGAAACATTTGTACAGTAGAAGTACAGTAGTGCAGAGTTAGAAATAAAGTTTGCAGTTGGTACGTTTACTGTGAACATGAAAATGGATGCGCTTTTAACTGTGCAGGGATATAGCATCTTTTATTTGTAAAAGGTTATAGCATCTTTCAGCTATTAGGTTACTGGTTCATATTCAAGCCTGATTGTCATCTGATACCAGTAACCTGTGCGAAACAAATTGTGGTTTCAGTCCCTAAATGCACGTATTGCAGACTGCCTATGACTGGTCAATACCTTTGGGTGCTCCAGCGGACTGCTTTGTTAGTGAATTGGCAGGAAATTTTAGCCTTTTTTAGCTCCTACAGGTCATACAGCCAAATCAGAGTGGAGGTGGTTTAGTATAAATGTGTTCTCTGTTGTTGCCAGGGTGTCTGCATTTCTGAGGACAAAAAAAAAAGGGCTCTTGGTATTCTTCTTGGTATTGAATCTCTTTTGTGTAGGATATACAACAAAACAAGATCTATATAGATATATATTTGCATACCTTTTTTCATATGTATAATCAAGCTATCTTGTCACCTTCTTACCTGCATTTATTCTTCTATTTGCTGTCTGTTACATACCTTCAGTATAATTGTGGCTGATGTATTTATTCTTTGCTTACGCTGTCTTTCATTACCAGACTTCGTAGAAAGATGAGCTTTATAAAACAAACTGCTAAGTCTTCTGTGTCATTAATGCTGTTTTCCTTGTATGTGCCTACTTTGCAAACGATTCTATTCAAGGAGTTTGAGCAGCCCACACACTGAAAATTAAAATGTATTTTTCCTCCTCATGTTAGAAAACCAGGACCAGATGTTTTACGAACGAGTCTTTCTAGACATGATACACTAATTTCCATGATGTTTCGTGTGGCTGTCAGCTGAATGTCAGCTTTGGCTGCTGGGACATAGACCATGCACAGCAAAAGGCAGTTAGAAACTGGAGGGGGAAACCTTAAATTTGCTGTAATTTATAGTTGGTTGGTAATATATCAAAGCATTAGCTAGGCAGGACAGTGATTTTTTTGTTACCGCAACATCCATGAACGCATTTAAATAGCAAAGGATGAAAACTGCACTTGAATGAAAATGAGTGGAGAAAAAATCATATGAATTACAAGGATGTAGTCTAGAATCGTAACATAAAAATTAATACAAGTCATAAAATGATGAAGCTTTGTGCTCTTCTACTTCAGGTCTAGAAGAAAAAAGATGTTACAGAGCAGAGGTATGGAGACAGCTGGTTTAGGGAGCATGCACAGTACCTTGTTGGTCTCTTTGTTGATTTATCAGCCTTTTAGTTTTCATGAGGAATACCAAATTCACTCCCAAACTGAAAGGAATAAGTACAGGGAAGATGGCAAATGTGTAACAGTGTTGCCTTTGATTCAAAGGACTTGCCTGTTTTCACATGAGATAAAGTGTTTATTCAAAATTTAATCCAGGCACAAGGCCAAAGCACAGCTCATGTCAATGTTGCCCAAACTACATTTATAGAAACTTGTATTTTTCCAGTGTATTGACTTCAGGTTTTATTTAGACTTTTATAGCTAGTTTTTAGTAATCATTCTTTCTCTAAGGATTTTTTTTTTTTTTTTTTTTAATAAACTGGAGCAAATCTATTGTGCAGAATACACCAGCTGGAAGGCTGATATTTTTTATTTATTTTTTCAAGTTTAAGTATTTCCACTGCCGTTTCATTTCATAACTCGTGGTCACAGGTACATTAATCTTTTAGTAGCATAAATTCTCAGTAAGTGACTCTTTTTTCCATTCAAGTATTTGCTATGCCTCTGAAAAGGCATCTCCAAAGTACATCAGTCACTGTTTCACAGCTTCACGTTTCACATGTTTTACACTGTTTCACATGTAAAAAATAGATAAATGTCCAGCAGTTGAGTTGGAGCTTCCGAAATATTGTACAGTTCTTTTTAAAGTCCACAGGCCTGTGACTGAATGAAGAAGTACAGCTGAGTTAAGCAAAGATGTAATTTGGTGACAGCTCTTATTCTTTTGCTTCCCTGTATTTGCTTTGTTTGATGGCTGCTTTCCTGGTGTTACATGAGAATCGTATGTTGAATATTATTTAGTCTTTTTTTTTGTCCAGTTTCAATAATCGTAAGTAGTAAAAAAAACCACACTGAAGAATATTGATCAATTAATTTTTATTGTTATTTCTTCACTTATTTTTATTTGATAGTATAATGCCAAATTTATTTTGTTTTAATAGATTAATGCTGATGCAGAAAAGGAAGAAGGTGAAGAGTTTGAGGACAGCATGGATGTTTTTGATGACAGTAGTTCTAGTCCTTCTGGTACTCTAAGAAATTATCCTCTCACCTGCAAAGTTGTTTATTCATATAAGGTTTGTGGTTTTTTTTTTTTTTTAAATTTGATTAGCAAAATGAATTATGCAACAAACAAGTAATAGATGTAACTGTTCTGTGGGAGTTTGGGGTAGAATGTCAGCATTTGGCTCAATAATGGTGCACGTTAAATGTATCTAACATCTAGTTTTGAAAAACTGCAGCAGTGTGAAATCCATGTCATTGTGAAACACATTTAAACTGCAGTTCAGCAGAGTACTGAAGTCTGTGCATGAATTGTAGAGATGTCTCTGTCTGGCTTCAAGGAGACCAGTTGTGTGCCTGCCATTAGAAGACGTTCTGATTTTCGTTGCTGAGCCGGTGTGGCTATATTAGAAACGCCTTCTCAGTGTTAGGCATGCTTGTATGCTGTACGACAAAGCTCTTCTTTGTACTATAATAGTGAAACCACCATTCATGAGTCAAAGCTTTGCTGACAAACTGCATTCATGCTCTTTACTTCTGCTAGCGCTGCTAGGTCAGCTGTAAATCACACCACTGCGGTAGTTGAAGCCAGTGGCCGACGTAGTCTTAGAGTAGGGAGTAATTAGGGTTTCAAAAGTAAATAAGGTTCGACGCGCTGGGTGGTATTCAGGGTGCTTCCATCTATCCTCTTGAGTGAAAAAGGGTCTTGTGAATGTCAGCAGGTATACAGAAGAACCCTTATTAATACATTTCAAAGTATGCTACATCATAAAATTTCAATTTTTTAAAAATCACAAGTTTTAGTAAAAGTCTGGATGAGAATGTTCTTTACACTGCCTGTCCCGTGCACCTGAAAACACTTTTATTTTCTAATCTTCCTGTTATATACTTCAGGCTTCTCAGCCAGATGAATTGACCATAGAGGAACATGAGGTATTGGAGGTTATTGAAGACGGAGATATGGAAGACTGGGTAAAGGTACCATTTTTCTGAGATTGTTTTCTTTTCACTATCACTTTTAGAAATAGAACTTGGAACGGGATAAAGTATTTGGATTATTTTCATAGTAGTATGCAAAAGCAGAGCATCTTTTATGTCATTTACTTACAGGCACGAAATAAAGCGGGTCAAGTGGGTTATGTGCCAGAGAAGTACCTGCAGTTCCCAACATCCAGCAGTCTGCTGAGTATGCTACAGTCCCTTGCGGCACTGGATAGTCGATCACACACCTCAAATAACTCCACTGAGGCCGACTTAGTCTCAGGCAGCCTGAATGGAGACTCCAGTGGTAAATACCAATAAACAAATAAATAGTGTATTAAGCTTGTTCTCGAAAGCATTCTGCATATCGAGTTTGGATGTCGCACATGAGAATTTCTCATATTTGACATGTAACTGAGTACAACTGTTCTCAATAATTATCTATCTGATACCAAATCTGTGTAATGTACCTGCCTATCTCATAGAGTTGAGATTAGCTAAAATTAAGGAAAACTGAAATAATTTGACTCAGCAATTATAGGATTATAGAATCATTTAGGTTAGAAAAGACCTTTAAGATCATCAAGTCCAACTGTAAAAGTATGTATAGTATCTATTATTTTTTTTAAGCTCATGCCAATTACACTGGTTTTTTTCCTCTTCCATTCTTCAGTCTGTTTTGTAAAAGCACTTTATGATTACGAGGGCCAGACAGATGATGAGCTGTCCTTCCCAGAAGGAGCGATCATCCGCATATTGAACAAGGAAAATCAAGATGATGATGGCTTTTGGGAAGGAGAATTCAATGGACGCATTGGGGTGTTCCCATCAGTATTAGTTGAAGAGCTTACGGCCTCAGAAAATGGAGAGACTCAGTGGATTGGAGATATTCAGGTATGTAAAGAGTTGAGGTGCTAGCTTGCACATATGGTATTACGTTGTGAGGACAATTTTGCCAGGCTGCAAAGATCTGCTACTACTTTAGAGGGGAAAAAAAAATCAGAACCAATTTAAGGAAAAAAAAAAAACCAACAAAAAAACCAACTTTGAGTGCTTACCTTTTAGTTTCTTACCCAGCCTAATAATTATCAGCTGATATATTTTGGCAAAACTAAGAGATTTGTGAATAAAGGCAAGTATTTGGGTAGAAAGGAAATGAACCAAAGGAGAAAATTCACAGTCTACTTCCTGTAATTAATTTATGGCATAGACTGAGACATCAAACAGAACCTGGCAAAAAGAGAATTACAGGCTCTCTCAGCCCTAATTTAATGTTTTCATACTTAAATCTGTTCTGTATCCTCTCAATTTTTGCAGGGCAGAATACTGCCAAATATTGTATTACAGTAGTTTTTGCAAAAACGTCCTCATTCCAGTATAGTTCTGTAATCCTTATATCATACTAGAAAATCAGACACATTCTCATGTGTAATCGTGGTGCTAGAAAGTGGACTTCTATGTTTCCTACAAAGTAATTTCTCCAGTATTTTTATTCTTTGATTTGAAAAGACCATGAAAATTTAACATTGAAATTATATATATGTAACTGAATTGGGATAAAACTCACTATCTTAATGCTTTTGTGTAAATACAAGTGGAGAGGCACACTTGGCCAATTGACTTTTTTCAAATAACCTTCAAAAAGTCTGTCTAAATTATCTGGGAGAGGATGAAAATTTCTGCTCAGTGGCAACCTATGATTTAAAAAAAATATAATCACTGTTGGATAACTTGGCTTTCCTTCCCAAACATACCAGACAGCACTTTTGACAGATAGTTTTTCTCCAGATGAAAGTTCCTAGCACCCTGATGTGTCACAGAACTTGCTGCACCTCGGTGTGTACATAAAAACTGTTGAGGAGTAAGGCTTTCTGCAGCCCCTGTCTTTTTTTAACACAGGTATCCCCAACTCCGAAGCCTAATAATGCCCTTCCACCGCTGCCACTGTATGACCAGCCTCCCACTAGTCCCTACCACAGTCCGGATAAAAGAGGTTCTCAGTACTTCCCCAGATCACCATCAACTAACGGTAAGAAATTTTGTGATAGCTAAATATTTAATTTAGGATGTTCACATTTCAGTGGCAGGTGGGAAGCTTTTTTGCAACGCAGAGTTAATTCAGCGATACTGAGTGGCTTGTTTGTGATGGGTTGTTGCTTCCTCTTTCAGAAAACAGCTTCACTTCAGAGTCCCCTGCATTCTCACAGCCTCCGCGAATTCCTCCAGAAACTTCATATGGCAAACTGCGACCTGTAAGTTAAAACCAAATGCTGTTGTTTTTATTGATGCTACAAAGTCATAAGGCCAAGCCTAGGTAAATCAGGATAGATACATTCAAAGCAGGATGGTGATAGAGCACCTGATGATTTGGCGCTCTGTGTTCTGCAAATCCAATTACTACGTATAAAAAAAATGCGGTATCTCAGATGAATGGCGTGAGAAAAGGTCTGTTCACTCCCCTTTGATAATACCATAGATGTGTCAAAAAGCTATAGAACGTGAGAGCTATTTGAGATTAAGTGAACACTAGAACAAAACAAAGCTGCACTTGTTTAAACAATAAGTCACTGTGTTTAAAGATGACCTTGAATCTTATCCGTCCCCTATGCTTCATCTAACCTGCCCTCCTGTATCTGCCTTCATAGATGTAATACCTGCATGTCTCTGTGTGAGGCATATGAATCATGAAATCTAACCTGGGAGGCAATTACATCTATAATGATAGTAAAATAGATGTTAGTCAATAAACTTATACTGCCTTTGCAGGCACTGGAAGGTTTTTTCTGTTCTTGCCACATGTAATAACCCCTAAACAGAACTAAAAAAGAGGTAGTGAATAAATGCCAGAACAGTTTAATGATATGATTTGTACAACTGCTTCTTCTCCACTGTGCTGGCAGACAAATCTGTTTGCCAGCAGTTTGACATAATATGCAGTCCTTGGGACTCCGTTGCATTTAGTGTTACATTTATTTCCAAACCCCTTGATTTAAGAGTTTTGGATTAAAAGTTCTTGACAATAAGATCTATATATTTTGTGATGTTTTTGCTGCCTAGAAAGAGGGATTTTGCCAGAAAAGGAAAGGAAAAATTTAATCACTTAGAACTTGCAAAATCCATCTCCTCAGATTAACTTTGAAATCAAGTTTTGGGGGTTTCAAAGTCCTAAACCAAATCATATTAAGATGTAACTTCTGTATTTTCCTGGCATTCTCAATGAATGAGGTTGCAGAAAAAGAGCATTTTTGGATATTCAGAAATTATATTCTGAATATTCCAGTAGTCAGTGAGTTAGCCTTATTCCTTGACATAGGCAAGGCAGAGGTAGTACTGCATCATTAAGTATTTAAGTATTGAACAGAGAAGTTCCACGTTGTCTTATTCCCGTGTAAAAACACACAGATTCAGCTTTTCCATTTTGTAGATTTATGTTTTCTTCATGAGTTTCTTGCCATTTACTGTCTTTTCAAGATAATACTACAGTGTCAGGCCTTAATTGAAAGGATTTCTGTTAGTATTGCATTTTGAATACGCCTGGTTTGAAAATATTGTGAAGTTTGTTATGGTATTGCTCCACAATTCATGTTTTCCATAGCAAGTCGCTCTGGTATATTCTGAAATCATGTGATAAAAACCCTGCTTCATGAAATGCTGTTAGCGCTTAAGGTAATCTCTATCAGGAGCATGAATAACTTTATTGATGTGGCAGAGTGTAAAAATAGCATCAGATTTCAGCTGTATATTGTTCAGGTCAGTGATTGATTAAATATGAGTAAGCCACTTAGATGCAACAAGGCGTTCTTGTAGTTTCCAGTCCATGTAAGTTCCAGGTAAGGTTGTCAGGAGATTTCAGCATTTGGTGTAAAGTCCAAAGTCTGTCCCAGGTTTACGTACCGGATTATCCACGGGTACAGGCAGAATAGATAAGTTATTTCACTCTGTGTGTTTGCCCCGTCATGACTGCTAGTCATCCTGGAGAAAAACCACCTGAGAGTGGTGACAGGTTATAAGGAAGAGCCTTGATGGCTTAATTGGAGACTACTGGACCTGAATTCAGCTGGTTACTCATTGTAGTTCTGTTGATCTCAATATATTTGCATCATCTTGAGGTATGAGCCCAAAGTTGCAGTTTAGTCTATACAAATTCTGAAATGTTGACAGTTTTCTGATAGTTACAGGCTGGTTCTGGCTGTTGCAGGTGCGAGCAGCTCCACCACCCCCTACACAGCATCATCGCCGGACAACAGAGAAGATAGAGGACGTGGAAATTACTCTGGTGTAATGATTGGACTAGTTAAGTAGTAGTGCTACAATCAAGACCAAACGCGGTATTTGGTCAATCTCGTTTTTAGGCACCTTTGCATGATGAAGACTTTTACTATAGAGCAAGAGATAGGGAGGATTTTATGTGACAGTGACATGGCGGATTCCTTCCCACAGTCATGAATATTTTGTGCCTTTTTTTTGGTTTGATTTATATACATCATTCTTCCTCTCTTAGCACAAACCAAGACCGGCCAAACAGCGAGCAGAGGAATTGCCTTGGAGCAGGTTTCTCTCTTGGCTGAAGATGGTCAATTTTTGTACGGAGGCTGAGGAAAGAGCCTCATTCATGCAACTTAGTCATAGCATACTTTGATCACGTGCATTAGTACAGTATATTACTGTTGCCATAGGAATGTGTTAAAGATTGTCAATTCTTCAAGTAGCATTACTTGTCTGATTAGGTGTTAATCAGATCTTGCGGAATGAAAAAGGGAACTGAAAAATAAGTATAAGGAGAGGCTGGCTCCTCTTTAATCCCCTTGCAGAAAGGAAGAAACCGGAAAATAATCTTATAGATAAGGAAAACTGATGCAGATCATATGGCGTTAATTACATTAATGCACACCTCTTCAATAATTAACAGTTAAACTGTTATGTTCTTTGTATTAATATTTATGCAGTACATTTAGTAATAGAGTATCTAATATGGAGGTGCTGAATTAGTAGCAACATCTTGTTCCATAGCATAAACCAACTGGTAGAAAAGTAAGTGAGATTTTGTCTAGATCTGGAAATTGAGCTTCATTTTTTTCTTAGCAGATTTTGGGGGTTTTGGTTTTTTTTTTTTTTTAAGTATTTGGGTCACTCTTATCCCAGTTATTGCCGTGTACTTTATTATCCAACATTAGCAGTGTATCTTTGTCATCAAAACATCTGGCTAGAGTTAGAAGTTACATTTAGAATATTTACATGCATTATTTAGTTTTTGCATTGGATGGTCCTGTAGCATTTTCCCATGCGAAGCCCGTTAACTAGCCAAAGCCGGAGAGCCAGGAAAAGCTCTGGTTTCTGCGAAGCCTTCAGCCCGCCTTTGTGGCCAAGACTATGGTCTCAATTTACTCTTAGACAAGAAATAGAGAGTGAAGGAATTTCAAAACTAATTTTCAATTGGAGATCTCTGAAAAGGGAGCTTTTTGTTGTTGTTTGAAAGAAAAGGACAGAGGATATTCTGAGGTTTAACATGGAGAGAAATGGTCAGAGGAAAGGGAGAAACTGGATGAAAACAGGTTTTTCTTTGTGTACTTAGTAAATTATTTTCAGCAATCTCCGTCAGGTCAAAGTTTCAGTTAAAAGGCATCACAGGGTTGGTTTTTTTGAGCTGTTATATGGGTTCTATTGAATGCGCTCTTATGTCGTCTTTTTTTTTTTTTTCTAAGCCAGTAAGTTTTCTACTTTTAGTTTACTAACAAGGGCTATTTTTTGAGACTGCATTTACAAAAAAAAAAAAAAAAAATCATCTAACAAGATTTTATCATAAACTTTGCACATACTTGTAAATCCCAACCCAAGCTGGGTCTCTGAGACATTTGTGTTTGCCAATCTCCTTTCCCAGTGGGATCTTTAACCAAGAGTGGGGCTGTTTGAAGAAAACAATTCATGGATCAGTTATGAAATCGGTGACTGTCCAATGAAGTCTTTTCCATATTTTTCATTCTTTTGCACCTCTTGTCCTGTTGATCTGTTTGAGGTCTTTTTATGTGTTTATCAAACTTATTCTTAAGTTTAAAAAAAAAAAGTTTTTAAAAAAGATTTAACTGTTTGCAAAAATTTTGAAAGCTTCACAATGCAGAAGAAAAGCAAGTATTGCCATAACGTTCATGTTCAATTTCTTTGGCCAGTTTTTCTGTGTCCTTCATACCTGGACTTTCAAAATTCAGAAAGTGTTATTTAAAGTCTCTTTAGTTGTATTTTAAAATATTTTCTGTAAGAGCTGCTAATTTTATTTAAAAAAAAAAAAAAAGTTGTAAAAATATGCCTCCTTTTTAACTATGATTTCTTCATACAGGGCATGTATTCGACGTATCATCGTGTACAGCGTCAGTACACTGAAAGCATAGGTGCAAATGCTTTCTTTATATTGGCTGTAAAAAGTTTGTATTTATTATGTATAAAAAGTTGAATAATAAAAAAGTGGAACTAAATCCATGACGTTATCTTGATACAGACACCGCTGCTATACCTATGGCAAAATGTCATTAGAAGATTTCGGCGTAGATCTGTGACTGCGGGAGAACCTGGCATTTGGGGATAAAAATGTGCATTTTCTTGGGTATCGTTTTTATGCTTTGTGCTTTTACACAGAAATTTGAATCTCCTGCTCAGGAAAACACTTATGCCTGTACTTAAAGCGATCTTTAAATATCGCTTTAAGGTGGTATTTATATGAGGAACAAAACTATGCCAGAAATGAAGAGCCAGTAACAAAGCTCCAGTTATCAAAATAATTGCTTAATAGCCTTTATGCAATTACGATAATTGCATAAAGAAAGCAAGGGAGAGTGATTGATAATAACTCTTCAGTGTGATTGTCCTTTAACAGGGTTGATTTGCCTAATTGTGTGAGGAGTATTTCCACTGCATCCCAAACCTCTCTAGCTTTAGGATCCCCGTTTGCTCTGGGTTTCCATGTTGTATTTTCTTACCAGCACTAGGAAGCCACCCTCTGGCGACCAGCTCCTCGCTTGGCTAATTTCAGTTTCTCAAAGGCGAGTGCTTTTTACGTTAGGTGCTAAGTGATACGTGAGCTCTGCGTGCTGATTTCCTCCCGATTTTTGCTTTCAGCTGTTTGGAGTTGAGACTATTTTACCCTGTTTGAACACAGCTCGCTGCATGATCAGCCGCTGGGCATTGCTGCGGTGTTGGGTTAGATCTTTAATCTTTCATTTCCACTGTTCACACAGAACTGTTACACAGACTTTCATCATCATGGTTTTTTCCCCTGAGCTCCTGCAGCTTCTTCCTTTGAGAAATCCCATCTTCCCCTGCTTTTTATATGCATTCATGGTGCTCCTCCAGAAATTATTGTCCTGGCTTGCTGCTTTGACCGCTTTGTCCTCTTAGCTTCTTCATTGCATGTCTTCTTTTCTCGCTGCATCACACACAAACGTCTTTGCTTGAGGTTCTTTTCACCGTCAGTATCGCTTATAAATGATGTTAATCCTTCAATCCACCAATGATGCCAGTTTTCATTTCTTCCATTTTTTAACAGGCCCCCTTCATGCCTCTACTTTTTCTCCTTCCCCCTCCCTTAAAAGCTGTGCTGTGACAAAACAAACCAAGCAGATAATGCCCGTTCAGCAGGTGTGCTGTGATTGCATCATTCTTGCCATTAACATGAGCATAACTTATTTCCATGAAAATCTCTTCACCCTGAAGTGCTTTCCCAACTTGAGTGGCAAGCCCCTGTTGCTGCCGTTTGCCTGCAAGTGGGAGATGGCTGTGATTTTGACAGGACGCAGTGGACATTTAGAGGCAAAAGTAAGATGCTGAGGGAAAACAAAAGCTCCGTGGTTATATATTCTGCTTGGAATATTTAGAGAAGCGGTATGGGGAACTTGCCCAGCACAGAGGTTGAAATGTTGGTCTCTGGAAGTCGGCAGTGGGACCATCGCTGGCTCCGTTAGAGCTGGGGTTTCCTCTGATGGCTCTGGTTCCCAGATTGTCGAAAAGGATAATGAGACTGAGATTCAACAGAAGTGGTGGGGGTAAATGATGTAATGTACCTCACTACAAATATATTGTGCTGGGGTTTCTTTTTGTTTGGTTCATGGCAATATTAAAAGAAACCCAGGCACGTGGGTGAGTTCTCTTTCCCATATAGCACAAGCATCTCTCACTGTTAATAGTGATTAAAAAGGAGAACAAAACCCCCATCTTCTTCTCCAAATAAAGGATCTTTTGCTTCTCTGCCTGTAAGGTGGAGGACTGGCAGCTCTGCAACTTGCACTTTTTTCCAGCTTGCTCTTCCAGCAAGGTCCCTGTAATTAATAACCTGCAAATCTCAGCACAGCAGAGGCAGGAGGAGCAGGAAATCTGCCTTAATCAGCCTTTCCTTCTCTTCAGTCTCCCAGGAAGCTTGGGAGGGAAGATGCTGCTGCCATGGGAAGAGTCCTGTCTCCCCACATTTTCTCCGTTTGCAGATCTGCTGCCCTATGTATAAATGATGGGAGGGAGTACGCTTCCCCCTTCTAGCCTACGTCTGGCTGGCTCTCTTCAAGAGGTGAGCCTGGGGATACTGAGACCTCAGTTCAAGGCGCAGGGGGAGGTTGGAGAAAGCGAGGGATAAAAGGGAAGAAAACTTAACTGAAGTCAGAGATGCAGCGAATGAGCCAATAAAAAATGCAGCTAGGAAAATGCTGACGTGCTTACTATACCAAGTAGTTTCCTACTCCAGGCATTACCCAGGAGGATTGAGGATTACTGATCTCAGGAGGGATCACTGTAGCAAGTGAGCCTCTGCATTGCAGGTCATTTCATCCAGAAAATAAAAGCACTGCAGTGATACCGGGGCTGGACTGGAGAAGGTAAGAAATCTCTGTGGTTAGTGGAGTTGAACACCAGACGTGCGGTGAATAACCACCCCTCTGTTGGCAGCAAGGAGAGGAGAATGATAACGGGTTTGCTTAAGTACAAGTGCAGTCGCTCACCATTTCAACACAGCAGCGTTTGTGTGCGGAGTCTGGGTACAATCGTATTTCAGCTGTACTTTCTTACACAAGCTGAAGAAAAACTGCAGGCAGCAGAGGCAGCATGTCGCCAGGCTGTCGTTTACCATGCTGGAATGTGTTCTGTGTCCCGAGGGAAACCTCAGCCCTCTCCCCCTTAAAAATACACCCTGGAATTATTTTTATCTGTAGTAGACCATGATTTAGTTTATAACACATACAGCAGACCCAGCGGGGGATAAAATTGAGATGGGCTGAGTGAAAGAAGTATCTCCTAGTAAATTATTAAAACTATTTCTTGTATACAGCCATCACCGAGTTTTCTGTGTAAGTATATGGAGCTGCTTTGTTTGAAAGCTGATGAGATTGTTGTCTGGAAAAGGATCACAGAATCACAGACTGGTCGAGGTTGGAAGGGACTTCTGGAGGTTGTCTGGTCCAACCCCCCATGCTCAAGCAGGGCCACCCAGAGCCAGTTGCTCAGGACCGTGCCCAGACGACTTTTGAATATCTCCAAGGATGGAGACTCCACAACCTCCCTGGGCAACCTGTGCCAGTGCTCGGTCACCCTCACAGTGAAAAAGCGTTTCCTGACGTTCAGAGGGACCCTCCTGTGTTTCGGTTTGTGCCCATGGCCTCTGGTCCTGGCACTGGGCACTGCTGAGAAGAGCCTGGCTCTGTCCTCTTTGCAACCTCCCTTTGGGTATTTGTATACATTGATGAGATTCCCCGGACCCTTCTCTTCTCCGGGCTGAAAACGCCTTTCTCTGTACTTCTCTGCATGCGCTCCCTGCAAAGAAGAGCTTTTAAATCAGCCAGAAACCTTTCAGAAAGCAAGCGCTGTGGACTTGGTGTTGTCTGTGGATCCCAGTTTGCTGCTTCAGCTGGTCTGGAGTCTCCGAGGTCCGACACAGAGAAGCTCTGTGTTGAACAGCACGTTAGATTGGGCGCTGTGCAATCGCCACAGAGACTCAGAAATGGGATTACAGGATCGAGGCTTCAAATTGTACCTCCTCAAAAAAAAATGTTCTGACGTGGCCTTGTTTCTGTTCCCAAAAACACTTTGGAGAAAAACACATACTATAGAGACTGGCTGCTTTGTACATTGGAAACGGCTTGTGGAGGCTTTCAAATCCCGAGTCCAGACCACATCACCAGTGAATGAAGCATGTTGCGGTGTCTGCCAGATCAGTTTGCAGCCCCATCTTGTTCCTTCTCCTCTTCCCGTTTCAAGTTTGCTCCCTGCAATCAATTTTCCAGCCTCTCGGCCTATCGCGAATGTGTTAAGCAGCGGTTCTTCCGCCACTTTGTTTAAAACCCTCTTTTGCTGTCTTCTGAATTTCACAGCCGGTATCTGAAGGGGACATGGTGGAGGAAGCAGGCCTGGCGATCTCCATCCAGCTCTATTGAGCAGGCATCGCCTCTCACGAAAACCGTCCCTGCTACTTGACAGCCTGGGCAGTGGCCAAGGATTAAATGCAAGTTAGAGAAAGCTTTGGGTTCTCTTACATCATTTCACCCAACAAAAACGTAACCACTTGAATGTCTTTTAAATGTTGTCCCGAGTCATCCAGTATTTGCTGTGAAGAACAGGAGACATGGATAAGCTTGCCTTTTTAGCGCTTCACCTTTGCCAGTAGAAGTAGAAGCTACTCAACCTCCAGTCTGCAAGCTGAGCTCCACAGGTGGTTTCCCCAGCTACTCCAGTTCTTCTTGCACCTAAATACATCATATCAACAACGCGCTTGGATGCGGAACGGGCAGTGTAGATACGCACAGATGGAGAAGACTCTGGGTCTCTTCCCAGTGCTCACTGGGAGAGAGCGTGCTGCTGAGGCTGGCGGTCAGGCTTGGATCGCCAATACGCCCGTGTGTCGTCACACGGCTGAGAATGGCTCACGAATTACACGGTTACAATTCAACCCATGGGATTTCACTGCATGAGAATACACTATTTTACATTGCATTACGGATTTGCCGTGAGGAGAGAATCAAAATTAACTGGATGCTTTGAAGGAAGAGGTCGGGCTGAGCGAGCAGCATTGCCAGTCCACACAAAAGCGGTCATGGCTATGGCGTGAGTGAGCTGAACATGAAATGGGCCTGAGCGTGGAAGAAATGGTTACGTTAAAACATTGGATTGAGGAACTGGAAGCTCATTTCTGCTCCCTGCTCCGACATAGCTTCCCTGGACAAATTCTCTGTGCCCCTGCGTCCTGTTTGCAGAGCAGTGCCAGCATCACCTGAAGATTTATCTTTACAAAGATCTTTATCTTTACAAAGATAAATCTGTGCATTATCAAGCTGCGTGATAAAGTACCCTGCTATTTTGAAATTGTTTTTTATTCCACTCCCAAATTTTTACCTTTTTTTAATGGAGTGGGTTTTGGTTTAGATTTTTCATTTCTAATGCAGATTCAAGAGCAGTTGCTGTGAGGTATGCTTCTGCTCTGGTGTAATTAGTTTTCTCTACTGTAATTGCTTCTCCTTTTTCCTTTGTTTATTGAAAGACAAATGAATTTCCAGGTCTAGTTGCATTGGGAATGCTGACAGCAGCTTTTTAAAATCCCACAGCACAGCTATTTGTCTTTTTCACTGAGCTGAATCCTGCAGAGTGGGCCAAATTTGGCTTCACCTCTGTGTCCTGGGCAAATTACTGCACTAATTAATTTCTCTAAGACTGGGACCTCCTTCCTGTTTAACATTAGGGGAGTGATGAAGTGAGGGCACCGTCTGCAGGCATCAAGTGTGGATAGAAAACAGCAACAACTTGCTGAGTAAACTTGCATGAAGAGACGTGAGAGGCTGATCATTTAAAAGTAAGGTTACAGGATTTTTAAAAAATACATACTCCATTATTAATTTCTCCTCCTCCTTCATAAGAATATCTTGGTTTCTGAGAAGTGAGGTATGATCCATTGCATTGTGTGGTTTTCTGTTTATGCTCACTTGCTTTATTGCTGCAGGCATTGCTGTGGAGTGAGCAGAGTTGATTTTAGAACGGAAGAATTGGCATTTTTTCAGGAATGAGGTGACAAATTATTGCCGCTCCTTAAAAAGGAGAAAAGGGTGCTCCGTATGGCAGCAAGAGAAGAGACAAAGAGGGGACTGTGGCTGAAGAACGTGCGTGGTTACTGAGAACATCAGTAACGGTGGGAGACAGCAAACCGAGTGGCAGAGAAGGGCTGCTCGGCAGCACCCGACCAGCCAGCGCGTTCGGCTGCCAGAAGAGAAAGGCTTTGCAGAGGGAAGCTCCTTTGGGCAGAGCTTTGGAAGAAAGAGGGAAGCAGTGAGTGCTTGGACTTCCCAGGAACTTCAGTGAAAAGATCTGAGCGCTCCTCTTGGGGGGCATGAGCCAGCAGAGCTGAGACTAAGCCAGATAATAATCACTTGTTAAGACGTGAAAGCAGCAGGAGGCTTTCTGAGGCCATGGTCCAGTGATAGAGTAAATCCAGCTTTAGGACACCTTGTGCTAATCCAAGAATGCCATGGCCCCGTAAGATGGAGCGCTGGTCCAGATAAACTCCCTCTGCCAGCTCAGATGTGCCCAAAAGGCTTCAATAACTTAAGTTTTGTAGCAGCGGGCTGGGTTTTATCTGTCTATGTCGCTCTAATATGTCAAATCAGGTTTTGCATGTCCTCTTGCAGGCAGCGCGGCGAGGGAAAGCTGGCCTGAGTTCTGTGCTGTGGGTTGTGGCTGGTTCAGCAGAGACGAACTGGTGCCGGGGCTGGTTCTGCTTTGTCTTGGTGGATACTGGGCCGGGTCTTGTTTCTGAAACGAAAAAGCAAACTGGGAAAAACATGAAATTTTTTTCTAATGAAGCAGATTTCGTTAGGAAACGCTGGTTTGGCAAAACTTTTTAAAGATTTGTAGCAGTAAATAAAGCAGAACACTTCACTGCTTCAATCAGTTGTGTGGAAACTTGGGAGAGGACCACCCCAAACTCTGGTGAGCGTTGCTGAAAAGCTTTGTCTCCCTGCGGATCTGAGGCTCACGAACCCCCGAGTCCCTGCCCACGCTCTGGTCCCCTTGGGGTCTCCCGGGTTTCCATTGAAGACAGGCCTCCCTACCAGGGTCAAGGAACATCGCAGCTGCAGACTGCCTGTGGGGAGCTGGAAGCCGATGAACAACACGTAGAGACGAGGACCAGCCGTGTACAGAGCCAAGAAGCTCTCGATGCCTCGTGGGGCTTCCCTGCCAGTAACGGGGACCCTCTTTTGGGTCATGGCATCTGGGATTCACGGAATCTGCCTCCAGTTTTGCCAAAACAGGTGGGTTTTTTTGCCAGAGTTTCGACAGAAATTTCATTCCAAGTCTTAAACTTCATAAATATCTATTTTTGACATGTTAGTTAAACTTCTGAGCAGAACAGAAATGCCACGTTTTGAGCATCCCCCTGGCAGTGAGCCTGCACAGGTCTGAAGTGGAAGCCCACTGCAATGCAGGACACAGCCCCAGGAGCTGCATGGTTGTAAGACTGAAAGAGGGAGTGCTGAATTCTTCGCTCGGAGTGACATTTGAGGGATTGCAGCAGAGGAGAGAGGTGGCTGGAACCGAGAGGTGCGTCGGTAAATCCGCTGTTGTGATCTCCTTTATCCCAGCTCTCATCTCTTGAACGTCTCGTACTAGTTGGCTTTTGATTGCCGTTGCCTTTGCGAGGCCAAGTGTCCCTGCACCGTAAATCAGCGCAGCTTCCCTCGACCGATGTTGCCGCATCCCGGCTCTTGCAGTAGAGAGCCTCGCTGGGCGTGAGGACTACATGCCAGGCAGTTAATGTTCCTGGAAAGGAAACCCGCATCACAGCCGATTCTCAGGCTACCGCAAATTGTTGTCGAGGTCAGTGCAAATTGTTACCCAAGGACACTGGCAGAGTGTGATTGTTCTCGGATAACAAGGGGGATCTCATGTTAATTCAGCTGGCAGAGCTGTTACCACTAATAGCGGGGAACTGCTGCCGCTGCTTTCGAAATTATCCGACTGAGCTAATCCGAGGATGAGGAGACGATTTATTGATTTGAAGTCCTAGCCAGACATAGATAGAGATAATTCTAGGATGTTAGGGGTATTATTCCCACAGAAAAGCAAGCTTGGTAAATACTTTTCATTTATTTATTAGCCCCTGCAAAACAGTTGTGTTGTATTGCAGCTTGAATGTTTTATATAGAGATGTGAATAGCTGAGATACTGAAAATAAGAGCTTTCTGGATGGCAGTCATTTGATATTTTTGCTGAAACTGCTTGTTTCCTAAAGCAAATAGCCACTCGAACCGCTAACACTGGTTTGAGCTCACCCTTTCTTTAAAGCTATTTTTAAAAGATTTAAAAAAAAAAAAAAGGTGTTAAGTTTGCGGCTCTGCTTTTGCATTCTGGTCAGGTGTCTTTTCGCTCTTCATGGGTCTCTTGCAAGCTGGCTTCTGAGGACTCTGGTTAATGTCCTAGAAAATAACCTTGTGCTTAGAATAACAGCCATTTTATCCCTGCTGCTCTCTCGCTGTTTCTTGGGGGTGGAGAACTGCCTGCGGGAGCAGGGCAAAGCGAGAACCAGGTTATTGCCAGGCTGCTCGTCAACAGCTCCGGCTCTGCTGCCGCGCCGCCGGTCCCGAGCCTGAAGCGTTCCTGCCCGCCGCGGCTGGCTGACCCGGGGTTTTCACCGAGCCGGGCAGGCTGGCAAACCCCGAGTTACAGAGATCAGATGTACATGTTGTGAAGGACGAGCTCGGACCCCGAGCCTCAGCTGGCGATGGGACCTCAGAGAGCATTCTGCCCCATTAGTAGTCAGTCTGTCCTCTTGCCAACGGCCATTAGAAGGAACCGCAGGATGGAGGTCAGCCAGCGCTGGATCAGAAAGCCTCCCCGAGGAGCCCTCGTGTGGGATTACAAGTAAGGATGCCACCTCTTTGATGCCTTCATCTTCGTTCTCTGCATTGCAAAGTAGTTTTGCTTCCCCTTGCCCAAACAGGGAGGCGACGCAGCTGAAATCTTTTGAGGCGCAGCTCTGGGACCAAAGGTCTGGGCGTCGAGACCTGCCCTTCCACTGACTCCTGCTGCAGCCCTACCAAGTCACTTCACTGGTACTTACCTCCAGTTCTCTTAAAATGTTTTGAAGGTGCCATCCTCCCAGATGGACGGCTCCACGGAGAAGCGCAGTGTCTCGGAGACAGAGCAAACGTTGCTGATTTCTGGCCCTTTTCAGCCTTCAGTGTTATTGCTCCCCACCTGGATTCTTTCACCTTCAGTTTTGCTTTCATTCACCCTATCGCAATCAGGCTGGGATGAGCACTGCTCCTCTCTCATTCCCCCAAGTAGGGAAAATCCCACATCCTCCAAATCCCCAGACTCCCATAAAAAAACCCAAAATCTCTTATCACTCTGCAGCATAACAGATTTCACATTCTTAAGCGGAATGTCCTCTGGAAGGTGGCTGCATGCCTGCTTCAGAGATGAGGGCAGCATTGAATGTAGGTGTTACATGTTTATAGAGACCGAACTGGCAGTTAAATTGTTTCAGTACAGCCAACTTAATGCCCCCCAGCCTCAGTGTCTGCTGTTTGATGGCCTCGTTATACACAGGCTGTTGATATGGCTGTAGTTTTATTCAGGGCGTTGTCACTCGACCGTAATAGTGTGAAAATAAGAGAATGTTTTTGTGAGTCTGTGGCCAGCGAGGACTTCACAAATGTGAGTGCAGTGCGGTGCCGATCTGCAGCCCTGGTGCGGCGGCTGCTGTAGAAGCTGCTGGCAGCGTTTGGCTGCCCGTGGAGGGCTGCAGGCTGCACCGGAGCAGGTAAAAAGAGGGAATGTTTGGAACAGGCCCTATAGCACCTATAGCGGCGCTGCCGGGTCCACAGCGACTGATCGAGGCCGCAGCTGGGGTTGCGTGAACGTCACCAAGGGGCAGCTCTGCAGGAGGAAGCCTATGGGTCCAGCGCTCCTCAGAGAAGCAGCTCCGCAGAGCTGTGCCAAGTGCTCTGCTTTGTGCGAAAAAGAGAAAAAAAAAAAAGAAAAAAAAAAGAGGCCAGTTGAACCACTCAAAACCTGATATCGGTGCTCCCACCCGACGCCTGCGGTAGCGATGGGGTTCAGGGCTCGGTGTGCACGTTGGCTCGGACACCCCCGAGCCGCCCGCCAAGGCTCCGCTCGCCGGTGCCACACACCGAGCCCAGAACCGCGGCGGGCTCGTGATCATCCCCAAGTGACGCAGCACCGGCGTGGGATGTCAGCGGGCGTCCCGCGATTCTCCCGTTGGAGCTGGGGCCAGCGCTGACATTTTCCATTACCAGAAGCATGGGCGGGGGAAGGTATTTTAAAAGTGTATTTATAAACCTGTGCTCTTACGTGCTGTTTCCCAAACTTTGGGTGAAGAACGGCAGAGATGGGGATTCGTGTTGGGCCATATGGCTGCTGGTGGTTAGGAACAACAGGAGCACGACTCCTGTTTGGGAGAAAAGGGGAGTAATACGGGCTGAGCTGACTGCAGTCGGTGACGGGGTGCACGTGGGGAGGCGTGGGGAACGAAACACCGGTGCGGTGGACGAGGCACCTGTGTCCTCTCCTCCACTGAACCGCTGCAGCTCTGTGTGCGCTCTTCTCTTGCCTGTCCCCTTTCACAACTGTAAAAGAAGTGACATTTCCATCGCAGGGGGGGTACACGTGCACTAGGTAGATGTGGAAAACACATGCCGCTGCTCTGAGCCCAGGGCAGAGAGACCTGCGTGCCCACAAGCACATCATAGCCAGACGTTCTCCTCCACTCGCGTGCAAGAGGGAAAGCGCTTGTGTGCAACGCTCAGAGATCCCACCACGATGTTTGAGCCTCTGGACTGTTAGGAAATGCTTGCTGGCAGGAGGAAAAGCTCCTCTGCAGTTAAGTCTCCGATGCGGCGCGACATCTTTGTGAAAAATATAAAAGGGGTGTGATTTTTCTGGCGCTGTATTTCTCCTGCTGTAATTATTGCTTTTAATCATCTCATTACCTAGCAGAGAAAGGAGCATAAGGCTGTAGGTAGCAGCGCAGTGGGGACAAGGCACATGGAGGTTTCAGGCTGTGTTTTTTCACTCTGTGCTTTGGGGCATTAGTATTACTTCCCTCGAGGACCAGCTTCCCAGCAGAAAATCAAAAGCTGCGTGAAGAGGTAGCCCGAGAAACACAGCAGCAGCAGGGAAGAGCCCTCATCGTCTCGACACTGCCACGGCTGAGGTCGCCATCAGCTCGGGAGGTTTTGTCCAGACAAGATAATGAGGCATAAACGTCCCTGAGCGCTCCAGACGACGCTGCCGAGAGCAGGCACCACGTGCTGCCGTGGGTTAGGGCAAAAAGCGGTGGCAGGAACCGAGGAGTCTAAAACTTGGTACCACTTTCCCACTCTCCACTTTTTTCAATCTAAAGCAGCAAAAATGCCTCCTGCGGGATCTGGGCTGGCCGGGGGCGTAGCGTACCTGCGCTGTTCCTTGCATGCTGGCCAGAGGAGCAAAAGCAAACGCTTCTCCCTTGATTTCTCCCCACTTTGTCCTCATACTGAGTGCATGCTCCGTGTATGCACACCCACATCCATCTCAACAGAGTCCTGGGCTCTCCTGGGCTGTCCGCGTCCTCCTGTGTCATGTAACCACGGCGAGCGGTTAAACCATGAGCTGCCATTTCAGGGAGTGCACGGAAGAGCAGGTAACGGCCTTATCTCAGTGCCTCTGATACAGATGCACCCATAAATCATCGTAAAATGTGGCATGCAGGGGAGAGCAGCCACTTCCTGCCCTCTGCTTATTTCCTGGAGCTTGAAAGCTGATTAAGAACCGCTTACTTAAGCTGATGGGTTTCAAGTGATACTACCAGGGCAAACTGCTCTCTTCAAAATGCCCATTAAAGTTTCAGTTTACGTACCTCACACAGAGCCTTTAAGGCCAGGGTGTGAGCTGCTGGAATGACCTCTGTTAGCAGCCAGTGGGTTCATTAAATAGTAAAGAGCCGAACAATTTCTAGCTAAATAGCACGCTGAGTGTCCTTATTTCATTTCCTGTTTTTAAAGGAAGTATAAATTATTTACTAATGTGCTTAAAGTCCTTTAAGTGAATCCAGGCAGGGAAGCAAAATGCCCAAAGGAAAGTGTCAGAGTGATGGACCCATTTGTGAACAGCCATTAAAACGCTGCCAACAATTTATCAGATTTAATGGGGGTAATGGGCCAGGATTATAGTCGAGTCAGGCTGGTGGGTAGGACTTCTGCGCTTCAGTAATGGTTTGGTGATTGCTGCAATTTGTGGATTAAGTCCAGAGAACTTCTGGTGCAGAACTTCTAAGTTTGCCCATTTGTAAGTTCAGGGGTGTTGATTTTCAAGCCTTGTCATTCAAAAGCTTTAACCACGTTCTCACACGTGTGAAGTCTCCTCCTGGAGATTCACGCACACTTTTCCAGAGCCGCATTTCGCTAGACCACAGTTACTCATCCTTGGCATAGACCTGAGCAGTCTTCTGCCCCAGTTTCAATCCTGGCCTTGGATTCCTTTAGCCAGCTGCAGGGAAAGAGACAGGATTGGGGCAGCTGAATGCCATCTCTGCCTGGAAACACGGTACCCTTTCCCCTCTGTGTCCTGCGGGATCACGCCGCCTTCCACTGCTGCCGGAAGGTTTGCTGGACTTAGTCCCCCATGTTCTTGCCAAGCCAAGAAACAGTAAATCCTCCTGCATATGAAATGTTTACAAAATTTAGGCTGTGAACATGGCCCTGACTCCGGCTCCTCCCGGCTGCGTTTCCACTCCATCTTGCCCTGCTCCGACAGCTTCCTCAGGCTGCTCCGTGCGGGAAGAGGCTCAACGGAACAAGGCTTGGGCTCCCCATAAGGCAGCCGGCTCCACGGGGGCAGGACACATTTCTCAGGAGCTTTTCCAGAGCTGCCAGAGAGTTGTGAGTAACTCGGTGAGGGGATTTATAACAGACATGGCAATTCAACTCCAACGGTAGCAGCTGCTCCAACTGCAGCAATAAACTATAATACTGCGGCTCTTGCAGTAAAACTCCCATCTGAGTCAGACTTTACAAATGCTTTACAACTGGTGCTTGCAATTCATCATATCTCTACTTGAATTACTTTCCAGCACCAGTATCCATTCATTTAATGCAAACTATCTCATCTTGTCCATCTCTACCCTGGGTTTCATTTTCCACAGCTACTTGCTGGGAAAATTCATTAACTCTGTGGTGCGTCTGATGAAACTGCTGGTTGTAGGGATGGCGATTTGGATGTTTTTCTTTTCTAGGCTTCTGGCTCCTGTACAAAGAGGTGGTGCGACGTAGGCTTAACTTGGTGCATTGACTTGGTCTTGTTTCTTGGTGTCACAGCAGGGCTCGGGAGCTTTGGATGGGGCTCGGGAGCGTGGGACAGGCAGCCTGTTCCTCTGAGGATGGCGATGGTGCAGTTTGGGGACCCCTCACAGGCCATGTGAAGACAGCAGCATCCTACAGACACAAAGCTGCATAGCTGCGTCAAGCTCTTGGGTCTTGTGCCCTGCCCTGGCACCCAGCTCTTGTCCAGGCTGGGCAGAACTGACGGAAACAAGTCTGAATGATGTGTCTGAACAGATATTCATCCAAGTAGGTATTTCGGGTTGCTCGGCACCCTCCGTTTGGGAGGTGAAGAGACCTTCTGCCCTTGGCTTCTTGTGTATGTCATCCTGGTCCCCTCCTCTGGTCCTGGCAGCACTGGGGTGCCGTGATGCAGCTCCTGGCCCTCAGCAGGGCCTTGGCTTTGGCTGAGGTTTCTGCTCCATCCTCCATTTCCCATAGCAGACGTTCTCCCCTGGGACCACCCCGTTACAGGAGAGCTTCCTTGCCACTGAGAAATTTGGTTGGGAGCTGACTGGCGTAAATGCTTTTTTTTTTTTTTTTTTCCTTCTTTATATGATTTAGTTATTCCTGTAATAGCAATCATCAGATTTCTTGCTGCTGGGGGCAGCTCTTTTCTTGCAGAGGCCATGTCGGTCCTCCACAGCTCCTCCTTGCCGTTCCCCAGGTGACTGGGGTCTGGTGAGCCCCGTACTGGTCCTCGGTCCAGGAGTCTCTGCCCCGACAGCACGGGGTTGTAGTACACCATCCTGCTGGGGAACAGCCGGCCCCAGGGAGCCCGTCTGTTAGAGACAGTCTATCGGCCTCAGTCAGTAGATTTATATCCAGACAAATCCCTCCCAGCAGCCGCCCTTTCCTTTAGGACCAGCTCCATCTCCTGCTGCCCACAGCTGCAAGGAGAAAAGCTCATCTGCTATGAAAGGGGTGATTTTAGAGGCAGGAGCGACATCCTTCCAACACCCCAAAAAGCTTTTTGGGGAAGGTGGTGCGTCCTCAGAGCCAGAGCTCAGAAGAGAGCGCATAGTGAGGACTCGCTCTCGAGGGGCTCTTTCGGGGTCTGCCGTGAATGGAGACAGGGTCTCTGCTGAGGCTGTCGAAATCCCCCTGTAGCATGGCCCCAAGGACTGTGCCACGGCTTGTTTTTGCAGGGAGAGAAATCAGAAGAAACGGGCTCCTGCAAGGGAGGTTTCTGAAGTCCTCGGGCGTATTCAGAGAGGTGATGGGCCCTGTCCTGTCCTGGATGGGGACCCAGCTCGTAACCCGAAATCCTGCAGGTGTCGGAGCTCGAGGGACCACAGGGCGGAGGTTTTACCTCACCTCCCTCCCTCCCGTGAAGTTCAGTTTGCATCTCGCTCTGCGAGCGCAGGTGGAAGAGGCTGGGTCTGGCCGCGGCTGCCCCGTGTCGCCTGGGGAATGGCTGCCTCGGCCACAGCAGGAAGGGACAGGCCCCGTGCTTCTGCCCGTACCAATTTGTCCGGGTGCGATTTTTATGACCCCCAGGCTGTTCCCTGATGCTTTCTTCCTTTGCAGAGCCAGCATGGTCCTTGTGTGCCTGCAGGATCTCTCTGCAGCGCTAGCATTTTATTGCCGCGTGAAAGCAGCAGCAGCAGCAGCAGCAGCAGCAGCATCAGCAGCAGCAATGGCAGTCGGGGACCTTCCCAGGCAGGACTTTTGCTCCCAGTGCCACCTTTCGCTATCGCCCAGAGAAAGCAGGGGGTATCCCAAAATCCAGCATGCCTGCAAGCCGGAAAAGCCGCTGGCTGTCCTGGCCCCTTCACTGCGAAGGGCTGCCAGCCCCTCCTGGATGCTCTGAACAGGAGCCAGGTTCCTGGGGAGAAAACGCGGGGATGCCGGCTTAATTGAGCCTGTTCAATGGCCTTCGGCTGCCATAAACCATGTTGCTGTCTGGGCAATGAAAGGAGCTGGGAGGAGGCAGGAAAGCTCCCGATTCCCGAACCTGCTCTAAGCCGGCATCCCCCACAGCGAGGAAACCTGCTGCTAACCCCCCAGCCCCTGCAAGGGGCCCTCGGCGGGGGCACAGGGGGGTCCCTGGTGGCACCAAATGCCACGGCCGGGGGTAGCATCCCTCCCGTGCATCCCCTGTCTTTGCTCCTGCCCATGGCTGCGAAAGAGAACCTGTTTTCCAAGTGCAAGAGGAGATCCAAGTGCTGTGTGCCAAGAGTGGGGGCCTTTAATGCCAACTTGGGGGGCAGGTGGGATGTCAGGAGTGCCCATCCTGTGCCTGGGAGCCAGGCGGAGCGGTCATGACCGGAGCCGGAGCCGGTGGCTGCATCGTTGTGGCAGCCTACGGGGACTAACCCCCGGTCCTGGGCAGTGGAGTGGGGCCGGGATTGCTGGCGCCTTCCTGACCACCCCAGTTTATCCCGCTCCCGGAGCACGGGGGAGCCCCGAGGCAATGCTCTGGGCATGCAGCCGGGGACCTGTTCCTTTTGCTGCCGCAACCCCAAGGGTTTTTCCATCCACCCAGGGCCCCGGGGACAAAGGGAGCTCCTTTCCTTGCGGGGGGAGGCAGCCCCTGCCCTCTCACGGCTGGCTCCACGCAACAGCGGCAGGGAAATGGGGGACAGCCGGGCTGCAGTCCCCAAGGGTGGCCGCCCCTTCCCCAGCTCCCTTCGGCCACAGAAACCTGAGCAACAGCCGCTCCCGTCGTGGACAGTCCTTGGCCCGCTGCAGACCCAAGCCACCGACTGGCCTCACTGGGGCTGGGAAGCCACCTGGGGCCCTTTTGCTTTGTTGGACCAGATTTGAGCTCTCCAAGGCGAGGGCTTGCAGGCACATCGCAGCTTTTTCGGGATGCTGCCAGCCTCCGTTTCAGCAGGGATGGAGCGGAGATTAATTCATCCCAATTTGGCTGCAAACAGCATCTCAGAGCATCACCACGTATCTCTGGGAGCTGCGCCGGCTGGCTTGGGCTGCCGACGGGGATGGCCGGAGCTGAGGGAGGAATCCCACGTTGCTATTTGTGGAAGGGACTGAAATGTTCCCGGCTGCGAAGGCCGCAGCTTGGAGCCCGCTGACTTAGCTGGGCCACGTCTGGGGGGAGAGGGGACATTCCCTTGCTGCCGAAAGCCACCGAGGCCCCTGCTTTGTACCAGGGTGCAGCTTGACCCCGACTCCGGTTGTGGATGCTGACCCTGAAATGCTGACACAACACATAGTTTCTCCTTAATAGGGCATGGAAAAGGCGATGCACGTCAGGGCCAGGCTTTTTGCTAATGTCGTGCCTTTCCCTGTCTTTATATGATCCAGAAATACATTGGTTGAGCCCCTCCTGGGTAAACTCAGCCCCCAAAAAAAAAGATGATCTTGGGCAGATACTTCCTGCTCTGGAAGTATTGTGGTCCCAAGCTGGAAACCAGCAAACAGAGTGGGTTTTGTGCAGATTAGGAGGGTCTTTTCTTAAAAATTGTTTGAGACCCTCATTAATAGGGTCTTGGGCTCAGATCCCTGCACAGAGACATCTTCAGCTCCTGGCCACTTCTCCAAAGCCAGTGTCTGATGGTCTGGTGTTACCCTGGGGTGAGGACCTCAAACGCAGATGTGCCCTCAACTTGGCACAGTGCTGGGACCATGGGTTCCCCAAGTGCCACCCCGAACCTGACCACCTTCGTGGTCTTTTGAGCAAGATGTTCTTGCCTGGCCCCATCCCCCTGCCGCAATTTGCTGCCCTCTCCTTGGTGCCCACAAGCTGCTGTGGAGCTGGGCTGGAGCAGGGAAACGAGCAGGGCTTTAAATAACCTCCTCCAAAATATATGTGTGTTTGTGTTGGACCGTTTCTGGGAGCTGGTTGACAGCCGGGCTCCAGAAACAGCAGGATGGGCCAGGGAAGGGGGGAGGAAGGGGCAGGGGTGAGGGAGGAAAGAGGGGAGCTCCTCTAAGCCTCTTCGCTGCCAGGGAAAATGCGATACTGCACCGTGCTGGAAGAAAAAAGGAAAGCTTTCCTTGGAGCTGAGATTTCTCCTGCTCATCTCCTGTCTCAGTGATGGGCTGGAGAAAGGTCACACGTGCACTCACGCTTGTTTGCATCCAGTGCAGAAACGCTGCGTTGGTCAGTCCTGTGGTCCATCCAGATGGATGAGGGATGTTCGAGGTACATCCCTGGCCTGGTGGCTTTAGTATCTCCTCATGAGGTGGCTACCCTATCCCCTTTTCCTACCTGCTTTAAATCCTGGGCACCCTCCTGAACTCCCCTGCAGCTCTGCCACAGCTCACGCAGCCCAACGGCCCCAGCTCCTCCAGAGGATGAGGCTCAGTGGGTCCCTCTGAGGGGTCAGTTCAGAAAGCACGGTGAGGAGCAACCTGCAGGCTTAAATGGGGGGGGACAGAAATTAGGGTACCTTACACCCAGGCCAATTTGTTGCAGGTATAGGCTTGGATGGAGTGTCGGTGGTGATTTATACAGCGCTAGGAAGGGACCAGCACCTCTTCTGCCATCTGGATGGGAGCTGGCTTTGTCTCATTGTGTCCAGGGATGCAGATGGAGAAGAGCACCAAGAGCTCACCGAGTGCCTAAGCAGGTATTTCTGTCCACAGTACGTCAGCCCAGCCTGAGCCCTGGTCCCTCACTGCCCCTCAAATCCATCCCATGGTCAACCTGGCTCCATCCTGGCCACAGCCTCAGTCCCTGGGGGGGAGAACAGGAAGAGATTGGTGGAGCTGTGGCTCCTAATTTTGGCAAAGACGAAGTCCCCGTTGAGGACAGCGCTGCTGGAGTCCGTGGACAGTAACTGGCACTTGAGGAGCACGGAGATGAAACCAGAGGAGGACGGGGCTGCCAGAGAGACCGCTGAGGTCAGCGTGTTTGGGCAGCCCAAGAGCGAGGAAAGGGGGATGGGGGTGAGGGACGGTGTCTCCTGCTGAGTCCCTTCTCTCTGGAGAGATCATAGCTCTCTGCAGAGGGTGGGGAGAGAGGTCGAAGGGTGGATGGTGAAGGACAGCTAAGCTTGGACAGGCCCAGAGAGAGGGGAAGGAGTTGGCTGAGGGCAGGGGGTGATGGTTGGACACAGCAGGAGTGACAGAAAAAGGTGTTTGGTGACAACAAGAGGGGACACAAGTGCCTCACCGGCAGCTGCCCTTGCGAAGTGGACCGTGGGCTGCTCCGGACAGGCTCTGTCTCACGATGTCTCTGTCATCCCTCAAATTCCGGACGAATGAACCCCCGGGAAAGAGGGAAGAGGGAGGAGAGGAGAGACACGAAGCTTTTCCCACTCTAGAAACTGTCTCCACTGACATCTAGTGGCAAAATAGTCCTTTCCCTGGTAAAGAGGAGAGCTGGCTCTTCCAGGTGCTGCTGCGTCCCCGCTGCTCCCCACGGGCGATGCTGGCGTGGGTGTTTGAAGCAGGGGTGTTTTACCAGCGCTGCACTGGTCATACTGGTACTCCCTGCATGGTTTGCCTGGCTACGTCTCAATGAGGCAGCAAAGCAGTTCCCAAAAAAGACGGGCCCCAAAACACCGTCGTTGGCGCAGTGACACTGTTCACAGGGCCCTGGTGGGGTTTGGCCCAGGAGTTAGCAGGGTGCCAAACCGCAACAGGGGTCTGGATGTGGCCAGCCTGTTTGGGAGAGAGCTTAAACAGCCAGAGGAGGGCTGGGCCACGTCAGACACCCTCACCCACACTCCCGGGTGGATTCGGGGTGGGTGGCAGAGGTCCCGCTCCACTCTCTGTCCTCCCTTTAAGGGTTGGTACCACTCCAGAGCAGAGAGACGTTTTCTCCACCTCGCTGTTCCCAGAGTGATGCTGATTGCTGCCCAGCATGTTTATGGGGACTACTCTTTGCTCATCAACTTTGCACGACCTAAGCGGTCCAGCCCAAAAGCAGAGGCAGTGTGGAGGTGGCTGCCAGGCAGACCAGCCGGTGGCAATGCCTCTTGGTGGGGACACGGGGGTCATCAACTGTCTAATTTCGAACGACCGCTGGCCCTAACCAGCAATCCGCTACTGTCAGCTACCTACAAACGAGAGAGCAGCCATGCTGGCTCAGAAGAAATCCAGTCCAGCGTTTCCCTCTGTAGCCAGAAGCCCAAAGAAAACTGAAAATACGACAAACCTGTTTGCAGCAAACACCCAGCTCCCACTGCCTTCATCTGCTCTTCGTGGGAGAACTGCGAATAGTCAGACCCTGCCTGTCCTCTCAAAGCTTGTGTGGGTTGGTGGATTTCGACCACATTTTATCTTTCCCAGGCTGAGTCCCAACCTGCACAGCTCACTTCACACAGAGGTGCTGCCAGACCTGTAAGCATCCCTGCTGCCCTGCTCTGACTCTCTCCTGAGTCTCATTTACCCTTTTGGAGACACAGGATCAGATGTACCCAGTGGGCACACCACAGAATTATTTACAGAGCCATGAAATGATAGTCTCCCATTTCTTCTTTCTTTTTTGATAATTCTGACATTTCATTTCTTCTTTTGTTGCACAGACCCCCTGCAGCATGTAAGCTCCATGTAAGGAGCAGAGCTGTGCAATGCCCCTGCCTTCGCCCGTGGCCACTCAGTTTCTGTAAAACCTCTGGCAAGGCTTTCCAAGAGAAGCCTTACAGAAAGCCAAGCCGCTCATTTCAACCTTTTTGCCCTTATCCCCTATCTTCTGGCTCCCTCCTGGGAGGTTTGCAAGGCAGGGCTTCCCTTTGCCGACTCTTCCCAAACAGACCATTTTTACCCACTAGTGTGGGTATTTTCATGTATCGATTCTGCCCATTATTATTATTTCTAATAGAAATGGCACAACCAAACCCTTGTAATCCCCTACAATCCCTAAACCATTTCAAAAAAAATTTGCCACTTTCCCCATCTTTGGCCACCGCAGAAGTTTCAAGCGAGAAGTCTCATCCTGCTGTTACTAATTTAACCCAATGCTTGGACTGGTGAGGTGATGATACCATCATAGGTGTCAAAAAAACCCCACAGAAGATCTGCCCTGGAGCCACAACTGTCCTATTGACTGAATCATTTGTCTTGCAGTGAGGCATAGGGACTATAGCCCTGCTGCTCAAGATGCTGCACACAGAGTAGGGAAGACCTGCAATAGCTTTAAGTTTACAGTTAGCTATCATCCTTATCTATGGTTAACAATAAATAGTTAACAGCTATTGTTAAAATTTACATAAAGCAGCGACTTAATGGATAACAGTGCAGCATCCTCTGGCAGCAAAGACTCTTGATGTTTCCCTGGAAATAACCAAATAGCCTGTCTGTGATTTTCACACCTTTTTCCTGATGGGCCTTTCCTTCCTCTGTGCCTAAAAATAAGGTTAAAACGACAGAAGCAGCAGCCTGTTAGGAGACGGGCCAGCCCTCAAGCTGCGCTCCCCTCACGCCTGGGGCAGCCAGCCACGGTGCCATGAGGGGAGGGCGTCTCTACCGCCAGAGCGGGCCTCCAAGTAGCAAATCGGGGTGAATTATCTTGCTGCTAGCTCCTGTGCCCGTTTATGTCGGTTTTATAACAGTTTTAATGGAGACCGTGGACGTTCACAGCAACCTGACAGGGCGGAAAACCCCACTGACAGCGGTAGGGTTCAGCCTCCCCAACATGGCGGCGCGCCAGGGCAGGGGGAAGACTACATTTCCCATCGGCCCTCGCCCGCCCGCCACGTGATCTCTCCGGCCCAATGGGAAGCGGCGGAAGGCAGATATAGCCCTCCCTCTAGGGCTCGCTCCCTCCTTTCCGCCGGGCGGCGCGGCTCAAGATGGCGGTGCAGATCTCCAAGAAGCGCAAGGTGAGGGCGGCGGCCCGGCTCGCCGGGGCCGCGGGACACCTCCATATCGGTGGATTCGCGCCGGGGGCGGCCCCGAGCGTCGCCGGGGCGGGGCGGCGGCGAGGGGATGGCGGCGGATGCGGGAGGATGGCGGCGGATGCGGTTCGGCGGCCCGGCGGGGAACATGGCGGCAGCGGCGGGAGGCCGGGGTGAGGGAGGGCGCGGGGGGCCTTGCGCAGGCCCCGGGGGGGCAAGCCATGATCCACCCCCCCCAGCCCTGCTTGGGGCTTGTACAGAGCTCCGGGCTTGCGTGCAGAAGGGAGGCAGGCGGGGGTTGTGCTGAGGGACGCGGAGCGGTGCTGGAAGCTGATGAACTTGCTTGGGTTTTCCTTGTGTGTTTTTTTTTTTTTTTCTTTAGTGGGAAGTGTCTGGGTTTAGTGACTCCCTGGTTCTGTGGGTCAGAGGGGGCGGGAGGGTGCAGGGCTCTGCCTGTCGTGGAGAGGGAGGGAGGGAGGCTTGGGGCCTGTGCGCTGTCAGGGTGGGAGTGGGAGCCCTAGCAGCAGGCCCCTGTGGGGACGGTAAAGGGATGGGACCCCCCCGTAATTATTTTATATAAATTCATACTGAATCAAAGGGCCACGGTAAGACGTAGCAGCAAGCTATGATTTCAGCGTGGAAGTGTGGCTGTAGCGAGGTGTGGATCGGGCAGTGGTGTAGGCTCCTGCTAGAAGTGAATTGTCTCTGGGAACTTCAGGGGAGACGCTTTTATTTCTCGCCACTGCTGCTTCCTCTCCATGGGGGGAGAGACTGTCAGCCTGCAGAGTGGTCCCAGGGATGGATTGCACCCAAACTCAGAATGTGAAAATCTTGTGTTCAGCCTGAGCACTTGAACAGCGCTTGACTTGGTCCGTTTGTTTTTTAGTTTGTCGCTGACGGTATCTTCAAAGCTGAGCTGAATGAGTTTCTGACTCGTGAACTGGCTGAAGATGGCTACTCCGGAGTAGAAGTCCGGGTCACTCCAACCAGGACTGAGATTATCATACTTGCCACCAGGTAACTGAGATGCTGTTGTTGACTCACAGGTGCTGTGCACGGCTGTAAGGGATGCTGCTGCAGGCTGAAGCTTAAAGTGGTCCACATTAGGGGAAACTACTTGAGAAAGAGATCTTGAAGTGATCTTTAGTGATACAGCAGTGTTACAACCCCTGAACTAAGTTAGATGCTCAGGCTGGAAGCTCTTTGGGATGGTTACAGGCTCAGACCTGGAGACACTTTTCTAAGGCGTACTGTACTTTTTTTTTCCAGAACTCAGAACGTCCTGGGTGAAAAGGGACGCCGCATCCGGGAGCTGACAGCTGTCGTGCAGAAGAGGTTTGGCTTCCCTGAGGGAAGCGTTGAGGTAAAAGTGTCTTGGTTAAAACAGTAAGTAGTAAGAGGGTTGTGCAGTTAGCTTTGTGCACTGTCTGGATGGTGTCAGCTGAAAGGCGGTTTGACTTGAAGATAACTTGGGGCCTGTTTTACCTATTCTCACAAAACACTCTTGTACTGAAATACAAAATGCTTTGCTGTTTGTGGTATTTTGAGCGCTGTCACTTTGGCTCGTTTTCTCTGATTACCCAACAAGGAGGATGCAGGTAGAACTTTTTAAACGTACCTGTAAATGTTTTGTAGAGAATGTTGCTGTCCTGGTATTGAGGTGAGAAGCTAGTATAACAGCATAATGTTTGGTATTCGTGTGTTACCATTACCCTTATTGTATTCATAATGCTTCTGTCCTTACAAAGAAGTTCTTTCAGTGCAGAAGGATCTTTGAGATTTTTGAGTATGATACTGTAATGAAATAGACAGCGTAAGTGACACACCAGTTATTTCTGGTCTTTTAATGTTTGAAATCTGTGCCCTTACTAGTACTTTCCTCTAAAACAAATTGGGGGGGATGGGGAATGTGTGGTCTGGGGTGGTGCTTGCATTGATTCCTGCTTGGCCAGTGTTGCTGGATCACATTATACAGTGAAGGTTGCCGATTATCTCCAGCAAATGCTTAAACATACTGAATGACAAAAACGCTCAACAAACGCTCACAGAGTGCATCATGATTTGTCAGCTCTAGGAATACCATGTGCATGTTTTTGAATGTCTGCTTCTTCTGAAGTATCAGACTTTGGTCTCTTGGAGATGTTAGATTTAATACACCTCACTCTCCCAGCTTTCAAAAATCAACCCTTTTCTTAGGTTTGATTTTAACACTTAAGCAGACTTAATGTAACTGATGTGTTGTAAAAACTGTGTCTCAAGCGAAGTTTTTGTGATTGTCTGGATACCTCTCTCCAGTGGTACTTAATGCTCTGGGGCTGTTTGAAGCAGCAGCTCTTTGAGACTGCACCGTGGATGTTTTAATAGTCTCCTGACTTTCCCTGGAGTGTCGTCAGTGTGTCTCAGCTCTGCCTGGAGTAGGAGACAGGCACTGAGTGTAGTGTCCGAAGAAAAAACTTCTGCATGTGAATGGGGAAGGACTAACTGAAAACTGTCTTGAAATATAGCTCTGTTTCTGAGTTTACTTATTCTCCTTTGTAGCTCTATGCCGAGAAGGTGGCCACGAGAGGTCTGTGCGCAATCGCTCAGGCAGAGTCCCTGCGGTACAAGCTTCTGGGAGGTTTAGCAGTGCGTCGGTGAGTAGAGCAAGTTGAGTGTGGTGGCACACTAAGGAAGTGTGGGATTCAAATACGATTTCAAAAAACCTCCTTGCCAGCTCATCTTTAGTTTGAAATTTTAACCTAATAATGCTGCACTTGGAGAGGGCAGTTTATATTGATAATTCTACCGTATGGAAGCTTTTTGTTTAGTACCCAGTTACGTTTGATAGTAGTTGTTAGAATGTATTTCAGACATGAAAGTTGTAGTCTTAGAGTAGATCAGATTACAAGTTGTCTGACTGGTGTGCTTAAAGCTTGCATTTACTTCTTCATGAATACATTGGTGGAGGAGTGAAATACAATTTCACGCCTTCTGGGTGAATTGTAGTTCAGGTGACAGTGGCCTTGCTTCTCAGATCCCTTCGGTGATGATAAGATGACGAGTCAGAAGTGGGTGGCTCTTGTTGCGGTACCTCTGCAGCGTCATGTTCTGTGATGCTGCGTGTGGTTCTTCAGCAGGAGCATCCTGTCATCATTGAATGATTTAGAGGCATTTGTCTGAGAAGGGATGGGGAGCTGCACTCCTGACGTGGGTGTATTGGCCACCTTCAGCTGTGGAGCTGCTTTTGTGTCACAAAGAACGTGTGCTTGTCACTGTTCCCACAACCTTACAAGGACCATAAGTCACAAGAGTTTTCTTAGGCTGGGTTTGACTGCTAAAACGCTGTGAAGATTTTTGCTGCTTTGCATAGTATTGACAGGGTGTGCATTTGGAAGGCTTCTTACAAACAAAACTTGAAGTGTGATTGTCTGTGCTTGAAATTGGTGTAAAATGCCTCCATGGAGCCACGTGGATTTGGCAGAGTGGGAGTAACGCTGTGGCTGTTGCTGCTCTCTCCCTGCAGAGCCTGCTATGGTGTCCTCCGCTTCATCATGGAGAGCGGTGCCAAGGGTTGCGAGGTGGTTGTGTCCGGCAAACTCAGAGGTCAGCGTGCCAAGTCCATGAAGTTTGTGGATGGCTTGATGATCCACAGTGGAGACCCAGTGAATTACTACGTTGACACAGCTGTGCGTCACGTCCTTCTCCGGCAGGGTGAGTGGCTGGGATGCAGATCCCTTTGCAGCTCTGTTGGTTCCTTCTATCAGTGCTTCAGAGCCAGATCTCAACTCCTGGCATCCCATGCCTGCAGGTTAGAGGTTTCCCTCTATCACCTGTGGGATGGTAACTCACATGATTTTGATGCACCACTGATCTTGCAAAGTGGTTCAGTTGTGCTACCTGTAGTCCTGACTCTGAAAATCTCTTGTTTTCTTGGGCTTTTGCAACTAAGCTGTCACTGTGGAGTTTGCACATTACATATGAAGTAGAACTTTATTTGCATTTGTGTTATGTGAATGGGAAATGGAGAAGGGGCTGTCAGCAGACAACAGAATTTTGTGTAGTCATCCCAGGTCATCCACTTTTCTAGTGGTGGGGATTGCATGTTTCCAGTTGAGAATGTGACTTTTGGATTTTCCAGATACTGTCACTTGTGTCCTGTGGCCTCTGAGGTTGGGTACCAAAACAACTTAAAAATGAAATGGATATTGATGGAGTTTAAGAGCTGTTGGCAGTTTGGATTCTTGGCTCCTAGGGGTAGGCAGACAGAACACGGGTGCTACAAGACCCACGAAAAAGCAAGTGTCAGACAGTTTTCCCCCATAGCTGTGACCTGGCAAGTCTTCCCAGCTAAACTAGCCAAGCCTGCTGACACTTGTCCTTCCCCTGGTAAAACACAAATGATTTCTGCATCTTAATTGGCTTTGGGTTACTTAATTGCAGAACACCTGATGTAGGGATACTAGCATAGACAAAGCTATTCTCCACCCTCCCTTCAGTGATGATACGATGACGAGTCAGAAGGGATGTCCTTGTGTCATTGCAGCCTGTTCAGTGCCATGTTCTGTGGTGCTGTGCTAAGGCTGCCTTGGGCAGGATGTCCTACTCATTGGATGATTTAGAGGCATTTGTCTGAGAAGGGATGCAAAAAACCCAGTGCAATTTCCTAGGAAAGTGAGCTATCTCAGGAAGGACAGGGTTTAAAACCAGGCTTAGCATGACTTAAGGATATAGCATGTTTTCATTGCTGTCCCAGACTGCAGTTAACAAAGGCAATGAATTGGATAAAGGTAAACACGCTGATGTAAATTCACAGTAATTAGATTTTTAAGCTATAGCCCGTTTGTGTCAATCAGCTTGCATCTTCGGTGTTGTCAGGAGACGTTTTTGGTGCAGATAGCATATTTTGTGACCTTGGGGCTTGTCCCTACTGAACGTGTACTTGATGTTCTGTGTCTAATGAGCGTGTCTGTGTTATCCTGTCACTCTTCTCAGGAGTACTGGGCATCAAAGTAAAGATTATGTTGCCCTGGGACCCAAGTGGAAAGATTGGCCCCAAAAAGCCTCTGCCAGACCACGTCAGCATTGTGGAACCCAAAGAAGAGATCTTGCCCACCACCCCCATTTCAGAGCAGAAAGGTGGCAAACCAGAACAGCCAGCCATGCCTCAGCCGGTTCCCACTGCCTGAGGGGTAAGTGCCTGTGCGTGGTGGGAGGATCCATGCGGAAAAGGTGTCATGTCACCAAAAAAGCTGTACAGTAGCTGGGATACTGGGAGGAAAAGCTGCTGCATTGTGCCAGGCACAGTGGTCAGCTGGGTTGGGTTTAGAGTATTGCCCTGGATGAAGGGAGCATGGTTTAAGGCACGCTGCAAACTGGCTAAGCACACCCTTCAGTGAAGATGAGATGACAAATCTGAAAGGGAATATGCTTGTCCAAGTGCCCTATTCTGTGTTGTGTTCTACAGCATGGATTTGGGGACCTTGGGTCACAATTTGAGTGACTTAGAGGCATTTGTCTGAGAAGGGTTCAGTGCCTTGGATGTTTTCACATTGTACCACCTGCTACCAGCGTGCAGTTGACAAGCACAGGGTATATTATATATTCCTCATACACCCCACCCTCCATGGGATCCAGTTTGGGGTAGATTTAGAAGCCAATAACGTTGAGCACAATGTGTAGGCTAGTTTCATAAGTAAATAATAAAGGTTTGAAATCCTGTCTCCCTGAAGGAGTAGCTTCTAAGAGAGAAATTGATAGCTTGAAATTGTCTGAGACCTGCTCTGGGTTGTTCCTAGTGAAAATGTGCAACTTGCTGCTTTTGAAAGTTTTGCTCGCTTTCTCCAGTTAGAGCAGCAGGAGGCACAGGGCCTAAGGCCTCTTCCAGAAGACTTCCTTAGCTTCCAGTGAGAGCCCGGCTGTGGTGTTCTCTGACTGAAGCTGGCCTTGTGTGAACAGGGAGAGTTCAGGGAGTTTGCAGGGCCACAGTGAAAGAAGGGAATCTGACTAGCAAGGTCTGTTCCTGTGGGCAAAAGGGGTATCATTGGCTAAAATGCAAGAAGTGAGAGATGCCATTTAATTTGAAAATTTGGAGCCTGTTTGTTCAGTGTTTCAGGTAGGAGAATGGTTATGGGAAATGGTTTGCCACCATCTCACTCAGTATTTTGTTTTTTTGTTGTAGGGTTTGTAACATCTGCAACCAGAAGCTTGACTGTCCTGAAAACATCTCTTAATAAAATCACAAAAGACAGTGTTTGTGGAGGTGCTTTTTTTTGCAAGATGTGTTCCAGGAAAGCCTTGCTCCCACCTTTGGTATGGAAGAAATTCTGTTGCATTTCTTCCAGCTTGTGTTACCCTTTTGGAGTGAACATACCAGATCCTGATCTAAACAAAGTGGGGACAAAATGCTGATTTCTAGGTAGAGCTGGAGCAGCAGTCTGGTGTTTAGAGGGTCATGAATAACACCCCATGAACTGGAGTAGTACTGGTAACTTTTCACTTGCATACCACTCCCTTTCTCCAAGGTTTCCAGAAGGGGGAGCTTTTTTAGCAATGTCCGAAGCAGTTGCAGTAGTTTATACCTTTCTGGCTTCAACTGAAATATTACTGTGTTCTACTAAATACTTTTTTCACCTCTGTGCATCCACGTCCCTTGTCACTGAGAAGACATTCACTATGTGACTTTCAGGGCTATAGACCATATAGGAACAATGTAGCTCCTGTTAGGGTCAGGTAACCTTAGTTGGTGAACGTGTGGGGTGAGACAAACTTCTGAGTAGGTATTTACACATTGGTGGGGAGGGGGAAGTGTACACTCTGGATTTCAAACCATCTGTCCTAAGCTTTGAGATGGTAATATATTTAAGCGATTGGGGAAAAATCTTTCCTTCCTTTGAGGCTTGAGTAGACAGTCCATTAATTTGTCACTGTATTAATAATTGGCTTTAATGAGCCAATGTATGATAACACAGGTAGATCCTGAAGTTGATAATAGATGACAAGGCTACTTAAGCTATTGAAATGCGTAGTCTGTAGGTGGGATGTGTTTTCACTTCTGTTCCATTGCTGTATGAATTACTTTTGATGCTCTTGTCTGCTGCGGTCAAACTAAAGCCTTGTAGCTAAAGCAGCGAGATGATTGAGCATTTGGTTAAGTTTCAGGCAGACATTTTAGTTCTGTCAGCTCCTTTCCCAGTGTGTTTTTCTAAGTCTGATGCAGTAATGGGAAGAGACTGTTACGCACGTCCTAAGAGATCATGTGCACAGGATCAAGGCTTTGTTCTGTTCAGATTTTGAGAAATTCAGAACCTGTTCGTTACATTAACAAAAATTGTACAAATCTACAAAATTTGTTGCTTAGGAATAGCTTTGACATCCAGATTTCCATTTGCAGGAGGCTTCTTTGCAGGAGCTAGGCAGGCAGCGTACGAACTGGAATTTCAAACTGACGGTGTCAGGAACTGGTCTGTCTGGCAGAGTGTGTGGATGTGTGAGCCTCAGCCTTCCTGTTCCCAGCTTCTCTGGCAGGCCTCCTGGAAACCCAGCCTGGCAGGGTGCTGGCTGGGAAGCTGGTTAAGTCTGTCAGAAACAGATGTGCCTTCTCAGGGTGTCAGAGAGTGAGTCTGATTCCAGGTTTCTGTGCAGATCTTTCAGTGGAAAGCTTTAAAAAAAAGTTATTGCATGTTAAGTGTTACAGTAAGTAATATCAACATTCATTTTTTATTTTTTTAAATATAAATTTGAATTTGGAACAAAAAAAGTGACAGGCCAGCTTTGCCACTTTATAGGAGCAGGAAACGTGTGAAAGCTGGCAGGCCTGAAGCAATGTAAGAGTGACACAGTGCAAGGCCTTGCACGCTGTGTCTAAATTCTTAAAATGTCCCAATATACTAGAGGATGATCAGCTAGAAACTTTTACTGCAGTCCTCCAGTGAGGGCTGGCTTTCCTGGAGATGGCTCAGTTTCTTTTGGGTTTAAAGCCCTCCAACCTGGTCCATCAGCCTATTAATCTCACAGTGTCAATTACTGATAGAATCAAGAGATGTTTATAGTTGCTTGTGTGTAAGATCAAGAGATGTGCAAGTAGTGTGTTTAAGAGTGGTATTGCTGTACCTCTCTTCTTGCTAGATCCATCATGTTGTGAGAAGTTGAGGACAACATCAAGGATTACCGCTCTGGTGAGACCCTGCCTGCGGTTCTGCGTCCAGCTCTGGAGTCCTCAGCACAGGAAGGACATGGACCTGTTGGAGCGGGTCCAGAGGAGGCCACAAAATGATCCGAGGGCTGGAACACCTCTGCTGTGAGGAAAAGCTGAGAGAGTTGGGGTTGTTCAGCCTGGAGAAGAGAAGGTTACAGGGAGACCTTATAGCAGCCTTCCAGTACTTAAAGGGGGCTTGTAAGAAAGATGGGTACAGACTTCTTAGTAGGGCCTGTAGTGATAGGACAGGGGATGATGGTTTTAAACTAAAAGAGGAAAGATTCAGACTAGATAAAAGGAAATTTTTTTACACTGAGGTTGGTGAAACCCTGGCCCAGGTTTCCCAGAGAGGTGGTCGATGCCCCATCCCTGGAAACATTCGAGGTCAGGTTGGACGGGGCTCTGAACAGCGTGATCTGGTTGAAGATGTCCCTGCCCATGGCAGGGGGGTTGGACTAGATGACCTTGAAAGGTCCCTTCCAACCCAAACCATTTGTGATTCTATGATTATCCCATAATGGTGAAGGTTTGCACATGTGAACCGAATACCTTTCTAGCATGCATTGGTTGGAATATACCACCACCATGAGCTGTTAGAAGCTGCTAAAGGAGGGGTAGGGGGCTCATTAGGTTCCCTGTGTCTTGAGGGTGCTGTCTTCCCTGGGATGAAAAACACAAGTATTTAAAGCTGCTTGCAAGATGAGCTGGGGGTAGGATGAGCTCAGAAGCTCTGGAAAGCTTTTAACTTGCAGTATTGCTATTCTAGGTTGATGGTGTTCCTGGGCTGCTATGGTTAGTGCTGGAGATGGCTTCTGTAATTTTGTGCAGTGAAAGACTGTGATCTGGCAAGCAGCTGGTGCTTTTTCAGTTTGTGAGGAGCTCTACACGGATGTGGGTGCCTGTCCTTCCCAGACATGCTATTTTAGCTCGGGGAAAAGGGGAGGTGAGATGTCTGTGGCTTTAGTTTTGCTTGTGACTGAGTGGCAGAAAGTTAATCCCTTCCCAGAAGTGGAAGGACATGGGCCAGCAGGGTCTGACACTGCTGGATTTTCCAACTGTGGAAGTCATATTTAGCTGTATGGCCATAGCGATGGTGCAGGTTCTTGCAGTTCCTTTTCCTCCTCTATTTCCTTCGATTGGATCCCAGCTAGAGAAGCTTTTGAGTTGTAGGGTCAGGAAGGCTGGTCCCTGCAGCTAATAGCTCGCTTCTTTTTCTTCCTACGCTGCCATATTTTAACAGCCATTTGCTGTTCTGTTAAATGTCAGAGGAGGGCAGGGCAGTAGGTCCTTTACCTTGAAGCATTAAAGATGCTGGATACTTGCAGTTTCAGGAAAAAAATTTTAAAGTGAAGTGAAAAGCTGACATGTCTGTTGCTATTAGCAGGTCATAAGAACCCATCTGTTGTGTATTAAGTGTAATTTTTGTCCATAATTAACAGATTAAGAGAGGTATATTGGATTTAAAGATGGCAAGGAACCTCCCTAAGCTCTTTTAAGAGCATTTTGTCTCTACCCCCACCCTGCAAGTGACTGTGGCTGCCGGAGGTTCATTGAAAAAGTTTTATTGCAAAATTATACAACTGTCATTGTGTGGTACAAGAACAGACAATAAAAGCCATCAGACGCCTGCATCCACATGATGCAAATTATTCACAATATCCCACAGTGTGTTCTTGCCTTGCCCACCCCTTTTACCCACCCACCCCCCATCCTCCATAATGTGCTACAGCGTGTGGGTTTCAGTGCGCTGATTCAGCGGGTAGTGTCTTCGCATACACACTGGGCTTTAGGCTTCCCGTGCATTTGGGTACATCCTTGTGGATTGCCTCCTACCTCCCAACACAGTGGGGAAAGCACCTGGGAACATGATCTGGGAAGAGGCTTAAGGACAAGAATCTCCCATTCCGGCTGGCTTGGATAGGAATTAGGGCAGATGAGCTTTTCTGTGATTGTGTAACCTTGCAAACCTGGAGAAGGCATGGTCAGGTCAAGCTGCCGTATTTTTGACTATAGGAGACACCTAATAAGAGACTTTGTACTTGTAACTTAATAAATAAGTGGAAATAGTCCTGTGTATGGTCTGAAAAAATGCAGTATTGGGCTTCTATGTAGCAACCTGACACGAAGCACATTAGCAGGGAAATAAAAACAAAGAAAAGCAATGCAGTCACTGTCCTTACTGATTTCAAATAACTGGTGCTTAGATTGTGATGCACAGATTTCTCTCATTTCAATAATCTTGTCATTACTTGCTTTACGATGTCTCTCAGTGCATAGCAAGGCTTACCTGACACATGCTTCAATGCTCATGGGATCATATCAGTTCTTTGAGTAGTACTAACCTGATGATATCCCTTAAAGAGAAGATGGCAATAGCTTCCAAGTCTAGGCTGGAGCAGGCTGTGAAACTTGCTAATTATCAGACATAAATACGAGTATAACTATAAATACATTTGTTTTTCTGCATGCCCTTATCCAGGTCAGCCAACAGGGAGCTAAAGTATCATGGAGGAGAGGAGCTTCAGAAAAGGGTCATTAGGAAGTCAGGTAACGGCAGCTCTAAAGCTTTGTATTTAAACAAGAAAGTGGAAGTGAACCTGATCCACCTCCCCGTGAGAAGCCCGCAGGAGTCCCTTGGCCTGCTACGGGAGCTGACGGGTACCAGCCCTAGACATAATTGGGAGAACCTTCACAGTGGTAACTGTCTCTTTCCCAGCCCTATGTGCTGATGCAGAAGCACCAGGAGTAGTGGAGTCCCTCTGCCTAGTACAGGGTGTTTAATTCCAGATGTTGGCCCAAAAGCCCCCTTCGTGATCCCGAGGGCCATTTCTGTCATGCAAGGGTGCTGAAGGGACCTCGGGTTTATCTTTCTAGAAGCCCATCTGCTCTTTGGCCTCTCTGTTGACACCCCTAAGCCACTTACTTCTCTGTGAAGTGTTGAGCAAAGCTGCGCTTGGCTTTGCAGCAAGTGTTCTACCTAAGGAGGTGATGACCTGTTGCAGTTGAAGTATCTAACGGTCACGCAGAGCAGGGTTAGGCAGGACAGAAGGGCACAACTCCATACAATCTCTGTACTTACATGCTGTCATGGTTCTGCTCTGCTCCCAGGGCCATAGAGGGGGCTGGACTGCAGGATTGGCCCTCCGTGCTCTGTTACACACCGCTGAAGAGAGAAGCAAGGAACAACTGCAAAGCGACCAGAGCAGCTCTGGTGTGGTGCCGCATAGCGTCAAAGGGGGAGAAAAGTAAGTGGCAGAGCTAAATGTGCAGAAGCGTCTGAGATGGAAGGGTGGAGGGCTTGTGCCTTTGCAGGGCTGATGGTAGCAGCAAGGTACTTAGCAGGAGGCTTAACTCTAGTGTAGGGAGGAGCTAGGCATCAGCCTGAACATCTCAGCTGAGAATGCCAGTAGCTGAGACAGTGCATGCCAGTTCCCTTCCACTCCTGGTGACCCTCTTGTGCCAGGCTTCCCTGTTCCTCTCTGAAGGTGGGTTTGTGCAATAAGTATTTTGGGGTGAGGTAAAGTGTATGCTGGTTTCTCATCACAATGCACCCTGGTCTGAATAGCACCCATAGTTCGAGAAGGATACAAAATAGTGTTTCCCCTTTTTTGAAATCCCCCACTAAAAAACACACAAACCAAAGCTCTGGAAAAAAAAAAAACCTAACTACAACTCATCACGCATCTTGTCCCCTTTGGGCCTCACGAGCCTGCCAATGAAGAGAATGGAGTTGGTTTTACTGTCCTTGATCATGAAGATGAAGGGGTGGTCAGCGTAGAAGAGCCTGGGGTTCCTCATCTCCTCTCGGCCATAGATGTCAGCATCGTAGGGGTTCCCTTCCGTGTCCCATTCAAGAGCAGCAGCGTGGAAGACGTTGGACAGGTAAAGGTCTTTCTTGCCAGAGATCTTTGACAAGTCAGCCTTCGTTTTGTCAATGGCTTCTGTCAGGCCCAGATCAGCCAAATGTTTCTAGGAGGAGAAAAGAGGTCAGCAACCCTCCCAGAGATGACACAGTGCAATCCTTTCCAGCCATGCTTAGGCTAGCCGCTGGAAAAAGGATGACAGGCACAGAAAAATCTTCCCACTATCTTCTCTCCCACCCCAAAGAACTGCAAGGCCCAACTGTTTTCTTTAAGGACCAACTTTACCTGAAGGTCGTGGCTGACTTCCAGGACGACCTTAGGCAGCGAGATGGCCACAGATCTCTTCTTCATCTTGCCAGCCCAGGCCTTTAGCTGCTCCCTGTTCAGCAGTTTCTCAACCCTCTCCAGAGGCTCCACATGGTTTGGCATGATAAAGATCATGCTGGAGAGCTTGTGAGCAAGTGGCATCTCTACCACCTGGAGCTTTTCTGTCTCATCATCATAGTAATTGTAGAGACCTTGAAATCAGAAGCAGGAAATGGTAAGATGAGGGGCAGAGGCAAAACTACCCACAGCCTTGTTGTGAATTCACCCTGGGCTTTCCCTGACCAGCAAGGGAAGCGGGTCTGAACGCTGTTTTGGGAACTGGCCCAGCACTACTGGAGTTGGCAGCAACTCAAAACTGTGGCTTTCATTTGCGTGATAAGCTAGGATTTATTCCTAACAGCCAAGCACCCAATAGGAAACATGGATTCTCTCGGCTCACAGAGAGATTGAATCAGCAGAACAAGCGCACCCTGCTTTGTTCTCTCTCACTTAATGCCCGTCAGGCAAAACAATCTTGGAAGCAGTTGGTGGAAAACTGGGTAACGGAGCAGCAGCAAGCATAACTCCGGTTGGTCTTGACGTGGGGCAGGAGGTTTGCAACTTACCTGTGCGATGCATCATAGGAACTCCCACAGTGTAGGAACGGGTCACCATGAACCCACGGTTGTCCACCATCTTATGGTGGAACTTCTCATCCCAGTGAGCTGCAGGAGAGAGAAATTCAGCTTGTAAGGAAAGGGAATGGGTGGTAATCTCATGCACAGTTCCTAACTACTCGCTCTGAAAAAGGGTGGACCCAGGGTTTGTTCACCTTCCCATTTGGGCCGCTGTATTGGCTCAGGCTAGGTTTTGGGTCACTTGTATCAAGAATTGAAGGTAGAACTTACGCTTGAAGAACATGGCATTGACAATGAGGGCCCCATCGGTTTTCTCAACATCTTTCGTGACCTCTGGGAGTTTCCCATCCGTGGTCTGGGCTGCCCACTCATTAATGGATTTCAGGGCGCTCCTCTTGTCTCGGAAGTTGATCTTGGAGTGCTCGTAGTTGTAGTGTTTCTTGCTGTTCTTCACAAAGTCATCGGCGAAGTTGATGGAGGCAGGGCCGTACAAGCGGTTGCCGATCTTCCAGGTGACATTGCGGGCTGTGCTGTTGCTGACCTCATTCAGGAGCTCGGACAACCCGCTGTGCACGTAGTCATCATTCAGTTTGTCCGCGCTGAGCACTGCCTTGGCTTGGGAGGCGGTTGTGGCTTTGCCCCCGAGGGACACGAGGCCGAGGGAAGAGGCCACGACCACGGGGGACAGCAGGATGTTCTCCATGTTCTTGTCCTTCGCCATGGCATGGTAGAGGTTGAAGGCCAGTGTTGTGCTGCGGTCAGCCAGCGTTGTTGCCTTGTCGCTCAGCTTTCTGTCCTCCGATGGCACGGCTGCAGCGAGGCCGCAGAGAGCGAGCACCAGAGTAATCCACATGGCTTCAGCGGCACCCAACACCTCTGAGGACCTGCTGGGCAAGAAGAGCTCACCGTCAGCATGATTGACGCCCTTCCTGGAGCATTGAGAGACCCCAGGGGCTCTTCCAGTGAAACCCACTCCTAGGCTCCAGTGATAGCCAGAGCATCTGCATCAACGCTTTGCTTGGGGTGCAGCGATCCCAAGTCCACACTGGGCTTTCCCCTGAGCAACAGTTAATCTTCAAGAGTCCAGGCTGCACTCTGGCACGCACAGCCTGTGCATTTTGAATGAATGCTTCCTTTTTAAGCAATTTTACTATATTACGGTATGTTCATGTACAGTAAATGACTTAAGGAGGGGCCAGGGAATGGAAGCAACAGATATTTCTGTCCCCAGAGTAGCAGGTCAAACCTCTGCTGTGGTGGGGAAAAGCTAAAAGTAGGATGTTTCTGTTGCCCAAGGGCCACGTAGCACAGTGCTGCCTGTCGATCTAGGGGCTACTGGGGTCAGTGTACGGCAGGGATCGTCCTCTCTGGGGACCCCAGCTCGGTACCCAAATGCTCAGCTTTCTAGACACTAGATGGAGCACATGAGCTTCCACCGAGCTAAGTCAGAAGGGCCCCTTGAGAAGATCCAGCACTGTCTAGTCAGCTTCGTCCGACTTAAGTTTTGTCTGTACAGCCCTGCCAGGGAGACACAGGGGCAGAGGAAGGTTGTGGACCCCTCCTTTGCCCCAGCAGAGCCCCCCTCCCAATATGTTCATGCATTAGGTAGGTGCATCTCTTTACAACGTAGGTGCACCCATCCCCAGTGAGGGCACTGAGCTACTAGCTTTGATAAATCTGCAGACTGACCAGTCCTAAATGCCGTGCCTGAAAGCTCTTTGGAGCTCATCCCGCCTGCCTCCGAGGCTGTAACCGGTCCCCGGACCTTCCCTCCCTCCTGACTTCACGCTGCTCACGGCAAACCTTCCTGATGGCAGATCCTCAGGGCTTAAATTCCACCTTCACGCGCAAAGCGAGCTTTTCCTGGACAGGCTGCATCACGCCCAAGGCTACAGTGAAGTTCTGTTCCTTGGTCCTCTCCTCCCACCCTGCTCCTGGCCAGCCTCAGAGGCTGCTTGACAAGAAAGGGCTGCAACGGGGCAGCTTCAGGGTTAAAGCGAACCGAGGAGGAAGCGAAGGGCCCGCTGGGATTACATATGGAAGGAAACACGCACATAGCCCGAAGCAAAGAGAGTGCGCAGTTGCACTAGGGACCCTTTGCCAGACTGGGAATTATGTAGCCTCAGAGAGGGAGGCAGCTTGTATCCTAAAATCCTTTTGGGAGCAAGCCTTCCGTTGAAGGGAAGAGCCATCCTGGCTACCTAGGAGCACAGACTTGTGCGACGGGCTCAAAACTGCTCTTGATGCACTTTTAAGGTGCAGACAGCATTGGGTGCGGCAAGCATTTAAAATCTGAGGGGTTTTCTTTTGGTTTTTTTTTCTTCCCTTTTATTTCTAAAGATACCTTGAAACTGTTTCATAGTGAGGTCAACGTTTGCCTTTTTCATTCTGAAAGAAAACAGATACATGGAGTAATTCTCTTGCGAGCAACGGGCAGCCCACACCGCTTACATCCTCAGCTTAAAAAAAGTTCATTACTTCAGAGACTGGTGAGAAATGTGTCTGGGTGCCCTGGGCTGCGACAAGTGATGCAGCCTGCGGCGGCGAGACAGAGAAATTTTGCCCATCCTTGGATTACGGCTGAGATTACTGGTGAATTCATAACCCAGGGTGAAAATAGAGGGAATGCAGGGGAATGCGCAGCCTATAACATCCTCTCTTGCGTTTGTACAGCCCAGCCCTGCAAGGGGACGCCCTGTGCCAACGTGGCATTCCGCAGACCTCCTCGGGCCCGTTGGGGACCCGCTCTCCTGGCAGGATGGCAGGATTTGGAGGTACCATCGCCCACGACAGCCACCCAGAGGCACGCACCCCTGCAAGGACTGTATTTCTCCCAGGACCGAGACAAAGCCGCAGGACGGAGGCACGCAAGCAAAAGGCTATTTCCATGTCAGCGGAGGGACGTGACATTTGTTAAGGCAGGCAGAAGGACAGGGTTAGTCAGTCTTGTCGCGGGGAGGCTGTAGTGAGAGCCCCCCCTCCTGCGCTGGGCTGGTGCCCAGGGTCCCGCAGGCTCCCAGGCTGGGCAGGAGCAGGGGCTGGAGGCTTTTTTCTCCAACCAGGGCTGCTCCGGCACCACTTGGACCAAGTTAGTGCTTCCCTTACCCCCCCCTCTTTTCTTTCTTCGCCCCCTGAAAATTTCTCCTGGGTGTAAGACCAGGGTGCGGCTTCACTGCAAGGAGGCGGGGGGGGGGGGCGGATCTTTTAATGTCTTTTCTCAAAAAACACAGCCGGCTTGTGGGGCAGTCTGTACCCTACCCCACTTCAACCCACCCCAATGCAACCCCCTTTTCCCCCATGCAATACCCCCCCCCTTCCCTGCCCCGTGGGGCCAGCCAGGAACAGGCAGGACCCCCAAACCAACACGCAGCCTGCTGCAATCTCAGCTTGGCCACATCCCTGCCTGGCAGCGGTCCTGCGAACCCGGGCTGCGCCGGTTTCCCCCTCCCACCACCCCTTTATTTTTATTTTTTTTTTCTTTTACCTGCGGGGCTGGGGTGCTGCTTTGCTCGGCTCCCCTGTGCACCTCACGGTCCGGCGGAGGGGGTATATAAGGGGCCGGGGAGAAACTTCTGGAAAGTTGGGAAAAACCTCGCAAAAAACGCCTGGGGAGGGAGAGGAAGGGGAGGATCCGACCAAGCTCTCCCTGCCTCTCGCCAATAGCAGGGAGCGCCCGGCCCCGCTGCTGCAAAGCGGAGGGGGGGTCCGGCGGGGCTGGGGGGGGGGACACGCGTGGTCCCTCCTTCTGCCGCCACGGCCGGAGCTGCCTCCGTGCCTGCCCCCGGCCGGGCCTTGCGGGAGGGCTCGGGGGGGGGGCTTTCCCAAGCCCAAACGGTGCTTTTTGCATTTTTACGGGGCTCTGGAGCTTCTTATTACCCCCCCCTGCCCCGGCAGCTCTTGGGGCTGGGTGGTTGTTGGTGCGTGAGGCGGGTGATTTATTTATTTTTTTCCGGTGTGTCGTCCTCCGTGAAGTTAGGGGTGTTGCAAAGGGTTTCAGGCAGGACCGGAGCAGTCACAGGCAGCGAGTGTTTAACATCTGCACCTGGTTCAGGCCACGTCTTGCCCTTCCAGCACCTAAAGGAGGCCTAGAAGAAAGCTGGAGAAGGACTTTTTACAAGGGCATGTAGTGATAGGACAAAGGGTCATGGCTTTAAACTGAAAGGGGGCAGGTTTAGATTAGATATTAGGAAGAAATTCTTTACTGTGAGGGTGGTGAGACACTGGAGCAGGTTGCCCAGAGAAGTTGTGGCTGCCCCGTCCCTGGCAGTGTTCAAGGCCAGGTTGGATGTGGCTGTGAGCAACCTGGTCTAGTGGAAGGTGTCCCTGCCTATGTTGAATGATTCTGTGATTCTATGTTCTTAAATGCCCCCCAGTTCGGTGATACCCAAGAGGACCTGTATTTGCTTTGCGGGGACCTCATGGCCAAGTTACAGGCAGTGGGAGAGCTTCCTCATATTGCTGTATCCCACAGAGACTGGTTTTCCATCCATCTCCCCCCCTCTGTACTAACACCCCCTCTTTTTCCCCCGCAGCTGGGCTGCTGAAGTGGTGAACATCACATCTTCCATACTTCCAAACCTCCCCCTGCACCCTAGGTGTGAGAGCAGCAGGTCGGCTGGGGTCTGTTCTTCATTGTAGTGTAACACCGTGGCAAAATCCTCATGTCTGGCAAACTTAGGCAGTTTAGAAAGGCGTTATGGCTGCAAATATCCGCAGCCCCAAAGTAATGTCGAAGGAGTTAAATGCTCATGCTCCCCTGTGCCAGACTGCCTGGCTGAGAGCGCTTGCAGCAAAGTATGTGCCATAGAGAAGTTTCTGCGCTGAGTCACAAGTATTGAGCACCACTCGGTTTCAACCCTGTCACATTTTAAGCAGGCATGGGATTTTTTTTAATGGCAATCTGGGATACAGTGATATGCTAGGTACCACCCAGTAACTAAGCACCATTCTCATTGGTGGTTGCCACATTAGCAGAAGGATGCTGCATCACTGTGTTGTTTAACTGATGTCTATGTCTTCCCTTGCTTCTAATCACCATATAATTTCATTTCCCCCCCCCCCCCCCCCCCCAGTTTTGGCTCTGCAGGTTTCTCTGCTTCCCTCGGAAGACAGGGGTCTTCACAGGTTGCTACCTCTTGTTGTTATAGTAGAAAACAGCACCTGATTTTGTCTTCTGGCTTTGACTATTCTGCCCTCAGACCTGAGTTGTTGTCTTGCAAGCACCTTGCATTCCCTGCACAACATCAGTGTACCGATTCTAGAAGATGGCATCAAAAAGTGACATTTTTCTTCTGTCTAAACCATTCAGATGATGCCATGTGTGCAGATACTCCACACCTCAAATGAGGGGTGGTCTTTGAGACCTCCCTGTACAAAATTTTACACCAGCTGCAATAAACCAGCTCCCCAGAACTCTAATAGCAAAACAAAACGTGTGTTTCTACGATAATTTCGCTCACAGCACCGTTTGCAGCAACAAGACCTTGATAACAGTGGTAGCAGATAACAGGAGGTTTGTTCTGGTCACTGGGTGTTTGCTTCTGGCTGTGAGAAAGATTGTCCCGTTCATCCATTCCCAATAGCCTTTATTATGGCTGAATTGATCCATGCGGTGTCATTTGCACAAAAGCTGTTATAGGGGAAAAGTGCCAAGGGGTCTCACTCACTGGGTGACCTTTTGGGTGCCAAGCATGAAGTCATTTCAGATGCCTGAAGGCTCCTGGCCTTTTTAATTTTTTTTTTTTTTTTTTATTTCAGTGGTGTGTGTGGAGAAATACCTGAACAAAACATGTTTCCAGCTGACATCTTCCCTGGGCATTTTGCATCCTAGCAGGTACCTTACGCTGCGGTCTTCAATGATAACGTGCCTAAATGGTCCTAATGGCTTCACAACATGATGTTCAGAAATCAGCTTCCTTCTGGGAAGGGAGGGCTTCAGTGGGAGAGAGAGGTTTGAAGTACCTTGAGCACCATATTTTTGTGCACCCTCGTGTATATTTGGAGCAGTTTTCTTGGCTTTGTGTCTGCATAAATGATCAGGATGTGGCCCCAGGGTTTTTATAGCACAATCTCTGCTTTATTACTATGTTGCCATGGTAAAAAATGAATTTGCTGATAGCAAACAATCAATACACAGGTGAAATGTTACTGGTTTGTACCAGCAGCACGTACCAACTGATAAATGAGAAAAGCTCCTTTAAACTTCCAGTGTCAGCTGGTTTTCTCTGCCAAGCCCTGCATTGCTCCACCTTCAAACCCTTCTGTGTAATTACTTCCCATGTAAGATTTTCTTTTTCTTCCTAGTGAAATTTAAAATAAACTCTAAAACTTTTAATCTTGATCTCTTCCAATGCTTCCCAGCACCAAACTCCTTTGACACAAGTGCAGGGCTCTGTGCTTCAGTCCTTTTAAATGGCTCTGCCTCAGTAACGGGTATTTGGAGTTGAATAAAAATAGTTCTTTGTGTTTGAGGACAGGCAGCCCAGCATAAAGATATTTCAAATTTTTGACTGTATATTCCAACCTATTCCTGCTATCACCAGCTGCCCCACGCTACTAATTCATCCCCCCAGACAACACAATCCTGAGTGCATTGCTGTAGGACAGCCACAATAAATCTGCGGGGCTTTAGGATGTGAATGTGCAGAAAACGAGTAAATTCTACCAAAATGTCATCAAACAGCTTAATCTTGGCCGTGAACATTTTTGTCCAGGGCAAAAGTGCTAGGAATTGGGCTGATCTGCGTCGCAGGGGGAGATTTTTGTTGCCATCGAGCGATTTCCAAGTGCAACTGGACTTTGCAGGCGCCGTGGCCAGCGCTCCCTGCCCCCACAGTGCCACGTAGGAGATCCTACAGCAGTGGGATGCGGGGAGAGGACCGGGAAGGGGGAGCGATACTGGGAGTTGCCTTCTTCCGTCTTCTCTGCTCCTTTAATGAGAGGGCCCAGCTGCCAAAAGACACATCCACTTCTCCAGCACAACTCCTCCCCTCCAGCCGCCCAGCTTTAAAACACACTTGTGCGCAGGGCAAAACTTGCGTTTCTTTTGTTGCGAGTTATTTCATGTGCGGTTGTCCTCCTTGGGGAGCCTTTGGATTTAGGGGGCTGCAAATCTACTGAGCTATAACATACTTTAATTAAAAAAAAACCCAAACAATTTGTGATATGGGTCTGATCCTACACAGCCCCACAAACCAGACGGAGATTTGCAGCCTGTTGTCGCAGTGCCTGGGCCGGGTGTGGGGGAGCTACTGAGGTGGAGAGCAGTGAAATCCGACTGGTACCATGAGTCCTACACCCAGCTCTGCGGTAAAACCCGATGCCCAGCTGTAAAACATCTGGACTGATGCTGTCGTGGTCGTTTGGCTTGTCTTATTTAAAGCAGTGTTACTAATTCATTTGATTATATATTAAAGGAGCACTTTACTTCTACAAAAGCAAAAGAAAGCAAACACTGCACTCTAACAGGCTCTTTGGACAGAACTTTCAAAATATAAACTCCAGCAGCTTTGCACATTCCCCATTTCCTGTAGGCTGCAGTGACCTGGGAGACTGACCCTTGTTTTCCTCTATCAGTGACAGAGTCTGTCATCTTCTAAGCTGCTGTGAAGCAGCGCTGGTGCAGGATTTCTGCTTTCCAGGATGAAGCATGGTCTGTAGCAAGGATAGCAATGAAGGCAATTTGTAGAGCAGACGTACTTAGTCCCTTCTTGTAACTCTCAGCTTTAATGGGGCAGGGGATTAAAGCTGTTCACCACATCCCACAGTTAAGAGCGTGGAGCTAGGTAGAAGCTACCAGGAGATCATTTTAAAACAGATCCCAGGGAGTCCTTTTACATGCAGTTGCATCCACAGGAGGCAGATGGGATCTAATCTAAAAGTATTAGACAAATTAGACTAATTAGTTCCAGAAGTAGATACTAATGGGGATGCATACTGAACATCCCTAATCCAGCAGGTTTGGGTGCTGGGGTGGCACAAGTGCAATGGACCACAGGCAAGCTGGAACTAGTTGCTTGCTTTCAAGGTGCTTGCCTCTTGCACAGTTGCTGGTGGAGCGGAGATAGACAACCCACACTTGGCCTGGTGGGACATTTTGCATGTCCTTACGAGCCTCAGAGTTTATGAGCCTTACCTCCCCTTGTGGGTAACTCAGTTACCTCTGGGGTTTCTCTGTGCTGCAGATGAGGAAGGCGGGGATGCTCAGAGCCAGCATGGGTCTGGCACTGAAGAGCAGCTGAGAAGCTGTCATGGTGCTGAACATCTCTTGGAGGGAGCACAGCACATGGCAGGATTAGGTCTTGGAGGATTAAAAACCATGGGATACTGATCCTCTTTGCAGCCTCCACCTTGAATGCATCTAGTCTTCCTGCAGAGGATGCAGTCAGCCTGGGACACTCCCTGATACAGTCAAATTCCCAAATTTGCACGTCCCCCTTGCGTCCCCCATCCTGGTGACAGCGTTATCTCACCTGCCTGCAAGGGTGAGACAAAGGCAGCACTGATGTGAATGCTCCCCTGCCTCTGCACCGCTTCTTGCTTCTCCTGCCCGCATCTGCTGGGCATCTTTTTCTCACCTGATGACAGACAAGGTGAACCAGCCTTAAAGAAACCCTCCCTCGGTCAGCTCAAACCTTGTCAAATCAGTTCAATCCTCCCCAGACCATTTCTCAGAGCTTCCCAGGGCAGCCCCAGGAGCGGTGTTATCACGGATTTGTCTGGGATTGCTGAGGAGCTTGCACGTGTCTCAGTTTCACCAGCCAAATCTCTTCCCCAAACCGGAGCAAAACGAGTCTGGATGGAGCCTGGAAGCAGCCGTGGCCGATGGAGGGATCCAGCCTGCGGTCATCTCCCAGAGCCGTGTGAGGAGCCATGAATGGTGGCAACCAGCATGACTCCAGTCTCAGGTGAATTCCCAGTAGCACTCAAACACGACGGCCTCACCTCCAGGCAAATCAAGCATGTATTGGGTGAGGGAATCCCTCCCTATCCAGAGCTAGTCAGAGCTCGCCTGGTTCTCTGGGTACGCACATACAAAGGCTTTGGGGGGATTCTGCTTCTCTGCTCAGCTCAAGGGCAAGTTCAGGATCGGCGCTTTAATTTTCCCCTTGCAACCTCCTCCTTTGCCACTCTGAGCTCGTTCACGCAGCTCCAGGCATCACGGAGCGATGGCTTTGCAGGTAGCGATGGCTTGGACTCCGGCAGAATCACAGCCCTTCTCCCCCTCTCTCTGGCTTGTGGCCGTGCCCGGGTCCCAGTTTGGCTGGAGCTGGAAGGGACCAGCTTTATCTGAATAGAGGGCACACAAAGGACGGCAGTGAAGCTGAAAGGCTGAGTGTCCCGTGGATCTGTGCCCTGGCCTGTCTGGTCTGCAGCAGTGACGAGCCAAACTCATCTCTGCTAGCCTGCTGTGCCCAGAGCCGGGGATGCCGGCCCCCGGCTTTCTGGGAGGTCACAGGGTGGGTTTATATGCCCTGAAGTCACAAATTCAGCCTCTGGATGCACGCATCCTCTGCAAAGCACTGGTCAGCTTTTGCTTCTTCAGCAGATGTGACGGAGGAGAAAAAGGCAGAGGGAAAAGAACTGTGATTTCCCTGGAGGGGGGCGAATTCTCCATCCGTGGTATCACGCAGGTATGCCGTGATGCACGAACAAGGAAGGACAGGCTAGAGAGGCCACAGCTGCAGCTTTCCCACAGGGCATGGAGGAGAGAGACTCCCTTGATCCCGGTTTGTAATCCCTGTTTAATACTCCCAGCGAAAAGTTCAAAATCCACAGGGTCTCCTGCCAACACATCGAGGCGGGGGGGAAATTCCTCTGGTGCTTTTGGGTGGAAAGAATGACATCTGCGAGGCCTCGGCGGAGGTCCAGCACGGGTGACGGCAGGTCGGATTGCAAACCCCTGCATCCCGTACCTTCCCGGGAGCTAGGCTATGGGGGGACGAGATGGGGTCCTTGTGGACAGCCACAGCTCCGGGGCAGGACTTTGCCATCCCTGGGTGGCAAGCTGGGAGGACGCACGTGGCCGCCAGGTCCCGTGCTCTTTCTACACTGATACAGGAGCTCTGGTTTGGGATCGTGGCAAACCAACAAGACGTGGGGCTCTGGGGTACGCTTTCCAGGCTGGCTGGATGCGCTGCCTTGGACTGGTGATATTCGGTCCTCACCCCCTCCCTTCTGCCTCGCAGTGACTGCGACCGTCTGGATCCACCCGAAAATTAACCGAAAGAAAAAGAAAGTGGTTAGTTTTTCAGCCACGTCAGCCCCACGAACGCCAGGGCCATCTCAAGGGCAGGCTGCGAGAGCGGGACGAGACCGGTGATTTGGGACGCTGTAGCTTCAGTTTCCCCACTGTGAGGAGGCTGAGGCAGGCAGCAAGGAACGCGCCATTTCCAGTTTTTGACCCTTTATTACAAAATACGAGCAAAGAAGGCCCAGGACCAGGGTGGTCCGTCTGCTCAGTCATGCACAGAGTGGGGCTGCAAAGGGGAATCTCTGACGTCTCGTTAAAAAGCTGAATTCCTGTCCGCTGCGATGTTAAAGCTCTTCCTGGCTGCCTGTTTTCAAGAAGCATATGGGAACTTAAAAGGTTTGAGCTCTCTGCCTCTCCTTTAAATTTGGTTGAAGCTGTCAGACAGCTGAGAGGAGGCGCAGACCCACATGCCCCCCCTCCCCTGCAGCGCAGCAATTTTTCAGGCCTCTTCTGAGGAAACGGGATGTAAAAGGAAACCATTTATTCTGGAGCCAGCCGAAGGAACAGAAACGCCCCTAAAACCGACCCTTGCTTGGAAAGAGATCCTCCGCCAGCCAGTCTTCTGCTTCCAGCGCATTGCTGCTCTGGGGCGGGCAGCGGGGCGGGTTCAGCGTGTGCACGCGTGTGCACGTGTGTGCATGCGTGTGCACGCCCGCTTGTGCGTAGGCACACAAGTTACACAACTGCCTGCTTCGCCAATCTTACCGATGTCCCTCAAAGTGGCTTGGTTGTTGGAAATCAGGTCCCCAGCAAGCCGAGCTGCAAAACTCTGCCACTGGTGATGCTGGTGGGGGCCGAATGCAGGAGAGGGCTGGGGGTTTTGCTGCGTTGTGGACTTCGGGGTGCTTGGTGCGGCAGTTTTAAGGCAGGAAAGGAGGAGGGGAGAGATGAATCTGAGGAAAGACACGCTGGGCTCGGCACCCCCCCCTGCACCGGGCAGCGGTCCAGCAGGAGTAAACGGCGTGTACATTTCTCATCGCCCACGTGTTGCAGATATGTAAGCAAAGGGATGCTTAGGAAGGGGCTTGGCAGCCTCTTCGTCTTTTCTGCTCTTACAGAGGCAACAGAAAAGCTGCCCAGAGAGATACAACAGGAGAAGGGGCTTCATCCTTCCCCGTGTCCAGGGACCAGAGGCTCTTGGTTGCCCCAACCCTCGTGACATTGTTGTGCTGATCTGGTGGGACCAAACCAGTTTGTGTCTAGACCTGAGCTGCTGCGCCTTTGCTTGGGTTGACAGAACGCACCCACGTGGGAGGCAAATGTCACGCCGGTCGGGTCCCTTCACGTAGGTCCAAACTGGGTGAGGAAGCATAACCCTTGTGGCAGTTTAGGATGTATCTGCAAAAGGCCAAGACCAGTCTCCAAGGCAAGGGGACCGGCTGGTGGAGGGTTGAGCATGCGTTGATGAGAACAGAGATAAGGCATCTGAGAGTTTCTTTGCTCTCTGTGTCGTAAGAGTGGTTGAGCTCAAGTAAGAGTTACCCATTTGAACTTAATTTGGCCTTTCCAAGCTTTTTAGTGCTTTTTGCAACTTTAATGCCACTTCTGATGTCGTTTTGCAGTGCATGATAGATGCATAGTGTCACAGGTAATGTTTAATAAATTTAACGATGTATTTCTCTCTGTCTGAAGTTTCCTATGTCCCAGAATACTGTTTCTGCATGTGGGACCCGGCATCAAAAACCACATACTATGCTTAGTCTAAATACTCCTGCCTGTTTAAAATATGCCAGCAGAGAATTTCAGTGTGTATTTCCTAGCTACTGTATAGATTTTCAGTGAAAACTTGGCAGGGAAGAGGTGGTAGGCAGGATTTCTGGAAAATTCAAGGAGCCCACATGATGCAACCCTGATGCATTCTTGCAGAGCGACGCCTGCTAGTGTAATCTTTAGAAGGGGCCGCTAGCATTTTGCGCCAGATGTCAATGGGCTGCATCCACACATTAAAGACTTTTCCAGGGTCAGATCTTTGTCCTGCCAGAGTGCCAGGGTTTGTGCTGTTGGTATTGCAGAACCACATTCTTGTGTCAGGGAGAATTATGTTAATTTTAGAAGCGAAAGCCACTGTTAGATTTCCATTTTCCTTCTTTTATAACTTGCAGGGAGGAAAGTTGTCGATCGGCCAATGAACTTTTCTCTATTTCCCATTTTAGAATTAACCACAGCTGCTGCAGTCTTCACTGAAAGCACAAAAAAAGCCATCCAGCCATTGCAAATGTTTCTTCTTCGCTTCTTCCTCGCAAATCACCCTCTGGCTGTTGGACACAGCAAGTCTTGCAGGGTTTGAGCATTCATGTGGCTGAGTCTTGTTATCCTCAGCTGGTGTCCTGGCCACCGGGAACCTGAAGGCTTTGAGAGGTAACTGGGATGGGATGGAGCGGGTCGAAATGCCTTTTGGCTGTTCCTATAGTTAAATTAGCTACTGTGGGCATTGGCAGCAGCTTGGCCACTGCAGGTAAATATACCCTGGCCTTTGTCTCTCTCTTACATCATTGCATAGACCAGAGGTTATATTCATTCATAACACGCTGATGAAGATGTTGCGATGACCCCTGTATTGCTAACAGAAATGTTTAATCTAGAAAGGTGTTTTTCCCGGTCTTCCCAAATGGGTCTAGAAACTCACAGAAGTATTGAGTTGTGGGAATAGTCAGGCACTCAGGAGGCGTCTGTGGCTGTGTTGCTGCAGTAAGAATAGCAAATACAGATCCTGGAGCAGAGGAAGCTCTGTAGCTGTTCAGTGGGAGATGGTCACGGTGATGCAGGACTCGGCATCTGTGAGCTGAGTCACACAAGGGAAGATCTGACTCATCACAGAAGATCTGCATCTGCAGATGTCCAAACATTTTATGAAGTTGGGCAAAGCTGATTGTCCTGGGTTAAGACTTGGGGAAACTGAGGCACAGAGAGCAAGTGTGGGGCAGAACCAGAGCCAGGCATCCTGCACCGCTGGTTTGTGCTGCTTTCCTTCTCCGAAAGGATGCCAAGTACTTTATAGGGAGTCACAGAGGCATCTTCTCACTCCCTGAACAGATAATCTGCCTGGAGGGCTGGTACCCCAGGATGCTGAGCTGCTCTTTGCCAGCTGTACCTAAGCAGGGCAGAGCCCCTGTGATTACCCAGCTCAAATCTCATCCTAGAGAGATGGATCTCATGGCCAGGCAGGCTACATGGTCCTCACAGCCACAGAGCACCCCTCTGTATCCTTGTCTTCTCTCCCACCTTCTGGTCAGTCTGTCATAAACCCCAGGCAGGAACAGGCTCTTGCTTTGTGCTTTTGCAGCCCCTAGCACCACAGGACCATGATCGATGACCCTTCTCCAATATGGATGCCCAAATTTTGCTTTAAGCAAGGAGCTGTCTGTTTCCCACAGCGGGAGGAGATGCACAAACTGCTTCTCTTTTCACCTCCAGCTACCGGGCTGCCCAAAGGCAGCACCGTTCATGCTCTTGGCCCAACACACAGCAAATTAAACATTTCTTGCATAGTGCCCGGGGTTTCACAGGCCGTTTCCAACACTGGAGGAGGCATCGGTGCTGATGAATTTGGTTTTGCACACAAGGTCTCTTGTTCAGCGTGGGGCAGAGATGGTTGGGCATGCGTGGGAGAGGTGGGGTAGGAGGATTAGATGAATGAGGACCGTTGTTTCACTCCTGATTACTTTCAGGGGGATGCTGGATGTTTACCAGCCATGCACAAGCAGCTTGGATTCAGTCTTTAAAATCATTTGCACTTCTGGACTCTGTCGGGTTTGACGACAAGACCTGTATCCCCCTGTGATCACTCCTGGTTTGGTACCCAGGGGGATGCTGTGGTTAGGAAGACATGCGTGAATCGAAGCCTCTTACAGGCGCCCTTCTCCTCTCCTGCATGGATCTGGCTCAGCCCCATCCAGCTGGGATTTATTTCAAGCTCATCTGCTGCCCGAACATAGAGAAGAAACAGCAGAGAATGAAAGGCAGCTCCTGAGCTTTGAATACTTCAGGATGTGAATCAAGGGCTGCAGTTTAGTTAAAGGGAAACACTCATCCTAAACTTCCAAGGCCACAGGTATCTGTTGGATACGGTAATACCCAGCTGTGGTTATTGTTGACTGCAGTTTCCAATGGCGAAGCTGTGTGCTGGACACACAAAATTGTGGAGAAACTGGAATTTGTACATTGTACAATTTGTAAACAAGCCTAATTTGCTCCCCGGTGGAGACAGCTGCAAGATCTCCAGATCCAAAATCCCAGTTTCTGTTCAAGCCCATGTTTCCTGCCCCAGCAGCCTCCTTTAGCGCTGTGTCTGCGAGCTGTAACCCTCCTAACAAGCACTCCCTTCGTGGTCCTTTTCTAGGAGAACTCCCTGGCACCTCTTCAGAGACACAGCATCCATGTGGGAAATCGCAGTGGCACAGGAATCTGTTTTCTCAGTGAACGCACTTGTGATGAGGCATAAAATGCAGAATGTTTGGTGTCTCCTGTTCACTTTGATTCATGAATACCCTCCAATACCACATTTCCAGGTTTGATTTCATGTTTTTTTCAGGAATCCCCCATGAGCATCTCTTTGTCTCCATTTTTTATTCCTGTTTGGTTTTATTTTTCAACTTTTAAACTTTTTTTAACCCTTTCCCATTCTCTGTCTGGACACAGTGGCAGGAGTTAGGGAAAAGCTATTTCTGCATCTCTTCCATGGACCCTGTGCTTCTGCTTTGAGCATGCATCTGTAGTGGGACTCCTAGTACAAACTTCCCACATAGCAACTAGCAGGGGATAATTCACAGTAAGGGCATGCTGGGCCATGACTTTCACTTTGGTTAACATATGCAAAGGTCTCAGAATCTTTCAAGCACCTAAATTAAATGCGTGGGTCTCTCCCAAGAGACAGGAACCTCAGGAGATGAACCTAGGTCCTTCTTTGGACCGTGGAGGAAGTCTGAGAGCAGCTCTTGTGTTAGAGCACGTGTAGACCCTCTTCCCAGGCTTCAGCTCCAGCTGCTAATCCACCTCTAGGGTGGATTATGTTTTGTCCCCTGTAATGGTGCATCTTAGGATGTCTGAAGTCTGGGAGCAGCGTACACCTGGAGAATTCGTATCAGCGGCTATTGGGGAGTGAACGTCAAATGCCAGGGAACACTTACGGTGCGGTTAAGAAAATGGAGGCTTGCCTGGCATTGACCTTTCATTTATCCTGGTGCACATCAGGTGTGGGCACTTGGCACAGCAAAGCTGTAAGAGGGGCATGATTTCCCCACCCCTGCCGAGACTCCACGAGCACCTGCATCATACCAAGCCTGGTGGGATTGCTCACCGAAGGGGCAGCCCTATTCCTTCTCCCTGATCCCCACTCCAACTTCACTCTTCTTCACACCATGTCCTGTTCATGCAAACCCGGGGGTAAGCAGCTTACGAGCTGATTTGGCGGTGAATTATTTGGTTGTTGCTGGTGTTAGGAAGTGCAGGCAGATGACTGGGTCACCTGTATATCTTAGCAGCCGGTGGGTGGGTCTTGATTTTCCTGTGGCATCACCATCACACAGTCATCCTGGGAAGTGGGCAGCAGAGTCCAGAGCATTTAGAAACCCAGGACAGAAACATCTGGATTTTCCCCCATGGAAGAAATCGGTGAGAGTTCTTTTGGGGGCAAGAGTTGGTCTTAGCACTGGGAAAGTCTCCTGTGTTTGATTCATTCAGTGGTCACTGTAGGGAACTGAGGGGGGATTGGGAGGCACCCTACAAAGAAGCAGGTTTGGATCTCGAGGGGAGAGAAGGGTAAACATGTGGATGCAGCAGTGAGAAGAGGCTAAAAGAGCAGTGCCTGAGAGCTGGTGTTTCACGTTTCCAGTCTACTCTTGCCACATTGGTGGAAAGCTTTTAGCCCAACTTTGTTAAAACAAAGGCGAACTGATGTGTGCAGCACCCACATGTCTGGGAAGCCACCAATGTGGTCACCAAGGTCACAAAATCAGGTCCCCTGGGATAGGGTCAGCCCCATCTCTGGGCATGCAGAAAGCTGAACCCATGTGGGGGTTGCTGGGGGCTACTCACTGGTCTGGACCAAGAGTCTGATGAGTGATGAGCAGCCAGATGTTGGCAGGTATTGGACGCTGGGTATGGATGAAGCTGTTTTCTCCTCCCTCCTCTGCAAACCAGGGAGACACCCCAGTGCAGTAAGTTTTAGCGGCCTCAGTGGTGGTGGAAGTATCTGTAGGACATCATGACCCTACACCACTCAGGTGGCTTTCAAAATGAAATGTTAGATGTTTCCTATGTGCCCATGGTGGGAAGGATTACTTGCTAGAAATGGCAGTTTGTTGATGATGGAGGAGATGTACAAACCCTCTCTGATGTTACAGGCACAGCTTTGGGAGGAGTAGAGTTTTTGTCCCAAGAATCACTCCAGGAGATCAAATTCATTGTTCTTTTGAGACAAATGAAGTCAGAAGGAGCAATTTTCTAGCCAAAATTGAAATCCACAACACTTAATTTTAAGGAAACGTTTTGTTTTTTATTTCAGTATTGTTCTGAAGTAAAAAAGGGCTTAATGTAGCCTCAAATATCATTTTCAGGCAAAGAAAATGAAAACATTTAAAGACATCAAAACAAACTGCTTAGTTGATTTTCCCCCATTTTTGTCTTCATTTTTCAAACACACCCCAAAATTCAGAAATGTCTTCAGTCACTGTGACAGTGCCTGTCTGGATGAATTAACTATTTAACAATTATTTTCTCCCTAATTCCAGCTACTAGAATAATTGGACCTGCTGGAGGCAAGTTCATAAAATGTGGGATGCATAACGAATCCACTCTGGGCTCTGCCACTGAGTCACCACGTACCTTTGAATCAAGCAATTCACCGCTGCCTCAAGCTTTCCTGATGGCAGGTTGAGCCCCAGCGTTTGCAGGCAGGTCCGTGGTCACTGCGTGGAAGGGGCTATGAAGTGGCAGGTGGGTCACCAGGCAGCAGGGTGGGGAGACACCCGAAAAGCCCTGCAGGAATCATCTTGGGCACCACAGGACTGATGTAGAGTTGGTGCAACTAAATTCTCGTGGACATGAGGTTTCAAAGAAGCGCTAGACGTCATGGCACAATGTTTTCCAGCAGGTCCCGTAGGACCTTGTCACCCGTGTTTTCCCATTAGCTGGAGAACCTCAGCGCTCTTGCTTCATATAAACAGAAAATTGTGTGCCTTGATGTCATCCCTGCATCCCTGGACGGGCACGATCGCTATCCTCGGGGGTGAGATCAAGGCGAAAACCTCCCTCTGCCTTGACTGCGACCAGGGTTTCTCTTGCTTGTCCCAGCCCCAGTCCCACGCTCTGAATCCTGCACTGGGAATACAGTTCTGGCTGCATGTGGCTGTGGCCGACAGCTTCCCATGCTTCAAAAAGTGCCATAAAACCACAAGAAACAGCACAATCCCTGTGCTGCTGTCTCTGGGCTCTCTCTGATCCCTGGTGGAGCTGATGCTTGCACTTGGGAGAACAATTATATTTAGGAGGACTTTCTGGGCTGTAAGTGTCAGTAAAGCATATGGAAAAGACTGATCCAAGGCAAGAGGGACGATTGGAAAAAGATGGAATTAAAAATAGCAGAGACAGAGGAGGTGGGCTGGATGAGATTCAGTAGCTACCAGAGAGATGGGCGCGCAGACACCAAATCAGCGTGCTGCAGCGTTAACGTAGACCCCGTTCCCTCTCCGCTGGCGAGGCACCAGCCCTGGGCAGAGCTTTCCCCCCGTGCCCCCGGCCCCGCTGCCTCTGCCCCGGCGGGTTCCCCACTGTCGTGGTTTAACCCCAGCCAGCAACTAAGCACCACGCAGCCGCTCACTCACTCCCCCCCCACCCAGTGGGATGGGGGAGAAAATCGGGAAAAAGAAGCAAAACCCACGGGTTGAGATAAGAACAGTTTAATAGAACAGAAGAAACTAATAATGATAATGATAACACTAATAAAATGACAACAAAATGAAACTAGGACACCCACCGAGCCGTGTCCGAACCCGGCTCCCACCCGGCTCCACCATGTTCCCTTTCTGCGGAGCACCAGGTCCCGGCTAAACCCATCCGCCGTCCCTCTCGGCGGAGCTCGGCGCTGCCGGGGGCCCCAGGTCTTGTCCCCCAGGGAAGGTCTCCCCTGGCTGCTGCTGCCCCAGGCTGGGGGGAAACCCACTCGTCCCGCGCCACGGCCCCGGGTGAGGGTCTCGCTGCTCCCCCCGCCGCCCCGCTCCTGCACCCTGCGCCGGTCCCTTCGTGGCCCTGGCAGCGTTCCGCAGAGGGGACGATATTCCTCCCACCCGTGGCTTTCTGCCTCGGCTCCCGGCCGGGGGCTGCCTGCGGACTCCGGAGCAGATCCTGCTCTCCGACCCCGCTGCGTCACCCGCGCCGGTGGGTGAGCCACCAGGGACCCGGCGCGAAGCGTTCACCCACCTGACGAAGGTCTTGCATGGGCTCCTTCTTCTCCGTTATGGGTGCTGGAGCCCAGGAGAAGCAGCATTGCCACTGCCAGGGCCAGGTTGCCGGCTTTGTGCTGGGTTTGTAGGACCTCGGGAATGGGGTTTGCCAGTCCTGCTTCGTCTTAACTTGTCTCGAGCTGCCCGAAGCTTAGTTTTTTCCTTCATTTAGTTGTAACTGCATTTTTTTTCATAACCAAGTGGCTATGACTAATTTGTTTTACTTCTGCTTGTCTTTGTCTGGTGTAACCAAAGTTTCATATAGACATTAGGAACAAGCAGTTTATCTGTGCAGAGTGAAATATTTGTGCCTCTCCTGTACTGGTGCAGGGTGGAAGGACAGAGGCACGATGTGACAGTGGAGGTTCTGAGCAGCGGGACGCAGGATGAGAAGGGCCACGGGCTGGTGCAGGAGCTCCTGGGGTTGTTTCTAGGACCAGGGATAACATAAGGGATGTGTATCTCTGAGCCAGGCGAGGTAACAAGGCTGGCTGGGGCCAGGAAGGAAAAAATGAAGCAAAGATGGACGCAGGCACCACATTTCACAGGGAATATTTTCTTTTTGTTACTTCTTGATGGGACCATCCTCTCTCCCATCCTCTGCCCTGCATCCTTGTCTTGGCTTTCTCCTTTCTAGCTGATTCCTGAAGCTCGGCTTGGCTCACTGCCCATTGCATTGGCTCTGCAAATGCTTGCAGGCTCCCAGTGATGGAAGAGAGCTCTCGGCATCCCTGGGGTAGCTAGCCCAGTGGTAAATTATTCTTGGTGGTAAAAACTGCTCGTGGAATCTACAGAGTTGTCAGCAGATGATTCTGCTGACATTGGAGAGGAGCCTGGCAGGAAGAGGAACAGGCGCTGATTTTGCAGGGACCTGGCTTTGCCTGCATGGAAACACCATTCCCATTTAACAGTGTGGGATTGCTGTGCTCTCTGCGGATTAATCTCCCAGCCGTGCTTGCTTATAGCACCCCACGACACTCCCCCATGACTCCCCGATGTGCTGCTCGGTTGGTGCAGGGTGTTGTATAGTTAAGGGAACATTTTGGGGACAACGCACACTGCTGGCCTTCCCAGGAGGGGGCAGCCAGATCTGTGACCCCCCAGCACAAGGGATGCTAAAGCAAGCTGGGCACTCACCCAGCCTCTACGCGCTCTGGCAGGGTAACACGATCACGGGCAACCGTGGCCCTGAAGGGCTGATGCTGCTCCGATGCGACAGGTTTGGGGGGGCAGGACAACAGGGGGGCTGCAGTCCTTCCCCCGGCAAGCGCTGGCCCCGAGCTGATGGGAACTTGTGAGGGTGTTTTCCCCTGGCGGTGTTAAGTCTTCTGCTGCAAATTGTGTGCTGTGATATATCTTGGGCACTTTCAGAGCCCACCCCGAGCTGTAAGCAGAGAGTAATCCTCCTGGCTGCACTACCCCTGTCTCTAATATCAGTTTATTTTGGGGGTAATGGGGTGGATTTCTGTGAATTAGGGTTACTTCTGCCCAGCATCTAGCAGAGGGGAGCACAGATGTGAGTGATGCCCTGGGGCCCTGCATGCATCTTCTCTCCTGGTTCATCCTGCTATGAAAGACACTCAGGCTCTGCAAAGTATTATTTAAAATCTGATTTATTAGAGTTAAGACTAGAAAGAAGACGATGATAGCATAGATAATCCCATGCCCCTTCAGATGCTGAGGACCCAAATTGGGCAGCATCGAATGGGTGCCCGACCAGCATGCAGCACGCTGCGAGATCCCATATGTCTTTTCAGGTTTCGTTTTAAAAGCTTGGTCAATGCTGCTGTTCTGCTAGAGGGCAGAGAGAGGGAGTCCTTCTCCTTCTTTCTGAAGTACCTGCAGGATTCTCTTCTCTTGAAAAGGGTTCCGCAGACTGCCCAAATCCCGGTTGCCATGAGGACTCTCTGAACCGTTCATCTCTTTCCCATGCAGGGAGGGAAAGAGGCAGGGAGCAGCCGGGATCTGCAGGAAAAACTTCCAGGAAAAGCGTGGGACAGGAGGGAATTAGAGCAGCTCTCATATAAAATCATAAAGTCACGGAACGGTTTGGGTTGGAAGGGATCTTAAAGATCATCTAGTCCAACCCCCTGCCATGGGCAGGGACACCTTCCACTAGACCAGGTTGCTCAAAGCCCCATCCAACCTGGCTTTGAAGGGGAACTTAACTTATGTCCTCTGTCCTTGACCACTATCAAAACCACAGAGGCTTCGTGCCGGGTCCCTGGTGGCTCACCCACCGGCGCGGGTGACACAGCTCCGCGGGCGAGCCCGGTGCCACCGCCAGCCGTGGGGCATCCCGGAGTCGGGCGAGGGAGCCTGACTTGTCCTCCTTGGTGCCAGGGTCCCGATCCATCTTTTTCCGATGGTCCCTCTCTTCCCGCCTCGCAGCCCTTTTCTATAAGCTTTGCTGGTGGAAGAAACCCCCCCCACAGAGCCAGGGGCAGCCCCTCAGGGAGCCGCGGGGCCAATCCTGCAGTCACAGAACCCTTTTAGCACCCAGTGTTGGAGCCAATGTGGAGCTCAGAGCATTTCTGAATGATGCAAAGAGAAGAAAAGGCCACGTCCCACCACGTACCATGTCACGGGTGGCTCAGGCTATGTGCAATTTAAGCCCTGGTGTCAGGAGGATGGTGTTGGTAGTATTTGCCGGGTACTGTTTTTCCCCTATTCTGGATTGTCAGTCCTTTTGGGTGGAAAAATCAAAGTACGGGCATCTTCTGGGTATCCCAATGTGCTTCAAAATTGGTGGGTATATTGAGAAGAGGGACGTGCTGCCCTCCCTTGCTGTAGCTGTTAGTCACTACTCCACGAGGTGCCAGATCTCCTGCTTCTGGGGCACATCCATGTGTCCTTGAAGGATGTGCCAGGGTGCACAGCCCAACCCAAGCAGCAAGCAATATCTTTAGCAGGGGATGGGAAGGGCTGGCTTCCCACAGGGCACTAGCAACTGGGAAAAAAAAAAAAAAAAGGGCTGGAGCCATCAGAGGGGGCTTGCAGCAATACGCTTATGGTCTCCCGCTCAGGTCTGATCCAAAACTGCAGCCTCACATCAAACACCAACCAGAAAGGGAGGTTTTGGCTTGTAGGGAAGTGTTTTATTTTCTTTAATTAGTTCGATCTGAACTGGATGGAGACCAAACATTTTCTCAGTCGCCAGCGAGCCCTGAGCCGTGCAGTGCATGATCGGAGCTGACAGCCTCAGTGGTGTCGGTACTAATGCCAGCAAAACCTACCGATCGACCTGAAAAACCCCTACAGATCTGACATGAAACACTTCATGCTCAGGGAATGGACATTTTAAATGAAACGTTAGGAGCAGTTCCTGCTCAGATCCCCTCCTCTCCTGACTTTGCAATTGCTAGCAGTTAGGAAAATCCCCACAGAGTAACTCAGACCTGCTCTAACAGCCCCTTGCATTGGAATAATCAACTGAAGCAATAAGTTTTACCCTATATATATAGCCAGGACAGAGCAATTAGAGCCTGTCATGATTATTACAGCCTGTCTGTGGTGATTTACCAGGCATCTGAGTGCCTGTGCACGCATTTCCAGGTGCCTTATGTCGCCTTTCTTAAGGATAGGATGCCTCCCACAGGGATCTACTGAATGAGGGGGGAATTAAAGGCAAATGTTATTCACTGACACAGTTCATCAACAGGCCGGCTTCCTAAGGAGCAACAGCTCAGGGTCTTGCGTTTGAGGGAGGATCTGCTTTATCATGGCGTGGCAGCTCGCCCAGGGAAAGCCAATGCTGCACCCTGCCTCGGAGACAGCTGTGATTTGTTCCGGAGCTGGATTTCTGCTCCTGTGCAACAGGCTGGTGAGATGTGGGGTCGGAGAGATGAGCCAGGCTGCGTCAAGGAGCACTTGATGATCACTCTTCCAGCATCCCTCTTGTAACCACTCCGACATTGCATCCCCAACCCAACCTGGAAGGCAGGTCCCAGCCCCACTGGCACTTTGCCTTCCTGAAGGAACCAGTGCTTTTCTCCCGGTGCCCAGAGCTCATTGCACAGCCCAGCCCTACCCCTGACCTCTGCGCAGACTAATCAGATGCACGCAGGGATGTTCGGTCAGCTCCATTTCATGCCTGGATATGTGCTTGCTAACCAGGCTGCAAACCTCTCTGCAAGCGCAGCCCGTTTCCCCTGCGGAGACTTGTTCCACCTCTAAACCCTATGGCCTTTTGCTTGCAAACACTTTATTTCCATCTTCTTGGCTCCCATCTCTGTCCTATAAACGGAAAGGCTTAGACAGACACTGCTGCACATTTAGGGCTGTGTGACCATGAGATTTACTGAAGCAAACCCAGTCAGCTGATCTATCCCAGCACACTCATTAAAGGAATTATTTTCCACTGACATTCAATCTGTGTCTGCAGAGGGTGGGGGAAAAAAAGGGTGAGGTGGTATGTTTTGCATAACTGGTGAATGAAAAGCACCCCAGCGTGTCCCAGGAGATGGGGGCACATCTCTGCCATACCTGTATCACTGTCTGCTATACTCTTTATCAGGGAGTGTAGTGATAGGATGAGGGGTAATGGTTATAAACCAAAAGAGGGTAGATTTAGATATTAGATATAAGGAAGAATTTCTTTACAGTGAGGGTGGTGAGGCACTGGCAGAAGTTGCCCAGAGAAGCTGTGGATGCCCCATCCCTGGCAGTGTTCAAGGCCAGGTTGGATGGGGCTTTGAGCAACCTGGTCTAGTGGAAACTGTCCCTGCCTGTGGCAGAGGGGGTCAAATTAGATGATCTTTAAGGTCCCTTCCAACACAAACCATTCTGTGATTCTACCTGCAGCCTTTTCTCCTGGGTAGAGTCGGATGGGGTGGGACTACAAAGACCTCTTTTTATTCCCATAGGAATTTCTCTTCTGAGCAGCCAGTGTGAGCACTGTAGAGAGAAAACTTCTCAAAGCATATCTGAGGATCGGTACCGTGATGGAGGGAGGCCCTACCCCATGCTGTGTAATACTTTCTAATGTTTCAACAGCTTTTCCCTCTAGGAGACCAAAGGACTTGTTATACCTGAACAGGGTTTGCATAGGATGCAACCAGCTCTGGGGTGCGGCGCAGCCCCCGGCACCAGCTGTGATGATGGGAAGGGATGACACGAGCCTGGGAGGCACTGGGAGAGCAGAGGAGGCCATGCCCTTGTCCACCAGGGTTAGATACCATTGAGGGCTGGAGTAATGTACTTGCCAGTGTGCACGTCCCATGCTGGGGGATGGACACCAGCCCCGTCACTTCTGAGCTCGTCTGGAGGACGCGAGGAGGAGGAGACGGTGGGGGGACTCTGGCTGATCACAAGTGTGTGACGCTGCACAGGCAAAGGCAAATGAGATCCCCAGATGCATCTGGAAGGGTGTTTTCAGCAGATCAGGGAAGGGTTTGGGCCACGACACAGATCCTTTGGGATACCTCCTCCTGCACAGCCACTTTGCTGGCAGCACAGAGAGACCAGCCCAAATCCTTGGAGGGACCAAAGTCCCGCTGCTCCCAATGGCTGTCAGAGACTGATTTGCACATCCAGGGAGTCTGACAGAGCAGGAATGTAAATTCAAGCATCCAATACCCAATCTAGTGCTCTAAATGCTCAGCCATCCTCTCCCCTGATCTGCCAGTCCCACGCTGTCCCTACAGAGCTCTCTGCCAGCAGCACTGCCCGTGAAGGTTTGGAGAAGGGCCATTGATCTATCACTTGCTGGACACCAGGCAAAGAAGATGGTGTTGATGTAAAAAACAAAAGGACAGCATCGTCCTGGGCTGCATGTCCTGCAAACAGTCTACCTGCAGTCGTATGCCTTGGGGAGCCTTTGGCTGTTGAGCTGTATGCAGCCTGGTGCAGATATCAAAACAGGTAGGACCAATGAGAGACTTGGGATAAAAATGATGGGAGAGACTGGCAATCAGGAAAATGCAGTTTCTGGGCAAAGATGAATTGAAATGGGATTTTTAGCCAGAAGAAAGCAAGTGGAGACATAAAATGGCCTTCAAATACATAGAAAAAGCTGGTACAAAGAGCAAAGGCATAAACTTTTCCATGCCCAGGATGCATAGGAGGAGACGTTACAGGCTTAAATCCTACCAATTAAGGTCAGATATTAGGCAAAAATTATAAGGACAAAGAGAGATAAGGCTGGGGAGGGCTTGCAGTTCCCATCGCTGGAGGTCTTAAAGCACATGGCAGATAAACACATGCCATAGCTAGGCCTGCCTGGGGCAAGGGATGTCTCAGTGGCTTTTTGAGGGCTCTGTGATTCCAAGTGAAAATGATTTGTTTAGTCCAGGAAAACAAAGGATGAGACATCACTGTCTATAAATATGTACGGAGTCTGGAGAGGGAAGGGGTGGTAAACACACTGGAGGAAAAAAAGGTGACTTTGAGAGAACTTTGGGACAGTGTGGACTAGCCTGGGTGATGGCTAGGCAGGTGGAGGGCTCTGAACATCAGAATGTCCCTGTTCATGGCAGCAAGGATCTTCTCTGCCTCCCAAAATGGGGAACTGAGAAATTTGACTCAGTCAAGGAAGAGCTCAGCAGTCTCTGGGTGAGGTTACAGGCCCTGGTGCAACTGAGGACTGCACCCAGGTTTCCAAATTCCTGTTGAGCCCTTAAAGAAGCTTGGTGCAAACATCTGATGAAACCATGGAAGGCCCTGAATTTTGTGTGGTTTCAACATAGGATTATGGTTTCAACATTGCTCAGGCTTGCTGTGACGGTGGAAGCTGTCTCCTAGCGAGCGTATCCCTCCAGCATTAAGTCAAACACATCCCAACCAGCACAACCCATGACTGGGGCTGCAGACCTCTGGCCCAGCTCAGACAGGACAATCCTGCTGCAGGCGGCTGCTGTGTCCCCGTACGTTGGTGACCTCTCTGGTGTTTTGCTGCAAATGAGGTCCACATCTGGACTCTTTCCTTCCACCTTCAGCTTTCCAAGGTCTCCTTTCAAGTTCTGCACCTCACGCTCCCCTGGAGAAATCAAGGCTTGCCCCCGAGGCTACCCTAAACCTACATCAGCACTGTAAATCATGCCGGGTTGGATTTATTGCTGTCATGTGGTGAACTGAATTAAGGTCTTGTATCACATTAGCAGCTGCTGGCAGCTCCTGCTGACGTGGGCTGCAGGACCAGGGTGTGCTCTGTGGGCACAGCGAGAGGCAGGTTCTGCTCTTGTGGGTTTGCTGCTTGTCTTGAAGGAGAAATGGAGGCAGAGGGTGAGTGGCTGCAGCTTACCCAGGTGGGGGATGTGGTTATCTCATGAGTCACGGGCTACCTGGCAGCGTGGTCATCCCGGGATGTCTCCTTCTCAGCACGTGGCTGGACCTGTTGTCTGTGCACATGCGGCTAATCTGAGCTTGCAAATAGACCTGAGGCTTCCTGGGAGGGTTGAGATCCCTCACCGTGCCTTGCCCAGCCCTGGTGACCACGAAAGCCCTGGCTGCACCTAGGGACCATCACCGGGACAATTCCCACATGAGATGTCTGTCTCCTGATGTCCAGTCCTCCAACCCTCGTGGCGGGGCAGCTCGCCCCAGTCTTGCAGAATTTCACCTCTCCTCCTTTCCAAAACACGCATTCGCCAGCTGGGAGGGAGCGAGGACCGCGGGGGCCTCTCGGACGCATCCCTGCACAGCTGCTGACGGTTGGGGCCGGGGAAGGTCTTTGCTTCTTGGCTGCTCTTGGCAGCCGCCTTCACCCCCTGTGACTCCTCGTTGTTGCTTTCCGGGGGATGGCTGAAAATCTCCGGACGGAGAGAGAGGGGCTGGATTGCTCCCACGGAGGGGACAGGGTGAGATAGAAATTCCTGCCGGGGATGAGTCAGGCTCCGCGTGCACAACTCCGCCTGGAAAAAGCAACCACTGGCAACTGCTTCCCATCCTGCTGCGGTGCTGGGGGGGTGAAGAAGGGCTCGCCGGTTCCTTTGGGATCACTTTTTTTTTTTTTTTTTTGGCTTGCTTTTGTTTTAATGGGGATTCGTGGCAGGGCTGAGCATTCGCTGGGAGGCTGCAACCCCTTCTCCCGTGCCTTTGCCCCGGCATCACATCAAAGTGCCCGCTGGTGTTTACACTGTGGGATCGGGAGAAAGAAAGAGGGAAAGGATCTCTTCGGGGGAGCTGGGCTGGTATAAGATTGCTTCTTCAAGCAGGAGGATTCCTGCTGTGCTCAGTGCATTTCAAAGCCCACAGGGAACCTCAGCCTCTCCGGCCCCTGGTTTAGGGGTAGGACTGTTGCATGGGAGCGAGCTGTCGGTGAGCCGTGCTGCGGAAGCTGCTGTGTACATGTTCCCAGATATTTCTAGCCTAAACACAGAAGTGAGGGGGAGCCACCAACATGGTTGGTTTTGGGTGGTTTTGGTTTTTTTTTTTTTTTGCAAAATGGTTTTCTTCAGAAAAATGCTAATTGGTTGAACTTGCCCTTGCATGCACATCTGTGAACCTGTATGGTGCTTACCAGGCTTCAACACATTTCCATTAGGAACAGGCTTTATATTTTTTCTGCTCTAAGATAAATTAGGCTGGAGTTTCACCCAGAATGGGGAGGAGCAGCAGAGCCGGGAATCAAATCCCAAATGACTGCCCAATTCCTAGCTAGTAAGGCAAAAACCATCGAGTGACTTCTTCGATTTTACTCACATCCCTTGCTTTTTTTTTTTTTTTTTTTTGGGTCCCAGAACAACTGCACAAGTGCCAAAACCCTAGCACTTCACAGGATGCAAAAAACATTTTCCTTCCAAGCCCCTGGAGAGACACTACCCCATTTTATAGACACAGCACCCAAACTGTTTGCTCACAGCCACTGATAGTCAGGCACAAAGGTTTATCTGTGCTGCCGGGTCTGGGAGCATCCTCAGAGCCTGGATGCAGCACGCGGTGCTGTGTGGTACCAGTGCTATAACAGAGCAAGGTCTGGAGCCGCACCAAACCCCTCTGCCTCCTTACCCCTGCAGTGACCACCTCTCCGAGCCTCTGGGCTTTTCCCTATCAGCTCTTCCTCCATTTCACATTTACTTTTGTAGCGTTTTGCCTCGAGATCAAGCAAAACTCACCATCCACCTCCCCGTGTTTCTGTTGTTATTGCCGACAGTGGGAGGCAATCATACCACTGCATTTATTTCTGGTTCCCGCTCTGTTTAGCATTAAATTTTCTGCAAGATCCTCCTGCACAAGGGTCTCTTTCTGAGCAACAAACCATTGCATGCGCTTGTAGGAAATATTCCCTGCTTGTGCCTCTCCACCAAAGTCAAAACACTCCTGCCTAAAAAACTATTTGTCAATCAGGCAATACCGGGGATGGTTTAGGCAGAGAGGGAGCAGCATTAAACCACCTTTGAGTGTGGGTTTTGGTTCTGTGATGGAGCTGCAGAGCGTAATCCATGCTTAACTTTCCTGGGGTGCAGGGTTCATGCACTGGGAGAATAATAAACCACCCCCCGGGCTGCATCTCTGGCTGATGGCTGCAATGTGAGGAAATCCTGTGAGTTTCTAATCTTAGGCTGCTTTTCCTGGGTAGTTTATTCCTTTAAATAGAAAGGCTTAAATGGGATTGACTCCTGCAATCCTTCTGCTCTGGACTAGCCTGTAATCTTTAGTGGCCAGCAACGGGCATGGGTGCTGCACTGCACATCTTTTCTGCTTCTGCTGCGAAGGGAAAACAAGGCTTAGGTGGGCTCACTTTCTGCTTCTTTGTCCCATCCAAGCCACTTTTGGAGCCAATTTCAGACACACTCGATGGGCAGTAGCAGCCTGCAAGCTTTAGGAAACTGAGCAGGCAGAGAGAAGTTATAAATGACCCATGGGGGAAAGGCTTGAATACAAGCACAACTATTTATGAGACACTAGAGAATCTACATGGCAGAAAGCCTCTATGGCCACAGCCTGTCCTGGGTTTGACTCAGTTGTACCATGTGCCCAGAACATTCCTTCCTCTAAAACTAGTCCAAGGACATCTAAAACACAATGTGCTACCGAACCCACGGTGGCAGAAGAATGCTCCAGAGATGCTGTTGAAAGGATGGTCATACATGGGTAAATCTGGAGGCTTCACCTCCAAGTAAGACACTTTGGAGTTCCTAATTGGGTCGTTAATTCAGAAGACCATAATTAACAGAGTATTTAACTAGGCATGAAAGCCAAAGGCAGAAACGTTGCTACGTGGCTAGAAATCACCCTGCTGAAGAAATCCCACCAGGCCAGCTGGTGTTGGCAGCCCCGGTTTGGTGCTGAGCGGATAACGTGGTGGTACCTCCTGGAGACGTGTCCCAGCTCCAGGCCTGCCCTCTGAAAGTGGCAGGGAAAGGACTCTTCTGTCTGCTGCTGCACGTATCCAGGCCTCTCTTAGGTTTCTCCTGGGCTGTTGGAAGCCCATGTGAGATGGAGAAGGAGGGAGTGGATGGCAAGAGTGGTTTATGGAGGAGAAGAAGGGTGATGGACCCATCGCTGCAACTGCTCCGTGGCCCCAAGCCATGCACAGCCAACTGCCAGACCATTGCCCAGGACTAGTGGAGCAGAAAAGCCAAATGTGATGTAAATGAACGAGATACAGCCCTGGCCCTGGGAAACTTGAGACTGGGGTCATCTCTCTGAGATGTGGCAGGGCTGGTTACAGCCAGCAAGAAGTGTGGCAGTCACCTGGATCACAACTGCACAAAATCCCCTCATCAAGGGATCTTTTGGGTGAAATACCTGGGGTGGGTTCTAAAGCTTATTTGTTCAGTCTGGAAGGGAACATCTTGTTCATCTGCTCAGACTCACATACGAAACAGGTCAGAGAGCTTTGTCCTCCATAACTTGCAATGGCATGAGGGAATATCTTTTTTAGCATGACCAATTATATATCTGGATGACCACTTACATTGCAGATCTCCAGGAGAGCAGTCCACCTCATCGCCGGTGAGCGAATGCAGGTTTCTCCGTAATTTTCCAGTAGGATTTGCAGTGGGTGGTCACAGACTCGAGAGCTTGGCAGCCTTTTCAGTGGTGCTGTTTGCTGCAGAAACCACTTATTTTTATCTTGCATGGAATAATCATCTCCCGATGTCTGTGCTGAAATCTGTGATTTGTGTAGCCAAGCTCCCTGACTTTATGAAGGTCTGTGCCACCACCCTTTGCAGACCCCAAAGCAAGACACCAACCCTGGCTTTACCCATTCTCTTCCTCACCTCTGCAAATCCTTCTTCCTAAACCTATTGCTGGTTCTTCTCCTTAGCCAGAAGAGCATGTCCTGGAGGGCAGGTCCCACTGCATGTCAGCTGATGGTTGGCAACCCGTTCCCATGCTGGGCAACAACTCCCAGACCAGATGACCTTATCTATCTCCGTACATCCCTGTCCAGAAAAGTCCTTGCGCTGCCCCAGCCTGCCTCAGCTTCCCCACCCTGCTGATGTGTCTGCAATGCCCTCTGATGTGTCCTCAAGGCACAGGGGAGGGCGAATGGAGCATTTTCCTCCTCCCACCACCCTGTCTTGGAGCGCGTGGGAAGTCCGACGCTGCTGGGAGATGGCGATGAGTCAGCGTTCGCATGTGCTGAGTCACTGCAGGGAGACGCCAGAGAGAAGGGGAGGATGCCCAGCCTCGTTGGGGGTGTAAATGTCCCAAGAAGATCTGTCTGAAAACAAATTCCTGTTAATGAAACCCACTGAGCTGTCAAGGACAGGTCACCACCTTGTAGGGTTGCTTCTAGTAGGGCCACCGTGGACCAGAAGTGTCACCCCCATGAGGAAAGGCTATTGCCTGGCCCTGCCTCCATCTCAATCCTTTCAGATGGCCCACAGCTCATCATATGGGAGGTGTGCTGCATCCCTAACCCATGGCTGCTCTTGCAGACCTGTCCTGGGACATGCCAAGGGATGCCTCTTGGTAGCTCCATCACACCAAGTCTGGGGAACCATGCTGTCCCACATGCCATACTGGCAGGGAGGCTGTGGAGGAATGACTGGCAAGTCCACAAAGCAGGGCTTTTGGGATATCTTCTGAATATAACTAATTCCCAGTCCCCCCACTGATGCAGTTTGTATCATTGGGTTTTTTAGGTGAAGATGTTCCTGAGCACATGTGATAGCTTCAGGTGTGGATTAGCTCAGGAATTACCCCTGATGCTCAAAGTAGTTTTAAGATTTTAGGGTGAGAGTTGCAGCACGGGCAGGTCCTCCATGCTGGAAACCCTTGCTGACACCCTACAGACACCCGAATATCATCGGTCCCTCGACGAACAGCACAGAGTGCACCAATGCTTTAAATATACGTCCCCAAATCACCCTTTCTCTTGCCAAGCACTTGCTGGCTGTAGGGATGCTCCTCACAGCCAGCCTGAAGGAGTCCTGGTTATTTTTATCAAGCCTTTGATTTCCTCTCTCCTTTCTTCCAGCTATAAAATGGGAAAAAAACAAGCCCCTAGGATGATGACAGGTTCAGGAGGGACAGTGAGGGGGATCTTTCCCTCCACAGGTGTGGTGGGAGCTCATCCGCACCACGGCAGAGCCAGATCTTCCTTCAGAAGATCTTCCTCCCTTCATCCTATCTGGGAGTTAACCTATTTAGGTTCTCGTATGTGGCTTGCTTTCTCTTCACCCTCTCCTCCTCCTGAAAAGCAGGCCACGGATGCATGATGGATACAAACCCCAAAAAGATTTAGACTGACTTTTTTGCTCTTGTCAAAATTCAGTGCTCCTTTCAGGTTCCCTGTTCTGGCTAAGTTCAGTAATAGAGTGAGGTAGTCCTGCCTTTAGATTTTCACCTCTATTTCCAGCTTGAATGGGATAAATTTCCAGGTCAAGAAGAGCTGGAAGAACCACCCCAGGAGTTTTTGGTCTCAGGGTCTCTGCTAGGCCCTGCCTTTAACATGAAATGAATTTTCTGTGCTTGCTCAGAGCAGAGGCCAAACAGGGAGTGAGGCCAGAACAACAGGGGGTCATGTTGGAGTTTCTTTTTTTCTTCACTTAACTCTGAAATAAAAATATATCTCAAGCTTGTTTGGGGATTAACAAGAAAAAAATTCGTCTTGATGGGAACCATCTGTGGCCAGGAGATGCCGGCTGCTCTCTGCTTTCCACCCAGCACGCAGATGCTGTTATCTGGGGTGTGTTCCTCTCCCAAATATTATTCCTCTCATCCCTATGCTGGTCGGAGGAATCCCAACTATTTAAGGAGGCTTTTCTCTCTGGATGGCCCCAGCATTAAAAAGCAGCAGCAGCTCATTACACCTATATAACATAATATTTGCTTTCCTCATTACAACACTGCTGCCCAGCGCAGCTTGCTGGTGGCTGCTGGTCTCGCTAGCATAAATACTGGAAGCGTCTTTGTTGTAACCTTTCCACCCCAGACGTTACCTCATGTTCAAAGCAAATATCTCATAGCCTCTCCGACCTGTCCTGCAAACCAGGAGGGGAAATCTGCCCCAAGGAGCGGAGATGCCCTTGCTCGTCATCTGCTGTGCTGCTGAAAATGAGTGTATTTGCACCGGTCCCCCCATGGTGTAGAGGACTGCAGTGATTGCTGGGGTGGCTGCTAACCCCGCACAGGGCTTGGGGTGTCTGCCAGTGGAATGCAACCACTTCTGGGTTGGAGGATTGGCGACGGGAGGATAAAGAGGTGTGTTTACAGCATCAGAAATGCCCGAGAGCATTTGGAGCAGGAAAAAGCCTCCTAGACCAGGAAGAAGAGGGGAAACTCAAGATGAAACCAGCCAAAGACAGGGCAGGTCTGGTCCCGGGAGGAAAGGAGGAGAGGCTGATTACGTTCCTCTGCTCTCACCATGCTTCCAGCAGACGAGGAGGCTGCCCGGCTGAGATGCCTCCTCCTGGGATCGGCTCTTGGCAGGTTGAGCAGGAAGCTGGAAGCAAGACGAGACCAACAGGTTCTCCATGTGAGAGCCACTCGGACGGCAGCTACGTACCCAACCTGGGATCCACCCTCTGCCAAAGAGCGAGGTGCCGGGCTGAGCTAGCTAGGCATGAAATGGGCCAAAATGTGCACTTTAGGGGCTTCTACAAACCTGGTTCGAAGAAGGATTTTTGCGTGGGCCTTACTAGCCGTGACATCTTCAGCTTGAGTCCAGACCTTGCTTGGGAGATGGTTTGGACTCTTTTGCACAAGTGATGGCAGGATGCGTAGGTCTTGCCTACAGCGCCCTCCTGCTTGTCCCTCGAGGACAACCTGCTCCATTGAACATGGGGACCCCAGACTTATTTTAATCTACCAGGACTGACTTTGCTCACATCTCCTCCATGGAGCTCAGCCTAAGCTGGTTGGAGAGAAGGATGCTGCTCCCACATCACTACCTCCTTCCCACTGGGACCGGCACAACGTGTCCCAGTGTCATGGGCACCGATGGATTTTTGCAGTCCAGGGGATGAAGGCAAAATGCCTTCCATCTTTGAGGCTAGCAAAATCCATCCAGAAGACACTGCCTTGCCCCACAGCCGGGGGTGCAGCCCGTGCTCCTGCCCCAGGAATGCAGGATGCTCTGACGCTGCTTTGCCCAACCCTGCTCTGACCATGGGCTGGGAATAGTCGTTGCTGTTCTCCTCGGCCAGGCAGCCAGCCCGACCCATCCTGCCTGTCTTGCATCCCTAGGGATTTGTATGATAATTGCTGAAACTCCCTTGGGTTTCATCCTGCCCTGGCACCGCAGGACCCCAGGGACGAGGAGCCCTTGCAGCTAAGTGCTGGCTCAGCCCTGGCCCAACCAGTGCTCCCAGTTCAATGGGACTGTTTCGCTGCTGGTGACCATGAGGAGGTAGCTGGAGCTCTGCCAGCACAGCTTGGGTTGCAGAAGTGAAATCCTTGCTGTGTCCAGGCCCTTTGCGTCCTCCTGCTATTTCACACCCGGCTTTGATTTCATCTAGGAGAGCACAGACGCTGCCTAAGGACCCCGGGCTTGAACACAAAGATCAACTCGTGTAGTAGTGAGCGTGGCACATTCGTGACGCAAACGGAGTAGCGAGGCATCGGGAAGAGCTGTGTGATCTCAGCTCTTAACGTGGCACTAGAAATCTCCCAGGAAAGGTCTTCATGGGGGATTTGGGGCCAGAGATCTTGAGCTGCTCCAGGAAAGGACGGGCAGCACACAGGCAATTCTGCCCTTTGACTCACCTCCAGCTATTTTAAGGTGCTCACGCTCTCTCCATGGGCATGTCCTCCCGGGCGGCTGCGCACAGGGTCTTGCTCACTCTTACTTCTGAATCACCTCTTGTCCGGTTCCCACCACGCCAGCTCTGAATCCTCCCTGGCTCTGACACACGAACCGGGGGTCCAACTCCGCAGCTATGCTCAGACTAGTTTTTGGAGGATGAAGGGTGACCCCCTTCATCCCTCCCTACATTTATCCTTCCTACATGATTAATTGGCTTTACGGTTAATACTCGTTGCAGTAGGTTGTAACACTCTGCACCAGAAGAGGAGAGTGGTCCTGCTTTTCAAGTGGGGTTTTTTTTAGGGGATGTCAAACCTTTCAAGTGCACCCAACCTTCAGGCAACTTCAGCTCTGACGCTGACCACTCTGCTCTGCTTAATAAAATCCTCTCCATGAGCCCAGGCCACCCAAACGCTGGCTAGCACAGGTGGTGTTCTGCACGGAGGACTCATCTGTCCAAGATCATCTTCTATTAAGGCCCTGATGGGCCAAATATGCCCCAAAATGCCAATCTGACTTTATCAGAGGAGTGTGTTTGTTCATAGTTACTAATGCTTGGACAACTGAACTCAGATGCGCCACACGCACGCTGTATTTCACCCATCAAAAAGCAATTTACAGATTAAATTTATATAAACCCCTGGAACAGCATCATGTAGAACCACATTATATTGTAACAGGTAGAAAATACATTGCTGCTTTATTAGAAAGGGGTGGGGGGAAATGAATTCACATAGCATTTTTCAGACAATGAGGTTTTGAACTCCAGGGGTTTAATTTCGGCATTGTTTGTGCAAACACGCTCCATCACAGACAGACTTAGCCAGAGGCTGTGATGGGTCTTTCAGCCCAGCCTGCAGATAAAGCCCCTGTTATGGGGTCACCGAACAGGGACCTTCAAACCCTGCATGTCCAGCCGAAAAATCTCCAGGATGGAGATAATCAGAAAACCGATGTTCCCCTTTGCCTCGCTGAATAAGAGAGGCTTTGTTCAGGGATACAGGTCAGGTCTGTGGCAGAGCCGCTCGCAAGAGATTTTATTTCAGCTACCTGCAAGGAAGCTATGAGAAGAATGCGATAGGTTCCTCTCGGTCTGCAGAAATGGAGAGATATCACCCAAAGGTTTTGTTGAATATTAACTGGACCAGTGCACATCTATGAAAGGTTTGATTGTGTGCCTATCTGTGTTTATATATAAACATCACCTCCAAAGTCATTATTAATGTGGCCAGAGCCTTGCACAGGCTGGAGCAGGTGAAAGTCCTCCTGGAGGGAGGTGTATCGATCATTTTTGTCAATAAAGATAGGTTCCTCTGTTGGCAACAGGAACGTAAGCCGTGAGCCCAGACCTTCCCATGCTCGGTGATGTGCAGGCGCAGAACAAAGGCACCATCGAAAAGCCTCTCTGATTAATGTTTTGGTTAAGAGAAAAGAAGGGGCGGGCGGGCAGGGAGCAGAAGGAAACAATGCAGCCCTGTTTGCACAGGGAAGCCGGCGAGCGGCTCTTGGGAGAACACTGGGGTTTGCTTTCCAGGATGGATGTGATGGGAGCTCCTCCAGCAAAACCCACCGTGATTTCGATGCAAGCAAGGCTTGGCCTTCATACTCATCCTCTCCGACTCTTTGGGCCAGATGGTATCAGAAGCATTTTTTGGTAAAGCTCCTTCTCACAAGGGCAGGGAAATCTTGCTTCATACGATGACAAATATATTTCTTTCCTTGCTGTTTCAGCCACATTTGTTTATTAAGCGGACCACATCTAGGATCTAGAAAACACTGTTAAACACAGTCATTTTGACTCATTAGTTCAGAGATGGCATTACCTTCGTGCCCTGGAGTTCTCATGATATATCTAAACACAGTCTGGCAGTGGGTGGATAGCTATTCCCACCTACAGCTAAATGCACATTTCAAAAAAGGAGTTGCAGGCTTGCAATTGTCTCATTTTCCACCAGTTATATATTCAGGACTGGATTTTCCTCCCTTAAACTAGTGTCATTCAGGGAATCACCAGATAGTGAGGAGGATGCTGGTTTAATGGCTTCAAAAAAGGGAGGAAAAGGATACTTGGAGGTGCCTAGATGTTCCCCTCCAGGAGCAAAGAGCTTCAATATGACCTTAATTAATCTATTTTCATATATGATGTGGTATACAACCATCTCGGAGTGGTCTGGCTGCGTCCTCCTGACCCTTGAGCACTGAGGGTGGAGTAGCAGGACCAAAGACCTGTCCAATCTCTACACTCATCATCTGCGTGATGCTGGTTTGTGCGGCTAGAAGGGAGGAAAGGAGATGGAAACTGCTCCTTGGTACCAAAAGGGTGCACAGATGGGTCTTGGGAACACCATGCATTGCATCCCAGCGACGAGTGCGGCGGGCTGGGTCAGTGTTCTCAGTCACTTTGGTTTTCTGTCCACTCGAGAATATACCTCCCTCCTTCAAACATCTTCGTGTGGACACCAGATGTACTCTTTCTGCTAACAACGTGTGGCTGTAGTCAACAGGCACGTGTTTCGTGAGCGAGGCCAGCTGCAGCCCATAGGCGAATGGGGATGAGACGTCTGGTCTAACTCCCTGCCCCTCAGCCGAGCTGGAAGGGGAGCCACTAGTCCAGACTTGCATCCAGATATTTATTTCACTTTTCCACTAATTGAACACAGCCATGAATGTCTCCAGCACTTGTAGACCTTTGGTAATGAGGCAATATGGGATTTTGTACTACTGCATGCCTATTTTTTTTTTTTTTCCCTGTAGCAGACCTGTATTTATCCCAAGCATCATACTGAGAGCAGGAGCTGAGGGTTACAGATGGGTTCATTACTTCCAATTGTGTATTTCATGTGGGAAAAAATGCCAAGAAATCAAAGGTCAAAAGCTTGGGATACAGGACTGAGACTTGCCACCAACTCAGCTGTGGGTACCCTTTGCGGCGATGGCTGTCCTTGTCAATTAAGACGTCTGCACAAGGCCGTGCACCACTTCCCACCTCACCTCCATCCAGGAGGCTGTGGATAGACTGCTCAGACCCATGTTTCTCCAACCAAACCCTTTGTGGTGCCAGTCCAGGAGCTGTTTGCATAAGGCATTGCTACAGGGCAACATCCTTTAGGGCTTCAGAGCGAAAGGAAGGCACAGGGCGCTCTTCATCCTGAGAAAGCTTGATGGGGACAGACATCCCTCACCTTGCCATTGGACCACCATCACCACAAAGACTCCTCCAGATCTTCTCATCTTTTGACAACCAACCTCTCCCCCTCCTCCACCTTTTTGTTGTCTCTTTGCCCATCTGAAAATCTATGTTTCCTGCAACCCACTGTTTGGACCTTGCCAGCTTTATCCTTACTCTCTTCTTCTGAGTTTACAGAGTCACTTGCTGGGAAGGTTCATACTTTGCTCCCAAGGAACCGATTTGGAGGATGGCGGTGGAGAGGCTGGTCGCGCGGGGAGATGGAGCTGTGATAGCCAACAGCATGATCAAATGCTGGTTAACCTTTGCCCAGGTGTACGCCACTTGCCTGTTCAAGGGCTTGACTGCACCTTTCAAATATGCAAGAAGAGGAAATACCTCGTGTGACTGACCTAATAATACACCTTACGTCATATCTGCATTTATTTATGTAAAACAGCCTATATTTACATACCATCCCTGCAGCGGAGGAGCACCTAGTTTGCAATAAAGACATCAAATGGGGAGACTTCTGCTTCTGTTTATCACTTTCCTCAGTCATTTCTCCTAACAGCTAAAAAAATACTCGTTTGTCTTCTCAATTGACTTTGTTTTTGACTTCCAGCCGCTTAGTCTATGTGAAGATGTGCTCAGGGCTAATTTTGTACTGATGACATGCCACAAAGTATTTTATTCTGACGGTGGGAAAGGGATGCAGGGCGCTGACTGTAAATCTCTCTTCCAGACTGTGCCAGGACAAAATTAGTCCTTTTTTTGGTTTTATTTTTGCACGACTCTTTGGACCATTGATATGGTCACAGTTTCTCCCCCATGCTGGAAGATTTCAGTGCAGTGACTTGGGGAGACTGAGAGTGCCTGGGACATGATTTACCTGTAGCAATAATCCATGGCAGTGATTTTCCTCCTATTTAAGTACATTCATCTTATCTCCTGAAAGGGTTGTGGGGCTGCTGGTTAACCTACCACAGAGCAGGCAAACACAGCTATTGTGCAAACAGGCAAAGTGTTTCCTGACTTAGCGGACAAATGATATCTTCGTCTCTAGTTGCTGGGTAACATCAAACATTCACATATTCGCCCTCAATGATCTCTTCAGGGCTTACAAGCCCAACGCCGCTCCTGCTGCAGGGATGGAAACCTTGCACAGGCTTGTTGGGGCAGACCGATCAGGGAAAAAAAGTGAAGGAGAGGTTGAAACACACAGGATGTAATAGCAAAATAGCTCTGCCAGTTCTCCCTGTAAATGTTATTACGGTAAAATAATTGTGCCTAAGGGGACGCTTGCAATCAACACCCTCCTTACACTTATTAGAGGCACAAAGGCCTCGGAGAAAGAGTTAGGAAAAAGCACCTTAATGAAAATATTCGCTGCACAAACACAGGAAAGCCCAGATCTCCCTCCTGTTTGCCCTGCATTCCCCGAGTATTTGCATGGGCCAAACAATAGCGTGTCCCTTACCACGCTTCCTTCCCCTCGCCCAGGGCTGGTCGGATGCTGCGGGCTGCGGGGCAGCCACGACAGGGATTTACCTCCCGCCGCCTTCGTGGCCACGTCCAGGCGGGCAGACAGACAGACAGACGTCCATGTCTTGGCTCGCTTCCTGCCAGACGTCTTCGAGATAAATCTGGCCTTGCTTTTTTTCTTTTCATGCTTCGTTTTCTTCTTCTGCAAAATGGAGACAGTATTGCAAATCTCCAAGCCTTGCTCAGTGCCTTCCATCCCGATGTGGCATCGGCTACATTGTCAATTAATCAGATGTTCCTTGCTCTTCCCCAAAGACACAGCCATGGAGGAATCTGCTGTGCTTTCACCATACCCTCTCTTGTTTCCCAAACCTTCCTGCATTTACCTTCCCACCCCTCAGCACAGCACCAAATCCAAAAAACCAACATCCAAAATGCCCTGACATATCAGGGAGGAACAAGATATCCCATGACACCAAAAAAGATCTGCGGCTGGGTCATCAGCCGGGCTCAGGCAAGTGTTGCTCCAGCAAAGACTTCCCTCCTGTGAGCCTGGAAGGAGGAAAAGGGGTTTTCCTTTACCTACAGAGGGGATGAAACCCCACTTTTTCTTGGGGAGGGTGATGCTGTGGTTAAGGACTGTTCACCCCCTTCCCTCTGTTCCCACTCCCGCAGGAAACTGCAGCATCTCCTTCACCGTCCCCCCACCCAAAATCCCGAAGCGCCGTCTCCTCTAAGACTTTGCACGTGATGCCCTTCTGCGTCGCCAGATCTCCAGTCTCGTATTTCTCTGCCAGAAAACGAAAATTTCCCTTCTGGACCAATTTTTCCCTTCCATAAGCGTATAACAAAATGCTTTCAGGATGTGGTGTGAAATCTGCCTACGCCTGAAACTCGCCCCTGGTTTAAAGCCTCAGCACTGAGCTGGGTCCTAATGGAGCAGCTTAAAAAGTGATCACATGCTGTGAGTGTCACAGTAGTACAAAGGGTTTTAATGAGGGTTTTATAGGTGCATCGTTTTGAAATGAATGTGGCTGGGTATATACGGTGAGGAATGAGAACAGCAGAAATCCTAGCCATGCTGAAGGGAGATATTTAAAATAGCTTTGAACATTCAAGGCTCTAGGCATGGGATAAGGAACTTTTAAATCTGAAAACAACTTTCCCAGTCCAAAATTGCATCTACTTTCCTAGAAGCTGTCTTGAAATTCATAAGAAATTTCCTTCCGTCGGCCGCTCCATGACTTTTTTTTGACATTGCACGGCCTTTAGCAGCCAAAGTGCTGCAAGCAGGGAGGGAAAGACGGTCTTTCTGCTTTTCTTTCCTCTCTTCACAGCTGCTTGGAGGTAGCTTGAAAAGGAAACCTTCCCCAGCCCTGCATCCCCGGCAGGAGCCTGTGTCAGATTCAACTGGCCAAGTTGAAGAAATATTCTGAAAATGTGCAAACTCCGATTCTTTTCGGAGGCATTTTGCTCAGCGAATGGATGCTAAAAAGCAAAATACTGGCTGACGTTAGGAGCAGCTGCAGTGTTTCTGGAACTTCAAGAGTTAGAAGAATATTTTCTCCTGGTGCCAGAAGAAAATATTTTTCCCTTGATCTTACAAATGGCTGAACTATTTCTGTTGAAATTAAAAGGAGACCATCCCTAGGCAGACACCCAAGCATGTAAAATTTCATCCCCGGTGTTTAAAGTCTGGCAAAGTCACAAGGACCTACGGTCACGACTTTGTTATATGCCTCGAAATACCTGCATCTGTCCCGTACCCCCCCGCACGTCCACCCTCAAGCCTGCGGGAAAACACATCCTAAAGCTCTGCAATGGACCCAGCAACCAGGTGGCAAATAAAATGCTCCCACAGGATCTATTTTCATCAGGATTTAAGATAACCGCAGCTCCGAGAGACTTCTGATTTTGAAATGCCTGCCGTCAGCAGTACTGTAAGGAAAAGCATTTGGCAAACAGCTCCCAGGACCGCTGCCTGCGCTGCCTGTAACGCTGCCTGTAACGCAAGCCCACGTCTCTTCTGCTGGGGCTGGGGCTCGTCACTTTGGATCAGACTTTATATTCTGATTTTTCGCCTCCAGTCTTTTCCTGCAGGTGAGGTTTCCCTGCGGGTGGGTGCAGCTTCTTGGGTTATTTCTATGCCTCTTAGGAAAACAGAGACAGTTGCTAGCGAGCTATCGGTTTTGTCTGTCTCAGTATAGATGAGCCTGGCATCTGTCTTGCACTTGCTTGTTATCTTGACAGCACATCCTCTCCTTTTGCACCATTTGGACCATGCACTCCTCCAGGACTTGCTCCGAGCATGGGCCAAAATGGTGGAAAATGGCCAATTTGCAGAAGGAAAGGGATCTGTTGCTCTCAGGTGAGTATTTTGCCACCTTGCATCAAGAAGGGCAAAAAATTCACACCAAGGATACAGTTCAGTTTTGTCCACAGTGCTGGGCAGCTCTGGACAGCCTTCTCGCCCTGCTTCATCCATGCTGTTGCAGCATGCAGAGAACAAATTCCGAGCATGGTGTAGACACATCAAAACTCTCATCCTTTCCCCAAACTGCTACAACTTGAGCATCCTTTGCCAGGATGCCCATAACGTGTAGATCAGGTCCAGGGAACCCATCCGTGGTGCACCTACACGCTTGGGAGATCACGATCTAATGTAAGACCAAGTGCAGGTGATGAAAGTGGATGGAAAAATAAATGATGGGTGGGTTGGAAAGGGCACGTTTACGGGAGCAGGAGAAATCAGGAGGCTGCAAAGCCCAAACCCGTACCTGACCCTTTTCATCCTCCTCCATCCACCCAGGTGGGAACACGCCGCTGTGCAAAACATCCCTCCTAAGCAGGCTTTGAGACATGATTGCCTTCAGTATAAATACCCGAGAAATAGAAATATGAATGATTATTCTCCCTCGTGACCAGTCCGCTCCCCGCTGCCAAGCGGGGATTTACTGGTGCCCGGTTAACGGCAGCCCGGGCCATATAGGGCCATATACTTGCACTAACTTGAGGAGGTTTTCCAGCTTAGCTTTTTTATTTTACGCACGCACACATGTGTGTGTATGTACATGCTGCTCCCCGGGGTAGACAATTTCCAGACATCCAGGTCCCGAGGAGGAAGATGGGGGTGGATGAAGGCCAAGGAGAGGTACTCGACGTTTCCAATCCCCACGGCATAGTGTCACCCTCCCCACGACTTTCCCAGCCCCTTGGGGCTCCCAGGGATGCCTGTTCGGGGCAGCACCGTGGGGGGAGCAACATTTTTCCCTTGCCAGGGGTGCCCCCCACCCTTTCCTTTAGCAGGGACCCCCCCCCAACCTGCGCCCTTGGGTGTCCCCCCCCTCACCGCGGCCAGGTTTGCTCGCAGCCGGACTCATCCCCTCAGGGCCCCCCCCCCCAAGAAGAAGAGCTCCCAGCCTTTGGGTGCAGCCTGCTTCCTCCTCCTCCTCCTCCTCCTCCTCCTCCTGCTGCTGCTGCTGCCGCTGTCCGGGGCGGAGCCGCCCGCCCCAACCTCCGCCCCGCTCCCGGGAGCGGGCGGCGGAGCCGAGCCGGGTTTGCGGGGACGGGGGACGGGGACACGGTGGTGTCACCTCCCTCCTTCCAGCCCTTCCCTTCTTTTCCCGACCCTTCGCTGTCCCCATCCCACCTTCTGCCAGGGGACGGGGACTCCCGCCTGCATCGCTGCCCCAGGGAGGGGGGGGGGGGGGGGGGAGAAGGGAAAAGCATCGCTCGGCGGGGGACGGGTCCCCCTCCCTGGGGACTTGGCGACCTGGAGGATTTCCCAGCGGCAGCAGGTAAAGGGTTGGACTGGTTGGACTGGGAGGAACGGGTGGCCTTTTGCATCCCCCCCCCCCCAGGCTGTCCGGTGAGGAGGGTGCAGGGTGCCCCCCGGGGAGCGGGGGGGGGTGTTGGGTGTGTGACAGATATGCCCCCCCAAGGTGCTCCGTTGTCCAAAAAGGTATTTCTTTTCCCCAAAAGGTGTTTCTTTACCCTCTGTGCCCCCCCCCCCAAACGGTGTGTGCCCCCCCCTTGCCATGGGTGGCTCACTTGGCAGGCAGCATCCCAAGCAAAGTTGGGATGTGACGGGGTCCTACCGTGCGGTGGGGAACATGGGTGGGCACCCACCCGGGGAGAGGTCCTGGGGTACCCCCTCGGGTCTCCAGCCCCCCCCCAAGTTACCAGGGTGTGCATCTGGCCACCCCCTTTTCTCCTTTAGTCTCTACTTGTTTTACAGGTAACACTTCATTTTTACACGCCGCTCTCAAAATAATGGCATCCGCAGTGTCCCGCGGCCCCAGGGCTTTACACCGGGGTTGTCCGGCACCCTAAAAACCTGAGGCAGCAAAATCCCGAGGGATTTATTGCTGCTTGCCTGGCTGGAGGAGCACCCTGTGTCCGTCCAGCACCCGAGCTCTTCTAGCACCCTCTGAGGATGCGATAGGGATGTCCTGGATGGCTTTTGGGGACATCCCCCCCCCGCCCGGAGCAAAACCCTGCGTTAAGGATGCCAAATTTCTTGCCAGCACTGAGCATAGAGGGTGAAAAAGGGTGAACGTAGAGGGTATTCTTTTGTCTTGATGCTTGGCAAAGAAATTGCTCGGAAAAAGGAGTAATTTGGGAGAAAAGAGGGAAAAAAATAGTCTCATTGCTGTTTTATTGAAGCTCTCTCCCAAGTCCTGTATATTCACCACCTAGAAAACTGGGCGTTGAGGAGTTGCAGTCGAAATGTGAGCCTTCCTCTGGAAAAGGTCTGTTGTAGCAATTCCTGATGTTGAAGCTGTGAAATTTCACCCCTGGCGAGATGGAAATGGGGATTCTTCAGCCAGAAAAAACCTGGCTTTGTCAAACTTGCCATGCTTTGGGTTTTTAGGGATGGGTCTCTACAGCCACTATTATTACTTGTAATCGTGTTGGCTTAAGGGTTATTTTGGGGCCAGAAGGGGATTACAGATAGATGATCGGAATAGTCATGACCATGCTGCATGTGAAATTAAAAAAAATTGAATTATAGTTCTCTTTGCTGGCTCTTTGTCCCTGTATGAAGGAAAACGAGCGCTCGCTCAGTAAGCCCATACAGGTTTTTCTCCGTTACAAAGTTATACCGTGCGTGGAGAACGTTAAACCTGACTATGCTGTTCGGATGCTGTATTCTCCTTGGGATGCTCCCAGTTGCCAGGAAATTTAGACTGTTGCTTATTAGCAAGTAAAAGTTAGACCAGTGCTTATTCTTAAAGAGCTTTTTTGGGTTTGGATCACACAGTGATGCAGGATAAAATGCCTTCTACCTTCTTTCCTTCTTATAAATTGCTAGCTTGCACTTGGCAGGTGTGGCTGGGGAAAAGCTGAAGTAAATGGATTTCCTGCCTTGCATTTTGTCTGGCATGTCTGTGTTTACCAGTCATCAGATTGCTACGGAAAGTGGTCCATTAATACATTACACAGCCTTTATCCACCTGAGCAGTGATGCATCCTGAACCCTTAAAGCCTGCTATTTTAACATATTTTCTTCCATCAAGACTTGAAGCATCTTCACGCGGATATCCCAGCAATATTTAGCTGCAGAATATTTATTTCTCTGTGATTTAGAAGGTGCTTCTTCAGTGGCAAATATAAGCTCTGCTTTGAGGCAGAGTTAATTTTAGAGTGGGTGTCTCTGTCAAGCTGTACTTTTTCTGTTAAATAAGCATGTTCTGCACGTTATGCTCTTCCCTGCGATGAATTCTGTACTTGAAGGCGAAGCATGACTGATATTTGTCTTGTGCGTAGACAATGAGCAGCGCAAAGAAAATGAGTTCTGGTTGGATCAGTTTATTTGGTGTCAGGTTGTAGATTCAGAAACTGCTGGCTTGGAATTAATGATAAAGGGTTTAGTTTTTGCAAGGCAACAAATAGCTTTGTTGAACCAGGAAGATTATAATGAGATACTGAACCAGCTGCAAGGGCCAGGCACTATTTGTTGTACTTTTATCCGTAAACTGCCGTGCTTATTTGATCTCAAGTAACTGCATTAAAATTGCCGTAGTGTTTCACACTGCTCGATGCCAAAATCAGTATATTTAGGGTTTTTTTTGTAACGTGTGGGTTACAGTAACTCACAGTTACAAATAGTGTCGTAGGTTGAGGTCAAAACGTCGGTAGCAGGTGGCTCGTTCACCTTATTTTTTGTTTAGAGGCTCTTTGATGCTCACAGGTGGTGGAAGTTAGATCTGGGTCCCCTTTTAACAGACACACCTGTGGGCAATATTGTCCTTTAACTTGCTTTGTAAGTCTTCCCGAGGGTGAAGATAAAAGGGTATGGTTGCACCTTTGAAATACTCACAGCATTGCTGCTGTACAGCTACGGGCTTGTGCGTGAAGGTGTGGTTATCCCTAACATTAAGAGTGTTGGGGTGGATGGGCACTTAGGGCTCCTCCTGAGAGCAGCTTTCCTACAGACATGGGGTGTAGGAAGGTGCTTTCCCTGGAGGCTTGTTTGCAACTCCTTTTTCTTGAGAAAATACCCATTAACAAGATGCTTTGCACCTTCTTGCTGATATGGAGATGAGGTGATGGGCTCCACCTGGCAGCCACTTGGCTTTGGCCATAAATAGGCTTCGTTAGGCTGCAGCAGCTGATAATTGTCCTTCGAGGGGCCCAAATGGTGGTAGGTAGTTCGCTCTTGTGCAGAAAGAGTAAGTGCTGTTGGTGCGAGGAGGCTGTAGGTGCTTTGGGCTTTGCTGGCGCTAACTGCGGCTGTTGCGGGGTGAGCGGTGTCTTGGCTTTTCTCTTTGTGGCAGGGTTGTTGCTCCCCAGAATTATTGTACTGAGCTGGGCATGAAGCTGAGCGGTTCCTTCTGCTCAGGAGAGGGCAGTGTCACACCAACGAGCTGCTTCCTTAACCATGCGAAAATAGACATGGAGATGACAACCTTTGCCCACCCAGGGGTCCCGGAGGGTTTTGCAGGGGTGCAATAACCAGTGTGCATGTGGGATCCAGGCACCTCGTTCCCTCTCCCTTCTTTCCCAAGCAAAATATTTCCCTTCCAGCTCTGCTCCTTGCTGGCTTACCCTGAGTACGCTGCCGGTGTTTTAACAGACCTTTGTAGGAATATTCTGAGCATGATGCTGGGAAAAGGGATTTAAAAGACTGTTTATAGCAGTTGCTTTTGCCTGCCAGCCCCTCTATAAACAGTGATTAGATACAGCTACTTTAATGCATGTCTTGACTTTAAAAAAAAAAAAAAAAAAGCTGCACACTGGTGTTTGGCTTTGCTGCTTTTTCCTCTTTAGCTAACCACTGTGTTCTCCCTGCTTCCTCCAAAAATACCCACAGATACTGGCAGGACAACTGCCTGAATATTTGGTTAAATATCCTGTCATTGCTCAATAACCTGAAAAAAAGCCTTATTTTTATATGTAATTAAATATTTGTATAAGGTTTCTGCCAGGGAATGGTTTCAAGGTACAGAGTGTTCCCCTGAAGGGTATTCAAACAAGGACCTTCTTGGGTGGCAATTGGAAATTTTTCTGTGCTCGTGTCTATCTCGATGCATCGCGTGTTTTCACATACTGAATCCATTACATGTTGTGATTGAGCTCCGTCTCTTTTGCCTGCCTGGTCTTTGGGCAGGATCAGCTTTATGAAAAAATGTTTCTTTTGTGAATATTTTTTTTGCACTGATTTTTGTGGGTCCAGGTATTGCTGAAGTGAGCTAGTATTTTTTTTTTTTCCCCTACTGGATGAAGGATGGGGATAGGAGGGAGGCAAACATCACCTTGCTTGGGGTGATGCCCAAATCTGGGCACCAGCTCCATCGCCAGGCTCCCACATATGTGCGGAGTCCTGCTGGCAGCTAATCTCTTCCTTGGAAATAGCTTATACTGGTTTTAACGTAATTCCTTAGTCATGACAAAACTGAATCCTCGTGCTCTCTAACCGCCGTGTCCTCCGTGTTGCCGGTTGCTCTGGAGTCAGGCTTTCTGTGAAGCTTTGCCTGGTGCTTGGGGTCCAGGCTGCTGGATGCTGGAGGACTTGGAGGTGATGGACTGTAAGTCTGTGCTCTTCTTGTCTGGGAATGCTCAAAAGGATCTGTTTCACTTTCAGATTTACCATGTGGCACTGTGCTAAAACAGCTTTTATCTTACACTGTTCTCCTTAAAGCAAGCTTGCCTTTAATTTTTAATTTTTTTAAAATCATTTCATTTCTCTTAACTCTCTTAAAACTCTGCTGTAACTTGTACAATATCTTCATTAAGTGTCTGGTCCCTGCATTTTGCTTCCCTTCCCTCCTTGGTGAGCTGAAAAGAAACATCTCCCTCCCCCAGCCTGAGGTTAGATGCATAGTGTGGAAATATTCTGGCTGTCCACTGTTTTTAGCTGCGCCGAGTTTCAGGCTCACATTTGCACAGGTTGCTCAGGGAAAGCGTCTTGCATCGGACTTAAATAGCACAAGGTGAAGACCAGAGTTTCCTTTGATTGGTGTTTTGGGTGTAGCATTTAAAAAGATGTAACGGACTGGCGGTACCCTTCAATGTCCAAGTGTTTCTTCTGAGCCACTCTAATAGATTATATCTTGGGCCACTTACCTCATATTGATGAATCTCTTGAGTTGACAGCCACCTTAATCATCAATCAAATTGCCCGAGTCTAAAATCAAGTCAGCGGTCCAGTTGCCTACTGCAGTATTGCAGCAAAACAAATTAAATGTATTCCATTTTCAGACTTGAAGGTGGCTACAGCCCCGTGACTAGCGGTTCGGACTTGGTACCCGAAGGTCGTGGGCTGATGCACCGAGTGCTCCGTGAGGTTGTTGGGAAGTAGGTCTAATCCTGGAGCAGGTCATTTAAGAGCTTGGAGAGGATTTGAGGCTCATGTCCAGGCTTGCTCTCCTGCTAAATTTCCTAGGACCTCGCCACGAGGGCGGAAACCTGGTGTTAAGGGGCAGGCTTGGCCCTTCCAAGGTGTCCCTTGTGTGTGACCCCATCTGAAACCCATGTGCTGGCTGGAGAGCTCTTTTCTGAGCAAAACCTTGGAGGATGGTGGTAAAACTGGGATATATTCAGGGCCATGCCTCAGGTCCCCAGTGCTTTTCCACCACGCTGCCGAGGGGCAAGGTGGGGCTGGGGGCTTCCCAGGTCATGCTAACTGGAGGTGCTACTGGTGCCCAAACCCTGGCTCCGAGACGGAGAGAGGGCTTAGGGTTGTTTATGGGGATTTACCATGGTGGTGAAGTCACTGTGATCGTTGGGTGGGTTTTGTTGTATGTGTGTTTGTTTTCTGGGTTTGGTTTTATTTTTGCCAAGAGGTAATTAATGCTTTCCATGGGATTAAAATATTTCCTGCATGTCTCAGCTGTTGATGTAGGAAGGAGTCATCCAGCCCTCTGACCTTTCTTGGAGACAAAAAAGGCTTTTTGGAGAAGGTAAGAAGTGTATGTCCAAAACCAGTGTGTCTCTTACCCAACTACTTTCTTGTATGAAGCAGCCCCATAAAGAAGTTTCTTGAGGCTGTCACGTAGGTGATGTTTTGTAGGCAGTTGCCTGATACAGCAGTGATTATGTTTGCAGGTATTGTGTGAATTTTGGTGTCAATCTACCTACTAATTATTCATGAATCTTGTCGATGAGACTTCAGACTCAGTCAAACCTACTGCAGTTTGAAATCCAGCAAACAGGCAGTGCTTGTGTCCTGGCCTGGGTGTCCAGGCAGAAATCCAGCTGTGTGATTTGCTCCATTTCTTTCAAGCTTTTCAGGTTGTGATTTCTCCTTCTGTGGCCGTGAGCTGGCTGTTTGAGCTTAGAGATCTGCACAGTAATAATGGCTGAATAGTCCTTGTAATCTGTAGATGGTTTGGGGCTTGTTAGGAGCCCTGGAATTTGTCAAGCTAAGAGGTAAGGTGAGACCTATGGCTTCTAAAAATGTCTATTTTTAGATGTGTTCCTGTTCACATGCAAATTATGTTTATCATGAATGATTGCTCTGCACTTAGTACACTGAACTTGTAAGCCCTGTTTTCCAGCTTTTACACAAATATCAAAATGCTTGCCAAAAAAATATATATTACTGTCTCGCTTTTCCTTATGCTCATGAGCTGGGTCCTATGAGCTCCCGAACCACGTGCTGTGTTGCATTTGATGCTCCGTACATATATAGTGGTGGGTGGCTCTTGTTTTAGGGGTGGGTTACCCCCCTGCTTGGTCTTTGGCGTTAGCTTCAGAAGTTGCTGGTGTCTGACAGCCCGCAAGCTTCTTGTAGTTGTGCTTGTCTCCTCTGTTTCTGCTCCTGCCTGGAACCTGGAGGCAGAATCTGTGTTAAAAACAAAGCAGCTAAACTCATATTTAGCTCAGTTAATCACTGAAATGCAGAGTGCTTGCAGTCCTCATTAAAAGCCTAATTTAAAGTGCAAGGTTGACAGCTCAGCTGGAGATACTTTCCCTTATCACAAGTGTTTCCTAATCTGTCTCCTTTGCATAAGGGTGGTTTTTTTTTTTGTTTGGATCTCCAGGCTCTTGCTCTTGGAGAGCTATATGTTAAAGGAATGCAGTGTACTTGTGGATAAGACAGCTGTATATGTTAAAATGTTAATGTGATGGGAATAAGTGTGCTCTGGTGTCTCTTATGCTGTCAGGCAAGCCTTTGTGCCTTGCAAGGTCACGCCGCCGCATAGGCGTGTGTTCCTGAAACACAAACTGTGCGGGTTCTCCTTATACAGTTTCGCTTTGCAAAGAAAAATAAAGCTGCTTGTGGGGTTATAGCAAAAGAGCTGCTGTCCCTGAAAACATGGGCAGGAGCGGTGCTGCTGAAGGCCAGCATCTGAGGAAATATCCTTCCTTGCGTTTGTACCCGGGCAAGTATCGGCCCTGCAACGCGCTGTGGTTTTGGCTCCGGTCCTGAGCTTGCGTGGGGTATGAGGAGTAATGTGGGTAACATGGAGCTCAGAACTTGCTTTGTGGTTTGTTAGACCTCTAGAGCTGGAAGGGGGTCTCTGGATGCAAGAGGGTCTTTGTGCCTTTGGTGCAAACCATTCCTGAAAAGCTCCTTTGGGGAGGGTGGGCATCTCTCCGGCCGCCACAGGAGCCGTGGCGGAGGCAGGAACCTGTTCAGCTTCCGAGATGTTGGCAATGGGACCAACACATATAACTTGGGAGCCTTTAAAAAAAAAAAAAAGACTAGTCTGCCCAGCATACCTTGCATTTGGTGACTAGGATTTAGCATCTACCAGCCTTTTTCTTCTGCTTCATTTAAGGCAAAAGTCTTTAACTGAAGCAAACTGGAAGCTGTGAGCGTTGTCTGAAGCGAGATGAACGTGGCTGGTAATGCAGCTCCATTAACTCGATGTAGCCTGGAAAACTGCTCTCCCTGTTGAAGGGTGAGGGTGCTGGGGAGAAGGTGAGCAGTGCCACCAGCGTGGATGTAACCAGCATGGGGAACCTGGGTGCAGTGCCTGGGGAGTGGCACAGACCAATAGCTTTCGGCAGTGAAGATGACCATCAAAGAAGCTGTTAAATGGTCTCTTTTTAAGGCATGGAAAAACATGGCAGGAGTTCACGCGACCACCTGCCATGGCTCGATGGGTACTGGTGACTGACCCCACATGGACTGACAGACAGGGCAGAGCACCCTGCCAGCAACTGGGGGAAGTGGGAGCCTTTTACTGTTTTTTTTTGTCTCTCCAGGGGAGATTAAAATAACATGGCTTCTAGCTACAAGCCGTCAGAGCTCTTGAGGCAATATGCCTACCTAGGTCAAGTCTGAACATACCTATTTGTCTCCCCCAAAAGAAGGATAAGGGTTGCAAGCTGTTGATCTTGAATGCGAGGTTGATTCATTCAGGTTTGGGTTTCCAGCCTTCAAAACCTGCTCTGTTGTGCTGCTCCTGCGCTGGGTCTATAATGCAACTCCACCTCCACCAAAAGTTGCTGCAGACTGGAAATGCTGTTTTTTAGGGGTCACCTCCGTAGAGGTGTTGCAAACAGCTTGCCTGCTGCGGTCCCATCTGCCAGGCTGGGAAAGCTTTGGTATATGCTGATCTGAAACCAAGCTTGGCTGAATACTGACATACTGGGAAGCCTTAATGATGCTGGTGACCTGCCCCAGTGTCACCTGGAGTGGGGTGATAAATACTTTTGCTGGTGTCTGGGCCCTTCTGGTAGGGGGTGAGAGGTGTGGGGAGGAGAGAAATTCGCTGGTTAATAGCAAGGCTGGATTTGAGCCTGTGACCTGAAGGCAAAAGTTCATGCCGGGCTGAAAACTCCTCGTGGTTTTATCTTCTTGATGTGCTAAATGCCACTCTATTACAGTGGGAATGTGATTAGTAAGCAGGAACAAAGCCTGTGAGTTTATTGTGAAGCTGTAACCTGATGTCCAGACTTTGAGATGTCCTGCAGTGAACAGTTATAGGTCCACCTCTAAGAGCAGAATAAGATTAAACTAGGGGGGGTCCTCTATATTTCTGAAAGTGTCAGCTTATAATGTTAAAACCCTTCTGTCGTGAGAGTCCTTAAATCCAAGCTTCTGGGGTAATAGTCTGGTTGTACTGAGTGTGGTATTGGACCCATGAGGCAATCGCTTTTGCTCTCTTGGCTTCTTCCCCCCCAGCACAGGGAAAATATTGGCTTTTTCCCTATTTCCCTGAACTTTGTAGCTCAGCTGCGTGTTCCCTGGAGGGGATGTGTCTGCACCATAGGCTTAAGGTCTGGAGTCTGCTCTGCTCCTCTCCTTGAGCAATTTGGGGACTGGATGTAGGGCTGTCCTCGCTGGGGGCTGTGGAGCTTTTGAGGGTACGTGGGGTGAGGAGCTGGGAGCCCCCAAGGTCACGAGTGTGGGCAGAAGGAGTCAAAAGACAACATGTCCATTTGTATTTCTGCACCTTCCCATCCCAGGCATTACGTACTTCTCTCTATCTCTGCTGATATTTGCAGTAGTGATAAGGAAGGCTCTGTAACAAGTGTGCTCTGTGGCAGATAAAACTTACTGTGCGCAAGAGCTGTTCCAGCTGAGAGCTTATCAGCACTATTAAAACTTTAACGATCAGTAAGGCTTGAGAGATGTCGGTGTTCCAGGTCCTTTAGCAGTACGGAAATATCCACTGAGGAATCACACTGGAAGTGCTGCTGCTCTGTAAGTCCCTCACAAATGTGCTTTTTTTTTTTTAAAGGAAGTGGACAATTTGGGGATTGTAAACTGGCCAAGCATGGGTCTTAAATGCAGCTGGCTGGTTACTGTGCTGTATGTTTGTGCATGTAATGAGCTGGCTGATGCTTAATGGAGGTGGTAGCTGGTCTCAATGTGGACTGATTTAAACTGAGGGATCCACCTTCTTGCATGTCACCAGGCTGCTCTTCGCTTGGAGAAAGAGCTCCTGGAGCTTTTGTGCAACTCTTGAACTCTAGTGCGGGGAGGACAGTTCTCCCAACTTGGCTTGATGCTCTTTCGGGGCACTGACCTCTGCAAGGATGGTGAAAACAGGCTGAAGCTGGTAAAGGGTACAGTGGTGTAGACATGGGCCAAGAATCACCTGGCTCCCACCTTGATTTGGAAGTGCGTAATTCCCAGCAGCTCCCATGTTTTGCCTGAATGCACTGAGATGAGTGGGGAGGTTGCTGTGGTCTGAGTGTGGGCATGTCTTGTCCTCAGATGTGAGCAGCTGACTCCGTGCTTACGCAGACATCTCCATCCTCTTGGGATCTGCAACTTGGAGCATCCTCCAGAGGATAGCTGCCCACGGCTTCTCTCTAAAAATGTGAATAGGGTTTATTTTCTTGTGTTAAACTCACCAAGAGAGATGTAGTGATTCCTGTAAAGCAGGTGAGTGGTGTGATCAGAACAGCTGTTCGGAAATTTACTTTTCCTTTTGGCATGAGGAAATGAAAATGTTAGTCTCCAGCCTCTGTAAAAGCTCCTTCCCAGGAGGGATGGAGCCTGGAGGTTGAAACAAGACAGCCAAGAACAAGTCAAGGACCTGGAAAAGGAACCTGTTTCTTTAGCTGCTCCTACTAGGAAGTGGAGCCAGGGTGGGAAGGCACTTTCCTTGTTTGCTTCCTTGTTTTTATTCATGACTCCTGCCAGCAATGCCACAAACGTACAGAAGGTCACGGGAGGTTCATGTGCTGTTGGTCATGGCAGGAAGGTTGCTCTAGGTTGCCATCCTCTTGCATGAGTGTCCCCCCTGGTGTGAACACAGGACAAATCAGTCCCTGTTGCTGCTGTGTGTGTTGGGCTGTCCCAGACCCTGCTCTTGAAGGCTTTATTTTTATCCCAGTTTTAGAATAACTTTATTTCCTTTTCTGTTGTACTGATGTGCTGGGAGGGGTTCTCTAGAAGGACATGAAGAAGGTTGGTTTGAACCACCTGGTGGCATGGCAGGAGATGGAGGAGGGAAGGAGCTAGGACTTGGCAAAGAGTGATGCTTGCTATAGTGTGATGGCAGAAATATGCCTGCTGTCAGCAAACCCCATGCTCCAGGGTTTAGGCGGGCTGAGCCAGGGTTAGTCTGAGGAACATCAGCCCTGGCTGTGCTGCAGATGGAGGGCTTTTGACAAAAGTGGGAGAAAACACTCGTTGCTGTTACATGCTGCTGCGCACAAGGTCAGCGTGACTGTCTGGTTCCCAAATTGGGCAGTTGGGTTCACTTTTTCAGCAAATGCTTGCTGCTGCTCAGCCATGTAATCAGCTAATGGGATTTAACACAGCATCCAATGTTTCTAACTTGGCTTTGTGATAACAAGCTAATCTAAAAAAGCCAGAGTTAAAATTAGTGGAAATGTGAGTTCCTGGGGCTATCCAATTCCAGTACCTTGCATAGCAAAGCCATCTGATTTCTACCAGAATTGATACACTAATAATTATGTCTGAATTGACTCAAAATGTTGTAAAGCTGGGGAGAAAGAGCATGTATTGGTACTGATTATAGCTCAAACACCTTATGCTTAAGGCAGTGTCTCCTGTGGAATTTCTCTTGTTTAAATACAACAGTCAGAAAACACAAACCAGCCTTCCTTTTGCATCGAGGCAAGGTTGTTGCAGTGACTTCAAATCCTCTTTTTACCTGGAGACCTGCTAGCTGGATCCCTGACCCATTTTGTACTTTCTGGAAAAAGTTTTCTGCTTCAAGTTGGAAGTGAAATACAACTGTGGTGGAGCCTGGGGTTAGATCTGGGAGGAAGAAAAAATAAGTGAGTGGTGGTAGGAGGAGGCAACAAGCACAGCTTAAATCATGTTACGTGTGTACCATCTCCTCTTTAACCTTCCAGTCTCTGGCATCAGATCTGGACCTCAGCCCAATTTATTTGCTCATGTGGGTTTTTTCCCAACCCTTTATTAGGCTTCAGAAGATAATGGTTTACAAAGGCTTGTGGAGTCCCAAGAGAGGCATCTGGGGGAGAGAAAAACTCTTGTCTGAGCGTTGCTGTTTCACGGGAGTGCCCCAGTGCTTGGTCAAGAAGCTGGACCTCACATCCTCCTTGTACATGTCTCAGCTTGGCCACTGTTGTCTTCAACTGGCTGCTTTTGCCTGGCCACCCTAAAACTTATTGCTGTGTTTCGGTGTTGCCTGATGCTGATGAGGTGTTCTGCTCCCAAACTGACCGTTTTTGGTGACGGATCCCATATGTTTGATTCCAAAAGGCTGGCTTTTTTTTGGAAGGAAAGGTATGAGATAAATATTGCCTAAACCACTTGTGGCTGTCAGCTCTACTGAGCCAGCTGTTGGACAGGGGTGTGAGTAAAACCGTGTTATGTCTCATGCACCATCGGGTTTAATGCTTGCTAAATGGCAGAGCTGTCGAGAATGCCTCAGCCCAATGCTCTATGTAGCTGGTTTTAAAAAAATGAATATAGCTGCAAGTGGCTGAGCTTTGAAATAAATTATGCTGTGCCTGTCTGGTGAGTGGATATACAGGGACTGCTGAGATGTCTGGATTCCCCCCAGGGCTCATTGCCAGGTGGGAGATGTGGGAATTTGGGAAGGCAGCAGCTACCTGCCTGTGGGGAAAGTCTTCTGTTCCAGTAGTAATAAATCCTCTCCTTGCCATGAAACATGAGGGCTGTATTTAAAAATTTTTCTTGTTCTAGAGTTGAAACAAGCTACAGAGTTTGATCTTCTTTTTTTTTGTTGTTGTAAATGATGGACAAAGTAAGGTTTGCTACTTCTGCTTTCATAGAACTGTAAAATGCTGAAAGATCTTGGTGTTGTGGTGGCATAGGCTTAGTGAAGACCTGTATGCCATGGCCATCCTGGAGCTCTCAGGTGCTTGAGGTCTGCTCAGGCTGATATGTTTTCCTCCCAGAGTGCTTCAGTTGTGTCTTGTCACACTTCAGCTCAGGCAGAAAGTGCCTATGTCTAAAACTTTTTTTGGTGTTTTTGTTTGTTTTCTTTTTTCTTTTCTCCTCCTGGAAGTTGCTTTGCAGAGCAAGAGAGTTTGACTGGAAGGATGAGCAGGACTTGCCTGTATGCACCACCCCACAAAAATGGCTTGGCCTTGGTTTCCCTTATTCCCCTGCTGAAAGCTAGACCTTTCTCCTATGCAGCTCAAGTCGTGCTGGGTTTTAGGGCAAGTGTTTGCTTTGAGCCTGGTGGGATCATAGGGAGCAGAACTTTAACCATCGGGTGTAGGTGGTTGGTGTCCCATGTCAGCCTGTGTCCCTGTTGGATGCTCTCTGTGATGTGGTCCCCTCTGCTCGCGTGGACCCCACAGAGCAAGTGGCAGCAGGGAGTGACTGGTTGTCCCTGCGCCCTTGGGGGCTGGTGAGCCTCTTCCACGCCTAACCAAGAGAGCTGGAGTGGATGCATGGTGCATCATCGGTTGGCAGTGAAGGAGAAAGCAGGAATGTTGGTTGGTCTGTCCACAGCTGGCTGCATCTGCTACAGCTTCAGGGATACTCTCTGGTGGGTCTGAGGTCTCAGTTCTACCCGGGAGCCTGTCCCACAGCAGTGCTGTGGGCAGCCTGAAGTCCCAAGCAGAAATCTTTCTCTTCCTTTGGCTGTGCAAGAGACGTTTGCTTGCAGCAACTGGTGAACTCTGGGTCCTTCCTCAAGATGAAGGCATCTGAAAATTACCATCTCAAGAGAAGAGGGCTTAGTTCTTGCTTGTACCATCTACCTCCTGTTTCACCCTGGGAACAATGAATGACAGAGCTTTTTATCCTGCCTTTTAATTTAAGAAACACTTGAGCTGTTGGTTATTTGTCCTCAGATGCTGTGAGGTAACCATGAAGTCTTGGGTTGATGCTCTGGTGATGACTCCGAAGGAAGGATGTCTGAGGTATTGGGTGATGATTGGGGCTCATCTGTCTGCTTTATGCAGACGTCAGTGATTTTGGTCAAGGAGATAAGTGTCTTTCCTAGTTCTGTGACCGCAAAGTGAAGGATGTGGTGCTGCCTCTGTAGGGCCTGATGAGGATGTGAATTGGTTAATTGTGCTTCTGACACAACTGCTCTGCAGACATGTCTGATGGTGTAAAAAATGAATGGTTTTGTGAGGAGTCAGGTGTCTGCTTTCTAGTACACTTGCAACCAGGTCTGGATGTGCCCTGGGATGGGAGAGGCACCAGGAGGACCTGATGTGAGCCACCTCTTTCTCTGAGGTTTGCCTTTTGGGGGTCAAGATGCGTGTCCTCAGTTGAAGACTGGTGTTAGTAGTCTGTATAAACCTTTTGCAGGACTGGTGTTATCATAGGAGTATTTGTGCACTGCTCTCCTACGGTCACCCAGTGAAGCAATGCAAACAAGCTGTTGAGCAGTTATATGTCAAGGAAAGAGGCTTGTCCCTGGAAAGTGTCTCTCCTTAGGTGGGCTGCTCAGCCTGTTCCTGCTGTGACACTGTTAGCTTGAGCTAGTAGAATCAGAGAATAGAATCACAGAATCATCTAGGTTAGAAAAAACCTTTAAGATCATTGAATCCAACCGTAAACCTAACACTGCCAAGTCCAGCATTAAACCATGTCCCTAAGTGCCATGTCTACATGTCTTTCTAATACTCCAGGGATGGTGACTCCACCACTTCCCTGGGCAGCCTGTTCCAATGCTTGACAACCTTTTGGTGAAGATTTTCCTAATATCCAGCCTAAACCTCCTCTGGTGCAACTTGAGGCCATTTACTCTTGCCCTATCGCTTGTTCCTTGGGAGAAGAGACCGACCCCCACCTCGCTACAACCTCCTTTTCAGGTAGTCGTAGAGAGCGATAAGGTCTCCCCTCAGCCTCCTTTTCTCCAGGCTGAACAACCCCAGTTCCCTCAGCTGCTCCTCATAGGACTTGTGCTCCAGACCCCTCACCAGCTTCACTGTCGTTCTTCTCTGGACACGCTCCAGCCCCTCAATGTCTTCCTTGTAGTGAGGGCCCAAAACTGAACACAGTATTTGAGGTGCAGCCTCACCAGTCCCGAGTACAGGGGGACGATCACTGCCCTGCTCCTGCTGGCCACACTATTTGTGACACAAGCCAGGATGCTAGTGGCCACCTTGGCCACCTGGGCACACTGCTGGCTCATATTCAGCCGGCTGTCGACCAGCACCCCCAGGTCCTTTTCTGCTGGGCAGCTTTCCAGCCGCTCTTCCCCAAGCCCGTAGCGCTGCATGGGGTTGTTGTGACCCAAGTGCAGGACCCGGCACTTGGCCTTGTTGAACCTCGTACAATTGGCCTTGGCCCATCGATCCAGCCTGTCCAGATCCCTCTGTAGAGCCTTCCTGCCCTCCAGCAGATCAACTCTCCCACCCAACTTGGTGTCATCTGCAAACTTACTGAGGGTGCACTCGATCCCCTTGTCCAGATCATCAATAAAGATATTCAACAGAACTGGCCCCAGTACTGAGCCCTGGGGAACACCACTTGTTACCGGACACCAACTGGATTTAACTCCATTCACCACCACTCTCTGGGCCTGGCCATCCAGCCAGTTTTTTACCCAGCAAAGCGTATGCCCGTCCAAGCCATGAGCAGCCAGTTTCTCCAGGAGAATGCTGTGGGAAACGGTGTCAAAGGCTTTACTAAAGTCTAGGTAGACAACATCCACAGCCTTGTGGCAAACAGATGCTTACACCGAATCACCTGAGTATCTGTACCACTGGGCTTGTGATGAAGCTGGGATTCAAAGCCTTGTCTTGCAATCCCTGTCCCCAAACGCTTTGTGCATCCACACTGCAGGTATGCTTTCCTCTTGCAGTAGGCAAAAATATTCTCCAAGAGCTGCCGTGGAGGACTTGAAGGTGGTGGTTGAGCAACCCTGCAGAAGGAGCTGGGTGGCCTCTGGGGAGGGAGGTGATTTGCTGGAGGTTTGTCTTTGGTGATGGGCTGGGATGGGTAGGGTGTGCGGTGCCTGCATGAAGGTGGTGAGACATGCCTGAGGAGTGGGTTTTTTTGGGGGGTGGCGCAGGCTGAGATGTGAGAGAAGGTCTGGAAAATACCGCGTAGGAGCCTTTGCCTGGCTCCAATGTTTTAGTACGTAGTTTTTGCTCCATTACAATAACTGCAGTGTAATGTCACTGTTTCACATGAGCAGCGATACAGGTTCACTGGAGGAAGTGGAGTATGTGGGATGGGACAAGAAAAGGGAATCTGCAGTAGTTTTTCTCTCTTCTTTTTCCTTCTAACAGTTTTTCTCCAGTGCAATAGCCAAATGATGAACACTTAATTTGTGATTTTTAATTTATTTTTCCGCCCAGTGATGGATGGTAACTAGATACCATAAATACTTTCAGCTTTGGACACAACCTGCTAAAAATAGCTGGGAGCTCTGGGGGGGCTGGTACTTGGCAAAGGGCTTTGCTCGCTTCATCCTGAGCATGCCAATGGGCTGAGTTCACAGAGCATCTTTGGAGCCAGCGGGGCATGAAGGTGGTAATGGGAAAACCTTCCCGCTGCTGCGGCAGTGACACAGGGACTGTTTCATCACCTTGTGGGATGCTCACTGTGGTGTGTTTTGCAGCTAGAAATCATTACCCGAGCATCGCTGCTTTTCATCCCAATGGCTGAGTACTTTTTGGTGCCCTGGGGTTGGACTGGGAACATAACAGAGGTCTTCAAACCCAGGCAGCTCCTGCAAAAGCAGCTTGTAATGCTTTAGATGTGTAGAGGAGGCATCTATCCCAGTAACTGGGGATCAGCTGGGGGTGGGAGTAAAATCCCAGTCTTATGGGTCTGATTACAGGACTGTGAGCTATCTTTAGCCACTTTTCCCCGAGAGGCATTTGCACATGGCACAGAAGTGTCTGGCAGCTGAACCTGTCTCTGCACCCCCACCAGCCTGGTTTAGAGAGACTCCGTGGGTTGCTCTGTGAATAATTTGGGAGGAGGGCAGTAGGGAATGTGTTGGCTCCTTGCGTTCAATATGGAAATGGCACTTTCCCATGCGGGGGTGGTAATAAGTGGGGGATGTTGTTGGAGCTGATGAGCATGGGAGGTCTGCTTAGTTCTGGAGGCTCAGCTTTCCACTGGTGTTCTCAGGCTGCTCTGAAGATTGATGTTAAACTGTAAAGCATCGTTTTCATGATGCTTATTCACACAAAATAACCTTTCCACTGCAGGTGGGAACAGCATGGGGGTTACTTCGAATGGCATGACTTATTTTCTCCAAATATTGTTGGCAAAAGGGTGGTTTTCAGACTAAATGTGGGTCTTTTTAGGACAGCTCATGAGCTGCTATGGGATAAAACACAGAATAAAGTGAAAACTGATTTAATCAGGAGAGATTTTGGGGCTGCTCTGTACTCTTACTCTGACCTACGCTGGTAAGTCCAATTTCTGCTGAGCAGGGGCTGCTAACCTGGCGAGTATCCCCACAGCGTAGCAGAAGCGGCACAATACACATTGTTGTGAAATACAATGTGAAGCTGATGGGTGGGGTGAGATGGAGGTGGGGGGGCTCCCAAGGGAATATTCATAGGGTGCCTAAAGTATTTGGTCCATCTGGAGCAAAAGGAGAGAAGAAACTATATCTTCTCTGAGATGTTATCTTCTGGTTTGGTTCCTTGGGCTGCCTTGTGATGTGAGTTTATTTGCTGGCAAGTTGGGGACAGCAGTGGGGGATTTGTCTGCTAGGAGATATGGGGAACTTTGTGTGTTACTCAGGCTTGTGGTTTTCATGTGATATAGGAACTTGCATTGCTGGTACATCAAGATTCTGACCTTAATTGAGATTCATCATCCCTTGCACTGTAAGGCGGGATGCTTTGATGCCTATCCTAGCTCCTGCTCAGGAAGTGGGTTTGGTACCTTTACTTGGGTGTATGTTCGTAGGAACATATGGTGTTGATGAGCAACTGAAAAGTAAATTCCAGTCTCCTTTGTGAAATACGCCTGTGAAGCTCAGTGGCCTTTACGTGTGGAGGGGAGAGCAAGGCAAGCTGCTCTCTGGAAAGATTTGTTGCTAGATCCAAGGGCGATGCCTCTGGCCATAAGCGGGGACTTCTGGGTCAAATTGGGATGAGCCTGGAGGCTGCAACTGGGTTGATACATGGCATGGCTCAGGTGTGTGGGCTGTGGGTCTAAAACAGTTTCTGATATGGTATGGGATGCCCATCACCTGGTGGCACTGAAGGTCCATGTGGCATCCAGATACGTGCAGGCTGTTGGGGCAAGGGTTGTGTTCAGACCTTGTTCTTATTTTCCCCCCAGTCCTGCCGCCCTTGGAGGAGGGAATTGGTGCTCTGCTGGAGGGAGGGCTCTGGTCTGCGAAGACCTTTAACTTCTCACAAAATGCTCATGCTTTTCAAAGCACGAGCCTGGTGTTGGTTTTGCTGTCGGCACGCTTGCACCCTTGACTTCTCCGTGGATGCTAAGAAAGGGCTGGATTCCTCATAAAACCCTTTTCTGTGCAAGACACTGGCTGCATGGATGCAGATGCACAGCAACTACATGATGCTGCTTCATGCTGTATTTTACCTGTCAAGGGACAGGCCTCCTGTCCATGTTGTCCCTCTGGGAAATACACAGTTTGCCCATCATGCATGCACTGCACTGGGAAAGAATATCTTGGTATATGAGGGAACCAAACCTTGCAGAGACGTTTGTCCATGCAGGACTGTACCGTGGGTATGATGCTGTACAGCTCACAGACCAAACCAGTTTGTGGGAGGGTGACTACCTAAATGGGGTGGTTGCTGAAAACATGGTTAGAAATTCCAGTGGTTATTCTGGCTTTAAAGAACTGAGTGGGCAACAAAACTTCCCACGCAGCGTTTGCCTGGTCAAGTGGGGCTGAGGAAGATGCTGGTGAGTGCGCTGGTCTTGCTGGCCTGGTTCCTGCCCGCTGGCTGTAATGGTGAGTTTCAAATTGCATCCAAACTGTCCCTAAGTGCAATGACTGTAGTAAGTCGTTGGCCTCCCGGTGCTAGTTTTGGCAATGGGGTAACTTGGCTTGACTGCCTCTCTGCAGCACAAATGGATTTGTCACCCAATAGCTTGATCTTTCATAATTATACTGTTGAAGAAAATCACACTTCTTATTTCCTGCCTGCATACCCTCTTTTCTTGCTGTTTGGCTTTCTCGGTTCCTCTAGCTCACTAATACTTTCATGCAGCCTCTCTGCTTTGAAGACTACAGACAGTGCTTGAGTCTTTTTAATCCCATTTCTTGTTGGGTGCAAAGTTCAATGCTGCTGTGGCTTTTGCTTTCCCACCCTGGATATTGGCTGTGCACTGTAGCACCTCTGGAAAGGTTTTAATATTTTTTTAATAGTAAAAATTAAAACAAGCAATGAACTGAATTATGTATAGGTGGGATACTTGCCTGACAGATGTAACTTATGAAACTTCAGTGTAGCAAAAAATTGCTTCAGAGAGAGCTGACTGCTCCTGATTTTTTTTTTTTTTCTGGGATGATTGCATTTTCCTTTTTACTCCAGACTATAAGACTCCCACTTACTGATGCTATGCATAGCATTGGACTTGCTGCATTGGTCTGGGCACTTAAATAGCACAAAGATACTGCCTTGCACCCAGCACAGAATAAACACTGAGCAAATCTGGGCACTAATTTTGGCATCACACACCTCTCTGCTCCCAGTGCAGGAGAGCTGTGCTGGGAGGCAGGGCAGCAAAGTCGCAGGTACTTAGCAGAGCGACTTCAGAGGAATCTTTATCTTGGTGGAAACAGATGGAGTTTGACTTGGTGTCAATTATGAGCCTAGAATAACTCAATTTTATGGCAGAGGAAGTTGAAAGGTACAACACTGCCACAGCCTGGATGCTGACAAGCAGGAATTGGGCTCGGAGGAGAGCCATGCCTGGCACGTACACTGATTATTTCCACACTTGAGAAGCTTGGCCACCAGAAGGAAACTGCACTTGTCATGTTTTGCATAGGCCTCCCCTCGGGAAGGTGCTAAGCAGGGCATTATATAAAGCATCTTCTTGAACGGCAGCCTGGTGACAGATCCCGTAGCTGAAGGCTTTTCTTGGAGAAGGGATGTCGCAGCTAGTGTACAAGTGAGGATCTGAGGGATAAGAGGTACAACACTTGGCCAGTTGTATGTTTGGGAATGAGTATGGAAGTGGAACAGATTTCATGTGGCTTCTTTGCTTTTTGGTTTTTCCATGGAGTTTGGGTGTTCTGCTTGCCATCATGCATTTTGGACAAGGAGTTGCTGGGGTGCTCAGCCAGTCACTACTGGCTCTACTCAGCAACTGTGTACCGCTTTCTTTGTAATATCCCATCTCCCCCCTTCTTATCTGTGCTTGATACACAAAAGTTGATTTTGCAGAAGGGTCAGAGCTGGGCTTTACAGAGCACCGTTGTGTCCAGGGCTTCCAGCGGTCACCTGGACTCCAGTGGTCTTCAGAGGTCTCAGCTTTGTGCCTGGATGAAGGTACACAATGCTTTGGGTCCTGGTTAGGTAGTGGCAAGCTGTCCACTTGATTATATCATGGCCAAAAAAGCTGCCTGGTGCTACAGATCAAAGAGTGTTTCATAGGGAACTTCTACATTAGCCTTTCATCCTCTTTCGGGTGAGATGCAGGACCCTCAGTATCGTGGATCTCATGGTAGGTTTGGGTTTCTATAGCTTCTGGGCTCCATAAGCTGCTCCTTAAACTGTTGAAGAGCTGCTGAATCTGTTCCACAAGCCTCTGTGGGAAGACTGGCTATGGTCCTAGCACTCTTTCTCCCAATGTGTGGGGTAGAGCTACTTGCCAGCTTTGTGTTAGTGGCTTGTTGAGGTCTCCAGCTAAATTTGTATGGCTAGCTAAATTAATACCTATGCAATGACCTCCCATCCCTTAGAATGGAAAACAAAACTGTGGAACTACCCTAGGGAAGGAACTACCCTTGGGAGGGAAGGAGGCAGCATGTTGCAGCCATCCTCTTGGATAGCAAAGATATTCATGAAGGCATTGAACCAAACGCTTACCCTGGTCTGCAGCCTTTGGGGTGACTTAGACACCAGAAAAACTGTGGCTTCAAAACTTGCCTCCCTCAAGCCTGTTGCCAAAGCCTTTATTTATCAACTGGTCCTACTCAGCTGGGGATGGGATTAAATCCAGCCTTGGCTGGATCTGCTCCCTGAGCTGGATGTATCTCTGCTTTGCACCCTTTTCCTTAGCAGTCCCTGCTCTCCCCTGAGTGGGGAGCAAATATCTGAAGGTCCTGTTGAAGCCGTGGACTGGAGAGTCTTGTGGAGGACATCTGTTCAAGTAGCAGTATTGCAATATAATTTTCTCACAGCCCTGCACACAGATGGTCCTGCCTGTCCCTACCTTTATTTGTGGTGCTGGGCACTGCTCAGCTCCCTGTGGTCTGTGGATGGCTTATTGGCCAGGTCAAAAGTGGTGGAAGGGTTGGAATAAAGGCATGACTTGAATGTTGCTACCGCATGTAGCTGTCTCTTAAATGCCCCTTAATACGTTGAAACTAACTTATTAAACCCTGGTCTCTCGCCTCAGCAAGTGTGGGCCTCTCCTAAGCAATGATTAAACTTTAACCTCAGTAGTCCTTGCTAATGTTTGTCTTTTGCTTTAGAGGAAGGAAATGTGGTCCTAATCTTTAGATCAAATGGCATCTGTACTTCCATTGACAAAAGTAAGTTTGTAATGTGCTTAATGAAGCCTAGAAAGCTATTTCGGATAATGGACAGAAAATATCTGCCTCTTAAAAAAACCTTTACCTCCCAAAGTTATTGCAAGACTTCCTATTATGATTAATAAGGCTTTCTTTTTTTAATCGTTTGAGCTTTCAGAGGAGAAAATGCCCTTGGAAAGCAGATGTCAGAGTTGAACTGCATGCTTCTTCCCTTAACGTTTGGGTTGAAAGCTTTCCCTCAAAACCAGTCTCTGGCTCTGTGGGAGATGCCAGTGGAAAACCTGCAGGTCAAAGTGGGGAGAATTGCAGAAATTTGACTTTGGTTGTCAGCCTCTATAACATGAGACCTGGGGAGTGTGTGTGTGTGTATGGGAAGCTGGTTGCTATAATGGGATTCTAAATTCTTCTTCTAGAAGTCACCAGTGTCACAAAACTCTACCTTGGAGCGGTGGATTTTAGAGAACAGCTTCCCTGGCAGGTCTGTTGCTCTTGTGTTTGGGTTGTGTGTGTGGTGGAGGAATAGCTTATAAATAAAACTGCCTGTTGGTAACTGGGGGTGGAGGAGGGAGGTCTCACGGCTGTGAACCCCATGACTTAAAAGACCAACTTAATGTCAAGCCAAATGTGGGCTGACAAGATCTTTCTTGAAAGGTGAGTAGTTCTATTGCTGCCTTTTATGTGCAGGAGGTCAAGACAATTAACTCTATCCCAGCTGAAACCAGGACACCTCTTGATCCTCAGCCCTGGCTGGATGCCATGCTGTATTTGCTCTGGCAAGATATGGGGTGAAATGGGGGATTATCTAGGACCTAGGAGAAGGTGGTGATGCAGCTGATAGCTGGCTGAAGGAACAAGAAGATCCAAAGGGATTATAATTGTTTCCTAGCAGGCTTTTGCACTTCCAGTTTGGGGCTGAAATCTTGGAGAACTAGGAAAACAAGAGGAAGGATTTTTATCTTCATTCGGAGATAAGGTGGCTTAGGTTTAGTAGCAGGACATCTTTCCATTGGTAGTGATGTGCTGGGGCACGGCTGTGGGGCCTCAACACTCCATGTTTTGGGAGCCACTTGGACAAACCTTGTGCATGACTGACAAATTAATCTCCTATGCAGAGGTGGGAATCAAATTGGGTGACATCTCCAGGGTCTCCCTAGCACTGTGTTTCAGGCACATCCCTCTCCTTGATGCTGCCAGGACAGCCGAGGTAAGTCCACTCAGCTGGTCCCTGCCAGTGTCCCTTCCTCTTCTTGGTGGAAAGCTCATTTCCAGAGTATCTATAGGAGCTTGTGAGAACATATGAAGGAAGGAGTGGTGTCTGACCTGATATTGCTGCTGTAGCATTGAAACACACAGAGATACTTGTAGAAAAAAGCTTAAAGATAATGGGGCTTGTGAACGATAAGCAGGCGTGTCCAGCTTCCCTTGGGAAGAGGTGCAAAGATGTGAGGTTTCTAGCACTAAAAAAAAGCAGGTGGAGAAGAGGGATTTGAGGCTTTTGCAGCATTTGAGATCAATTAAAGTCTAAGCATGCCAAGTGCTTTGCCTCTGCCAGCCATCTTGGGGAGGTGATTTCTTTAACAATCAGTTAAAGGTTGTCCTGACCTGTACTTTGAGGGACCAGAAATGATCCAATGTAGTGAAGCTGCACTCGGGGATGCTGGGATAGGACAAGGCAGAGACCTGAGATCCAACAGTGGGTCATTACCACTGTTAGCAGTGAAGGGCAGGGTACCTTTGGTGGGATTAGCACTAAATACTGTGCACAGAAGGATGCTTTGAGGCTTCAGATGTTTTGAACCTCATATTTGAAGGAGAAGGTATGGTAAAGTCTTTACTGAGGCAGTGTCAGTAAAAAAAAAAAAAAAAAAACACAAACCCCAAATGTTAGAGATATTGCATGGTTATTATGTGCTAATAGGATTTAATTTCTGCAAAGCTTTTGAGGAGAGGAAAAAGTACCTCAAAGGACCACAGGTATTTTGGGAAAGGCTTAAGTGGAATAAAATTCAGCTGCGATCATGTTACAGCAGGGAGGCTTGGAGTTAACTGAGCTGGAGCAATGAGTTTTAACATTGCTAAATAGAATGTGCACAGCCCGGTTTCTCCTGCCTGTGCAGATGTCCCTGGGGTCTTCCCTGCTGGAAAGAGGGAGATCTTCTCCATGAAAGGGGGAAAGGCAAGGGATGTGTTGGGTCTGCAGGCTTTCCCGCGAAAGGTCCTGAAAAGCTTGCAGATGTCCTGCTACCCTGGGTTGGATTTGAATTTGCGACCCAGTGGTGAGCTGCTGCATTTTGCTCCTATTTCCCTGCACCGTCAGGGCGCTCAGGAGCTATCGAGCAGTGCGGTGAAAGCATGGCCCCGCTGTCCTGTGGCCTGTTTTGCTGGGGGAGGTGGAATAAGGAGCCAGGTTCAGCCTTTGTGAATTTGAGGGGAAGGGGAGCGTGGAAGGTTTCCTTCCTGGGGAAAAGGGCTGGTAATGCAGCTCGGGAAAAATGAAACAAAGCAGCTTCTCTTCCCTTCTGGCTCAGAGAGGGTATGTGATGTCAAGGTGGAGCTGAGCCTCCCCGAAGACTATAGGATATTTTTTTTCTTTTTTTCCTCTTTTGAGGGGTGGGGTTGGGGGATTGGTTTACATGCTTTTTTGGTAAATCTCTCAAACAATGCTGCTTCCCCTTCCTTGGAGCAATTGTTCCCTGTGCAGCTGACTCTCTTCCTTCCCCTTCCTCTCCATCGTGGGAAGCGCTCTCCTGATGATGTGTGGGCTCAGCTTTAATCTTTGGTTTACTTTCCTTTGTCCTGCTCAGGTCCCTCTTATTCTTTTATAATTTCTGCTTGGATCCTCATCACAGGGTCCACAAAACCAGATGTTTCAGTGCTGATGGAGAGAATTAACTATCAGAGCAGCTTCTACCTGCCAGAGACATGGAGTTGACTGCAAAGTTTAACAGGCTTCATAGTACCACTGGGTTTCATTCCTCAAGTTGATGCAGCCTCCTCTTGGGAGGTCTGCTTTCTTCCTTAGGAAAAAGCTGGAGTTTTTTTGCAATCAGCCTAATCTCAAAGCTTTTCAAACGTATCCATTTTGGGAGACAAGACTCTTTGAAAAATTTTTTTAGATTTTATTTTTAAATTTTTGCATCTGCAATGTCCCAAAATCCCTTGCTTCCTCCTGTCAGGCCTTGCATCTTCTCTTCCTGGACCAGACTCAGAGGAGAAGAGGTGAAGCCAAACTAGACAGTGGGTCTGAACAGCTATCAGCCATGTGGCTAGATGGAGACAGACACCCATCTCTTCATTTGGGGCAGGGAAAGAAGAAAATAGTGGAGATACTGTCCACCTTGGACCAGCCAGTATTTTGCAAATATCTTGATGAAATGGTAAAGCTGTGAGAATCTCTACTTCTGAAGTATATTAATCCTATATACCATCCACTATACTAAAAATTAGTAGACTTGCCTTGAATACTACTGATAAGAAAGTAACAGACCTGTTGGAGCAGGTCCAGAGGAGGCCACAAAGATGGTCAGAGGGCTGGAATGCCTCTCCTATGAAGACAGGCTGAGAGTTGGGGTTGTTCAGCCTGGAGAAGAGAGGGCTCCAAGGAGATCTTACTGCAGCCTTCTGGTACCTAAAGGGGGCTTATAAGAAAGATGGGGACAAACTTTTTAGCAGGGCCTGTTGCGATAGGACAAGGAGCAATGGCTTTAAACTAAAGAAAAGTAGATTCAGACTAGATGTAAGGAAGAAATGTTTTACGCGGAGGGTGGTGAAACCCTGGCCCAGGTTGCCCAGAGAGGTGGTCGATGCCCCATCCCTGGACATATTCAAGGCCAGGTTGGATGGGGCTTTGAGCAATCTTGTCTAGTGGAAGATGTCCCTGCTCATGGCAGGGGGGTTGGACTAGATGGCCTTGAAAGGTCCCTTCCAACCCAAACCGTTCTGTGATAAGATTGGATTTGTTCTCCAAGAGCTTTTCCAAAGAAAAGCTGTCATAAATCAGGCCTCGAGAGAGCAGCATGAGCAAGATGCTCATCTGTTCACTAAGCCTTCCCTGTGGGGTGCATGGATTGACTTGGACCTGAGCAGTTCATGGTGTGCCATATGCAGAAATAATAAGCCCTTGGATATTACAGGCTTAAGAATGTAAGTAATCACCTGATTATGCAGTTACTTTGCTATGACCTACTTCTTTTTCAAAATATCCCCTAGACTCCATGACACAGCAGATAAGAACTTCCAGGTCCTTTCAGCATTTATCAGAAGAGCTTCCTGCAGGGAGCTGTTGGTGATTTATGCCAGGGAGGAAGAGGAAAGGCAGCTGGTGTGAATGTTTCATGATAGGGTTTGGATTGCTTAGCTCATGGAGTGAGCTAGGAAAGGCAGCAGCAAACTGATGGGTTTTGCCCTCTCCTGTTAGGTGGAAATCACATGGTCTAATTAAGCAATAGCAGTTCTTGATAATATGTTTTAAGGGATTATATCATGCTTCAGCAGAATGGGGCACGCAGCCAGAATACATTCATCCTGTTGATAAGGCCAACGCCCACTGTAAACACAGTTATTAACAGTCTGAGCCTGTGCGAGATGCTCTAATGGAAAGCTGTAACTTGAGAATAAGCCAGAAGCTCGGGGAAGCCCATGGTGGGTATTTAAAACCTCGTTCCCTAGGGCAGTGGTAAACTACCTTCTTGTATGGGGTACATAATTAATTTTATGGAGAGAAGTGAACCTAAATCCTTTCAGCTGCAACTTGTATGTGATGGAATGATATAGTTGGGTTTCAAAGACTGTCCTGGTGTCCAGGGTCTGTCCTTGGGCATTGGGATGGTGTTGATCTGTCCTTTTGTGTGTAGATTTTGGAGCTGGATCCCTTGACCTTGTGCAGTTCATGGCTTTCTCTCTGTTCTCATTCATCAGTTTGCGGAGCAGCAATAAAACTCTGCAGATATAAGACCCGTTCTAGCAAGTTTGTGCATAAACACTTTTTCTAGCAAATGAGAGCCTTGGGGTTGGAATTTAGGAGGAAGAAGAAACTGAAAATTGAGAGCACATCTGCACTTCCCTCCTAAAAATTACTAGTGTAGGGGAGGAGAGGGTGTTGTCTCCCTGGAGTATGAAGCTGATGAGTGTCTGAAAACTTTCCACTTGGCAGAGCTGGAGATGAAGTTATCTGGTGGGGTGGGTGACTATTCCACTCCCCAGAGCAGGGAAGGTGTATGTAGGTGACTTAATCCACCTCTGCTGCAGAAACTTATCTTCATGGGACTGGTAACTTGCTGTAGTTATGGTTTTGGATTGGAGCTTCTCTTGGAAAGCTCAGATTTATATGTTCACTTGAACTGGGGGCTTTCTGTGGTGGAGGTTTGCATAGCTGGATGCTCTGCGGGAGCGCGGTCCTCATGCAGTAACATGGAGGATGAGGCCAACTTTTCTGGAAATTATGTTAGTATCTGGCTTGGATCCTACAGTAGATGTCAATTCTAAGACACGTGGTGAGAACTGTGATAGAGCTGTAACAATCAGCCAAATGTGAGGATTTAACACCACCTTCTGCTTCCAGTACAGTCCAGAGCGTAAGTTTGGGATCCAGCTGTCACTGGAAGGCTCCAACTTTGCCCAGGAATGTGAAATTCAAGTTTTCTGGCTTCAGTGGCATTGCTAATGGTTTGGTTGAATTGTTTCTAGATCCCTTTGATATCCTGGTTGCCCTTACAAAGCCAATGCAGTTAATGAAAAATGGGGAGAAGGGGAGTGACTTTTCCATTGTTAATGCAAGAATCCTCAAAAAAAACCCAAATGCGGCAGAGTGGTGGTCGAGTGCATACATTAACTCTGTATTTGTAGAGTCATCAGTTCTAATATTTCTAAAGGAATTTTTTGGGGGGTTAATTTAAAATGATTCTCTTTAACCTCCTTCCTCCACACATAACAAGGGGGGACCAGAAATGCCAAGGCACTAGTCAAGGCATTGGGCAGTCCAGGTAAGGTGGAACTTGACCTAAACATGACTAGTTTAATTTCTTTAGAGAAGCAAATTGAAAGGTTACAGGGGTGTGAATATGTTGCCTGGCCTTAATGTGACTTTCCGTATGAGTGGAGGACAAGACACCAGGGTAGTCCAGGCTGCAGAGGTGAGTGGTGACCCTTGTACGAACCGCAGTGCGTTTCCCACCTCCGACCATGTTTTTCTCATGTCGCAGGTTGCAGCCAAGCTCAGTACCAAGCACCCTGGATTTTGGAGATGGTGAGGAGATTTTGCTTGCAGGAGATCTTGGTGGATGGATGCTACGTGGGCCAGGCTGTGGGGAGGCGAGAGCACCTCTAAGTCCTTCTGGGTCCACGGGAATGGAAATTACCTCCCAGCAGATGTTTTGCCCACAAAAATATTGGGCTAAATCTGTACTGTGGAAGTACTATGGAGCAAATCTAACACTTGCTGTGGCCAAGGTGGCTGTTTTTTCTCTTTTTTGGGGTGTGTGTGTGTGGGATATGTGCAGTGCTTGTTTGGCACCTCATTGTACCCATGGCCAGTTAGGCGACTGCCTTCCTACACGTGCAGGAATGGAGGCTGTTTGGTGTCTTGAAGAATTGAAACCAATGCAAATTATTGCTCTGGCTTCTCCTGTGAGCTGTTAGTTAGGCATCTGTTGTTGTTCCTTTTCATTTTATTAAAAAAAAAAAATCCTTTCTGTGCCCTTCTCAAAGCATGTGGAGATTAGGAATTGCAAGTAATCCTCTGAGATGATTATTGACTGAGAATTCTTTCGAAATGATGCTGTTTGCTGACTTGACAGATAAGACCCTGAAACAGTGCAGTCTAAGCTGCACCTAAGCATCTGTCCTTGTCACATCACAGTCACTGCGAGGCTTACCTGCATCTGCAGTGGTCGAAAGCCAGATGTATTTTTAGACAATGTTTAAACAGACATTGTCAAAAGCGTTTAATGCTGTCTCATGGGGACAGGAGTGGTTGCGCAGAGGACTTTTCTCTTGTACTGAGAGCTCATCTGGGCATTGTGGGAAGCACAGACGGGATGCTGATGCAGTGGGAACTGGAACTGTGGTGGCTGCAGCAACTAAAATCCTACCCCCTATGCTGCTGAGCAAAACTGTTGGCTCGGGTTGTGTGTATTGTAAGGACTGAATTTACCTAGGTTGTTCTCTCTGATTTGTTATTGCTGCTTTTAATTTTAAAAAGAAAATTAAAAAAAATCACAAAGTGACAAGCTGTTAGGACATATGCAGGAAATGGTGAGTCTGCTTAAAAATAGCATGATGCAGAGTTTTCTCTTTAGCGGGGGTCCAAACACCGAAATGTTGAACTGGTGCTGGCCAGGCTGGAGGTTTTGGGACTCAAGTCTCCTCTTGGTTGACTTATTCTGCAAGGTGGGCTGAGATTCCTCCTCCTCTCCTGTTGGGAGGTGGTAATGTGTTCTCCAGGGCGTCTCTTGCTGGAGAAGGGCAGAAGTTTGGGGAGAAGTCCTGTAGAGACCAACTTGGGTCCTCTTCCAAGCACTGCACATACAGCTTTTGTGTGAGGAATAACATCACTGGCTCATTTAGAAATGTCAAATAAGTCTCCAAGACAAGCTCCCGTGTAATCTGCAGCAGCCCTTAGATTGCTGGAGCCTGTTTTGAATCAGAAACGCTCCACGGATACAGCTGTAGTAGTGTTGTTTTTCTGAAGTGCTGATCCGCTTCCTTCCTTTCCAATTCCTCAAAAGAAAACAAGTCAGTTGATTTAGGCGCCAGAATACGCTGCTGACTCTGCACAAGTTGTTTGCTCTTCCCTTGTGTCCTTTTTTCTTAGCTGAATCACCCTGAAGTTTGGGCCCCAGGGAAGGTACTTCTGGAAAGTCTTCAATGCAAAGCTGATCCAGAGGCGTAGAAAAGAGCAGAGGAACAGAGTTGATGCTTAAAGATAGGCTGCCATCTGATATACATTTCCAGCCTTCACGCTTGTTGCTTGGAGACGTCTTGCATTAGCTGTGTAAAACTTATATCCCTGTTTAAATACAACTGGTTTTTTACAAGAGGTCTTGACGGAATTTGCTCTTAAAAGCATATCCCCCTTGAAAGTCTATAAACTTGGTCTCCCCAGTGTCCCACTGTAGCATCATTTAGGTTGGAAGAGACCCTTAAGATCATGGAGACTTATGCCAAGGAGTTTTGTAGGCGAGCTGTGAGGTGACCATCACTTCTGATGTTGGACCTGCCACTCTTGGAACCACACTGTGAAGAGGCCAGGAGACTCTTTGCCTCCTGGGGTGAGTTTTGGGCTCCTGTAGACTCCCATGTCTCTGCAGTTTGATCCCCAGCCAGACCATGCACAAAGGCACCAGCCGTAGCTTGGTGCTGCAGAAAGCCAGGGAGGACCTTTGTGTTGTGTTCCTTGAGACAGAGACTGTGAATGTCATGGATGGGGCCAGGTCTGTGCTGCTCCTGTGAGGGTGGCTTCAGCTCCTGTTCAGCCTGACCTTGGTCATCTGAATCGCCCCATTTAATCCCTAGATTTACTGGTGTCAACAGAGAGTGTCTGAGCAGAGATTAGTGGTGGATGAATGAGGCTGCCTGCAAAAGCATGGAGAGAAAATTGCAGTATCTAGAGCTAAAAATTACCTCCAAATTCTTGTTTGGTGTTTTTTTCTTTTTTTTTTCTTTAAGCTTTGTGTTCTGAACCAGTTACTGGAGAGCTGCCACAAGGGCCGTAGTGCAAAGGAATACCTAATGCAAGGACTCCTTCATCCCTAAGTGAAACCATCCCAGTTCTCTGCTGGCCTCCTGCAGCATGCTGGCACGAGTCGGGTCCCTTTGAGGTGACAGCTGTGGGGTGGCCTGGCTGCTCTGGCTGATCTGCACTAATGCACTGTTTGTAGAGCGGAGCCTGTTTTGCTAATAACAGGCAGCTTTGTGGGAGATAAGCACCAGACTGACCTTATCTGTGCCCATCACGTTTGGCCCAAGGGGAGCTTATTAGCTTGTGTTTCATACTGTGGTGTGTGTGTGTGGGGGAAATAAGGAGGGAAAATACAGTTTTAAAGTATCGGAGGAGCCTTTGGAAGGGAAGGGCTGCTTAAAAAAATGTACAGATGTGTATGGCATAGCTGGAAGCACCACTGAAATGTCGTGGTGGGTTGTGCTGGCACAAGTCCTGTCCCCCCTGGGGCTTTCCCACCCCTTTGGGATGGATGACAGCGATGTGGCATGTGCCTTGCTCCAGCCCGATTCTCCGCATCTCCTTGGGACCTCAAGGAAGAAACAAATCTCTGTGCTTTGGGGCTGTGTTGGCCAAAATGAGGATAAGCAAACCACTTGCCTATTAGGTTGCTCTGCATCAGGGACCACGTTGTAGGGTGCGGGAGTCCCGTTGATTCTAAGCAGGAATGAGCTGCTGGTCCTGTGTATTTTTCTGCATTGGTCCCTGTGAGATGAATATGTGTAACCACACACTAAACCCTGGTGCTTTTAAGCACCGTGCATAGGCAGTTCTTTGGTCCCTTTATGGGGAAGAGCTGATGCTCAGCATCCAATGCTGTGTATTTAAAAGCAAATACCCAAATCAGAGTCTGGTGTTGAATTCTCATTAATGCCAGCTCTCTACACCTAAGGTCATCTGCTTTCCTAAATGCTTACAGTTTAAAAAGCAGTCTGGGAATCCTCACTCTGCTTCATGTGCTCTTTCAGTGTCTGTGCCTTCTGGATATGAATTTAACATGAAATGGTGCTTTTCAGGTGTTTCAAAAGCTGCCTACGGAAATACTGGGAGGAAAGCTAATGTGAGGGCAAACTTTCTGGGAGATGGGAGAGTGTTTTTCTGCCTTTCCTTTGGTGGAAAGGTTCAGAGTGTGTTTGTAAAGCTGTGTGTTGGTTTTATTAACTAGCAGAGTCAGATGTCTCCTGGGCTGGTAGGATCTACTCTTCTCCTCTCCCAGGCGTTTGGATAAAAAAAAGAAAAAATGTTTGGGAAGATTACAGCAAGGAAAGGTGCTAATGAATATTCATCAGGATAACTGCTTTATTCCTTGGTGTACTTGCATTCCTGTTATCTTGTTATGCCTCTGTTTATTCCTGGAGCAGCAGAAGGTCACGGTGACATGTATTAAGATGCCAGCGTTGTCTGTCTTGGTCAGAGAGCGGCAGTCCTTGTGGGCTGTTGACTAGGGAGTCTGTCCTTGCTAAATACTGCTGTGACAGCAGTGGTGTCTTTGTGGCAGAGGAAATCTGGAAGCGTTTAAGGGTCTTGAAATACCGAGTGCGAAGTAAAGGTGGTGTCATGCTTGATGTCATCTGCTGCCCCAAACTGGGAGGGTGTTGGGAAGGGGCTGCAGTGGCTTGACGAGAGGTGGCATGTGTGCAACCATGCTGCATGGCTGACTGGTTCCCCAGAGCACCGGCTGAGCTGTAAATGTCTGACGTCAAGTTATGGGTCAGGCGAGGGCACTGTTTACATCCTGTAATTAACATCTGTGCAGTTAATCACCGGGGCGGGGAGACCCGGAGACGCTGGACTGGAGTCACGCTCTCCATTGAGGTTGGATCCCTGTCCCAGAGATGACAGGAGGCTAACAACAAAGATGTGTTGACTTGGACTGTCTGTGCTAATTCATCCTCCTCCCCCTTCCAGCATATATTTGCAGTGTATAGATCAACATCTTTATAAATCAGTGCAGATTTCTTCTTCCTTTTTGGCCTCTTGGAAAACAAGGTTTGTGCAACTGTTCAGTTTTTTCTTTTTAACGCATGAACCTGTGGGGCAGATTAAAGAAAACTTAGCGAAGGCAGAGCCTTGAACACAGTATTTCTGTGCAAGGTGGTGCTTGGTGGGACATCGGAGCTGCTCACAGGAAGGCAAGCTGAGACCTTGGTAGGTTGCACAACCATTTCTTTGACTCTTGGAGACTTGAGTATCTTAATTACTGTTCAGTGCAACTGGAAATCTACTATTTGGCGGATAACTGTGTTATGAAGTATGTTAATAGCTTGCTGGAGTGATTAAACTTGCAAAGTAGGAAATGTTTGATGTATTGATTCCCCCCACCACCCACCTCTTATTTGGTGAATGCCATTCTTAAGGCTGCAAAAAGAGATCGTTGGCCCTCCCTGGTTTAATGCAAACTTCAGAGGATGCAATTACTGTCTCTCACAGAGAATGGAGAAAGGGAAATGGGGATGATGACTTGAGATCTCCTTTCCCATTGTGTCCGCTGCAGAACGTGGACCTGAGATGTCCCTGGTCTTCCTCAATCCCATGTGAATCCCAGCCACTATTAAATGCAACCAGCTACTCTGAGCAGCTCGTCTGTCTTTTTTTGCTGTGAAAATGACTTTGCTGCTATGAAGGTTTAAACCCTACTTTGTGTGACTTGCTTTCTCTGTTTGATTGATTGGTATTAACTCGCCTTGGAGGTGAAGAGAAATCCATGTGCTTTCTTTCATCTAGCTCCAAGCTGTGTATTAAGACTTTAATTCTGAATCTGAAAAGGCTAGAGGTGGTGAGGAACAAAATACAGCTTTCCTAGCAGATATAGAAGTGACCTTCTTGTTAAAACCTGAGGCAGTTAAGACTCCTGAAACAGCTAGGTCTGTAAGCGTAGAGACACAATTAATTAACATTTATCCAAATACGCTAGGGAGCTAGTTTACATCCTTAGCTTCCTAAAAAGGAGGTGTTCGTGTGCCTTCGTCTCCCAAAGTGCTGAGGAAGAAGCAAGTTCTGGTCCAGCAGCTGTGTGGTAGGACAGTGTTGGAGCCACTCATGCTTGAAGAGTGAGCTCCAGGGAAGGGGGGGATGTGACTCTTACCAGTGAAGATAGTACAGGACACCTCTAGAACAGAACACTTGGTAGCTTGTGGTGTGTGTTTTGGGGATAATGTCCCAAAGGTAGCCTGTGTGCATGAGTGCATATATATTCAATGCATTAATAAAAGTTCTCTGGAGAAGACCAAGAGAGGATCCCAGCTCAGTTGTGGAGAATTGGGAGAAGAGGAAGGATGGCTGAAAAGCCTTATTGCCCAGCTAACTAGTTACATTACTACCATGGGATTGCTGGAAGAGAGGCTGGGGTGATATGGAAGAAGGGACAAGCATCCAGCCTTTTGGGGCAGATTGTGATGGGCTTGTAGCTCTGATTTCCACCTACCCTTCCCTCTTTGAATCTGATGGGTGGCTGTTGGGATTTTCTGAAATCCCCAGTCTGGAGTTCACAGCAGCCTGAGAATTTCTGCCTTCAGTAAAAGCTTTGCCTTCAGTTATGGAGAAAAGCTTGAGGACACGAATAGAGCAGAGTGACCCAAGCTACTGGCAGTGCTTTATTCAGCAGGCAGCACAGCTTGCATGTTGATTTCCTGCACAAAAATTGCTGTGCCTTTCCTAGGGGAACAGTCACCATGTCCTCAAAGGATGAAGAATGGAGAGCAGGATCAGCATGAACTCAGGTTTGTTTGCCTCCCTGGTTGTTTTGAGCAGATGTGCTGTTGTGTTCCTGTAGTAGCTATTACTGTTAGAAATGTACCTCAATAACTTAAAGGGTTTTTTTTTTTTCTTCTACTGCTCTGCAGCAAATAAAACTAAACTGATTGTCCCTCTCTGCAAACCCATGGGGAAAGGCCATTCCTCCTCACAGATAGCACAGAGCCTATGAGTGACCTGATGAAGGCTGGGAGTGGGTGCACAGGTGGGTCCAGGAGCTGGTGTGAAGCTGTGCTGAGGGCTGATAAAGGTAGAAAGTGGTGCAGGAAGAAATCCTGCCTGGTTTTCATGCTGCCAAGCATGTGTTTCACAAACACAATGCAGTGTTGGAGGCAAGAATTGGGTTCCTTGATCAGTTCCAGTTGATATGAAATCATGAATGTCTCTACTTCTCTCAGCAGATCTCCCACCATTTCCTTGGAAGTGGAGGCAGCAGTATATATTTATTTCTTTTAAATGTCTGCTTTGTGACTGGCCACACCGAGGCTCAGGCCATCTGCTTCATTTGTCAAGTTACAGTGCTCTCCTATCTCCATGTGGTGTCTGCCATGTCCAAAACACTTAACTGCTTGGGTAACACTTTTCCTCCTCCCCTTTATATACAAGTTGAGTATCTTCAATTTCTCCAAACCAAAGAATATCAATGTAGAGTTAAATGTCTTTATTGCCCAACACCTGGTGGGGACAGATCTCCATGGGAGCACCATGCTGAACATCTCCAAAATAGAGGTGTCCATGTGGTGCTTGATTCCTTTCATGGGGATCTACCTAGACCCTGATTAGACCATCTCATCAGCAGCTGCAATGCATTGACTTGCTCAGAGCTGGCTTGAGACCTTGGTGCACCAGCACAGGTATGTGTGAAAGCAGAGGCAGCAGTGTCCTGCCAGCAACCTTGAAGGACCTGCTAAACCCTTGTATCCTTGTGAAGAGCAGTCGGCAGCTGCCAACAGATCTGATGGGAATTGGCCGGTTAAGTTATATGGCCAAATGGGTTTGGCAGGCAGCTGGCAGGGCAGCAAGGCTGCTGAGGACAAATATTTTTTGAGTGGTAAAGTATTCCTAAGGTCCCCGTGCTATTCCAGTAGTAGTGGTTCAGATGAGGGCAGACCTTGGGTGCTCTTCTAAACATCTGCTTGCTGTCTAAACCCAAAGCAACAGGGGCATAGCGTGCTTGGTGACTCTCCACTCTGGAACTGAGATCTCTCTTTCTCTTGGTTTGAGTAGAAATGCTGTTGATGGACAAGGCAAGTGGCTCACCTGGGACATGCGAGGAAGACAACACCGGTTTGAAAGTATCTTGCACATCCCAGCTACCTGTCTAAACCCTTGGGCTGTTTACAGACTGGTTTTGGTGCAAAAGATTAAGTGTTTTATTAAACATACCAGCTCTTTCTTCTGTGGGGTGGGAGAGGGAGATTTTTGTAAGCTGCACCCTGTGTAGCTGGAGAAAGTCGTTCTGCTTGGTGTGCCTAACTGAAATGCAGCCAAGTTTCCCTGCCTGCTCTGACTGCAGCCCTACAGAAAAGGCATGGGCAAATGAGTTATCCAGGTGGTGTTTGAATCTTCCAGTCCCTGGGAAGAGGCCAGAGAGAAATGAGGGATCATCTGGCAGGTTGGGCTTTAGGGGTCTTCATAGGTGGTGACGAGCAGGATACCACATCCTTTGTCTGCTGGAGGGTTCCTTGGATGCTTGGGAGGCTGGAAGAACCCCAAATACGTATGTGATTCTTGTTTATTTAAACATCAAAATTATACCAGAGATGCTTCCAGAGCCCAGGGGAGTGGCATCTATTAATGAGGGATGAGAACTCAAAGGACTTGTGGTGATTCACCTGCTGTCCTTTAGGATGAAACCAATCTTTCCTTAATCAATGCTGATGAACAGACTGTTCAAATTGGAGCTATCTGATTCCTCATAAATTGTTTTTTTTCCTCTGTTTTCTTGCAACACAGTCCCTGAACAGTCTTTAAATTTGAACTACATCTTTCTGCTCAACGCTCCTGTGATGCTGATAATCCTTCTCTACTTTACATCCCTTCACCCCCTGATATTTATGTGCATATAAACAGAGGAGCAACAAATTTGACTTGCCACCGCAGGGCTCTGACTATTTCAAACATAAACCCAGCTTAGCTCTTGGTTCTCTCTTACTCTTAGCTGCATGACTGTCTTTCCACATAATAAATTACCAGCATTTATTGGTCTTTTGACATACAGGTTTCCCAAGGGAAAGGAAGGACACTGGCTGAACAAAGCCTTCTCTATAATCAGAGTTTGCAGTAGGCTTTGGACAGAAATTGCAATTGCTGGCCAGTACAACAAGGATTTTATGGCTCTATCTATAACTGCATTTATGCCAGCCAGGAAGTTTGGGAGATGCTGAATAATACACCTTGGACTATATTGTTAAGAGATTATCGGGTATAATAAATGGTAGTATTTGCATGTCAAGAACTGATGAGAAACCAGTTTTAGACACTTGTTTCTCCCCCTGGGATGTGGAACTCTCAGTGCCGCTCATGTTCCCATCGTTTGAAATTTGGCAGGTAACTTCTACCCCCTGTAGGCATGGTGTGCCTTTATGCTAGTGCTGGAAATGAGCTGAGTCTTGGGGCTGTTTGAAAACTGCTACTCTCAGTGCTTCTCTGCTTGTCCCAATTTCTTTTCAGCTGGCTGCAATAAGCCAGGAACATCAGTAACCTCCACCCAAGCATCGCTCTAGCAGCACCAGCACCAGGTGTGAGCTCATTGGCAAAAGCCAGCTGCATCGCGTGCCCTGGGTGAAGCAAGATGTGACTGTGTGAAATGAGCTGGATCTGTGGTTGATTTAAGATTGCTAGCTCTTGGTTGTGTTTATTCTATATCACCTCGTGCTGACGCAGCTTGGTGCTTTAGTGAAAATATTCTGCAATTAACATGTCTCAGACTCATCCAACCTAAGCTGATGGTTAACTCAATCACCTTGTGTCTGTGTGAGATCAGATGAATTTTTTTCATCTGAAAGACTTTTTCCTATAGAAAGTTATGAAGAATAGCTTGGGAGGAAGACTTCTCATGTCTCCTAAAGATCACTCTCGGGTTTTTGCAAGGACTCAAAAATTAAACCTTCCAAGATGGAAAGTACTGTAGGGTGAATGTTGCATAAATGCCACTGGTTCCACTTCACCTCTGGTTGGAGTAACTGGGCTGACTGGACTCCATCCTGCTGGGGTGAGAAGTGGCTGAAGGCCAGTGACTTTCCTGTAGACCGACTGTGCAGAAGGTCGGTGGCTCTTGGATAGGCAGTCCAGCACGAAGATCTGGTTTGAGAGCCTCAGCTTGCATAATAAGAGCAAGAAACTTCCTCCAGTGGAGGAGTTGAGTGAAACTCTTCCTGTTCTGGCTCCCTGTTCGTCTGGTATTTTCCTTGCATCGCTGGCCCGTTGCACTGGGAGAGTGGATGGCTTCCGTGTGGATCTTGATCAGAGAAGACACTGCTGTCCATAGGTGTCCAGTTGGCGTTGTAGTCAAGCCAACGTGACTATCACCTCAATGGCTCTGTCCCTGTCCCCCTTCCCATCTTGGAGGCTGGTTTTGAGGGAGGCTTTATGAAGGCACCTGACCTCCCACCTACCTGGAAAACGCCGCTCTTCCCCGTCCTGCCTGAAGCCGAACTAAGGCAGATGCTGGCAGAGGACTCCAGCGGGCAATACTGCTGGCATGAGAGCTGCAGCCAGGCTCTTCAGAGACCCCAGCCCATCCTGACTACATCTGCTGCTGGACCGGGTGGCTCTGGTCTTGTTGCCCGGGCAGAAGGATGATTGCCTTTGCCTTGCAAGCAGCCCGCATGGAACAGCCTGTGTCTGGAAGAGGCATCACTGCAGAAATTTTGGCAGGGCTCCTGCTCATCTCTTGTGCTTGCGGAGCAGCAATTGCAGCTGCCTCATGCCCTCTCTCAGCCAGGAGGGAGAAGTAGGTCAGAATTTGCATTCTTTGCCTGGCTTCTCTGCATAACTTGCACACTTTTTTTTCAGGTCCTCTTTTTAAACAAGCTGATCCTGTATGTGCGTGTTCCTCTGGCTCCCCTGAATCAGAGGGTGAAGACTTAAATTCAGATGTGTAATTGGGCTTTAATGTCTGTCTGCCCTCCAAGAGCACTTCTGGGAGACTCCCCAGCCTCTGAAGGGCTGATCCCAGCATGTAAAAATCTGAAATAAATGCTTGGGGCAGCGTCTTCATTTTTGGCTGTTGTATTGTCTGGATCAGGATTTAAATCTTCTCCTGTAGCTCTTTTTGCATGACAAGAGCAAGTAATTGGGATGAAATCATCCATGCTGCAAATGTGATGGTGAGATTTCTTTTCAGAGCTTCTCTGTGTGTTTTGTTGCTGGTTTGCAATGTCCCAATGCGGGGGGCGGAAAATAAAGATTGAGCGCAGTAGGCTCGTGGCAACTGGAGAAGCATCCGAGCGTTGCTGAAGTGATGCAGGGCAGTCGAAGGATCATTTTGTCGAGGTTTTGTGCGCTGTGAGAGCTTTGTTGCAACAGCACTCTGAAATAACAGGCGTGCCAGATGAAGTCTGGTGCGATGGGGAATCTAGTGTGGAGGCTGGGGCAGGAGAGCAGGGTTAGCTGATGGGCTGTGTGGTGGGGAGCATCCTTGCATGAATCTATAGGTTTTAAGGTGCAAAGTGGCACCAACTATCGGCATATCTTTTTTTTGTTTGTTTTTTTTTCAGAGATTTGCAGGAACCTGGGTTGGTCTGTGCTACCTCTCATAGCACGATGGTAATTTGTATTGTGGTTTTGGGAGTGGGGGGGTCTCTTTTTAGGATTTCTAGCTGTCATTGCTGTTTCTTGACCCCAGTCTTCCTGTGTGATTCAGCATCTCTAGCAGATTTTTCAGTAATCTGGTGAAAAGGGGAATATAACATCCTGAAACTGGGTGGGTTTTTTTTTTTTTTTTTCCATAGAGGAGGGTTTCAACCTATGATGGAAGGAAAAACCTGCTGCAGGATTCTGGTCTTTCTTCATCTGCATAGGTGATATTTTGCTGTGGGCTTTTGTGGTTATATTCTCTAGAGGCCTATTTGCTTTTTTGGCGGTCTGAAATATAAAGCAAATTGTGTGGTCTGAAGACGGGTATATAGGTAAAAGTGATAGAAACCATATTAATGCGACATGATCAGTGTTTTAATGGGTTTTTCACTATATTTTTAAAGTAGGGATAATACTTCACTGAGACTTTTGCTTTGTATTTTTTGTAGCATGTACACACATCTAGCCAAAAAGAACTTTTTCTTTTTCCAAGGAAGTTTCAGAGTGGCTTACCTGCTGTATCTGCTTTACGCTAGTGAAACTGCAACCTGAATCTGTCTAAGCCTTGTGTAAATAGCTGGCGATGTCATGTCTGTTCCCATTTGTGCCCCTTTTGCGAATGTTTAGCTGCCAAAAAGTGTCAGCAGCTTTGAGACATCTCTGCACAAGAATGACCTTTTGGGAGTTGAACTTTTCCCCAACCTGCCCTGCTGTTTGATCTCTCTCCTCAGGGCTTTTGCATGTTCAAGCCTTGATAGTAGGAAGACTGCTTAAAAGTAAATATAAGATAGAGCCTGAGTCTTTTTAAAGGATTGGAAGAACTTAATTTGAGGGTAGGTCTGGGAATTGCAATGATTGCAATGAAAGAACCTTTGATTTCTTTTTGTTCCCTCTCTTACCTGCCATCCAGCCCGCTGTTCGCATTAATCCATACGGCTGTCCTATTGTTCCCTTCGGGTATTAGGTTTTTAATTGTGCTGTTGTGTTTTAAAAGCACATGCTGAGAACTGCTTTTCAGAGTTGCGTGGCACGTGGGTGTATAAAAGATCATCTGGGGAGGAGAGGTGTTGCAAAAGGGGGCTATTGTCTTTCTGCTTGAAATACCCTCGGAGATGAAACACATCCTGCACGTGTGTGTGCATGAACATCGCTAATCCTCCCCACCCAGGGCACTCAACCGTCACGATTTATATGGACTTCTAAGGTAACCTGGGTTTGTGGCTGTAATACGCCTCCTCCGTCGTGTATTCCCATTTCCAGCAAACAAAACAGGGAATCACGTGCTGGTTTTGCAACTGTGGGATGTGGTTCTAGTCCCTGGATGACACTGCGGGTCAAATAAGAGTGCTGTGAAGGTCTTGTTACCCTTTGCTTAACATCCCTGACTCTTCATAGAGCTTTTCTCTGTGTTGTGTTGCATCTGACCTTCTCTTCATCTCCAGGTGTAGTTCAAATAAACCAGTATTATTCTGAACTCTTAAACTTCTCCCTTCTGCCTGTTCAGCTGCTGATGACCAAGTGGTATTTATTTGTACATTGGGCAAGTGTCTCTGTGAACAGCCTGTTCTAGTACACTCAGCACACAGATTGCTGCAAAGAATAGCTCAATGGCTGCTGAATCTATGCATAAATCTGCCATCCTTTGCCTACATCTAGAATCTCTTTGCTGTGTTGCATAGATAATGACAGGCAAAATGTTTGAGCTGTTGTGTAGGTGAGGTCTTGGCCACCTCCCCGTTCCCAGTTTTGTTGCAAGTTTCCAAATTGTGTTAGTTAAACCATCTCGTGAGGAGAATTTCAAAGCCCAACAAGATTAAAATATATAATGAGTTTCTTCTGCCTTTAGGACCTGATTTTAGCAGGAAATCGATGATGAGCTTCAGCTTTCTTGTGCAATCTCGTCTTGGAAGGAGGGGGATGATGAATGGATATCAGTTCAGTTCCTACTAGGCAATAACTGCAGCTGGAAATCCTTTCAGCTAATAAACTGCATTGTAACTTAAAGCAAGAATTCAGGACTGTCATAATACAAAGATGGAGATGATCTTGAATATGACTTAGAGCTGCCAAGCTAAAAATAAAGAAGTCGGTAGTGAGAAAGTATTCTGGGGAGTATTTTTTTCCATAAAGGAGGAGAAAAGCTGCTGACAGCTTGAGTCTTTGGGAGTCCTGTGCTCCAGCCTCCATAGCAGAGAATGTTTGTGACAAAGTATGAATGTGCAGTTAAACAAAAAAAAAAAAGGAAATCTCAAACTTCTTGCCAAGAATATTGACTGTCCTCTTAAAAGCTCTCATTTTCTTGTGCTTCTGATGAGCTTTGCGCTGGAGGTGTGGCAGGAGAGTGACCTGTCACAGTGGTGACAATGGTTAATGCAGTACAGCTGGTAGGGGAGAGAGATGACATTTTTTTCCCTTGAAATTAAATGCAAGTATGTTTGTTTAAATGGCATTGTTGAGGCTGGGATTGTCTGGTGTTAGCACTGGACCTGCTGGAACTGATCCTGTACCTGCTTTTTTTTCCTCTTTCAGTGAAGTGGTCAGCTCTAGCAGAATGCTTAGATTTTATTTTGGGGCAAAATAGAAGATCAGCTGGCTCCTCAGCCTTCAGTGTGGTAGGTGACAGGCTTGAAATCTGTTTGTGCTACTTGCTGAACTCTCCTGGGGGGAAAAAAAAAAAAAAAGCAGGCTTATTCTGATGTCGAAAACGGTAATTTTGTTGCGTTTGGTTTCTAGGGTGTGTAGGGAAAAGTTGGGGCTACCAAGGAACCAAGATACATGTTTCTTCTGAAACCTACCACAGAATGTGGCAGACCCAAGATGTTAATGGTTGGGGGGAAGAAGTGACTTATAACTGTAATGGTGTCCTTCTGGGGTGTGCTGTAGAGGAAGTTTGCAAACCTCCTTGTGTCTCCCTGCTATGTTTTAGGTGCTCATGAGCATATTGGACCCTCTTCCTTCTTAGGCTTTGTTTCAATCACTTCCACTTGATAGCTTGAGTGAGAGGAGAAAAGGGAAAATCTTATGTCCTGGTAAGTTCAAGCTGTTTCTGTAAGAGCAAAGAGTGGCAAGGATGAGACTGTTCTTAAATACGCTCTGGCTGTAATGAAAGACTTTGTGATTTGCTGTCTCGCTTGTTCTCTGATCTGCTCTGTGTGCTCTGCTCCTTCCTCCAGTGATACCTGTGGATTCTGGTAGGGGGTTGGAGCTGATGCGCTGAGGATGCCACTGTTTGTGTGTTTTGCTCATCCTAAAGTAATGTTGGTAACAGGAGGAAGCTCTGAAGTTTAGGGATATTGGCCCTTGAAAGGTGCATAAGTTTGTAGCCACTTAGCTTACTCCCCTTAAATAATCAATAAATTAAAAAAATATAAATAAAATCCCCAAATGTCCATTCTTCTCTCCTTATCTTGACCGCAAAGAATTCAGATGCTGCCATCCATGTGTAAAACTCTCAACATTTTCTGTGAGAGCCTCACTGTGCTGCTGTGGGGTGGATGTGTCTGGGTGTCACTTGCTCTGTAGAAGTCTCTTGGGACAGACAAGACAGGCTGCAGGGAGTTCAGTTGTGATGATAATGTAATAAGTGAAGCCTTTGCATCCTTTCCAAGCAAGCCTGGGAGATTCCATTGCTTTGCATTTTGTCTAGTTCCTGAAGTCTCTGAACAAGGGATGAGAAACTGAGGAAGTCAATGGGAAAGCTGGTGGCATAGGGTCGGGGTTTACCAACTCAGGGTCATATCAACTCTTTTGATCTTGCTACAGAAGAAAGCAAAACCATTTTCCCATATGAAAGGGTGTCTAAAATACAGTATGGTCCGCTCTGTGCTACTTTCCTTAACAGGGTGGTGTGACCTTAGTGGCACAACCACTGAGTCTGTTCCTATCTGAAAGCCAAGCAGCCTTATATTTTTGGAAACTTTTTCATAGATAAATGTGGAGGCAATGGATGGTTCATGGTGGGGAGAGACTAGACTGTTGTGTGAGCATTAAACATATCCTACGGTATCCAGCTGTGTTTTGACCTCTGCTGCAATAGTGGGATAGTTGGAATGGTTGGCCTTCCTCCAGCGCATGGCAGGGAACTGCCTGTGCAGGGAGTTTATAATGGGGCCTCAAGCAGCTTGTTTTGTGTCGGCTGGACATAAGACTCGGTTTACCCTGGGTCTGGTCTGCAGACAGCAGTGTAGTGTTGAGTTGTACTCATTATCTTGAAGTTGGGTGCAATCTAGCTATGTGCTGGCTGTGGACCACGTGGAGTGCTCTGCAGCTGTGACCAAACTGCCAGCAGGATTATCTCCTGCCATGTGGTTGAAGTGTTTTGGGCAAGACTGTTAGGACTTTCTGTGAAGCTTAAGAACTTGAGAAGAAACTTCCCTTGAACCCTATTGGGAAAGATCCCATGCTAGGGAAATGTGCCGCTTACTGAGCATCCCATTACCAAAGAACGGCTGGCTCTACCCCTCTCAGCTATTTCTGCACATGTCTATATCTGTGATTTGTTTCTTTGTGCCTGGTGGCCAACCACCAAAGTTGGGCTTTTCAAATTTGCAGATCTGTTACAGTAAATAGCCTGGGTTTTCATCTGCAGGTTTGGAAAACAACAGCTTTGACATGTCAGTTTAGTTAAGGAGAAAACCCAAGGGCTTTCAGGAGCCTATGTTTAAAATGTCTACTTTGAGCTCAAGGAGAGATTTAAGAGAAATCACGCTTACATCCCCATAAAAACTGAGCTACCTGTTGCAGAGAGAGGGCTCTTGAGCTTGGGTGTGCTGAACAAGCTGCATGTGCTGGGTTCAAACCTGTGGGCTGAACAAGTGCTAGGTGGCAAAGATGCTTCTCCAGCATGGGGAACAAAACCTTATTAAGCTGTGAAAAGAAACACGAACAGCCCGTTGAAAGATGGAGCTAGACGAGACATGGAGCTGCCTCTGTGTTTTCACTCCGGAGGGATGCTGTGAAGCCAAACAGATTGAGGACCGAAGCGTAGGTGGTGTGTGAAGAAGGCACTTGCGTAATGTCACCGGAATAGAAATGGGTGCGTGATGCTCCACTCTCGTCCCTGCTGCTGGAAGCAGGTGGTATTGGCTGTTTGCAAAAAAAGGGAAGGTTTGAACAGGCTTTGGTCAGTCAATATTAAATGGAACAAAAAAGATTAAAATGTGAAGTTCTCGAGGGCTTGGCAGAAGATTGAATAGCAAACAACTCCATTTGAAAATGCCTAGAACTCAAGTTGATTTTACGAGATATTAGTTATATTGGGACAGTGTGTTTTCTAGCCCAGTGAAAATGTTATCACCCTTTTAAAAATACCACAGGCTACTCAACAACTTGCAGTTGTTGTGCTGCTAAAGAGAGAAATGGGCATTCTTGGAAAGCAGCATGATCCAAAACCCCAACTTGCTGGAATATGCAAAATTGCTTAGAAAGCTAAAAGTTAATAGCCAGGATTAAAGAGGGAGAAGATGGTGATTTACAGCAGTTTGGCCAACATTGCTAGCTTGAGGGGTTTATGCTGGAAAAGATGTTTCCATCCTGACCAGCTGCACTCTTTTGGAGTTTATATGTTGGCTGTAAACCTTGGGCTGTTTTAAAAATTGGTAAAGCGCTTGGTTTCTCTAATGGAAACATCCATTTAGAAAGGGAGGAAAAGGGGAAAATACTAAATTCTCCTGAGTCTTCTTTTCAAGTAATCTCTGAACAAGCTGCAAGCGGTGGTTGCTTTTTCCCAGGTCACTGGGTTGTGCTCTCCCTGGCAGGGAGGCAGAGATACCTCTCCAAAACTTTTCCTGTATGAAGGCTGCTTGAGCACTGCCTTCCTTGCTTCTCTACAGTGCCTTGATGCATGGGAGAAAAACCGACATAGGTCTGTGAAGGAAATGCAACACCTCTGGGCTTTCAGGTTCCTGAAAAGCCTTTTTTTTTTTTTTTTTGTTTTCCTCCATCTTGACTAGTAAGCAGTAATTTGTTCTATTTGCTTCCTGTGTTTTCTTATGATACTTTGCGATAACATCACTCAAACATGGACCTTGCTCATCAATATTCTTGTACAATGTGGTTGCCACCAGTGTGTCGGTGACAACTCCAGGCAGGAGGCAGCATGGGAGAAAAACTGACGTAGGTCTGTGAAGGAAATGCAACACCTCTGGGCTTTCAGGTTCCTGAAAAGCCTTTTTTTTTTTGTTTGTTTTCCTCCATCTTGACTAGTAAGCAGTAATTTGTTCTATTTGCTTCCTGTGTTTTCTTATGATACTTTGCGATAACATCACTCAAACATGGACCTTGCTCATCAATATTCTTGTACAATGTGGTTGCCACCAGTGTGTCGGTGACAACTCCAGGCAGGAGGCAGCCTCGGACCAGTCACATTGGTCCTACTGGTGCAATGGGCAAGAGTCCAGCTGTGTTTTCTGCAGAACAGGACTGTGTTTTGCCTTGATTGATGAGATAAGGAAATGAAGGCTCACAAGCATTTATGCAGAGTGATAGGGCACCAGTGTTCCCAATTCATGCTCTAAAAGAGTTAGAAAATGCCTTTGGCTCAACAGCTTCTCTTCTGGGTGAATGCTCCTCCTGTAAGTGAACCCAGCCTGGAAAATGTGGGTTCTGGCTACCTTGTAAGGGCAGATTTTGGGTGCTGAGAGCTAGATGCTCCTCTGAGTTCAAGTGGGTTTGTAAGCCTGGCTCTGATCAAGCAGTCTGCAGAATAGGAAGTGTTCCTCTGTAATTTGCTGTCAAGCAATTTCTGAGAACTTATTGGAATGCAAAGCTTGGGGTTTGGGGCAGAGCTTTACATTCCGTGAAGGAAGTGATTCCTGTACATAAATATAAAATCATAGATTAAATAGTTCAGCTTGGGTGGGAGCTCAGGTCATCTAATCCAACCACCTGCTCAGGTCAGCTGTGGAATTGTCTGAAGAGCAAGTTGATCAACTAACCCTGACAGCTGCATCTTGTGGGTTGCCAGAGCCTGGTATGATGTTGCAGGATGCATAGGCTGACTCCAAAAGCACTGCTGGATGAGCAGGAGCCACCACAACCCCACCCTGTATCACACAGAAGAGCACGAGCCAAGGGGTCTAAGTCTGCTGGGTTTTTTTGACTGATATGCAATTCACAACAGAATTCACACACACACAAAAATAATCAAGAGTTTCCCTTTGAATTGGCTAGAAAAGAAGGTGTCTTCTAGCAGTTGCTTAGATTTCTTTTGGCCCCCTTTGAGATACAAGTAATAAAATCATTGGCTCAACTGGAGAGGGCAGGAAGAATGTGCAAAATTTGATTCATGTCTCTCACTTGACACCCATTGGCTTAGAGCCAAGGAAGGTAATTAGTTTAACTCCATTGGTGTTAGTAGGTGCAGAGATTAGAATGACTTTTTTTCATGTGTGAGGCATCTTCTGTCTCATTCACCCTTGGGAATTCTTGATCAGCTTCTTGCTGGCTTGAAGATGCATGTATTTGTTTCTTCCCAGCTTTCTTGGCTTAAGAGTTTCTGAAACTAGATTTACATGATAGCTGAGCTGTGGTTTGACTGTATTGGAAAAGGTAAGACACTGCTTCAGGTGGTGTTTCTCAGTCATTCCATTCAGTGCCTTCTCAGGAGAAACAATCACTGGTTAGGAAAGTGCTCTGTGGTATAAAACCTAAAATACTTTAATTTGGGGGAGCTAAGTGGTTTGTTTTACATCTCTGAAATGAGTACTTTCAGTAAGGCTGGGGCTGATAGAGATCTGGAAGATGTGCTAATAATGTCAGAATTCAGGTCAGCGAAGGAAGTGCTTCCTTCCCATTGTAACCCAGAAGGACTCTTACATAACTGTTCTTAAACCAGCTTAAGAGATAGCCGAGATGGGAAACAAAACACTACTCAAACATATTGCTCATAAGCCCACAGAATCCAAAAATAGGATCATGCTACTGGGAATGAAGAAGGACCTGTTGGAGGTAATGGTCTGCTGGAGATTGACAGAGAAATTCAAGCGACTGTTAAACCAACCGTGAACCAGATAGACCTGCTGTCACACATCAGCTGGACTGTAATCTTCATGTGAACATACCCGTGTTGGTTTATAAACTGTGTCCTAGCTGGGAAAGCAAAGCCTTCTAGTTCTGGCAAGCAAGGTGGAAGCTCTTGTTTGTCTCCCATGCCTTACCTAGACCATGATGCTCACATCTCATGGATGCAGGGGAAACTGGAGGTCTGAAACTCCTGCAGCGGTAAAGCAGACTGAGCATTCATGTCTGATTCCCTGTTTTCAGTTGAAAATAGTTCTTAAGACATGGAGAAACACCTAGATTGCCAGATTTGGGAACAAAGACATGAAGCACACTTGATTATTACCCACCTCATTTGTCTCTTTTTTTTTTTCTTATTCTCCAGTCTGACCAGTTACCCAGCTGAGAAACGCTCTCTGCAGCCTTCCACTACAGTCTCTCAAAATGGCAAAGAGACAAATACCTCCCTTCTTTCTTCCATGCCCATAATGTACTTTCCAAATATGTTCCTCTAGTCAGGAAGTTACCATTTTTGTTACCATTTTTTCAGGAAACCCCCCCTCTGGTTCTGTAGTTTTCATTTTCTTTCTTTCTTGGCCAGCTCTTTTCCTTTGGAATTAAGAGTCTTCTGGTTTATCCAGTCTGGATACTGGTGGCTTTGAACTCAGGTGTGCTCATCCAGGGAACAGTAATTTTTATGTTGATTTGCCCTTGAGTTTCAGTAATATTTAAGAACCATTCCAACAAAAACAAAGGTATTGCCGATGGTCTTTTTTGTTTGTTTTTTTTTTTGTTTGTTTGTTTGCTTCTAGTGCTTATAAAGCCTAATCCTGAAATTTCTTGCTGAATTCACACTTGCAGAGATGCTGTTTTGGGTACTTGGTGCTTTCTCTTATTTTGATGAATATGCCAGTATTTTTTCAGGACCTTTTCAGTGTGTTCAAGAGGGTGGCAGAAACTGGCTTGGCCATCCATCCAGCAAGTTATTTAATGTGAGGTGCTCTCAATGTTTTACTATTTAACCAAAAAACGTTGACCCAAGAGCAAACGAACTCTAGTTTCTTTGGGACTTATTTCAAATCTTTAATCTTCCTACTTCCATCCTTTCATGTCTCCAGCTGTACATGCTGACTAGTCTTTGACAGTGGGCTGGACTAGAACTGCTTTTCTCTTGTGGGTGAGGTTCATTTGATCCTTTCCCACCCAGCAGCAACTCTTCTTGGAGAGCTTGCTGCCAGTGCAATAACCGCTTTGTGGGTTGGAAGAGGCTGATGCTCCAGGGCATTGTTGCTTGGGGATGGAAGGAAAGGTAGGGGAGAGTAGAAGAGAACAGGAACAGAGACACTTATGCAATCACACTGTGTTTTCTTAGGAAAATTAGCTGAAAATAAAGATATTTTTAGCTCTTGGCTAGTGTAAGGAAAGCTGCCTGTTTTCCTAAGCAGACAGCAGCTTCCCTCAACATTCCTATCAAGGCAGGCTCTTAATCTGAATTGACTTAAGATGAAAACCCAAAGTGGCTTACTGGGAAGTGAAGTGAAGTAGGCTTAATTAAAAGCCATTTAATCCTTCAAATGCTGTGTTTGTGTGCAGCTGGCTTGCCCTTTCAAGTTACATAGGCTAATTTTCCTGGGAGCCTCTTAAATGGGGGGGAGGAGAGAATTAAAAAAAATTATTTTCTGTGGGAGTTCTGTGCTCCAGAAAGTCATCCTCTGCTTTCTTGGGATATGGCTGCTTTTTGGTCTGTATTTCAGGTGTGTGAGGTGCCTGACCCACCTAGGTAGGTGCTTCTGCCTTCAGAGCATGCATAGCCTTGAAGACTAGCATGTGTTTCTCTTGTTCCCTTAATGCTTGCGTAAAAATCTGTTGAGTATCTTTCATTTTCTTTTTACTACTGCATTGTCATAGAGCTACTTAATAAAAATGAACTTTCAGCCTCTCCTTTTTCCTAGAAAGCTTAGTGTTTTACAGGGAAGGGAAGAGAAATACAGGTTGCATCCTGGCCTCTGGGCTCCTGTGGGACTTGCTGCTTAGCTGCTGCAGATGTTTGGATAAGCTGCTCTGGGCTGGAAGCAATTCCCACCAAACTCCATAGCTACGTATTAATGGACCCCTTGGGGTCTTGCCTCAAGAGCTCAGCATGAGGCTGAGGATCATAAGCAATGACCTAAAGGGGCATTAGCGCTTTGAGGCATGGCAGATGGAGAGCTTTGCGCCAGCATCCCCAGACCCCCAGGCTCATCGTAACCTGGCCACAAGTTTGCTTTGGATACCTTTGCCTGACTAATATCAATCACCTGATGGCTGTGAATAAGGAGGGGGAAAGATGTAGAAATGGCTGCAGTGCTCAGCTTTTCACAAGTTACAGGGTACCCCTATTCTTTACGATTTACTGACTGCCCAAATAACTCCTGTTTAGCTTTGCGGAGGGTTTTGCTGGAGGTGGGGTGGAGGGAAGACAACTGTCTTGCTGTGAAGACAGTTTGCTGCAGATGTCATTGTTTCACTCTAATGATGATTATTGTGAACATGCCAGTTTGCTCATCACTGTTGATAATGTGCTGGGTGGTGGTACCATTGGTAGCTGTCTGGAAGAGTGCCACTGATGCTGGGGAGGGCACTGGAATGGAGTGGGTTAATGCTTGTTGTATTAAAAGTCCTCAAAAATGATTGAAAGCACTTTGACTAATAGGTCTTGGATTTGCATCAGTAAATGAGTTTGAATCCCTCATGACTGGTCCTTTCCATAAGGAAAACAAGATAGTAGCTGATGTAACTGGCAGATGGTGTTTTGTTTTTTTGTTTTTATTAGAACAGGACTCTCCAGGCATGGGTTGGAAATGACTGTGAATCTCCTCTGTTCGCTCTGGGAGTCACCCTGTGGATGGAGGGGTGGTTTCCTTCCTGACTTCACCCTCTCTCCCTTTCCCTTGATGTGTCACTTGTAATGTCAGAGTCAGGATGACCTTGACCAGCATTTTGAGATGCTCTTTGGAAAGCAAGGAGCATTTGAGAATGTTGTAACCGCTTCCCAAGTGAATTGAGAAAATTCCCTTCTGAAAGATTTACACTGCTGCAAATGGAGTAAAATCACTTCTTCATTATTCAGGTCTTACTAAAGATCAACTCCAGGTTTGGAAAGAATACACACATCAGCAGTCAAGACAATATTTACCTGGTGTTGATGTGTGATGGGGTGGTTGTAACCTGTCTCCTGTTACCCACTTGTTTTCTTAGATGCCATTTTCATTTGCAGTGTCTAGGTTGAGCTTGTAAATCCTCTGGGAGGGAAACTCTCACGTATGTCTCCTTGCATTGAACAGAGGCTAATTTGTACAGAACTGAGAAGAATTCAGTAATAACTGGAAGGAGGCTTTAGGAACGTGCGACAAACCTGTGCTTTATTGAACATCTTTGGAACAGAAGAAGGGTAAACTGGATGTTAGCAGATACTTTGATTTCTGACAGAGGAAGAGCTGTACTAAATAGGGATGGAGGTTGTGTATATCTCAGTTTTCTGATATTTGTTAATGTGTTTTTCAAGTGATCAGAAAGCTGTAGTGGAGGTGATGAATGGAAACAGCCAATTGGGCGAGTCTGCCCTGACAGCTTGTGAGAAGAGAATTATCTTCTCACAGACTGGAGTAGCTGTGGGGGGCAACATTGCAAATTTGGAGTCACTTTGAGAAGGGCTTCCAGGATGTGCTGTAGCTGCTTGCTTGAAAAACCCGCATGCGCGTGTCATTCTGGAAGCTGAGGCTCCTGTGGGGGGTGGCACTTGATATTTCATTTAATCCTGGACCCACCAGGTTGCTTGGGTGGGAGGGGACCTCAGGAAGGCTCTGCTCCATCTCATTCTGCTCAAAGGAGGGTCAGCCCTGGGCTCAGACCAGGTTGCTCAGAGCTTTGTCCAGTCAGGTCTTGAAAACCTCCAAGGATGGACCTTGTACAACCTTTCAGAGATACCTCTAGCGTTGAGAGCCTCCCTGAGTCAGAAGTGGTTTGAGAGACATGGTGCACGTGTCTGCCATTGACCTTTCAGACTGCTTTGAAAGCTCATGTCACATCTGGCATTCCCAGGCATGAGGCAGCAGCTCCCATTGTTTCTTCATATCACATGCATTCATGCTCTTATTTTTGCCCAGAGCTTTGGTATTTCCCACCCCACGTCTATATTATAAACATCAGTCAACAATCCTCCTGTATTCATCTCCTAATCCAGGCTGACTTTGCTTGTTGAACTCTCCTGGGCTTCATCAGTTAGCTTGTGGCTTTTTAGGGTGCTCTATCCAAAAGTGAATACCTCTAAGGCCTTTCCAATGTCAGTTGGTTTGTCTTGATTGCTCCAAATCAGTCCAGTTGCAATGAGAAGGAAACAAAAAGTGCTAGAGCCAAAAGTTCTCCAAAATCAGGGAGATGGAGTTGACTTCTCTGAGTCTTTCACGTCACCAGATCCTGCTGACTATCTTCTTTTCTGATTACTTTGGCCCCAGCACATCCAGTGTGTTTGTAGTGGGAAGGAGTTTGCTGTGTGATTAGAGTCTTATCAAATTAATTTATGTACTCTTGGTGTAGGAAGCTGAAACAGTATCCGGTTTGTAGAACAAGGGAGCTACAGAGGAACAGCTAACTGCTGTGGAGCAGTGAATATTTGCTTTGGAAAGGGAAGTAGAAATGACATCTTGGAAGATGTGGAGGGAATAGGTCTTGTGTGTGCACATCTTGTTGCCAGTGTGATCAGTGAGGGAATTTCGGTGCTGCACTGCACGTGTTGGCTGCGTGCAGAATGGGAGGTAAGGAGCAGCGAGTATGTGAAAGCAAGTTTGCTCCTTCACTAATTTAGCTTCTCTGCTGCTTAAGAACATTTTTTTGAAGAATGTTTCTTGCAACTGTATGGAAGGAATCAATCATAGGAAATAAAGAGCTTGTAATCCATTTAACTAGGACTTTCCACCTCTCATTAAGCCAGAGACATTCATGCTTAATTCTCTGGACAGCAGTTGCACAGCAGACGTGTAGAATATTGATTGTAAAATGAATCTTGCTGGTTTTTTTCCCCTTACTGTTTCAATTAAAGTGCATGCAGTGGGTGTGGAGGCATTTTGCTCATTCTCAGATGAGTGCTATTGGCATGGTTCATGTAGTTCTCTTCTTTTTTTTTTTTTTTTTTTTCTTGCTGGCATGAACCAAATTTTCAGCAGTACAGCAGGGAATGTGTCTTAGGGAAAGCAGACAACGAGCTCTCTACAGCAATGTGTTGGACAAGCTTCTGCTTTAGCTGCTAACACCTTCCAGAGAAGATTATAACTGCCCCTTGGAGGGCCAGCTAATACAATTCACATGTGATTACGGTGAACTCTTCAGGGGTGTGTGTAGGAAAGTGTAATTGGGGGGGAGAAAAGCTTGTCTGTAAAGGAAACTGCTTGTCAGGGTGTGCATGTTCAAAACCAGTTCTGTTGCCACTTGATTCCTCAGCAAAAACACATGCTGAAAATGGAAAAGGTTTGATGTAAACTTTTGTTTTGCAGGTTGGTGAAGATGGCAAAACTCTTGGAGTCTGTGGAAAGGAAAAATATTATGCAATCTTCTTAACTTCTGAAATATTTTTAAATTCTTTGTCTGTGCTTGAGCCCCTTCTGAGTCTTCAGCATCTAGCTGTGCTTTGTCTTGTTGTCTTCCTCCACTGATGGCTTTTCCTCTCTTCTCTCACCTTGGCTGTCTCTGTGCTCAGCCTTGCTGATGTGGTTTTGTCACCCAGACCATGCTGGCATCACAGTGCATTCTCTTTCAGATGATCTTTAGGCAATAGATGTTGAACATGGGGTCTCTCAGGCAAGACACAGCCTCCTTCCCCTTCCAACTTCTCCCAGACTGTTCAGTGCTTGCCTGCATGCCTCTTTGGTTTTTGTGGCTCAGATACCTCCTCTTCCATGTCCTCTGCCAAGATCAACAGCCACTCCTGGTGCTGTCTGGGTCCTTGTGTTGTCTCACCCCAGCTTAACTGTTGAGCTATTGGTTTGGGGGTTTTTAACTGTTGAACTGCTGTGTTCTTGTGCTGGTCTGAATGTTTCTGGCATGCTGTCCCAAGGTGACTCCACCAGGCATGGTGTCAAGGCAGCGCTCACCACTGCTCCAAGCTGATGTGCTGCAATGACTTTTAGTGTGATCTGCATGTCTTCCTCCCTGGCAGAGCTGGTGGTCTGAGACCAGAGACATGCTGGAGCCTGTGCCTGCACGTGTCTGGGGAAGTCAGAGGCACTTGTGTGCATTTAGGACTGTGCCTAGTAAAAACCTTCTGCACCCAGCCTATTTCTGTGGTTGGTGCTGGCTTTAACCCAGAGGTTCCTCCCTGTGGTCTCTCCACTGTTTACCGGCAGTGGCACAAACAGTGGGCTGTTGTACCATGGAAACTCCCAACAGCCTCCTGGATGCTGCCCTCCCTCTTCCCAAACACCACCATCCCCGCTAGCTGGAATACTACTTGCATGTAGGAAAACTTCAACAAAGTGACTGGGATCTCTTCTGGTTGATCTGGCTGAGGATTTTGGAGCCCTCGTTTTGAGCAGTGCTAGGATGACCTCATTACTCGCTATTTAAGGCAAAAGCACCTCCTGGTGCCCGACTGAACTTCTCAATGTGTCATGTCCATCTTTCTGAAGGACAAAAGAGCATGCTGTCACCTTTTTTTATTTGGTGGTCCTGGATGCCACCGAGCAGCTCCTTCAAGGCAATACTGGCATGGCCCTCTTGGAAAGTCTAGTTTGCTTGTTCTTGGGCAGTAAAACTGAAACTTGGCATCTGCTAAAGTTCACTGGTCTCCTGGTATTTTCTAGCTTGGAAATTAGCAGACTGTTGGCTCAGTACGGTTGGGGTATACTCTCTCACAGTGTAAAGATTGTGCAGCAGTTGGGCTGCTGTAGCTTTTCACATAAACTGCATTTCTAATCTTGGTCAGTGACCATGGTCCAACAGTGAGACTCCTAGCTTTTCTCAGCCAGAAAGCACCATGTAAAGGGAATGTGCTTATAGAACTAATTAACTCCTTGGCATGGGAATTCAGGGTGTTGCTGTTACTGCCTTTATCAATCTTTCTTCTACTCTTTTTTTTTTTGTAATTTTGGGAACTTCTTTTCAGCTTTGCTTACAACTGAATTCATCATTATTCCATTGCTGTAACAAATGTTTCTGTGCCTGCTGAACACTAGCCTATCTTGCCTGACATTTGCTGGCCTTTCATGTCAAGCTCAAGGAGATGTTCTCCTACGGGCACCCTGACTTGGGCCTCCCGTGTAACATAGACTCAGAGAGATGAAGCAGACTTTTGACAGATCCACCAGCTACGCTGAGCTGGGATCAGCTCTGTGTCACTTAATGCATTTTTCTAGCTTGTTTGGGTACTTTTGACTCCCACCAACCATCTGTCTCTGGAGTGGCTAACAGTTGACATTCACTGCCAGGAAGAATGGGGTTTTACACCCTTTCGGCTGCTTAAAACTTCTTTGCTACTTCCAAAAGCCAAGAAACTCGTTAGACTTGCAAATGAGAGCAATTCGTGAGTTGTTGCCCCTTTCCCCACTAGCTCCCAGAAGAACAAACTCTTTTCATACTTGGGTTGCGAGGAAGTCTTTGGCAGAGGGGACCAAAAGTATCCCATGTTTTAATGAAAAGTCCTCAGGTCCCATCTGTGTTTTGCCTGCTTCTTCCAATAACTTCAGAACCTGTTTGTGGTTTCATCTAATTTTCTTTTTAGACTTATTTATTTTAAAGAATAGTGGAGGAGTGGGAGATAGGGCTCACAGGCCTTGCTAAAAATAAGAAGTAGCATAGAAGAGATGAACCAAACAAGGGAAAAGGGAAGTTGTGTTTTGAGGTCTCTTTTGGTGAGCCACAGAAGTTTATTGCACAGGAACTACCCCCATTGCAGGAAAAGCTTTGAGCAGGGTTTGTGTTTTGGCCACTTGGATCTAACCATGAAGTAGAGGCTTAGGAAGATGGTCTCTGCTGCATTAGCCTGCTCTCAGAGCTCTTGTGGTTTAGAAAATCCATCATTAAACTCCAAAGCAATCAATGTGTACTCTTGGACTTTTCCAACTAGGGAAGCCTGGGAGATGTTGGATGTCTTATTTATCGCCTGTTATTTCATAGTCTGAAGTGACTTTAGTCTCCTTTGCGCAGAAATCTTTGGTCTACATTACTTCTTGTTTCTCTGATTCTGGAGCTGTCTGGGCAAGACAGTATCCCAGTTAAGTATGTGGAGTGTCCTCATGGCTTTTCTATCTACGTCCAACTTTCTGTTGGCTTTCTAATTTCTGAGCATGAAGCAGAACTCATTTGAACTGGCTGCACTGGTTTCCAGTGAACAGTCATTTAGAAAACAGGTGGGCATAACTCATGGGGTTCCTTGCATGCATCTGCCCATTTTCATCTGTTATCAGCTAGGTCTCCATTTCTGAATATCTCTCCAAGAAGAATCTGAACTGAGCATGAACTGGATTGTTCGTGCCTTGTCCATCCCTAGTGCTCTTTGCCAAGACAAAGAAAGTAGGTTGATCTTTGCCTTGGACATCATAGCTGGCACCTGGGGTTATTGCAGAACCTTGTTCTTGCTGTTTTTTGAGGATGTATAGATGCAAACTGCTGTTTAGATAGAAATTGAACTAAATGGGGAATTTTCTTACTGGGACTAAGTTTGCAACATGGGATCTCCTTGAGGGCATGCTTGTAGGAAAGGACTCTGCTGTGACCTGCCAGTGCAGGTACAACCTGAAGTCAGGCAATGTGTGACCACCACCACTGCCGTCACAGACAAAAATGCAGCACAGTCCTACTGATGTTAAAAAGATCTGTGTAGCTGGTATTGGTTGCTTCCTGGCTTGGTTGGGAGGGAGAGAGCCTGGCTTTTCTTAACAGCTTTGACTGTAGCAGATGTTGGGTTTTCAGAGCTGCGCCGAGGCCTTGACTTGCAAGGTTTTATTGCAAAGGCTTGTGCAGAAAGCAGAGATTGCATTTGATTATTGCTCTGCAAGAAGTTTGTACAGGTTTTTCCGGTGTCCTTTTTCCGCTTCTTCAACACTTTTAAAATGTTAGGCACCCAATATGCCCTTAGTTTGTGGAAAACATTAAGAAGCTAGATTGCAGAGGGCGTTAGTATGTACTGTGCTTATTTATTTAGTGAGATTAAAGTCTAAGTTTTTATTTTGTAATCCCTTTGAAGTGTTTATCTTTTGAAGTCTGAATTTTCATTAACTGGAAATGTACAACCCCCAAACTACATGCTGCCCTAGTTTCAAAGCGTTAATTTTCTTAAAAATTTAAGAACAATAAACAACAGGTCAGACCCATAGGGGCTACACGTCAGCCAGATCCTGACTATTTGGGTCATTACTTGCTACTTCGTGAATCAAAGTGGCTCTGCAGGCTGTCTCCCTGGATTAGGATGTAGTCATAGGGTTTTGGCGTCACCAGGCATCAGGGAGACAGTGATGTTCCCCTTCAGAGGTGTAAGAGTTGTCTGATAGATCAAGACATGGCCTGTAGACCTCTAAATTTTTTTTAATATTTTTTTTTTAAATTTTATTTTTTCCCCTCCTATTTTCTGTCACTGGGGCAGCAGCACTTGGCTTTTAGAACAAGGGTGTTTTGCCACTGTGTGCTTTCCTGCCTCGATTCTCATCCAAAAGGTTCCACTTCCATGCACAAACACGCATGCACATGGAGAGGAACACTTTGCTTCAGATTATCTTCTTTTTTTTGTTGTTTGCCAGGGAAAAATTTTAGATAGTAACTGGCATTTTAAGGCATCTGCTGCTTTTATTTGTGCAGGGACTCTACAGTGTTATCTGTATAAAACTGAATGTTTGTAGCCTGGGAAAAGTGGGAGGGAGACCTCTCACCCAACCCAATTTCCATTCCCAGAGCAGAGCATAAACAAGAAAGAATAATCCCACTGGGTCATCAAGAGGTCTTCAGCAATCAGGGGGCCATCACAGCCGTTACTTGGGCACCTTCCATCACCGAAATGCATCATCTCAGCAGTTGAGGCTCTTTATGGCTTTGGGGTGTGTTGTCTTACCATTCCCGCCTTGAAATTAAATCTTGGTCGTGCAAGTTGAGATGTTCTGGGTCTGGGCCAACAAAATGTGGAAAGTACTGCTCAGTGTGTGTGTGCATATAGATTGCCTCCTGCGGGAACGGCTGTAGCAAACATCCCTCTGTAAGAGTTTTTCTGTTATTAAACAGATGGGGATATTGTCCCTCTTCCATTTCCATCTTCCAAGTCAGGGAGAGTGAAATTGCATTACTTTGGTTTGGATTAGTTCAGTGTATTAAAGAAAAGATTGCTATGAAAACCATGAAAAGTCTGTGAAAGTCACAAGAATTTAGATCAGTTCCTTCTAATGCTTTAAATCATTTCAGTCCTTGCTGGGCAAGAGAAAGGATTTCTTTTTTGCCCATGGAATTGGAGGGTTTGCTCTGTGTTAACTTCTACTGTTTAGAAAGTGTTTAAGGAAAATCAGTTTTTTCCAGTATAATTAGGAAAACAATTGACAAGAACACTTACAAGAATATCAATAGGGATAATTGGTTATCAGTGATGTTTTCACCTAATCTGTATAGGTAACTATTTGCTTAACAAGGTTTTAAGTGTAACTAGCTTGATAGCAGTTTTAATAAGAGATGGAGATGTTGAAATTATACAGAGATTCTTGATAAACAGTGATCCCATGAGTCACCAATGAGAGGAAAAACACTTCTTTTTAATGTGGAAATTGGTAGAATCTGTCACAGCTCTTTTAAAATGGGTTAGCTAAAAAAAAAAAAGATAAATCTCAAACAGCCTTGGAGCTGCATTTATTTGCATTGCAAGTGGAGCAAGTTTCCTTGGGCCTGATTACTGAGAGATTGCACATCATGTGCTTGAAGCCTGCTTGGCTATTGAATGTCCCACTGCTGCGATGGCCTTTTGGCCTCTCCAGATATGGAGGTAGCACGTGCAGGTATGGCTGTGATGGCGATGGCATTTTTCTGGTGTCCCCTGTGCTCTCCAAAGAAATCTGCTCCTCTGAAACCACAGGAGCCTCCTCAAGGAAAGCCTACGCTTTTCATTCATTGGGTCTTTCCAGCCACTTCTTGATGGATGGAGATGTTGTAGAAGACCACGGGTGTCCTCCTCTCCCCAAGTACTTGGGTTTTGCACACTCCAGCATCTCCTTAGACTTCAGGATTCATAAGCATGCATCAAAGCATCCTTGGCTATGTTTTGGTTCTTTTTGGGATGTGCTGATCCAATTTAAGAGCCCTTGGCAGCCTCAAGCAATAAGTCATGTGCTTATTGTACTGAACCAGCCTAGGGTATTTGGAAGAAGGCTGGAGGTAGCAGGTCAAGGTAAGGCAGGCAGGAACCCATAGCTCCCAGCTCCCCCAAACCACCCTGACCAAACCACGCAGGTATTCAGAGTAGAGCTGTTGGTAGTGTCGTTGGATGTGCAGTAAGCTGCTTGTCTCTGGGCTATTAAAAGATTCGTCCCAAGATGCTGAATGAGATCAGTGTGACCTGTGTGAAACTGGGTTGATAGAAAAAAAAACCTTAAAGGGGGATTAGAGGGGAAGGCTTGGACTGTACCAAGCCCTGTGAAAGGGTTAGATGCTATTAAACCTGCTATTCCATGGCTTTGTTCACATTATTTACTCGGTGCACTTCAGGACTCATGCTGTTGCTCTTCCCTTTGCTAAAATGATGGCATTGAGATGGTTTAACAATCAGTCTTGATTGCTCTGTTCCCTCTCTGCTCCAGGTTTCTGAGTATTGCTTGAAGGCTACAGGGATGGAGGAGTTAATTCATGTAGACAAAAATCCAAATTTTTAGGCCAGATCTCCCCAGAGAGCTTCCCTTTTAAATTTGCAACTTGAATTCTCTCTTGCCTTTTTTTTTTTCCTCCAAAGCTGTTTGGAAAGGAATAATGTGTCACAGGCTGTAACGGATACCTACAGTCCAGTGTCTCAGGAATGCACTGTGTGCTAATTAGGCATCCTGGAGCCTTCAGAAAATGCTCCCGCTGTATTTGCAGATGGACTATTCCCTGCTTCCCCTTTTTGGGCAAGCTGGCTGGCAAACTCATTCAGCTCGAAGAAGTTTGTAGCCTTTGCAGATGATGCATCTTTAAAGTCAAGGTTGATAGCTTATGTGGGTTTGTGTTTTCTATTTAATTTTTTTCCCTCCATCTCGTGCACGTTGCTGAATTTGAATAATTAATGTATGTTGTCTTGCTTCCTGTTTTCATTTCTGTATGTAATGCTAACCAGCAGAGGTTTGAATCATTCATAGCTTGCTTTCTCCACCTCAAAGCTGTAGATGTCATGGGAACGGTGATTGTAAGGTACGGACTTTCTGCTTCTCTCCGTTAAATCCATTTCTGGAAGCAGGATAAGTAAGTATTCAGCCTATGATCTTGGCTAAGCAAGGACCTCCGGACAGATGGTATCGGGGTGGTTTCTCTTGAGCAGCATCTTGCTTGCTGTGCTTCAGTCTCTTTTTGCATTTCTTGTTACTACTCAGGTGTCTGTGTGTGTGGTGGGGAGGATGGGTGCTGTGTTTTGTGTTTTCCTGTTGTGGGCTTTTCTGCATCTGCTCATGATGTTCACAGAGAAGAGGGAATGATTTTAGGCTTGTAGGTTGTGCCTTGTGCAATTCAACTGCATTTAGGAATGGCTTTTCTTGAAACTCACGTTGGATTTCTTTTCTCTGTGCTTCTCCTGACTGCTTTTATGGAGAGCAGCCTGAATCTGTGGGCTTCCATAGGATCTGCTTGTGCTGGGGTTCAGCGAGAGGAACCAAGGTGGGAGCTTCTCTTGGTGGCTTATGGAGCCTTTTCAGCTGTAATTTTCCCTAGCTTGTAATTTTTATCCTCTTGGTTGTTTTTAGTAGATTCTGCTGTTCTTAAAACCTTCCAGCAGTGCTTTCTGGTGATGGTCTTGGTGGGCAGGTGTGCTTTTGGGTTCCCCTTTTGTACTGAAAACACTTGTGTTCCTCCTGTACTCTGCCAGGAGATTGGGAGATGCTGGATTAAATGCTGGTGTGGGAGGTTGGTAGATCCTCTTCAGAACTGGACAATAAACTCAAAGCTTTTGCATCTACCCTGGCTGTTGGTGTTCCTGGTAGGATTTTTTTTCAGGGGGAAGGATTGATTGCTGGTCCCTCTCCATCTCTGATGTGCACTCATACCTTACTAAAGCTATGTTGTTTGAAAAGGCTTTGGTGCCTCCAATTATCTCTGGTTGTGCAGCAAAGTTCATGCATTTAATGGATGGCTTTGGATATGCAGTCACGAGAGTGGTTTGTATCCTGAGCAGTTGAATTGGGGGTCCTGGTGATAGCCCTGAGATGAGAACTCTTCATGTACCTGCTAACTGGTGGGGCTGGCCCAAACTTGCCCCATTCCCTTCCCAGTCTTATCCGTTGCATCCTGTGAGTTGTGAAGTTTCTGCTAGGAACTTTAATAAATGCTTGAGATTCAACTTTGTTAATGGAATGATGGATCCATAACATGAGTTATGTTATTTCCAAAGGCCAGCCTCTGCTCTTAGGCTCCTACCACTTCAGATGATCTGGATTGCTATTTGAAAAGTCAGGGTTTGCCAGCTCTGATGCCCTGTATGTGTGTGGCTGGTGTACAGCACCACTTCTCCGAGTGTCTGGGCTGGAAAACAGCTACGGCCTTTCCAGAAGAGTGGAGTGAAGAAATGGTCGAGTGTGCCACTTGTGTTTGTGTTTGCAACGCAATTCTTGTAAGCTAGCAAATAAAATATGTGGTCAAAGCTTTTAGAGAGAGAGGTGGTCTGTCTGCCCTCTTGCCGTGCCTGACTAAAGCAGGAAGACGTGGAAATTGGGAGAGATGCTCTCCTTTGGAGATTAACTTGTGAAGGATTTCTCATAACTGTAGCCTACTAGGTTTTTAGGATGGTAATATGGGGCTGGGCAGTGGAGTTGTTAATAGGCTGTGCATAACTTTTACATCCTGCTTTTGTCCCACAACATCTTGTACATCACTTGCTGCTTAGCATCTTCAGGGCAGAGATTAGGGCTTTGTCCAAGACCCTTAAATAGCATCTAATTTTGGATGTCCTCAGTGTTTCTGCCCTATTCTAACTGACAGTTGTTTCTGCCCACAGTGTGCTGCCGGCATGTGGGGAAGGCAGACCGGGGAAACTCATTTTGTAGGGACAATCTTGCAGCAGACAAAAGCTGAAGATGGGAGGCAACTTGTGCAGTGACTAATGCTGAGCTTTATAAATAGCATGAGAAGAGATGAAACACAGGCAGGGAGGTGACCTCAAGCATGAGGCCATGGAGGTAACACAGCAGCGCTTAGGGGCAGATGAGCTGGGAGAGCACGGGGTGACATGATCAGCAAACAGCTCCCGTTTCAAACTGGATGTGTTTGTGCCTCTGTCCTGCATGTCCTCCCTGAGGGGATGAACAAAACCGTGTGGGGATCTGGGCCAGCTACAAACGGATATACAAGTCCTGCATGTCTCGCGTCTTCTGCCTGGGTCGATGCCTCGAGCAGCGCCCAGAGCATTATAGAGAGGTTTGTCGAAAGGACAAAGCTACGTTTTGTGGGTCTGCGTAAGAGAAAGGCAGAGGACCTATGGGTTGTGGGCTCTGGAGACAGCGCGGTAACGGTCTGATGGGCTTTGAAACCACGATGACCGACTAGCAAGATCTGTCTGCCTCCAGGATGATGAGTCCTGGTCAGAGAAAGTCGGCACAGGGCTGTCCTAGGCTGTCAGCATGAAGCACAGAGCGTCAACGGGCACAAAGAAGGACAGAAGCTGGAAGGGTTGAGCTGTCTGTGTCCTCGCTGACATTTCTAGACTCTGCCGCGGCGTTTGCAATGCCTGTGGCATCCCCTTATGCATCGGCCGAAACGAAAAACAGCCAACCCCATCCTTGGAGGCTTCCTTCCATGGGATGTGGCCATGAAAGGCTCTTCGGTGGCTAGGTTATCTCCTTAAGCCCTGTCATGCTTTGCTGATGCCAGTGAGGATGTTGCTACTCGCAGCTGCCATAGCTTTTTGCAAGACCTGAGCACTGGGGATCCTGCGTGTAAGGAAATGAAGCATTTACCCTAGAGAGGGTGCGATTTCCTGACTGCCCACGTAGCACGCATGCAACTGCATGCTCTAGAAAGGTAGCTAAGGGCTTTGCAAGCTCAACTGCCGTTGAGCATCGCTTGTAGTGTGCCGTCTATCCACGCAACAGCAATGTGTGGGGCTGTGGGTGTACACGTGTGTACCAGGAACCTGTGGAAAACCCCAGGTGGGAGTTAAGTACAGCTGAGAGCAGCATGACGTCACCAGGCTGGCAAATATTTGCTTTGAGGTTCCCATCCCCGAACGCTGACTCTATGAATTAGTAAGAGCGTATGATTACTTGGTCTGTTCTTGATATGAATCTTGCCAGAGACAAAAGCAAGCATCTAAATATATATATAAAAAAACCAACAAAACCCTGTGACGCACAAAGCCTGTAGTCGATGGAGCGGAGTACTTCCCTTGAAACAGTGATGTTCCCACGCATGGCAAACAGAGCAGTTGTATCGGAGTCAGTCTGGTCCTTTGGGAGAGAGGGCTGTTTGGTGGAGAGGGGATCTTTCTCCTGGGTGAAGGCTGCAACCAGCTCTGCATCCCTGTGAGCCCTTGCTGGAGATGCATATAAAGGGAGAGGGTAATACCTGCCTCTTCCAGCATGCGCAGAAGTGTTAGCTCTTCATCTGGGACTGTTTTGCAGACTCCATAGGATGCTCAAGATAAACTGATTTAGCTTGGCTGGGTTTCAAGTTTGCAGAGGTCTCTGAATCAATTTTAAGGTTGTGCTTGCGGAGGGTATGGTTCTTTACATTTCAATCATTCATAAAAATCTAATCATCTGGTCTGTAAATAATCTATCTACTGCTCTTGTCCTTGTGTGGCTTTTCTTACTGATAGCTCCTATGAATACATTTGCTTTTAGTGGTGTGGGAGAAACTGCACAAGGAAATAAAACTTGCAAACTAATTAAACTTCTTGGTCTTGTTGAGTAACAAGCTGGAGATGTTGGCAGGGCTGGGAATAGATCTGATTATCATTCCTCCTCTCTTAATAGCCAGAGGACATGGTTAATTATTAAATTGCTTGTTAACGTATTGAAATATTGCTTGGCATTTTTAATTTCCTTTTTTCACCCCCTTTTATTTTCTCCTCTTGCTGAAGGGCGCTCCCAGGACCTGATGGATTTCTGATACCTCGCTCCTGAGGGGCTGGAAGGAGCATGGTTAAACACCAGCCGCTGCAGTACTACGAGCCGCAGCTATGCTTGTCCTGTCTGACGGGGATCTACGGCTGCCGCTGGAAACGGTACCAGCGGTCACATGATGACACCACCAAGGTGGGTGGTTGACCATGTCACCTCTTCCTAGTGACTTTGGGATGGGTGTGGATCTTGGTTGAAAGGGCTGGATATTTGATTTTTTTCTTATTGTTGGCTTGGATAGACCATGGAAACCACTGGCCCTGTGGCTTGGAGGTCAGCGAGAAGTTCTCACCATGTGGTTGACGTAGCAGAGGGGCATGGTTAGTTGGTCGTGGTTCTCAAAGGGATTGAGTAGTATGGATTTGGCCAAATCTGTATTTTCCTTTTGGTGTTGGGGCAGACTTCTGTTTTGCTCCTTGCTCTGTGTCTTACTGGTGAGCTTGTGTTTCTTTGGCTGAATGTGTTGGACCTGCATTTCTGCCTAGTTTCTAGCTTCTGTGCATGTGAAAATAAGTTTGTAGGTAGGGAAAGGCAGCAGGATGTGAGAACTAACTGGGAATAAACGGCAGAGCTGTTAGAGGTGACTTTTCCTTCCCCTGGATAAATGCAGTTTTTAAGAGCTCTGGCAGAGGGAATCCAGGCAGCAGGGCTGGACTTGCGCTTTCCCTGTTGTTTGGGGCTGTGAGATGGGGTCTCGTGAGACCTGACTGACGTGTTTATAGGAAGAAGTGTGGAAAAAACTGCTGTCAAAGCTGTCCTGTTACATCTTCTGGCTAATGGTTGTGTATTACTGTTCTTCTGTGCTCTCATGCTGTCTGGGGTTTTTTTTAGCATGCTTACTACTTAAAGAAATAAAAAAAACCCCCAACCCAAAACTTAAATTTCATTTCTTCTGGCAATGCTCCCAGGAGATCCTTTCATTGCTTTTTTGAGGGCTTAGTTTTTGCTCCGGTGACAGTTAGTTTCTCTGTTTTTATTTTTAAGTCTATAACCAGGGATCTTCCTGGCTGTGGAGTGCCTTTCCTCTGGAAAAGAGGCTGTTAAGGAGAAAACGCTTCTGGGCAGCAGATCCCATGCCAAAAATATGCTCCTGGTTCTGAATTGCATCGATTGTTGGTGGTGCAGCTTGGCCGGGAGCTCCCATGTGAATTGAAAAGTCATGGCTTGCGTTTGTGCAGTGTAAAACAAATTTCCTTTTGCAAAGTAGAAATGTTTGTGCTGTTTTTCCTCTGCTTTCAGTCTGGCTAGCTTGGTCGGAGTGACCGCTTCTGAGCCAGCAGAAGTTTCCTTTGAGCAAATACCCGGGCACATCTGTAGTGGTGGGTGTAGGTAGGTTTTTAAGACTTTGTCAGGAAAACAGTGGGATGTAATGTCTTGGCATCTGTGCATGTACTTAAATACTCAAAAAGCCTAATTCTGTATGCCTTGTGAACCAGAACATTATGCTTCGTAGCTAAAAAACCATAGAAAAAATGCCATTGACTTAATTTGTCAGTGAAAGGTGACTCTGCTTGCAGTGATTTATTTTACCAAAAAATATCAGTGGCAGCCTTCCAATTCTACTTGTAATTTCAATTGTTTTTCTAGTGCAAGAAAGGAATTTGTTGTGTTTAAAGGTACCTGAGCTAGGCTTAAAAATATGTCCAGTCTCTGAGTTGGGCTTTTTAAGGTCTACATGAGGCCTCAACTTCCACTTTGTTGAATACAGAAATGGAGAAAACAGCTATTGCAGGAGCAAGAGAAGAAAGTCTAAAATGAGCTACAGGCTTTGCAAAACCAAAGTATGAAGAATCTGTTCCCATCTTGCTGTCAATGAAGTGCCTTGCAGGTGTTAGTGCTGGAATGAGCTGGATTGTAACACTATTTGGAAGGGGAAAAATGCAAATGAAGGCAAATTGTCCTCTGTTGGACAGGTCTATTTGCATGTGCATCTGCAGAGAATGGGTGTGACCTCTAGGATATGTGTAAAATGAGTGAGAAACTTTTTTCTTTTCTTTTTTTTTTTTTTTTTTTTAGCTGCAAAATAGTCCTTGGCTGTTTGTGCAAGCAAGGTAACTTCTACGGGCTGAAAACTAGTATTGGCATCCCTCTGCCTCTCCAGGTGGGGTGGGAGAGAGTTTCGTGGTATCACTCAAATTCAGGACCACTTGTATGGCAAACTCCAATCTCTGCAGCTGAGTGAAGCTCCGAAGCAGGGATGGACTTACCCCAAGATACAAGGTGCTCCCAGCACTGGGGTTTAGTGATCTCTGGTCTGCATGAGAGAACTTCGGGGAGTGTGAGAACTTGCCAAGATCCCAAGGTACTGGATTGGGATAGGAAGTGTTACATATGCTAATTGGCTCCAGCTGATTGATGTATATCCAGCCACAGTATTTGGGTGTATCTGTGAAAGATTAACCAGGAAAATACCATACCATAATTTAGGTGCCTATTTGCTTTACACAAAGGCAGTGGCATATTGATGATAATACCTATTGTATTGCCCTGTATCTGACCCTAGAGAAACTCAGCCACTGCAAGACCAGAGTAGATGCAATTGTAGTATAATACATGTTTTCCTGAGCATGGTTTCTATAAAAAGGGGTATGGCATACTTGAGAGGTCTTAAGTCTTGCAAAAATCTAGATCTACCTGGGAAGGAAGGAATAGGGTATGTACATGTTTTGTTTATACCCTGTAATTATCAGAAGGCAAGGCATGTATTCAAAGAGCAAATTTTTTTAGTGTAGGCACCAGCATGATTATCTGCTTTCTTTTTAAAAGATCAAACTTTCTGGAATAAAAGGCCTTCACTTAAATTTGGGTTATGACCCAACCTCGAGTCCTTGAAATCTGCTGATAACTGTGAATGTTTTTCTGAATTGTGCTGCAGCTCAACAGCCAGAGTTTTAATGATTCCTCTCCTTTCCCCCCAAATATATGCAGATCAGGCTTTCTACTACACATTAAAAATTTACATGAAAATGAGTTTTAATTGTAAGCTTGAGTTCTAAGTTTTTTGGGAGACTGCTTGCTAGAATTGTAATTATCTCTTGCTTTCCTCTGACCTTTTGAGAATAGAGGAGGGGCGCTGAAGGCACCCAACCTGCACATTTGGTCTCCTTTTTAAATTTTGAACAGCTGAAAACCTCCTTTTTCTATTGTGTGCCTTCAGCTTTAATGGCAAGACCCCCTTTCATGTTTTTTAAATTTTTAATGTTTTTTTAATGAAAGGCATATAAAAGAGAAGAAATGGTCTTGCTGAGATGCAGACCATTATAATCTGTGGTTGGTGTGAGGAAGCAATTTCTGATCTAACTACAGCTTGTTCGTCAGGTATTCAACCGAGTTAGTTCTTATGAAGTCAGTGCATCATCTTAACAGGGCTCTATTGCCCTGAACACAGAAACTGTGGGTAAATAAGCTTTGGCTTGTAGTTGCCGTATGGGCTTTCAGAGGTCTGAAGTTCAGATGGCAGCTTCCGAGGTAGCTCCCGGATACCACGATCCTGTTGATGGATCGCCAGCAATTAAACACAGAGCGCGGCACTGCTAATTGCAGTGTATAAACACAGTGCTCTGTGCACAGCTTGTGTGCTTCACCCGAAATGAACTGCTGCTGGGTGTTATGACTCTAGAATAGCTCTTGCTCCCGGGGTAGAGTCCAGGGCTGGCTGCAGCATCTTTTAAAATCCATCCAGAGATGTTGCAGATCAGTATTCACGTGGGAGATGTTGATGGGTTGCATTGTATAAACATGAAGTTAAATCTAAGAACTGGTTTTGTTCAGGTTTTTGTTTTTTTTTTTTATTGCTTGCAAAACCATGTTGTCTGTACACAGCAAATATCATACATAGGAAATCATCCTAGGTGGGAGTGGGGAAAGAGATATTCTGTAGAAGAAAATGGCAATGATCATTTTTCATCTATCCAACAAACGGAAGAAGCCACTTTTATTGGCTGGCTGGTTATTTTTGCAGTTACTATGTATTGAAAAATCTAGGGATCTTTATTTATCTCTAGTTCCCTGTCAAATAGGATAAAATACTATCACCATTTGCAAAGGGCTTTGGCTTCTCTGCTTAGTGGCAGGCACAGCTGATGCTGTACTTCCCAACCACGAACTTCCTGAGATAAATGTTGAGGCAGAAAAAAATGTGACTGGGAACTCTTCTTGTCTCCCCCATTTCCCTTGGAAGCTTCCCATGTTTACAAAACTATCTTTTCCTCCAGAAAATTGCCAAGAATAGGCAAGGATAGGTGCCTGGTTTGGTTAGGGTGTATTAAGAAGGGCCATCATCACCTGGGAAGGAACCCAAAATTGGCAGCTTTGGATCCCAGGTGACTGAAATTGCAAGATCCCTGTGATTTTTTTTTTTTATTTTATTTTTTTTTTCCTGCTCTTCAATGTCATCTACAACATTTAAATGGAGGTCTCTTCATGAGCTTTCTGTGAATGGTGCACTTCATGGTACTTCTCTTTTCTTCCTCCCATTTCTTCTGTAAACACCCCTGAGGTGGTGTGAGTGAAAGGAGCAGTATTGGTGATGACTTCTTATACATACGGAAATCCCACTGCTTTCTGAATGCTCTGATCCCACAGGTGTTAACCTGAGCCTCTAATAAACGAGACCCTTGTTAAGAACCTGGAAAGATGGTGAAACTGGAGCTAATGAGATGCATGTCCAAGCTCAGGAGTGGATTTCTTTGAAAGCTTTGGGGGTGGTCAGGACTGATGGCCAATGCAACGTGGGTTGGATTTTGGGTATAACATTGATGTGTTTTTGTCCTTAAAAACACAACTTGTTCAGAGTCCAGCTTAAAAAAATCCCTCTTACCATCTTTCAGTGTAGCTTTGTAGGGCTGAGGCATATATGATCATAGCCTGTTTAAAGCCCCTGTGCCTCCCAGAAACCTCATATTTTTAAAGCTTGTTTTTACACATCCGAGGCATTGCCACCCTTCCTTTCTCAGAGATCCCCATTAATTGCTGATGGGAGCAGCACAGGGACCTGGCCCAAGAGCTTGGAAATGCTGGTTGCTGGTACCCATCAGCTTCTGATGCTGGGAGAGCTACTCCTGATGCCTTGCTTCCAGCACTGCTGTTGTGTGGCATTTCCCCATTGCTGTATTTAGACTCCATTTCTATGTGCCAGCAAGTGTCCTTGCTCTTTTTTTGTTGTCCCCTCCCCAAACGTGTGTCCTTGCAGGTCATCTCTTCCCCATCTGGGATATGGCTCTTCTGGTCCTACGAGTAGCTGCTGCAACCTTTCCCCTTCTGCCTCCATCCTCTTCTGACAGTAATATTCAGTAATTGTAGCGGAGATGTCTCCTCGTTGCTGTAGCTTTGCAGGCTTGCTGCTCCCATCAGTGAAGAGCTGTCAAGCCTGGAGCAATGCCTTGCCTAGCGAGTGCATCAGTTCCTCCGAACCCAGCAGCAGATGCTCCACAGTTTGTGGAGTTCAGGAGCTGCCATGTTATGCGCTGATGGATTGTGGTTTGAGAGTCTTTGGTACCTCATCAATAGAAGGGCAGCAGTAGCTAAATATTACAGCCTCTTTGGAAGCACCTTGGGCCAGGAGCGTTGCTTCATTCACCGTCCCTCTTGACAAACAGGCTTTTATACCTTTGCTGGGGAAAATACCGAGATGTGTTCTCAACACCTTCCTGGGGCTGCTCTGATTTAGTGCAATAAAAACTTAACAGGGCTTGGCAAAGTGCCTCAGCCTTCCTGACCTGAGGCCTCTGCAGCAGATGGGCATGTTGAAGTGGGAGGGAATTGAGAATTTCCCAAGCCAGCCAGTTCTTGCTCAGCACTCTCCAGATACCTCCCTTCCCTCCTCAGTATAGTGTTCCAGCGTTAATAAATGGAATTGCTAATACTCAGGCAAAATACCAAACCCTCCTATGTTTTGTGTGTGAAGTGGCATAAATCCCTCTGCCAGTTTTTTTTTTTTTTTTTTAATCTGTAACTGGGTAAACTGAGGCACGGAACTCAAAGCTGTTGTGAGATACCTGGTGGTGGCCAGCATTGATGAATTTTGAATCCCAAGAATCATCCTACCACGGACACTTCTCCCCGGTACCTGTGAATGTGCTTAGGGGCTTCCTGATGGCACCGGCTGTTGCCCGTGGGTTTGGAGGTGAGGAGCTAGGAACAGCATCTCGTGTGGCACTGTGACCGATGCCACCAGGAATCACAGCTAACTTGGTGGGTCATAGTTGTGTTCGCTGCAGCTTTAACTTGTCTGCCTGTGAATTCAGGCTCTGGGTAATATTATAAGTGGCCCCTGGACGGGGCTGACCTTTTTATAGGCGATTGATTAGCTCATATAGCAGTGGCTTAGAGAATTTCTAATGCTTTGTCGTTACTACTTTATTCAGAAACTTTGAAGCGATCCATGCGCAAGCTCCCTGTGATAAATGGCCAGGCCAGCCCCTCTCGGATACACAAAGGTGCCTTGTGACTTTTCTGATGTTACAGGCCTCCAGGGTTTTATTCAGATTGTGGCATTTCCTTGTTATAGCTGCCAGATGTGCTCCCTCCGACTGTTTTTTCTTTAGGCATTGTACTAATTACATGGGTGAAAAATTACATTGTTGGAGCTCATCATCCCTCCTCCCCCCTGTTTGCTTTTGCACCTTTTCAGGAAGATAGAGCAGATGCTGCTTCTCCTGTCCTCCTTGAAGCAACGGTGTGCATTGTGTTGCTTTAAGGTGTAATTGGGGAAGGTGAGCTCAGAATTACTGAATGTCAGTAGGTTGTTTGCCTAAAGAAACCCACATAAAATGCCCCAGAAAGTCCTTAAGTGGCTGGTGAAGCTCCAAAACCAGAATAGCAAACCAAAAGAAGATTGTAGGGATGGACCTTTACCACCTCCAGTTTTCATACTGGGTTGCACTGAAAACCAACCTTGATTTAACAGCTTAAAACAGGGCTGAATAATTAGTGTGTCTGTAGTCTGTGTAGGCAAGTAGATCTGGGGACTGGTGGCCAAGTGCTGTCTGTGCAGGAAAAAGAGGCTTTGGGCTCTTGATGAGGGGATGGGGGAAGAAGATGGGAACACCACCTTAAAGTTAAGGAAGGATATAGGCATAAAAGGGACCTTCAAACCCTTTAAAGATCCCCAGACAAGTCAGGACAAAACTGGACTTGTCCTGTTTCTGATATTCAAGAAATCTCCATGTATCTTTTGTCCTTACTCCAGCAGCAGCAGCCTGAGGAGATGGCTCTTATACTTTTTTTTTTTCCCCTTTATCTTTGGTTTCCAGACAGAAGTCTAGGCTGCCTCTGCTTCCCAGGAAATCCATTACATGTTATCAGGGGGTTTAGCCAAGCCTTTCCTAGAAAGTATTTGGAAAGCGATGACTTCAAACTTGCCGTGCTCAGCTTGGGGAAGAAGAAAGGCTGATAGCAGATGTGGTTGGTACCTTGAAGCTCTTGAAGATAAAGCCCTGCTGAAGGAGGAAACTTTAAAGGCTTAGATAGTTGGCTGTGAGGGCACTGATTTCTCACCTATTACTGGAGTGAGCTTCTAGAGAGAGACCGGACCAGAGTTTGAGGGTTTCCAGCTGGGGCTGATGGAAGAGACGGGAGGAAGCTGCAGCCCATCGTGTTGTTCCCTGTGCTGGAAAAGCTGATCTGAGACTTGGAAGTTGCACCTGTTGCCAAAATAGCAACCAAAAGTGACCTCAGGTGCTCTGCTTTAGACTGTGAGATGTTCACCCTGATAATTTGCTTTGAGGCTTCTCTCTCTGAATTCTTCCTTGGATGGTTACGGCTATGCCAATGTTTCCATGACAATCGTCCGTATTTTGGTACTTGGGGAAGAAAAGGCTCGATGCATCTATTGCCTCCTGATGCAGCGTGTCCCATCTGGGATACTGCAGTGCAAGACTTGCTGACCACATGTGTGTGTTTGCTTTGTAGCTTTTTTTTTAAAATCTGGATAATACAAAGGTGCTCTCAGTCCATTGATCAGCTACAGACGTGTTTAAGGCAGAAGATACATTAGCTGATACTTTACCTCTTCCTACCACCCAACAAGTGGTTGCACAGAGCAGTTAAAGCAACCCAGCAAGGAGCACAGCTACTCCTAACTTCTGCTCACAATACTGCTGCTGCGTTATCGAGGGTGACACCGCCAGCATAACTGGTACATTATAAATGCTGTGTGATATGGCATGCGTTGGCTGCTGCTGAGCTATCAAAACATGTTCTCCTATGGGCATGTTGTGGTCATAGCAGAGAGATGGGGACAGCTGGGGCATGTGTAAGAGCGGTGGAGAAATACAAAAATGCCCAGAGCCAGATGCATCTCCCTGTCCTTTCTGCAAGCAGCATCATCAAAACTTCAGCAGTGCTCACTTAGCAGGAAAAATTGGAGAGATGCTGTAATGGAGATTAGAAACCAAATTGCCCCTTATGATTTGAATAAATGCTTTGTGCAGATGCCCTGGTGTGAGAGGTGAAGGCAGTGGGTTTGTTATGGCCCACGGGGCAGCTGAACATGCTCGTTAGAAAGCAGCAGCAGCATTGGAGGAGCTGCACTGCTGCTTTTCTTTTGGAGATGGTGTTTTTACATAGTGCATCTCCTAATCCTCTGTTTAAATAAATGCAAGGTGTCTGAACTGTATAGATATGGGAGGTGAGGTGGGGGGAATATCTAATACTTGTAATGTCTCTCCCTGCCTTTAAAGTATCTTGCTGCTCGTGTAGCTGTAAGCCAGTATAAATGAGATATCAAACCCTTCCTAATGAATTGGGCGTTTGCTGTTAAAATTTATTCCCTTAAAGTGAAATGTGAATGATTCAAGATGGTCCATCTGGTTAAAAACATCATGAGGCCTTGAACTGAGGCTTCTGATGCTTTTTTGGGTCCTTTTGTGAAAAGACAAATGAGGAGCTGTGATCCATTGACATAATGGATTGCTGTGCTGTGTCTGTGATATGTGTATTAATTCACTTTATAGTGAAAGACTCTTGTAATTCCTGCTCGGCAAGAGCTGTTAAATGACCTGAACAGATGATCTAAGCCCCATTGGCGTGATATATTTGTGTGACTATAGGCTTTGGAGCTGGGACTTTGCTGGGTCTTCAGTGCTAATCCCCAGACGGCCAAAGGTCACTGGTCACAGAAATTGCTTGCTTTGCTGAAAACCGCTATTAGAGGATGGGTGAATTTGCCCTTTGCCGTGTGGTTTCAATTTGTTAATGTTTATGACTGTAGGTCTGAGGACATGGGAGTTGTTGATGGAAAGATGCTTTTCCAAGCCTGTTTAATTTGAGGTTGGGCACTAAGGCATTGGATGCTGCATGTTGAACATGACCAGTGTGATTCAGAGCTGAATCCCCATGAATGGATGTGTCTGATTATGTTGGAGTGATGGGCTAAATGCAGGAAAATCCAATCGTTGGATTAAATATTGATTTTTTTTCCTTATGGTTTTTAATTTTCCCCGATGCTTGGAATCGAAAGCAAAACTACCCTGTTTTCAGGGCTTTACACATCACTTAAACATCCTTTAAGTTCACCTTTGAGCCCTTCATTTTCCAGGGAGGCTGTGAGATGACACAGGGTGGATGATTGTGCAGGGAAGGGGTTTGAGATGCTCCTCGCTGCATGTGGACACCTCACCCTGCCCAGCCTCCGGCTCCTGCTGCAGGTTTTGCTGAACTCCCTCAGGTTTGTCGCCCTCATGGTTGTGCTGCCTTGCAGGAATTGTGCTGTCCATGTTTGCGGTCTTGCTCTGTTGTGAAACCTGTTTCTTTTGGCTGTGGGAGATGCCTGGGAGTCAGGGAAAAGTGCAGACCTCTCCTTGTGTCTGGGGTTGCAGGTGGGTCTCCTGGGAGCACAGGTGCTGTTCAAATGTTGTCTTGCTTATTGATGTTTGAATGCTGAAATGCACTCAAGCTTCAGCAGTGGTGGAAATTTCTTTTCCCAGTGGGGAAGATGAAAAGGCAGGATTTCTCTCAATTTTTCCCAAGGCTGTCTGCCAAAGAAGATCTCGTCTGAAGTGTGACTGCAGCCAGCCTTTGAGGCTGAACTGAATTTACACAGGATATTGTGCTGTCATTATAACATGTTTTTTCTCCCCTATCTCATTCTCTTCATTGCATATTCCCTAAAGCAGGTCTGTGGTCAGGCGAGCCAGACAGGAATTGCATTTGCTGTGTGTGGTGCTATCAGACCAGACTTTGCAAGGAATGTTACTGGGTCTATCTGGGAATGGCATATTTTGGCCTTCATGAAGGAGCAAGACCTCTCTTAGGCTGGGTAAGAGTCCCGTGGTAGACTGGCAAGGAGCAGAGCGGTGTGCTAGCCTCAGAAACTGGGCTTAATCTGCTAGTATCGTGCTTATCGTTGAGACCCACATCCTCAGACAGCTCCTAGAGAGGCTAGGATAAACCTGCCGTGGGGCAAGGCTGATGCTGAAGCCATTGCCTGCTTAGATGAGCCTGCAGAAGACCATTGCTGGTCACCTTTAGATCCTACTATGGAGGTACAAGCCCAGAAAGTTGGTATATTCATGACTGCTTGACTAAAAGGCCAGGCTGCCAGGCAGCATTCTAAATTACAGTCAATTCAATAAATACAGTTTCAGCCTTAATGGGTTTAGGTTGTGTTCTTCCTCCAAAGCCATTCTTCAATATAAATAGTTGGTCATTGACTGCAGATACTGCAGCCTCCGTAAATTCCTGCTTGTTCCATGTGAAGGATGTTTCCTACTTCAGTAATGCTTGTTTGAAGGATGGGAAATCCCAAGTCCTTGACACCCCAGGAAAGCCACAGTGTTTGATAACTTGCTGTCTGGTGCAGCCTAACACTCTCGGGGTGAGGATGTTTGACTAATGCTGAATCTCTGGCTTAGCCCTGATGTAGGCAAAATGCCTGTGGGAGGGAGTCTGCAAAACCCATTGACTGTTGTGCCTGAGTTAGGATTATGGGCTCAGACTGGGTGATTAACATGCCCTATGATTTATAATGCTTTATAGGTGTCAAAGGTTTTTACTGCAGAGCATCTGCAAAATGTGTTTCAGGCTATAAACAGCCAGCACTGAACTGGAGCTGCATCTGGAGAGAGGGGGGAGGCAGGCAGGTGGGAGACGGGAAAAGAGGGATTTTTTGGGCCATTGTCCCTTAGAGCCAGACCTGCGCTTTGCAAACAGGAGCTGGTGGCTCTGTCAGTTGGGTTTTTCCAGAGCTTTTCCCTGGACACCTGGGTACAGCAATGTCCTTCCAGTCTGAAGAGATTGGTGTGCAACCACTCTTGCAAAATCTTTACCAGTTTGAAAGGTGCTGGGTGAGAGATAAGACTTGGATGCTCAATCAACTCGGGGTTTAACCTGTCACCCCATATGGGAGAGCCTTTCCAGGCTGTCCCTGTGAGTCCCTTGTACTGGTTTTGGCTGAGGTAGAGTTAATTTTCTGCCTAGTAGCTGGTATGGTGCTATGTTTTGGATTTGTGACCAAAACTGTGTTGATAACACAAGGATGTTTTAGATGTTGCTGAAGAATGCTTATACAGCATCAAGGTAGAATATTTACTGAATTCCTTCTAAAAGGGGGGGGGGGGGGGGGGGGGGGGGGAAATGAGGTGGTGGTTCTGCTTGCTTTCCAAACCAAATGTTTTCCCTCTCAGCTGTGTAGTTGCTGTTAGCGCTTTTTAAATTGAATTGGATAACTCCTTTTTCAAAAGAGGCAATGGGAACCTGTACTCCTGCCAGTGCAAACTTCATTGTTGGTAGCTGCACTAACACAGATTAATTCAATGTGTCACTGATTACTTAGATATTTAGTCCTTTCCCATGTCTAGAGCCATAGATGTGTGAATTCTGAAGAGACCAAATGATAGAAGTGAAATAATATTAACATCACGGAAGTTTGACTTGTTGGTCTGTTTTCTGTGTCTGAAGTCCTCTTTCTAATCTCAACAAAGATGGTGAAAAACCAAGGTCCTTTTCCAGAGGAAGGTTTATGTTTCTCACCCAGAGGGAAGCAGTTGTGACCTTGCTGCCCATCAGTCAGACTTGACTCATTTACTTTACTTTTGGGTTTGAACTCACCAGTCTCCTGATCTACTGAGTCTGCTTTCCCAGCGCCTTTTCCTGATTCCCGGGTGTCCTGGAAGAGATCCAAGGACAGTTGTGCTGTGACAGAGCACAAAACATTGGAGAACGACTTTGGAGTGTATCCTTGCTGGGTGGCTGGATGCCCTGGGAGGCTGTATTGGTCAATGGAGAAGGCTTTTTTTCCTTTTTTTCTTCCCCTTGAGTAGAAGAAATTTCCCTGCCTCTCATAAAAGTAGACTTTGTGGGAGTTGATCAAGGATGCTTGTGGGTCCAAAATGACCACAAAAATTAGCTAGATGAGAAGAAAACCTGGCACCAGTGGGAGTAAATGAATGAAAGGGAGGAAATAAAAAGGAGCAGGATTAGCTTGTGATGACGTTCCCTTGTTAAGTGTCTGCAGAAGGACAGAGGTGATGGGACAGAGTAGAAGTTATGCGAGCAACAGTCAGAGTAGATGGGGTCTCCTGCCTTCCCCAGCATGTGTCTGTCACCTGGGACAATCTCCTTCTTTTCACTACTGCTTGGCCCCATCCCAGCTCGCAGCCAGCTGTTCCCACTGAAACTGTGAACGGCTGAAAATAATCATGCAAGATGTTGATGGAAACTAAGAGGTTGTGTTCCCACAGGGCCCTGCTCGGGAACTGCTGATGAGCTGTGCTTTGCAAACAGTCTCCTGTTGGTGTCCTCGCTTTATTTTCAGTGGTGAATTAGATATTTATAAGAAAAATTTAAACTTGGCACCACTTTAGCATTAATTTTAAATGGCTGTGAATAGCAGCCTTCAGGGAAGGGAAAAAAGAAAGTAGAGAGATCTCTGTGCTGAAGAGGTTGAACTTTTTTGCAAAGCCACGCGTGGAGCACAGGTGGTCCAAGAAAGTGGTGTCCTGTAGCTATAGCCCTTCCAAGATGTATATCAGCTTCCAGGGAAGATGTGCGAGTGGATTTGGGTGCTCCCTGGGGCTGCTGGTACTTTGCCAGAAGGAGGAAAGATGCGGTGATGGAAAGCCCAGTTCTTGCCAGATGGAATGGGTGGGAGATGCTGCTGTGCAGATGGTGGGGCACAAGCTGATATATCAGTTGCTGCTGTGGGGAGACAGAGCAAGCTTAGGATGGGGAGGTTTCAAAATGGGGGTGGGCTGCCAAATGTTGGGGAGGAGAGCATGCTTTGAGGGGGTAAAAAGGGAGAATTGGAGGGAGAAGGCGAGGCTTGAGCTGGGAGAGATGCTCCCATGTCCTGCGTCATCTGGGAGAAACCTGTCTAGGTGTCTGCTGTGCTAAAGAGCTTTTTAGAAGCTCTGCACAACTCAGTACAGGGGTGCTCGAGTGAGGGATTGAAATATTTGCTGTAAACTTCAGCCAGGCACAGAGCTAAGCCTGCCCAGTGTTTGTTTCTGCTAATTCCTCTGCCCAAAGACACATGTTTTCCTTCAACCTCATCCCTTTGGTGTTGGATTAATGCAGAATTGAGAATAAAAGATTTGGGCAGAGTAAATTTTCAGTGAAATACAGTTAAATAGGCAGTTGCTTTTAACAGCTGCTGCCATCCTATGTGTTTATGAAAAGGGAGAAATGTTGACATAATGGGAAACAGAAGGCCTACACCAATACCCTCTTCTCTCCCATCCCTTTCATAAGAGTCCTGCCTCTGTGCTGCTGCTAACTAATTTGGAGGTCAGGAGGCGGGCAGGGTACGCTGGGAGTGGGATGCTCTTGTGCACTTTCTTTCACAACTGATGTAACTTTCAATGCATGTGTATCATCTGCTTTTATTTTCCTTGGGTGACACATCCTATTGCTTTGGTGAAAGCCACAGAGACAGTGCAGTCTGAAAGAGCAAGAGTTTTTGTCATGCTGTGGTTCCCCCGGCCCCACTACACACCACCGCACCGCGACAGCTTCGCGCTCCTCTGCAGAACGCGGTGGTTTGCGTGTGGGAAGGTCCTTTGTTTAAAAATGGCAGGGAAAAGCCAAGTCCTTCTGCAGGACTGTAAAGCTGTGATTAACAGAGCCATGTAACAAGCCTTGCTCAGAAATCTTGGCAGAGGTGGCAGGTTTTGGAGCTCCTAAGTTCCTACAGGTGCTGAAAATGAGCATCTGGGAAGAGGGCAATGTCTTGTACCACATGGGAAAGCCTGCGGCTAAGGATTCTCTTCTGTCTGGCTTGCCACCTGGCCCATGAGCAGAAACCCACCTAGCATGGGTTAGAGGCACACTCATCCAATTCAAATGCTATACCCAAATTGTCAGTGGCTTTTCCTCCCCTTGACCAGCGAAAAGACTGGTCTGTCTCAGTGGTCTCTGCCTTAGACCAGAAGTTGCATCCCAGATTTAAGAAATCTGATGAAAGACCTTGTGGTTTCCTGGCAAACTTCCATAACTGGCATTTTTTTGGAAGGTTACACTGAAAAATCCTGATGCGCTGCTTGCTTTTAAGCTGATTTTCATTTTTTGTTAAACAATTTCTTGGCAGTTGTGTGTGCAGGCTTTCCTCACAAAGTATTTGTGGGATGTAGCTCTAAATGAGGCATGTCTTGCCATGTCTAAAGATAAGTGGTAACTGCATCATGCTACAGACGTGTGGACATATTAAGGATTAACTTGTAGGTTCTGGTGCTATGTTCTGACTGCTCTTCAGTGATTTTGATGCTATTCTGCAAAACAGCATTGTCTTGCACTGTTTCGCCTGCTGTTTTGGAGAGTGGGTTGCACGATTTTGAATTGTCACATGTCCTCTGTGGCCTTAGAAAATACTGCAGGGATGGTTTAAAGTCTGCACCAACCATCTTCATTTGCATTGACGGACATAATTTTGCTTGAACAGGCTCTAACAGTTCACAAAAGTGTGTTACTCAGATCTATTTCTCCGTGTTTTACTGCGGGTAATGTTGAGGATTCTCATTCTCCAGAACCATCAGATGCCTTTTCGAAAAGTGTGCCTAAAAACCATGTTTAGCTGTAGCACAATATTCAAGTAAGTGGGTGACATTCAGTGGCCTTTCTTGTACAGAAGTCAAGCCAGATGATTTAATGGTCCCTTTGGTTTTTAAAATGTATGTGTTTTATTTTGCGATGTAAAAAGCTTCTAAATTGAGGGCAGAGGTTAGCTTGCCAAATACATCGCAGCTGTTCATCCTAATTTGGAAGGAGAGGCTGCTAGAAGTCCTGGAACAGAAAGGGTTGGAAGCTGAAATGCTTTTGCATAATAATATCTTTCTGTCTTTTAATACAGATGTTCATATTCATGCCTCCTATTCTGGGAGTCTGGCCAAGTTTCTGCATAGAGGAACTGCACACAGTTCCTGGTCCTGCCCTTCACCCCAACAGCATCCCAGAACAGGTACAGCCTGAGAGTAATTTCCTTGCTGGAGTTTCCAATCCGTTTATTAATAAATCAAACTATACGCTGTTTCAGACACATGGTTGGTTTTTGCATTAAAGGGGTAGATAGAGCATATTTCCCTACGGGGCAATTGCTCTTTGTAGTTTGCAAGCTAGTCCCATTAAATTAAAAAAGCCACCACAAACTGAAACTCTGCAGCTTTCTTGCAGTGTGTGGGTTATTGCAGCGATGCTCATTCAGGGAATTGAATCTGACGGTTGTGGCTGTGTCTTCCTCCCCCTTTACCAGGAAAAGGCTGTAGCAGTTCAGCAGATTTATTTTTTTTATGCGTGCTTATTGCAAGTATTTTTGGGAAGCAAAACTCTGCGTCAGAAGACTCTGTTCCCCATGTAGCTTATTGCTCAAGCAGAGAGTGTTGGTATCTAGAAAGGTGTAGTGACTGATGCACTTTTTTGATCGTGGCTGTTTTGTTTAGGACCAGAGCAGACCCTTTCTCTGTGAGGCTGTGTCCTCTGGCCCCGATTTTCAGGAAGCTGCAAAACTTCCTTACTCTGGGAGTTCAGTAATGGGATAATTTACCCTGCGATTTTTCTAAACCTCCAGCATGCATCATCTGAATTCCTGACCCCTCTCCCACCCTGCCGTGCGCACGAGGGCAGAGAAATCGTGTCCGAGATGAACACCGCTGCGGTGGGAGCTGGGTGTCTCCTGTAAAGTCTGCCTCTTCAGCAGCTGAAGCTCAAGAGCTTCACCAAAGATTGTGAGACGTGTAATAAATAGGAAGAGCTGGCAGCAAAACATCTTCTGTGCTCTTAGCATATGTGAGCAAGCATCTAGGACGAAGAGTGCATGTTTCATTCTCCTGAACTTTTTTGCTCATAATGCCTGCTCTGAATCCCCTTCAGGTCTTGGCAGCGATGTGGTCATAGCCAGCCCCACCAGACTTCTCATAACCCTTTCCCGTGTGCTGGTTGTGTGGTGGGGCTGAGGAAAAAGCCCTCCAGAACGTGCATGTGGGTGGCCAGATCTTGACCTGCAGTGAAGGCCAGATTCGTCCGCTTTGAGCAAAGGCTGGTTGAAGCTGGGAAGCTCATAGCAAAGACTAGGGAGCACAGATGGGTTATGATGATGTTTTTGGGGGGGTTGTTCTTTCAAGCTGCTCTTGATGGACGTTGAGCAAACACCCAAAGTGGCTGCCAGACCAGCTCTGCCTCCTGACCCAAAGTCCTGTGCACTTAGGGGGGGGGTGTGTGTGCATGTGTGAAATCTGGATATTAGATATTACTAATGTCAGAGCTTGGCTGTAGTTGCTGCAACCTCATTCCTGCTGGACTCTGCTAGCAAACCGGTTTGCTAGCAATGCTGTGCGGTGCTTTTGGCTGCCTGTTCCCTGAGGTGCCATCTGCAATTCAATTCTCAGCCCGATAAATGCATTAGGGTGAGGAGGGGAAACATTGCTGTGCAAATGGGACTAAACTGAGTAATGATGTTAAATCCTTGGCCTGTAGTAAGGTCCTTTGCATAGTCCTGCAAACAAGGTTTGAGCTGGCTACACCGTGGTGGAGTGCAACCCCGTCTCTGCCTTGTCTTGCCAATGTGGTGGAAAAGCTGAGAGCCCACGGGTGTCTGAGTTACACCTTGTTTGCTTGGGTGTCCTGTGGTGCATGCAGGTTTCCGATACTTTCAAAAGTGTTGTGGGTGTGGGTAAAATGAGACTGTGCACCATGATCATGTGCGCATGGGTGGTTTGGTTTCTGGTAGGTAGCTCTACAGCCTTGTGTGGTTAGTGGCGAAGAACTTGAAGATACGGGGAGATGTGGTTTTCCCGGCATCCATCACCAGACCTCTTAGTAATCTGCCAGTTTGTTGTTTTGGAGGTGACTTGGCTGCCTGTGGGATCTGAGTGGGGATCCAGACTGCCTCAATGCTGAGGTGCTCAACTTGGATGCCAGAAATGCTTGGGTTTTCATGAATTGGGAACCTCCGCGCTAACGTGTTGGCTTGTTAACAACATTGATTAGCAAAGCTTAAAAATATAATGACTGTTCTTCAGTGTTGGCTGTGAAGTTGATCTACAATTTTTGACTGTATTTACTGTCAGTCCCTCTTGAAAAAGGGGACTTGCATTTAGGGGTGTTTGATTGCAGATTCAACCTTTTTCTTTTAGGAGAACTACTGCTGAGCTCCAAAGCGTGATTTCAAGGGTATAAGCGGCAGCTGGAGTTGCGCAAAGAGAAGCTGTGCTTGTCTGTGGCTGGAGGTTTTAATGGGTTTTTTGGTGGCTAGTATTTGTAGCTCATCTAAACCTTGAAAATTATTCTTTTCCTTTGTGCTGTCTCTACAGTAAGCTGTTAAAGGAGAAGAGCTGATGAACTGGTCTGGACCCATCTTTTGTCATGTTCTCCTTGATGTGTGGTTATGAGCCTTTATTTGGCAGCATGCTTATTTGCAGATGATGTCAGCCAGCACTCGAGAATCAATTGACTTCAGTGCAGTCAAGAGAGGCCCTTTTTCAGTGTGAATTACGGGAAAAAAAAATAATGAAACAACTAAGGCCTTGTTTGAAGTCTTCTAAACTTGGGCATTCTGACTCTTAAAAATTGAATCAACTTCCTTGTGCGCTTTCCGGAAGCCTCGTTGGCTGGTTGTGAAGTTGAAGTTTGCTTTTGGGTGACAAACAGCAGCATCAATTATCATCAAATAAAGCTTGGATGGTTGTTCAAATCCCTTTACATGTGCCAAAGATGGCCCCTGCTCTGTGGAGAGCAGCTCTTGCCTCCCTACCCATCAGTTGGGCGTCTGAGGCTGCTGGGCAGGGACCATGTGGTGATAGGCAGCTCTTGACTTGATGGTGATGTGACTAGCAGAAGCCTGGTGCCTTTAACCTCACCTTGTGCAAGAGTCTCCTTGCTGGGCTGAAATTCCCAAAGTGATTAAAACCTCAACCATCTCAGTGGGATCAAGTCAGTTGGATGCTTAGCAAAGGGAGAGGAGAGAGACCCAGCTTCTCTTCTCATCCCTTCCAGGAGAAACCAACCCTTCTCTTAATTGTGATGTTTGGGGTGATGTTTTTTTATTTTCTTTTTTTTTTTTTTTTGGTATCAGTGTTGTGCAAGCCTCCGGTGACGTCAGCCCCGTTGCCAGGCTGAGGACCACAGGTTAACGTCGGAGGAAGAGCGTGTGTTGGCTTTTCCGCTCTCCCAGACTGTTGGTTTCACCGCAAGACCATTCTTTCGTTCTTGCTAGCTGCTGTCTCTTCATATTTTACATTTTTTTTGATGCAGCTATGCTGGCCTTTCTGGAAAAACAAACCACCTCCTGGTTCCTCTAATTCAGAACACGCTGCTATGCCTTACTTCAGGGTTTGCTTAACAAGCCTAGTTTGTAACCACCTAAACCGCTGCAGATCTCGAGCAAACCACGCTGCTGTGAGCTGTGCCTTATGGTTTTGGTGTTCTCCTTCCCCAGTAAGGTCAGGAGCCTGAAGTTGAATTCGGTGGGGTGGTGTAGCTTTTAGCTGAGTGGTATCTGGAAAGGGGATCTCATTTCGTTGCTGTTCTTGAGGTCGATGCGAATTAGTGTGTGCATGTGTTTGCAAGAATTATTAGCAACGTGCCTGAGTCTGACCAAGCTATTTTACTGCAATTGTCTGCAGCCATCGGGGGTTCCTGCTTCTTCAGCAAGAAGTGAATGATAAATGGCACAATGCAAAGTGAAACCTGCCTTGATGCTGCTGCTGTATGATGCTCCAGTGCATTTTATCTGTACTGCCTAAGTGTGACACTGCTGTGGATATAAGGCCTTGAATGGGCTGTTGTGTGATGACCAGACTCCAGCACTTAAATTATTCCCATGATGGCTGATTTTTTTTTTTTTCCCTCCCTAACATTTAGCCCTTGAGAGGTAAAAAAAATAAATAAATCCCTCAAGCAAAGCTTCTGCCTTCTCTCCAGATGGATGCTGGCTTTGGATACTCAGCTGCTGCTGAAGCTTGTGACTTCATTTGGTTTCCTTCTGGCAGTGCACTGAACCCATTTAAATCTCTTGCAGGGAAAATAGGTAAATCCCTTCCATATGTCAAGTATTAGAAAAATACATGATTTCTTTGACTTGCACAAAGTGTCCCATTGTCTGGCAGATAGAGAAACAAGTGCACCCTTGTTTCTGGGAAGCCGAGCTCTAACCTTATGCTGGTAAATCTGACATGTCACTGTCCGCTATTTCAGATAGTCTCTCTTCACATTAGCTGGGCATGTGGAGGCTAGGGAGGACCCTGATCTTATCGTGTTCCGCCCCCCCCCCCCCCCCCCCCCCCCCCCCCCAAAAGAGAGGCACTTCAGTTTTTGCCTGCTCTAAATCTTTCTTATTATAATCCTTCAGGTCACTGCGTTGCCCCCAAAGATAGGGGAGAAAGCATTTTGCATAGTAGCCCGTTCAATGGCTTTTGTTAACAGCTGTGCCTTTGCCCTCTGGATCTCATCACGTGGGATAAATAAGTCTGTGTATTGATGGGGCAACGTCTTGCGGAGCAAAGTGCAAGCACATAGGGCTTGCCAACTGGGTCAGACAAAAGGTCGTCTTGTCTGGCATCCTGTCTCTGCAAGGGCCCAGCAACGGGTGTTTGAAAGGAGCAAGAGATGGTCCTGTTTGTGCTCTGTGCTCCCTTCTTCTCTCTCTGGGCTTCTCTAGCAAGCAATGGTTGAATGCAAAACGTAGCATTGCTCTGTGAAGCTGCCTGCGCTCATCCGGAGCGACCCTGTGCCAACAGCTTGCTTCAGAAATGCTGTAAAATAGAAAATGGCTTGTGATCTGAAAAACGATCCTTGAATCGCTTTGAGGTGCTCCTGGGAAATCGGAAGCTGGCTTGATTCTGAATTGAGGTCTTTGTTGGAGGATGTGTTTCTGCTCATAGGGCTTGCAAGGGGCTGGGCTGTTGCTTTCCAGCCTGGTATCTCTGTCTGGAGAAATGTTTCCTGAAGGGCAAGCAGTAGAATCAGAGGTCAGGCAGGTGAGGGAGAGCCCAGGACTCCTGTAATAGGACAGCAAGGGCTTGCTGCCTCTTCTCTTGCAGGTGAGCAGACCATAACTGCTTTCAGGGTAACTGGAAGGGGACGCAAATGAAGCATCCATCATTACCCACTGCGCCCTTTAGGTACACCGAGAGTTAGGGGTGCCGCCCAGTGATGAATAAATGGGTTAAAACATGCATGTTGGGCATATTCCTCTTCCCGGTGCAGTTGGTCAACTTGGCCAAGAGGAAGATGAAAGCAAGATAGGCAGGGCCTTGGGTGGGAAGGGGAGGGATAAATCAGGGTTGGAAGGTTCACACAGAATCTCAGCAAGAGTTTTTGGAGGTGCTGGAAGAGGCGATGCTGGCTGTGTGTCTGTGTGCTGGGATCTTTGTTCTGGCAGAGGAAGAGGTCCATGTGCTGGAGACCCAGATGGCTGTCTAACATTAAATCCCCAGAAATGGTGGAAACGGGTGGGTGTATCTGGTGGCAGGAGGTCCCTACTTTGGGGGGATGTGGTAGTGGAGAGGTGGTGTGGAACAAGGTGGTGGATCAAGCTTTTGGTCTGACTCGGAATGGGCTGAGGAAAAGTGCTCTTCTGCCATAAATATTGTCATTGTTCTTTCCCCTGCATCTATTTCAAAGAGAAGTATCATAAAGGGGCTGCAACTTGACTGGCACCTTTAAGGGGATTATGAGCAGCCCAAGGGACAGCCTTCAACAAAAAATCTGATTTAAAACACCCCTGGAGATCCATTGGTCTAAAAAACCAAACCAACCCCAAAAAGCCCCAAACCAAAGAAACAAAAAAATCCAGAATACTGCAAGAGTGGGATTGAAGTTTGTGTGCAGGTGACGAGAAATTTGGTTGGCTAATATGCGTCCTTAGCAAGAAAGTCTTCTATTTGCCAGGTACTTAAACTAATAAATTACAAAAGGATGAAGGAGCTACAGGCTGTCCACATACAGCTGACCATCAGCCTTGCACCGTGTAGTCCTTTACATGACTTCTGCAACTGAGGCACGGGCAGTTGGCTAAGGGAACATGCATTGCGTGGTGGTATGTCTGTTGGGGGATGAGTACTGGTGTGAACTTTCACTTCTTCCTCTCCTTTGGGGCTCTTATCTTATCTTGCCCTTTCTTGCTCCTTTATAGCAGTTTGTAGCTATATGGACGGACTGAATTCCCAACCCTTTTTCTTGTGCTTATGAGACTGAGTTTCTTTTATAAGTGCTTGCTGTCCTGATGTACTGAGACTTGCAAAACCTCAAGACAAAGCCTGGGGAAGAGGAAGGCGGGGGTGAAGGGCAAGGAAATAAAACAGCAGTGAGGAGGGACGTGACTCTGATCCAATAGTTGGCTGCACTTCTTGATTTTAATTATCTGATGTTCATCAACTTGCCTGGAAAGTGAGTGGAAAAACCTTTCCAATTTAATAGCTATTGCTTGACAGTATCTTACAACTGGAAAAAAAAAATTAATTTTCTAGTGAGATTGCTTTGAGTGGACACATGGACTTTTTAGAGTAATAAAACGGCAATAGGGTAATTTCTGAGCACACTCCCTCTGAAGACTGGAGAATTGGATGAGTGTTTGGAGATGGTCCCAGGGACCTCATTCCATACATTGTATTTTCACATACTTCTTAATCTAGGATATTGTTCTGCTGCTCTGAGCCTTTCCTTGTACTGTAGGACTCAGGCAGAGCTTACCTGCATGGGAGTAGAAACAAATTCAGGATCATCATGTTTTGCTGGTTTTCTGCTCTTGCTGTTTAAAGATTTTTTTTCTTTCTTTTTTTTTTTTCCCTTCCCCAAGGTAGTTTTTAGGGGTGCCATTCTAAAATATCATCTTCATAATGCTTCTAGGCAGCACGAGTCTTATTGGGTCTGAACTTGTAAATAAAGTAAGAAATAAACTTCTTGTTCATGCATGGCTCAGTCTGATTGTTGCATTTTCATCGCTCAGAAGTGTGAACTGGGCACCAAAAATGCAGGTGACCTCATCTAAATCAGTGTGGTTTGTTCGCATCTGACCTAGACCCAAGTTGTGAGCTGCTCACGAATGAGTTGACTTCATGTTCTGAGAGAGATGGCGTAGGTAAAGAGGATAAGATTGTGGTTGCTGTAACATGCAAATTATGTGACCTAAACCTAAAATGTTTATTTCATGATGAACTTGCCCAGCTGGTTGAGATTTTAGGTCTGGACCGGTTCTCCTTTTGACCTGTGCTTTACAGTAGTAAACCCACATCTGTCTGTACCCAAAGAACATAATGCTCTGATGGCCTGAGATGATATAGAGAGATTTTTCCCAGGTTGTGCAAGTGCAGGGGAAGGCTGCTGTTGCATTCATCCTGATTCCTTAGGATGCCATGGCAGGTCTGGTGTGAAGCAGTTGTCTTGAGGGAAAGTGTCATGACACTTTTGCTACAGTGGGAGAGGTCGATGCCAGGGCATGACTGATGCAGAAGAACCAAGAGGTTCTGAGTATTTATAGGTCTGTTTTCAATGGAAATGCTGGTTAATAACAGTGACAGCTTGGATCACGATGAGGAATTTGGTAGCTGAGTAGTTCCCTAGAGGCTGATAGCGTAAACACATTTAGAAGGAGAGAGATGAGCAGTGTCTCCCAGCCTGGGTCGTCTTTGTAATGCTTGGCACGAAAAACATCACAGGACACCATTTATCCACCATCAAACGTGTGATGTGGGGAGCTTGGCTCATCTGAGAGTGAGTAGCCCATTTCTTCCTTGGAGTAAAAATTCCCCCCAAAGTAATGGACTTAGTAATTTTATTTTTTTTAAATCTCTGTTGCTGATTCTGGAGTACAACTCTGTCTCAGCAATATCCCTTTAAAACTTCTAGCCAACCTGGGAAATAGCAATTATTTTTTCCTTCCCTATCTTCCCTGGCTGCCTGGAACAGGGTTTTGAGCAACTCCCTGCTCTATAATTCAGTGGGTATTCTTGCTGGGTTTAATTTCATCAGCTCTAGTATCAGTTCCTTGCTGAAAGCCTGTCAGTGTTTCCATAATAAAACTCAATATTTATGGGCAGCAGATAAATCTGTGAAAGGTTTTCTCTGCATACATATGAGCCTTCAAGCAGAGATCTGGGAGGCATTTTATATATTCAGTTGTTTAAGTTAGAGCTGGAGGAAAAAGTTATCCTTTTCATATGTGGTTGTTTTTTATTATTATTTCAATAAAAGTAAAAAATAGCTTTCCCTGTTTTCTTTGAGTTGGACTGCTTATGATTGTGGAGTACGGCAATTTATTTGAAAGAAAGTATTTCTGAAGTTACAGTTAGTTTTCACCAGCAGTTGTTGAAAACTTGAGTTGCCAGTACTTCAAACTTTATTACTGGTCTTGTGGTGGGAGATTTTCATGAAGGGGCCAGCCTACCATCTGCAAATATATTAAACCAAATGGGAGGTGGCCTGGCCTTTCCTATAAAAGGTGACTGAGAAAATCAAATAAAAATAGTCCTTCTGCTCACCCTGGGCTGATGTGACAGCAAATACCATTAAAGCAACCTGTGCTCTTATGTCAGCATCCCAGTGCCAGTTTTATTGGGATGAACCCGGAGGGCTAAACAAAGAGATAGCTGGAAAATGAATTTCTTTGGGATTGATGACAAACTCTGCTCAGAGTTGTCTTTTAAATAGTTACTCGGTGCAGAGGCAGTGAGCCTCTATCTATGTTTAAGGGTTTTAATTGTCTTCAGTGGAAATAACTAGTGAATAGATTGATGTGTAGGTCCGGTACTTGCTTTCACAAGTTTTAGATTTGCAACAGTTCTTAATTAAAAAGCAAATGGTAATCTCAAGGTGCTTTTTCTTCTTTTTTTTTTTTTTTTTTTTTTCAGATTTTTGCCTTTCTCTTGTTTCCCCCCTCATTTCCTGCTGATCTGGTGTAGGGTCCTGCTCCCATCTCAGACCTGCTGTGAGAGGTGTTGTGCAGCAGAACAGCACAAAACAGACCTCAACTGGGAGGGGGGAACTGGTGGAAGAAGGAACTGGGAGATGGTTTCTGGCCCCAGCTCTGTGTTGTGCATCTTTGCAGGAGTCCCTTCCTAAATGGAGGATGTGCAATCACGGAGCTCTATCTCATTACCAGATTTAACAAAGCTGGTTCATTTGGGGTCAAAGAAACTAATTGGGGGGGAGGTGTATTTCCATTAGGACTCTGTGTAAGCACCCTATCCTTGGAGATAAATGTGTGCTGGGGAAAAGGGTTTGTAATTCAGCACCATGTCACACGTCAGTCTGGAAGCCTATTGATAGCATTATAATGCAGACACTCTTACTGTTTTACTGCCTGAATTTCCAGCCTAAAGCGTGTCCATATGGGTTGTGGTGCCGTCCAGGGGCACATCCCAAGCAGAAGCACCCTCTCTCATAGGAGGTATATGGTGGCTGTGCAGCAGATCATGCAGGGACTGTCGGAGGAGGTACACCCCGGACCGTGTTGTAGGACACGCAGCTCAGCCCAACGTCTCCGAGACTGTCCAAGCCTTTCTTGCAAATGGGATCATGGATGTGGAAGGGATGCTGACTGCTGTGAATGCATGTATGAGTGCTTTGCCTTTACTCTCCCTGCTTCTAGGCTGTGGGTAGAGGTGGTGGTGCGATGGATTTATTCTGATTTCAACCCACCAAGGTCTGATTTGAGTGTAGGGTAATACTCTTGCAATCAACAGCCTACAGCGTGGACTGTCACTGCTTGTTGGATAAAGTTAAGCCAACCATTTGCATTTGGTGGTTCCTTTCAACCCAAGTTCATTATCTGACTTTCTGGTTGGGTTTGGGATCTTTGTGCCCTGCTTTTTGCAATATTTGTTATCCAGGCCATTGTATGATCGGGAGCTTGTTTCTGCTGGGGATTTTGGTGGTATCTCAGTACGGCTTGGATAACAACTCCATCACTCCTTCCTCTCCCCAGGGCATTACAGATGAGCAGAAAAATAATTATCACCAAACTAATTTGTTTTACATAGCTTGGTTTGTCTGATGGAGCCTGAGGTGAGGAACTAGTTGACTTTACAGTGGATTGATTAAAGTGAAATACAAACACATCTGGCTCGCCAGTTTTCCAAAATCAATGTGTCCTTCAAGGTTTGATCAGGTTCCTTTGTACTGGCAGAGCAGTGGCGATGTTGAGCTGATTATTGGGCTTGTATCGAAAACATCTCTCCTCTGCCTGGATGTGTCTAACAAGCAGGTATATTTCAGAAAGTAAATGGATTGATATGGAAGAAAACCACCCGGGAGTTTTAGCTAATGACTGTATTCCTACTTGGGGAAGCTGGAGCACTATCAGGAGCTGCTGCTCTTTATTGCTGCTTCTATTCTGTCTGTCTTGTTGAATAAAATAAATAATAGTGTGTTTGCTTTGAAGTTTACCAAAAACCTTACCAACTTTTCCCCCGGTTTGCCGAGAACATCCCCATCCCAGACTGCAAGGTGTTTCCTTGGGTGCTGTTGCTAAATCTTCAGTCTCCTCCATAAACTGCTAATTCTTCGGGGCACAGGGAGCTGCTTGTTTTGTGCAGTTTTCCTAGCCAAGATATGGAGTATTGATGGTGGAGCTGTGCATTATGCTAATAAACTGTGATTCAGTGCGTTTCATTGTGTTTCATTGTGCAAGATGACTAGAATTCATTGAATGATAAAAATTCAATGCTTGGTACTAAGTTTGGTTGGGTTGTTTTTTGTAATCTTATCTTGCTAAGCAGCCTGGACTGTGTTTGTGCTTCTTGCCTTAATATTCTGTCTTTCCCCTGTTTTTTTTTTTTTGTTGTTTGTTTGTTTTTTTAATTGTAATAAAAGCTCTGAATGATGGGTATGATGGGGGCTGCTGAATTAAACGTAGGGCTGGGGTCTGGCCCTTGTCTTACCAGTCTTTGGCTTTCAAGGTGTCAATTTAATCTTTCTTCTTCATCTGCTGATAGGGAGCACTGGCCTGATATCAATGAAGTGGTATTTAACATTTTCAGAGCTCTGAAAATACACATGTGAAAGTGCTGAAGTGGTGGTGAGCTAGTTAATGTGTGCGTGTACCATTGCTTGGGGACCAAATGTTGCAGTGGCCAAAAAGCTGTGGTTTTGCCCATATCGAGGCGATGTGAATTGAAGTTGTAACTGGTTGTGGGCCATGCCACCCATGATGAGGTTGGAAAATAAGTTAGCAATGTATGTAACATGTCTAAACCTTGGTAGGCGATACATGTTGATTTGTCTCTGTTTTTCTAGCATTTTAAGTAGAATCTGTCTCATTGGGTATTTGCATACATATGAGTTTATTAGGATTCTTTCTGCTTCCTCCTGTAGTGTGTGGCCAAATAACTGATACAAACCTCTTGCTCCTGAGATCTTGTAATGTCAATGTTTAAAACCTTCCTGGTATAAAGCCAGTAGATGATATGGAGTGGTAGGAAGAGGTGATTTTTTTTTTTTGATCTCTGAACATGACAGCAATGCAATGATGCTGCAAAGGCTCTTCAAAGGCTGTTGGAGAGTGGAGTGGCTGCCGGAGGACGCTGATGTATACAGGCACTTACGTGTGACATATGGGATACGGTGTCCTAAAGGGCTGTGATATGTCCTGGAGCAGTTCTCCAGGCCTGATGTCTTCACACTGAGACCAAATGCCCTCTGGGGAGATGCTGTGGTTGAACACGCATTGCTGTGCTCAAATATAGGGATCCATGGATGAACTTTTCTGTTGAGCAGCCAAGCTAAATTATTTAAAGTTATTCCTTTCTCCCTTTCCTAGAAACTTCTGCAAAATTCAAGGAAGCACTTTTTCCTGCTCTAGGAAACAAAACTTTCCCATGGTGAACTTGTTCCATTAAAAGCAGACCTGTGTAAGAGCATCTCAGCATTTAAAGCTGTGGAAGAGTGATGAAGTGACCATCTCTCTCCCTTTCTCTCCCTCTTCCACATTGGTCAAAGCTTTTTTTTTTTTTTTTTCCCTAGCCTGGCTTTGCCAGATAAGGAGTTGGATTGGAAACTCTGGTTGGGAGCAAGGTATCTGGTGCATGGGCTGCACCAAGGTCATGGCTTGAGGCTCTGGGAGGCAGATGCTCCCTGGAGGCAAAGGCATCTTGTGACTCGCAAATCTGCACCAGCCTTGGAGAACAGGATGCTCTAATTACATTTCTTGTCTCTTTGGCAAAACGCAAGCACTCCAGTCTAAATTACAGAGTCCCTGATTGCGAAAGCCTGTCCTCATTAACATTTCAATTGCAAATCTGTGGCAGTTGTCTGCCTGCTAGAGCAGGGGCTGGGAGGGAAGCTCTGGCTGAGGCTCCCTGCAGTTGTCTTGGTTCAAATCTTCCTTTTGCTGAGTGTTTTTAACCAGTTCTACATCTAGTTAGCGTGTTTCTTTTTCAGTTTTGCTCCTAGTTTTGCATCTTCCTTGTGTTTCAGCAATTTTGGTGTGAAGCAAGTTGGGGGATGTTCTTTTTTTTAATCTCGGACCATTGCTAAAGGGATCTGTGTGTCGGATCATGGCAAAAGCGAACACTCGTCTGCGCTGATGCTAGACACGTTTTAGTCCCTGGCTGCATTGACCTGTCAGGATGTTTTAAGGTATTAAGTCAGCTGACAAGTGAAGCTAAACAAACAATTCTATTTTGCAACAGGGTTAAGGTTTAGCAGAGTTCTCCACCCTCCCTGTCTAGGTGTGATTCATGAGATAATTCACTCCCTGTGCTCCCAAATTGTTTTCCTTATCAATTATCACTTGTTCTCCAGTCTGTCATTATATGCGGTTGGAAGCTGGGCATGCCAGCTTCCCTAAGGGAATATATTTGCCTCCAAGGCTGCCCAGAAGTGATGGATGGATTCATCTCCAGTCCGGTGCGGGCTAGAAATGCTCCTGCAACTTCCTTCAAAATGATGCTGGGCAAGCATAAAAAACCTGATGGATGGTGGCAATCTGTCACTGCAGGCGTTGGGGTGATGTGGCTTGCTGCAACCCACAAGAGCTGCTGGAGCGGATTGCTGGTCGTTTTTCTGGGACCTTTTAGGGTACTCTGCCATGTGTGAGATGGTCTTGGACCCGTTTTGTTCTCAGGGGTACCTCACTCTCACCCCTTCTGCTTATTGAGGGCTATCTTGTAAAGCACTACAGGACATGGTTTAGTGGGCATGGTGGTGTTGGGTTGACGGTTGGAGTCGATGATCTTAAAGGTCTTTTCCAACCTAAACGATTCTATGCCTCTAGCATCTTTTGGAGATGAAGACCTGTCTTCCTCTCCTCCCTTCACTCTGATTTGTCTGCAAATGAGAATAGTCTTCTTACCCTTAAGATGCTGCTCTTAAGGGTGTTGCACTATCTTTGCTTTGTAAATGACTCCCATCAGCAACACTGGCTATCATGCCGGAGGGGGAATTCTGGAAACATCTGCTGGTGTTTGCACATTAACTGGTTTATGAGCAGTTAGTGCTAAAACTGCTTTATGAAAGGCCAGCACTCAACTTCTTAATAGTCCAGCACCTCTGTGGCTTGAAAACAAATTAAATTTGAGATTTTCAACACTTGCAAACAATGTTTAAAGCTATTAGAGAGTTAGAAGAGGCTGAAATGACTGCGAAATCCCCCATTATAATCCTTACCACTGATTGAAGTGTTTTTCAAAGGTGCCTTTTAACGCTGAATGTAAGTGCTTAATAAAGCAAACAAAAAGCAACGATATACTGTAACGGCTTTTGAAGCAGCTTCTGGACTTTCCTTCTTCAAGAGGCTGCAGTGAAGTTGGGAGGGTGAGCGTGGTCCAGGGAAAAAAGGTCTCCCAGCCCTGGTGCTGGTGCTGGGTGGTATCTTCTGTAGGGGTGGCAGTGGATGAGGGTCCAGTGTCCCTGCTGGGAACAATCCCTTTGAAGCCTCCAGAGGGTTTGAGGTCAGAAAAAACAACAGGGGGGAAAGAAAGGCTCCAGCTTCTCCATTTCTGCAGTACTTCCAGCAACATGGGCTTGTTCAACATCTAATGTTGCCCTGAATGAACTCTTCTCACCCCCGCCGCCGCCTTTTCCCCCCTTCCTTCCTTGGCAGTAAAATTACACATGTTGCTTTGTGTTTTTTATTTAATTAGTGTACACTTTTTCTTCTCCTTTCTTCCCTGTTCTGTTTTTCTCTTCCTTTCTGTGATCTCTTTTTTTTTCTTTTTTGCTTACAAGGAGAGAAATAGCCAAAATCTCTCCCTTAAGAGCTGCAATGCAAGTAGCATCAGACTGTTCAAATGCAAACTCCTTTTAAATCGGATATCTCATTTGTACTAGAGCTCGCTGAGGACAATGAGTTCTTGTACTCTTGTTCCTGATGATGCCGATTTTAAGGCAACACCAGACTAAGAAAGAGATTGTTTTTCCCCTGCTTTGAGAACTATAAAGAAAAGACCTAGGTGACACTCATGGCACTTCTCAGAAACAGGCAGTGTGTTCCTTCTGCTGGGCAGTGCTGTTCGTATTTTTTCTACTTTTCTTTTTTTTTTAAAGTGTGTGAGCAACCTTTTCAGGACCAACTTGCTCAGATGCTGCTGGGCAGTAGGTGTTAAAATTAGGTGGAAACTCCTGGAGGAAAAGAAAAATATTACAGGCTGTCATTGTTTTGTGCATGTTTGTGTCCTCCTTGGAGCAAGTTAAAAGCTACTTGGGCTCTGCAGCTCCAGTTTCTGTACTGATCTGCAGTGCCCTCTGTATCTCTTTTTCTTCATTGTGAAGGGAGATGCTGATAACAGCATAAAAACCCATGTCAGAGACCAGAGGAAAGACAAGATTTAGCAAATACAGCTTGAGGGGCATGGGTGAATTGTAGTAATTAATATAGTGTTAGACTTCTATAGATATTAGACATCCTCAGCTCTTGCACGAATGAAGCTGCAGGGCACAGAGGTTGGGTTTTTCCTGGGGAGGGCTGTGCTGCTGCAGAAAATGCAGGGGCTGGTTTTGGCCAGCTGTACATTTGGCAAGGAGTTAGGGTCGGAGGTAGCTGTGCCAAACTGGGGCTGTTTCATGACCCTGGGGTAGCGAGAAGTCCAGCTGTTGTATTATAGGGTGAATATTGCCGCCCCTGTCACTTCCAGGCTTGTCTGTGCAGCTGCTGTTTGTGCCCAAAATTAATTATGGCAGCGATATCTAAAGATGAGCACATCCCTCCTTGTGATACCACCCCCAAACCAGCGCCCACAGAGGAAATTCCCTTTTTTCCTCCTGCTAAATATGTGACTGTCGTTTGAGACGTGCTCGTTGTTTCCCACGCAGGAGACCTGTGAGAGTGAACTGATCCGTCGCTGCGTGCAGAGAGGTCGAGGGCATGGGGTGTCCCATGTCACCTGTGGTCTGATCTGGCACATTTGGATGGTTGCACTGGCCAAAAGAACCTTGGAGGCTTCAGAGGGGATGGGGGAGTGAGGTCTGTGGGCTGAAATGCTTGTATGGGGAATAAAAAGCTTGTAAAAACAAGGCTGACCACCTGGCAGAGCAGAGTATCAAGTTAATTTTACAAATCCCACTTGGACCTTTTAAAATCACCTCTTCTCCGTGCTGGAATGGATGAGACTATAGAGAGTGGTGACAAAACAGTACATTCAGGGAAATCTTTGAAAAGGAGAGGGATTTGGGATCAGGAGAGGACTCTAAACATGGAGCTGAAAGGAAAAATTTGTAAGTGATGGTCTTCAAAAGCATGTCTCCTGCAGATGGAGGAGGCCTTTGAGATGCAAGACCAGCAGATGCATTAAATGCCACCCAGTTATCTCTGGAAAGTTGGTTCCTAGGTGAGAAATTGGTATCTTCTGAAGGATGGGAATGATGATGCCTTTGTTATGGAGGCCTGGATCTTGGCAGGTTCCTCTGACACCTCCTTCTACAAGCACCCCATGGTTCAGGCTGGATTACAGGCTGCTAGGACTGTTTGGAGGGTTATGAGAGAGATGTCTGGTTTGAGACTGCCTGCAGTACCTATGGTCTTTGGTACCATATGGCTGTTCATGAACATATATAGAGGAATTGCAGTGTGTTACCTATTTCTTGGGTGTCTGAGGTGGGTGCCCCTGGCCAGGGAGGAGGCTGAGGCTACATACCTGGATGGAGAGCCCAGGGTCTGGCTCAGCACGAGAAAATGGAAGTGTTGCACAATGTCCCCCTGTCCCTGGAGCTAGCTGGGAATCGTTCATCTCCTTTATAAAGGAAGAAGGTTGGGTTTTTTTGTTGCTGTTGGTGGTTTTTTTTTGGGGGGGGGGAAAGCTTTGGAGCCTCAGGGAGTACAATCCTCAAGGATGGGTGGTGTGGTGTTGCAAAACCACCTCTGAAAATGTACTGGTTTGATTATTTAACCTAAAGCTGCTGCTTTTTGCTGCGATGATGATAACTATGCAACCACGTGTGCAAGAGGAAAACTGAATTTCTTCATTTGCCTGTCAAATACAGCAGCGTTCACTTCAGACATCAGACATGGGGCTGGATGGGCAATACCAGAGTTTTTGTCCTCGTCTGTCCTAGGATAACGTGGTCTTGGCATGCAGCTGTGCAAAATGCATCTCCTAGGCTAGTGCACAATAACATCTGGGTAAAAGCTGTGCTTTTTGCTATCCTTTATGTGAACAGGGATTGAGTGTTGTCACAGCCCATGATGGCTGGGTTCAAAATCCCAGGCTTAAATAAGCTCTGTTCTGTGCTGTTCACTACATCCTGGCCCTGCCTACCCCACGTCTTCTGCCAAATAGGCTTATACTCAGTAACGTGTTGACTGACATGTTTTTGTAGCTTAAAGCTCTGGCTTTTCTGGAAAAGGGCTAATGAGCATCATGAAAATGCTGCTGTTGGCTGCACTGCACTGGCAGGTGGGGTCCAGTCCTTAGCTCCTGGTTTGCCACTACTCTTGTCTTCAAAGGGGACATACCTGCTGTTTTTTCTGTAACATGTCGCTGATGTGTCTCAGTGAATGCTTGTGTCTATACATCCAGCCTGTACCCATTTTAGTTGTAAAGGGATGGGTGTAGAGTCTGCATTTATTTTTTTTCTCCGTCCTTCCTTCCTCTTTCTTTACCAAACTTCTCCTTTTCTGTAGTCTCTGTGCTTTAGGGGGAAGCATGAATGAGTTGTTGGTCTGTAAAGGCTTTAGGACCTCTCTTCTACAGCTTTTCTCATCTGATGGGAGGCCAAGGCTTTTGGAAGTGCAGCTTTTGCACCCTTTGTCGGTGTTAGCTGTGAGGATTCCTGCTTTTCCCATGGCTCCAAGGTTGATGTATCCAGTGTCACCCTTTGAGTGCACAGATGCTGATCTGCCAGGCCTGTGAGAAACTCTTGAAGTAAAAATATTCAAGGTAAAAGGTTCCCAATCAACAATTTTTACCCTTATGGATTTATGAAGGCAAAAATCTGAAAGAGAATATACCGAATTCGCTGCTTCTTGTGTACTGTCTCATTCTGCAAAAGCACTTCTGTGTCCTGCCTAGTTGATGGACTTTGCAGTGTTTTGACATAACAGGGTGGTTTGGGGTTAGCGAAGAGCAGTCTCTAGCAACGTGAACGCTGGCCTGTGTGTTGTGTGTGAAGAAGGCAGGGCACAAAGGCTCCTGGTGCTTTTTTGCACTTGCTGGCTTCTCACTATACACTCCTTCCTCTCCTGACGTTGTAAGACTGCTAGGCTGTCTCAGCTGAGCAGCACTATTAAGTAGCTTATTGTTCCATACAGACCTTGCCTTGTTGTTCTTCTTTGGATATCACCGATGCATGCTTGAAAGGTTACAGGGGTGAGTTTTTGATCATGCATGGGCTGTCTTCTCTATTAACCTCTCAAAAGACAAGACAGCAATAAGTTATTTTTCAGATGAGTTGAGCAGTGATGAATGACTCGACTCTTCAAAGTTCAGCTCTAAGATCATTTGACTGAAGAGAAGTACCATGTGTAGGAGGAACCGTGGTAGGTTACGTTCCTGGGTTGTCTGCATGTAGGCTTGGCTGGCCATGCCAACAGCCTCTGCTGGAAGACACGAGATGTACTCTGGGTACCAGCGTGGAGACTGGGGAACACAAGTTTCTCACCCTAGCATGGCACAAGGTTACACTGTTCTCAAGCATTGGTGCTAAAATTAGATCCTCATACTGCAAGGACACTGGGGCATTCCTAAAAGTCTCAAATTACCTCCTAATTTAAGGTAACCCGCAGCTCCTGTTGGCTTCAGGAGGGTGTTAAGAGGGTGTTAGGATGCTAGCTTGTTTTTGAAATGTAGGTTGCTGCTTGTATGAATTTGGATGATGATTTCATCTATGTATATGAAAATGTCATCTCCCACTGTTCCCGCTTCTGTGCTGTGGGGTAAAACTTCCCTTGGAAGAGATACCGTGAAAGTTGCATTAATACACAGCTTTGAAGAAGAATCCCAGCTCTTATTTAGGACATTTTTTTTTTTTTCTTCCCTCTTCCAGTCGCCTAGGAAGAAAGAGGTAGTCTTTGAGCCTAACTTTATAAAGAAGTGTCTATTGCAATTTGTTGGCTAGATATAAGTAAATGGGCTCCCAGTGTTAGGGGAAAAAGTCAAAAGGTTAAAGTCCTGGTCTCAGTACCAGGGACAAACATAAGAGGCAAGTAGCCTAAATTTACTGGGATTTTTATACTGCATTGGGCAAATCACGGTTGTAGAACTGCTGCTTTTTTGTTTATGGCTTATCTTAATGGGATACGAGTTACAGTCGTTGGCTGGAGAGCCACGTGTCAGATTAGGCTGGGCAAATGACATGTTGCAGACTGGGGCTAGATGTCTGGAAAACAAGATAACTAGAGCTGTGCCAACTTTTTTGTTTAAAACCACAAGTGCAAACGCACCTGCCTCCAGTTACTGCCACGTATTCAGTGGAAACACTCATGCACAGCCCACTTGGATGCTGGGCCAAGTTGGGGTGGTCTAAATATGCAGAGGTGCAAAGAAACCTGCAAAACCAGAGGTGACCCCGAATAAAAGGAGCGCCCTTGACTTGTCATCATGCACCCAGTGCTGCAGCTGCTGGGCGGATTGGCACGTGACCAGCCGGGTGCAGTCTGCTGGAGCACCTGGATTAAGGTGCACTTAAAATAATCAGGCAGTAAATAGTTGCAAAGAATAATTTAATCATTTCCCATCTGATGAAGACCGAAATCCTTTCTATTTTGAAGTAAGGATCATGGTAGTTTAACAAATGCACGAAGGCAGCTGTGGTAAATGTGCCTGTCACTGCAAATCACTGTCCTGCGTTTTAGTCTCAAATAGTGCTGCTTTATACTATGATGGGTCAAAATTGAGCACATTAGGTAAAGGCCAGAAATGGCTTGCAGACCTCTTAACTTCGGATGTAGCTGTTCAAAATGCAAAGTGCCGATATCTTCTAATTGGAAATGAGTTCTTGTGTAGCATCCTGCATTGTGTCCACCTTCCCACCAGGTCTTGGTTAGAGTGGCAAAATGCGGCTAAATATCCAAAAATATTTTGATTTTGAGAGTTGGTGGAGAGAAACAGTGGATGTTTAGACAAGAATTCATCATGACAAAGTAGCTAGCTATTTTTTTTGCCTCTTGAATATTTTGTGCAATAGTAGTCATTCTGGCAACTCTGGAAAAGTAAAATAAGTGCATCTCAAGTTCAGAGAAAAGAAAACAAAGTGCAGAAGATGCTTTACTGTGGGGTTCTAGGAAGTATCTGCTTTGAAAAAGGGACTTGGGAACTTGAAGTTTTGTTTTCCAACCCTACCTCTGAATTTGTTGCTTTTTTTGAGGATTATTATTGCTAGAAACAGAACTTGACTTTTTGGATGGCTTTGCATAGTGTTGAGAGGATGAGCTGATGCCCATCCTCCTGGAGAGCACTGTGTATAGAGAAGAAGTCAACCTGTCCCAAAATTAAGAGCTTACACTCCCTTAACCTGGGTGGTCAGAGACAAAAGATGACCAGGAAGGAATTAGTAAGTGGAGAAAAAATAAATACGTGGACATGTTTCGGGGAAAAGCTCATTGAACAAACGTACTGGCAAATTTTTGGACTGTCTCGCTTGTGGGATTGTGATGAAATGCTTTTTGTGTGTCTTCTGAATTGGTGAAAAAGAGGCTTTGAGCTTAGTAATTCACGTATCAACATCTTGAGCTTTGTTTAAACACTTTTGTCTATGATCATAGTGTTGGCTTGAAATAGGATTATGGTTTGTTTTTCTTGGCTTCCTGAAATTTTGCTTAAGGAGGACTTTAGCTCTCTTATTAAGCCATATTTACTATGTAAGGACACTAACACCGATGATGAAAGCTTGTGAAATAATTCATGTGCTTCTTGTGCATTTGTCTACTGCTTTATATTTGTTATAGCTTTCTACGGTAGATTTGCTTTCATATAATTTGGTGGGAGGAGGGTTATATACATATGAATCTAATTATTTTAAGTAGTAGGGAAGGAGTCCTCCATAGCTGCGTGCTCTGTCATTCCTGTCTGCAAAATTGCACCTATTTATCCTCCTCGGGGTCCTGTTGCAGTCAAATTCCAGATGTCAGAGTTTGCTGGGTTTTAAAAATGATTTTAATTCTCTCAGAGGTCTAGAGAGGGTGTCAGGATTGATTTGTTGTCTATGAATAGAGACTTTACTTTTGTGGGCTCTGAGCTTGAAAGATAACCTCAGGGCCAGTCTGTATCTTTTTGTAGGCTTTGCAAATATTGAAAACTAAATTATCCAGATCAGTCTCTTCTTGGAAATGTTACTTCTCCTGTAGAGACATTGAGAAGGCTTGTGGGGAAAATGCAATAGGTTGAGTTATCTTGATGAAAATGCTTGTGCTTATAAAATGTACCTATTGCTGTCATCTCAGAGCCAAACAAGTGCAGGCATCCTGTGATGGGCTTGATGCAAGAAGCAAATATTTTTAATTGTTTTCAGGGTTGACAAACAGTATTGTGCCTTTTACAAGCAAAGACATGTCAGAGTTGTGGACTCCTGGAAAAATTCAAGATTTAACCTCTTGTCTCCCTGTTTCTGAACTGCAGGTAGGGGCAAAAATAAAATATGGATGCAGCAGAGATCTGCTTGGCTGTTGCATGAAGTTGTTAATCGTTACGATTCCTCCAGAAAAGCTATCCTGGTATTGGTTTTTAGGGAAAATGGGCCATATTTCTATGAATCAGTTGTGCTATTTTATCCTTGCTCCCTTCATCTCATGTAGTTCTTCCTTTTTACTTGGTCCCAAAGCTGGGCTTGCTCTGCTTACTGCACTCATTAAAGAAAAAGTAATTTTTCTGGCTGGAAATGAATCCTTGTAGTACATGGTCCTCCCTGTTTGTGGATGAGGAGGAGAAACAAAGTGCAAAGAGGTCAGGCTGCGTTTTGGAAGGTTTGCTGGACTTTCTTGCTGCAGGCACCAGCTTTTTCTTGGCTGTTGAGCAGCATTTCTTCTTTGTGGCTAAAGGCAGGCGTGACCTCCTTTCACAGACCCACGAAACAGGGAAAGAAAGGATGAGATCTTCTGCAGAAAGTGGGGAGAGTTCACATGTCTAGGACTTGCACGTGGTCCAAGCAAAACATCATCAAGGTATTGATCCAGGAGCAATTCCTCTCTGCCCTGCTGGAGGAGAACACTTCAGTGTTCTACTGGCATGCTGATTTTCCCTTGCCTCGCTCGGTGTAGAGGGATGTTCAATACAGTTGTTTTCAAGATGCTTTTATTACTTATTGGCTGCTATTTGAACCTTGATACAGATCTATTGATTCCTTTGGCCTTTCTGTGACTTTCCTTCTGGAATATCTGATGACAGTTCATCCTTGGAAAAGGCTGAATTGCTTTCTTGGAATATGTTACACTAGAAAAGCTATGGTTGAAGAGTACAAAACTGGGCTAGAGCAGGTACCCAGGGTGGTGGGAAATAAGATAAACTGAATTCTTGAGGGGGGCTTGTAAAATTACTGGGCTGATGGCAGGTGGAGAGCTGGCTGGGTTATGGACTAAGCAAGCAGTAAATCTCTTTCCAGTGTCTGCCATGTGTTCAAATGTTGCTGTGTGTCCTCAGCTCTGTCTCTGCCCCAAAGGACAACTTTTGCGGGGAAGTTCCAGATCCAGGGGAGTCCCTCTAGCTGTTGCATTGCGTTTTTATTATTATTTATTTCTTTTATTTTCTACCATGGGTACTTTCAAGGCTACAAAGCAGCTTTGCTTGTGCATTTGTCATGTTCTGGTTAGCAAACTAGGACCATAATGAAAACATAACCTCCAAACATGTCTTCAGCCCAGTGGTTTTCCTATCTGTGTGTCCCTGGCAGCGGTGGCTGGGCAGACCTTAGCTGAGGAGCAAGGCTGGTGCAACTTTCCAAAGTTTGGAAGCTGCAAAGTCTTGCAGTGTGCTCTGGCTGGTCAAGTAGTCCCCGTGTTTGGGTAACATGAACCACAGTCAGGATTGTGGGAGGCTGTAGACTCCACATTGGGTTCACAAGAGGTGTGGAAGGGGAAATGGAAACCCTACATTCTGCGTGAACACCTGAGTCTTGGCAGATGCTAGTCCAACCCTGGGGAAGAAGAGGCTGGAAACTGCAGTAGGTTTGCCCCTCCGTGCTTGCCTTTAGCTTCCATATAAATTTTCTGACTTGAGACATCTGAGATACTCACTCTAATCAAACAAAATGTCTATGCAACCTCCAGCACCTATTTGTGCTGCTCTAGCCCATTGAGACAGGTTTGCTCCTTCAGAGCGCCCAATAAAAGCAGGATTTGCTAAGGCAAAATATTTTTTTCCTGATTTAACTAGATCAGCTTGGGCTGTGTTGTAGCAAGGAAAGTTGTTGAGTTTCAGTGAAATTTGGCCGAGCTCCTGAATTACTGTTTGGAGAAGTTTCTTCCCTTTCTCTCCTGTCTTCTCCATCAACCAGCCAAATGGATTGGTGGAGATATATCCCTTGGATCTCAGTCTGAGCTGTTACTGCTTCCTTATTTGTCATTGCGCAGAGTGGATCTTTTGCCTCCTGCTTCTGTATATCCCCCTGCATAGGTGAGTAAATGTTCTGGTTTGTGGGCTATTTTCTTATCCAGTACAGAAAGATTATTTGGTTAAAAATATGCTGTTGGAGACAGATGCTCATGCAACAGAGTTTTTATCATAAAATTAAAGTGATTCCTAAACGTAATAAAGAATAAAAGAAGGGAGGTGCCATGTATCTCTATTTATGGCATTATGGTAATTATGCTTCCAAAGCAGATTTTTAATTTGTACCCTTCTAGAGTTGTTGACTTTAATTTATAATCCAATAAGCCTATAGATTGTTGCTCAAGGCAGGCATGTTATAGCAGGCCAAACCTAATAATTTAGAAGCAGTTTAGTAAGCTCAATAACATCTACAGTGCAATTGCTTTTATGGGCTGGTTTATCCCATTTGGCGCTACCTCGTTTTGTTTCTAGCGTGCCACTGTCTTCTGAATTTATTGCCGCAAACCAAGAATAGCTTGTCTAAATTCTCTAGATGGGGGGAAATGAGCCTGTCCACGTGGTGATAGGACTTGCTTTCCAACGTCTCCGTGCTGGAGAGAGGCGACTCCCTGAGAGGAGACTCTCAGGAATATATGCGAGATGATGGTGATGAAAGGGATGCTTGTGTACACGTCAGAGTGGGCTTATTTCTGCCTTGATTTATAGCCTTTGTAGATCCTTTTGCTCTGTAAGTTCGTTGACTGACAGAGCAGACCTTCCTTTGTTGCTCTTGAATGCTTTCTGGGAAGCAGCCTGGTAGAAGAAACTCCTGGGAATTTTTATGTTAAAGTGAGCGAAAAGTAGGACAGGAGTCTTTGTGCTCCATAGGGAGCACGGCCAAAGCTTTTAGTCACCCAGACCGCATGGCTCTAATACCAGTTGAGAGTCTGGAGATGGTCAAGATGCTTGTGTTATTCACAATCCAGTGCAGGGGAGACGTCTGCATTATGCTTGAGGAATACAGCCCTTGAACGATCTGAAATTCAGAGAAGGGTGGGACTAGTTTGGCTGAGCCTGGATGAATGAAGGCATGAACCTTGCTCTGAAGTCACGTCCTGTTGCTTTCAAAGCTGTTTGGGGATGTTTAGCCCTTGCAACCAAGTTTTGTGAGTGCGAGTCCTGCGGATCCCAAGTCCATAGCTGGTGCAGGGATGGTGTTTTTTTAAATGCTGCTTTGCACCAAATAGAACATCTGGCTCTCCTTTAGCAAATGTTTAGTGATTCTAACCTAGGAAACCTCCCAAGTGATGGTTGTTTGAGGTATATACATAGTAGTGTCTATTGAAAGGGTGAAGCTGAGATACTTGGAAGAAAGATAGGCTCATCATACTGAGCCCTTCCTAATCCATCGAAACGATGCTCCATCTCAGTTGGAAGATTTCACATTTAACTGTGTGCCTGGACTTCCCTGCATATGACGGTGGAGTAGTGGGATGCTCAACTCCTTACTCCACCAGTGCGAGCAACAGGTTAAAGAAGAAAGCCCCTTATTTTTTTGCTGTATCAAGCCCTGTGACAAAGCAGAGATGAGATTTCAGTCAGTACTGACTTTGTATACTCCATTTATTACCCAACCATATGTATAAAGCATTTTTTGTGTACCACAGAACTTGGTTTTGATAAGGTGGAGTTTGTTTTTTTTTTTTTAAATACCTGCCAGCAGAAAACTCAGAGTTCAACCTTCTTCAAGCTATTGTGTGATTCTGACATATTTATTTTAAACTCTTTCTTGCATGACCCTAGGCAGCTACCGCATCTGCCTTGTGGTTTCCTACATACTCATCTGCTTGTGAAATGGCAATCACTGGGGAACACTGCATGCTAATAACTCAATTTTGCAGACAGCGTTAAGCATATCAAGGAGAAAAAAAGATTTGGCCACAAGAATAAATCTATCAGTTCCTCTGAAGTCTAAATCATTCTCTGGAGGCCTCCTAATGCAGGCGATGTGCAAGGAGAGAGCTTCCGTCTGTCTGAGCACAACCCAAACTTCTGGACAAGAGTTGGAGGACCACCACCAGCGAGGAGAAAGCACTGGAGTACTGTTTTCCCAGTCATTCAAACGATTGCTGAATAAATACTTCCAGTGAATAGTCAAGTGGTACTTGAGCAGAACTGAGTGCAAAATTGGGCTGGGCTGGTTCTGTTCTTAAAACTGCATTAACCCATGGGCTTTGGCCAAAAGGCGAGTGAATTTGGCTCATAGTTTCCCATTCGTGCAACCTATGCCTTTGGGTATTTCGAAGCAAAGAGAGACCTTTTCAGTCCCTTGTTGCATTTTTCAGGCATGGATCTATCAAGCCAAATGGAGGTGGTGTGCTTGGATATGTCTTGGAGTACGTGATATGAATTGTGTAAGGGACCAGCAAGCTCGATCTGCTCATTTAAATGGTCCAGCATATGTTATGTTGGAGACTTGGCTAAACTGGATATTTTAGCGCCCGTCTCTGGCAACAATTCTCTTGCTGGAAATACCAACATCCGTATGCAGTTCTCCCTGTGGCTTCCTAATTTGAGGTTTGGGAGGGTCGCGTTCCACCTTTTTCCTGTCTCTCGCCTCCTGCAAGCTCAACTGTAAATTAGGTTGGGCTGTGGTCACAGCCTGCTTCCAGGCTGCCGCCATGTGATTTATTAACACTTTTTTTTTTTTGTCTGGCATAGTGCAATCATTGCATTAGGCAGGACTTTTGGGAGGGTACTGGGCTGGAGAAATCAGTTCTGATGTTCTTTCCTTAATGGATGAACAATCGGCAGAAAAGCTTTGCTCATCAAAGATTCATGCCCTTTTGCTGGTGGAAAAAATGTTTCTAATGCCGGGCAGGAACTGGCTCCATCTTTTTATCGTGTCAATCCTTTGTGTTACTCCCAGGGCTACTGGCCATGGCCAGCAAATGCTTTGGGAAATGGCCCCTGCGATATGAGACAGATAATTGAAAATTCATCTGTCTTTCAGGCCCGGGTTGATGGTGCTAGCATTCCTTGAACTTTCAGCATCTAATGGAGATCATTTGGAGCTAGAATGTTGAGGGAGATGATGGAAGAGCCGTTGCTTGAATAATTCAGGCAGAGTCTGAATACTGGTGGGGAACAACCCTGTGTTACTGGAAATCGCAGGCCATGTGCATGTGATTGCTGGTCAGCTGTGCCTGTCAGGGAGATGGGGCTCGGGGCCACCTTGCTTCTGTGACCAAAGCTCACAGTTCAATCTATCTTTGTCTTTTCTTTGTCACGAGTTTCCTAATAAAACACAACCAGTTTGGTATTAAATGTGACAAGAAAATTCAAAAGATTGCATCCCTTAGGGAGTCGGGAGCTACTGCTTGTTCTTAGCTTTAGGGCCATTGCTTTTCATTTTATTTGCTTTTTCTGATAGCTGCAGCATATTTGGTACTGGAGTAAGTCCAAGGCGAGTCTCCTCTTGAGCTTGTAAACTTAAACAGGAGACCCACCTCCTACCTCTGCGCTTCCTTGCCTGTTTTTGGATAGGAAGGAACAAAGAGTCCTTGTGTATCTCTGCAAAATACCTGTCATATTCTCTTAGTTTATTTGAAGCATTAATAACCTGATGGCTGAAGAGTGATTTTTACCAGGTCTATAAAAAAATTGGAAATATGGCTTTGCGTATGCTACATTTAGAAGTTCCATCAGTCCCACTGAAATGGGAGCTGAGGTGCCGTAGATAATTTGGATATTTCCTGTGACAAAGAATCCTGGATTGTTTGGACGGGCGTCCTGCAGGTAGACAGTTGACAGCCGCGTGTTTGGCTGTGGGTTTGTAAGTCAGGGTTTACTTTTCCATTACCCTGTGCTTTGTGTAGGCAATGCTGGCTGTATTGTCAGTATGAACAATAAGCAGGCCATAAGCAGGTGACTTATACCTAACATGCCTTGATATAATTAGTTGTAATTATGAACCGTGACTGCCGTAGCTATTAATTTAAATATTAGGCATCCTTTCCTTACCAGCTGTTTCTTGCTCGAAAAATGTGGATGGTCTGAGATTCACTGAAGAGCTTGGGGCCCAAAAAAGCCCAGCTAGCAAGTAAAGGCAGAACTATGGCCTGCTAGACCATTCATCCCCTAAAATATCTCCCTCAACAATACAATCTTCTACTTAGTGATTTTGATGTCAAAGCCCACAGAGGTGACAGATGCCTTTTCAGTGACTGTGCAGATAACCTTCCTGCTGTGGGTTTTGTTGCACAAGCAATTATACTCTTGCAGGGAGGACAAATGGTTTGGAAAGCTTTTTTAGGGGGAGGTAAAAACTAAATTAATGAAAAATCCAATTTATTTTTTTTTTCCTCTTTACCATGCATTTATCTCCCCTCATTATTCCTTCAAGTCCAAGATATTTGTCATGGTCTGAACAGAGTACGGGGAGAAAAAATTGCTTCTGATAGCAATGTGGTCAGCAGCCCATAGAGCATCTTGACCGTCTGCCAAGGTTCCCTTCCACCATGTAACAAGAAATAGATAAAAGAGCTGCTTTTAAAATTCTGAAGTGGAAAAGAAAAAAAAAAAACAAACCTGTGGCAACCTGTATGCCTAAGCTGGCTGCTCGGACTCTCTGCAAGGCTCTTTCATTTGAGGAAAGTACCTCGAAGGGTGTCCATGTATTGAGCTGTTAATGCCTGGGTGGGTTTCACCTCCCTGCTTCTCTCCTGCCACTTCACTGAAGTTTTTATTAAGGACAAGATACCTGATGAGGGTTTCTTTTGACTGTTGTAATGCCTACCTGGGAAGGGTTGCTGGATGCAAAGGCTTGAGCTGATCTCTGGAAACTCTAGAAATTGAGTCCTACTATCCCTTGCCCTGGTGCTCCAGCTTCTATGCTTGTATGTCGAGGATATTATTGGCCTTTCTGCCGGGTTACCTTATGCCTTAAGGAGCTTCATACAGACCACAGCTTACTGGGGATTAATTGGGATGGAAAGGGAGCAGTACCCTCTGATGGATGTGGCAGCCTGTGACTATTCCACAAGGTTGTGCTGGGCAGCTGGGCTGATACCCATCACCATTCAGGTCATGGCCTTGTCTCTCCTGATGTCCAGTAAGATATGAGAATAAATTAATGCTGTAGGAGAAACAACTTTATTCCCATTAATCATCATGGGGAGGGCTAATGAAAGACCAGCCAGATAAATTGTCTGGTTCAGCTTTCTAAAAGATGAGAGAGAAGATGGTATACTAGGATCTGAGCTGCAGGGGTGGGATGTTGCTGTGATCCCCTCCGCTCCTTTTCCCCCCTCTTGTTTGCATAGCTTCATGGGTTGGGTTCTCCTCCTGCATCTCTGTTTCACAGCAAGGGGCTCAACTGTCAGGAAAGTGCTGTTGCCTGCCTGTCTGGATCATCCACGAACTGGAGGTGGGTTTTATGGGTTGCAACACAGTGCCTAGTTGATGAAAACCAGCATAAAGTGGAAATACTTGATCTGCTTTCCCACCCCACTCTGTGCAGGGAGGAGGTGGCACATCCACGAAATGCTGGTGCAGGCAGAGCCCTGCAGCTGTCTGCCTCTGCAATTGCACCCTTTCTCCCTTAGCTGCAAAAATCAACATTTACACCCAGGGGGCCAGCCCTGCTCTTGCTGAGCCGTTTGTCAAATATGCTCACAGCATATTTGGCTCCTCTATAAAGAAGTCTGTTTTTATGCCTATAAAAGCAACTTTGTGAGCAGTTAATTATTTTTTTTTAAACTCGTGGACAGTTGAGGAAGTGAGTAATGAATATATATATGTATTAGTCCTCTGGACATTTTAAATCTGTGGTAGTGTAGGGGAGAGCTCAAACTCTGCTGTTACTTATCACAGAGGGTGGATTGTGGCTTGACCTATGTCAAGGAAAGACATTCCTTTGCTCCATGAGAAAGCTGGTGAAGGATCATTGAATGTAGGCTTTATACCTTGGTACGATGCAGGTTGTACCTAATTTTAGGCTGAAGCAAATGGCTGCCTTAGTCTCTTCCATAGCAGGAGAGAGGTTGTGTGTGGTTTTGCTAGGAGTATCTTTTGGGATGGTATTGCTGACACTGCGAGCAGTGCCTGTGTCATGGTCTATTCCTGTGCTTGGAAATATTTTTTTATTAGCATCTATCCTAGATGTGAAGCCAAAAGCCATGTTGTTTGTTGTCTGTAAAATCCCAGGCTACAAGACAGTGATGCTTTGGGAATTCTTTCCCCGCATACTTCCCCGCGCTGTTTTTCCTGTGCACGATATCTGTCCGGTCCATCCGTCTCCTGGCCAGAACAGTGGCTTTATCTCCAACTTGCTAAATATCTACGTTGGGTTGTGCAAAGAGATTGTGTGAAAGCAGGTTCCTCATGCAAAATGTCCAGTGTCACATAGGAGAGCTGTAAGTTTAGTACTTTTGCCTGGTATGTTTTACAACCAAAAAGCAGTAAACCAGGAAAAATCTTGAACTCTGACTGTCTGGGTTATTTTCAGTGTGAGCTCTTCTGAACTTCCAGCAAATGTCCTCTTCAGTTTAGCTTCTTAAAGGAGAGTGGAAAGTCAGGCTGGCCGTGATGCTGCTTTGAAAAAACTCTCCAGTACAGCAAGGTACAGAAACAGTGGTGTGGCAGACTTGCTATTTCTGCAACACCTTCCATTGGAGGACTTGAAGTGCTTTAATCAATGTGCAGCTCTTGATAAGAAGGATAATTATTCCTGTTTTTACAGAGTGAGGATGAGAGATTAAAATGCCTTTTCTGAAATTGCAAACAATTTTATGGCAAGGAAATGAACTGAGCTTTCTCTCCAAGGAGCATCGTCCTAGTGTGCTTTAGTTGTCTCCAGGGGCACCCACTGGGCATCCCAGCAGAAATGTTAACTTTGCTCTGATTCTGGAAAAGTGAATCAGTAATGTCCCTCCCCTGGGGGCTCTGTACCTCATCTCACTTGCGATGTCCTCTGCTCATTGCGTGTCTTTGTGCTTTTGCTGCAGATGGTCATATGGTAAATAAGGAGAAGAAAAATAGATTTAATTGGGCAGTACCATTATTTTGGGATTTGAACAGTCATGTGCCGGCCTGCCTTTGGAAAGCACCAGGAGACAAAGCAGTTGCAGTGCCTGTTTCAACACATGCATAGAGCTTACTTCTCTTGTCTGCAAGTTGGCCGCCTGCATTTTAGTCATGGTGATGGGTAGTGAAAGGAAATAGCTGCAGGGGAATCTTGTGGCTTCCCTCTAGACAAGCGTGGCAGAATTGTTGTTATATAATTTGAATTTGCTATGCCAGAATTATAAACATCACAGAAAATGCCCAATTGCAACAACAGTGATGTGTGATTTGTCAGAGCTGCTGGAAAGAGGAAAGGGGACCTTGCGTAAGTCAGATCTTCAGCTTCTTTGCTGCAGCTTTTATTAGCCAATAATTTTTGCTTACTGTCATCATCATTTTTGTGCCTTCCGGACATTGATTTCTGAATAACATGAGCATTTAGATATCTGCTGCTTTATAGCTTCCGTTGCTGCTGCCCTCAACTGGGGTCCAGCAGACCCATCAGGCAGGATAGCTGGATAGTCTGCCCTTGCAAATGCCTTTTTTAAGCTGTTGTTGCCTGTTAGTTGTGACCCTGATGGAAAGAGAAGAGCTTATGTGGACTTCCACGTGAGGAAATGTTCTGGCTTGCCTTTTGGCACCGCTTTTGTTGATGCTCCTGGTTTAGCTTCCTTCTTCTGCATCTGCTGGTGCGGGCATGGTCCTCTCTGCAGATGGAGCAAAATGACCACTGTGAGACAAGCCTGGCTTTGGGGATGGCAGATTTCATGTGCATTAGCCCGTCACCTTGTCTGGAGGTACCACGTGTTGGTATCTGTTCGTATGAAGCAGGGAGCCAAGCAGGATTTTCCTAGACCCAAACGGAATCTAATTGGGAGTGGGATACAGGAGCCCTTTCAGATTGCCACTGCCAGGGTGGGCTTCCTGGTCATTCTGTGAACGGCTGGTCCTGCTTTCTGTGCATCTCTCCTTTGACTCCTTTTCCTTTCAAGTTGAAGGCTATTTATCTTTTGCTTTTGAGGGAAGGTGGAAGACCTCATATTGATATGAAGAATGGCACCCATTGCCTCTTTTACTGTCAGGTGTTCGTCTTCTAGCACTGGCTTGTGATGGTCTTACCCTTTCAACCAGCAAAGAAATTCTTGGGGTTTTTTTTTGTGCCGAACATCATGACAAAGTGGCATGTTTAGTGTTGGTTTGCAGACATTTGCTGCCAAGAGTAAGATGCAGCAAGGGGAATAAATTGTCCAAGGAATCAGCTTACTGGCTGTTTCTTCTCCCAGTCCAGTCCTTTGTTCTTGAACCCATTTGACATCTGTACCAGACTATTTGGGATAGGACTATTTGCTTTGAACCGGAGCATTTTACAACAGAATTCCTGTAAACACTCCCGTAATACAGTAATTCTCTTTAAATAGGATAAATACTGAATATTTATCCCTATCTGCCATTCTTCCTAATGAAAGCCATGCTTATTAAACTCATAAACTCATAAGAACAAAGAGCTGGAGGCACGTCAGAGCCTGGGATTAGACTGAGCTGGACAAACTGCAAAAGCAGTCTGGGGCCAGGACAGAAATAGGATCAACAAAGGCTAATGCAGAGCTTTTTTCCTCTGGCGTAAGTGATCTGTTGAGATGCAGGGTGGTTGGGCCATAGCTTTGCTGAAGGTGTGTGGTGTTTTTAATGACTACATCCTTTTCTAGGCCTGGTATAGGACCCATCTAGCCAAATGTCCTATTTCTAACCGAGGCCAGAAGCAGACAGCTAAGGAAAGACCTTCCAAAACCCCCAGGATGTGCACAAAATGATCCCCCTCCTGGAAATCAGTTTTTCTGAGATTTCTTGAGTAAGGGGTGGTACTGAGGCTGTTAAATTTAATAGCTTTCACTGGCTCTATTCTTAGTTAACTTACATAGTCCTTTTTTATTAAACCTATTTTTAATCTTAAAACCTATTGCCCCAGGATGTTGGTGCTTTAATTAAAGTGAACCATAAGCTGAATGCAAGTCAACAACATTATGTGCCTGCAAAAAGGACTATCATGAGACTGGAATGTGTTAGCAGGAATAACATCCTCAGGAGGCATCGAGCATGCGGTCCTCCTGCTGCTTGATGCTGATGAGAGCTCAGCAGGGATGCTGTGCCCAGCAAGGTGCTCCACTTCAGGCAAGGCTTGGACCTTATCTAGTTGGTCTGGGCAAGAGCAATGGGCTACGTTATTTTTTTTTTTATCTAGATGAGCCTCATCAGTAGAGACTGAAAGAGCTGGACCTATTTAGACTAGAAAGGATAGCTGCCTCCCTTTGCTGTCCAAATATGCAAATTGTTTGGTAAAGAGAAAGGGAATAGTGCCTCATTAGTGTCAGTAATAGGTTTGTAATACTCGAATCCTTCCATTAGTATGGGCAGAAACACTGGGTATCTCTGGTTATGTTGTTTGCGAAAGATCCAGTAGATTAAAAACACATTGTCAGGAGCTGTGGAAGTAAATCATGCTGCGGGGGGTAGATTGGGGAACCCCTATCACTCTGTGCTGTTTTCTCATGAATCAGAGGCTCCCAGGGGATTTTTTTTGTTTACCTCTGCGCTGAATGAAAGCGGGAGGATGTAATTGTAGGAGGCAGAGCTGGTCCAGGACATTATTATTACTGCAGAAAGTCCCCTGGGGCCACTAATAGCCAGAAACAGCCCTGGCTCCAGCTGTGCACCGTCTCTGGAACGGCGCAGGAATTCCCGTTGCAGCGCCGTCGAGAGTTGCCAGCATTTTTTGTGACGAATGTGGCTGCTGGGGTACGGTTTCTGTTCAGTGAAATACACCTAGACAGAAACTGGTCCTCTAATGGCAGAGTGTGGGGGGGAAAGATGGGCAGGCAAGTATGGGTTCTCCCTTAGTTCGGATAACGTTATCCCTTTGCTTGCTATCTGGGCAAGCAGAACTGCCCGATTGCTCCTCAACTTTGCAAGGCTGCAAGCCCTGAAGCCTGCAGGGAATTAGCAGTCCTGCCTGACGAACCTTTCTGGTTGTGTTTTTGGAGGCTGGGAGCCGAGGTGTTTTACAAAGTGTAATAATGTTATTTTTAGAGATTTGGCTCTCTTTTTGTTGCATCTGTTGATCTACAGTTCAATTACGGCGGCCCCAGCAGGAACGCATATTTCAATAATATGTTCTCTGCCACTTTCTTTGACCTGCTAAATTGAATTGTAAATGGAGCATGTCACAGCTCAGAAATCTCCATTCATGGTCTTCTCTAACAAAGTGTGCAGAGAGCTATTAGCCTAGTCTTTACAATAATCAAATAAGATATGTCTGAGATGTGCAATGACTTACTTTAGGAAGCATCTGGTTAGCTATTGAAGCCTCAGCAGCCAGAACGGCAGGAATATTTTTTTCCTTCTTACTTCAGATCCATTGTCTGTTAGATCCAACTTCTGCCCCCCCCCCGTTTATTTATTTATTGGCACATGCCTCTTATGCAAGACCACAGCGTGTTACCTAGGAGTAATTAATCAGCCAAAACCTTTGCAGTGTTTATGAAGTGGCCAGACTGGCTCAAATCGGTTGTGTTGACAGATGTATCCTTCCAATTAGTCCATCTCCTGCCTGGAGAGGGCTGTAGCAAATGGAAAAAAGTCCCATACCTTATGAGATTTGAAGTACTAAACAAAGATGGGGAGAAGAGAGAAAGTTGAGGATGAAGAGTAAAAAGCAAGAGCTGGAGAATGTGTTCAAGTGGAGTTTTGCACCAGGTGTTCGTGGTCTTGGTTGTCAGATGGAGAGATAATGAAGCCTTTGGACAGATTACAAAGTACTATGAGAGCGGACTGATGCACTGTGGAGTCCTGCAGACTGCCGCCTATGCTCTCTTGGATTCACAAGTCTTAAATCCAACAGAGGGATGAAAGACTCATCCCTCTGCAGCCTGTTCAAGGTGAGGGAATTGAAGCCCAGGCGCCTTGATTCTGTTCCTGACATACGTAAGGTCTGGTAGGTCAGCATCTGCTAGTCAAAGATATTGATTTGCTCACTTAAATGCTTCAAATCCTTGGAGCGCAAGGTACTTTCTCTTTGTTACATCCCTCTGCAATATGAGATTCAGCTATTGGATGTACTCTTGGCAGTGAAGGCTGATTGCATCCTGGACTGTAATAGTGACAGTGCAGCCAGCAGCTTGAGGGATGTGGGTTTTCCTCTCTACTGACACTTGAGAGACCACATCTGAGCACTGAGCCTGGTTTGGGGCTCCCTAAAACCAAGGCAGGCAATAACAGAGGGAAGTGAGCCCAGTGGGGCCACCAAACTGGTTGGAGCTGGAGCCTGGGACATACGAGGAGAGGCTGAGAGCGGGGGTTGTGCAGCAGGAGAAGGGAAGGGGGGATCTTACTGCTCTCTGCAACTATCGAAGGGGTGGCTGTAGAGAAGAAGATGGCTCTTGGCACGAGGCAATAGACACAAGCTGCATCAAGGGAAATTCCAGTCAGACAGTAGGAAAGTTTCTCCCCATGAGGGTGGTCAAACTCTGGAGCAGCACCCAGAGGAAGGTGGGAATTTCAATCCTTGGAGACATTCAAACCTTTCTGGGACATTGCCCTGAGCAACCTGACCTCAGTTGGCCTTGCTTTGAGTGGGCGTTTAGAGCAGAGCCTGCCAGAGGCCCCTTGCTGCCTCATTTATTTTATCTTTAAATGTTTATTGGGGTCTGCATTTGATCTCTGAGACTGATCAGAGCTAATGAGCTCAAAATCTACTGGGGTGGAAAACTGTTCGTGTTTGTAGTACGCAAGTCGCTGTTTTAAGGACTAGGCATTCACATACCATGAGTTATTAATGAAATTTTGTAATTTCACTGCAGGAACTGAAGTATTGTGCACACTGATCAAATGCTCCAGCTGATATTTGTTCTTGTTTATCCTCAGTTCCCAGTTCTAATGGGTGCAGCTGGGAGATGTAGTCATCTTTCATCTTCAGCGATGATTTAATAACTTGCTTGAAGAATATTTTCTTTTGTTTGTTTGAATGAGGTCCAATTGGGTAATCCGGAAATGAAGCATCATGCCATCAATTTTTCTTTTGTATTCATTGGATAAATGTTAGCTTGTCTCCTTTCCGCTCTAAGCTAATACTGATAAATGCCTGCAGGAAATTGATTCTTGAAAATGTCAGAAAATACTGTAGTGAAGACTCACTAGTAAACTTCATTGTATCCAGGAGTAAATTTAAACGACCTGAAAACACACTTGAGTAATGGTGATGCACCAATTTGAGTCCAGCTCTTGTATTTGCTCTTGAGGTAGACAACAACATCCATTCATTTGCTAAAGGCAGGTGGCTGGGCTGGTGGATACTTAGGGACACAAGGATAGCGTGCACTGCAGGAAGAAAAAATACCTTTTCTGTCTTACTGAATTTGCAAGTCTCAGGGCCTGGTTGTATTGGATATCTCTGTGAATGCTGTCTGAATGTAAAGCCTTCAGCACGGACATTTACAGTGTCTTGTGGGAAAATGATAAATATCTTGTGGCAGGGAGATGGAGATGATTCATCCACAGGTCGCCTACCTGCTCTGGTTAATGTAGCTTAGCTCTTCTGAAAGCTCTGCATTTAAACTGGTTGGTGCTTTCTTCTGGGGTGAAGGCTTGAATTTAAAAGGAGTGGTGGGAGGAGTGTTTAGACGTATAGTGATGGGGCCAAGAACAGAGGAGGGATTCAGGGAGACCTCACTATAGCCTAAGGGAAGCCTCTGGACACCTGATCTGTGTGGAGCTATGGAGGTACTACCGTAATTTGTTTGAAGTTACTCACTCTAGTGGTTTTTGAAGTGCTTCTAACAAAATCGAGTAACCCTGGTTTGTTCCTGGATGATACTTGCTTACAATTCTAAGGATCTGACCAGGGTGTATTAAATCAACCAAGCAGTCTAAAATAGCCATTGTCTAGAGATCCTAGTGCTGGGAGGGCAGAACTGATGTAGGATGGTTTTCCTCAACCATGGATGTGACCTGTGATGGGGAGAAGACTGGAGCCAAGAGAGCATGGACCCAAGGTTGAGTTGCATGCAAATAAAGAGCAAATGAGATTGGTGGCTAGGGTTACGATAGGCTGGCATTCAAGAAGCTGAGGTCTGTTCCTGTGACTTGCCCCTATCCTCAGCATGTAACATCACCTCTCCAGACTTCTGGGTTTTCCCCTTTGACTTTTCCAAATTGCCCAGTTTGCAGCTGCAGTTGTTCCAGTAGCATGGCTGGATGGGTGGAACTGGAGAAAGATGCCCACGTTTGATTTTTTTCTTTTTTTTGTGCGTGTGTGTGGTCAGATCCACGTGCTGTTGTTCTCTATCTGCTTGTGCATGTCCTGACTGATATGCTGCCAGGTTTTGGGAGGGCTCAGTCTCTCTCTGGTTTCCTCTGAGCAGAAATTCCAGCCTCAAGCTGAGATGCCCTTCAGCAAGAAATTGCTTTAAAATATTATATTTCCTATAAAAGGCTTCTGTTGTGCACAACTGGAATTTTTCTGACAAAAAAAAAAAAAGGGGGAGGGCGAAGACATTGTCAAAAAGCTTCTTCCTGCTCTAGTTTGATTTTTATTTACTTATTTAATTATTTTTAATGAATGAACAGGAGGTTTACTGTGTTCAGGAGACAGAGAATGAGTAGGGTCTGCCACGAAGACCGAAAGCCATGAATTCCCAGAGGCACTTTGACTTGAACAAGAGCACTCTTCATGTCAGATGACTGGCAGTTCCAGAAACCAGTCTGTCCCTCTGACTGCTCCTTCATTTCTAGCTGGGAAGCACAAGCTGTGCTGGGACATCTGCCACCTTGCATGGTTCAGCATGGTCCTGGCTCGAATGGTGGTATTTGCAGAGATGCTGGAGGGAGCAGGCTGAAAGTTGAGACTGTTTAGCACCCTTTGTATGCAAAGTTATCGTGAAAATCTTCTCCGGTCATGGGGAGTGGAGGTGGAACGTGTTTCTATTAATGTTGGTGGAAAGAGATCCATGGGTTGGATGGTGGGGAGATATTCACACCGTCTAGTTGTAGGTGTTGAAAGTGAGAAGATGGTTTCAGAGGCTCTTTATATAGACAATGAAGAGGGCCAGCTTCCTCCAGAGCAAATTTAGATCATTGAATCAAAACCTTTGTTTGGAGCAAACCTTTGGTTGACTGTACATGGAGACCACTACAGCCTTGCATATGTGTAGATAATAATTCTTGTCCGGGGTAGCTGTAGATAAATACACTTGCTATTTTTTCAGCGTGGAGCGACTTCCTTCCTCATTTTTTCGGTAGCTGGTTATATTTATTGGAAGCAGGCTTAATGTCTCTGATCACAGAAACCTCTGACCAGAACATAGATCTTATCAGCAGGTGAAATGGAAAAATAATTTTAACTAACTTGTTAGGTTGGATTACTCTACAGAATGTTTATTATAACTCGGTCTTAATGTGGAGAAGCGAGTCAGATGTTTTTCTGGCTCTGGTTTGCACTGACTTTTTCCAAACATGGGACCATACAGCACTCAGTTTTTGCATTTGGAAAGCCAGATATTTTAAGAGGAAGGTTGAAAAAAATACGTATTTAAAAGGAGGAAGGGGATCTCTGAACAGTTTTGGCAGAATAAACCTCAGTTCTGCTCGAAGTAGCAATGCGACAAGGAGGGAGTCCGCTCTGCCAATAACACTTAATGACAAGTGATTTCCTGGTGCAGTGTGAAATAGAAATTAACAGCCAAGAGGAATGCAGAATTGAAAGGGAACTCAGTTTATCCACTTTCCTGAAATAATGAATCTAGCAATAAAAGATTTTTTGGTTCAAAGCCAGAGTGGAGGGAAGTGAATTGGAGTTTTTCTATTGATTTTGGTGTGCTCAACTGATCCTTTTTTGCTGCCCTTCAGCCTCCCTGCCGTCACACTGTCTTTCCATTTGGTAGCAAACGCTACCCATCTTTCCTGTCTTTGCTCTTCAAATGAAGGTTGGGTCTTTACATAGTGGTCTGTGGTGAAGGGCTTTTTTATTTTTTTTTTTTTTTTTTTCTTTTCCCCTCCTTGCTCTGTGGTTTAGGGTTTTTGGCTTCTCTTTGTAAATGTTAGTGATCTTTCTTGATTTGAGGCCCTCCAGGCTAAGGGAGCTTTAAGTCTGAAGGGAATTAATAGTTGTTTGTTTCCACCTCTCTCTCTTCTCTCTCCTTTTTTTTTTTTTTTTTTTTGCATTTTGCTGTTTGAGCTCTTCTTTTGAAGAACTGTCTTCTGTTTTATTCAATGTTGTTAAAAGACCAAGGCACCTGTAGACCTGACTCATTTGAATTGTCAATACAGGTTTATTCTTGCCTTCTTTTAAGCCCCCCTTACACTCTCTGTGAAGGGTTTACATGGGGCGTTGTGAAAAAGAAAATTATGGTACCCCACTTGTTCCACTTATCTGACTTAACCTACTGTTTGGAAGAAGTTTGTTTCCTCTGACTTGTCTCAGTGGTGCCTTAGTGTAAAGTTGTTAATGTTTCCTGGCTTTTAGTCTTTTAAAGAAAATATCTCTTAATCAGGAAATCTGCTTTGTTGTGCATCTCCTTGCTTCCAAGCAACCACAGCCTCACGCCTACATTTAAGGCCCTTTAGGCGAAATCTTGCTGTGGTTTCAGCTGCTCTGGGAGAGCTTTGGGCACCTACTGCCACAGAGGGTTTGATGTGAACGTCGGTGCAATCCTCACAGTTGGATGCGAATCAAAAGGGGGACTGTAAAAAAAAAAAAAAAAAAAAAAAAAAAAAAAAAAAAAAAAAACCAAACAAAAAAAAAAAACCAAAAAAACCCAAATAACCCCCCCCCCCCCCGTCTGTTTCCATTTGTGAGCTGCCATGATTAGCTATACCGGTATAAACTGGGGCAAGCTCACAGAAGCATTACAGCAGTGGCATTGCCTTCCTTCACCGGAAAGCTTCCAGGGATGCACAAGTTGGAAGGGACCCAACTTCGCCCACGTTGATTGATTGATTGCTGGACTGTTGTTTGCTATGAGCTAATCGGTGTAGGAATGGAGCCCTAATCCATCCAGCGCTGGCATTTCCTCTCACCCATTCACAGTTCAAAGCAGGCTTCTCTCCTTCCAGTTCATTTTGAAACTTGACGTCGCTTCTGGGTGCCGGAGAGGATGCTGGAGGTGGTGGGGGTTTGCTGTTGAGGGGCTCCTGCAGTTTTACCCCAAGGTCGGGAGATGTAGGTGCATCTCAAGGGTGCAAGTCCGGCTGCTCGCTTGGGATGAGCTGACGGAGCTCTCCAGCAACCGCCGCAGGTGGAGGGGAGGGCATTTCGGGACTGGAGTCAACTGGGGTGACTCCAGTAACTTCAGTGAAGCAAAATGTTTATGCTCTGCTTCATCCGTAGGCTGCCAGCAAATCAGCCGGCTCTAGCCTTGGGTTTTCTTGGCTTTAATGGAGCAGACCTTGCGCCAGCAGTGTACTGTCCCTTCTGAAAATGCAGCTTCTTCCTCCAGCCAGGCGCAAAGAAAGGGCGAGGGGGGCAGCTTAGCTCATTTCACAGCATTTCAGTGACCTTTGGGGATATACGTAGTAGTAAATAGGCAATTTAATGTGGTCTTACATGTTGTACCTCTCTGTTTTGCCTGTATGCTCCAGGCAGGGCTTGGGACAAATTTTCTGATAGACCCAGCTTAATTATAAAAAATATTTAAACCTCAGGAAAAGGGGCACCTGTAAATGCAGTGACAGTCACTTCTGATCAATGGAGTCTCACCCTGGGCAATCTTGATTTTTAACATCTTAAATGTTCCTTCTCTGTTCTAATTCTAAATTGCATTCTATTTAGATCCTGATGCTGTGCTGATCTGCTTTTTGGGAAGATAACTGACAATTTGCTGATCTAAAAGCTTGATGAGGGTTCATCAAATAACTTGTCAAATGGACGTGGTTCTGGCTTCTCTAGAACGGCACAGCATCGAGTTGTGTTCACCCCATAATTCAGCAGGGAATAGCTGTGGCAGACAAATGTGCATTAGCTCTGCACGTGGCTAGTTTTGGCAGGCGATCACTTTCTAGTGACAGCCAGGGAACCTCCTCTAAATAAACTTTTTAAAAAGCATGGATTTGTTGGTTGAGGCATTTCTTTGGTTTACAAATGGTATCGCATGAAGAGATGTCTTCCAGTGTTATGTGCGATCAGCTAGAAGGTAGAAATGGGTGAGAAAACTCATTGCTTCTAATATAGTAAGGTTGACTAAATTGAAAAAGTCCCTGTAGGAGGGGTAGGTGGGAGTGTGTGTATGTAGGTGAACTTCATAGTATCTCCTATAGATCTTACAAGAAATAAAATAACCTTCCTGAGCTTCTCTGCTTTCCTGCACCACCAGTGCCAGGTGGTAAATAATGCTGCAGCCTTCGTCTGGGTTGGAGAGTTGCAGCAAAAGTAGCTGGCGCAGACTCCAGTTAGCCAAAACTAATCCCCAAATTGGAAAAATCTCTGAAAACATGAATTTCAGGCCTGTTTCAAACAAGTAAGGTTAAAATTTGCAGCACAATAGCAGGTAAAAATGTGTGAGCCAACTTCCCAGTTGAATCACAAACCGGCTCTTTCTGTGGCAAGTTCCTTTAATTTGGGTTTTTTTCTTTTTTCTTTTTTTTTTCCATCATCCCTTACTTTGGAGTTGGTTATGCACCCCTGACAGGGTGGGGATTGGGGATGCACAAAAGTGGTGGAGAATGTGGATGAAATGCTGATTTTTGTTTTGTTTTTCTTAAGGATTCTGTGATTTAAAAATATTAGAAAATCACCGACAAACTGCAACTTGGTAACATGTCTGTCTTCATTTGTTTCCTTTTGGGGGCTCTTCTGATTATGTCTGTAGCTACTCTTGGAGTAAGAAATCTTACTCCCATTGCTAGAAGTGGCCGCACAATAGACCTGAGATCACAAGCACAGTGGTACGTGTAAGATGCCTGTATTTGAAAGTGCTTCTGCAGTGCAAAATCTTCAACGTGTACCTGATCCTTTAAAATATTCTCACTTCAAAGTCACTTTTCTTATTTTGATTGATACTCTCTCTATCCTTCTTTGGGCTGTGGCCATTTCACTGGGCGTGCTCTGCAAAGATGTCATCTGTCTACCAGTTGGCTTTTTTTGAGGCTAACCGAGCGCATGGTACATGTCTTCTCTGGCCATTTAGCTGGAGGAAAAAGGTGACTCTTCATTTATTGTTTTCCTTTAAAATTAAATGTCGGTATAATGAGGTTAATTCTGTTTTGTGCCATTCTGTAAAACATCATGGCTACCTCTGCATTAGCGAGTAGTGTGGGTTGAGAGAAGAGGTTTGTGGAAGGACATAGTTGGTGCTGACATGCTGACATCCATGGTCCCAGCATTTTGGAGGTGATGGTGTGGTCACTTAGGACTAGCTTGAATCTGGTCCTGTGGACTGAGTGCCCACTGGTAGTTGAGGTGCATTGGGTTCACTCCTGGAGCACATCATCTGGTTTAGCTTTGCCCAAAGCCCTTTAGTGATGTGAACCAGAACACAAAGCAGGACAAAATGGTGGGCTACTTCCAAAATGCATCCTGATAGGAATGAAGGTGCTAATGCAGATGTGCTTGGTCAGGTTCATTTGCAGGACAATACTGCGTCCTGTGTGAGCTGGGCACGTTTAGGCTTAGTATGAGTAATGGGTAACTAGTGAGCTTATCCCTGTGTGAAGAGGGAGAAACTGAAAGAGAAGAGGGGGGAAGGGAAAGTTTTCTAGAAGAACTGCCAAAAATTTCAGTGCTGACATTCTTATAAAATCTCATGGAGCTGAAAATATGGATGGTTTTTCAAGCACCTTCAAACTTGCTAGTGGTTCTGCCTGAATTTCTGTAGGTGAAGTGGCATGGTTTCCTCCACCTACTTGTGGCTGTGATTGAGTGACGGGGATGACATGATTTTAAGTCTTTATTTTTGGCAGTAGAGGCTTGAAGCTGTTGCACGTTGTAGATTTCACCTTACTTTAAAGCATGTGGGAGCTTGCAAAGCAGGGGCCTGTAAAGCTCTTCTGATGAGGGACTATTGGAGGGAGGTTTTGCAGGACCCAGGCTAAATACAATATATTGTGCATGTAGGTTCAGATTCTGGTTTGGTTTGTGCTGAATAGCATCAGTGGTGCTGGGAAGATGTTCCCTGTTCTTCCGAAAGCCCACCCAGAACTGTGCTTGAACTCACTGAAGTATGTCAACCCTTGAAGAATTTGACTGGGTTTTCAGAAAGTCAGTCGGGCAAATATATCTGGCAAGTGCACCATCAATGACAGACCAAAAATAGGTTTTGGAGAGCTTGACACAAGCTATGCTACTTGCATGTAAATGGGGGGGGGGGGGGGGGGGGGGGGGGGCAGGCAGAATATATACGTATATGAAAAAAAAAAAAAAAGCCTAGACATGTTCTGAAATGTTTTCCTTGGCTTGTTTATCAAATCAGTGTCATTAGTGCATGAATACTGGCCAAGCTTATCCTACAATGACTTTTAAAGAGCTGGAGGATTTTTTTTTCTTTGTAGCAATGTTGGTCCTCAGCACTTGAGATACTTTAAACCTCACTTGCCTTGCAAAAACCTGTCCAGTTAACTGATTCAGCAGTGTTGCTGATAGGTGCAAAGAGGTGTTAGACCCAAATGGAGAGGGGGAAAAAAACCAGCAAGCAATAGGGAAAATGAGGTTTGAAAGCTTGGAGACCAGCAGACCAGAAGGGATCCAGGAGAAAATAGTCATAGTCTGCTAAAAGGGTTAGCAATTGCTTCCTCCTGGGGAATTTTGGTGGGATGGAGTGAAGGTGTGAGTGGGTTTTGGTTTGGGTGTTTATATAATCCAGATGTTCCATGGGTGGATTTTAATCTGAAGCTTCGTGGCTGGAAAGGGTTGCTTTGGCTGTGCAGCAGTGGTCAGTACGGAGGAGGTTCGTTGTGGAGAGATGTTGCAGCCTTGCTGCTGCATTTGGGACTGGGGAAGGCTGGTGTTGGCTATGGAGCTGATGTAGACGCTGTGGCCGGCATCCTGCTACCAAAGGTGGGGTGTTTTTTGGGGAAAAAAAAACCCCATTCCAGCCTTAGTGCTTTCCCTCCAGGAGCTCACCTGTGCGTATAGGTGCAGATCTGTGCATGAGGTGGAGAGACTATACTCTCTAAGCTCACGGCAGAGCAGTTTGGCCATGTGGTTTTGAATGTACGCGGTAGTTGCACCGTAGAAGTCCCTCTGTACCTCTTTCTGATCACTTTTGCCCCATATATCTGGAACAAAAGGCCCCTGATGGGACTTAGGCACCTGCTGCTACTGAGGTTTGAAAGAAGTTGGCTAACAAACTTGAGCTGAGTTTAAAAAAATGTTTTAACCATAACCCCAGCCAAGAATTAGGAATTTCTAGCAGAAAACATCATTTTTTTTGGCACAGCAAAAATTAAATAATTCCAACCCTTTTTATTGCTTTCTTTTTCTTTTGGCACTCTTTGTAAGACGGAGCATACAAGGAAGAGCTGTATCACAAGATCGGTATCCAGGGTGATGTATGATGAAAAATAGTCAATACACAGTTGAGTAAATAGCTTCAGCCCTTAAGATGGAAAGGGAAGGCAAAGAATAGTAGTGTTTCTTATATCACCAAACCAGTGTTTATATTGGTTACATTGTTTTGCATAATTGAAAAGCCATGAGACAGTTCACTAGACAAAAGGGCATTTTCAAAAGAGATTAATGCTGTGCTCAGGGTCTGGAAGGAATTTATAGTAGTGGAGTTGCTCATATACTTTTTCAATTTTCATCCTTTCTTGCTTGTTCTGGGAAGAGAGGATTCATTTGAATATTTTCCATAAAGAATTTATTCCAGTGTTTTTTTCCAAACAGACTGGATGCTAGTTGAAACAGAAACGTGTGGACTATTTAATGCCTCCAGAGTAAAACCAACAAGGAGCATGTGAAAATGGTGCTGGTTAGGGACAGTTTTCTTGCAACGTTGTTCTTTACATGGATGTCCTTGTGGTTTAGGATTTTACCCGTGCTATTGGAGCGGGGCACTGAACAGATGTTTTAGGGATTTTTTTTTTTTTTTTTTTTTTTTGGGGTGGTGGTGTGGAGTATTATTTGAGACATTCATCAAAACTAAATGTCAGCGCAAATCTCTTTCATTTGATGCTGGTGTGGTCTTTCCTCCTGCCATATTATTTGCAAAACGCTTGCATATGTGGTGGTGGTGGGAATAAATGTTGCGGGTGGGTGGTTTGGCTCTACAGGATCTGAGTGCCCTGGGGGAAGGAGTAAGGGTTCATATGTCTGCGTAGTAGTAGCATCACTAACCTGCTGCGTAGTCTTTGCCATGTGAGAACTACTCAGTCATTTAGGCTGAACCAATGAGAGAGTAAGATGCCCAGATGCATCCCTCACATGTGAATGGAAAAGTTAATTAAAAAAATTGCCTCAAGAAAATGCAAACCAAAAAAACCAAAACCCCAACCAAACAAAAACACCAGTTCTGTATTCAGAAATGCCCCCTCATTGCACATGTCCGGAGAGCTGGAGAAATGCTGTCCCAGCCCTACATAAGATGGATGTATATAAGTGACCCTTCTGCCCAGAGCTGGGGACCAGGGGTGCATCTCCCACCTCCCCCAGGGCAGAAAGGTCTTAAATCTGCCCTTGGAAATGTCTAGTTACTCCATCCAACCTCAACAGCTTCTAGATGAGATGGAGAGGATGGGGCACTGGCCCTGAAAGAGGATAGTATTAAGGCTGACTTACCTTTCCATCCGCAGTGGGAGCGCCTCTGGTTCCTCATCCTCACCTCGTCTTTCTTCCTGACCCTGGTCTGGTTTTACTTCTGGTGGGAAGTCCACAACGACTACAATGAAATCAACTGGTGAGTAGAGTTTCCCTGTTGCGGAGGGGCAAACCCTTAACAAATTTGGCTGCCATCATACGCCTCTAAAAGCTGTTTGGCGCTGCGTTGGATGTCCTTCAGATGGACTTGTTAATGACGGTAAAGGGAAAGCGAGGTGGGAGGTGAGACTGAAGGAGACCTTCTGCCTGTTTTCGCTGATAGATGTAACGTGTCCTCACGTCTCCATTGCGTGGCTGGAACGGAGCTTGGGGTAGGTGTGCTACCTGGTGAACAGCATTCGAAAACAAAAATGGTGCTGAAATCATGTGGAAACTTTTTGGTGGTTGTTTTGTTTGTTTGTTTCTATGGTTGGCTGTTTTTGGAAGTGGCTAAGGAATTTGGCTGCAGCTTTCCACAAAATAGAAATGACGGAAATTCAGCCTGAAGAAGACACGGGTGTGGAAAATTTTGCAAAGTTGGAAGGAGCTGAAAACAAGCTTTCCAGTGGGATGTGCTGGGGAGTTTAGGGTGTTGCCAGCTCCCCCCAGTGCTGGAAATTATTCTCTTTTTTACTGTCTCAGCAGCATCTTAAAACATTTTGATAGTCCTTTGGGCTCTCTTGCAACCAAACTGCTTTGACATCATCTTCTTGTCAAAGATAATATGTAAACTGTATTTTAAAACACAGTGGGTAGTTGATCCCTTAAATAAATTACTTGCCTTAGATGCTGAATTTGTGTAAGGGAGAGTGTTTACTAACTGAATGACGTGAGCTGTCTCCTCCCAGGAGTGTGGTTTTTCTCTTTGCTCAGACCCACGCTCTGAGAACTGTAACTGTCACCATTGCTCGTGATTTATTTATAATGATAGCATGAAAAAAATGCTGCTTTTTTTTTTTTAAATGCTATTTTGGAACCTCATTCTTTCAGTTTATACCTTCAGTAAGGGATGTGAGTGCTCCTAGTCCGCTCCAGTGCAAAGCCAAATCTGTTAGCTCAGAGTTGAGAAAGGGCTAAAAAAAAACTCAACGCAGATATGAAGCAAAGCCTTGGGAATGCTGTGAATGGGCATTGCAGACACAGCGCTGCAGTTTTGGGTTCCCAAAAATTCGTGCAGGAACGGGAGGAGATGTGCAGGTCTGCTTTGGTTGCAAGAGGTGTTGGGGCTTTAAAATGCCCCCACACATCACCTGCAGACCAAAGCCCCTTCCCCTGCCATGCAACCCAGTGCTCAGGGTGCTAGAAGCACTTTTGGATTGACAGCACTGGAAAAGCAAGCCCTTGTGCACAACAGTCATGGAAGAGGCTCTCTGAGTGAAAAATAACAGGGCTACATCTGTTCAAGCGGTGCCATTCGGTGCTGAAAATCGGTCAGTGCGTTGTATGTGCTGTAACCCCAATTAGATCCCTGCTCCATGCACTGGCACCAGAGGTTGAGAAGAGCAGGGTTTCTGAAAAACAGCCTGGAATGCTGTGGAAAGGCTGGGAGGGAGGATGATAACATGGGGCGAGGTTTTAATTACAGACATGCTGGTTCCAGGCAGAGAGGAAACAATTTCCACTGGGTCCGTTCAGGCTGAGCCTGGCCTTCTTCCCTCCCAGCACAGATGTGTGGGCTCCATTAAAACAGAACGTTTTTCAGCAGGATGGGATGTAAAGGAGGTGAAAGCATCATTTTAGTCCCAACAGGGCTGTGAGCCTGTTGCTGACGAGATACAGTGGGGTTCTGGCTCTTAGGAACCCTATCTTTGCTGTTCTTCAGTGGCTATCGCTTCTGGGCCATATTTGTGGACGAGGTTTCTTTCGTACTTGTTCCTGTTGCCTTCCTCTCTGCTCCACTGATTTATTTGCGAGCCATGACCTCTCTCAGACTAGAGGAAGGGCTCTTTTGGGGCAAACGTCATCTCTGCAAAGGACCTAGCACACCGACCTACTGGTAGGGGCTTCCTGGAGGAACTGGGACAGAGAATTGCTGTCACATTGGTGTGATGAGCTGCTGAGCTTGTTCCTGCCTTCCAAAACTCATCCTTGTGAGCTTTCCTTCCTCACATCACATGCAGGCACCTACACTGAACTTTTGTGACTTGTCCCACCACAGCAGGTGAGGAAAGACTGGAGGCATCTGTCTGACCAGCCCCTCAAAGGAGGACTATTGCCAGCAGTAGACCAGGATGAATGAAGAGTTCCCCCCTCTCTGGGACTTGTTCCAGCACTGCACCATCCTCTGAGGGGAAGATTTTCCAGCCCAAACCTCTAAGGGCTATTTCCTCTTGTGACAGTGTCTGTCACTCTTGAAGAGTTGGATTTCATCATCTTCATAATTGCCTGTCAGACAGCGTAGGCAGCAATTAGATCATCTCGTAGTCTCTTCTCCGTGAGACTAAACAAGCCCAGCTTCCTCAAACGTTCCTAGTAAGCTGTGTTCCCCAGGTCCCTCACCATCTTGGTTGGGTAGTTCTGCATTGGATCCCCTACACATCCTCCTTGAACTGGGAGGCCCTAAACCAGGGCACTGCGGTGCTGGTGCCACCTCACCAGTGGTGAGCAGAAGTGAGAGCAACTTCCCTCGGTCTGCTGGCGTTGCTTCTCTTAATGCCACCCAGTAGTTTAACTTATTCACAGTGGAGGTACCCTGTTGGCTCATTCAACCTCATGTCCTCCATAACCCCAGGTCCTTCTTGGCAAGGTTATTAGCATGCTAATGTGAAGCCTCATTCTTCTAGTTGGAACTACAACGCGCTGCAATCACTCTTTTCTGTGTTCTTTTGGCTGAAATGGTACTTGGAGCCTGAATTCATTATGATGTTCTTCGTTTCTTAACGCAGATGTGCAGAGCTTTGCTAAATGCTGCTGAGCAGCTGCCAGACGTGACTTAAGAGGTAGCAGAAACCTACAGATGAGTGTAGCAAACTCTGCCTGTGGTTCAGGCAGCATGTTCAGGCTCCAGCAGTGGATGCCCATATCTATGTTAAACCAAACTAACATAGTTAAATGGTGGCAGTGGTAGGGTTTACCTACCTAAATGTGGCAATTTGGCCTTTAAACTTGTAAAGACTTAAGGGACTATTCTGGGATTGAAATGGGCTTTAGAAAGACAAGGCAAAATTATAGCCCAGCACGTATTGCTGCAGGCTTTTAACCTTTTTCTGCGAGGCTGAATATGCAATGAGGTCCTTGTCAGCAAAAGGGCTTTGTACCTCTTAAATTTAAGTAAATATTTTTTTTAATTTATTGCTTTGGGCATTTATTTGTGGTGTCTACACTTAATTGCATTATACTATAGATCTCCAGTGTGCAGGCTATGTACTGCAACAGAAAGCTTAATGTTGGTTAGTGAAGGATGTGGGAGATACTTTAATTTGCGAACCTGGCTGTGTTCCCTCTGGAGCAGGACTATAAACGCAAGTCTGTGTAGCAAATTTTTTCTTCCTTAGTTCTGGAGAAGGCTCTCTGGTTCATAACTACCATGGAAACAGCATTTTAAAACAGTCATTTGCACATCAAGTGAAGACCTGACACTATCAGAGGGCCACTTCAAGGGACATCAGAGCAAAAGCTTAAATGTATTGAAGCTGAGCTAAAGAAGCTTTTGGTGGTGGCATGAGCAAAGACTTCAGAGGGACCCTCTTTCCTTCCTTTCTTTCCTCTTTTTTTACTAACAGCATGTCTGAATCCCTCCAGGTCCCTTTTGTTATGGCTCTTTGAATCCCTAAACAGAACTTGGACATGGGTCATGTTTGAACCCAAGGATTTGCTCTCCAGATCCTACGTGGGAGCTTTACTCCTGGACAGAATAGGTGGGGCAGTTGCCAGAGCAGAGTTTGTGGCTGATGAATGATGCTGGATTTGAGTGGTGGGGAGGAGGTTGAGTCTTTGACCTCATCCTTGCTGTACCAGGGGATTTGCATGGAGATGAAGTTAAGCCCAATCCAAGTCAACCTAGTGATGTTTTTTCTAAAAATCCAGCGGAAGAAGTTTTAATCCAGGTCAGGTTTGAAGTTTCAGAAGTTGCAAGAAGGATTCTGGGATTTGGCTACTTCTCTCCTGGTGTGGTGGGGCCTGGGTGTCCTTCTGCATTTCTGGCCAGTGAAGGTAGTGGACTGTGTCTATCTTTAGAATAGAGTAGAATCGTTACGTTTGGAAAAGACCTTCTTATGTCTTGTTGTGGCTTTGCTGTAATGTGCTTTAATGACTCTTGAATCCAGCTCCAGGACAGTTTTACTGGGAAGCGTATCGCTATTTAAATGCAAATTTGACATTTGAGACCCACTGCTAGGCACGAGGGACAGTGTCTCTTACCGTGCTGCTGCTGTGAATAATGGTCTGCTTCATCTGCTGCTCCTGTTCATAAAGCTTTCATTGTCCGTTGGCTTTATGAAAGTGATGAGGAGAGGCAGGATGCTGAGCTGAATCTGCTCTCTGAAATACAGGGTTGGAAAGCCTGATAACTGAGAGTGGGGAGGATACCTGGATAGAGGAGAGGAGGGAAGAAAAATCAGCTTCAGCAGGAGAGTGAAGCCTACCTCTCTGCCTGTTGGTTGGAGAGTTGGTGGCGGAAGAGCACTGCAATCCCAAAAGCGAAGGTGGGGAGTGAATGTGGGTTTCTCTGTTCCTACAGCAGCGCTGTGACCACTAGGCTATAGGAAAAATATTTGGCTTCCATGCTTTTGTGCTGCCAAGCCTTGATGAGGTGGCAGCTGTTCTGCATGTGCGCAGGGAAACCGGGGAATTCACTGGTGAGTGATGGTCTAGAGGAACCAAAGCAGCTGGTTTGGAGGTATGTGCTTTGGAGATATACCTGTAGAGTGTCATCTATACCTCAGTACTGCTTTAACCCTGCTTCAGTCCCTGCTGTGATCCTCCAGCGCATCAGGACATTGCTGCTGCCTCTTGCCAAGGTTGGATCACAGAGCCGTTGAACAGCCTGTCTCTTACTTAGAGCTTTAAGGTAAACAGAAAGACCAGGAGAAGGGAACCCACTGAGCCAAAAACCCCACAGACATCCTTCAGGCTGGGCAGACCAACCCTTCAGTCAGTTGAAGGTGAGAAAGTCAAAAGGATGCAGTTCCTCTAGCCAGGCCTGTTTTGGGAAGTCCGGAGCCCAACTCCTGACAGTGTCCGCTGTTGCAGGATTGGACCTTCTCTATAGCCCATTGGAATGAAAGACACTGTCTCTAATAAGTAGAGGAGACCTAATTTCTTCTGTCACCTTGTCCCTCCACAAAGAGTTTGCGTCTTGACTATATAGCACAGCTGTGCACAGCAACATTAATTTTCCTCCCCTGTCCTTGATACTATCTCTATATTGTGTTTATTGGTCTATGAGCAAGTGGGACAGCATTGGATGTATTGTTTAGGCAAACACCACCACACGTGGCGATACTTTTCCTCTTGTTCATAGGGAATATTTTTCAGGAAACACAAGTCCTGGTCCTGTATGATTATTTTTTTTTCCAACATAACATTGTTGCTGTGTTTGACATAATTGTCTGATCCCTCTTTGCAGAGTTAATTTCCCATGAGGGATCAAAGCGCAAACACTGGGTTTTGTTTCAGAGTGACTTGTGCTTTTTGCTGCCTATCTCTCGTCTGTACAGCAGCAATGGAAAGACCCATTTTCTAAAGTTTTGTCTAATCCTAGTGAAGTTGCTATGGTGTTGAATCTCTTCTTAATCTCTACTTCACACTTATCTTTCAGGTTTTTATATAATCGAATGGGATATTGGAGTGACTGGTCCATTCCAATACTTGTAACAACTGCTGCTGGCTTTACGTACATTACAGTGTTACTGGTGAGTAGAATAAAATGCCATTTCCTAGAGGTTTGTGTGTTTGTTTTAAAAAGGGCACGAACTTCTCAGTCCACCTACGACTTGAGCAATTTTCCTTTCAGAAGTGATTTCTCTCCCCCCGCCCCTCTCTCTTAGCCTTAAGTTGCCTAAAATAAATGGAAAGTGAAAAATGCATAGCCTGTGACCTCAGATGATCGAGAGCAAAACCAGAGCCCCTGATACTGGTGGTGCAGTTGGCCTGAGGAGAAACACAGCTCTTGTTCCCCCTTAGTATGGCCCAGTTCCCATTTCGGTGTATCTGCCAGTCACAAATGCAACTTGTTTCCCCTCATCCCCGGGTGCTGGGACCTCCGAGGCAGTGTCCATTCCGGTAGCATGCCGGTACCTGGCCCCATGCAGGCACCGATTCCTGCAGTCCTGGGAGGTGTGCACCCATGGACCAACCTCTCAAGTCCCTGCCTCTTGGAGGTCAAAGTCTTTCCTTCCACGTTCTTGGCTTTGGAAAGGCTCTGTTTGTACAACTGAGCTAGTGGTGTCTGCTGGACCATCCTCACACCAGCCCTGCTTTCTGCCCTGGCTTGTTTGGTTATCTTTTTGGATGGTGACGTGTTCCTGCATGTTCAAACACTTAAAGGTTGAGATGTGCCTGTGTCTGACTCTTGATTTCTTCCTCCCAGATACTAGCACTATGTCACATAGCTGTGGGACAGCAAATGAACCTGCACTGGCTTCACAAGGTAAATGGCTCTTCTCAGCTTGGAAGTGAGCAGGATCTCAGTGAAACGGGAGTCTAAGGAGCAGGTGGTGTGTGTGGCACTCACTGCCACAGTCTTTTTGGGAAGAGCATAAATCGTAGATGTCTGTGATACATGTGGCCTCATCTCAGGACTGAGCAGATTGCATAGTAGGAGCAGTCAAAGCCCGGGGACAAAGACCTTGGTGAAATGCTTTGGGGGTCCCTGCTGACAAAGGGCCACCTTTTGGAGATTGAGAAACACCATGTCATTAGAGTGGCTTGACTTTGGTCTCGGCTCAGCGTGGTAGTCCTTTATGACCCCCTCTTGTGCTCCTTTCTGTGCTGCACCCAGCCCTGAGGAAGGGCTGAGCAGAAGTGAAGCTGTTCAGGATGTGCTTGGAGGACCTGACTGGAAGAGCCTTGGGACAAGATGAAGGTGTTAAAACTGGGGGTGTGCAATGTGCAGGTTGTGGTTTGCTGGAACCCAAGGAGGTCCTGATTTGTATGTAAAGCAGTTTGAAAAACTGCTGTGAAATGTAAGAGAAGATGCAGATCTGGTGCTTGGAGCGCAGAAGGGGAGAGGAAGGGTATGTAGCAAGCTGCGGGGAGAGACAGTGCCAAAGAAAATGGCTTGGCAGGATTCAATTGTAACTGGCAATCTGCTAATAGGTAATTAAGGGACCAGTCCTGAATCTACTGATACACAGCTCCTCCTGAAATTGGTTGTTCCGCATGTGACAAGGCGTTGCAGGATCAGAGCTGAACAGATGTACCACCCCCCAGGACAGGGAAAGCACAGACCCCCCCCCCCCCCCGCCTTTCTTTTTTCTTCCTGGAAATGATAGAAATTATGTTTCTGTGGGAGGAGGGGATGCAATGCAAAGAGGAGGTGGGGACCGTCTGACTGCTGCTGGAAAATAAATTGTCGATTCTTGAGTTTAACATATGTTTCTTCATCGGGGCAAATGGAATTTTTCAGACACACTCCAGGTGGCTGATGGGTTTGGATGAGTAAGTCCAGAAGAGGAATGTGTTGGTGGAGATCAGTTAGTTCTTGCCTACAGAAACCCACCCTTCCTTCCCTTCTTCCAAAAAAGTCCACCGATCATCACAACTCAGATGTGTTGCTCTGTCTCTTCCCCACACCTCCCTCAGTTTTCTAAGGAGGTTGAGATAAGAGACTGGAATAAGTTAATATTCTTTGCTGCAGCTGTGCTGAATTACCTTCAAATATAGATTAAAGCATGTGGGAAAGGCTGGTATGTGCAAACTGCACAATTCCTTCCAATTTCCTCCTGTAATCCTGCAAAAAGAACTGAGGATTGTAAGCCAGGTTGGAGATGCATGAGAGAGGGTAAGAAGCAACAAGTTGGAGGTGTTGGGAGGAGGAAATGATGGAATGGAGATACACTTGTGTCCTGACACCTCTGTGCTGCACAGGGCAGCGACATCAAGGGGAATTAGGGTTGTACTGAAGAAATCTAGTTGACAAAGTCTTCTGTTGCTGCTGAATTTGGAGTTCAGCTTTGCGGGATATAAAATGGATGAAAAGTAGATTCAGTCTGGGTTGTGTACTGATGTTACACTCTGGCAGGTGGCCCAGGGGTCTGACCACACGATGGGGGAGCAGAACGACTACTGCGTGCAAGGCCCCATGGCAAAGTGCAGTTGTCCACATGCATTGCTTTGTGCTGTATTACTGCAGAGTCCTTAATGAGGAAATCTCTTGAAATAGTGTGGCTTACCACTATAGGTTGCTGGGGAGTGTCTTTTAAATAGGCAAGCAAACCCTATCCTGCCTTGGATGTGCAGAAATGGGTTGGTTAGGGTTAGAAGGTGGGTTGAATGCAGCCTCTTGGCTCGGGGATTCTATTCAACCTGGGGCAGCTGGATCTCTTGGTCCCTTCTGCTGCCCTGTGTACTTTTTTCATACTCCCCAAAAGTTGGAGGCTCAGGGTAAGCCACTGCTGTCCTATGGACACCTCTTGTGCTGTTGTCAGGTCTGTCTGGGCATCTAGGAGAGGAATAGCGGGTGGGAACCGAGGCTAAAGTAGAGAGAGAAATCCTGTCCTTATGTCCAAAAGTGTTTTCTGTAAATGTTGGGAATGCAGGGTTTTTATTTGCTTGTCTAAGTTATTAAGTAAAGATGAAATTGGTCTAGCGATGTCCTGTGCATCTTAGATGATCAGTTCATTGCTATGTATCAGTTGGCCTTTTCTGCCCAAGTCTCCCACACAGATTTCAGATCTAGACAATACATGAGATCAAGGCATAGACCAGCAGCATCCTTTGAATCCAGCAGGTGTGTGGAAGAGCAGAGACTGAGATACCAGATGAAGAGGCAGAGAATGGTGAACTATTTTTTGATAGACAGCCCAGATTTGAAGTCTTTACAGCTGGAGTTATTTCTATGACAGTTTTTGATGTTTTGAACTTCTTACCTTCAAAACAGAAGTGACGTTTTCTTTTTGACTGCTCTCCTCAGACTTCTGAGTGCTTCCACGTGGAAGGAGAGGGAGGCTGGGGGAAGGTGGCTGATGGACTGGATCTTGGTCTGCCATCTCAGTTCAGCCACTGTCTCATCCAGAGCCTCTTCTCAAGCTGCAAAATCTGCTATAACTGCTCTGTTAAAGTGAATTGGATGCTGACTGGACAGTTGTTGCCATCTCAGACCCTGTTGAAGTCGCATTCATGCACAAAGTTGTGTTTGACCCATCTCAAGATGACTCCTTGGTGATGGGGATGCACAGCCTTGCTTGCACACGTCTACCCTTTATGGAAGTGCAGTGTTCACTCTGTTGGATGTGTTCAAGGTTTATGACTGAACAGAAGCGTTGGACAGTCAAGTTAAGCAAAGTCTGCCAAGCTCCCATAGCACTGGTACATCACAGGCTGTTGCAGCAGGGCCAGGGGAGTCTGGGATCACCTCCTGAAGTTGCCTGGCAGAACCCCATTTCTATTTAAGCTGGTTTTGATCAAGTTTGTTGGCAAAGCAAATCACCTGATCTTTCCATACCATTGGTCGCTATGTGAAGAAAGACAGATCATCCATGAGACGTGCCCTCCTGGGCCTGTTTAGACCAGTGTTGTATCTCCAGTGGTGGAAAAGGGGAGGTTGGGACAGCACACAAGCCCAACCTCTTTCCTTGTGAGTCCTAAGGCTAGTTGGTTTTGTCCTTTTATTATGTATAAAGGTTTTCTCTCTCCGTTTCCCAATCTATAAAACTTACATGATAATGATAAGCTCCAGTATGTAAATACTCTCATATTTGTTGCAGATTGGCCTGATGACGACCTTGATAACTACCGTGGTGACCATGTCATCGATAGCACAGCTTTGGGACGACGAATGGGAGATGGTATTTATTTCACTGCAAGTAAGTTGTCTGCAAGGATGCTTCTCTGGGTGGGGAAAGGGGCCAGTGCAGCTACATGTCATGGACTTTGTGTCTTTCTACTATATAAAATCCTGTCTTGACGTTTGTCATTCCCAATATTGAAATCTTGCCAATGAGAAAATTTGCAGCAAAACTCCTGTGGAGTCCTCAAGGCCACTATATCACTTGTCTCCATCTCCTGGGCTCTTTCCCTTAAACTCAAACCAGGGCTTGGCTGCAGAGTTTGAGGTGGAAAATACTGAGGCTGGGTATGACTCATAGTTGCTGGAGGGAGAGGGCAATTCCTCCTCTTGGTGTGGCATCATGCTCTTCCCAGCCCTATGGGAGGAGTACTCTAGGTTTGTTTTTACATTGTGCATAAATTTATATATATCTAAAAAAGAATGCAACTTCTGTACTCTAGTCCTGTTTTAAGAAAGATTTGTGGTATACTGCAGGGCTATATAAGTATTGAGGAAAATAGTTACAAACTGTTAATTTCTTGATAGACCTCTTCCTCAAAAAGGTGTCCAAAAAAATATTTTGCCCATGAAAGGCCTGAGAAGTTTTACTGGTGATCACTGCTGTATATTTGGGAGTATGCAAATACACAGGGGAAAAAATAGCATTCACACAAGTGACTAACATTTCTCAGAAGTGCTTCCCTTTTCTTGTTTTTTAAAGATTTAGGCAGGCAACTGGAGAACAGAAGCATGACTCAGAGGATCCACCTCAAGCTTTCTCTCATGGTGACACACCATGGTGATACACAGTCCAGTGTGTTCATTGAATCATAGAATAGTTTGTGTTGGAAGGAACCTTTAAAGGTCATCTAGTCCAACCCCCCTGCCATGGGCAGGGACTTCTTCAACCAGATCAGGTTGCTCAGAGCCCCGTCCAACCTGACCTTGAACGTGTCCAGGGATGGGGCATCGACCACCGCTCTGGGCAACCTGGGCCAGGGTTTCACCACTCTCAGCGTAAAAAATGTCTTCCTTATATCTAGTCTGAATCTATCCTCTTTTAGTTTAAAACTGTTACCCCTTGTCCTATCACTACAGGCCCTACTAATAAATTTTGTCCCCATCTTTCTTATAAGACCCCTTTAAATACTGGAAGAGTGCTATAAGGTCTCCCTGGAGCCTTCTCTTCTCCAGGCTGAACAACCCCAACTCTCAGCCTGTCCTCATAGCAGAGGTGTTCCAGCCCTCTGATCATTTTTGTGTCCCCCCTCTGGACCCGCTCCAACAGGTCCCTGTCTCTCCTGTGCTGAGGACCCCAGAGCTGGACGCAGAACTGCAGGTGGGGTCTCACCAGAGCGGAGCAGAGGGGCAAAATCCCCTCCCTTGACCTGCTGGCCATGCTTCTTCTGATGCAGCCCAGGACACGGTTGGCTTTCTGGGCTGCAAGCGCACATTGCCAACTCATGTCCAGTTTTCATCCACCAGTATCCCCAAGTCGTCCTCCGCAGGGCTGCTCTCCATCCCTTCATCCCCCAGCCTGTATGGATACCAGGGCTTGCCCTGACCCAGGTGCAGGTCCTTGTACTTGGCCTTGTTGAACCTCATGAGGTTCCCGTGGGCCCACATCTCGAGCTTGTCCAGGTCCCTCTGGATGGCATCTTGTCCATGTGAACTGTACCACTCAACTTGGTGTTGTCTGCAAACTTGCTGAGGGTGCATTCAATCCCACTGTCTGTGTCATTGATAAAGATATTAAACAGTACTGGTCCCAGAATGGACCCCTGAGGGACACCACTCATCACTGATCTCCATCCAGACATTGAGCTGTTGACCAGTGTTCAACTGGATTACAAGAAATTTAAAACTTGGTGCCACCAAGAGCCTTACTTCAATTTGCATAGTGTCTAAGGAGCCCTTTTCCAAATATCTGTGTTATTGGGTGAGCTCTTCCCCAAGAAGGGGTTTAGAGCTTTCCTGCTTTGCCCTCATAGTGGCTTAAGTGCCAAAGACAATGTTAGGGTTTGGAAGAAGAGATGGCCAAAACAGGTGCAGGAGCCTGATGTCGGAATGGTGTGAAATCCAGCTGGAAACAGAGTGGTCTGATGCACTATGCAGCCTGCAAGGTCAATGAATTTGTAAAGTGCCGGGGCGTTTGTCATTGTTTTTTCTCTCCTGTTCTTCTGTCCTGCAGGCCACAGCCCCTTTCTTGCACATAGGAGCACTTGCGGCAGTCACGGCCCTGTCGTGGTTGATAGCGGGGCAGTTCGCACGGACGGAGAAAGCCAGTGAGTACCACTCGTGTCCTTGCGTGGTGGTTGAGGGCTGATGGGTGGTGGTTGGGGCGCTGGGTGCTCCCATTGGGAACCACCTGGCAGGTGGTAGTTCCTTCCCTGGGCTTAGTAGCGTCCAGCTCGGCCACGTTGGGGAGGTGGATGCTCTCCTAGAATAACCTGGCTGAAACTGGAGTGGGTGTATCTGGTCTGGGGATGCATCCAGATCCCACGGCTGCCGCTTTGAGGTCAAAAGCGCGCCAGAGTTGGAGGTGAAAGGGCTGTTTTCAATGAGGCAATGAATAAAAGCATCCAGATTTCCATCAATCTGCTTTAGAAAACATAAATGCACCCTCCGTAGCTAATGCGCTGTGTTCTGCTCTGGATCTTATAAGCACTTCCCCCTAGCCCCATCTCCTTGGCTTTCGTTCACCTGCATTTCTAGAAGGATCTGGCTTTTGAAAGCCTTCATGGACTTGCTGCTTGTGATGCAGTAGCACCTCGAGGGCTCAGTAGAGATCTGGTCCCCAGAAGGTTAGGTGCTTCTTTAAATGCACGTTGAGGCATGGTCAAAGGTCTAAAGAAGCAGAGTGGTGAAGGACACGCTGAACCCAGCTCTTCTTGTTGATGGTCCTGACCGCTGAAATAAGCGCACTCCTCTGTGCGTCTCCCCTGTCCCACCGTGTTGCCAGGGGCTCTCCCAAGCCTGAGCTGTTCCTCTAGGTTTTCTTGTGAAATAATTTGATCCTTCTGTGCCCTCAGAAGTGTTTTTCTTCAGGGCATCCGTGGATGTTCTCAGACATTTGTGCCAGTTCCAGAAAAATTATTTTAATTGGTATTTAACCTGCAGCGAAATACAAGCCCTGGAAGGATTTGGCAGCGCTTGCAAAAGACTTCCAAGAAGTGGGAGTTAAGAACGAGGAAACGGTGTCTGAGGATGGAAAGATTTTGATATCCAGAGAGATTTTTCAAAGAAAGAATTGCTCTGCCTTAATTTATAAATATGCCAATAAAGCTGTACCTGATTCTTCTTAAATATGTTCTAGCATGTAATTAGGCTGCCAGTTGAGGGAGGATTTATGGTTACGCCTAGAGCAGAGACTGCATGTGCTCCTTGTGAATTCCTCATGATTTTTCTCTTGCAGCTGAGTTCCCTGAAAATGGATTTTTTGTTTGTTTGTTTTTAATAAGCCAGGAAGCTGTTTCTGCTCCTGGGTTGGGTTTTTTTTGTTTTTGTTTTTTTAAGGAAAAACATTAATCTATTCTGTACCATTGGATCTTAAAGTTATTTCAGGGTCATTTTACTTGTGAAAGGTATCATACCTGGAGGAGTTTACAGACTTTTTGGTACAGACTTTTTGTCAAACATATGTTTGACATGGTGGTGTTAAAAATGGAAGAGAAGAACTAAAATCTCTGTGAGAACTGACAGTTGCTTGTAATGGCAAAATAAGATTTCACTCACTAATAATAATCTTTTGGAAATAACTGGTGCAGCTGCAGTCATTGGTGCAACAATCTGTTCTTGTCATTCTTGAGGCATGTGACAATCTTCAGCAACTGGCTTTTTTACTGAGCAAATTTACACTTTTTTTTTTTTTTGTTGTTCCCCCATGCTACTTTTTCCAAACCTGGAGAACAGAAGTTTCTTGAAAAGCTGCAGTGTTTTAAAAAGTAGTAGCTTGTTTTCAAAGCTTGCTTCTCAGGTCAGGTAGAAAACATTGGACTCAAAGCAGCCCTGGAAGCCTTGAGTAGCAAACAGCAGTGTGAGAAACATGCTTTTCTAGGAGCCCAAACTAGGCTGGAGTGGTCACGAAGAGTAGGAGGAATGGAGAAGGAAGGATTGCATCTAAATGTTGTCGTTGGCAGTGTCATGTTGTAGAAAGTGGGAGATTTATCTGTCCTGCTTGCTTAGCTTGGGTGGTCACCAGGAGAGCTGCTTCCATACAGACCATCTAACCTCAAATTGAACAGTATGTATTTTGCTTGTATTTCATGCATGTATTTCATTTCAGGTTTTTTATGTGTGATCTCAGTTCTTACATATGCATGGCTGGGTGGGGTTTTCAGCTCCATTTTAACATGGTCTGTGACCCATGCTGGGGCATCCTTTCCTTGTGGGTGCAGTCCAATGATAAAAATATTTGGAAGCCCCCGTGTCTCACACGCTGCTTGCCTTTAGTCTGAACCTGAGCTGTTTAATCCCTAAACTGCGGCACCAGGAAGGAAGGGACCTGATTCTTTGCACAGCCTGAGACTTTGCTGACAATTAGGCTGATTTTCAAAGCCTGGTTGGTGTGCGGTGTTCCTGGGGTGAGCAAGAATTGGGTCCGGATCACGTCCTGGGTCTGTCTGGAGGATTTGATGCTGGCAGGGCACAACTCCATACTTTCATGGTGCAGGACACAGCGTGAGCTCTCTTAGCAAGATGCCATTCAGTTCCTTGAGTGCTCTGTGGGTGATTGACATCTCTTCCAGAGAGGATGAAAAATTAGCTGGCAAAGTTACTAGTGTTACTTTCTGGCTTGTGGGAACATGTTTCAATGAGGCTATTAGATGCTGGAAGCAAAAAGCAGCTTATTTATGTGTGAAACCAGATCAGTTGTGGTCAGGACCAGAGCTGGGTTGTTCTGTCCTTCCCCTAAAAAAACTTGCCTTCTCCATCTTGTGTCCGTTGCAAATATTTATTTTAAAGGGTTTTTTTTTCGAGGTTCTCCCTTGAGTTCCAAAGCCTTAATGAGCTTGCAAAATAAATAATAATAATAATAATAAAAAAAATGAAATCTTTTGCTTTAATATCTGTGGTTTCAAGTGACTCCAAATAGCTCAGGAGTTCAAAGGTGCCTGTTGTTCTTTACAAGGAATACATGTCTGCTGGGTACAAGGGGTGCTTCTGTTGTGCTGTCAGCACCTTTGAAAGATTCCCAGATACTTTGGACTTTGTGAGAAGTCACTGGTAGTCGGCGGTGGGCGGCTGAGGCATGGTGTGGGAGGCAGGACTGCTCCTCTGGCCCCAAGCGCTGCAGCCAGCACCCTCTTTGCTGCATTTGTCAGTCCTGTAATATTGCTGCTTGCAGAGACCCCGGGGAGTGCAGCACCATCGCAACCCAAGGATTTATTTAAACATGTCCAATTTAAGCAGTAAAACATTGCAAATGGGCTTGGTTCTGGCTGGTACAAATCCTAATGCAGAAGCAGTTAAAGTGGCGTTACCCTGGCTGAAATGGGTGATGTTGGTGAACCACCAATGTAAACACAAGTGATGTAAACCCAAGTGATATTAAATGCACCGACACGGTGCTGTGACTTATTTGTAGATATGTTTAACTGGTGAGCTATTTCTGCTGTCAGGCAGGGCAAAATTTGGCGCTGTCTGCCCCCAAAGGGCTGGAAACCAGCAGTGTTTTGGGCTACATTGCTGGGACTTTAAGCAATTCACTTAACTTTTTGTTTCCCCAATACAAAATGAAGTGAAAACCTCCCTCAGGACTTGATTAGCTCAGAGATATTTTTTTGGAATAGAATATGTTTTCCCTAAACACAGAGCTCTACTGTTGTACTAGGGACAACGGCTGTAGACCAGTCTCTCCTCTGGAGGAAGATGAAGGTGTCTTGACTTCACTCCTGTGGTGTGAGGAGGTCAGGACCAACATTTTCACTAGCTCTTTCTCTCTCTTTCCGTCTCAGCTTCTCAGATGCTGATGTTCACTGCGTACCTTGCAGTTGTAGTTGCACTTTACCTCGTCCCCCTCACCATCTCGTCCCCTTGCATAATGGAGAAGAAGGCTCTGGGACCAAAGCCAGCCATTATAGGTCACCGTGGAGCACCAATGGTGAGTAGTCTTACATCGTTAGTACTGCGTTGTCTGACTTTTCTGCCTGTGTAAAGGATGGTACCGGACCTGATGGTCTCCAGGTTGCTCTCCAGAGAATACATAAGGCAAATGTAGCTTTGAGGCACCCCTCCTGGCTAGAATTACCGCGCTCATAAATCAGTACATGAACCCAGAGTCAAGTCACACCCCAGATGTTCTAGACGCCTTGCAAACAAAAGGGCAATCCTTGCCTTGCTCAGGGTGGTTTGTGCCATTGCATTTTTCTGGCTGTTGTTTCTGCTGTTTTTTGCTCTCCAGGCTTGGCCCTTGCGCTGCAGCAGAAGTAGTTTGTGATATTTTTTGGATTTTTTTTTAGAGCTTGAGGCTCAGTCTTCGTGCCCTTTGCAGGACCTCACCAGCAGTGGTTAAACTCAGCTCCCAGCAAGATGCCTTGAGTACGTGGCAAGCTGGAAAAACAAACAAACAAGCTGTGCTGACCCTACATGACTGCACGGTACTCTTGCGTTGCAGATCATCGTGAGACTGGGTGAGGTGATGAAACATTCCTGTCACCTGCCTCTGGGTAGATTTTGAAATCATAATCATACAGTCCTTTCTTCTCCAAGGTTTCTGGGCATGTCCAGGCTAAAGATGGAGTATGTTGGCATGGATAATGCTGTCCTGTGATGTTTGGACATACTGGCCTGCGTCTCTAGTTTGGGTGCTTCTGCACATAGGTCTGTTGCATAGTTGTACCTCCATCTCTCTCTGGTGGTTGATTGACTTCAGGCATGATAGTGTACTGCAGTGTAGGCACTGGCCTTGTGAATGGATTTTTGTTTTTTTGTTGTTGTTGTTGGTTTTTGGTTGTGGTTTTTTTTTTTTTAAGGCATGCAACTAACTTTTTTTCTGACATTCAAAGCAGAAAAATATATTTGTATAGGCTGTCAGAACCTATTTGGCAGGCTGGGGCATGCTTGAGCTCCTCTCTGAGTCCAAGACTGTGCACTAGGAGAGTTTGCTAGGTGAGATAAACACCTGTCATGACACAGAAGTATTTTTTAGTTCTCCTTATTTTTAATGATTTCTTTCTTTAAGCAATATCTTGAAATGCCAGCTTAATTTGCGTCACTTTTTTAGCTATATTGCCTCTGTGGGTGGTGGAATGAAGTTCTGGGCACGATAAATGCTTTTTCCTGTCCTACTGAGTTTGTACCAACCGTGAAGGCCAGAAGAAGCCAAGTGAGAACCTGTGCTTTGCATGCTTTCTGCATGGCAGCAAATCACAAAACCTGTTAAGAGATTTTCTTCCTGTGGGGTTTCCAGGCTTGCGTGCCCCCCATAGCCTTCTAAAGAAACTAAACAGCAGATGAATTCCTTCTATCTTCCAGATAGTTTACATAAACCTTATCTGGAGCAAGACTCCCAGCAGAGACTTGGCCCTTTGCTTCATGGTCTTCCTTGGAGCCAGCAAACACTCCTTGCAGTGTGGAATAAACCTATCTGAGAAGATGCTGCTTGCATGTTTGGGTGCAGAGGGTTGCGAAGGTTGGTCAAGAGCAGTGGTGGAGGATGCTCAGTGCTGTGTGTGGAACTGTGGCCCGGGTGCTGCGAAGGGGAGGGATGCACCCTGCTGAACCATTCCCCGATACACAGAGCTGGTTGTCTGTTAGCAGATGATCTGCTCTGAAGCCCACGAGAAGCAACATCAGAGGCTAGCAAGCCTTGTTCCAACCTCCAAGCAATAGTCTGCATGTCCCAGGGTGAGCTGGCAGGAGGTTTATCCAACTGCTTTGCCTTTGCTGTACGTGTAGTGAGTGTCCTCCGACTGTGCCCTTGAACGGCAAAGCTGAGATGGGGTTAGAAAGATGAGGGCTAGAGAGAGGTGGTCAAAACTCCCTTCTGTACTTCCACCTATGCCCAGCTTTTCACTGTATCAAACGTCACCTTGAGTTTGAAGAGCTCCGCTTACAGTGCAAGTCCTCAGGTTGTACTAAGTCATATCTGCTTGGGAAACTAACGATTTTAAAGCCTTGCCAGAAGGCGTTTCTGCTTATAGGGTCTTGTTTCACAGGGCTTCTTGCTTTTGCTGTTGAGCCCAACTGTAAGGAGATTTGGTTTGGAGAAATGGCCAAGTGGAGCTGGGGAGGAGGAAATAGCCCAGAGAAGAGTCTGGAGGCTGAGCTGTAGGAGACAGACATCCTCCCTTGGGCAATGTCAAGATCAAAAGTCTGCAGAGCCTGGGAGTTTGGGACCTGAGGTGGAACTAGATCTAGTGGGACTGGAGATGATAAAAAGCAATGCAATATTTGCTTCAGATCTCCTGAAGCAAGACAAATGTGATTTGCTGTGCAGACAAACGTGCTCTCTGATGGAGCCTGATAGCTGGTTGCTTTGCCCGTCTGGCAGGACTGGGTCCGTAATATTGCATTTGCAGGTCCAATGCTCTTATACTAGAAAGACACAAATACAACTGAGTGCTCTTCTGACAAAAGCTGGCAAAGGAGATCCATGGGATGGCTGAAAATGCTTGTCGCCCTGAAATAAAGGATTTGCTGGGGACATGGCATATGGTATATGGGACCAAAGGCAGTGAAATGGAGAGTTTCCCAGGAAAGCTGTAGATGTGTGCACTTCCTGAGGGATACAGTACTGAGGGATACTGATCCATCAGTGCTTGCAGCCTCCTCCTCAAGGATCTTCCTTCGCTCTCCAGAGCCTGCTTTCCTCTGTGCATGCATGCACCCTGTCTCTCTTCTCATGTGCCTTTAGATTTTTTTTTTTAAGAGCAGCATTCATGGTGTCTGTGTGAGTGCAGCTCAACTGCTGTCCTTGTTCTGTGGAGGAAAAAAGTAAGACACAGAGGCCATATGGCTCATATAATTTGTCTTGAAACACTGGAGGAGGGGAAAAAGTCCTTGCATTTTAAGTAGCGAGAGAAAATCAGAAACCACCCTGGCATCTGTAGCAGGAGAGCTACTGGTTCCACACTGGCTGACCATTTGGCTGTAGTGGTAGTGCTCCTCCAAGCAATGTCCCTTTGTTATCATCCTGTTCCCCCGCAAGCTTTAACTCGCTGCTAGAAAATCTCTTTGGCATGACTCCTTCTACCTTCCCTTGCCTAAATGTCATCCAGTCATGCCTGCTTTTTGCTATGCTAAACGTCCATTCCCACCAGGGTGCAATCTGAAAACCCTTTCTCTTAGCAGGCGTTTAGTTAATCAATCAGTTTCTTTTCAAAGGCTTTTTTTGAAATGAATTATTCAGCCTCCAGATCTGTTTCTGTCCTTCTGGACTCCCATCAGGAGACCATCAGGGTTGTGGCAGCAATATGCTGGGAATTGAGGGCTCCAGCCCTCACTTGATGTCTGTTGGTTTGAAAGGGTCTTGTTCTGATGGGCACAGGAATGGTCTGACACCCCAAAACATGAGATGGGGTTCTCTGTAAATTTTGCCTGTTAATATGTTAAACTTTTCAGATGGTTTTATGAGCAGGCATCTGTTGTTTTTGGTCTTCCATCTTTTTTATTATTCTTACAGAAATCTAGTTGTGTTTTGTTTTCAATGGCAATAAACTTGACTGTCTTCTCCCTGTGATGGTAAATATGCCACTTACACTGAGGATAAGCCAAAACAAGGGTGGAAGGTAAAATCTGGGACCAAATCTGAGATGGAAATGAGGAACTTCATCCAGTAGGACACCAACTTCTACTGCCATTTGCACTTTAAAGTCTTCTCCCAAATGTCTTTCCTCACTTCAGGTTGAAGCAGGTTGTCTTTGCTTTTGGAATCTGAAGAAGATGCTGTCCATAATGTTGAATCCTACTTGCTTATAGGTTGTTAGTCCTAAACGTACATTTCTTATAAAAATATTTAGGCTCATCATGATGATCTTTGATGTCAAATCGTAGGTAAATCACCCAAAGGATTAATAATAGCAGTGACTTATCTGAGCAAGAGCTCTACCTGTCTCCTTGGAAACCTTCCTGAAGCCGGGAAACTCGCCTCCCATTACTGGGACCAGAAAGGTACTGGTTGGTCTAAAAACGATCAGGCTGAACCTGTGGAAACCATCCAAGCATGTCGGAGGCAAGAACAGCTCTTGATTTCAGAGCTGGAGGCTACAAATAGCATTGAAATAAATGCTTTTGGCAAACCACCCATGCAGCTGGTTTTTGGCATGCCTTAACAGCGCTGAGAAAGGCTGTGCCGAAACAGCTGTGCGAGTGCCGGGAACATGCGGCGTTCATGCCATCGAGCTCCTTCCTGCATGGCAGATGATGTCCATCTCCTTGCTGAGTGCAGGCACAGTGCTGGGAGGAGCATTTTTTTGGCCGTGCTGACTCATTAGCTTTGCACAAGTCCAGAGTGGAAAAGTACCCATTGCTGGGACAAAGTACCTTGGTGGGCAGCCAATGGTTTAATTGCGCTTAGGATTTGCCTGTTGGATTGCTGCATGGGAATGTTTTGCCTCGACAGGGAGTGTGTCGTGCTGTTCCCGAGAAAATTCCAGCAAATATGGCCTTGCACATGTGGAGTTTGGGTTTGTGGGGGTTTTTTTGACACCTGAAGGTGAAGCCTCCAGTATACGCTGACGTTCTCACAGAGGTGCTGTTTTGTCGTCTTGTGGTGCCAACTATCGATAGAAGCAGTAATGAAGACCTCTGGGTGGGATTGTGTCTTACTGGAGAGCTTTCAGCTAATGAAGAACTGGTGATTTCTTTCTATTGTTTTGGGGGTTTTGTTTTCTTGGTGGTTTTGAGGGCCTTTACTTCATCTTATCTTGGGTACCAACCAAAACTTTGCCGCTACCTATTTGGGATGGCTTTGTTTTTTAAGAGCTCTCAAGTGCTTTGGTTTGTACTGCTCGTGCTGCTGAAATCAAGAAGCGTTTGGCTTGCTGTATGTCTTATGCACACCCACCTATTAAAAATATGGCCAGTTAATCTGTTTGCTGGTCCGATTGATAGTAACAATCAATCGCAATTAGCATCTTCTGACAGTCCTGGAGAAAGGCTTATGTTCACTGAAATAAATCTACATAAGTTTAGGTAGTCTTTCATTAAATCAAGCTTCAGCTTTTTTTGTGTGCAGTACAACAATAATGAGGTCTCATCTCCTGTATCTAGTTATTAAATTTCTAATGGCTTTTTCCTTATGAGTTTATCCTGTTGTCCAAGGCAATCCTTTATTTTTTTTCTCTTTTTGTTTTACACTTTTTCCCTTCCTTTCAGGCTAGTTGAGCTGTTTCCAGAAGTGCTGGATACAGATGCTCTCTGAAATACCTAGAATTCCTAGGTATTAAAGATACATTTTATTTTATTTCTTATAAATAAGTATCGTTATTGCATCATAGTGACCTGGCATGATGGGATGCTAATGCTGAAATCAGCATACTGGCAGAGCCCAAACTAAGTCCCATACAGCGAACTTCCAAAGGGCATCTTTTTACAGGAAGAAAAATACCATTTTTCAGGTATTGCCCTAATCATGCCTTGTGTTTTTAGTCCAATTATTGGCTTACGAGGAGACTGATACTAGAAAGGAGAGATAAGGGAGGGAAAATTAAAAAAAAAAAAAAAACAAACTAAAATTATGGTCATGTTTCCAAAAGGATGAGAAAAATATCCTTAAAGCTTCTCGATGAAGCAAAGCTCAAATCCTTTACTGCAGCTCAGCACACAATGCCAGAGGTGTGCAGTGGCTGCAGTTACACTTTGGAACAAATTTGGTTCTTCTGTGCAAGCTTCTTCATTAGCCACCCCCCCAATGCACAAATGATGCAGTGATTTTTTTTTTTTTTTTTGAAGGCCTGGCAAGGTGGCTAATTAGGGGGAAAATACAGTGTTGTGATGTCCAACTGCAGCAAGGCTATGCTGCTTTAACTAGCACGCTTTCATAATCTTTGTTAGGGAAGATCCAAAGCTCTTGACTCCATTTGTAAGCATTTGCGATTAATTTCTGAGCAGAAAAATGGTCAAAATGAGTTCATCCATTGGTAGTTTTCTAGAAATTACTTGCTGCGTCTCTGTAGTAGGAAGAAATGAATGGTAGCCTGATTTTTGCAGGGGATGAGCCTATCAAAGCAAGTGTGAAGAGGAGGAATAGCTTCTAGAAACCCTGCGCAGGGTCTGTCTGTGGCTTTCAGTGGATGTTGGCATGGTTTATATGCGACAGAGGTTTTGGAGTGAAATCATTGCTTTGTGCCCCAGGGCTTCTTCACTTCAGCACTGGTTTCTTAAGAAATTGGTTGTGTCCAGTTGCACTGGATCACTGCACCCCTGGATTTCGGGTTTAGACATAACGTGCCTGAATGTATTGTATCAAAGGAACTGGAGAGAGACAGAGAGAAATATAAGCAGAAAGATTATGCATTTACTCAGTTATTGCAGTTTTGCTGTAAAACCTTTTAAAAAAAATCGGCACTAATCTCAGCATGTAATTTCTGTACTGCTTGGATGCATCTCTGCCCTAAACATGCTGACTTCGGGGCTTCAGCTCCCTCTTTCTTCGAGGGAGATGGAGACAGGCTGGGATGATGGAAATAACTGTTACTCAGATTCTCTCATTTCACAAAAAACTCACATCGTAAGGGATATGAACTCCTGGTAAAGAGAGATCCTGCCTCCAAAGTGATGCCAGGGGAACCTCCAGGAATTAGGCAGTATCTGATTTTAGGGGACAGGGTTAAATATGCTTTCCTGGTTTTCTGGTTGACCTTTACTGGGTTATGTCATTGGTGTGAGTGGCTTGTTGAGTCCCCTCAAGGCTAGGATCGACCGAGAGGTTTAGAAACTGGGGAGGACAGCTTTCTGCATCGATGATGGACTCATTTGGAAATGCAATTGTTTATATCAGGGTGACTGGCTCTGGCCAGGTTAGGAGTTCACCCACCACACGCTCACAAGAAGATGACATCTTTGCCTGGAAGGCTTACAATCTACTTTTCAAAAGCTTCTGACATACAGGGAATCGGTCTGTCAAGTAATAGCGTTGTGGTGTTATGGAGACTACCCAGCACATGCCATCGTGGGGCACGGCGTTACCGAGAGCACTTGGGCTGACGTCCGTGCTCTTTGCTGATTCAGAGCAGCCAGAGATGTTCATCCATCTGTGATGCTCTTCAAGAGGATGCTCTTCACTTCTAGTGGTGTTGTGACGAAGATGATGTTACGGCTCCTAAGTGCGTGTTTGGATGGTTGGACCTTAAGTGACAATCTGTTTTTAGAACAGTTTTAAAATGCCGTTTCCTCTGCACAGCTGCAAAGCTGCATTTTCAACACAGATCTGGCCCGAGTTTTGTAAGTTTATTTAATTTGCATTTGGGGTCAAGTTCCTGGGAAAAGAATGGATGTGCCTCATATCTGAGCAGCTGCACGCAGCCCTGGTGGGGTCCAGTTCAGTTTTGCCCTTCTTGAATAGTGAAGCTTGGTCTGCAAACTCTGTAGGGGCTAGAGATGAGGCAGGAGTGGGATATTCCAATCCTGGGGCTGGGATCATCTGTCCATGGGGTTAAGCTCAGTGGCAACTGTCTGAGTGCTGGGGATGGGACAGACGTAGTGCACTGAGTTTTAAAACTCAATGAAAAACTCAGGTTTTAGCTCACTGCAACCTGTATTATAGCACTACCCCTAAGATGCATGCAGTGAAGTCTCAGCTCTGTCTAAATTTACTTTTCCCCAGTCCAGCTGATGGAAGCTCTTGCATCTTGACTTGCTACCTCAGATTTGTTTGGCTCTGTTTCCTTCGAGTGCTTCCAGCAGTGGAGGCTGGGGCTCCCCTGGCATTTAGGTTAAAGCTTCCCCAGCATTTCAAACCAACTGCATCTCAGGAGGGCTGGTGTCCAAGCAAGGCTTGACCCTGGCCCTACAGAAACTGAAATACACTGAAAAGAGGCAAGAAGTGGTTTGTAATCTTGTTATTAAACAGCAGAGCCTGTGCCCTCTCTGGGGTAGGATTCTGCTGTGCCAGACTTTGGTGTATGGGTAAGACATGAGAAACCTTGGTCATGCTGGTCCACCTCTACAGAGGTGAAATACTGTTGTAGCTGTGCTTGTTTGCCTTCGTTATCCCTGATTCATGTCATATGAGCTCTTTATTGTGTAGGTGGGTAACAGCAGTGTCATCCTACCCTTGTTGAGGGGTTTTATGTTGATTGCTTAGTGGAGGGAGTCCAACCTGCCCTTTCCAGTCTCCCTTAGCCTGAGAGATGATCTACAACTCGGTACGCTTTGCTTTTCTGTTCCTTGTATGTCCGCATCCCCGGCGAGACTGCTTTATAGGGGTGTCGGTTCAGTTGCTGCTTGATGTGGTGTCGCATCTTGAGCTGGGACTCGCGTTGCATCTACCCAGCAAACCTGACAGGCTGGTGGTCTTGCATTGCCCTTCGGTTTCTCTAGGTCAGCTGTCTCTCGTTTGAAGACTACTCACTTTATTTCCTCGTGATTACTGCAGTCTCCGAAAGCAAATATTGAGCATTACCCTGTAGAGAGAGGATCACCTTGCAGCGTTACCCTGAGGAAACCTGAGCTACTTGGGAAGGGAAACCCGAGATGCTGAAAGCAACCCAAGGAGAGAAAGTCTGGATGGGATCTTCAGATCTTTGTGGCTGCTGCTCCCTGCTGACAGCTCTGGGCATCGTGCATATACTGCAAAAAGCTCTTTGAGCCCGACCTTGCGTGACCCAGTGCTGGGCTGTGCAAGAGGGTGTGATGTGATGGGGGTGTTGCCTCTGTCTTCGCCTAGACAAGTCAGGCTTTGATTGGGAGCTTTTTTGGGAAGATAACGTGACTCTGTGTTGCCTTCGTTAAGCAAACGGAAAAATGAACTAGTATTGATGCGTGGCTTGAGCCAGAGGAATTCAGTAGAGAGATATCGGAGCTATGTGAAGGTTGGTGCTGACATTTGGTCTGATTATTTTACCCCAAAGCTTTGCTGACCTGAGCGTGTAAGGTGATCAGCTTATAAGAAAACAAATCATTCTTAGAGACACCTTCAACTCTTGAGCAGGTTTTTATATTTATTGTGTATCTTGCTTGCATGGTACATTTAGGCCTTTGTTCTTAATTATTCCTCTTTCCAACCCCTGAGTAATTCTTGAAAATCATGTGTTGGGAATGCTCATTGTGTCTTGGTGGAAACTTACTGATCCTGGTGGTGGCAGAGATGAGTGGAAAAACAGGATGTTACACGTGCTCTAAACCTGAAAGCAAAATTGGAAAAAAGAAAATGTTTTTTTAAAATAGCTTTATTTTCACATGGTCATGTTTCAGTGCAGAAAACCTGCCAGGTTTTCCTTCAACAGTTGTCTCTATTGTTTTTTTTTCCTTTTTTTTTTTTTTTTTTTTTTTTGGTCTGCCTGTTTTTGGTTTATGGACATTTGGGGGCTAGATATACTGTACTAGTTTTGTAGAAAAACAAAGTATTTGTCTTCACACTATATTGTTTTTAAACAAACCTGAATTCTGTTACCATCTGCTTCATTCAACAGGAAGGAATTCAAAATAAAATTTGAGTCCTCATCTGTCATGGCCATTGGGAGAAATTTTCTAGGCTTAAGGCTATTTTTTTTTTTTTTTTTTTGCATTGTTGTTAAAACTAACTAGGACATTTGTTATTAGAGAAATCAACTGATTTTTAGACTGAGTAATGGATGACTATTGAATGAGTAGATGTGGAAATACAATGTGTGCTGCAGAAACTGTGGTCTATTTGTTCTCCATGGTATGGGTAATACCCTGGTTTATGGACTTTCTTCTTTCTATAATGGCATCATAATCACTGTTTGCATAGAAAAGTAGGAGAATGTAGGAGAATGAAGAACTGTTAAGGTGGTTTAGGTAGCTCTAGATATAACCTGTGAATAGAGAATTACTATCACATTAACAATCGCTTGCTGGGGGTCTTCAGCAAGCCACTGTTTGGGAGACCACACAGGTAAGCAAATCTCTCGCACGCTAATTTTGCACCCGATCTCAAGCTAGCCAGGTTTCCAGCATTGCAGGCCACAATAACTCTGCATTGAACTCTATCCTGTGTGTGAAAGACCATCAGTGGAGGCAAATGCAGTGGTCATCTTCAGACTTCAGTGAGATGCAATTCTGTCTGGAGAAAGCTGTTACGCCAGTGTAACTGGCTGGTGCGTTATCTGCAAAACAGGATTGTTTTGGCTCCCTAATATCTCTAAACCTCACTGACACCACTTCGTAAACATTTCCACTTACCTACTAATCTCTCAATGCTTTTTCTTCCTCTGTAGTTGGCACCAGAAAACACTCTGATGTCCTTCCAGAAGGCAGTGGAGCAGAAGATGTATGGAGTCCAAGCTGATGTTGTACTGAGGTAAGCCGGTGTGCTGGTTGGTCTGAAACTTTCTCTGTGGATAGCCCGAACCATGCTGGTGGGTCTTTCCTATCTGATGTGTGTCTGGTTGTTACTGTTCCTTCCCATTGAAAAGGGCTCTTGTGGTGAACATGTCCGATAACTCCTAGCTGTCTCCATTTGCAATGCACAGGTGCTACTAATCGTTTCACTGAGATGATGATTAAAGGTGAAATGTCCAGGTGGGGGAACCTGAATACCTTTATGGTGAAATTAATCTTCATTTACAGGAAGACTGTAGTTCATCCTAGAGCTTGCTTTAGTGCAGTGAAACACAGCACCTGGTTTCTAGCCTGGCTTGAGGTCAGCTGGCCTTGGGAAGAGATGGAACTGCTTAAATGTGACTTTTGCTGGGATGCTCCAGGTGCAGAGAGAGTGGAGATCCCAGACTGACTGCATTGTGCTGCAAGTCTTCAGGAGGGTTTTTCAGCAGCCGTGCAAAACTGCCATGAGAACTTAGCAGCAGAGGAATAAGCCCTTTCTCCCTCTCCCCATCCTTGCATGTCACTAGTGCTGGGGGAAGGAGGAATCCGGAGATTCTGCTGACTGTCAAAAAGTCATTCCTTGCAGGCAAATGTTGAGCTGAATTGACAAGGCTGATTTAGAGAGGGTAATTTGAAGAACTGCGCTTTGTTCCAGGAGTGTGATCATTCTTTAATATTCTTGTTCCTTTTCTGAACCGTGTTTTTTGCATGAGTTACATAGATGTGCAAGAGGGCAGAAGTGGCACAAAGGGGACAGTAATGCCTTACCTTGGCAATCTGTCAGTTTGTCTCAGTTCCAGTTATAAATATGAAAGAGACTCAAAGCTGATATTTTCTTTTTCCCTGACCACATTGGAGGCTGTTGTTGATGGAAAGATTTTTTTTTTTTCACTGGTGGAAGATGGGCTTCTGAAGTTTAATTGTTGGGGTGCTTTTTTCTTTTCTTTGTATAATTGTTTGAGAACAAATGATATAAAAACTAAAGGAATTTCTTCCCAGTGGTGAATGGAAGGTCATTGTGGAAGGATGGAGTATGAATTGGCACGTATGTGATACAATTCTTATTCTTTCCAAAATTAATTCATTAACTGTTGTGAAGGGACAACTACTTGACTGTCCAGACTCGCAGACACACTCTTGGCTCGTGTGGCTGAATCAGTTGCCTCCATTAGCACTGGCCAAGGAGTAAGGTGGACTTTTGGGAGGAGGAGCGCTGGAAAAGCTCCAAGAGCTTTCCGTGTTGCCACCCATCAGCCATCCCAGAGGAGCACTCCAAGCATCCATAGCTTAATGCCCTTGATGGCCCAGTTATCTGAGGACCTCTCTAGGAGACCCAAGTGTCTTTATAAAAAGAGGACTCCAGTGACCTTCAGACCAAAAAGTGAGCTTTCGATACAGCTGGCAGGAACTTTGGGGAAGGGTTTGCAGCACAACACCCATTGCTGTCCTTATCCCTTTGAAAGATGCTCTTTGTGCTTGTGGTTGGATGGGTCCACTCCACCTGGGATGTTTCCATGCTCTTCTAGGCACATACCATCAATGAGTGGGCTGCTTGGACATAGACTCAGACCCATCACATCCTGCTCCCTACCCATTACACACCCCAAACTGGGTGGCCCTGGTTATAAAGCCAGCGCTGGTTATAAAGCCAACTTTGCTTCAAGCAGCAGAAGCACAGTATTGCTGTGTGTTCCTCTCTCATCTTCTACCTCCTCCCATATCTCTTCTTCTAAAGCTCTGATTTCTGTCTCTGAATTTTTTTTTTTCAAACCTGTGCCTGCTAATAAATTGTGGTTAGCCTTGGGTAGAGCTGAGTGACTCCGTGAAGGGAAGGATTAGAAAGGAGGGAGTGAACATTGAGTGCCCCATAGGATTTCCACACTGGTAAAGGCTTAGCAGTATCTGATGATGCTCTGCTATGAAATGTTAAGACTTGAGCTCCTATCTCCCTTAAACACTCCACACACTTAATTCTGCAGTTGCTTAGCATCTTTTTCTTTCTTTTAACTGTATTTATTAATAACCCTTTTGATTGCAGCAGCACGGTATTGCTGTGTCAGCGCGTTGCTTTGGGTTGAGGGGAAAGTAGTTGGCACAGTGCATGCTAGAAATAGCAGAGATGCCAGTGACCTTTGTGATAAGGGACTTCTGCAGGCAACAGTAAAGCTGAGGCAGCGTTTGCTCCATCTTCTAAAACTGGTTTTTGTTTTCCCTCTGGCTCTGGGGGTGAGTGCTTTGGGTTGTCTCCTAATTCAAATAGGGTTTGTATTTTAACCCTATCTCCTTTCCAGACCTTATCTGAGTTTCCTGTTATGAAGATGGGCTCTTTGATTTGGAAAATGTCATTATAATCAGGGTGGCTGTGGTGGGCTTATCTTGATTTTTGAGTGTGGACTACTGTTTCCCTGCCCTTGATAGAAACCCCCACTGCCCTGTGTGGTGTTACCACTGATTCAGTCAGAAAATTGGGCTGGAAGAAAGTTTAAAGAGCTTTTTAGGTTTCCCAGAACCATTGTTCTGTAATATGTGTGGCTTAAAGACCACAGGACATGCATTTGGCTGCTCCATTTCATCTGAGAGATGGGTTTTCTTTAAGATGCATGAACTTAACAACTCATGTGAGCATGGCTGTTTCCTGAAACCAATTTGCAATTGGCAAAGGCAATTTCAGAGCAATTTTGGCAGCTTGGAGCCCTTGCATTTTGCTAAAAGCCCATGAACATTAAGTTCATATAGTCTGAAAGCCTTTGAAAATCTTACTCATCTGCTATTAACAAATTGAGAATAGTTTGTGTGTGTGTGTCTGTGTATACAGGGCATGGAAAACCTGGCATTATTGGGAGCTACAGACATTGCATAAAGCTTTGGTTAGCGTGAGCATTCAGGGTGGGTGTTCTTGTCCAAGCTACCCGAGTTTGGCACTCTGGACATATTTGAGGGGGTAGTGGGGAGGAGGGGGGGAGGGATGGATAGGGTTATGTCAGTGTATGAGTGACTGCAAACACCTAGCAGGTATCTAAGAGACTTTTTCCTCTGGGTGCATCTCATTTCAACTCTTCTTGAGGATGCTGGGGATGTGTTAAGCTGGTCGAAATCTTCACAATGATTTTGATGTGAAGCCATGAGAGAAGCTGGAGTGGGAACAGGCATTTCTCTAGTACTGTGTACGTGGTTGTGCACCTTCACCTGTAACAGGGCCTCTGACTGTTTGCAGCTATGATGGAGTGCCGTTTCTGATGCATGACAAGACACTCAGGAGAACAACAAATGTGGAGGAATTGTTTCCAGAGCGGGCCTACGAGCACTCCTCCATGTTCAACTGGACTGACCTGGAAAAGCTCAATGCTGGAGAGTGGTTCCTAAAGGTGCGTACAGCCATGGAGAGGGTGTCCTGGGGCTACGGCCATGGGATGAAAGCTCATGCCTAAACCTTCTTGGAGGTGGAGAGGGTGTAGATCCATCTCCTCGGTGGAGTGGTCTGAAGTGCAGCTAGACCAAGTGTCCATGAACCATATTTAGTTCTGTCCTCTACTAAACTTAGGCTTGGTCTAAAAGACTTGTTGTTTTCCTGTGCCTCTTCTACCACCTGGAAGTAGGGGCCTTAATGCCTGGTTGACACCACAAAGAACTTCAAGACCCCCAGAAGGGGGAATGCGATTATAAAGAGAAGAAGAAAAGAAAAGACAGTGTGTTATATGCTGTTCCTTTTTCTTTAATTTACTTTTGGAGACAATTGTCTTTACAAAGAAAAAGCAAGGAATTCAGCCTTCGAAGTCCGGGGGGGGGGGGGGAGGAATTGTTGTGCGATGAGCTTGACCCATCCTTCGGCATGCAGGCAGGTTGCACATGGGACTTCTTTTTGCCAAGCTGCTTCCTGGCCAGCGGCCGTAACCTTTTTGGAGAGCATTAGCCGTGGTCTGGAAGGAGGGCTGCAGCACTCTGGCACACTCATGCAAGTTCGAACGTGACTTGCTGAGGTATTGCTGTGGTGATGCAAGCTCAGGTATCGGTTTCGTATGCCTGCTTGGAGTTCCCTGGCTGCTTGCTTGGTGGAAGACTGAAACCATGATAGTTTCGCTGCCATTCTGATCTGAGCTGGTCTGGAGGTATGATGGGGATGTCTATGTATTACAGCTGCACAGAAACTTGCTTGGCTTGCAGATGTGGTTGTGGGAGTGCAGGGAAAACTGCTGCTTGCCAGATGAGGAGGGCCAAGACAGCATCTGGAAGGCTGCTTTTTGGCATGTACTTTGAAGCAGTCATTCCTGAATGTCAAGTCAGGAGCCCATCTCTTCCAACAGCCCATAGCTCCTCTCTAATCGCTCTTAGTTATATAATAGCTGGCCCTTTTTATTTTTGGATCCTGAAGAATCCTTGGTGATCCCGTACATAGTGTGAGAAAGTACATTTTTTAGCTTACTACCTTGGAAAATTACATTACTGCCCTATAGCTCTGCTCTTCCTCTGGAAATGGGGTGACATGTCCAGCACACCTTGCTTTCAGTAAGGACCTGTGACCTCCCCTTGGGTAGGGAAACTGAGGCACAGAGAAACACTTCAGCAAGCTGCAAGATGGTCATCGAGAGTAGCTGCCAGCGTGCCCCACTGTTGTGAGGGTGGGATAGAAAAGGGTCTTCACCTGTATTGGGGGAGTCTGGACTTTGTGGCAGTAATACTGGGATGTGCTTTGCTTTCAGAACGACCCTTTCTGGACAGCTGGGTCTCTTTCAAGGTCTGACTACTTGGAAGCTGCCAACCAGTCGGTCTGCAAGCTGGCAGATATGCTAGAGGTGATCAAGGACAACACATCGCTCATCCTGAACTTCCAGGACCTGCCACCAGCTCATCCCTACTACAGCACTTACATCAACATCACCCTGGAAACCATCCTGGCATCGGGAATTCGGCAACAGGCTGTGAGTTCTGTGGGGGTGGTGATGTTTCCAAAATTGCCTTCTTTATGGGTTCCCCAAATCCTTAAGTGTGTCATTGGATCCATTTGCACACTTGATTTGAAATGTCGCTTTGTGCCAAGAAGTCATGCTGGGGCGGACTGTGCCTCCAGGCTGGTGGTCCTAGAGGCTCAATATCATCTTGGACTGTACTCATGGTAGTATAGCTAGTAGATGGAGGAAAGTGATTATTCCCCTTACTCAGCAATCATGTGTTCAGTGTGGGGCTCACCAGTACAAGACAGATGTTGGTAAACTGGGGCAAGTCCTGGAGAGGCTACCAAACTGGTCAGGGGGGCTGGACATACAAAGAGGGGCTGAGGGAGTGGAGTCTCTTCATCATGGAAAAGAAAAGACTTTGGAGAGCTGCTATTAGGTCTCCCCAGTACTGGCAAGGAGGTTGTTGAGAAGTTGGACCGAAGCTCTTCACTGAGCTGTGTGTCAGGAGAATGGGAGGCAGTGGTCATAAATTGAAACGGGAGCAGTTCCTGCTGGATATAAGGAAACTAGTTTTCCCTGTGAGGGCAGGCAAGTGTTGAGAGGGGCCTGGAAAGACTGAGGGATCTCCATCCTCTCGGAGCTTTTCAAGACCCAACTAGACAAAGCCCTGAGCAAGCTGGTCTGAAATCAGTGCTGGCACTGGTTTGTGTTGGAGTAGAGATCTCCTGAGGTCCCTTCCCACCGAGCAATTCTATAAGAGCCTCAGACATGAGAGAACAGGCAGGACCTGGAGGCTGGTTGCGAGCAGCAGAGACACCTTCCTCTCCCTCTGACTCCTTAGTTTTAAATAATCCTTCTCCCTGGGCTGAGCAACCGTTTCAGCCTACAGTCAGCTCCTGCTTGGAGGAGAAACAGATGTCCTGGACCTGACGGGTATTCAGCAAAAGGAGGTCTACATACCTGCAGACATGTCTTCCAGGCTTCCATTTCTGCCCCAGAATTGTCCTTGCTGGGTTATGCCAAACATTTTGATTTCCAGCTCTGGGCGGTTGCAGTCAGAGTCCACCCAGCCTTGTGTCCTCTCTGACCACAAGGTATAGATCTTCACCCAGCCCATCAGGAGCTCCCTTGGATGCAATGATCTCTCCTGGAGGAAAAGCACCATTCCCCATGTGTCAGAAGGGCACCCAGACCGGGGACTCTGGGTGTCCTTTGGAAAACTTCTCTCCTTGACCTGTCTTGGGAAGGAAATCTGGTTCTTTCATTTGCCCCGTGCTCTCACTTGAACGTGGACTGGTTGAAAATAGCGTGGTAAGGCTGGCAAGTAGAATGACTACATCACTCGCAGCTCAGATATTTCACCTGTACCAATTAGGTGCATCTGCATGCACAGGCAAATTCAGCACTGACTTGTGCAGTGATGGGCCCAGGAGGGAACGGAGCTATTTTCAACTTCCATCCGTCTTTTTAATGACTGACACTGTCACCCAATTTCCAATTAACTATGTGGCTGCAGTGACAGTGTTATCCACAAGGTTCTGCCAGCTTGGCTAGATCCAAAGGAGGACCATACTGTCTTCTCCTTGGATACTGGGATGGAGAGCAGGAGAAAAATTGTCGAAACACAGGTGTGTGGTTGTGAAGTGCTATTTCTCACCTAGGTTTTATGGTTTCCTATTGAAAATGCATATGGCTGCATCTGTGCTGCTCTGATGCTTTGGTAGATGAGTGTCACCGAGTTATTAAACATAGGTTAAAGCAATGCAATGCCCAGTAGTACTGCTGAGATCATCTGGTTGGGCCCAGCCTCTGCATGGCACAAACCATAGAACTGCCCAGCTTTGTTCCTGCGTCTGCTTTAGCAGCTGAGTATGTTAATGGTAATTAATTTGACACCCTTTCAAAGTGTGGTATGAACTTAGGGAAATCCTTGCTCTGGGTTGGAGTAGATGTAGCCCTGATAAAAGAGGGTGAACAAAACTAGTCTTAGCCACGGGATCATGAGAGGCTTCTCCCGTGCATCCTGTCTGCACTGTCAATTTTAGCCTTATGTCCTTGGTTCTCTCTGTGCCCTGAACTGGGCAGGGAGGACAGGTTTTCAAGGATACACCATGTCTCTTCTCATGAGCCCTCGGCCTGATCCCTTTGTATCTCAACCCTTTCCACCTCTAAGATTTTGTGCGTTACAGTCCTTTGGGCTCGAGGATAATCCTGAAATGCGTTTGATTAAAGATGTGGGAGGCTGTAAGTGTCTCGTAGCCAATTTGTATGACAAATGAGGCAGTCTCTCATGTGATTTTGCTTCTGGCTTGGTGTAAACTGACTGTCTGCAAAGCTACCTCGTGTTACCAGCTTTGTGAACCATCTTTGCCATAGCCGTCCTCTGTCTCGCTCCCTCCGCAGGTGATGTGGCTGCCGGACACGGAGAGGCAGCTGGTCAGACAGATTGCGCCGGGTTTCCAGCAGACTTCTGGCCTCAAGCTGGATGCAGAGCGCATGAGGGAGAAGGGCATCGTGAAGCTCAACCTGCGTTACACCAAGGTCACGAACGAGGATGTCAGGTACAGCCCTGTGTTTGGACACTGCGTGATAGCCCAGGTGCTCCACGGCGGGTGTTCACAGCTCTGTGCATCCCCGGCCCAGCAGCATCTTTTCTGATCATCCCAGGCTGTCTTATCTGCACAGAGGTATCTTTTCAGATACCTCTTGAAATCTTGAGCTGTGCAAGCTTGTCCCTAGCCATCACCCAGAATTCAGGCTGTTCTCAGGCGTGCACAGCTGACCGATAACTCTACGTGCTAATTCAGTATATGATGAACCTTTCTGAAATACAGTTATATGAATTGTCTCATTCTTATTACACTGTCAGCTCTGGGAAAAAGTGAAGGCTTTTCACACTGAGTACCTCCAAGTGCTGTTTCACCCTCATTAGCAGCTGCCCTTTGTTTCTGTTCATCTGCTCCAGAGTTGCTACCACAGAATTTTGATTAGTCCAAAGTCTGGATATGCTTTCAGAAATTTCTGTTTGCAGAGAATTCACCCATTTCATTACTGTCCTGTGTCAGCTATTTAGACTGGTCAGGTCTCCTCTTTAATGAGATTGGCATATCATGGGGTTCTTCTCCTTCTGCTTGAGCCTGTATTTGAACCATGCAGTGTGCTAGCTCCTAGCTTTGCCCCCTTCTTGGAAAGGGCGGATTGTCTCTAGTAGAGCTTTTCTATTTTTTGGAGTTTAAATTTTTTCCCCAAAGAAGAAAATTATCTCCAAAGGAGCTGTTTTACTGTATGTTTGGGATGGAAGTAGGGAAGAGCTGAGCCTGCAGCTGTTTGAGAGCATGGTCCTATTTAGCGTAATCCAGTGGTGTCTTGAAAAATGACCATCGGTCTAGTTGTTCACCCTTAAAACCAAGTCTATGCTTTACCTGCAGGATAATTCCTGCCTGTTTTTTCCCCTACCTATTTGCTCTATCTCATGGAGAGGACCATATGCCAACTCTCTTATCTATGCCAGCTCATCAGCCCCAATCTCTCATCAATCCCACCTCAGCTGTCTCCAAAATCAGATCTGCCACCTGAGTGTTTCTTGAACTCTGAAGGTCTTGTGGTGCCCAGTCAAATGTTGCTGCAGTCCTGCAGCACGAGCCAGGGCAGGCTCAACAAGCCCTGGTTTAACACAGTTCTCTCAATCCCCCCAAAAATCAGCATCTGGATGTAACATTGCTGCAACCACCTCTGCCCTTGAGAATCTCTTAGCCTTTGGAGCATCTCGACCATGTTGAGAGCTTTGAGATGTCCGCATCTTGTACAGTGGCCTTCCACCTCAAAGTGCTTTGCTGGTATTAAATTGCAAGAATTAATCTCTGTGCTGCCCATGTGAGGGAGATTAGTGATGCTTCTGCTTCATAGATAAGGAAACAGAGCAATTTATGCAAATTGTATGGGTACAGGGAGTGCACTATCAGTGCTTGGTTTCCTGCTGACAGCTGCTGTACCCTAGCTTGCAGTTTTAGCTGCTTGGAAAATGACCTCGGGAGACTGGAAGCTGTATCTCTCCAACTGTCCCCAAAACAAGGGCATGGAAGTTGTAGGAATTGATGTTGGCAATGTCTGTCAGTTTTTAATTAAGCAAATTGCCTATGAAGCGCTACAGGCATCTGAGCCAGATGTTACTTTTACATCAACATGATGAGGCGGTTGTTACAAAAACACGCCGTGTCCATCATTCATGAGGAAGCATCTGAGACGGTCTGTGGCCTGGGTCAGATAGCATCCAAGAGGTGAAGAAAGCTTTCAAGTTCAAACCATTTGATTGCAGTGCCCTTGGGTTGCTTGTGAAGTGACTGTGCCCTGTTAAAAAAAAAAAACTATTTTGTGCAATTCAAACCCAATAAATCTAGCTGTGATTACAGCAGTGGCTGCTGGCAAGAGCTTTCCTCTCGGAGATGAGGGTCTGACATTTGCTGGGGGACTCGCATCTCACCCTGTCTACCTCCTGGCAGGGACTACGCTATGGCAAACCTGAGTGTGAATCTCTACACTGTGAACGAGCCCTGGCTGTACTCCATCCTGTGGTGCGCTGGTGTCCAGTCCGTCACCTCTGACAGCTCCCACGTCCTTCGCAAGGTGCCTTTTCCCATCTGGCTAATGGTAAGCACGATGCGTGGGAAGGTGCTGTGAAGCCCTGGAAGGAGGGGATGCAGTGGCGGGGTGCGGAGGTGGCCGTTGACCACTGCAGCCGTATGTCTAGTGGGTTTCTCCAGGAAGGTTTGGTTGGGTTCAACGTGCTGTTGGGCTTGAGGGTTTTCCGCCTCTCTATGCCTGAGCCCTGATATCATAACGGATCAATGCTTCTCTTGCACAATCCTTTCCTTCAGTTGGCCTCGTCTCTCCCCATACAGGGTTTGGGTGGGATGCTTGGAGATCGTGGTGCCTGCCCCATTTAACCCACGTGATTTTTCCATTTTCCTCTGATGGAAAAACATCTTTCCAGACCTGCTGAGCAGCTGGTAAAGTTGCAGAAGCAGGCACGCAGGTGAACCAGCAAACCTGGCTTCTGCATTTTGGCCAGGCTTCAAAACTAGCTTTTTGCCCGTTTTTAATACCAAACGAGGACAAGTTTTACCTCTGGTTACCCCATTGCCGGACAAGGAACAACCAGAGCCCAAAGATAGCCCCCTTGCCCATCAAGTAAGCATTAAACACTCTGAAAATGTCCCTAGCACTTTGGATCTCTGAACCAAACAGAAATATTCATGTTGGACTTGAGGGAGAATGATGAAATAGTTGCATTAAAGTATTCCCCAAACAAGAGTTCAGCTGTGGCAGTGTAAGCCCCTCAGCTATTTTCTGATGACAGATCCTGTTGGGGGTAGGACAGAAGACAGCTATTTTACCTGTTGCTCTGGCACATATGCTTGGGAAAGGGGAGAATAAGATGAGCCCAAGGAGAATCTAATGTTAATGAGTTATCTGCATCTTTAGCTGGAGGTAGGACCTCAAGACTAATGCCTAGATGGATGAACATCTATCTATGCATGTTGTCCTTAGCCTTAGCTTAACCTACTGCTTGTGTCTAACTACACAAATTCACACTGATGTGTGCTGAAGCTGGAGAATTGGAAATGGTTTTATAAAGACTGGATCTGTTGGCAGAAGAGATTATCGTTGTCTGAACTGTGCTGCTGCAAACATCTGTCCTCCACTACAGCTGGCAGGATTTATACGCATATCAGTGGCAGCTTTTTACTCCAAAAACCTCTTTGCTGATACTTGGAGCCCTCCTCCAAGGGCTCTCCCATCTGCTGGATTTCCAACTCAGCCCTCTGCTGCAAATGCACACTCTTATATCACCAGCAGCATAAAAATCCCTTGATTTCCCACATATTGAAGCGCCTGGGTGATGTAATCTAACCAGCTTTGCCATCTGAGCCTCCTCCACCATGTAGGACGTGGCTTGGGAGCTGAGTGAAATGGTTGTTTCTGGCAGGCTTTGGCTGTCCAGTGCCCTCAGGGGCTTTGTTGGGGTTCATCGCCAGCCGAACAGTGCAAATCTGTGCTGCTCCGTTCACCCAGGGGCCATTTGTGATTGCAAAAATAAATTTAACTTGTGTTTCAGTTAAATAAAAGGAAAAACCAAAGAAGAAAAAGTGACGAGTCTCTCTCCCCTCTATCCTTGATGGAAAGCTGCTGGCAAGAAGAGAGGCCGTCAGACGTGGTATAGAGATGGGCTTTGAAAAGCTTGAGGGGAGTTCAGCCCCCAACTTGATGTCCTTAAAGCGGGTGCCCAGTGTGGGACCCCTCTCTGCATTTTTGGGAGTCTCTCAGAGCTGGGGTTTTAGGTTGCTTTCTGCCCAGTTACACTGAATTGATGAAGGGTTTGATGGCTGCAAATGTGAGGATTTCAGGAATAGGACTTATAGTGGGTAAAGTTTATAGAAACCCAGAGTAATCCCACTGAAACAGCCCTGTTTCAGTGGAACTGCAGCTGAAATATAACAAATTCCTGAGCAGGTCTTAGTGTGGATGGAGCAGGACAACAAGTTGCCTCTGCAACAGATGTTTGCTCCCTCCTCTGAAGGGCTGAGGCAGCATCTGCTCACTGGGTACTCTTGATAATTATGTTTGTGGAATGCATGTCTTGGGGGGGGGGGGGGGCCAGGAAATTATCTAGTTTTCCCCTTTTGATGCCCCACAGGAAAACCTGCTGTTTGGGTTCTTCAGTTGTGAAATACCAACAGTTGCATTCATGGAAAAATTTAGATGTGTAGATTTTCTTCTAACTTAGACTCTTGAGTTTTCATTCAAAATAGTTATGATAGCATTCTTCTGCCAAGAAAATGGGAAACATCAGTTCTGAGTCTGTTTGTCCTAATAGAGGCAGCAAATGTAACATTAAATGTCACCCTTTTGTAACTAAGCTGGAAAACACAGGGATTAAATCTCCATCAGAAGCACTGGCTAATTAAAGCATTGCACTGCTAATTCAATGATACGCTTTCACAGGATAAATTGAGACACACAAAGATTCACTGAGCAGAAAAACAAGTTGATCTCTGCTGGGAGACAGAGGTAGCAGAGTTGATGGCTGCCAACTGGTTTTATCCATGTCACACTATCATTGCATGAACTCATCTTTATGCATGATGGATTCTATTTCTCTAAGGAAATATTACTTGTGTGCATTAGTGCTGGTGTTGGTGGTTGTGATGGATCCATCTGATATAAAATCAGCAACCTTCTTCTGGTTGGGACTAGTCTAGGTTTAGGATAGGAGAAAATCATTAGCACCACTGCTGGCTTTCCTGGGTAGGTGCCTTCTGAGCATCATCAAGAGTTGATTATTATTATCACTTTGTTGACTTTGTTCGTGGTGCTCTTTCCTGGGCAGCACAAAAATCGATGTGAACTCGTGTGCTTCTGTGCTGGGTTCAGATGATGGGTTTAGCTGGTGTGATGACCACAGCCACGTAGACTGGCAAATGGTGCCAGAGCTACTGGTGCCTTAAAGGACAGAAATTGAGAAGTATATGCTTATAGCATGGGGACTGTGCTATACAGCTAACATTAGCACTCAAAATGGACTCTGCATGTCTCATGTGCAATGTGTATATATTTCTGTATTTTCCCACAGACGGATTTCCAAACAGCATCTTACCCTCACCTCGTGGTACAGCTGAGATAGGAAACTTTCAGCCCACAAAGCTCTGAGAAAATGTCAGCACGCGAAAAGATGGAGAGTTTAAAATTGTTCCTGTTTGCAGTTTTTCCTGATAACGTCATTTTGGATGACAAGCTAGCATTAGAAGTGTCATAAACCTTGTGATTTATATGTGACCCCTGCAGCTCTGTGCTTTTCTTTCTGCCCTGGTGGTAACTTTAGCAATGTGTGGTCTCTCTGTGATTGTACAAACCAGAAAGTTTTAAGGTCTGCTTCTGTTTTTTGTCTTCCAGCCTCCAGACGAGTACCACCTAATCTGGATCACGTCTGATCTCATTTCATTTATCGTAATTGTAGGAGTTTTTATATTCCAGAAGTAAGTACCATTGCTACAGCTCAACTTTCACGCATTTGTGGCGTGTGGTTTTGTTCAGAGCGCGGGGTGGAGATGGGAGGGAGGAGCACCGTGCTCCTGAGGCGCTTGGATTGCAATAGCAGGGAAACTGTTCATTAAAAATCCCTACAAAGACTGCAAACAATAATTCCACTTCTGAGATGTGACATTGAATTGGATGTGGTTGCTGCTTTTTAAGAAGAATGAGAGATCTCAAAATAGTAGCGATAGTTGCCTTGCTCCGCTCATAAACGTGTGTGGGAGAGAAACTGTAAATGCTTTAGGGAAATGGCCGTTGAGAAAGATTAAAATGCTTTAAAGGAAGAAGAGGAGATGTTTTGAGATTCTACAATTATAGTCTTGAAAAAGAACATGTTCTAGTTTTCTTAAATCAGTTTGTTCCCATTTGGGTGAAGAAATAGAAATATTATGATTTAGCAAATCAAATCAGTTGCTTGGTTTGATGCATAAAGAAAGTCTCTCCATTATCCAAAGAAAGGGGAGAGCAAGGATTTGATGAGGGCACGGCAGAGGCTCCTCTGTCAGCCAGGGTCCCCGAAAACAAATGTGGAGCATAAAACCTAGGAGCAGAGCAAGACACTGATAAATCAGGAGGAGGTAAATCAACTTCCTAATGGCAGAGCTGGCCTAGCTACCCTCCTCTTGATTATATTGGAGGAAACCACGGTGTCCTCCTGGTGATGTGCCTTTTCTCCTAGGAGGCATTTTAGCTGTCTGCGGTGACAGTGTAATAACCCCCTCCTGCAAAATCGTGAGCTCAGAGAGATGCGCTCCCTCCAGCGAGAAGCAGCAGCCTTCTCCTGGGAAAATGTGTCATTCTGAAATTGCATCCCCTCTTCCCGGGCTCTATAATCTCATCTGCTTTGGCATGCACAAATGACTGTCCTAGAGACATCAAGGGACCTACACTTTCATTCCTTCATATCTGAAATGCCTTTGCATTAGGAACAGCAATTTAATTTGCTTCAGCCTCATGAGCTAGTGATTTTGCTGTCGCCTTGTCCTAGATCATCTGCTTGCAGCAACCTCTTTCCTTCCCCTGGGTGTATAGTTACTCAGGTATTTTTGCCACGTTGCAGTAGGCTATCGCTCCTGCCAGCACCCACTATGGATTGGACTTCAGCCACATGTTGGGTCTGTTTATAATTGTCTAAATTCATTACTTGCACAGTCCCACACTGGTAGACCTGTGCCCAGCAGGTCCCCAATTCCAGTATGGGATAATGGAGCGAGCATCAGATTCAAAACTCTCCTCTCAGGTTAGATTTCCCAACAGTTAATGAAAGCACTGACCAAGATAAGATTAAAATTTTTCTAAGAGGTCTTGTGATCTGAATTGTGGCCAATTAAACCTTTCCTCCAGAAGGGCATCGTGGCTGTGTTGCCTGGAAGCTTTCTCCACTCCCTCAAATTTGTCAGTTGATAACAAGAGATGTCCCTGCTCTTTAGACCCTGTATTTCTCTGTCAGATACAGAAATGCACAGAGGAGTCTGGAGGCAGGGACTGACCTCTCTGAAGAGCGGAATTTGAAGGCCAAGTTGATGAGATACTTGCAGTCTTTTGCATCATCTCCCAAAGTCAGTTTTAGAAGGCTTTCCTGAATCAGACCCGGGAGACCACAGCTGAAGAAATTAAACTGATTGAACCTGCTGAATGGGAACTATAGGTCCCAGAGCAGAGTGAAATTATGCACGCTTGGAGAGAGGGAGAAGTTGCAGCTACGTGGACTTTGCAATAGCTAGACTTCCTCTCTGCACAGATTGAATTTCTTCCAGTTTGGAAGAGGTTTGATGGAATAGTGCAAGAGGAAGCATGGTAAGGAAGGAAAGCATTATTGCAGGATTTCTCTTCCACCCTCAGGGTAAGTGTGATACAGGTGTGAAGAACTGGAAACTGCTACTAGATCTACTCAGGGTTCATCAACCTGGAGCACTGAGCTGCCTGCCGAGCCTCTGGAGCTGATGTAGAAAGGCAGCTGAGTTGCTCAGAGAGGTCTGGCCATGTGGGGTCCATCGTAGCAGGGCCAAATGCCTTCTTTTGGATCTCTCCCTTGGGACAACTCAACCCCAAGTTAGTAGAAGGAAGAAGGAGAAACTCTAGCACCAGAAGTTGGACTTTCTGCAGCAAAGGGCTTGCTCTTCCAAGAGCCTTGTGCAGGAGAGACCCATTTCCCTGCCGTTCCAGTTTCTCCACCACATGAAAGAATTGGTAGCAGCATTGAGGATATATCGAAAACAAATCGCAGCGGGATTGCCCAACTACTACCTGCTGATGTGATTCAGCTCCGGGAAATGGGCTTGGCATTTGGCCTTCAGTGTCATGGTGGTTGTTTTGTTTTGTTTTATTTTATTTTTTTTCTCCAAGTCCTTTCTGGGGCAAAACAGAGCTGCTTCCTTCATGCAAGGATGAGGGGGTGGGTGGGAACAGAGCCACCGCTTCGATGTGCTCGTCCTCTCTCCTACGCATGGCTTGTCTCTCCTCCGTAGCCATGGGTAGGGATTGCTCCTGCTGTTCTGCTTCAGCCCTGGTGACAGGATCGTGGCAGCCTCTCCAGAGGGGAAATACCAACTGTGATGACTTCTAACTGATCTTTTTTTGCCTCTTTGCCTTGTTTATTTTCTTACTGCTCTGACTGTTGTGCATGTTCCTCCTCTTTCTCTCTGCTGCATTCTGGCATCTCACAGCTATCACATGATCAGGTAATTCTGGTGCTTTCCTCCTCTTTCTCTTTTTCATTCAACCTTCCTTTCTCTCTTTCTTTCTCCCTCTCTGCTATGGCTTCACTGCAGATGGACAGGGCAGGATGCAGCTTTTCATGATGCTTTCAAACCTCTGGCTTCACAGGGGGACCATAAGGGTCTGAACATTGCATAGTCCATAGCCATGAGCACCACAGAAGCCTGATGCTGAAGCTGGTGGATGTTTTGAAAGCAAACTGACCTTCTGTTAAAATGGTATCAGTCGCTGCCTTTAAAAAAGCCCTATTCTGAGGTCCTGCAGCGTGTTGTAATTGGGAAATTCCTAGTGGACGTAATGCTTTCTCCATAGAAATAATCCCATGCAAAATATCCCCTTCCTTCCTGCGTTTACCAGAGGTTTTTGAGACCAACCTCTTCTAAATTGGCCAGTTTTAAAGAAAATAATGTAACCTGTTCAATTATATAAAGTAGCGCTTTTCTAGCCCTGGGAATGAATTAATAAGGCTAATAGCTGAAAAGGTTTGGCTGATCAATTGCTGCACTTGAAGCAAGGGACCTTTCGGGAATCTCTTCTCAGTTACAGCACTGTGAGCCTGGAAATGCAGTGTGAAAATAAATAGCGTTGTACCCAGGAAGGGAGTGAGCCTGGGATGCTGGATTGGAAGTGCCATCAATTGGAAACCCAGATTTCTCCTTGTATTGGCTGTTTTCTCACCAGTCGTTCTCTTCCCCTTGGAGGGAAGCGCTGTTGCTTTTCTGCAGTAAAGCCTTCACCGTGTCCGTACTCGAACCAAACTCTTCATGTCTCAACCTCCTCCATTCCTTCCGCTGTGTGCCATGGGGTTGTATTTCTGACGACTTGGCTACACCCTGTCTGTGCTTATCTGCCCCTCTCCCTCTGCCCACCTACCGCCTCGGGGCTTGGGGTTGGCCACCTGCAAGTATTGCCTGCTCCACGAGGTACCTTGGACTTGCGGCGTTACGTCCTCGCGGCATCTCCCCAAAACAGGACCTGGCTATGGGGCTGGGCTGAGCCCTTCTGTGGGTGCAGGGAGGTTGGGTGTTTTCTCCTTCTCGCCTCCCCCTTGCTCCCTGGCTCGCGGATAAGGAGAAGACAGGCATGGAAGAGTTGGGCAGGCTTTAGGCAAGAGCAGTCGCAGGATGGGGACTCTGTGGTTGCGGCTGGCTTGGGTCTTTGCTCGCTCCATCTTATCACCTCGGTACCAATCAACCCCGTTTTCTCCCTGACCTGCCCCTCTCCGATCTCCTTTCCCTGCCATTTAGCATCTCCTCTCCAAACCAAGGGTCCGGTCGTGGCCCTAACATGGTGTATGCTGTCTCTGTGTTGTTGTCCCAGTATTTTTTAGTCTGTTCCCACCCTGTGTCCGTCTGGTCTGCTTTGATGCCAACCTCCCAGAACAAGACCTACCTGCTGTCTGTCTGGCCTTTTTGCACGCTGCTGTCCTAAACGTGGCCGATCACAACAGAGTCCAAGGGGGTAGGAGAGGTGCTATTTTCTATTAAACAAGCTTTCTGGAGACCCAAAGGCTACTGAGCACAGCAGAGAGTATTTCGTATGGTGTTGGAGTTGCATTGTGATTCAATGTACCGGTGGCTCTTCTAAGAGGGTATTTCAAAGTACCCCTGAAAACTGGGGTCACCCTCTCTTAGCTTGTTCAATCAGAGCAACGCACCCCTGTGAGAGGAGTCATTGGCCTCTTGTGCGTATTTAACCACCCTGGGTCTGCCCGCAGCCACCATGTGAGATGGGGACGAGAGAGCAGTGGTCATTCCTCTTGGCAGGAGGAGAAAAGCCTTTGGTCCCTTGCACCCCTTTGCGGCTGGGCTGTCTGTGCGTCAAAACAGCCCATGCCCTCCATGGGACGTCTAGGACCTATGGGCAAGAGATCATCATGCCTTTTGGCCACACAACCCAGCTTGATGCTGAAAATCCTGATGATGTGGGCAAAGAAAAGACTCATAGCAATATGTTTTAGTCCTGATTATAGTTTAAGGAGAGTCTTATCCTGTGAGATCCTATGTACTTGCAACCACATTGATCTTAGTGGGATCTCCCTGCATGGGACACTAAGGGCAAAAATGGTCATCTTCCACGTCAGAGTGGCTCAGTTTAGATGATGACGATAGAAGAAAAATATTTTTTTTTATTTTTAAATTTTTTTTTTTGTACTTTAATGTCTTTACCTCTCTGTGCTTCCTTTGTGTTTCTTCTGTCCGTGGGTCTGTGAGTTGTGTTGTGTTGCCATCTGTTGTGGTTTAACCCCAGCCAGCAACTAAGCACCACGCAGCCGCTCACTCCCCCCCCCGCCCCCGCCCAGTGGGATAGGGGGAGAGAATCAGAAGGAAAAAGGTAAAACTTGTGGGTTGAGATAAGAACAGTTTAATAGAACAGAAAGGGAGAAACTAATAATGATAATAATTACGATAATAATTACAATAATAATAAAAGGATTGGAATGTACCAAAAAAGCGATGCACAATGCAATTGCTCACCACTCGCCGACTGATGCCCAGTTAGTTCCTGAGCAGCGATCCCCTCCAGGCCAACTCCCCCCAGTTTATATACTGGGCATGATGTCACATGGTATGGAATACCAGTTTGGGTCAGCTGTCCTGGCTGTGTCCTCTCCCAACTCCTTGTGCCCCTCCAGCCTTCTTGCTGGCTGGGCACGAGAAGCTGAAAAATCCTTGACTTAGTACAAACACTACTTAGCAATAACTGAAAGCATCAGTGTGTTATCAACATTCTTCTCATACTGAACCCAAAATGCAACACTATACCAGCTACTAGAAAGAAAATTAACTCTATCCCAGCCAACACCAGGACACCATCCCACCCCTTCTTTTCTCTGTAGCAGAGCATCTGCCTTCATCCGTACCCTGGTCAAAGTGTGATGGTGCGGTGTCACCCACTGGGATTTGGGAAGGGGATGGAAAACCCATGAAATCAACACCAGCTAGATTGTCCCGGAAAAATTGCAGAACCTCTTTTGTGGATGTTGCTTTTTCAGGCTGATTCTGTGGACCCAGGCTGGAGATGTGTGGGGCTCCCCAAATCCTCTGCTCCTGGGGCTGGGTAGGGGGTTGGAAATTGAAGAGACGGTGGTTGTCACCTTTTAAAAAAAAAAAAAAAAAAAAAAAAATCACCTTCCCTTGTGTAGGTAAGCCACTAGATGGTGCCAGAAGATCAGAAACCCCATAAGCCACCCTAAATCCCTGCTGTTTCTTCATCAAATAGCCTTATAACATACCTGGCTCGGGCAGGGAGAATGGGATTTACTTGAAAGCCTTCCTCTCTGGTCGGGAGGTAGGACGAATCACTGGGGCGTGGGCTATAAAAGCCTGGCCTATACAGCATCCCTTTGCAATAGGATCTTGGGTACAGCTGCTTTGTCTGAGCCCACCGAGCCCTGTTTTCCCCTATTGCAGCAGCAGCCCACCTTCCACTCCTAATGCCAGCAGCTCTGCAGCTAAGGGTCTGCTACAGGGGTGCTCCCAGGCTGAAAAACAGCTTTAAAAGCAAAATCCCCCTTGAACTTGCTGCCAGTGCTTATTACTGACATCAGTAATTTTCTTTAAATGCATTCATCAATGAGAATAAATGTCTGGCTAGTTTGAAGTTGAGCCAAGTTCCCATCAGCCTTATATTGTTCACATGGTGGAAACTTTTGGTGAACACTGAGTTTCATCGAGGCTTAAAAAGTGGAGGGTTTGTGTAGAAGCATTTAAGTAAAGACTTGGTGTTTGGGGAGGGAAGTGCACTGGGGGAAACTACATTTAAGGGCACGTGACAGGTACCTGCACTGGGACTGCTTGTACTTTCCTGCAGAGCAGCTCATGTCAGTGTCTTTGCTGTGTCTCAGGTTTGAGACCTTTAATTGTCTTTGAGCTCTCTTCTCCCACAAGCGTGAGCGTGTCACTCAGTGAGGAAAAGGTTATGGTTTGTTTCTTTACTTGGCTTAGTCTCCTATTCTGTTCCCTCTTTCCAACCCTAAGAGTCAAAACAGCCCTACCTCCTTTGGGCAGCTGGATAGCTGATGTGATAGAGAGAGGTTTGGGGCATCTGCTGTCCTTGGTGAAATTAGTGGAATTAGGATGTTCAAGGTGGTTAAAGATGACCTGCTTGTATGTCTGTACCCCTTTGAGATAACATGCTCATCTCTGAACATCCTCTGACCGTGAGGGGTTGCGTATGTGCAAGGGAATGAAGGCGTGAGGGTCTCTGGGACTTGTTGGTCTCCACGTTGTTGGTGGCCACTTGCGCTGAGGATGGTCCTGTGGTTGGGAAGACCAGCCCCTGAGATCCCTTCTTGTCTTGCAGGTGGCGCCTAGGAAGCATCAGGACCTACAACCCGGAGCAGATCATGCTCAGCGCTGCTGTCCGCCGGTCCAGCCGGGATGTCAAGATCATGAAGGAGAAGCTGATCTTCTCAGGTATGGATGGGGCTGGTTGGCCAGAGCCCTTTGCTCCATCCCTCAGCTGTCACCCTGCTCTCTGCTGACGGAGGAGGTGGTCTTGATACGGGTGTCATCATCTGCTGGTGGGACTGGATGACTGGACTGACCCTGCTGCGCTGAACCACTTGTGGGATATGGTCATGGCTCATCCATCCCAAACTGGTGCAGGTCTGAGCGCTGATTTGCTCAGAAATGCTGCATTTAACTTCCCAAGTTATGCCATGGAGCTCTCTTGTACTGTCCCACATCTTCTCTGCTCTCAGTTGTTAACAGCGTGTCAAAAGCTATAAAACCCATTAAAATAATGGCATAGATCACCACAAATAGTGGTGATGAGCTTGGGGTAGACCTGGAATTCAGTGGCACTACAGGCTGAGGGGTTCCTGATATCCTTGTGCTCCTCCCAGTGTTTACTTGTGTTGGAACATGCTGGCAACGTCTCCATCTTACCCCACCTCTAAGATCTCAGAAATGCGTACGAAGAGGGAAACATTTAGCTTTAAAAGATTAAAGTTGGTGCATGAAGCTGGAAAACTCACATTCAAAGGAATGTGAATATAATCACCCCCTGAGCTTTGTTACGGGTTTTCTTTCTTTGTATGTAGGGGCTAGAGACCTCCAGCAGGGATCAGGGTTTATTGTAATGGGCACATACACAGCAAAATGACATTTCTTGCTTCAAAGAGCTTACTGTGTGAAATGCAGGCCGGATTCTGCCTTCTAGAGATGGTGAAAATCAGGTGTAAATCCACGAAACCCAGATAGGGAAAGCAGTTGGTCACAGCAGAATTAAGCCTCCCCAACGTGTTCTAGACATAAAATGTCCTAGACATAAAATATCCTTAGAGGTTGGGGATACATATTAAAGTTTTGTGCCTCTGAAACAAATGTTCTTGGTTAGGGTGGGTGTTTACAATTAAAACATTGGTGGTTGGTTGCACATTTTTCCCAGTGAAACCAGTGACTATAGGAGTCTGCCCTTTTCCAGAATGGCCATTTGGGTAGAGATTAAGTTCAGGTATTTTGCACCCTTTTCCCACAGGTGACTAACTCAGCCTGTGGAGTAGCATCGTGTATATTGGGGAATCCAGTTTTGCCTCTGATGGTGGCAAGATTGTCAAGGTCTGAAATTTAGAAATGAGCTCCTATTTGGAGGCAGATCCTGTTCAGAACTGGTTGTAAACGGGTGCAGTGTTACTAAACCCAGGGTGAAATCCCTGTAGGATCAGACAGATCCCATGCGCTGGAATTGCACGGCTGCTTCAGCGCCTCAGTTTCCCCATCCATGGGGGATGCTCCTGGGACTTGCACCCCTGTGACGATGTCCCTGCTTTCTCTACCCTCCCCAGAGATCAACAACGGCGTGGAGACCACGGACGAGCTGTCTCTCTGCTCCGAGAATGGCTATGCCAATGAGATGGTCACCCCCACGGATCACCGGGACACCAAGCTGCGGATGAACTGAGGGGCTCTGGTCCAACCCCGGCGCGTGGCGTCCCCCGCGTTCGCTCCGGCAGCGAAAGCCGTGCTTTCCTGCTTGCTGCGGGATGGGAACCTTTGAGGAACTGCTGGTCGGGCAGAGACCCCTTCCCATACCCCATCACTAGCTGCTCCACCTCCCTGGTTGTGAGGTCGGGGGGCTTATTTTTGTAAATATGTAGAAAATCTGAATTTTTTTGTCTCTTTTTTTTTTTTGAGTGTAATTTTTCCAGGGCATGAGTGGAAATACCGTGTTAATTAAATCCTCGACCTTATGGCTGAAGTTATTTGAATCTTGACGTGACAGCCTGAGTCCCCTTGGGGGGTTCTGGGAAAAACACGTTGGACGTGTCTCCCCTTTCTCCCCCTTGCCCTGCTCCACTCCTTCCCTTGGTGCAGCGACTGTGTAGCTGAACGTTGTGATGTTCTCGTGAAGTGTTGTTTTTGTTACTGTTTTTTTTTGTTTCCCCTCCTCTTCCCCCTTTCCTGGGCGATGAAGTTTTAGCTCTAATGCAACAGGAGGCTGTTTAGAGGAGAGAAGCTTTCCTAGGAGAGGAGATAACACTGCTCTTCCCTGCTGAAGTTCGGAGCCAGGGAAGGGGTTGCACTGGCTCAGTCACTTGGGCACCTTCTGCCTGTCCCATCCTCCTTTCCCAAAGCCTGGATGCTCGCAGGGGAATGGCGCTCTTGAAAAGTCCTGCCGCAGTCTCGAAGGCAAATCTACAGCCAACACTCGGGATTTGCCTCTGCTGGCAGCAATGCTTTGATTCTTGATTTTTTTTTTTTCTTTTTTCTTTCTTCCTACCTTCTCCCTGAGTTGGGCTCTGTCGGGAGCCCCGATGGCTTGCAAAAAGCAATGCCTTTGGCACCATCACCACTCAGATCTGGCTAAAGTGCCTGCCACTCCAAGTGGCGTTTGCAGTCGCTCCTTGCTTCCCTGTCCTTGCATCCGTGTAGGAAGAGGAGGTGGTGGTCCAGTGTGAACTTCCCCCCTCTCTGGGCCAAGCAGATGCCCATGGGTGAAGGCGTTGTAAATAGTTTGGAAGGTGAAGCAGCCCCGGAGTGTAATTTATTCCTGCAAGGAGACCTTCCTCCTTGCTTTAAAAGCAGGATCTTTAAAAGCTGCGTGTTCACGTCCTCCAAAGGAGTGACGGTCTTGCAGCAGATGCTGACAGGCTCATGAAGGTAAGAGCTCGGATCAGCGTGTTTCCAATGCAAAAGGCTTTAAACCAAAATCCAAGACCAGAGGTTAAAAGAAAAAAAAAAAAAACAAACCAAAACCAAAAGCTCAGAAACTAAGTAGATGACAGTTGCATTTTATCCCCTCCCTGAAACGGCTCACAGCCAGCCCAAGGGCGGTCTGAGCTTTCTGCTCTTGACCTTCAAGGCCTCGTGGAGAGGAGCCTGTTTTTGGGTCACTTTGCTGTTCACACGGAGCCGGTTCCCAAGGCAGCTGAAGCCAGCCGGAAGGCTGCTGGAGCTGTGAATGGGTCTTGGCTCAGTCCCCGTGGCCTTCTGGTGTGGGGTTGCTTCCTTCCTTGCTGGATCTTGGTCGATGCGACGTGCAACGTGAGAAATCCCATTGAGCGCGAGCTTCCTTTGAAGCTTGGTGTGTGCTGCCTTGAAAGCGATGGGACCGTCAAAGTTGTTTCCCATGGAGGGAATGGGAGCTGAGGCCGAGTCTTCAGGTGCTGGCCAAGCTGGGTTGCAGAGACTGTGAGCGGCTGGGAGAAGTCGCCTTGTAGACAAGAAGGCGGTCTGGGGGATGCTGGTGTGCGTCACATTCAACGCACAAAGCAGGCTTGCAAAGACCAGAAACAAGCCACAATAAAAACAGCCTCGAGCAGTTTGTTCTTGTTTTGGCAGCACTGAACTGCTCTATTTTTTTTTTTTTTTTTTTTTAGCTGTACTCCAGTAGTGTTTTGAAACCCCAAAGTCTTGGACTTGGTGTGTAAGAATTGGGGGCAAAAGTGGCCAAATTATCTATGTAAAAGAAATACACCCCTATTAATAATGAAAATAAGAATTGTCATGCTTTAATAAGCACCTCCTAAGCAGTGCAAATCAAGACTTTAATTTGTTTGCATCTACCCTGGGTTTTTATGAATGTAAGTGGAATAAGACCCTGGTCCATGCTGCCTCTTACCTTCCCCAAATACTGTCCTTCTATATGGTACTCTCTCAAGTCTGTGAAATACAGTGTGGTTTTTCTGCAAAATTGCAAGATTTTGGTGGATTTGAAGGCTTTTGAGAACAAAGTTGCTTCTCCCTTTAATGTGGTGCTGTATTGAAACATTCCTGGTGGATTGTCATTGCCAAGTGAGAGATCTTGTTTAAATCTCAGCATCTGTTGATAATCACCTGCATGTTCTGTTTTTATCCTTGGAGATGACTTTATTGAAAGGTCAAGTGCTTAAAAGCTTGGAAGTGTTAAAAGCAATCCAACAGAGAGTTGTTTTCACAATTCACTTTTCTTCTTTTTTTTTTAATGATGAGACCCAAACTTTATGCGTAATGCACTGACTGTTACCATAATTGTCCTGAATATTTGCTACCTTTCTTTTTAAAAGGATGATACTTTTTTGATGAAAATAGACCTAGACCAAAATAAACTCTGCAATGCTCTGTGAAATAAACTGTCAGTATTCCCCTGCCAGTCTGTGATGTTGTTGTGTGTTCTGGGATCACCTGCATAACGATGATGCCTTGATCCTTCTCCCTGTGTTTCTGCTTTTTCATGCTTCATGAGAGTGCCAAAGGTCTGACCAGATGGAGGTTTGGAGATCCGTCCTTCTTGAGATTGGTACAGTTGTGTTGCATCTCCTCTTGATGACACCAAGCTGAGTGGTGCGGCTGACACACCTGAGGGATGGGAAGCTGTCCCAAGCTCGAAAAGTGGGTCCATGTGAACCTCATGAGGTTCAACAAGGCCAAGTGCAAGGTCCTGCACCTGGCAGCCCCCAGTATCCATACAGGCTGGGGGATGAAGGGATGGAGAACAGCCCTGTGGAGAAGGACTTGGGGGTACTGGTGGATGAAAAGTCGGACATGACCCAATGTGCGCTTGCAGCCCAGGAATCCAGTCATCTCCTGGGCTGCATCACCATCAGCGTGGCCAGCAGGTCGAGGGAGGGGATTCTGCCCCTCTGCTCCGCTCTGGTGAGACCCCACCTGCAGTTCTGCGTCCAGCTCTGGGGTCCTCAGCACGGGAGAGACAGGGACCTGTTGGAGCGGGTCCAGGGGAGGGACACAAAAATGACCAGAAGACAGTAGCTGAAATGTAGTCATGTGGAGTCGAGGTGACTCTGCAGACCTGAGCCATGACCAGTAACTGTAGAATAATTTTTCAGTGTGTATGGCCACATGGGGACAATGATGCACCCGTAGAACCAATCAGGCAGCAGTTTTAAACCAAATAAATGGGAAGCAATTTATTTTTAACACACGTTATGCAAGTCATTGCCCCAGGGTGCTGTGAAGGCCAAAAATCATAAGCAAGTTCAAGGAGGAAGAAATGGCTGATACATCCATTAGCACTTATTAAACACAGGAGTCCGGATGAGAGATCCAGCTTGGGAAGTCCCTGGGCAGTTCTTTGCTAGATGTGTATATTAAGGGAAAGGCTTGCTTGGTGCATGCTTTTTTTTTTTTTTTTTTTTTTTTTTTAATTTTTACGCCAGGATCTGCTCCCAGCTGCAGACTGAGGGTGCTTTGGTTGAGAAGGGGATCTTGTCTGGGTCAGTGTGGGATTGTTCTTTGTTAAGCAGCTGTTTTCTCCAGCCCCTGAATGGCTGCATTTAACTGATAGTTGAAAGGGATTAAAGTAAATACAACGCTATCTCACTGGTTGGTGATGGGTAGTCAGTACCGTGTCATGAATTTGACTGGCTCCAGCAATACCATTTGAGTGTTAAATATAAAATTGCCCTAGGGGAAGGGATAGAGCTCCTGATATCTACAGTATTGAATAATCTCTAACTAGGGGCTGTCGTTGCTGTACCCTAGGGAAAGATATTGAAAAGTTGAAAGGAGAGAAATGAGAGTCATGTAGGCTGTGTCTGTTATTCAAATACAAGAGCAGAGGATTGGTTGCTGGCTCTAAGCCCAAATGGCTTGGGACAGCCAACATTGTGCTATTTAACTCTTTTTCTTCCTGTCTAAAACTGCCCTTATTTATAAGAGCTTAGTGGTATAGCTGGGATAGTTCTCGTGGTATCTGGGAACCTTTCCAGCCCTTTAAATTTGCCAGTAGAGTTGTAGTCCTGGGGTGTGGGAGGTGATGCTGATGCGCTAGGCCTACACCGTTACCTGCTATTAGAAGGATCTCTCATATCTCTGCTAAAGCCTCAATACAATGCAGTGGTTAGGAGCTTTCAAAGTTCAAACTCGGCGTGAGAAGTCTAGCCGCGATGTAAGCAGCCGCAGTGGGATGAGGCTGAAGGCTGGTTCCCCTTCTTGGTGCAAGCAACCTCTTCTTGGCTGAAGCTCCTGACCGGGTTTCAAGCTCAATGTGAGTATTGACCATATGTGAAATAGGAAGCCAAGGGGTTTTTTCCCCTCTTAAGCCTCTTAGTTTTCTCCCTGTCTTCTTTCTGGATCCTGTTTCTGTTCTAGTTGCTTCTCTGCCCTAACTCATCTACTTGGCTCTCCTGCTTTGGTCTCTTCTCCCGGAGGCTGGTGACTGCCCTTCACTTCTGCTCGCTGGCTGAGGGTGAAAAGAGGGTGTCCTCACTCTCTCCATGGCAAGGTGGAGCCGTGGATGGTGGTGCCAGGAGTGCATAGACGGCTGTCCTGGATAGGATGCATTTCCTTCTCTTGGGCGTGTGGTGGGGAAGTACAGACCACAGCGTGATCAAATCCTAGTGGCCATCTCCCTCAAGATGTCTCACCATGGTCTCCGTTACCTGATTTATCCAAAACTCCCTTCTACCTTTCCATTCTTTTTTCCTTGTTTTCTCTTGAGCTTAGCTGCCTCCCTTCTCCTTCGTATTCCTTTCTCCTCCTGACATGCATACTCTGCTGCTCCTTCAGTAAGCTTTGGTCCTACATTCACAGAGAGCTTTCCCCAGCAGCCGTCTGGAGTTCCTGGTCCTATATACTCGTATTTCCCTTTTGCATCTTTTTAATGCTTGTGGCTTTGTGCCTAATGGCTTCCATGGGCCATGTGCCAGAGGCTGAGCATTTTTAATGTGAAGAAGGGATTTTAGAGTCCTAATCCACTGTAAAATCACTGCTTCTGGTATCTGTATCTACCCCGGGAGAAGACCCAGGGCACTGGCAGCATAAGGCATCCTTCCTCCGGTGCTGCCTAGCAGACACCCCTTTCAAACACCCTCACGTCCTGCAGCTCTATGGGGTATTTAATGCCCTCTGTTTCATGCAAAAAGGCCACAAGCGTGGGTTGTAGCACAGCCTTTGCACAGCGACAGCCGCTTTGGGGCACGGTGGCATCCCGCGGCGAGATCCAGGGCCAAGAGCAGCGCAGTCTGGCTGTAGAAATCCGCTCGATAGGCGGCTTGGCATGGGCAGGGGGACAGCTGCACCCTGCAAAGCCTTCTCATTGTGGTTACTTTGTGTGTCTACAACTCCTAGTAGCTGGTCCTCCCCAACCCTGGGGCTGCACACGCTGCCTGAAGCTGGGGTTTGGTTTTGAACGGGTTGGTAGCCCCGTGCTTTATGGCTGCAAGGAGATGATGGCTTTGCAACCTTGCCGAAGAGTTTCCAACACTCTGGAGACCTTTTTTGCTGTGTCCCACAGGGCAGGATCAGTGCTCTGCTGCCATTTGTCCCGATGAGCCACTTCCAGTCACCTCTAGCTCCATCCGTGCGCGGACATGGTTGCACCCCTGGTCGGTCCAGCCTGGCAGTGCCAAATCTATCAGGGTGGAAGGTCCTAAGAGCAAATCCCCCAACCCTTCCAGCCCACGGCACAGGCTGGGAAACCACAGTCCCTTCTAGGTTGCCAGTGATTCATATGCAAATGTTGGGAGCAAGCAGGATGCCAGCTTGTGCCCTGCATCCCAGCGATGGGAGAGGAGCAGAAAGGAGCCAGCCAGCAAACGCGGTGGCGGTGCCCCACGGAAAGGTGTTTTCACTGGGATGACAGCATGCAGGGGCTGGTTATGATTAATATTTCTTTTCTGTCTAGTGTGAAATAATAGAAGTTGTTTGAAGTGATGCTGGGCAAGGGAGGGAAGGCTGGCTGCATCACATTAGGGGGGTTGATAGTCTTCAGCACAAGGGTTACTTCGTGGAGCTTCCCCAGGGCTGCTTTGATGCCTGCTACGAGCATTTAAAAATTCAACCAACAACTGGGATCAAGTTAGAGGGGAGGGTGCAGAAAGCCTCACGGGACAAACCTCCCCTTCTGTCTTCATCATTCTCAAGGACCTAATTACCTAATTATCACACGTTAATGAGGGGGACCACAGCTCCTCCCTGACCCAGTCCATTCCTGCTCCGGGCACCTTTTTGCTCACAGAGCCGTATTTTATTTATCGGCTTTATTCTGGTTTCCAGTGAGATGGAGTCTCTATCAAATGAATCGTTCCACCTGGACCTCAATTTGCTGTCCAGATGGCTCGGACCCTTAAGCTGCCCTGGTGTGATATATTTTCCCTGAGCTGCGATGGGTTTTCCCTGGGTCCTGGCTCCTCCCTGGCTGGCTGTTATTGACAGCTGCATGGCTAATGCCCTGTAGCTCTCTGGCATGTCATTCAGGAGAAACAAAAGCAGATTTCTCCTCCACCTCTCCGGCAGTGAGGATAAAGGGGATGCTTTTGTGCTTCCCCAAGCGTTACCGCAGAAGGGCTGAGCGTGCTTTGCGGAGGGGACCTGTCTCCGTGCAGAATCCTAATGTGGATGGGAGCTCGCCCAGAGGGAAGTTGAGTCTTCGCTAGGTACCACCTGGAAAACACAAACTGTGGGCCAGGTAATGTTGGACTTCTTGCACTAGCATCTGGGGAGGCTTGCAAAAAGGAAAAAAAAAAAAAAAAAAAGGCATCATTTGCTGCTGTGTGGTACTTGGGTGGAGAGGGTGACCCGCAGAGGAGCGTGCATGGGTGAGGGCAATGGAGCAAACGCACTCTTTCTTTGGCGTTGGCATCGTTTGTCTCATGGGCAGACAGGAGGGATGTGGGCTGGGGAAGGGCGTTTGGATTAATTGGGGAGGGAAGGAGGGGTGTCCCTTTGTAAGGAGGTCAGCCTGAGCTGTTTCTTCCCAGCACTGAGCCGTGCGGAGCAGCGCGTGACCCTGATGGCTTGGAAACGTGTGCGGATCGGGGACAGAAGTGGGGATATAGACGTGTTTTTCTTTTTTGGCTGGAGCCGCGTGTGTCGGTAAAATGTGGAGTCCGCCGTGCTCTTTGCAAAACTGTCTTTAGAGAGCTGCCTTTGTTGTAACTTCTCTAAATCACTTTGACCTGACTAACAGCGTTTCCCTTCTGTACACAGCCCTGAGCACCTATTGGTGGCATTTAGGGTGTTTAGAGCCTTCACCCACTCCCACAGGATTTCTTAGATGTTTAGTTAGGGCTTGTCATGCTGCTTCACTGCTCTTTAGGTCCCTGCAGCAACCCCGTGGCAAGGGCAGAGCTGTTTTCCCCACTGCTGGGGGATTCTGCAGGCGCAAAGGATACGGTGACACTTTCTTGGGGTGGTGGGGTGAAGATCCTCAGGACTGCATTTGGTTGTGCTACACACAGCTACCCTGGTGCAGGTGCTGCCAGGAGGTGTCCTCTGGAGCACGGGAGAATCTGAGCACCTTTGGGGTCAGATGCGATGGCTGTCCGGGAGATGCAGGTATAGGAAAAGAGATGAAGGACTAGAGCTAAGCCAGGGATTTTGACTCGTGAGAAATTCAAGGTTAACCCTCCTCAAAGGACGTGCTACCTGCCTTTCTGCAGGAGACTGTGTGGACACTACAAAGCCACCAATGTCAGGTAACTTGTCACCACAGTGGGGACTTGTGCTCCTGCCAGAGGCTTGTGGTGACATGCTCCAGAGCCTAACTTAGGGGGCCCTTAAGAGCAAAGCCTGACCACCACCCCCCCCCCCCCCCCAAACAGGCTCTTTGCTGTTACAGAGCCTCAGAAAAGCAATCTAAAGCCTGCATGGCCGTGGTAGAAGCTGTGATCAGGAGTGCTCTGTTGATGGTCCTCACTGGCACCCCTGCTCAAGGGGCAGTACTCTTTGCCATGCTTTTAAAACACAGGTGGTGGCATTACTGTGCCCCTTTTATTTAACACCCAGCCGGTGAGAGCAGTTGGGCAAGTGCAGGGAGACCCAGGGACAGTCCCCTCCTCACTCTTCCCCCAGCATCTGGGTCTGTGCCACAGCGATGGGGCAGGGCAGGCTTTGGGGGAGAAGTGGAAGAAATGGGGCAGCACCAACCTGTTAGTGGGTCTAGGACAGTTGAGGCAGTGGTTGAGGGTTTGGGGTCTTTGATTCACTCACCATTGTCAGATATAGCCAATTCTTGTCACTATTTCAATTCTACAATGCTCCTCCGCTTTCCAGACCCCCCTTCTGCAGGCAAAGGTCCTTCTCCCCAGGGGTTACTCTTTACAGGTGATCTGGCTGCCTCCCCCCAACTTGAGCAGGGATCACCCTTTTGGATGTGCAGCTATTTGCAGCCTCCAGGCTGAGCACATGACTTTCCCTGTCCCACAGGCGTGGGTCCTGCTGCTCACGCTGTCGGTGTGAACAGTGAACCATTAGAGTTCGAATGAGAGAAGTCTGCTCTGCTTCATTGCAATCACTTTATGAAGTCCTTTAGGAAACACTTAAAATCATCTGGAGAACAAATAGAGCAGAAAGATATGTCAGATGTAGACATCTCCCATGCTTTTGGGCAGGTCATGTCATAGCTACCTTTGGCAAATCTCAGTCTCGCATCCTTACCTCTGGATTTTTGCCTGGAATAAGACACCTGGAGAAACATGATGGATAGAAAAAAGTCAAAATACTGCATTGCTCCCAGCTGGGCTATACCGTGGACCACTTGCATTTGAAAGGATGGGGAAACCAGTTAAAGCAAGATGTGAGAAAGAAAGGGTGTCAAGGTGGTGGTACAGCATAGGTTGGGCAAGGCAACTGCCTTAGAAGAAACATCTCGTAAAAGCAGAAGTTTGTCTACTGAGATGGGGTTGGATTGAAAATATCCTAGTGCCCATCACTGTGCCGTGGTTTGGAGAAAATGTTGGTTACTGAGGAGGTGCCATGTATGCAGATGAAGGGGTAGAGTCTGACTCTGTTTTGGCTGGTATCTGTACTTCCTCGTGCCACCGAGGAAGATGCAGAAACCGTGATGGTGTTTGGACGTTGCAGTCAGATATTTTAATAGCGTACTGTTCTCTTGTCTCCTTCACTGCTTCCCAATCAGGATGCATCGAATGATGAAAGAAGAATCAAGTTTCAGGACAAGCAGCCTGGAAAATGTGACGCGGGACCCAGGCAAAGAAAAGTTGCACATGAAGCTCTGCAGTGGGTCCTGCCATGCTGAGCAAATCCTCCAGACACTGAACTCCTACCGGCAGAGCGGCATCTTCACAGACGTGGTGCTGTTAATTGATGGACAAGAATTCCCCTGTCACCGTGCCACTTTGTCAGCCAACAGCACATATTTCCGGGCCATGTTTGGTGGCAATCTCAAGGAAGGCCACCAGGATATCATTAACATCCAGAAGATATCTGCTTCCACTATGTCTCTCCTTCTTGATTATATGTATGGGGGGAACATCATCATTCAGGAGGACAACGTTGAAGGCATCTTGGAACTGTCTGACTTGCTGCAGATCTCCAAGCTCAGAGATGCTTGTGTCACCTTCCTTGAAGGCCAGCTTCACCCATGCAATTGTTTGGGCATCATGAAGTTTGCCGATTCATTCTCCATTGCGTCTCTGACAGAAAAGAGCAAGAGGTTCATGCTGGAGTGTTTTGTGGAGGTGTCGTGTCATGAAGAGTTCCTGGAGATGGGTGTGAAGGAGCTGGTTGAATATCTGTCCGATGAGCAGCTGGTGGTCCCCAAGGAGGAAGTGGTCTTCGAAGCCGTCATGCGCTGGGTACGGCATGACATACCTGCCAGGAAGGGAGCCTTGAAGGACCTCCTTGAGCATGTGCGTCTGCCCCTGCTCGACCCCACCTACTTTCTGGAGAAGGTGGAAATGGATGAACTCATCCAGGACTCGAAGGAATGCATTCCTCTGCTGCACGAGGCCCGCAAGTACTACATCCTCGGGAACGAGGTCAGCTCTTTGCGGTCAAGGCCCAGAAGGTAAAACACGCTGTCGTCTTCTCTAGAACTGCGTGGCCTAAGTTGATGGATCTTAAAGTTTGAGGGGAGTTCTTGGGTTGTTTTTTTCTTTTTCTTTTCCTCCAATTGCTTCTCTTTTGGCCTCCCTGTTTCTAAAATGAAGGCTTTGGAGATTGTTTGCCTGGCTTAAAGGATTCCTGTGAAATTTATACTAATGCATGTGATGCTTTTTTTTTTGGTTGGCAAGGAGTACTCTAGTCACACTGCTCTGGGTGTGCAATGATGTTATCCAGATATGAGTCCAGACTATGGGCAGGAAAGGGTGTTTGTAGCTTTTTATTTCTATCTGCTTTCACCAATGGGTAGAGCACTGGGTTGAGACGTGTTTTCCATTCCCAGCTCCGCCACTTGTCTGCTCTCCTTTCACCTCTTTTGGTCTCGCTCCCACCTTCTCCAGGCTGTCTGTTAGCAGGAAGGCTTGGACCAGTCTCAATCCTCCTGGCCATCAGCGTGTTGCCTAGCTTAAAGGCATTGCTGCAGGGTCAGGAATTAATGTCCAGGAAAAAAAAAGCAGTTACTGTCCAGGTGGCTACCAAGGCATCCCCAAATGTCTTTTTTTGTTTGTTTGTTTCTTTTCCTTTTTTTTTTCTTTCCATTGATTTGTTGATGAACAGCAAGAAGATAAAGAGATGCTGGCCCAAGCGGCTGCCAGCATAAAGTGGACGAGGCGAAGAAAAAGTGATTTCTAGGGTTGGGTGTGTGTAGAAATCTGGACTTTTTTGTGACTGTGAAATTTGGGTTTGACCAGCCACTTTTTAAGTCTCTGTTGTTTCTTCATGGTGCCACAGGTCCCTTAGGGTGTGCTTGGTAAGAGTGCTGGTGGACACCTCTGCTCTGGGGTGGGTGACCATATCAAACCGAGTTGGTTTGCAAGGCTCCCCATCCTTTTCCAGAGGAAATCCATGACCATGGGGCTGCAGGGACAGGTTCTTGTGCTCTCCTGCTCTTCAGCCCAAGTAGTACAGGTTTTTTTGCTGCTCAGTGGAGCATCCTGGGCAGAAGGATTGAGGTTGCCCCAGTGCATCTTAGAAGTCCCAGACTGGGACTTAGGGCATGTTTCTGTCAGGTGGAAGAGATGGTTTGACACATCTTCTCTGTGCTGAATACCACAACAGGTTATTACATACAGAACTGCTCAACAACAGGGTCTGTGGTGACCTCCTCAAGGATGCAAAAAGCTAAAATTCACTGGGGATAAATCCCACCCCCCAGGATCCACATTTTACCTCCCTCCTTTTGCAGCTTTGGTCTTAAGTGAATTATCTCAGCCTGCACAAACCATGGCAGAGCTGGGGATTGGACCAAGTCTTTCAAATTCTCTTTCACCCTCCTCCTTCCTCTCCTCTCCCCTCCTGCAGAGCCATTCCTCTCTTGCCACCTACTAGTTGGCAGGATTTTCCTTCCCCTGCTGTCTGTCTTGTCTGCTCACTGCTATTAGGGCTGGAGAGAGAGAGATTTCCTGGAAACACTTCTCTCTCCAGACAGAGAGCTTGCCGCAGGCAGGCTGCCAGGAACGGCTTTCCACGCTCGTGGCTTTGCCTTGAGGATTATTAGGTTTGATTGTGCTGGAAGGGGGAGGGTGAGTGGCAGAAGGCAATCTCACGAGGGACTTCTAAAGGTCATTCCCATTTTCTTTCCCTATGCAGTTTGGACCCCTTCCCACCCAAGTTGGGAGGTGACTTTAATTTGATTGTGCAGACAAAAGGGAAGGTGCAGGTGTGAAATCATTTGCCCAGAAAATCGGTAGCTGATGCAGGAGAGGACCCTGCTCTATCCACTGGACTGTGGTGCCAATGTCCTAGATAGGATGGGGGGAATGATGGAAAGGAGTAGCCTGGCCCAGGGAGTTACCCATGCCTTTCATCTTCTAGGTTCATGGAGCTGGCAGAAGTCATCATCATCATTGGGGGCTGTGATAAGAAAGGCCTTCTCAAGCTGCCCTTCACGGACCTCTACCACCCCAAGAGCAGGCAGTGGACAGCCCTCTCCAGCGTGCCTGGCTACACCAAGTCAGAGTTTGCTGCGTGCACACTGAAGAACGATGTGTACATATCAGGTGAGATACCCTGGACCAGGTGGTCCCTTCCCAGTTGCAAAGAATAGCACGACGTCTGCTTGGACACCCTTTCCTTAGGTCTATTCACTAGGACTCATTCATGTGCAACCCAGCTTTGGAGCCAAGCCACTTCTTGGTGAAGTTTATCCTGAGGTGGTTTGGATTTTGCTGTCCCAAGGAACAGTTTCACCTTTGAGGAGGAGGATGGCAGTATTAAAAAACCTTTCCCTCCTGTTGGGCGTTTGTCAAAAGTGTTCAGCTGTGGAATGAGCTTGTTTTGGTGTGTGCTGTCAGTCAGGGTTTCCTAAAGCATCATTCTCCTGCCTGTCCTTCACTTAAAATATAATGCCTATCAATCAGGTGAGTTCTGTATAAGGGATGGAGCAGTGTAACAAGTGCCTTGAAGTCCAGACAGTATCTCCCTTGGGAAGATGAGTTTACATGGCCATAACCCAACAACCATATTCTGGCCTAAGTTGTTCCATTGCATGGAGGAACTATGCAAAATTGTGGTGTAGTGAGGTGATGGGGCTGTCCTTGGGATCGCACCAGCCCTCCATCCCTCTGTTTTTCAGGAGGACACATCAGCAGCAATGATGTTTGGTTGCTGAGCTCCCAGCTGAATGTCTGGATCAAGGTTGCTTGTCTGCAGAAAGGCCGATGGAGGCACAAAATGGCAACACTTCAGGGCAAGGTAAGCAATGGCCCAAATTTTGGAAGAAGCCACATGGAGCACCGTCCCCCTCTTCTCCTCCTGCCCAGTACAATGAGGAACTGTCAGTGTGTGTTTGTCTTATGGGTCATTTAGAGATGGTTTTGGTGGGAGAACAACTAGGACATAACCAAGATGTCATTGGTTTCAGTTGGGTGTGTGTTGTCACCTGAAGTAGTCACAAATGAAGTTGTAGCAATAAGATCTACTATGGGATGGTGCAAGTCTTCTGCAGATAGCTGTATTAAGTCTTTGGGTGAAAGCTATACAGTGTGCGGTGTTTCACAGAATCATAGAATGGTATGAGTTGGAACGGACTTTTAAAGGTCCGTTAAAGGTCTAGTCCAACCCCAAAGTTTTTCCATGGCTTGGTGTCTGTCCTTCTGGCCAAGTCCTAGCCTCCCCTCACGTACGCCGTGCAGCGTAGCCCATTAGGTGAGTCCAGGAGTTTCTAATCAGCTTGCTTTGCTCCTTTTGTGGCAGATCTACGCTGTGGGAGGCTTTGATGGTTTTTACCGCCTCTCCAGCGTGGAGTGCTATGACACCTTCTCCAACAGCTGGTCAACCTTGGCCCCGCTGCCTCAAGCCGTGAGCTCGGCGGCTGTGGTCTCCTGCCTGAACAAGCTCTACGTGCTGGGCGGTGCTGTGGACGACACCGCTAACACTGACAAGGTATTGCTGGGGCATCAAGAATGGACAGAGACCTAAAAAAGAAGGTTTGCTAGGGAATGTGGAAGGAAATGGAGCTGTCCTTAAGCCACAAGGGAGGATTTTTTTGATGACTAATGAAGACTCCCTTATAATAAGATGAGAAGACATACATTTAAATGGAAGCCAGAGACTTAGGGACCAGAGAAGAAAGGTGTCAGGAGCTGACAGTATATTAGGCATTGTTTCAGTAGAGCCTGTTCTGCTCTGAAGCCTGGTCAGCCCTGAGGCACCACAGGAACAAACCTCCGACACTGTGGGCATTCACTTCAGATAAGTAGCAACAGTAGTAATTGCCTGGAGGAGACCTCTGCAAGCCAGACGTGGTGCTTATGGTCTCCTGAGCTGCAGGAAAAGCCATCAGTGCTTCTCAGCTCCATCTCTGAACGCTCAACTGTGGTCAAGGACAGCCATGCTGGGAGCCCCTATTTTGTCTGGGAGACCCGAATGCAAGAGGGAATACTAGAACCCTTCATCCCTTTGCTCACTGCACTGGTCTCTGGGTGTTGAAGCTCCCATCCATGTTTCTGTGCCCATGTGCTTTTACTTCTAGTGAATAGCAGTTTCATCCAAGCAGGGAGATGTGGTAAATTCGTGTTCCCATAGCTGCGTTTCTCCTCACAGGTCCAGTGTTACGATCCAGAGGACAACAAATGGACGCTCTTGTCTCCCACCCCTTTTTACCAGAGGTGCATCAGTGCCGTCTGCTTGGACAACATCATTTATGTTGTAGGTGGACTCCTCAGTAAAATCTTCAGCTACGATCCAAGGAAAGACAGCTGGCGGGAAGTGGCCACCCTCCCTGGGCCTCTGGTAAGGACGAGGTTTAGGAAAGACACTCTGAGCCTTCCCTTTCTCTCTAGAATGGGAGCCATCTGTGCTTTGCTGAGATGGAAGGCAAGGAAAATATATTGTGGGTTTGGCTCTGAGCATGTGAACGTGACCTCTGCAGAGCAACTCAAACATGTGTACTCGCCATCGGTGTCCGTGCTGCTTGGAGGATGTCTCTCTCACAGCAAACCCAAGTTTTGTTGCTGAGGCTGGGTCTACACTAGCTATTAATGCCAGAGGAGTGGATCTGTAGGGTGAAACCATTGGCGCTGAGGACCTGTTCTCCACACTATGTGTTTCAGGGTAAGGGTTATACTGGCTCTAGTCTGGTCTGTGGACTGAACACGGAGTGGTGGTGGTCGTGTATCTTGGTTTAGTGTCATCGTGGTTTTGTACTCCAAAGCCATGCTGCAGTGTGAGCCATGGCACAGTGAAGAGGAATGATGGGACGCAGCTCGCCCCAATCTCAGTTAAAAAGCCCATGTCAGTGCACCCTTATAAGTGACTTTTACAGGGAGGTGGTGGGCTGTATCTCTGGTCTCTTGGTATGCTTGTGAGTCTGTGCTGTGCCTGAGCGACTGCCAGAAACAGCAATGGCCCCATCACTGGCTTGAGGCGTTTCAAGTGCCTAAACTCTTACTAAAACAGTAGGATTGCAGCACCCCAAGAGCCAGACATCACTTACCTTACCTACTTTTCCTCCCTTCTGCTGGGCAGGCGAGAGTTGAGCCCATCACAATGACTCAGCCCCATTGCCTAAAACTAGAGGCTCGCTCCTCAGCTCTTGGGTTTTCCTTCTGCTTTCCAGGAGAGCTGTGGCCTGACGGTGTGCGGAGGGAAGATTTACATCCTGGGTGGCCGAGACGAGAACGGGGAAGGCACGGACAAAGCGTTCACTTTCGACCCGGTAACGGGGAGCGTGGAGCAGCAGCCGCCGCTGCAGCGCTGTACCAGTTATCACGGCTGCGTGACCATCCTGCAGCGCATGAACAGATGACCACGGGGCTCCAGCTGCATCCACCTCCCACCCAGAGCCTCCCCTTGAGACAGTGGCCACCCAGCCTGGGGACAGATATCTCACCTTTGTGCGGGGAAGAGCAACACAAGCCACTGAAGATGATGTGCTCCAGCCAGCCCCTGAGCAGCCTCTGTTTTTGTTTTTCCTGGCTTGATGATGCCATTGGCTTTGCTGCTGATCTAGGTGAGAGGATGAAAGGGTGCTGGGCTGTGTGAAGCTGCATTGCAGGTCTTGCCACAGTAGGATTCAAGTATCCTTGCAGCCCCTGGAACTACTGAATTTGACCTTTACTTAGGTTTTCCTGGCTGTAGATTACGGTTTTCTGTTATGCTGGCAACAGAGGCTCGCTGTCCTGCAAGGACATGTATTTGCTGCTTTCTGACGCCCAAGACTGTTGCAGTAACAATTACAGTTACAGGATCCAATTCTTTAGCTAAAGCTATCAGATATTTGTGCGTTTAGGTCTGTAGAACCCTGTGTCAAACCACGGTGGTGACCTACATGGTCATCAACATCCATGAACAGTTAATCCCATTACAGTGGAGAGCTGAGATTGAGACTTCAAAGCCAATATCCCAAGAAAATTTCTCCACTAAATCCCCAAAAGCCTGGTTAAATAGTCCAAGCTCTCACTCCATTCTGCACATGCTATATGAAGGTCTATTCCCCTAAAGCACAGAGTGTTATCTCTTTTCATACATGTTTTGTGGTTGGACTGCTGTGTCACTGTGTCTTCGTCATTGAGAGGACAAGTGAATCATGTAGCCAAGAGTTCCCTCTTCAGAGAGCAGAGGTAGGGGGAATATTAACGTGTAGGAATTAAGCATGAAGACCTGAAGCATGGTAGCCACAGAATCACATCTGGCTCATTTTGGATCTGGAGTATGCAAGTATTAAAATAAACTCAGTATTTAACAGATGTGATACAGAGTCCCTGGGAGCCTGAATGTGCAGCTCATTCGGAGGGCAAGTGTTTGATTTCACAGACTGCGTTGCTCCAAGCCATTTGGTATCAGGTCTAGAAATGATCCTGAGCACACTTGATTTGGTAGAATAGCCATAGCTTTTGATGTCAGTGTCTTTAGTCCATGACAGGAACTGGTAATTTCTGATGGCTCCATGTAAATGTTTATGTTGTGCAATTAGGGACTTAGTTGCTGCCAAATGTAGAGTGGGGTCTCTTAAAAACTCCCATTGCTTGTACATTGCAGGGTGCACTCCTCTACAGCAGGCTGCTGGTTGGCTGCTGTTTTCTCTGCACCTTCCTTTCCTCACCCCAATGATGACTTCTTCCTGAAGTAGAGGAAACGACTATGTCCACTGGTCCAGATACTCCCCTTTTCAGGGCCTTTTAATTGTCTTAAACCTCCTGGTTTTGCCTGCTTCCCCTCATATAGCTGTTTTTTATGTGGTCCTCTTTAGTACTTGTGTTTTCTGTCAGCTCTGAGAAGTTCACCTCTTCTTCGTGATAATATCAGGCTTACCTGTAAAACATGGCAAAAAGAAGTCCCTGCTGAAGAGCCAAAATTGGCTGTAACCAGGGCACGCTGATCTCCTCTTCTCTTTAGGAAATGTGTGCTCTTCCATTGCCCAGGCGACAAGCAAGGTGTTTCGTTACGTGAAATGTACCTTACGCTCATCATAGTCAAGCCTGGAAAGTCTCAGGGCTCTCATAGCCATTTTGTTGATCGAGGTGCACTATTTGAACGTTCTCAGCCTCAAATTCTCCTTAAGGCCTGTGCCTGTGGGTTAGCCCTTTTATCAGATCATGAGCAGCACAATGTGTCCTTTAAGCAATATAAAAGAGATTCAATGCTGGTATAGGTTATTCCCATGAGGAGAGAAAAGGACATTCATGCTAGTAAAAGGGAATTTTATTTGCAATCAAATTGCATCCACAGTTGGGTCTTTAATGGGAAGGGAGATTTCAGGAGAAACTGGAACCTTTCCTTCAGCTGGTTAAATTGGCACAAAAGAAAGCATGAGCACATCACCCCACGCTGTGATAACCCTCAGGACCAGAGAGACCTTTGTCCTCCTATAGCCCGATTTCCTGAGGACCACAAATCACAGTCCATCTCTCCTCCCCAATTTTGCTTCTTACTGTTCCCCTGTGCCTTAAGCAATTCACCGCTTTGGTGTGGGCACCCCTTCAAAATGTGTTGTTTTGGACCCAGTATCTCCACCTCGCCCCATGATTCATATGGCCAAGGACGTTCTTAACTCTCCACAGACTGTCCCATTAGCATGTCCCTCCTCTTGGTCTGCACTTTGGAAAACACTGCTGGTGTTTCAAGAGAATGAGCGCACCCAGGGTTTGCAAGGGCATGCATTGAGCAAAGTCTGCTCAGCTGAGGATGGTGAGCATCGCGAGGAATCAGGCCTTATCAAAGGGATGGTCCTCATGCCAAATTTCTGCCTTGCCTAAGGTATATAGAATAGGGCTGTGAACACAGGCATATCTTGCTCGGCTGCTGGCAGATCTTTGTGTTTTTGTTCTTGAAAAGAGCATAGTAATATATTTGGACATAGCAGTAGCCTTGGTAGGAAAAAGGAAGAGTTTTCCAGTTGCACTTACAACTTCTTTTTCTACAGTCTTTCCTGCTTTTCCTAATGCCTCCTGGGAGTCTCCTGCTGTACTTCACACCTTATTCCTGTAGAAGTAAGCACGCTCAAAAGGGTAGAAGATATTCTCGTAAGCTTTCCTATGTGCTTTTGACACGTGTGGTGTGTTGCAATAGGTGTAACATGGTGGTGGAAGTTGTGGCATAGATACTATAATGTTTGCCTCATTCTTGGTCCTGATATTCATTGTACCACTGAAATGTGTTTGTATTTTGTAAGGGCTGTGAGCTGTTGGGCATGCAGGGGCGGGCTAGGGAAGGAATTTAACTCGGTTTGATTTAGAAATAAATATTCATCTTGACTCCTAAGTGCTTTTGCTGCAGGAATTCCATTTGTGCATATTGCTTCATGGCATTCCAAAAATATATTGTTGATATATCAGAGGAACTTTGGAAGCACCATCCTTGAGGTATCCCAGCCTTTATCTGGGATACTTGAATTCTCAATCTAAGCAAGTAGGAAGTTCAACGTACTGCTTTTTGCCTGCAGGGAATGATATCTTTAAACATTATGTGGGGTCATGGCCAAGTCAGTGTAGGGAAGGTGCTTGGATCGTTCAAACTCAGCTGAAGAACGGGGAAACTTTTACTCGTATTTTGGCACGATGGAAAGAGTATTTCCAGAGAAAATGAAAAATTATTTGTCTTGGCTGATTCTTGCTCTTCCTTGGTGTGGCAGAAGAACACAAAGCATGAAAATGCCTGCCACTACAATCTGCTTCAGTTTTTGAGAAGACTTTTCTCAGACCACATGTAAAGCACCTCCTTGCTGTGTTTACAGTAATGCACAGACTTGTTGTGGGAGCTCTGTATAGCAAAAGATGTAGAAGAAAGTAGTGATCATCTGCAAAGCATGTGTGGTAGTTTCAGCTTTATGTATTTAAGCTTTTAAAAACAAAATAAATGACTTTTTTTGCACTCCAAACCAGCGACTGTCCATCACTTCCAAGTAGTACTTAAACCATTCCTTCCTCCCCCCATCCTTTTGGTTTTCCTGCTGCCTGTCTCAGCAGTTGTGTTATTTGGGGTATGTTTGTATTTTGGCTGGGAGCCAGAAGGAAGAAAAATCTTACTGTGAACAAATCACATGGATGGTGTAGACAGCAAGATCTTCAGGGACTGATAACATTTGCCTGTGACACACAAACTAGAAGAATTATAAATAACCTGGAAGACAGGGCTGCTGTGGAAAGCAAGCTGAACTGCTTGTTAGCCTTCCCTACCTAGTAAAAAAATGCCTTTTTCATGAAGGCAAATGAGACATGATGCAACTGGGCAAGAAACAAATACCACCCAGAGCTCGAGAAGGGTCCTGTGGAGCAGTGTCCAGAGAGCGATTTGGTGGCTAGAGTGGAGAAGGAGCTGAAATAGTTTCCAGTGTGACACTGTTAGCAGAGACGTGATTCTGGGATGTGTGAGCAGAGGGTTGACACAGAGGGCTGCACTGGGTCACTGCAGTGGAGAAAGGGCTGCGGGAGCAGATCCACTTGGTGGGGAATGTGAAAACCCTGCGGAGCAGAATAGAGCCATCAAAATTATTCAGGAGCGGGATAAAGATTACATTGTGCTCAGTCTGTGATATTTAGCAGAAAGAAGGCACAGATGCTTTTGAAGCCAAGTCTTGATGACCTGAGTGTTGTGTAGGTACCTTCACAGACACTGCTGGGTCCTTCAGTTCCCCAGCAAGCAAAACCCAATTGTGGGAAGATCAATTCATGTCAATCTAAATGAGGGTTTATATGCCCAGTTCATACGCTTCTGCTTTCACCCATCAGAAAGTCTGGTGTACTCCTCAAAGATAGAAACTGGAGCCTCCTCCAAAGTCACTAGGGAAAAGGGGCCCCTCTAAAGATGGAGTCAAGCCCCTTGCCTTAGATGTGTGCCTTGGAGCAAGGTGAGTAGCCCACTGGAGCTGCCTCTCACTCTCACTGGACTTGAGAGGGACCTTGATGACTACTTTGAAGTCGCTACCTAACCTTTAGGTGGAAAAGGCTTCCTTTAGGAGGAAGCCTCTCTCCTATCCTGCAAGTCCTTTACATCAAGATGCATTTTTGAAAGAGATGTTTTAGTTCTACCCAAATTATCACGCTCTTGGGAACTGCGATAAATGAAGGAGTAATTATAGCACTTGTCTCAATGAAAGTTTGAGCCTGCTGTTGCACAGAGTGAAACTGTCTGCCTCCAGCTCTGGTCTACTGTGGCATCGTGGAGAGGTCACTAGTCTGTGCTTTGGCAGGAGGTGCTTCGCAGTGGGCACCTTGGAGAACATTTTTCACCACCCACTGCTCTCTATGCAATGCAAGGCTGAGATAGCTGCATTCAGGCAAAGCTTTCTCATGGGAGGCTTACTCAAGGGTTACTCATGGGAGGTGACAACAGCTCCTCACTGATATACCGTGACGTCCCCCTGGCCTGGGCTGTTTTGCCTACTCCTATTCCTTCTTACCCGACCACTTCAGGCCTGACGCGTGTGCTGTCTCTAATGAATCCATCTTATTTGCTGAGAAGGTAATTGTTGTTTTTAATGCACAGAGCTGAAAAAAACACCTCCCCAGCATGAATGTGGCAGGGCATCACTATGCTCCAGCCCCTGGAGATGTCGAAGCTGTCTTTGCATTTAGCTGTCCAGCTGGCAGGAGATGATAGCATCGTGGGGCAGGAGAGCAGTGCGCAGGGATGCAAGTCCCATCTGAAAGGAGGAGGTAGTGCTGATTAACTCAGATTAAGGGTCACAATAGCCAGCTGGGAGCTGGTGGGCAGAGATAATAGCAGTTTCAGTGGCTGTTCCTCTAGCTTTAAATATTCCTGTAAGAAGGAAGGGGAGGGGGGAACTGTGTCAGATTTATTGCAAGATTAATGTGACCAGATTTATTTCCTATTAAATGCAAATAATGGTAGGACCAGCAGGGTCATTCAGACCCAGTACCTGGCTTCAAATTCTCACTTCATGTGGAATAAGATACTTACCAGTTTCTAGTGATAAGGATTGAATCCCGCTTTTAGGACTCACACACGCTGCAGCTCTTCATGGGTGCAAGCGCTGGGTTGTGTGTATAGACACAGCAGGGCTTGTCCAGCTGTTGGGCTTCATGTGTTGGTTCTCAACTGCTTTGTCTCACATGTGGTGCAATGGCACCTGAGAGAGCTTGTGCCTGAAGGCAAGGAGAGGATTCCCAAGTCTTGAGACTCAGTACTGAGCAGCAGATGATATTTTATGGTCTATATGCTGTTTTTCACCCCTGTGGCCATACGACATCAGAGGGTAGACTGAGAATTATTGCAAAGTAGAGAAAAAAAAAAAAAGGTATTCCTAGGTGTGCAAACAGCAGACAAAACTGGGTGACCTAAAAGTCCTAAACATTTCAAGTTGAACTCAATACTTATTTACTTAACAGTCGGAGAGTTACACTGAGGGCCTAGATCTTCTGGAAGGTTTGATGGTCTCTAGGTATTCCCTTCACTGGCTTATAAGTTTCTTGGAATAACAAGAATGAAAAATGCTAATTTAACTATCTCAGCGGTCTAGGAAGTGATCAAAATCTTAAGACTATACCTGAAAAATGAAACAGAAAAGAGAGCAGCTTCCCCTGAAGGGAGGGTGAGGGACTTAGTTCTTTGTTACAGAGCAATTGGTTGATGTACAAAGCACAAGTATTTCTGGAAGGTCACCCAAAAATGCATCCACATGAGCTGGAGCATAGATGATAGAAGGTGGCGTGAAGGAGACACCTTGCTCAAGCAGATACTGGGCTTGGAGAAAGCATTTGCCCCCCCTGCATCTTTGCAGAGATATCACGGTATAAAGTATGTAAAGTTCATTTTGCATCAGCCAGTTGTGATGACACCAGACTGAGACACCAACACTCACCCAGCCCCAGAGAGTTGGAAATCTGCACCCGAGCAACCTTGATGTGAGCAGCTTGCCCCAAAACACCGCTAGCTGCAGAAGGGGTGGTTGGAGTTGGGGTCGTCCCCAAGGACGGCACTGCACAGGTGAGCAGGAGTTACCAGGCGTAACATCTCCGAAGAAGGTACTTCTTGTCCCACAAACCCGGCCGAGGGTACCCCACTGCTCTGCATGGGAAGGTTGGCTGGGCCCCATCCAGCCTGGGCTTGGCAAAACGCTGGTCATTGACAGTCTGTGCGGGGTCTCCCTTTTCGGTTCCCATTAATCTCCGCAGAAAGGGGATTCTGAGGCATGCCTGGGCTGTGGCCAGCAGCCTTTGTGCTCACCGCTTTGGTGACAGAGCCCCTTTTCAATGAACAGCCGAGACACCGAGAGACTACTGAAAGCCTCTGCGTACAACAAGCCCCACCGGCAGCAGAAAGCAGGGGCTGTTCTGCACAGAGGAGCCGCAGCCGCTCGAGGAGGCTATTCTACCCACGTAAGCTGCTCGGGCGGCTCTGTCCTCTGTACGGGGCAGGGATGCTCAGAGCAGCGGCAAGAGCTGGATGCAAAGGCTGAAGAGGAGGGGAAAATCCAGGATGTGGAGCAAAATGGAGGTGATTCTTTGTGATAAAGTAAAAAAAAGGTACATAAGAGCTAAGCTGTGGTTGCTTCGGTAATGAAGTAGGTCTGCCTAGCTCACCACATGTGGCTTCCACCGTTGAAATATGCTTCGCTCCTTTTAATACTCTTGTAAGGTGGGGAAATGTCTCAGTAAGAGGGGGCATTGGAAGCACATGAAGACCCAGCTCTGCAAAGCTGTTGGGTGCCCTGAAGTCTCTCTCCAGTCTAAGGAACAGATAAAGGCCATAGCGACTTGCCCAAGGACTCAGGTAAGAAGCAGAGATGAGGGCTGGGGATAAGAGTCTCCCCACCTGACTTAAACCACTTTATAGAGGTTAAAACCTTATGGTCAATAAAGAGATCTGAGTTATCTTCTGGTGGCACATTTCTGTCTTCACTGAAGATAAAAGGAGTGCATATCAGATAGGGTGATAATTTAGATTCATCACTTGACTACCTAAAGCTGGGGGACAGTCACTGGATCCTGGTCACGGGCTGGTATAAGTACATAACTACCTTTAGTCTTGAACTCTGGTGCAGCATTTTGAAATCCCTTCTCCTGAAGCACCTTTAGTCATCTCTGAAGTTGCACTGCTTAAATCTGTCTTGTCTAACCTCTTCTTGGTATCTTATTTATCCATTAAAAATGTACCTTTAGCATGAAGTGTAACCAAAAGCAACAGCAAAAATTCCGTTTTGCCTTTGCCCTTATCCTTAATGGTAATTAAAAAAAAAAAAAAATACCTATTTAACCAATATTTCTCAAATCTCTGCACTGTTTTTAAAATGTCATGGTTATGTTTGTTCCCTTAACAGCTGAACTCAATTTAGGTGGCTTATGGCCATTTTGCTTTGGAAGTGATGAGCCATCTATTTTGATGCACCTTGGCTCTTTCTCATTCCAACCCACAGCTCAACACCTCGACAGCACATGGTACAAAACCTACTCCTGCATCGACCTGCCCAGCCAATCCAGAGAAATGCAAATTGGGTGGCAGATCTGGGCATCTGAAGAGCTCTGGGATGTCCAAAAAAATATCTTTAGAAAAAATGAAATAGCTGGGGTTTTGTCCACATGGCGCATCTCATCTTCCCCTCCTTGCTTTGAGGAAGCCTGGGACGGTCCCACTGGTATGGGGTTCGTCCTCTTGGAATAAAAATAGTACCTTGGTCATGCTTGGGGCACTCTCCACAGATGCATGTGCTCTTAGCAGCTTTAATAGGGTATTGGATGTATCACCCACCTTCACCTGCAGATTAATTAAGCCCTCAAGATAGACACTGGCTTATTTTACACCATATCTGTTTTCTTTCTGGAGAGTGGAGCAACTCTGCATGAAGTCTCTAGGTTGACTCAGTATTTGTCTTTGCCAACTCTTCCCTGTCTGACCTCAACCAAGTCATTTAACCTACCAAACATCTCTGTTCCCTTATCACAGTGAATCCAACGTATCTTCCTTCTCCACTCTATAGCACTGGTCCCTGAAGAAAAAGCTGCAGTTGGATCAAACAGAATTCTTCACTGTGCTATGAGCTCTGAAGAAGCACAGCACAACAGCCTTCATTTGGGGAACAGGTGGGTGAAGTACAAAAAAGTAAAGTAAAATAAGACTTTAAATGAAAGAATCATCTCTCTGGTGTCTACAAAAATTCTTTGAGCATTTCAGTGAACAACTAACTGAAAGGACAGCTACTTGACAGTCTATTTTGATTGCTCTAAATTATACATATTTTAAATAAAAACCTATATAACAAACATATGACACAGAACTAAGCTGAACTCTTAAACTACAAAGCTCAGTAGGATTAGCCAAACAGGGGATTACAGCAAATCTAATTTGGCAAGATGCCACTACCTTTTAAGATAAAGGTTAAGATATTGAGGTAGGAGTTCCACAGCCATGTAGATGTCGTGTTGACTAAGTAAGAGCAGAAAAATATCAGCAGTGAAATAATCCTTGTCAAAACGGTGCACAACACACAAGTGCAACACAAGCTATGAAGAGGGATAACTTCTTGAGGTTCTTGAGCCAGTGCAGTTTTCTCATCACAGCTGGCTCCGAGGAGCTTTTCATGATCTTAATCCTGTCTCCATCCTACTGCAATGATCCCACGGGGAGCCAGCACTCGCAGTCACGTCTTCGGAGAGCTGCTTGGTTCCCTGCTGTTTCCAACTCCCCTTTCAGCTGCATTGTATCGTTCCTCTGACTCCCGCATATCTGGGCGAGCTCTCTCAGTGCCTCCTGTAACGGGGAGTTCTGTTGCTTTTCTTTCTCATGTTGCTGCTGGACACCTTCCAACTTGTCCTCGAAGCACTGAACGTAATTTTTGGTTTTTTGAACTTCACTTCTGTTTCCAAGCCTGTCTGTTACAGTTTGATAATCTTGACATGCAGCCAGCTGGTGAGCCATACCACTGATTTGCAAGATGAGTTGTTTATTGGCACACTTCAGAGCTTTGTTTTTGAATTCTAGTAGTCGGAGCCTTTCTTCCTTTTGTTGTGCTGTGTCTTTGATGTTCTTCCTTTCCTTCTGCAACTCTTCTACCAACATCTTGTAACAGCCCATCTTGGCTTGCAAGCCATGGTTCAGAATTTGCTCGTCTTTGATTTCTTCTTTCAACTCATAGTTTCTCGTGCTGAGGTTGGCAACCAAATATCTGAAGTCCTATATTTGATTTCGCAGTGTTTTGTTGAAAGAGGTCAGATCCTGAAATGACAGTTGCTGGGGATGTCCGTGCTAGTGGTGGAGGAAAGGCATGGGCTCAGTAGAGGTGAAGCTTTGGGAAAATGTAGAGGAAGATGAGAGGGGGAAAAAAAAGTAAAGTTTTGATCACTTTGATTATTTCAAATCTGATGTTTAGTGTTGCTGCATTTGACCACCTATCCTGCTCCTAGTGGCCATTTCTCTTTATCAGCAGGACCATTTTTAGTACATTGTTACTCATGTAGATTAAAGATGCTATGAAAATTGGAGGCTGTATGCTTTGGGCCCATCCTTTTGGTCCTGGAAAAACAGAAATCTGCAATACATGATCTGGGTATACTGTAAAGTGTATGGCTCGAGTCCAAGCAAACCAGGTTGCAATCATATTCGGATCTAGTTAAAAAACATCAACCAAGAGAAATTTCTCCTAGCAAGTCCACATCTTCCCTAAACTATTTCACCCTGTTTCTTTCCTTTTGGGAAGACTACGACTAAGACCCTTTTAACTAAGAAGCCTGGATTGACCCAAGACCCTGTTAAGAAACATAATAATAAGCACAACAAAGCTTATTTTCTCAAGGGGAAGAGTTTTTTTCCCCCCTTCTCTCCAAGCAATGCACTCCCAGAGCCCCAGTCTCAAGAATAAATTACAAATAACAGAGGAGATTTATGCTTTTGGGAGACACCATGCTCTCTCCTTCTCTTTTCCTCTGATTAAGGCATTCCAGGAGTTATTACAGGAGGTGTTAGCAATGGTATCAAAGTTCTTCATAGTGACTAACTCAACCCCCTCCACTTTTTAACTCTTAAGGCCTGATGCAGAACATAGGAGAGTTAATAAAAAGCCTTTTACTGACTACAGCAGCCTCAGGGCCAAGCCCTCTTTTAACCCCTGATGCGAAAGGCATGCAGGGGCTGTCACCAAAAAAACCTGCATCTAAAACTGCAGAATGGCTCTGAATCACCTTTTATTTTCATAATGACAGAAGGAAAAAAGAAATAATATAAAAAGGCTGTCTTATGCACATGAACAGATGCATTTTCAGGCCATGTGAAAGTAGGTGATGGTGAGCCCTTGGGGTTGCCTTCGCCCCTCTGCGGCAGGCCCATCAATCATTTCACATGCTAAAATAGGCACCCACTGCCCCACATCTGCAATGCCTTTAACTTCTCAACACCCCTCTTTTAGTGGAGTTTGCTCAGCTTCCATGCAACGAGAGCAGTATGATACCTCCAAAGTAGGAAATACCTGTCTCCCACTAAACCTGATGGGGTATGGGTGCCCAGTGCCCCAAGGGGCTGTTGTTCTGCTTTGTTTGCTCAGGGTTGCCCAGCAAGTCAGTGGCAGAACATGGATTTCAATGTACATCTCCCATGGTCTGTGCCAGGGCTTTTGCAGTCTCAATTCTTTCAGCTCTTGTAGTCTGCTACTTGCATGCAAACACGAGCTTGCCCGGTTACAATCCCTCGCATTGTCTGCAATGCCTTTGGCCAAAGAGAATTGAAGCAGGCTTTGCATGACTCCAATGCAAAACCACAGGCTGGCTGAGGGAGCCGAGAAAGACATCGCTAGACAGGCAGAGACATTTTAGCCATATAAAGAGAAATATGACAGATGCCAGAAGTGGTTTAAAGACAATAAATAAAGAATATTTGGTCATTCTCATAATGTACAACCTAGAGGTCATTTAATTAAATTACCAGGTGGGAAGCTACGAACATGCTGAAGCAGATATTTCCCTTCATGTCATTAATCTGTGAAGTCATTGCCACAAGACATTGTGGATGTCAAAAATTTACATGGGCTCAGGAAAGCAAACGGACAAAGCGCATGAAAGAAAAATCCTATCGGGTGTATTAACACAAAGACACCATTTCTAGCTCAAGAAAACCATGAGCTACAAACTGCTGGGGGAGTATACAGTGAAAGCACCGATGTAATACAAACTGCTGGGGGAATATACAGGGAGAGCTCTGGTAAGACCCCACCTGGAGTACTGTGTTCAGCTCTGGGGCCCCAGCATAAGACATGGACCTGTTGGAGCGGGTCCAGAGGAGGCCATGAAGATGATCCAAGGGGTGGAACACTACTGCTGTGAGGACAGGCTGAGAGAGTTGGGGTTGTTCAGCCCGGAGAAGAGAAGGCTCGGGGGAGACCTTGTTGCAGCCTTCCAGTACCTAAAGGGGACCTACAGGAAAGATGGGGAGGGACTCTTTGTCAGGGAGTGTAGCGATAGGACGAGGGGTCACGGTTTTAAACTAAAAGAGGCTAGATTTACATTAGATGTAAGGAAGAAATTCTTTACTGTGAGGGTGGCGAGGTACTGGCCCAGGTTGCCCAGAGAGGCTGTGGATGCCCCGTCCCTGGCAGTGTTCAAGGCCAGGTTGGACGGGGCTTTGAGCAAATAGTGGAAGGTGCCCCTGCCCATGGCAGGGGGGTTGGAACGAGATGATCTTTGAGGTCACTTCCAACCCAAACCGTTCTATGATTCTGCGATTCTATATCTACTTGCACCTTCTATTGGTCTTGAAATACTGGATTAGTAAGATGTTTAACCTGAGCTGAAATAGCTGTTCCTGGGGTCTAAAAGGCTGAGTTTACCAAGGGCCCGTGTAACGCCTGCTCCAAACTGGAAGACCCAAGAGCAGGCTCTGTTTCAGCTGCTGAGCAGCACCAGCCTTCATACTACATGCAATATGAATTACTGTAACATCCTTTGTGGCTGAGCTGAATTTGCCTCAAAGAGATGATTTGGCCTTAAACAGCTTTTCTGCCAGAGATGGAGGGATACGCGGGCTATGAAGAGATATAAACCAGCAGTCTCCACTGTGCCCCTCAAAAAGATTAAGTGAGGGGAGTGATCCTGATTATGGACCTTTTATTTGAAGGCAGGGGAAACAACACAGATTTATTCAGGTCAGGGGAATACTGAGCAGCTGATCACATGCTAAATATTTATGTCCAGCTGGGGGATTCCTTGGAATGATATTTTTCCACCCATCCATAAAGAAGCTGGCAGCAGCCGCTCTCCAGAGCTCATTAATGTAGTGGTAACTACATCTATAAATACAGACGTCGGGACTTGCCTAGGCAGAGGACAGGGCTGGATTTGCTTTGGCTGCAGATGAGATTTTTTGATAGTGGGTCAGAAGCTTTTCCAGCTCTGAACCGGTGAGACTTTGTCCCTTGCTCTCTGACTCTGCTTCCCTGGCTGGTGACAATTCACTTTCGAACCAGGGGCCAGAGAGGAGAGCTGCTGGCTTTGATCACAAAGTCAGCAGTAGATAAAAAAAATGATAAAGGCTCAGGGCATTCCTTCTCTTTCCCTGTCCTCTGCTCAGTCTCCGATACCAGTCGGTGATGCAGTATTGCTGTTTCCACCAGGAATGTCCCCTCCACCAACCTGGGGTGGTGGTGACCTCCTAGAGAAGCGCTGATGGTGCCTCTGTCAGCATCCAACCACCCTTCTCAGACACAGATGGGAATGCAGTCAGCACACAGTGTATTATATGAAACACCTTTCTATAGGGTTTTCTTACAATCTCACTCCTTTCCTCTTGCTGGGTGGTTTTGATCTCAGCCCATTCCCTCCTGGTGGCAGACAATAGGTCTTGGCTTGACTTTGGTTTAGGTGTTGGCACATGGATTTGCTTAAACCTGGCTATGTTATAATCAGTTGTAATAACAGCATAGCTCTTTAGGAACTGGTCTGTCCAGGGATGACCAGCTCTTTCAAGAGGCCTCAGCCCATCTGCTGAGACACTGGCAGAGGCCAGAGGATGCTTTTTTCTCAGCGGAGGTGGATTTGAAAGAGAATTGGTGGAAAGGTTTGCCCAGACAAGTTGTGCAAGCTCCATCCTTGAGGGTTTTCAAGTCACAACTGGATAAATCCCTGAATCTAAACCGAGAGCTGACCCTGCTGTGAGCAGGACGTTGCACTAGAGACCTCCTGAAGTCCCTTCCAGCCTGCATTGACTGTGATCCTATGGGACAGCCATTTAGGTTTGTCAAGAGAGGCTGCTAAACAACGGAGAGACCATCTCTCCTGCCCCAGCTGGGGTAAATCTCCCAGCACAGACCATCCATCCACTGGGAACCAAGGGCTGACCTACGGGCATAACTTGGGGCTGAACTGCCCCCAAAGACATACGGATCCCCATGCTGGTATTCTCATTTTTCAGCCTTTGTTCTAGTCTTATTAGTCACACTGGCTCAACACATTCCACACCAATACAGATGCATTTTTTTCCGCTTTGAAAGAGCTTTCTTCTATAGGAGGTTTAATCCTCCCCCCTCTCCTCCATGCTTGCTATGCATCCTGTATCTACCCCTATAATTGCATAGATATTACAGAGAAATGTTGCTTCCACGAAGGCCAGCGGGGTCAAAATGGAAATGCAGGAATCTCAGCATGAAATTTATTTGTCCTCCAGCTGATACACATGATAAGTGTCAGAATAGGTGATTGATGGGCTGAGCATTGCCCAGCCATGTACAGTCAGAGGCGACAGCCAGCCCAGCCTGGGGACAGCTCTTTGTGTGCAGACCAGTCCCCAAACCCACTGCTGAATAAATGCACGTGCAAGTAAACAAGAGTATTTCCTATGTGTGCAGATGAGACAGAATAAGAAATATTTACTCCCTCCACTGTCAGTCTTTAACCAATTTATTCCAGGAAAAATGGAGTGAGTGAGGAAAACAAAGTGAGCAATAAGACGGGAATGGAGCTACACTGCTGGGAATTCATCTGAACAGATGGATGTCCCACTGTATAAATATTTGATCGTGTTTCTGATCAAGGGCACGCAGAGTAATTCAGTAACCTGTGCTCAAGCAGGAAAAGAGAAAAGCCTTTCTTTTAATATAAATCTTGCCCCTCTCAAGCCTGCACCCCTTAAAGAATAGCAATTAAGGGAGGGGAAAAAACCTCAATTATGATATAGAAGTATTCAAGGAAGAGCAAAAAAGTGTCAGAAAATTGCAATTTTTTGTGGGTCACCTGCGGGGTAGGAGCAGTTTATTTGCCGAGGCTCATCCGTTCTTACCCAGACGGATCTGCCATCAGGGCTGGGCATTAGCTTGGTTTCAGTCACGGCTATGCAAAGAGATGTTTATGTGGATGGCCACTATCTCCATTGTGTGACTGACTTTGCTCTCTTCTCCTCCCATAAGGAAAAAACCCTTATTATGCAGAAATCACCCTGGGAGAAACCCTGGAAGTCTGCACATCCACCCAGCAGAGAGCACTGATATTTTTTTTCTCCTCTCTCTAAGCAATTATTATCGGTCAGGTAAGTCAAGTAATGAGCTTGCCATCTGATGGGTTCTCAGTCCATTATTTCACAGTGCACTGGGGAATAGATGGACGGTGAATGTGTGCATGCATATAAATACATGTAGATTTTGCTGTTGCTTGACATTTTGACCTATGTTTTTATTGGACAAGACCCATAAAAAGACCTTAAAAAGTGTAAGCTCTCCATGAAAGAGCATTTGTTTTTTGAGGCAGATGGAAATATTTTGCTGTATTGCTCATGTAATAATAATAATAATAATAATAATAATAATAATAATATAATTCAGTCCAAAGTAATTTTGGTTAAAACCCTGAAAACACTACTTCCAGCTGTAATAGCCAAATATGATATTCTGATTTCGTTGAAAGTTTCCTTCCCTGTTTTTCGCTCCCCCTCCCCTTCCCCTTCCCTTCGTACTTAACAAAGCTTCAACATGAAGAAAATCTCTAAAGGTATATAATTCCCTGAGTGGTTTTTTTTTCCAAACAAACAGTTGCCATAAATATGTATGAAGACCAATCCAAACCAGGAGTTTGGTTTGCTTGTGGTGGTGGCTGCAAATATTCTGTATTGGGGGTGTGTGAATGATGTATTTATCAGTGGGAGATGAAAGAGGATCAGGCAGACCTTCTGAAAGCAGTGAAGCAGGGCCAGCAAGCCTGAATTTGGGCTATTTGCAAGGTACACATGCCATCTCGGATGGTCAACGCTTGGAAGCCACCGCCTTGCTCGTGGGACCAAGAACCCTGTTCCCAGCCCCATTTCCTAGGCGGAAGCGCCATCTGCTGCAACATCAACACTTCTCCATCCCCAAACTCCAAGATTTTCTCAAAACCCATCCGGTTTGGAAAAACTGGGAAAGGAGAAGGTGTTTCCCATCTCCTAGATGAAATGGGGACTCAGGCCTTGGCTATGAGGCACCTCTGCAAAATAACTTTTGCTTCTAGGGAATATTGTGTTCCTCTCCATCTTTGGGTGTCCCTTTGGGCCAAGGGTGCTCAGACCCCCTTTCCAGTGCACGCAGAGCTGCCAGTTCGACCAGTATGGCTGGCATTTGGATTGGTCCTTGTTTGTCTTAAGTGGAGGGATCAGAGGAGAGGATGGTTGAAATGAGCTCTGGAAAGGGAAAAGTAGTTCCCATTACACTCCTGCAACTACTACAGTGGAGCTGGGGAGGTCCTGCACAAGGCTCACAGAATCATAGCTTAATCCAGGCTTACCAACTCCTCTTAGCATCAACAAAGCTTGATGCACCCCCCTCTGACATGCACTGATTCAGCCCATTCTCAGCTTCTTAGGGTCCAGGTCCTGCAGCTTGAACCTGGCCAGGCAAATAATACCTGGGCCACCTCGGAGAGGGGACTGTGGTACCTGTTCGCTTTAGAATGCGTAAGACAGCGGGTTTGTCAAAGTGGCCGTGAACGCTAAACTTTCACTTTTGTCAAATAAAATTGGTTGGGGTTGTTTTTTTTTTTTTTTTTTTTTTTTTTTTTGTTTGGTTTTTTTTAAGTAAAAACCTATGTCATTGGAAATTGCCTGCCTGGCTTGGGTGGGAGCATATGAATGGCTTCCTGGGGATGCAGGTGAAATCTGGCTGTGTGGCTCAAAGATTGGACCCATCTTTGACTTGGAGGAGGTCAGGGACTTCTCTGTGAGAAAGAAAAAATTGGGGGAAAATTTTAATTCAGCCCGAGAGACCTGCTGCTCAGGTCATGCTATGGCTCAGAAGGGAAACTGAGGCATGAAGTGACACATGAGAAAATGTTGCCTAATTCTCCAAATTCATCAAGAGCACCAACACCCCCTTTTCTCAGCACCTTAATCTGCCACACAAATGCTGACTGCTGTCACCCCTGCTTGCTCCAAGATACATACGTGCAGAGGGCGGGGGGGCTGCAGGATCAAGCTGACCACTGTAAACACCCCATGTAAAGCCCCAGACAGACTTCAAGGTGTAACTTTATGGGTTTAACCTCTGCTTGGGTCCCCCTGAGCCTCACTCCAGCTTGTTCCCTGATCTGGGAAACCACCTTTGAATGCTGAGGTTCCCATGCATGTAAAAGTCTTCCCTGGGCTCACATATTACGGCTGCTCCTGCTGGAAATATTGTCCCTGTTGATGTTTTTTAATGGGTCATCCTTTTTCTGTCCTCTTTTTTTTTTCTGTGCAATCAGTTACTTGTTCTCTCATTGCCTATAAGCTTTCTGGGGGTAGGAACCCCTGCTTTGTGCCGTCCATGGGAGGGGGTGTTATATGACCCTACCACAACTGGACAGTAGCAGGACCCTTGTCCATGCCTAGGTCTTTTAAACGCTCTGCTGATACGTAAAATAATCACTACAAAACCGCCATGGACATTTCTGAAGCTGGGAGGGACAGCCAGCCCCAGACCAGCCATAGGCTGCAGTTAAATGTACATTCACTTTTGGGGGTATTTCTTCTGGTGTGCTAGTTAAATCTGGTCTCTCTTAAGGACAGTTTGCAAAACTGAAGACTCACCCCAAGGTTGTTTTCCAGGCAGTGTGGCCAAGACACCTCAGCCTGCTTGCAGTCTTGCTCCTCACCAGTGGGTGTCATCTCAAAACCACCAGTCCTGGACTTTGCAGCTCTGTCCAGGCTGTATTTCAGCCCACTCTTGCTGTGCTTTCCAGTAGGATTCTCTCAATCTGGAAAGGGTGTTGTCCTTTTCTCCCTGCTGCTATGTCCATCCTTAAAATTGCAAGTGCAGGCAGAGCTACTGCAGTCTGGGTTTGCACAGAATAGAGCATGGGGACGAGTCCCGGCTTAGCTGTCACGGGCTGCGGCTGGATCAGTAGCAGTCAACGACAACAACGTGACCCATGCACACACCAATTTTTACCCATCTTCTCTTTGCAGCCCCATTTTTAATGCCTTGCCCTGCAGTTCTGGGTCCTGCTGCACCTGGGTGCTGCTTTCAGAGAGAAGGAGCTAGGACCCTATGGCTTTGCAAACACAGGCTAATGGGGTTTGGTACGCAAAGAAGAGAAGAGGTGATATTTTAGGTCCAACATATTTAAATGTAGCAAGGAACCAGGTAAGACACAGAGAAGAGAAAGCTCTGGGGAGATGTTACTGCAGCCTTTCAGTACTTAGAGGGGCTTATAAGAAAGATGGGGACAGACTTTTTAGCAGGGCCTGTAGTGATAGGACAAGGGGTAATGGTTTTAAACTAAAAGAGGATAGATTCAGATTAGACATAAGGAAGACTTTTTTTTATGCTGAGGGTGGTGAAACCCTGGCCCAGGTTGCCCAGAGCGGTGGTCGATGCCCCATCCCTGGGAACGTTCAAGGTCAGGTTGGACGGGGCTCTGAGCAACCTGGTCTGGTTGAAGATGTCCCTGCCCATGGCAGGGGGTTGGACTAGATGACCTTGAAAGGTCCCTTCCAACCCAAACCGTTCTGTGATTCTATGAAACTCACAGTAATGGCAGCAGACGTCTGGGAGTGGCTGCTGGGGAAAAGAGTGTGTTTGGGGCATTTTTCTCCCAGATGAGGTTTGTTTTAAACAAACTTAGGTTAGAGGTAGCTTGCCTGGAGTAGATCCTGTGGAGAGGCCGAGATACTGGAGGCTGTTTTAACCCAGATTACTGGGTGCTGGAAAGGGACCTGCATGTGAATATTTCCCTCCGTGGGTGCCCTGTGCTGCCCAGGCTGAGCTCTGGGCTCTGTACAGCATTTTAAGATCTTGAGCAGACAAGTTTGAAGCAGACTTATGTCCCTGCTTTGCAGCAGACATGGGTGCAATGACAGCATGGATACGCTACAGAAAAAAAGAGTCATGGTTAGAGACCAAACGTCAAACATGGGTCCAGATTCCTTCCCCAAACCAGCTCAAGTTTACCTCTGGTCACAACTATCTTAAGGTACATGGGGAAGCAGAGTGGTTTATAGGTTCCTGGGAGAAGCACTGAGGCTCAGCATCCAGCTCCACTACAAACCATCCACCTCACCTTGGCCTCGCTCTAGATGGGTCCCTCCCTGCAAAATGGAGACTGCCACAGCAGCATGTAGGCACCTTGCAAAAGAAAGGCCGTCTATTGCTTGACAGAGCCCCTTTCCAGGAAAAAACCTCAAGTTTGTTTGGGAGAGAGGTTTTTATGATGATAAATCCCCTAAGGGTTGAGGTTGGACAGGTTGCATGGCAGGGAGAGGCAGGGAGGCATCTCAGGACATTGCATCTGCATCTCTGTTGTCATCAGCATCCTGACTTGGGAAGCGAGAGCCCCTAATGACATCCCACTGTTACTTGCCATGGAAACGGCTGAGCCAGTACCAGCAGCAGGTGCGCTGAACAGTGTGTGACACCGTGATGCTCGTGCACAGCCCTGGGTGACCAGGTTTGAAAATGAAAATGAAGGTGAGTTTGCTGGGCAGGTGGGGGTGTGCATCTGTTGGGCTGCTGTCTCCGATAAGGATTAGATGGGTGGAAATCTCCAACTATACATGCAATTCGTTCTTTTCTCCTTTTCCTGGAAAAAATGGGCTGGGATCAGGACACAATATAATACCGTTGCTCCTAACCACCCACTGCTCACAAGGCCAGCCCTGAATAGACCATGATCACTCTTGAAAGGGGTCTCGGTGCTTTCCTGTTCCTCAAGCAATCAAGCATCATATCTGTGACGAGAGCTTTGTTTTGAACACTCCTTTGACCCTCTGGCTTTCAAGGAGAGCTCAGAAGTGCTGATGGGACTCTGACCCACAGCAGACTGTGGTTCCTCCAGCACCAGCCCTTAAACAGAGAAGATGCTCTGAGCCATCTTCCTAGAAACAGTAGTAAGAAATAGGGTGCTTCAGGAAGATGAACGTGTAGACCACCTCCATCTCTCCAAGTATTACTAGCAAAGCACTAGGCCAGCCTGAGGTTGTCTAGGAACCTTAGACCAATGAATCTCCTTGACCTTCTGTTTTCCTCTCCCTGTCTTCTCTTATTCTGTAACATTAAATGGTACCCTGACCTCCTAGGATTTTGTAATGATGATTTATGGGGATAAAGCTGAGCGCTTTGTCCCTGTGCCTGTTGTGTCTGAATGCCCATCGACCCCCACAGCAAGACACTTTTTGCCTGGTCCTCTCTTCCAGCCATGGTGATGACAGAGCATGCTCGGGGCAAGCACTAACCCGTGTGGCTGGGTTGAGTGAAGAGCAGATCCTTGTTCTTGTACAGGGGAAAATGCAATATGGATCCCTTCTGGTTGGAGGAGAAAGCTGTACCATGTTTTTTCTCTTGTGTGTTGGCCCAGGCTCCAGCTCAGAAGACTATGTTTGAGCAGCTATGGGTCAACTGTGGCAGATCTCTGGCTCGCAAAGACCCAAAGCTGCAAATCTTGGGCACTGACTTACCTCCCCATCCATACAAAAGCTCAGCAGCCACCAAACCCACAGGTACTGCAAGGGTGATGCCCAAGTCCCTCCTCCAGTAACTAAGATGCCCTAGCAGGATGTGGTGGAGCTGGCAAGGAAAGAAAGCACGTGATGGTCCCTTGCAGCCATGAGGTGATTCCTGGAGGAAACACAGGACCCAGATTTGCAGCAGGGTGTTTAACCAGTGGCTTTTTGTCACGAGGATGTTGAGGGGGATGTGCTGTGCTGTGTTGGCCCATCCTGCTCAGTGCTGTGCCAGCCTGGCTCTCCCCAACCCCTCGAGCTGCCACCCTCACTGGAGATGCAGAGGGGGTTTTCGGTGTCCTCAAAAGCCTCCCCAAGCCATCAGGGAGGGAGAGAGTTGCTTCATCCATGTATTATTTCACCGCGATGCGGCAAAGGCGCCTGCATTAGGCCTTTCCATCAGTCATCCCTCAATTACACCTCGACTGATTGACTCCTCTCTTCTCGTTCCTTTCAAAAGCACGTCATTAATGGGCGAGAGGCCGATTGCACTTCACGTTAATTCAGTCGGCTGGGCCAGAGAGTAAAACGAATGTTTTCCTGAGCTAGATTTACTCCCCCGAGAGACCCCTCTCCCCCTTCCTCCCCTCCCTTTGCCATCTGCTCATGACAAGTGCTCTCGGCTCTCCTCCTATCCACCAACACCCATCCATCTCCATCAGCACAGATAGCCGTGCTGAGCGCACTGCATAATAAGATCTCTGCTCTCTAATTAGCCCTGTGCATGCTGATTTCCTAGCCATGGAAAAAATAGGGATAAAGGGCTGGAGGGCAGGGAGTGGGAAGGTACCTTCTCCTCAAATACCTGATTGTACTAATCAGGTTTGCTACGGAGCAGGCTGGGAATTAGAAGAAAAGTGTTTGGGACTTTTTGGTTTCACGTCTCTGAAGGTTTGAGGTTTTGGGAGAGGCTTTGTTTGCATTGCACCCTTGCATCCGAAAGGTGATTCCTGGTGCACGTATGGGACCCAAATTAGTGTTTGCACCTGCACTGGTTGAAGTGGTGGGGTAATGTGGGGCTGCAGTGTGAGCTGCATCCTTTTGGGGTGAGCAGTAAGAGAGGACCAAGTGCATACAGGAGTTTTGCATCCAGGGCATGCAGTGGCTGTATATCTGCTTCCCCGGTTTCAAGGGGTTTCTTTGGACCTGAAGAAGAAACTATCACCCGCAACCCTAGTGCTAGCCTTTCTTTTGGGTCTCAGTTACTCCAAAGAGAAGAAACCTACACACCAATAATATTTTTCCTTCTCCCCACCGCCCCCCTTGTTTTTTTTTCTTTTGAGAACTGTGAAAGGAATTCAATTTCTTAAGCAACAGAACCTTTTAACTGTTTCTGAATTAGGTGGGATCTTTTTCCTTGCAGAAAATGCTTAATATCCTCTAAATAGTGATAGTTAATTACGCGCCCACTACTGAGATGTCACAGCACATGTCACCCTCGAGCTAAAGCAGTAATTTCATGGACAATTTATGCCACAGTCCCCATCTGGCCAGCAATGGCAATACGGGATATCCAGCTTTATGACTTTGGGTACCACATCAAAACCAGGCCCGCTCCTGCAATACAAAAAGCTTGTTTTTTCTTGTTCCACTTTGGAAGACCACTAGTTGCTGGTGGGTTAACATGGTCCAGGCAGAGTTTGGGCTGGCTCTAGGATGGTGCAATCCCACATGCCACCATCCTGCCCTGCACATCTAAGGCGAGCATCGCATGGAGGCTGTGCAGTGACTTCATCTCACAGGTAGCTAGCTCAGCTGCCCCCACCACAGTCCTTCTCCTAACCCTGGCTGGCTTTTCTTTGTTTTTCCCTTTAATCAGTCTCTTCCTAGGGCATTGCCTCTTCTTCTGTTCAGATTATCACCTCCTTCATGATGCATATGATTTTTATCCCTTCATTTATATGGTTGTTCTCCCTCTCTATTTCCTTCAAGCTCCCTACCTTCTCCTGGGTATGTATTTTTGTGGAGTGTTAAGTATAGAATGAGGGAGAAGATTATGGTAAAGGGTGGTAGTTAGGAGGCGAGCTACATGTGAAGGACCATACACATCCTGGTTAGGGCTGAGAACATCAACATGGCCTAGGGAAATTGGAGACATGTTTTGGGAATGGGCAGGGTGAGACAGAGAGATTAAAAGGCTCCTTCCCTGTGGCTACCAAACCAGAGGGACACAAAAGGAGAGGGAAGAGCCCAAAGGGGAGGCTGAGGTTGGTGGCTCCCAGTGCTGAGGCAGCAGGGAGGACATCCCCATCCCTCATGGCATATTAGTGACTCTGCTCCACCGAGGGTCTGCAGAGCTGTAGGCTTTCCAGTTCAGCTCCCAGACCTTTCCTGTGGCAGTGCCTGCAGAAATCAAGAGCACTAGGCAGAAACCAAGCCACCTCTCTGCTGTTTTTTCTACAGAGGAGGGAAAAACAGAGCCACCCAGTTGCTGGGTTGTCCAAGGATGCATGGGAGAACATATTGCCTTCTCCTTGCATGATGGGCATGTGTGCAATTTTGGGACCATCTCTGTTTAGAGGCCAACAGGCGTTTTTTTGAGTCACCAAATCCCTGCATTACTTTTTTTTTTTTTAACATAAGTTGGAGCTTACACAGGCTCTTTGAATTCTACCAGGGCACAAGCACAGATATCTCATCTGTAAAAATGAGTTTAGAGAGCAAATAGGGAACAAGTCATGGCCTCCAAGACTGATTTAACCCCCAAGTTCATAAATGTTTAAGCCACATCGCAGGTACAAATTGTTCTCAGTTTTACTGAGATTGGACAGATAAATGGCTGGACCAGTGCACTGGTCTCAAATACATCCAGGAATCCTGAAGCATCTATGGGAGGAATCCTGCTGAGGAAGGGATGTTTGTGAGCAGCTGTTTGGTACCAGAGGTATGTTGAGGAATGACAGATGGATTGACAGATGGGAAAACAGACTGCTGACAGCATGTTTTCAAAGCTGCTTGCTTTTACTTTGTCTATTATACTTTTTGTTGCTAGTGTATTTATCCTGGAGAAGCAAAGGACCTCTCTTCAGCTATGGGTGCATTCTCTGCTAGCAAACTGGTGTTAAAAGCAAGGGGGGCTTTGGTTTCTCATGCCAGTAGTTGGTCTTCCTGCAGTAGAGCCAAAAATGCTGCAAAGAGCAATCTGAAGAGTGGTTTTCTGGGGATGTTGGGTTTGGAGAGAGGAGGAGCTGATGAGAGGGAACTAAATGCACAGAGTGAGTCTGCTGCTGGCTGGCTGGCTCCTCCTGGCCAGGGACCTACTGCGACCACCAGACCAGCACCCTCATGAGATCACAGGGTAACCCAGGCTGGAAGGAACCTCAGGAGAACATCCAACCACCTCCTCCTGGGACAGTGGATGCTGTGGCCAGCCGTATGGTTTTGCAGTGTCATTACAGTGCCTGAAATACTTTTGTGGAGGGGATGACAGCAATGGGTGGCTGAAGGTGAAATTCATCTGGGCCTGCTGCCTTTAGAAATTAATAGGGAGACATCTCACCCTCCAAAGTACTTGATTGCCCCTATGTTCTTGGCATTTTCCAAGCTTGACTTCTATAAATGCTGCTTTTTTCCCCATTGCACACCAGCCCTGACATGCACTAAAAATTGTTCTGTCAAAAGTTATACCTTACTGGGGGATGTCTTTGTAGTATAAAGCAAAGGAACAACAGAGATTCATGATCCTAGGAGGGCAAACAATCATACCTGCAAGGCTGGGCAGGGGGTTCCGCATGGAAGACAAGGATGGGATGTTGTGGGATATTTTTTTTTTTAAGCAAAACTGCACTACATAAAAGTGAAGAGCTCTCTCCTGGCAATGATATCCGCTGGAAAACAGCTTATGACTGCTGAACTCCAAGTGATTTCTTAAATCCTCTCAGTCCTACGTGCGAAAGAAGAGAAAAAGCAATAAGTAAGGGGTGCAAATCACCAGTTGTGTGAAGCTCAGAGAAAGACATACCCTTGCAAGCTCACAGAGCTGGTAAGAAAGCATCAGTAGAGTTTATGAAATTAGAGTTAATATTCTTTCCCTTTTGTGCTCTCTGGAATAGAGAGTGAAGATGAATTACTGATCGGAAGCTGATGACTGTCTAGGGATGAGGGATGTTAACTCACTTACATTTAATTTGGGTAAATAGAGGGCGGTCACAGCTGGTATCAGACTGTGGGGGGATTCACCTGCACGTGCCTGTACCTGCAGTCAGTGTTTCTACAGGGCTGATTTCCAAAGCAATATTATGATTTAAATTAACTCTGTGGAAAATTGTAGAAAAGAAGTGGCTCTTAGAGAAGTTGTGCAGATGAGAAAAAGATAGTATTGCACACTCAAGAAATAGGATCGTTATTTGTTAAAAAATATATAAAATAGCTGCAGCTTAGATTGCTAAAGCCACCGAGGTAAATTGTCTGACAAGGGATGGCAGGATTTATTAGAGACCAGATCTTTCGATTTGCTTCCCTATACTCCCATCTCGGATGGAGCTGGGATGCTGTAATGGGAATTAATTGCAACTTGGTTTTGCAGCCAGTCATGGGTTTAGGGATGAGAAAACATCTGTCCGTTCCCCATCTGACACTCATCTCCCTCCAGCCTCTGACAGATGCTCTGATTTATCAATTCAGTCACTGCTGCTGACAAGACCCAATCCCATCCAGAAGAGCCGTGACAAAGAAGGACAATTAGGCAGTTATGCCAGCACAAATGACCAAATACTTGAGCAGCTGAGACAATCTGAACAGATTTGTATTAGGGACTGGAGATGGAAAGGCCATATGGTCTACAATCAAAACAGAGGACTCGTTATATGAATTTCCACTCTGAATGGGCAGGGACACTCATGGCTGTGTCTGTAAAGAGAAAAATCTTGTAAATACAGGCTCTTTGGGGAAGTGCTTAGACAGCATGATCCAGTTTTACCCTGGTTTTCTAGCTGTTGGGTATTTGCCGGGCATGTGTTAGCATTCCCTTTTTATTTGCTCCATGGTCTGGCGCTTGCAGGATGCTGGATGCAGAAGCTGGTCACCAGCAGCTCCCACCAACCTGGGGTTGCGCAGAGGATCGAGCTCCCTTTTGGGTATCCCTGCTCTGGTGCTGTGGGCAAATCCTGTGGTGCTTTGTCGTGTAATAAATATGTTTCCTCTGGAAAGATTTGGGTATTAGATTCTTGGTTTTCACTAAGCTTCTGCTGGGTCGAGGCTTCCCCTCTGCCTTCTGTTGCAGCGTCAGGAGAAGCAATTCATAGACTGAATGTTACTCTTCTTCAAAGGGAGGGGAAATCCTGGCCATAAAAACAATGACCATTTCAGTCATTAAAGCTGCAAGCGATCAGCTTGCAAAAGGCCTCGTGAAGATGTCAGCTGTGTTTAATAGCATTTGGACATGATTTATGCCTCTGTTCTGAGACATCAGCAAAGAAATTACCCCCAGAAATAAGCAGCTCTGACCAGAAGTGGCTCGTGGTAAAGCACAGGCTCTGCTGCACTGATCCAGCGTTGACCTGTGGTTCACGGACCACTAATGAGCTATAAAGCCACAAGAAGGTGTTTCACAGAGCAGAAATCAAGTCTGTTGTGCACTAATACAACCCCATTGCTGAAGGTCTAGAGACATCATGCAGGGCTGGTCCTGACTACCATCAGTACCTGGAAGCTGATGTGGAATTGTTCCAATTATCTTTATGATAGATTTTTTAATTAATTTTTTATAGTCATCACTGTAAAACTGTGCTTTTCTAGAGCAATAAACTTATTTCTGACAAGGGAGAATATTCTGCTTATTCCCCCCCACAGTCATACACACTCCTTCATTGATTGCCAAACAGCAGATACATAGTGCAGTGTATTTTCAAATTGCTTGGATGCTCTTTAGGTTGAAAAGTGTCTGGGAAATCTCTAATGCTCTACTCGTCTCTCACCTTTTGAATGAAGCACCTTCTTCCATCCAGCCTGAGTGTCATGGGCAGGAGGTAAAAGAGGGGTCAACAGGGGAGAGATGGAGTCAGTGCCATGAAGTCCCAAGGGATTTGGTTGTCATGTCCAGAGGGGAATGAGCCATGCACGTGGGATCACAAAGGGAGTGGGACATGTCCTTCAAAGATGGCATCTTGGAAGAATTTAGCAGCCAGGTTTTCCCACTGAGCAAAATGTCTGAAGCAAATCTTATGGTTTTCCCCCCAAATTTAGCCAGTCTCATGCAAATTTGGGTAGCTTTTCCCTGTGAAGACCAGAGATTTTAGTTGCGAGATTTTAGCACCAAGATTTTAGCTGTACATTGAAATCTTGGCATGCAAGGAAGGGAGAGGAAAGCAGCTCAGGAGAAGGTGGTTGGAGCTGTAAGGCAGTAAGACAGCATCTTTCTCCTTGCCTTTTCCTCAGAATCTCAGGCTGAAACTCACAGCAAAAATAAAGACAATTAAAGGTCCTGGAAATCTCAGCTAAGGATTTAAAGGCAATAAATAAATAGTGTCTTTGGAGGGGAGCAATAGACAGATCTTGTGGCACTGAATCTAAGTGGGTGCAGAAAATGCTGTGGGGTCAGGAAGGACCAAATTTTGCATGTGTCAAGGTCTGAACATCCAAATGTTTTCATCCAAGTTTCTCTTTAAGCAAAGAAGAAGAAGAAAAATCTCATTGCTGCAGAGAAGCTTGCTAATGGAAATATGCAATAACCATAACTCGAACTTGACTTTCTCATAGGCTCAGAGTAATTTCCCCATAATATCAGGAAAATATATGGCCTTTCTTGAGGTAGCAGAAGCACCATATAAATCAAGGTTTTAATTGAGTTGAAGACATTTGCCAGCATTTCAGATTTGATTTTTCTGCTGAGCTGGAGTCAGATTGAAAACAGTGATGCAGGGAAACAAAAAGGAAACCTGAACACAAAACCAGGCAGCTATTAGACCACGAATATTCATTAGCGAATCATAGCAATAAAAAGGAAATGAGTCACAACCCTAATGCTGTAAGAAGGAGACTACCCAGAACACACTTTAATCAGAATCTTCAAGGGCCAAATCTTTGACTTATAGGTGTGGGGTTTTTTTTCCCCAAAGTGTCCATTTTAATAAATGGGCCAAATATGACTAACTCTGAACTTGTTATAAATGGGTTAAGAAATGCACAGGAGCCAGGCATGTGGTCATGCAACATCCACTCCATCCCTTAGGGCTGGCCCTAAGCACCTCTTGAGTGTCCTGGGAAAGGGTTTTTCCTAACTGTTCCAGATGTTCTGCTTGCAGCTGGCTCCCAGAGGCCGTGGAGGCATGTGGAGGCTCTCCAGGGTGAACTCAGACTCCTCACCCTGAGCACCTACTGTGAGTAAAAAGACATTTCCTAGAGCAAAGGACCTGCCTGGTCATCTCTGGGCGTACATGTGATCCTTGGCTGTGATTCTTCTCACCCAGCCTCAAACACCGACAAAGCAGAGCTCTCCCCTGAGCTTGTCATCCCAGAGCTGACAAACCACAATTATTCGGGATGTCAGGATCTTACCACTCTCTTAGCTTTCTAATAGTGTAACTTCACCCCAATATGGCCTTCACCCCACAGACATAATATTGAATGTCTGCACAGGAGCTGAAGCATTGGGTAATATTTCCAAGAGTGACAACTGTTCAAATTCCCATTTTGTACATGGGGAAACTGAGGCAGAGAGTAAGGTGACTTCCCCAAAATTACCAGGGGAGTCAGCCCTTTCACAGACTTACAAAATTGCAGTTAAACCATGCTGGTTGCCTCTGCATTTGCTGAGCATCCTCATTAGCAGCCCCTGGGGTAGAACGTGCCCCTTTTTCCTCAATGGAAGCCATAAAGATCCAGTCAAAACTGAGTGCCCAGCAGCCAGCAAACCTGTGACAGCTTGCGCTAAACACCCTAAACGTCTTCGTATGAAAGTCTTTGCACCTTCCCCAAACCCCACGTTCATTCTCCGCTCCCAGACTCGGAGTCACGGTGTGGGGCTGTGTCCATCTGCGGCGGGAGGCTCCATCCTGGCACGGACACGCAGCGGCACGGAGGAGGCTGCAACCCGTTCCCCGGTGAACTTGGGCTTGGAGCGGACTGTGAGACAAACCCTGACCCTGCAGCCACCCCTTCCTTGCTCCGTGCTCACATCTCCCTGCGGCAAACTTAAAGAAAAGAAGCCTCGTTGGTCACTTAGTCTTTGAACAATCTCTTAGTCTTTAAACATAGGAGGAGTAGGCTGCTGGAGGAGATTTTTTTGACCCCAAAGGCTGCATTTCAATTGAAAAGATGTTTTTTAAAATCACTGGGAAGGGGCTAAATTGGCTTGCTTTGTTTTGTTTTAAACAGAAGATATTAGAACTGTTTTTAAGTTACCTGGCTCTCTGCAATCATTATCTGTTTTCCAGAACATGGCTGTGTTGCTAATGAATGTCAGGACCATCAATTTACTGACAGGGAAACTGAGGCACAGGCAGTGACTGTGACATTCCCCAGGGCACAGGGGCAGGTTTATCGCTGGGATCTTAAATCCCTTTAGCTGGTTCCTGTGCTGCAGCCCCAAGCTAGTCGCAGGGAAATTGCACTTCACAGATGCAGTCTTACTGACTGCCTTTGCACACTGTTCTGGAAATGGCTTTTATGAAGACTAATTAGTACGGAAAAACAACCGCAGAAACCAGGGAGAGAAGTAATGATCCATGTGGCAAACCAGCATGCACAGCAGACCTCCAGGCTGCCTGGTCGAGCAGAAACACAGCACATTTTGGACCGTTTTAGTAAGGGACCAGGCTAAAGGCATCGACCAAAATTTATGGATGCAGAAATGAGGAGGCTTTTCAGGAAAATCCGTGGAGAAATACATTTCCGCAGGCTGGAAAATGGAGTCAGAGGTGCTCAAACAAGGGTGGCCAGTTTTGCCCTGCAGAAGTCAGTGGGGAAAGTGAACAAGTAGATGGCCAGATGTTACTCCAAAATTAACTGCTACTGAGCCCTTTCACATCCTTATGAGGTATTTTTTTAGGGACAGGAGGTAGGACCAGTGATTTTTTTTTAGTATTATTAGATACAGGAACAGCCTGAGGCAAGCCCTGCTTAAGTGGATAAGCTGAGGCATAGAAAGTTTTGGTGACCTCCTCATGGCTATAGAGAAACTCTCTGCAAAGCCCTCACTAATGCTCTGCTCTGCACCGTAGCTGCAATATCAACTTTCTGCCACCAGTCTGCAAAAGAAATCCTGTGTGGGAATTAATTCACTTACTGCTTTTTTGTATCTGTGCCTTCCTACAGCCCATACCTGTGTTTCAGCCCGTAGCAGGACTGCTCTTGGGATCGAATTTAACCGAAGTCCTCACCCCTGTGGAAACGTGGAGTAAACTGCAGGAAGGGAGCATGCCCTGGAGCACAGGTTGGTGGACAGTCATTTTAGGAGGCACCTGAACATCCTCCATCAAAATCTAGCAAGCGGCAAGATGCTCTAACACCATCTCAAAGTGTCACAGATGAGAGATGTCGCCAGAGCCACAAAAAGGTGCAGGTGTGATAGCTGGGGTACATGGGACATCTGGGTCATCTCCTGCTCCGGAAAGGTTGAGAAGAACTTAATTCTTTATTTTTTTCAATCACGTCAGCATCAGTACACAAACACAATCCAGTGCAGTAGAAATACTCTCGATGGCATCCAGCCACAGTGGGGAGATGTTGGTCTAGTATATTATACAGTGGAGCAGGGATGAGAGCGTTGTCCTACTTCAGAGTGCGATGTAACCAGGATTTGCCTCATTAGTTTGCAGTCAGGGTGCCTATCTGTGATAGCAACTCTATGCTCGCCCCTGCTGAAGAGCTGGCCCCCATGGTTGTGAGCTCTGGGTGCTTCCCACCCATCTTGCTGCCCATGGCATGGACGAAAGCATCTACACTACTACTTCTAGAGCTAGCAGGCTGCTCCAGAGCAGCTCGTCCTGTCTCTCCCTCATCCAAAAAGCCTGCACAGTTATTGCATATATGAGATGATGCTTTTGGGGAAGGCGAAATTATGATGTTGGAAATCTCCTTTATGGGGCACTAAACTTGCTAGACAAGTCCTGTTCAGAAAGCTCAGTGAGAACATGAGAGGGGTGGGATGGATGGATAGATGGATGGATGCATGGATGGATGATTGGTTGTAATAAACCCCACCACACACTTCTGCAGCTCCTTGAGGTCCTTAAGTCTCTTTCCTCTCAGCCTACCTAAATCTTCCATCTCCTCTCCAGTACTGAGTTCTGAAAGACAAGAGTGGCTCTGCCGTAATTAGAACAGCACGGTCCAGTGAACTGGAAGGAGAAAGGCACCAGGGCTGGCAGATGGCAACAGTGGGGTCCGTGCACGTGAAGCGTCTCCTTTAGGGAGTTTAGCTGTTCTCCAGGGTCACCTGAGTGGCTGGGAGGGCTGAGGGGGTAAAGGGGTTTTGAGCACAGAGGAGGTTTGCAAATGCGTCTGCACCAAAGACTCATGCAAATTAGGGCCAGAGAGATGAATGCACACATTTGGGAAGTCAAGCTCAAGATTTGTCCTGAAGGGATGAGTGGTAGATGCCTCTACCGGAGGTTAATAAATCACGTAAATGAATAGACTGGATGATCTAATAGCTCTTTTTTCATTTTGTAAGTACTGTGATTTTAGAGGGTATTTAATGGCTTTGAATAATAAACAACAGCTCTCCAAATGGAAAAAAATTCTTATGCAAAATGGAAATGAAACCCATTGAAATTTTTCATTGAGGGAAAAAGAGAGGAGAAAGAGAAGATCAGCTCATCCTGTATTTTTCCTCCCCATGAATGGCTACTTTTTCATAGAGAGAGAGCATACCCAAAATGCTGGGTTCAGATTTCTGCTGGACTCAGTAACCTGAACCGGGAACTGATTGCACCCATCAGTATGGGTCTGAGAGGCTTTAAGGCTGTGTGGCCCTGGGCGCATGCTGCTGGACTCTGCAAAGGTGCTTTGGCTTTGGAGATGATTTTGGGGCCCTTTCTTTGAACTCTGTTTTGGGTAGAAAAGTTGAGAATTTACATGCTGGGGTAACTCCCTTTCCTGAATGGTGTGAGCTGCTGTCACCCCAAAGCCTGTCCTAACCATTGCCACAAAAGGTGTGTCAGTGCCACTTTCAACCCACCCAGTCCTGCTCATCTCCCCCACGACGTGGAGCTCGCTCCATTGCACCTTACGCTGCCTTTTCTCAGTGTGACATCACCATGACCTCATGGAGCAGATAAAACTTCTCACCTTTGTGTCAGTTGCTCAACTGTGCCTGCAGCTCATGGGTATGGTGCAAAAGGGACAAAGGAGGCTCTAGATGGGCTAAGCTGTCCCCCCAGAACCTCCTCTGGAGGACATGACCACCAGCCACAGTCCAGCCCTGCAGCCCCTTGCCCACCATGGGAAGAGCCACAGGCTACCTCTTGCTTCCAGGTGGGAACCAAAGGGGAGGAAAGAGTTAACAGCAGGCACTTTCTGCAGTAAATCACCTGCCCGCTGTGAATCAGCAAAACCTTCACCTCCGTTCATCACAGCCAGAAAAGCCTGTGTCTGTCTGGCTCCAGCAGCAACAGCCGAAAGGCTGAGCAGCCCGTTCTGCTCCACAGACTGGTTGGGTTGCCTCTTGTGCTTGCTCCACGCTTTAATTTTGATCAATAATTGCACAGTCCATCTCTGTCTCATTCCTGTCTCTTTACTGAGGTGTCATTTGGAGACCTCGTTTGCTGAAGAGAGGCTGGATGAGAGTGGCCAAACTCTACAAAAGGCTTGTGGGACAAGGGACCTCTGAACATCTTTACCCCAGTACCTGCTCAAAGCAGGATTAGCCCCAACTCTAGGCCAGGGTGGACATGTCTTTGTCTAGCCGTGTCTTTTGATGGTGGTGCCAAGAGGCAATGGGCACCAACTCAAATAATACCCAAAATTCCATTTAAATGTAAGAAAAAACTTTTCTAGTGCATCAGACACTGGAACGTTTTTCTCAGAGGGGCTCTGGAGTCTCCATCCTCAGAGATTTTTGAAAGCCAACGGGACAATGACCTGATCAATCTTCTCAAGCTGACTCCGCTTTGAGCAGGGGGTTTGGACTAGATCATCTCCAGAGATCCCTGCCCATCTCAGCGATTTCGTGATTCTGTGATTTTCTGAAAACTGACCTCTTTACAATCTGGTGCTAAAAATATTGGTCAGATGTGCTGGATGAGGAATAATTCTGGTTTCCAGGCATCTCAGACTGATGCATGCAACAGCCTACACTTTGTAAGCTCTATGGAGAAACATAGGCTGCTCCAAGGGTAAATTTGAATCTCCCGCAGCTGTGGTTTTACATGGCCCTGTTTCCAGCAGCAATATTGGCTTAAGATCATCCCTCTTTCCTCTCCCAGCTGAGAAGACGACTATGGAGGCCATCCATTTGTTTCAGCTGACAGGGACCGGACTGTGAACTGGCAGAGTGGAGGGACAGGGACAATATTGCCACCAGAGACTTTGTGTTGTGGGACCAAGTCTTAAAATGAATTCAAACTTAGTTTCTCCCGTGGTAACTTGTATCTCTTTAGGAGAGGGTATAGGATACATACCTGGGAGTTGGACTCGATGATCCTTATCCTGTCACTACAGACCTTGGTAAAAAAATCTGTCCCCATCTTTCTTATAAGCCCTTTTTATATATTGTAAGGCTGCTATAAGGTCTCCCTGGAGCCTTCTCTTCTCCGGGCTGAACAACCCCAACTCTCTCAGCCTGTCCTCATAGCAGAGGTGTTCCAGCCCTCCGATCATCTATGGGTCCCTCCCCTGGACCCGCTCCAACAGGTCCCTGTCTCTCCCGTGCTGAGGACCCCAGAGCTGGACGCAGAACTGCAGGTGGGGTCTCACCAGAGCGGAGCAGAGGGGCAGAATCCCCTCCCTCGACCTGCTGGCCACGCTGATGGTGATGCAGCCCACCACACGGTTGGCTTTCTGGGCTGCAAACACACATTGCTGGGTCATGTTGAGCTTCTTGTCAACCAACACCCCCAAGTCCTTCTCTGTTTTCACTTTATTTTTTTTGCCAGCCTTCCCCCCTCTCTGTTCATAATCCACACCTTTGCAGAAAAGAAATCTTTGTTGCAAAATTGCCTTTCTCCATAGAGAAGGAAGAGGCAGGGAAAGCCTACAAGGGAAGATTTCTTGTGATTTAGAGCATTATTATAACTGTTTCACATTTCCAGATGGAAACATAATTTGTGGCACGAGTAGGGCCATTGCCTTTTTAAAATTCTGCCCAAGGCAAAGGTGCATTTCCAAGTGCACTTTCTACAGAGCTCCTTGAAAGCACTAGAGATGGCACCAGCTGGTACCGCCTCGTCCTGTGTTTGCTTGTCATGATTAAATGTGGCAGGATGGTTTTTCCAAATTGATCAGCCTCCATTCAGTTGCCTGATGTTTCAGAAGCATCCGCATCGCCATGCGCTGCCCAGATCTGTCTACAGAAAACAGCTCAGGAGCCGATCAGCTCTTCCAAAAACAAAGTCCCGTCTGCACAGATGCACTCTTGGCTTGCTTCGCATTAGCACTAAAATGAAATCCAAACCACATTTTGTCAGGTGATTGAAGAACTCAGAGTTATAAATTGCAACTCATACATTTTTAAGCACATTAATAACACTACATTCATCCTTCTGATTTCAAACAATTTGCCTTTTTTCCTCTTTGGCTAAGCAATGAATTGTTTGAGATGTCTCCTTCCTCTGCACAGAGGAACAAGGTAGATGAGATGAACCAAGATGGAAAATTCAGCCTGAGAAAATGTGGCTGATATCTAGGAGCTTTTCAGCAAGAGCCAAAAAGATATCTAAGACGTTTTGGTTTGTGACACAGAAGAGGACTGGCCAGAGTCAAAACTTTCTCCGTTCAGTGTCCACAATTAGAAATGCTTAAAAAAAATGGCAAGAAGGAAAGCATGTATCTTCTGTTATGCATAGTGGCAAAAAAGGAGAGAAAATGAATAAGTTAAGCTGAAGGCTGCAAGGAAAAATACATGATGACTGGGGAGAAGATAGCAAAGAAGTGCTGCAATGGGAATGGAGGAATCCTAGCAAGGGGTTGGAGTTGTCACTAAGTAGAGACAGAATCTTAGAAGTACATGTTGGATGCTGTAGTTCCCCTGCATGACAATGACCAAATATTTCTATGTCACCAACAAAAGGAGATGTTAATCAATGATACAAGCAATCAATAGGTTTCAATCAGCAGATACCAGCTGGCTGACCTGGCTGGTTTGAAATCTGTGATTGCCTGTGGAGCTTTTGAGCAGAGATGCACAGAGGCGGCTACAAGGCTTGCCAGTCTTCAACATTTTCCTCAATGATCTGGAAATGAATATAAAATTACCACTGACATAACTCACAGACAACACAAAGACAGCCAGCACAAAAAATTTGATGAGTCACACAGAGCAATCTGGATTGCTTGGGGCCGTACAGCCAAAATGCATGTTAACAAAGCCAAAAGCTAAGTCAGAATCTGGAAAATGCAGGAGGTTGTGGCCTGAGATCTGCACATGATTTCTTGGGAAGAAGGGCTCTGAATAGGCTTTTGGGGTCACCAAGAGCAGGCAATCAGTGTTATCTTCTAGGGAAAAAGGGCTAGTGCCACCCTTCAAAAGAGGAAAGTGTTGCCACCAAGAGAAGCCCCTAGAGATTCAGTGGGGCTATTTATTATCAGACATAATAAAGCAATGCATATTTAAGTGTCAAGAGACAAGAGCTTAGCGAGGTAAGTGGTGGCTTCCCCATCTCCTGGGGCATGAGATCAAGATGAGATGCCCTCCTGGATGAGAAGGATTAACTCTGAGCTCTGTTCAGATGATAACTGGGAACGGTGGAAAAGCCTTGGCCACAGAGCCAGCCCAGAGAGGAATCATCTGACCGCACATCGCTGCGGTGGGGATTGCAGGATCTTCCTATTTCTGCAAACCCACTAACTTATTTTTATTTCTTCATGACTGGAAAGCTGAACCACAAGCACGGTAGCCCACACATTGCATTTCCTCCTTATGCAACTCTTCCAAAAACCGAGCCCGGTTGCACAAACCAAAGGCAGGCTTGTCTGCTCCTGCCAGATACAACTCGTACTACACATTGGGCAGGGTGGAGGAGCTTTGCTGCTAGTAGCTAGAAAGGTGAGCTGAGGAAATAAACTGCTGTTAATTCAGCTTTGATGAAGGAACTAAGACCTGGGGTTTTTTTGCTCTGTGTTTAATGGTTGGTCTGGGACACAGCTGTCACATGCGGTCCAATCAACTGGATGGTGGCACCCCTTTGCATGGAAGTATGGATCACGACAAGCCCATATGGGCATAAGGGTTTGCAGGATTGGGGTCCTCTGGATGACCAGATGGATAAGAAATGCTCCAAGACTGTTTGGAGGGAGGGATTCCTTCCTGGGAGAAAATTGTTTTGCCATTGTGGCCATTGCACTTACATCTAGGGGCTGTCATCTTGAGCAATGGAGTGCTACTGACTCGATGTCCCATTAAGGACAGTGGAAGTCACTGAGTTGCTGCATTGGATAAAACTGGTCATCTCTCCAGCGTCCTAGTCCTAATGGCACCAGCTCTGGAAGGGTCAGAGGAGAGGCAGCAAAAACAGTGAAAGAATAACAGTGACAACATAGGCTCATAGAAGGTCTGGAGTCTTTCAGAGAATAACCGTGTCGAGCCCTTCCTCATTTTGTGATCTCCTAAGGCCAAGCTCAGTCTGCCGTTAAGAAGGAATGTATATCCATTTTCCTGCACTTCCAGCCAGCATGTCCTGCAGCAGAAATCTGATCAGAACTGTAGGTCATGGTGGGGGCAGAAAGAAAATAGTATGTTTTAGTGTGTTTAAGTCTCAGAATCAGCACAGCTGGGGGTCAAGTTGCCATGCACAGCAATTTTGGTGAGCTGGAGAAGGCAAAAACCTCAGGGTTCAAATTCTGTAATGGAGACACCAACTCAACCACAGATACTGGCCAGGCCAGTAACAAGCACCCCCTCAAAGAAATGATTGATGAATCTACAAAGCTGGACATTCATACCAGTGCAGAGATGTTTGTAAGGAGGCAGATTTTTCTCCAATGACTTTGCTTGCTTTGCATGTATATCTGAAATTATCTCACTGCAGGAGAAAGCTGGGGAGACTCCTTCTACCATGCATAACATGAAGTGACTTCAACATCTCAGGCATGCAAATAGGATGCTTAAATGTTGTAGATGAGCAGGGCTCTGTTGAAATTCAGGGGAGTGTGGACAAGGATCTTCTTCCCTCACCCTTCCAATCCCAAATCTATCTAGCTACGCCAAGTATAAGGAAATGCATATGCCTATAAACAAGAGGTGGGTTGGTTATTTTCCCCCACTGGAAATTTAGCATCCTATTTTTCTTTTGTTTTTAAGTAAAGGGCATGAGAGATTTCAGGCAGCTAAAAATCCAGCAGTGAAGAACTGGAATTTTTATGCTGGAGGAGCGCTATTGCCCCTGCTGTGCATTATAACTTCCTTAATGATTGATGTCTGCTATTTCAGAGGAAATTGGAAGAAAACAGTTCTAGAAGGAACATTTCAAGAATACCCTGTCATGAGGGGAAGTGGCTTTCCAACTTCCATCCTGAAATGTTTAAACACAGTCTTTTAAAATAAAAAGCCTATCCTAATTAAAGTAAGAGCATATATTTTCATGGCCATAGAGGTATTTGTGAAGTCTTCTACGGTTTTGACCCCAAAGTCTGTCTGATAAAAATGATGGAGACTGTGGAGAGGGTGGATAGATAAGGAGCACCAAGTTCTACCCAAATCTCTTAGTGATGCTTTGTAGCACAGCTTCAGTTTAACCTTTTCCTTGCACTTTTCACTGGGAAATCCAGCACATCATTGCCATTATGCCATGCAAATTAAGGCAAATGAAAAAGTCACTGAAATAATTATGAATAATTTGTGTGTATCTAGACAGAAGCAGGAAATGCATTAGTCACCCATTTCTGAGCTGCTGGGTTGCTTTCAGGAGGGAGAAAACTGCACGTTTCTGACGACCGCGCTTAGAAAAAAATTTCTTGAGCTAAGACTAATGCTGGGCTGAGATTCGGTGATGTGCTATAGTTGCACTATAGCAACTTGGGAAAGCTATTAAATTCTTTGTGCTTCGGTTTTCTATTTGCAAACAAGCAAAAAAAGTATTTTTTTGCTTTTCTACAGCATCAGGGCAGATGATCCAGTATTGTGTTAGCAGCTGCAGTCCTAACATCTTTTGGGGATGGTGTGTGCATGTATTAAATTTAGATGCAATGAATCTACACTTTGCTATTACAGCAAGGCTTTTTCCTCCATTTTTTGTGCAATCATTGATGCAATGCAAACTTCACATAAGATATTACCAGACTTTTGCATATGCTGCTCTGGGGCACAGGGTGCCAACACTGGAGATTCAACTCCCTGGACATCAGACATCTAAATATAAATTTAAACATTTGAGACAGTCGTCCCTGGCTTGGCTCTCTGGAATGCAATTCATCCAAGCTACCTTCACCATTTCCCTTAGGATGAGATGTGTTGTCTCCTGGAAGTGCCCGTTTCTCTCCTTTGGCTGTGAAGGAGACTGGAGTGAACATCTCAGATGGTGAGGGCTCGTGTGCTTGGATAAATCCCTCCTTGCAATTGCAAGCCTTCTGCCCTTCTCTTCTGCTGCCTGTCTCCCAGGTCTCTGCCTGGACCAGCGCCTGGGCCTGCTGGGCTCTCTGTCTCTCTTTCCACCTCCTTCTAAGGGAAGGCTGGACCAGTCATCCCTTCAGGATGTCCCCAGTCACACTAATTCCAAGTGAGGTTCAATAGAGGCATTTGTTGTAAACCTAGAAGAAGAATCTGAATAAAACATGGCCTTTGGTGATGCTCTCACCTCCAGGTTGCATCTACTTGTGCATGGGGGATGGAGACCAAAGCCCATGCATAAGTGGGGAAATGTGGTGTAGAGGGTAGTGCACATGGGAAAAGGCTATTTAAACACTTCCCTGAGGACCGTTTTCAAAACTTATTTAGGAGCCTATGTGTCCCATAGAGTAGTGGCATTAACACCTGAAGACCAATGGGGATTTTAGCTCTGTTCATATGACTTTGGCCCAGAAAAGAGAATTCCCCATCATATACATCTCCTATAAAACCCCATGAGGATTGTTACAGTTAAGCCGGATTTCTGGAGAACCTCTTCCTCCTCCTAAAATGCACCCAGCCTAAGCACCTTGCCATGAGCTTTTTAAGTGTTTTATTAGCTTGCCTTGTTTTGAGAAACTTTCTGGTTTGTGACTGCTTTGGGTTTTGTATCCGGGGTTGAATAACTGGTTTACCATATTTCTGCTAGACATGAATGAATAACCGAGTTCTTCTTCTGTCATGATGCTAACTCTTACTGGACAATCATGTCTGTCGTCAGTGCCCTGTGCAATACATTCATGCTGAATACAAAAATAGCTCACCCTTTGAAAACCTGCAGTTCTGGGAGTTGTGATTGTGCAGTTTCATAAACATATATTCATCGTTCTTCCTGAGGAAATATAAACAAGGAATAGTTAATCAGAAATGAGCTACACAGAGGACACAGGGAAATCAATTATGTTTTCTTGAGCTGCTTTATTTAATGACTTCTATGAAGATTTATATATTCAAATGATAAATACTGAGGAACCAGGCAAAAAAGAGTCATTCCTTTCATGTTTACTTCCATGCAAAAATTTTCTTTTATTTTTTCTCCTAGGGCAATTTAGGCAATTATTTTTAAAGGAACATTTATTTTTGCAGCTGCTAGACTCAGTTGGATTGGTAAATATCTCTGCTTCCATTGGTTTTAAAAAATGTGATTACAGAGAATTGTGACTGGAGAATAAAGGAGGAAAACACAAAAAATAATCCAATATCAGCTTTAATTTAATTATTTTTAATAACTTGTGTACTCTGGCTGCATGAGATAAAATGTTTACATACTTAGGGATTTGGTACTTCTTTGAACGAGGCCTTCCTGAGGGATGGGCTCCAGCTGCTGAGCCTGGATCCAAGGCTACGTTATTCCATTGGTCAGGATCACTGGGATCTGGCAGTTGGGTTTTGCTGAATGTCAGGAAGGAACAAGCTGCATCCTTTGGATCCTGGGTTTGACATCCCCAGATCCTCTGCTCTGTTAAGTCATCTGCACTCCTCCAAAGCCAAGGCTCAGAGCAATGCAGTGGTGGTGGTTTACACAGGGATTTGGCCCATGCACTTTCCTGTCTGAAAATTAAGAGGATTTTGGTTGTACCTTCTAATTGCTTGTGCATATTAAAATACTGCATGTTTGCATTTGACTCCTTAATTAACCCATCCTAGGACACTGCAACGGTCTGGATCAACAGCCTCAACTAGATTTGGTGCAGCAGTTGTGATCCGGAGAAAACGTCCTCTCAAACCCTTGTTCCTTTTCCAATAAAAGATAACACAGCTACCAAACTTGCCTCACAGGTATCCCTAGATAACCAGATACAGCAGCTCTCCCACCACCATGAATTCATGATGTGGTGAGGGTCATAAGCTTCAGTTACATCCTGTGATCCATTTTGGACCACAGTGGGGAAATTTGCAGCTTAGGGAAGGGAAGTAATGGAGTGGTTTTGCCATCCTGAGATGTGTGAATACGACTTTATGGGAAGGATATTTTGGGTCTTGCTATTTTTGGTGATTCACCTCTGTGCTGGTTAGCTCTGAGCCAAAGGCCACCAGTGAGAGTATCACGATGGTTCATGTACCTCCTGATGTTCTGCACTATAGGCAAAGTAAAGGCAGGTCCATTCCTTTCTCTTCTGATCCAGACCCCAAACAATAGCATCTTCTCAGCTATTTCAGCTTTCGCCTTCCCCTGAAACTCGTGGCTTATCTTGCAGCAAAATACCATCCGGGGATAGTACCTTCCAACCCATCTCTGTTCCATTACCTCAACATGGAAAAGCCATTTCAGGACGATGATTTCATTATACATCATTGATGGGGGATAAATTATTAAAGCAGTTTCATAAAAAATGAAAAAGACATTTTACACAGAGAAGGAGTCCTGACAGTAACCTAGATATGTCACAAAAAGTGATTGCCACCAAATAGGAAAACCTGCCCCTCGCCAGAGCAAAGAGGGGTAAACTATGAAAGATGCATGAGGGTAGAAGGAGAAATGAAATGTCTGGAGTGACAGAGCAGGAGATAAACACATCAAGGTAAAGGAAACAAAAGAGAAAAGGCGATGGAGGAAAGGGGGGGGGTGAACAGAGGTTAAATAATTCAGGTCAGGATTTTTAAGAGCCTTGAAGAAACAAGGGAGCATAAGTCATCTAGGAATCATTGCGGGGGGGGGGGGGGGGACAACCAACGAAACCCAACATGCTATTCACAGCATTAAAAAGAGCTGTTGGATATTCTGTGCCATTTGGACAGACGTGGCTGGTGTAAATCCGCAAGGAGTCAATCCAGTTGCAGGTATTTACACCCTTCTGAGGAAGTGGCCCATAAATCAGGCGGGCAAATCCAACAGAAGCAAATCCAGCAGTTTTTGCCACTTTACACCATGGATGCTGTTGGCCTCAATTCCTAACTGAATCCCCCCTCGGTTCTGCCCTTGTCCTTGATGGATCTGCCTGGGAGCTCTCCCCAGCCACCGAGCTCCTTCAGTCACTGCCTCATTAAATGGAAATAACCCGTCAGATAAGGAGTTGTGCAGCATTAATCCATGTTCACGCTGGTGGGTAAAACATCTCCTGTGAACTTTACACATCTCCTCAGCCCTGAGTAATGCTTTTCCCTGAAAATCAGCAGAAATCTTCAAATCTGTGAAGCCCGGGACCTACAAAGGGCGAAATCCAGTCTGAAACACCCTCCTGAACACTTTCCTCTTCCAGTACTTCTGCTCCTCTTCTCTAGGGACCAGTTTTATTACCCAGCTCCTGGAGGGGGGAACAGAAAACTTTGCCTCCTGCCTCTATCTCCCTCCATTGCACTTCATTTCTGATCTGGAAATATTCTTTTTCTTTCCTTGCTCTAATTTCTGGTCTCCTGTGTTGCTACTATTTTAGCCCTGGCTTTGCTTGGGGGATTCTTTCCTCTCCCTCAGCCTTACAGCTTTGCACCGCTGCTGATACAAAGCACAGCCAAGGTTGTAAGGATGTACTGAGTACACTACAGATAAAAGCAGTCATGCAAAATTCAGTTGCATTGAATTAGTCTTGCTAGTGGGAGGATAATTCCTATTAATCACGTCTATTACAGTAATACCTTAGGATAAGCGAAAGACAGGCAGAGCAGTGAATAGCACAAAATGAGGGAAACTCCCAGCCACAAATACTTTGCAATCTAAAAAGACAAGCGTGGTAGGAAATTATATACAGTATGCCAGGTGGGCAATACGACAGTTGGTAACTCAATTATTTTTGAGAGTAGGAGGGACCTGAGTGGGACATACTATGTAGGGGAAGAAAAGCTAAATGGAAAGAGAAGTGGAAGGAAGCAAGAGATTGAGGATAGCAGTTGATACCAGGACAAAGGGGAGGGAAATATTAGCCATGGGGAACAGAATCTGCCAGGATACAAAAATTGTTATTTTTTTCTTAATAAACAGTAAATATTCCAGCTTGTGGCAACAGGAAAATTTTGGGGTGAGAAGGGGGAGATGCTGATTTAAATCAGACCACTGCCTTTCTATATGAAATGAAATTTTAATTTTTTTTTTGGTTGGTTGGTCTGAAATATCGTACCTAGTCTGGTGGAAAACTATGTGTTTATTTATGAGTTGTTACACAAATGTTTTCTGAAGTGGGCATCTTCTGCCTTGATTTGGGTGAGCATTTAAATCAACTCCACTGTTTCAAAACCTACCTCTGTGAAATTTCACCTTCCTACTTTGCACACAATTCCCCATAGTTTCCACTGGTGAAGTGAAAGTTGCTGGCCACTTGTTCTTGCTTTCACCTTGTGCTGAGCTGCTTCAGGGAGCTGAAGAGGCAGAAAATATTCATTTTAGTGAATGTTAGGGTTGGCTTTTCTGCCCCTCCAAGCCAGCTCCCTGAAGAACAGATACTGATGGGAGAACAAGCTTTTTTCCTCACGTTTTCCACCATGGATGTCTGGGTGACTACAAATAACTGTGTATAGATAAGATCCTTTGCTGACTGGATCTATGGTGCCTTTTTTCCTGGGGTGCATCTGATTCAGAGACAAGTGATGGGCCCCGAGACATCAGAGAGCAACAGCCAGACGCCTGCCAGGTCCTGCTTCCCTGGGACACCAGCAGCTCCAGGGATCGGGAGGAAAACCTCCTGCAGGCCACCGACGTCTGGCGCTGGAGCTTCGGACTGGGCTCCTCTCTAATAATTGTGCAATCGTGGTAATTATACACAAAAAAAGTTAATTACTTAATCATGTGTAACAAGGACCCTTCAGCTACTAAGCGAGGCACACGCTCAGCACAATTATTCACAGGCATGTAATCTACTTCCCTTTGTATTGAATATTTCATTAGTTACTATTCACATCTTCTCGGAGGTGCTTTGCAATGGTTCAGTGATTGGATTTACTCTAATTTCTTCTTGGCTTGTACAAACGCTGTCGCTACAAATATTGCTCTGTATTTTATCCCTTTAACAAGGAGATGCTTCCCAACCTTCCTGTTGCCAAAAAGAACTCGCCACAATGTGACCATCAGGAGCTTGAGGCATTTTTAGGTTCCTGCTTTGCCTTCACGGTCCTTTGGGTGGGTCTCTGTGTTTTTGTCCCGTGTCTGTACAGCGCCTGGCACCCTTGGGATTTTCACTATCACAGGGTGCCTTAGCAGCGGTACAATATGAATAGCAAAGAGCAGTAGTAACCAAGGCTCTCTGCGACTGAAGGAGATTGGGTCTCCTAAAACATTCACTCATTTTAAAGTTGGTCCAGCCATGGCTGGAATCACTCTTGATTTACTTCTGCACAGAACAGGGGTCTGTATAGGAGGAGTGCTTATATAGAAGGAGGAGGAGGATGTGTATCACAGACTTGCATTTTCATTTTGAAATACTTGAATGACTCCTCCAAGGCAGTTTCCTTCTTAACTATACCCAGCAAATCAGACCCTCTGGTTTTGGAGGGCTTTGGAGCTGCCATGCTCCATGGAAGCTGCCCAGCTCTCCCCACCTCTGATGAAGTAGCTGCCTTGCATAATTAATTTGGGAGGGAAGAGCAGCCTGCTGCTTAAAGTTAGCGCTCGCAGAAAGTAAAGCAAATCCCAGCTCTAAGTGTTATAACACTTCAGCCTAAACCTAGAAGTATTTATTGGAGTGTGCTGGACCAGTGTGTTGTTGGAACTGCAGTCTGGGTACTTCATGCACTTGGCCATCTATAGGGGACAGGCTATAGGGCTGGACTCCATCTCCCATCATGTGCTGCATACATCTTACGGACATAGGGAGCCTCACCCAGAAAAGATGTGCGTACAGAACAACCAGACCTGCTAATCCCATGAACCAGCTCCATTCCTCCTACAGCATTTCCAATTCGTACTTTACAATTATTTCAGTGAAACATTTTTTGGAAAAAATGCTGAGAAAAAACACTAATTTGCCAGCAAGTTTTTGGTGTCTTGTACAGCCTTTGCCCTAAATGGCAAATTAAACAAATTGAATGTTAAGTTTCAGAAAAAGGCCTGAGATGTTCTTCGCTGCAACACAATGACAAGAGGATCTGCCAGATGTTGCACAAGATGTGCTTCACCTGGCGACATCCAAATGTGAGTTCCTCACAGTGGTTAAGAATTTATAGTGCCTTAAATCTTCCAAGGATTTTTGAGAAGAGCTGCTGATGCTATCAACTAGGCTTCTGGGATAATCTCTGAAATCCAATATGAGACTTCCATGAGTTATGGAAGTGAATCTGATCTCTTTGTTGCCCGTGTAAACTAGAGAGACCATTGAAAACAGTGCCGTTCCACAGCTATGAATAAAGGGAGAGTTGGACCCATTTTCTTTCTCTGACTTTACTGAATATAAATCAAGGCACAGACATGCTAACTGCATTACACAGATCCTGGAGACAGTAACTTCTCAGTGCTTGAGAGACAAGAGAAATTGTCATTCAGCTCTGCTCATCAGCTTTATTGTATGCCAGCCAGACGATACACATTTCATGCAGACTATATGTTTGCTCCAACCGCCACTCAGAAGAAAGTGCTCAACTTCATGTGCGTTGGTCCTGCACTAAGGTACTTGGCTCTTGGTCTGTAGCACCAGTGTTTTTTTCAGGGGTCCTGGAAGCAGAGAAAGAACATCATTGCAAAGCTGTCAGAGCAATCGGCTGGTGCACAAAACCGAAATGCCATCCCCGAGCTGGAATTTGCCCTGTGACAAGTGGCTCTGCAGAGCACTCCCCAAGCAGCCCGCAACATGTTTGGTATGTCCTCAGGCTGGTTGGTGAGCCTGGTCCTGGTCCAAAACCCACGGATGTCCACAAAATTAGGAGGGCTGGAGCTCTTGACTTTTTGACCAGCCCCTGATTCAACTGAGACCAGGATCAGGCCCACCCATCAGCTATGAAAAATGCTTGCCAATTGATTATAACCTGCATCGAACGAGCACCTCGCTGTAAAATTCTCTCACAAAGAAGCAGTTTGTTTCCCTCAAGGTGGGTGGTGAAAGCCCTATAACGCAGGGGAACCGAGCTCTTGTGCTGCTCAGGAAGCACCCGGTGCCTGTTAAAACAACCGACGGGAAAGCAAGGCCAGCTAACACATGCTAAAACCCCCATTTGAGAGCACCCCTTCTGCTCAATGCCCCCCAGGAGACACCAGGAGGTGATGGTGGCACCAAGGCGTTGGACGCCTGTGAGGATCAGCTCTGGGGCCAGCTCTCTACCTGGGGTAACCGTGGATGGGAGCATAAGAGAACAAAGCCTGGGAGTGAGGGTAGATGCTGCCAGGAGCTCTGGACGGGTGCTGGAGGGAAGGTCGGGTCTTGCTGAAGTGCAGAGGGAGAGTTGGGGAAGGAAAGACCTGTAGGGAACAAGGGAATCAATCTTCATTAGGAGAGAGAAAGAGAAGGAGGGTCTCCAAGGATGAGGAGAGACATGTGATGGATGGGGAGGGATCTGCGAGGCTGCGGAAAGCAGATGGAGAGGCAGGAGAAACCTGCTCAGCTTTAAAATGGGCAGCTTTGCACAACGGTGGCATTAGGGGACTGTGGAGATCCCCCTTTGTCCCCCAGCCTGACGTTGGCTTTGTGTAGGGAACGGTTCCAGCCTGCAGGTTAAGGGAAGGAAGGAGAGGCTGACACCATGGCCAGGAGAACAGGCACTAATTACCATCTCCTTGGCCCATGAAACCAGCCCAACCCCGACACATGAGTCTAACCATCCCTGCGTGAGAGGCTCATGGGGCAGGACCACGTGGAGAGCCCTGGCAGGACAGCTCTGGCTCAAATACTCACCGTCCTCCTGCCCTTCGTGCTTAGAGTGAAGAGACATTTGCTGCCAGAGGCTGTTGGCAGAGGTTGGTAAGGCCTTTTCCCTGTGTCCCCAATGTAGGAAAACTGCTGAGTCCTTCCAGCCTACCAGTTCCTATGGGAATGAGGTGAGCCCAGCACTGTAAGTCAAGGGATTAGGGGAAAATGCAGGGCAGCTCCTCTTTGGAAAGACGCCCCACTGTCAGGACAGACCAGGTCCACACTGCTGATGCAGACGTCTGCTAGGACAGGACCCCCTGCCTGGTCTCTGGAGAAGGCTGGAGATGCCTGCACATCCTCGCCAGCGGACAGTGTGCCCAAGGGCACTTGCACCTGCAGGCTGGGCAGGTTGAAGGCTGCCAGCAGCTATCCCAGATGCCAAGCCACCCCCTCTAAGCACGTCTTCTCATCTGATCTAGTAAGGGAGGATGCAGTAACTATGGGGCCTGAGCTCAGGTCTTCCTGTGCCAGCGTGCATGTGATGCTCCAGGTTGTGGGTGGGTCAACACCAGACTAATCCCACCTCTTCCTTGGTGTCCAACCCTGCTCTTGCTGCTGCCTTGCATTTCAGAATAGAGCATGAAAGCCCCAAATCATCTCTTCCTGGAGCGACATTAACTGTTTGAAATCACCCTCCATCAATATTTCCCTTAGCCCCTGCTACAGTCACCAGGGGAATTCACCCTTCTCAGCCGCCGTGATGTTGATCCATATCTGTTGAGGCAGTCAAGAAAGCTGGTGCATGCGGTGCATCTTTGCATGGTAGATACTTCTTCATTTTAATCCGTTGGCTCTTCTCTCATGAGTGTGTGCATCCTTCAGCCATGTATTGCAGGCTGGGTAAGACCCAGCCTCCTGGAAGAGAAAGAGGCTGTGTCCCATCCCCATCCCCTGGCTTCCTCTTTGTTTGGATTGAGTACAGATAATTGTGTGATTGTCCTTCCCAGTAAAGCTGATTCCAAACCTGTTTTAAACTGGAAGGAGTGTGAGGGGGAGGTATTTACATTATTTTCCCCAGGAATCGGTATTCAGGGACAACACAGCATTGCACAGCCTCTCACCAGGAGGGGAACAGCCCTGGCTGCTCTCTGCAGGGCTGCACGGCCAGGTCTGGCCCCAGGTACCAGCCTTGGGAAGAGTGCGCTGGGAAGGTGCAAATCAGGGGGTTGAAAGGAAAGCCTGACCTTGAAAGGTAACAAGTCCTAACACACAAGCAGCAACATTTACAAATCATCTTTGTCTTTTAGCCAAGTGAGGAAAGTTTGGAGATCTTTGCTCTCACAAGGGCTGCTGGTTGCAAACTGTTGGGTTAATTATGTGATGTGACAAGGTGAGAAATGCAGAGGAAATGAATTGGAGGTGACAGATCATTACTCGGGTTACATCTGAGAGAGAGATGCAGAAAGAGTATGAAATTCAGCAGGGGTTCATTTCCCAGAGGCAGCACATGTTGTCTGGAAATGACCAATGGATGACCACCATGAGCACACGCAGCACAGTCTCCTCTTCGCCGGTCCTGGTATAACAACAGGGAGATGGCATCTTGTGACTTGGGGTCTAAACTTGCCTCTGACGGTGACGGGCTCCAGCAACATTAGCCCGTTCTTCACAGATGTGGAGGATCTGCTCACGGCTCATCCCTGTTCCTCTATGGATTCAGGTCTTGATGTTTTGGTGGCCTCATAACAAAAAGAGCTGATGATTTTTATCCTCTTCTGCAAAATTATCTTCATTCAAAGCAGTTTATTTATTTGGGAGCTGTTAGGAGTTGGTATAGACAGACCCAACTCCAGACACATGGAAATTTAAAAGTTGCCTTCAAGAGCAACTAGAAGCAGCAGGAATCCTCTACTGGTGGCTCAGACTCAGCAAAATATCCCCAAGCACATATAGCTGTGAAGTTTGGTGCCGAAGGGCCATTTTTTAAAAAGAACCATGAGAAATCCGTCCTTTCTTTCCCAGAGAATTCAGGTGAGAAGACAGCTCACCTCTGTGAAGGAACTGACCTTTTGGTTAAAGCCCTCTCCCAGGAGGACATTGGTAGGTTTATGTTCCTCAGAAGATACAAACTCATCGATTCCTGGGCAAATGCAATTAACGATTAGGTTGTAGGATATGGCGAGTCACTTCTCTCTTCTGAATGTTTTATTGCCCTTTATGCACTGAAGTTTGCTGTCTGTGATAACAGCGACAAAAATACAAGTCGTCTTTGTCCTGAAAAATGGCCTTAAGGTTGTACTTAGTAACTGGTCTCAGTTACATTCCCTGGAAAAGGCAACCGCATCAAATAGTAGGGCTAACACTGTAGGTTACAGCAGGGAAATGAAGAATTTCAGCTTGGGTCTGTATCTAAGCAAGCAGAGGGGCTGCTATTGCTTGCATAGGTTTGGTGGGCCCTGGAAATGTGCACCAATTTGGTGCTAGCAAGGGCTGAAGGAGAAGAAAGTGTCTGGCTGTGAGATCTGGCCTGATGTAGGTGTGAGGCGAGCAACAAGGAGCTCAGCACTTCAGAGTTTAAACAAATGTCCACCTGCAAAGCAGTAGATATACAAGCTCCTACAAAGCTCTGGTAGCAGAAATTTAGAAGTTAGAAGACTTCAATCTACCTCCAAGGTCAGCTAGGGACTTCAGTGGCATGCAGAAATCTTGTCCTAAATACTATTAAGTCCCTAAAAATGTGCAGCTGAGTTTTTTGGCTGCTGTTTTAGGTTGTTGTAGAGGTTTTCCACTCTTGGAGTCTAGAGTTTGGAGGAGGAGGCAGCAGCACTGTGAAAGCATGGCAGGTGGGAGCAGGTCATGGTGGCACATAGGAAAGGATGCAGGGCATTACCTACACCAAGGCATCCTCCTTCCCACTGCCTCTTTCCAGTATCTACACTGAAATCCCTGGAGCCTGGAGATGTCAAGCACAACTCAGCTGCAGGTCTCGCTTGTCCTCGATGAAATCTCCAGACTCCTCACTGAGGAGGACTGGAGCTCCCCACACATTTCATCTCTTCTGTCTGCTTTTGCACACCCAAGGACAGGAACCGGCACTGAAGGAAGCCCAGGGGACCAAGCACTGCTTGATCCTTCTCCCATCCATCTCCACCAACCAGCTTCAGTTTGGCCTTGAGTTAATTCTTCAGACCTAACCTCTGCAGATGGCCCATGAAACCAGACTGATGGCCATGCTGTGAGCTCACCTGCTCACTCTGCATGATAAGGAGTCTCCTTTGCTTTCTGGCAGGGTGGTGTCACACCACTGGCCGTGAGGGTCACAGTAAGGGTAGAGGAACTCAGCTGCTCCTGCAACTTTCCATGTGTGTATGGAGCACCATCTCCGTGTGCACCGATAGCTCCAGCCAGCATAGACCAAACTAGCACTTTCAGGCAATAAATTAGGACAAGGAGGCAGCAAGGAGCCACCTGGGACTTAGTCACAATTGTGTCCCTGCTGTACTCCCAGGTCGAAGGGACCACAGGCAGGTCTAGTCCTAGCCCAGATGGAGGAAGATGTTCAGGGCACCTTCTGAACCGCGAGAAGCCTCCTGGGCATCCATCCCTGAAACATGTCCTGCTGCTAAGTCAGCTTCTGCTTCTTCCCCTGAGAGGTGCATCTGCTTGGATTTCCACTGACACACTTCTGCCCACTGTTTTCTGTATTGCGCCGGAAAATGCGGTTCCTTTACCATTGGCTGCTTCTGCTCTCGGCTACAAGATTTCTCCTTCATTCTCCTCAGTCGCTGCATTTGCTGAGCCACCTGCCAGCCCAGGACATCTCTGCACGAAGCTGGAGAAAGGCCAACCTCTTTATCAGATGCACCAGAATTGCAAAGGACAGAAGGTCATGCAGCTCTGAATACGCCCGGCTCCTACACAGACAACAAAGCTTGTCTCTGTGGCTGGAAAAAAGAAAGAAAGGTACCAGGGAACAAAAACACGAGCAGAGTCATGCCAAAAGACTATGGATAGAGCTGCGGCAGCAAGACCGACCGCTGAACGGGCCACAAGGACAGACACACAGTGCACTTGCAGACACATCTACTGAAGCCACACCAAGAAACAAGAGAGACAAAGGGCAGTCAGTAGGTGAGGTATTGTTTATTCTAAGAAGTGAGTGTTATCACACAGTACAGGCAAAGAAAAAGGCTTACAGTCCAAGAGAGACAGGACACGAGACAGTAACTTGGGGAGGATGGGAAGGAGAAGGTCCCAGGTAGAGCTGTTTAGGATGAGCTGGAGGGGAAAGGTGCTGGGGGGGAGAGGTGGGAGAAAGCAAAGGGTTGGAGAAGCAGCTGTGGGACAGACACGGAAAAGCTGGCAGGGAAGATGGAAGGAAAATGATTTTGACGGCAAGAAGGAACAGCAGCATGGTGGGCAGACGGGGTCTGATGGAATGGTGAGGGCGTTGAAGACTGCATGGGAAGGAGTCAACAGGGACAAGAGAAGTCTGATCAGCAATGAGACTTGGGGAGAGGGGTGGGAGCAGGGGCAACGGGGACAAGGACATCCACTGCCCTGCGACTCCAAATCACTAGTTCATTAATTTAAAGAGGCCTTGCTGGCTCGTGTCCCTGCTGACAAATCTTTTGGCTCCAAACAAGGCGACCACAGTGAATTGGTCCTCAGTTGGGTACTAAATCCTGAACCAGGCCAAGGAGCAGGTCAGTCCCATGACCAGGGACTGCTCTCAGGATTTCTCTATCTTGACCATCAGGTACCGGCACCATCAAGTGCTCCTGGGTGCTGTTCAAGTGATGAGGACAGACCCATCCACCCCAGCCATCGTGTGGTGAGATCCCCTCCGCCACGCACCGTGGAAGGTGCTCCTCACCCTCTGCTGTGACCCAGCTCTCCAGACTTCTCGCAGAGCCAGGCAGGGGACGCAGGGCTCCGGCTCCCCACGGAGACATGGGAAGACCCAGCTTTGCTCAGGGGCTTGAGGTTGCTGTATGTCTCAGGCTAGGGTGGGTTGGGAGGTGGGCAGATGACAACGAGGGGGTTTCAAAAATGTTTCCCCCTTTCCACTTCTCAGCATTGAACTGCTGGCATTGAAGGAATGGTTATTATTCCTCACTGCTCTCACATATCGCAAGATCTGTCACTAATCCTCATCCATCATTTTTCTGGTGGCTGGTCCTCGCTGTTGATTTTCAGTGGAGCGGACTCCCTGCAGGGAAAGCTGGCATTTAGAAAGCATAAAGATGCCTTCAATCCATTAGCAGGCTTTTCTTTTATCCTTGGGCTCACATCTCCTCCACACAACAGTCATGATTAGGGAGCTGTTACCAAGGCACCCTGCAACAGAAATTAAGACTGTTTACAAGCAATGCATAGTTTGTCATAAACCACCAGTCCTGCAGTACTCAGAGATGTGTTACCCCTCATTGCAGACCTCTGGGCTTGTGAGTAAACCCAGTGGCATTGGTGGAAATGCTTCCAACCCAGAAATCTCATGTGAATAAGGGTAAATAGAAGCAGGCTGTCAAATCCCCAACTGGATCAAACTTACCATTACACCGCTGGAAACAGGGAGAGCTGAAGCCCATGTCTGAACACCAGAATATTTTCCAACTGAAAAAGATACTGTTCTTAGTGCTGACCATGGCCATGTCATCACATTCATACTAGGGAATTTCTTCTTCCTGTACAGCTCCTCTTCTTTATTTGATGTTGCTGTTGCTGTTGGGGATGGTGGTTATTCCTTGGATGTTGGGAGGTACCAGCTATGACAGAGACATCTTCTTAAAAAGTCCCTTTCTCTCCTGCACTGGCACATCTCTAAATAAACCCTAAATCCAAAGGATATTGTGACACAAGATGCTGTGTTTGTATAAGGGCTGACACGTCAGCTGATGAAATACCCGTACTCATTCTCTGACGTTGCTTTACCAGTCAGGGATGTAATAATGATAACTGAGGTTTTTCAAAGGAAGCTCAGAGATTTGGAAGTGGCAAAATCAGTAAATCTCAGTCCTGTGCCCAAGGCACTTAAGCTCCTGTCTGATGCACAGAACGGGATGGAGGGATGGAGAGCATCAGGCAGGAACCTCTTCGTCCACCCATGCACAAGGCTCTGGGGTGCGGGTGCTGAACCCCTCAGCACAGGATGTATTTGAAAGCAACTGATTAAAATCGGAAACATGCAGGCTATCCTGCTCACACCGTGCAGCCAAAGTGACACCTCTGCAAAGCCACGCTCAGATGCTCTGTTATTTAGAGTTTGAGAAGCAGGCTTGACTCTTTAAATTCCACACACCAATATTTTCTCTCCCCTCCTTGTCCCCACACCAGACATCAACACCGAGAATTAGGACTATTTTTACTCCAGCCAGCACCTCCACACTAAATGGTCTTAAAAGACAAAGCATTGCATTTTTAGTAACCCACCTCCAGTGCTTTGCATAGACATCATTCTCACAACAACCCTTGGAAATAGGTGGGCAGTGCCAGTCACTAACGACTTGGCAAAGATTAAGGAGTGAGTCAGTAGCAGCGGGTTCTGGCAGTGATGACTGGACCAGGGAGCCCAGGTCCCCATGCCTGTCATCAGCCCAGTAGGTCCTACTGTCTCTTAGAAATGCATCCTGCCCCTTTGGGTGTTTAAGGCTTTGCAATGCTGAGCAAGTTCAGAGTGCAATAGGGCAGCAAAGGCATGTTTTCCAGCACTGGATGTGGGCAGCTGGGTGGGACCAGACGGATTACGCTTCCATGCTGCAGCATGGAAAAGACGCCGTACCTTTGTGTCATGGGAGAAACATTTTGTTGGCCAACATGGATCGTCACAGATAAGCCCCATCAACGACCAATCTTTTAACAATGAACATTTTCTCCAATACCAGCTGCAGAGGGGTGAAATGATAAATCTCTGGACCTACAGCTCAGCTGAAACACTCTGAAGATCGTATAGCTATGTGTGACCGATGAATGGATGAAGCTGGTGGGGAAGGGAGAGGGAAGGCAGGATGATACGGCAGGACATCAGAAAGCAGCACTGTTATTAGCATGTAGTCACAGGTGGAATAAATTCAGAAATTGATTTGTAAACCAGGCAGGGATGAGACGTAGTACCCAGAAATGGTAAGGCAGAAAAGGGTTGGTGCTCCATGGAAGTCAGCAGAGCTATGTTGGAGGAAAGTTTTCAAAATACAACCCCAATGCAGACAATTTTCCCTAGGTTGGTGGGGGTGTTATTGGAATATCCATTAAAGGAGAAAACATGATTAAAAATGAAAATTGCAGGTAGGAGCTTACAGGCTAATTAAAAGAAACAAGAGATGAAACTAAGATTAGGGTTCACCATTTAAAATAAAATTGTGCCCTCAGCCCTACTTTCGTCTCAGCCATCATTTTCTCCAGATAGCCAATGCTTTCATCAATATAAAATCAGTGCTTTGCACTTCCACAGACACTGCCAAGTGCTTGTTCAACGGTGGCTAGGCTTGCAGCACACTGGAAGTGCTCAATGCAAGAACTTGCCACCTCCTTTCAATGAGGATTTACAGGCCCTTGACCCCTCTCATGGGCCTTTCAGGTGGTTTTGGGCCAAAGCAAAACCTGTAGGTAGTTGGAAAAGGTGTCTAATTAAGCAATCATCTCATCCACATCACCTCCCCTCCCTCCAGCTCTCGATGGGGCTCGGTTTCTGCTCTCTGACCCAGTGCAACGTGGACACGAGCAAGGTGCAGCAGCAGCCTGCATGCACCACCCTCCTGCTCAAGACACTGTATACGTAGAAAATAAAAGCAAACTACCTGCTCCGTCCACATGACTTCATTGTCCATCTTCACATTTGCAAACGCTTAGCTCTCACGCCAGGCTAGTCTGAGGTTAGCGGCCATCTAAAGGGAGTCAGACTGTGACAGCTCAGTTGTCCCTACAGCAGGCATGGAAGTGGAGGCTCTAAGCAACACAAATCTGATTACGGTTGGAAGGGTGTTTCTTTCACTTAACTGTGCTTCTTATCGAGAAAACAAGGTCAAGGAGGTGGTATTCGTCTTTAGCATTTATTTATCATTGGAAAAAAAACCCCTTTGAGCAAGCAAAGATCACAAGCACGTCACAATCAATTGGCTATACATTAATTTGTGTGTGTGTGTTTGTGTGTGTCATTCTCATTAGAACAGCAAGAATGAAAAAGCACCACGAGGAGGTGTGCTTAACACATTACAAGAGACAATTTGTGATATGCAACCAAACCCAGGCCACAAAATATTAATTAGACACTTCCTATCTGCCTCCAAGAGGCAAGAGTTTGTGGAATTCATGGGAGCCATGTTTTCACACTGGACGCATTGCAAAATGAAGAAGCGGGTGATCGGTGTGCAAAGCAGTCAGAAAACAGGAGCTCAGTCAGCAGTTAGCACCATTTTGCAGAAAGGAGTAACAGTACGATACAGTGAAAATGAGAAAGCAAGCAATAGACAGCATAGGAACTTTCACAGGGTAAAAAGCAAAACATTTCTTTTTTTTTTTCTTTTTACAAGGAAAGCAAAACATATTACAAATTAGCGGTGAAACAGAATCAGCATTGTGGTAGCTGGAAACACAGAACAGCAGAGCACTCTTTCCCTGTGGGATCGACAAGCTCAGAGTCCAAAGTGAACTTGAAACGGCAGAGATTTGGTCTCCTTTCTGATAAACCTGAGTGGGTCGGATGGGCATAAAGTCTGTGGAAGGTAGAGCAATGCAGGATTTCACCCTGAGGCCTGACTCTCCTGCAGTTCCTGGCATTCAATGCAATGCTAAACTGTGTGCTTGGATGTATGCTGAGGACCTGGTGCACATGGAGCAAAGGCCAGGATTTATATCCCTATTTTGTTGCTGTCTGAGAGGGAGGTCCCCAGGCCCTACCAGTCTCCCAGGCTCTTTCTGCAAAGATTGAAACCTTCCAAGGATCATTTATCCCACCCAAAGAGAGGTGTCCAAAATAGGTCACTCAATGGCCCTTGGAAAGTTCCTTCACTAGAAAGGGAATTTAGACCACTGGCTAGCTCTTCATACCTAGCTTTGCAGTTAGAAGCCACCAAAAAACTTCACGCATTAAGGAAACATAAGGCCATATTCTGACCACTCACTGTGCATGTTTCATTCAAACACAGTGATGGATACTCTTCATTGAGAAGAAGCAATCCTGAAGCCCTGGATGGTGAGGAGTTGATCCAGAGTCATGAAGATGCTTGGATTAGGTGGGCTGAGCATTTTAATGCTGTTCCTTGGGCAAAATTTGGTTACCGTTGAAGTCAAGGGTTAAATTCCCATTGAATTCAAGGTGAAATGGTGGCAAGCATGGTGTCTCTTTCAATGTGAAGCTTAGGGCCAAAAAATAATAGGGCGAATTGTTTGGCATGGTCTTTCCTTATGTACAGTGAGATCGGTGTGTTGGGCTATTGGTAACTGGCTACGTGCCTTCCTGACATGTTCTGCCTGCTGTGACACGTCATCTTCACGGCTGTTGCTATATCCTGCGATAGGAAAGGACGTTACTGAGGAGTGTGAAGATGCATGAAGCATCTAAATGCCAAGGAATCACACCAAGTCTTGGAAGCTCAGGCTTCTCTGGCCAGTTGTCCCTTGTGCGACGGGGTGGGAAGAGCTGTGAGCGACACTCCTCTCCACCAGCTCACCGCAAGCCTTTTGCCGAGCTGCTCTGGGGACAGAGCTGAGCTTTGCACTCGAGCAGTGCTGCAGGGGCTTCTGAGCACTCAGAAAAGCAATGGTCAGTATGGACAGGTCAGCGTCTCCATGGAGCATGCACATCAAAAAATGCACTACATTCGCAAAGATTTCCACAGTTTTACTTCCTGGAGGATTTCCCTGGTTTCCTCCTAAACATTGGAGGTTTAAATATATATATTTCTATATATGAATATATATTTTCCACATACACAACCTGACTAGCTCATAGCACACAGTTCTAACACAGCTAAGCTTGGAAATACACCACTGAATTCAGAACACTACACTTACTTATACTCAAAGGTTTAGGCTGTTAGCGCAAGGCAAACAGGACAAATCACACAATACACTGAACTTGGCATTTATTCATTACTAAGGCCAGCAAATGTCACTATCTGTATACCACAGAGCTTTCCTCCTCTTTGGAAACTTTCTCTCAGCCTTGTAGTCCACCACTCATTTATGTTTCCAAAAGACCCAATTCTAATGGGGTGAGACACCCAAAACAGGACTCCTCACGCTCCCGGCTCATCCCTTTTTCTGTTAGATAGTTTCACATCTCTAAAATATCCTAGCAGCAAGACTTTCCTCATTTGAACATCTCTACAGCAACACAGTTCTGATACTCTCCTCTTACACCACCTTCCTACCCCACTTCCCATCTCTCTTCGTTCTTCCCAATTGTCTGTTCTCTGAAAGTTTCAGGCTGGACTGCATGTTAGGATAGAAATATTGAGCTGCAAAAATAAAGAAGAACCCTGCATCTTGACTTGCAGCTACTCTGCTAAAGGAGAGCTTAACAGCTCAGTTTGGTGGGATCAAGATTAATCCTTATGTATTTAGGACCCAATCCAGAAGTTAGGCACGTAAATTTGGATTGGGACCATACCTCTCCCAGCTCCCCTTGACTCAATGACCCAGAGTCTGGGGTATGCAACGCCAGTCTGTTGGGCCAGTTCATACTCACTGACAAATGGTCCTGCTGTGTTTACAGCTTCCAAACTGGTCTTGCCGGGCATGGGGATTTCCTAGAGTAAGAGCACAGTAAATAGGATTGAAACCCTGAGATCTTGCCTGGAGGGATTCTAGGGATCCCAGCAACTGGTTTATGGCCCTCTTAGGATGCTCACGAGCCAACATGAACTCCAACAGCTGGTAGAGTCAAAACAATGGGGGCTGACAGCTCTAGTCAACCTTGGTTATTCATTTCTTTCTACCCCTTGGAAGGTCACGTCTGCAAACTAAACCTCTTTCTGAAATCTAGCTCTGTCTACTGGCACCCCAGAAGTGAAGAAAGCAGACCAAGATTCAAAACAAACCCGGAATAACTAAAAAGATCCATAACCTAGGGGAAACAATAGGGAAGAACAGCCTGCTGATAACCTAGTCTGAACTGCCACATGCTTGGGAAGTCTTCACTGCTCTCTGTGCCTTCCCTCACTCCTTTTTTTTTTAAATCAAAGACTTACAAGTGGTGTTGATGGATGAAGCTGCCTTGACGCAGCTAGACCTACCCCCTAGCTACCCTGGGGGAGGATTTGGCCCTTTATTTGCACGGGATCTCCTTTCCCATTGCTTCTTGGAGCGAAAGTCCCACCAGTGTCACCAGGGGAAATTGCTCTTGGCCACACCACTGATTCTAGTGGATTTACAGCAGATCCACAGCACCATGAATGAACCTCTGATCCTCTCTGCCTCCAAAAAACCTTCCACCTGCTGACACCAGTGGGAGACGGCCGAAGAACGGCCAACCCCAAAAGGGCCTCATGGGATGAGAGCACAGCCCCTTCATGGCTCTATGGGCACTTCCACGCCGTCAAAGCATTGAAGGACCAGGCCTGAGGAAAGGGACAGGCTGTTGGACGCAATCACGGTTGATTCATCACCTTCATCTCCTATGACCCCACTTGTGCATTCCCACGTCCCTCACTCTGTGCAGAGCCGTGTTGTGCAGGCAAAGCAGAACAACCTGACCTCAGAAACAAGGATTCCCTAATCCTCCTTGGAAATAAAACAGAAAAGCTTCTAATACAGTCAGAACAAAAAGCAGATTAGAAGCCTCTAATTAATTTTGTGGCCTTTATTTAATCAAAGAAAAAAAAAGGGAAGAAAGAAAAAAAGAAAGAAAGAAAGAAAAGGAAAAAAGGAGAAAGAAAGTGCAGTGACATTTACTCTTTTGCCTCAGCCAGTTTATTGTTCATCTCTTTACTTTTCTCCTTGTCCTCTGGCTTTGCTGTGTTGGAGGTCTCGGCGCTCTTTTTCTTGGCAGCCCGGCCAGATGCAATCTGCTTGTCTTTGGCCTTTTTCAGGGGTTTATGGCTTGTTGTGGTCTTTTTTGGTTTGGAAGGCTTTACGCTAGGCTTTTCCACCTGCATGGAGGGCAACACGCAAAACGACAACACAGAGATGGAGAGAGAGAGAAAGAGAGACACAAGGACAGGTGGAAAACAGGATTTAGATCAGAAACGGCATGAATGTTACTTATCTACTCAGCTATGCCCTGCCACAAAGGGAGGGGAGCAGCCGGGTGCGTGCTGAGTTGCAAATGGCCAACTCCTTTCACGGTGCTGACGCCCTGAAATCACAGTGCCCCTGAAGCCAGCAGAGCCCATTGTATCCAGACCAGGACACAGCAGGGTAAATAGGAGAGGGAATATTATTGGTCATTTTATCAATTCCTCCATCTTTCTCTGACTTCAGGAGGGGCTTTGCAAGCCCACAGGGGATTGTCTCTCTCTGGATTTGAAGCAGAGAAATGATGCTCAGGACAAAGAGACTGTTACAAATCCCCACCTTTCTTGCAGGACATGACTACTCAGTCTGTTTGTCCCTTAACAGATTGCCACAACGGAGGAAAATCACGTGGGGATAGATGGGGTGCAGGACTCCAGTTGGCACCCGAGCAACAGCCACAACAGTGTCTTGCACCCACCTGTTTCTACAGCCCCCAAAATAGGGAGGACAACTTCAGAATTAAGGAGGAACAGAAGCCTTCAGCTCCTCCATACTGGCCCTGCCATCCCTCTGAGACCTCTTATAAACTCTGGGAAGCACTTATAAACTCTGGGAAGGACTAACGGTCCTAGGTTTAAAATTGCACAGACTGACTCCTTTTATATGCAGATCCTCCACTGCTCCTAGAAAACAAGGCTGGAAGACATTTCAGCCTAGGCCCTTCTCAACACATGTCCTCAATCTGATCAAAGCCAAAAGTGCTTACTGACAAAATCTGTGGAGCGCTCTGAATTAACTGCAGATGAAGATCTGGCTCTTACCATGTTGTTCCTGGGATAAAGTGTAATGTGGGGTGCCTATAGTTTTGGAGGGAGAAAGCAAAAGCTGTCTAGATAATCACCTGGGAAATGACAACGCAAAAATCTCTTCATCTGGGCCCTATCCCCGCTTCTTTACAGTTTGACGTATTGTGTCCAAAGTGCATCAACCTGTACTAGAGCCCATAGAATCATAGACCGGTTTGGGTTGGAAGGGACCTTAAAGATCATCTCGTTCCAACCCCCCTGCCATGGGCAGGGACACCTTCCACTATTTGCTCAAAGCCCCATCCAACCTGGCCTTGAACACTGCCAGGGATGGGGCAGCCACAGCCTCTCTGGGCAACCTGGGCCAGTACCTCACCACCCTCACAATAAAGAATTTCTTCCTAATATCTAATCTAAATCTAGCCTCTTTTAGTTTAAGACCATTACCCCTTGTCCTATCACTACACTCCCTGTTAAAGAGTCCCTCCCCATCTTTCCTGTAGAACCCCTTTAGGTACTGGCAGGCTGCTATAAGGTCTCCCTGGAGCCTTCTCTTCTCCAGGCTGAACAACCCCAACTCTCTCAGCCTGTCCTCATAGCAGAGGTGTTCCAGCCCTCTGATCATTTTTGTCCCCCCGCTCTGGACCCGCTCCAACAGGTCCCTGTCTCTCCCGTGCTGAGGACCCCAGAGCTGGACGCAGAACTGCAGGTGGGGTCTCACCAGAGCGGAGCAGAGGGGCACAATCCCCTCCCTCGACCTGCTGGCCATGCTTCTTTTGATGCAGCCCAGGATATGATTAGTTTTCTGGGCTGTGAGCTCACATTACCAACTCATATTCAGTTTTTCATCCACCACTATCTCCAGGGTGGATCCCCAGATGCACCTCCTGCTCAGAAATGAAAATGCCACATAAGAGGAACAACAGCAGGCAGTGTTGAGCCCAGCCTTACTGTGTTGGACAAGTCCCACCAGGAGCAGTGATGGCCCTGGGTCCCTTCCACCGCGTTTCTCACCTTTGGCGGTTCTTTGTAGGGTTCGCTGTAGAGAGTGCGTATCCTTCTGCGCTCCAGGAATTTGTTATCAGCTGGAGCAGGCTTACTGGTTTCCCCCTTGAATTGAGCACTGTAACTGGTTTCATGGGTCATTTTCTCCTCTGGCGGCTTGTACTGGGCCTTCGCTTTTATAGCTTTCACAGGTTTGACGTCTACCCAGGGTCTGAACTCGTTTCTGAAGATCAAAAAAGAAAGGGGGTTCAGGAATTAAACCAACAGTACAGTAGTGGTAATGTGGGAATGGAATCCCCCATTGCTCAATGAGGTCTATTTGGAAGGGCTTTAGCTGCCACCCAGTCAGATTTACCAAAAAACTGGCTCCCAGCAGCTCACTTTTTACCTCAACCAAAACCCATTGACACATTAGGAGAAGTTCAAATGAAATTTGGTCTATTAAAATCAGCCAGTCCTGGGCACCAAACAATCTGGTAGTTGTGTGACAATGGTCACGTTCCCTCAGCGAATCTGGCTTCAGATGTAACTGCGATGCTTTTTTTGAAAACATAAGATGCTTTTCTCTCTCTACAGCTTCACCTCTGCACTGAAGCTACCTGCAAGCAGTTCCTGACTCTTGCAATTATGGTGCAAAAGAATATTTAGAAAGGAACATCAAAATTCATATTCTGCAACTCAACACAGGACACACACTTCTCAGCAAACTTTCCTGCAGGCAAGTGAGCTGGGGGATTCAGAAGTGTAAGGAGCCAAGATTTCCAAGACAACCCTTACCCATGCCTGTAAGTAGTGAATTGTATCATTTCACCTATATTGCACCAAATTATGCACAACAGTTTGGTTAATTCTGTAAAGGATTAGTTTAAGATAAAACTGTCTTAGACGTAAACTCAAGCAGAGTAGGAAATGCACAGTTTATCAGGTATTGTGAGCTATGGCTTCTCTTTATTAGCTGATGGTGAATTTCCGACTTACTGAAAAAATAACACCACCATCTTTCATTTCTTTTGGACAGAGCTGCAACTTTTTTGAGCAAAAAAAACCCCAAACACATTTCAAAGATTTTTAGCATCTGCTGGACACATTGTGGTTCCCATCCACAGACTCCTTCTCCTGCATTTTGTAGTTCTTCCCAACAAAGCACCAACATCTTTCCAGTTTTGAAGCAAACCAAATTGCCATTCATCTGAGAATGGGGATGGAGAAACCCCAAGTGTGTTGCTACCTTAAACAGGTTGTGCTCATAGTCCTAGCCAGTGTTTAGATCCTTAAGACTCCAACGCAAGCTAGGAGCTGTCCCAACAGTGGTGATCCAAGCCCTCCACAAAGGGGTGAATTTTCCATGGAAATCAAAGCCCTTGTCTTAATTTCAGGACCTCTGAGGCAATGAGACCACTAACTTGCAGACCCTGTTCCCCCCTGCCCTGTTCCACTCAACCACCTTTGGGTTGTGTTACTCGTTTTCAGCCTGGTTTATTAGGGAAATTAACTCTGTGTGAAGGTACTGCCAGTAAATCCCTCCCCATAATAGCTTTGAACATCTTAATCAGCTTCAACCAAATTTGACAAATGGTCATGGAGATATTCAGCTTTTACTTTTATGAAGATAAGCAGTTGGACTAAGTCCAGAGACTCAGGAAAGCTTCAGTATGGACATGCACACTTCATCGGTCATCAGAGGACCTGCTTAGACAGGGAGGCTAAGCTGCAGAAGTCCATCTGTTGTCCTCAGGGACCAGTAATAAATGGTCCCTTCACGTGTAGGATCAGTGCAGCTCCCTGCCCACCCAGTACTACATTTCCCATTCACATAACCCCACTGCAAAGACGGAAAATACCTTTCCCTTCCAAAATAACTGCTGGTTGCAACAGTCTCCTGGGTGTGTTTCTCCTCCTAAGACACCTATATTAAGGTCTCACCACATCTGCAGGGTGACTGTGTCCTTGTGGTGCTCAGTGTGGACTGGCCAACACAGTCAGTGGAGCTTGGAGAGCCCTTCACCCTTCCCTGTCCCAGAGACGGGTGACTGCTTTAGGATGAGCTGAATGCCTCTTTGGGCTCTGTTAACTGACTAGATCTCCACGGATGGGAATACAAATATCTAGCACATGTGAAGACACTCACACATACACCCCTAAATGTAGGTATCTATGAGCCAAATCCCAACTCTCCATCCTTTCTTGTTGTTGATTCTACCTACATCTACTTTTTATTTTCCCTGAATTTCTTCATTTCCCTCCCCCTCTTTTACTATTCAGCCCTTCCTGGGCTTGGATAATAGTGCCTGTTTGAAGGATGCTGTTCGTCATGGAACTGAATGAGCAATACATGAATGGGCTCATTTGTGTCCTCTTGGTTCCTGTTCACTGAATGTCACCCATTTGTTCACAGATATTTCTCTGCAGTCCATTGCTAAAATATCCCTCCTGCATGAAGAGCTGAGAGAAAGGAAGAGGAAACATCTTTAAAGAACTGGATTAAAGATGTGAACACGTTACTGACAAACTCAAAGTTCAACCCAAGCTCCTCAGACAATAAGAGGCTTCTTCCTAGGATCCACTTTTGTTCCAAAGTAGACTACATATTTTCAACTACTTTCCAAAGGAAATAAAATAATGCACTAATTCTCTCCACCCATGTCTATCTGTCACTCAGATCCCTCCCTAGCATCTTCTAAACCTGTTAGCTATTTTCTATCATATTTGTGGCAGAGGTAGAAATCTTGGAGGTGAAAATCACACCACCTTTCCTCAAAATCGCTGAGTGGGCACAGGAGGAACATCCAAATGGTGTTCTTCAGCTGAGGGAAAGACAGGTAAAGTTCATTTTCTTACTTATTGTATGGCCAGCTGCCCAACCAGCCCACACGGACCACCATAAGCACAGCTTGCATCTACAGAGAGACAAAGGATAGAGGCTGTAGTAACATGCACATAGGTGCTGGACTTTAAAGATGGAACACAAACCAGTATTTATTCATTCTGTTGCTCATAAAATGCTGGTTTATATGGAGGTGAGCTTTGAAGCAGCATGACCGTATTTGTTACCATAGCGCCTGGCAACCTCATTATGCATCACATTATGCAAACATACAGAAAGAGACAGGCTGCTCCCTGAAAAGCCTGTGATCTCTGTAGACAAGGCAGACACATGAGGTGGGGAAAAGGGAGAAAAAAGCCTTGTGCTACCTGTGGGCTGGCAGGGAATGCACTTCTGCACTCCCATAGGCTGGTCGCTGAAATGCTAAAGCGAGAGATCGTGCAATAGAGCTGGGCTGTTAATGCAACAACCGATCTCAGCTGACTGTTAAAAGTGAGCATGAATTCCTCTGCTCTTCTCCATCCCTGGTTTGCTGGTCTTAATGCAGATGTAACAATTCTGTGAGTACTCAGCTCCTCTGTACTTGGTGACAGGACCCTTGACTACCCTGCATCTCCCAAGATGAGCCTGGCTTTGCAGGCAAAGGATAGACCAATAGCTGTTCTTAGGTGGATGCATGCTGACGCACTCTGTCCACTGGCTCTGAAATCGCTCACCCATGATCTTCTCTGGAAGTGGAGGATAGAAGGCTATTAATCGTGAAATATTTTACAGTGTTGATAAAGAAGTTGTAAATACCAGGTATGTCACATGGATTCAGTGCACATCTAGAAATAACAGGTTTCCCAGAGCGGTGGTCGATGCCCCATCCCTGGAAACATTCAAGGTCAGGTTGGACGGGGCTCTGAGGAACCTGATCTGGTTGAAGGTGTCCCTGCCCATGGCAGGGGGGTTGGACCAGATGACCTTTAAAGGTCCCTTCCAACCCAAACCATTCTATGATTCTATGGGTCTATTCTAAATCCCTTTCAGGCAAATGTGCATGATTTCACATCACCAGCTGTTACACTAGAGCCAGTCCCTTCAAGCATGTGAGAGAGCATGGGCCACGTTCATATGGAGTCCTACCTATGTCCATATGGAGTTCATACGGAGTTCATATGGGATGGACCAGCTACTCCCTACTGTGACCACGCTTAAGCACCCAGTGTGCCGAAATCTGCACATCTATTTATCCAGAGCTCGCAGAGGCAGTAGAAGAAGAGACTCAGACTGTTTTCTACAGCTACGTTTGCTGCAGCAAGCTGATCTCAGTGCCTGGTTTTGATATTCAGGCAACACATAAACTGCAAAAAAAGTGTCACTCGAATAGACACAGGCTATTCTGTGCTGGTTGCATCAGTGCCCAGAAATTCAACTTAGCTCGGTTAATTAGCACAAAAGTGCTAATTCCTAAATCTCTCTGTCTCCACCACAGATGAGAGAGGGAAAACAGCCCATTGGGAACTGCCCTTGGAATATGCCAGCTCCTGAACCCAGCCCAACAATTGCTTGGAAAAGTACTAGTTACCCTGGGCCAAAAATGTAGGCAGGAGTGTGCTAGCAACTTCACAGCCTGGATCACCACATTTGAGTGCCAGGCGCATTGAATTTACTAATGCCAAGTATGAATGAGGAGGCAGGTGCCCTGCTTGGGGTTTGCATCTCTATTAATTGTAGGGATGAGAGGGATGTCTCAGGAAGGTGACCTAAATCCCTCTTCCATCAAATGTCTGTCTGATACAGTCCTACGTCACCATGAGGTCATGTTGTCCAAACAGTGCACGGCACGGCTACACCCTCTCAGGGCAGTCGCACTGTGCTATCTGGAACTCGCCTGATGCTCCAGGATATTTATGTCACTCAGAGATGCTGCATTATAAATTGATATACTCCTTATATGCAGCAAAGGAGTGAGAGGAAAAGCAGCAGCTTTCAGAGTTGATTTTTTTTTTTTTTTGGTATTCTGGGATTAGTAAAAGTATCTGTTCTCTAAGGTATTGTATTGGTTGCTCCTGTAACACTAAAACTAACCCTGGCTTGGGGACCCCCCTGCAGTTCTGAGACCTCCCTCATTACTATTTAACGTCCCAAGGCCAATTTGTGGGGAAGGTGCCCCAAAATTACAAATTCCATCTGCAATCTGAAACAAGCCCTGAAAATGTTATTTTTCCCTGTTTTGAGAACAGCCAGTCATAGCGGCGTCTGGACCACCACAGACTGCTCCACACAAAATTAGCTCTGAAAGTATTTCAGGAGCATGCTAGACCCCATCCTAAAAGAGCTCAGCCTCAAAGCTCACCCAAAACCCGAGCAAAAGCCTTTGCTCACGCTGCTCGGGTGAGTCACGGGCATGGACTAGCACCAGTATGGACATACCCCAGAGGCACAGCTTAGTCCAGCTCTGTAATTCGTTATCTAAGGGATTTCCATTGCTCTTAATTTTGCTGAGAAAGATTTTAAGAATTGCTACCTTGGCATGAAACAGAGGGGTTGAACTGAAATAGCAGCAAATTACACGTCTCCTAATTTTCTGCCTAGCTCTGGTCCCAGCCTTACAAAGAATAATTAGAATCAGTTGGGAATCCAGTGCTGACCTGAAATGGAAATGGAAATGAAACTCAACAAAAAGGGGTATATGAGGCATCAGATGACCTTTTGCAAGCCAAGTCCAACAGGAAAAATTCCCAGTGAAGATAAAGGGAGTTGAGCCATCTACAGACCTGACGAGAACATAGGGCTGCACAGGATGGGGCAGACGCCTTGCAAATTAATAGGTAGTAGATCTTCTTATAAGATGACAGTAGCCTGGGGAGGTGGTGGCCTGGTCTATATCCATTAAAGCCGAGAGTTGCTCACCAGTGGATACCACAGTGCTCTCGCATGAGGCTTCATCCACCCTCTTTACTGTAATTGCATTTTCCCCTTGGGTGAGGATTGCTAAGGTGGTTGCAGGGGAGGGTGACCTTAACATCTTCCTCCACCCCTGCCAGGGGACATGGGGTTGATGTGAGCTCCAAGCTGTGGCATGCAGCCGTCTCTGGAGATGCTCGCCAACACGCAGGTAGGCACTGATTGCCTTCATCTATTGATGCCAGAGCAAAGCCAAGAGGGTGAGACAGAGCCAGGTTCAACCACTTCAAAGCTTCCACTTACACTGAAGGACTTTGAAGAGCGGTTACGTTTGTTCAGAATCAGCTGGATTCTGCTGACAGCAGTTTTACCGGCACTGAGCCACCCAATTCCCTCACCATGATGTGCACATATGAAATAATGAATGGTGCAGAAAAGGGAGACCAGAACTTCAAGGTGGAGTCCTGCACAGAAGGGATATTTCTAGCTTAATTTAAAAAACTATGGCTTAACCAAAAATGAAAAATATTCAGATTTTTCACTGGAAGAAAAAAATCCTTTATGAAATGTTTGGCCTGAAATGTTTCATTCATTCTGAAATTAATGTTTAACTTTCTTTTTCAGTTTCTTTAATTCTTTTCCATCCCATTTTTTACTTACTCTACTTTACTTACTCTAACATGAAAGGACTACGAATCCCCTTATGAAGCAAAACATCAAACTCCTTCACAAGGAATATTTCAGAACATCACATTTCTCCTTAATATTCCTCTAAACAAAACAGCAATGAAAAAATATATATATTGGCCAAACTAAGTAGCAAATTTGTCTGGGATTTTCAAACTATTTCGTCTTTCTGGAATAAAGCATCGTTTGCTCCCAAATATTCTCCAGCTCCCTTTTCCCTCTTAATGCAGGAAAAGAGATGTTCAGTGAAATGAAACAGTGGGAAACCCCAAATCAATGATAACGCCTGGTCAAACTCTGGAACTCAATGCCGAAGTAGGTCATTGAGGTCCAGGATTTAACGCAATTTTATTGTCATGGCTGTTTAGATGGATATTGAGAATATTCAGAGGTATCAAAGGAAATTTCAGCAACATATCCTCGAGATAATCATTACCACTGCTCTTCAGCATTTAGCTGTCCTCTACAAACTATAGGCCAAAGCAGGAGCTATTCCACACTGTAGGAATCTCCTCTCATCTCCCTCTGGTTGTCTGGTCCTGGCTGTGATCAGCCAGAAGATATTGGACTAGCTGGACTGCGAGCAAATTCTGCTCACAAAGGATTGCTCATATAAGGAGCATGCACATGTTTTGATCATAAAGCTGTTCTCTTTTCTAATGTGAACAGAAAAATTCCATTTGGGCTCAATATAAACAGGCTGTGTATCCTCCTGCAAGCACAATTAATTTTAAAGATAAGCCTGATCAATGGTTACTGTTCTGCAAGAGCCAAAGCACGACTCCTAAGACATTCTCAGCAATAAAGGAACACTGCCCCATGCTGAGGTCCCTTGTGCAATAGTAAACGGCACAATGTGTTCTTGCCTCCCAGAGAAATAAGTCTAAAATCCTGCACCTGGATGATTCCTTGCTGCTTCTGACAGCCTGACATGTTACTGCAACAGTGTGTCCCCTGCACCCCAAGACAGTGGCTTCGACCATTTCATCCCATCTCCCACCCCAGTCCCCTTTAGTTAAAAGGTCAATTCCAACCAACTCCCATTGCAATGGTCTTGTCCACATACAAAATTTGGATCGCAAGTGCAAGAACTACCCCCTCATTGTCTGCTGCATCAAGTGCCCTGTCTCCAACTCCTACGTGGATGCTTAATGACAGCTTTATCCTCTAATGCTCATGCTATTATCTTGTACACAATAATTTACTGTAAAGCTGCACTGAGACTGTGAATGGTATAATGAAGCTCCTGGTGCCCAAGATTATTTTTTCCCAAACATTAATAATCAACCTCTAAGACATGCACACACACACATATACATACGTACAGAGAACAAGTCAGTTTGGATGAGCCAATATTTAATTGTGTACAAAGACTAAAACAATGTGATATATTAACGCATGAATTTGAAACTTGGACAATGCACAATGGTGTAAGTGTGAGCAGGGTGAGGAGGGACCAGTATCTGTGGACAACCCTGGTTGGGGCCCATCAATACAGAACTGGCATAGAAGAGGAGGAAAGTGCTGAGCCTTCAACAAGGCGACTTTAGCACTGGCTGAAGCAGGCTACGAGCAAGATATGATTAATGTACTGAAGAGGATGAAGTCAAGTCATCTGGCAGAGCAGAACCATGCTGCGATCCATTAATAAAAGTTGCTTGAGTCAGCAGCCCACAAATCATGGATATTGCATTGCCTGAGGGCCATGGAGCATGGCCTTCCAAGGAGGCAGAATTATTGCACATGCTGTCATGTCTCAAACGTCACAAATACCTGACTGAAGATGACGGTGAACACTGCAGAGGACCAAGGAGCTGAGAGAGCAACGTAGCTGTGGGAGAGTAACCCCAAGAGTAACAGCCCTGCCACTGCTCCTGTCTCAGCACAGTGAAAAAGGAGAGTTGAGGACCATCCGTGAGGAATAGCCAGCCAGTGGGATACAGAGCAGCATGAAGAGGTCCATGTATGACAGGAAAAGGTGAGATAAATCCCCACGCGCAGACTAGGTGGCACGTCTGGGCACCTTGGACACACAAAGTCCACTTTGTGGACCTCAGGGTAAACACCAGCACCCCCATGATCATCTCCTTCCTTCCACTGCTACCTTCACCTTAGCTCCACTCTTGTGCTCCACCAACCATGGGGAAAGCACAGTCCGGGCCAGCTAAAGGGCATCCATCAGCATCTGCTACAGCCCGGCAGCCCAAGGTCCCCCCTACCTCCTGGTGGCTAAATACCCACCACAGGGAAAAGCGTGGACTCTCAGGAAGATAACACTGGGAGATCCCACTGCAGAAATGCCAGAAACCAGGGAAAGGTCCACCTGGAGATCTGAAGAGAGGTTAAACCCAACAGCAGTGACACCTCAGGAACCCTCCTGGTGTGAAGCACAGCCCCATGGAGGTTTGCCAGTTTATACCTCTCTGATTTTCCCTTGATGTTATAAGCTTATGGGTCCTGCTGATGAAGGGACACACACTGGCCATTCCATACAGAAGGTGCTGTGCTTTCTTCGTACATGCTCAAGCCTGTAAAGTTGGTGAATTCAATGTTGGTGTCACCAATGAAGCCAGCCAATGCAGCCTGTTAGGGAAGCTCCCAGGGTGAGTGATCACAGCCTGACGTTTCTGAGCATGCTTGCAGAAACAACCCATCTGTAAATGTCATGTCCAGCGCTGGAAAATGGGTCAGGGCCAGGTCGAAGCTCTGCTCACGTCCCATTTCATGGCCTGTAGGTCTATTCTCCAGTTGGTTGGAGCAAGAGCAGTGCCTCATCCCCCTTGTCCTCCAAATGGGCAGATGACTAAAATTTGCCACAAGGTTAAACAAAGCAAGCAGCTCATGGCACGGATGCTTTGACACAAAAGCATCTTTATCAACAGGGTGCTGTAGCAAGATTCGGATTGGGAGAAGTATTGCCACAGGCAGATCTGGATGGGCTGCAGAAACCTGAACAGGGGGAGGAGAGCCAAAGTGCCAAAGAGCGTCATGTATCTGACTCCCTTGCAAGACGACATGCACAACTGCATGGCTACATCAAGCTATGGAGACATGAATTAACCCTTGAGAAGAAACCTTGGTATTAGGAAAAGTGGAAGAACTTGCAAAGACAACACAGCATTGTAAATTCTGCTCTTCTTCAAGTGCAAAGATTTTTCAGTGCAATTCATGCTGAGTGCAACGAACTTATTCAAATATTCGATGGGATACAGAGAAACCGGCAGCTGCCTGCAGCGATGCTGCACGCTGGGTCTGTCTCCAGCTAAAGTCTGCCTGCCTCTGCCCACCCCCATGCAAAACAGCACGCTGACGCTGTGCTCGGCTGGTGGCCTCGTGAGCCTTTAGCTCCAGCGGGATTCTTGGTGGAGAGACGTTTTCAGCACCTCGTTTCAAGCGTGTGAAGACACAAACAAGAGACGAATTAAAAATGCCTTATTTCAGTTCAGCAGAACACTTGAGCACATGCACAGTGGCTCTTTGCTGCTCCTGACATGTAAATATGGGCAGAAATGACTTCCTGAATCAGAACTTGGTGGACCACACTCCAAAAGCTATATGCAAAGCCATGATGTGACTTGTAAGAGGGGAATCTGGTGCAGCAAAATGTGTTAACTAAGGCTGGGGAAAATGAACCTTTTTAGGTCGAATGAAGCAACTGCATTTCACAAACTCATAGTATGATCAGACCACCCCAGAGATCCAGCAGCGGGATGGGGAGGGAATCCAAAGGCATCACCTTTCAGCAACGACAGGCCAGACACTTACAGAACTGAAGAGCTGCTGCCCAAGGAGAAGAAGGACGGTGCATCTCACTGACCAGCACTGCTGGCAACAGCTCTGGTCCAAATTGCTCCATTCACACTGCTGGGGGTTTTCACGAAGACCATTTTACCCTCGTAGTGCTGGGCAGGGACTGCTGGGGAAACCCTCCTGCCTTGACTTTCCTGGAAGCTCTGGTGTGAAGCTGCTTGAGCTCGTTGCCAGCTCCTGTTCCCTAGATCCTGGCCCTTCTCCAGCCTGAGGATGCTTTAGTGATACTGCAGTTCAGCTGCATAGGAACCGCAAGGTCTGCCCTTGAGGCAAAAGATGGAGATGGGTGGTGCTGCAGACGACAGGTTAATTTTGTCTGAATTTGTTCAATTATCATCCAAATCACGGATGCAGAAGGATGGGTCTCTCTGAAGGAAGGTCAGGACATAGCTGTTTGACATGAAATAGCTCTTCTGTCACAGCAATGTTATTCGACTAGCTGTATTTTTCTGCTCCCTTCAGGGAATCATTACCTCCCTTCTTTCTCTGTTTCTAACGCAGCTCAAAATCAGTGTTGCTTTTGATTTCATTTCTAGTCTCCATGACAGTGTAATTGCTCACCCTGGCATGGGAGTAGAAATAGATTCAGCAGTAAAGGGAGTAAAGGAGGAAGATGGTGAAACTTAAATAGCAGCTATTGTTTTGCCACTGCATTGATGACTATTATTTGCTCCTTACTGTAGTAGCTACTATATGACTGTATCTGAATAACCTTCATATGCTGATTGGGCACCAGGTGTCCTAAAACTTAATCGTACACATGAAAAATGAAGACGCTAGTTAGTCACAGTCTGAGTTTCAGTTAATATATGAAAGCAATTCTGGTGTGGGCTTTAATAGAAGACCTAGTCACCTGATTTCAAAAGGTTTACATGTCCAAGATGGCAACAAGGCAAATGCTAGGAAAAGGGACATCATGGATCAGGATCCCCATGAACATCCATGGAGGAGGCATTGTGGAACAAGCACCATGACCACTAAGTAAAAGAGCAGTAAACCAAGCCCCATGGCAGATGTAGTGCCCAGAATATGTGGTATTCAGGTTTTTTCCTTGCACTGGGCTGGAGCAGTAACATGCTGCTGAACATCCAATGCAAAGAAAATCTTGAATACCACGTATTTCTTCTGTACATACTGCCCACGGCAGGTAAATATAAGGTCTAACCCTGTCGTCTCCTGCCAGCATCCCCCCTCCACCTTCAAGGATCCTGCAGAGCTGATGGAGATACGGATGCAAGGTCACAGCCTCAGTTGCCGCTCACACCGGTGGATGTGTCTCCTAGACAGGATAGAGAAGCCTGCAGCTCAGCTCAGAGGCCAAGCAACAAGGATGGCCTCTTATTTTCTGCTAGACCACTGAAACCTGGGTGTTGTAACAACCAGGTTATCTCCCAAGTGATCTCACACTTGAACAGCTCAGAGCCGCCAAGCTAAAATACCGCCTGTGAAAGCAAAGCACACACATATGCTTAGGCTCCAAAGACACCCAATTTTATCCTATTTTAGTCTACAAAGTAAAATATAGAAAATAACATATAATCCTAACGTCTTATATATACATGCTTTGGATGCATAATATCTTATTCTCAGAAAAGGAAAGCGAATTCAAATCCATGACACTTTATACATCATCCATCCGCAAGGCATGTCTGCGAGTCGCATCTCTGCTTCACACAGGTTTGTCATTTCCCATTGACGGGTACAGTTATTTTTTGCAAGAACTACTCTGGCGGAAATCCCTTGAATCCATCAGCTGGGGTACCAGACCCAACACGATGAATATTTCACAGCAAGCGGTTCTGCAGCTTGATGAGCTGCATTTCCACTGTGTCCCAAGCGTGTAACACAACGCAGGTGAAGTCAGGCATAGGGAGACATGCTCCACACCACATAGGCAGTGTGACAACCACACAGCCTCAAATAATGCCATACAGAACGTGGATTAACCTACATTTGGTCGATCACCTGCCTCTGCCGTGCCTATGTGTGTGTGTGTGTGTATTTGAGCTCGTGCTATTTCTTTACAAGATTTTATATATATATCTGGAATCTAAAGTATTTTTTTAGCATTCAAAAGTGACAAGCCAGTTGCTGGCTTTGACAGAGGGCAGAATTCTGCTTTTCATTTTATGCCTTTCTGTGCAATGCACCCATTCAGTGTTTCTTTAGTTGAAATTAAGAGGTTGTAATTCTTTTTAACTGGAAGAACCATACTGAGCTGGGTGTGAACTAAGTAGATGAAAGAAAATAGCTGAGGCTTGAGCAAGGATCTTAAGGATTACTGGGCTGAGGGAAAGCAATGAAAGGCTGAGTCGGATTTCCCCCCCCCCCATCTTTACCCTTAATACTGTTTTATTTCAAGGGCTGCAAAATCTAGATGTAAATTTGATTTGTGCTGTGGACCATAAGGTGCAGAGCTCCTGCTTCAGAGTTTGCGTGACATATGTAGAATTACTGGGGAGGAAACACGGGGAAATTACACTGGAATTGCCCTGGGTGCTGCGGGGAAGGTTGCTTTAAAAGCACCACGGAAGGACTAAACTGGGCTGAGCAGATGGGCAGACAGTTTAGGGGGACAGCGTGGGAGAACTGGGAGGTAGGAAGGCTTCTTTGGAAAGAGGACAAAGCTTAACATGCCCATGCATCTTTTTAGGAAACCATAAAACACACCACCACAAGTCGCCGGGGCTGCACAGGTGTAGCGGGGCGCAGAATTAGGTCCACTGAAGTGAATCGCTTTTAACAGTGTAATACTCAAGACCATGCCACCTCCAGTTAACCCATCTTTCTTTAGAAGCTATCGCTGCCTGCAGGAGGCACAAAAGTAGAAGAATTGTAGGAAATGAGAAAATCAGTGTAGAAAATGCCTCCATTCCCCCACCCCACCTCTGCAAGCTTGGGAAACCGTCCGCATCACTTGTGCATCAATAACGAGGTAATGGGGAGGACTCGTTGACTCCAGCTCCCCAACAACGGGATTAGTCCCATGATACCAAATCGGTAAATACTGGGACCATCAAAGCTGTCTCGGGGGGGTCTGGGAAAGAGACAGCACAAGGCACTGGAGCAGATGGCTGTATTGTGAAATCTCCTCCTAATTAGGTAAAACAAGGACTGATGTGAGTGAACGAAGCAATTACTGGTCACTGCTGGTACCACGCTATCCACATGAAAGCCGTCATGAAATAAAAGAGGATAAGGAGGACTGTCGGAAAGCTTTATATGGGAAATGGTGAGAAAGTAGGTTCTGGAAAAAAGGTTATTTTATAATTAATTGGTTTTTTTCAAGGGCTTCTCCAGTGCTTGCCAGGAGTGGGAAGCCCTGAAAGTGAAGCACAGACAAAATGGGTTGTGTCTTTACTTCAAAGGTGCTCGTGTTCAGAGGCCCCTCGCTGTGCTTGATCAAAAGCATCACTTTGAGCACACTGACGTGATCGGCGAAACACACCATTCACACCTGTGTGATGATGGCCCTGTGCTACCAAGGCTACCAAGGCACCAGCTCTGCTCCAAAGGAGAGGTGTGAAGGTGAAAGGATCCCCAAAATCAGAGCGTCTGGAACCTAAAGGCAGGGCACGCAGCAATAAGCAGCATGCGAAGTGCAGAATCTACTCCCTTTGGAGGAGAAAGTGGAGTAGGGATGCGGTTTTCTGTTTCCAGACGCAGGGAGCCTGTGTGTAACATGCGCTGGGGAGCTAAAACCAAGAAGAGATGAAAGAAAATCCCAGGGTATGTGCACGGCTGCCTGTGCCAGCAAAGGGGATTTAGAAATGCTGTGTGCAGAAAACGAAGCCCAAAGAGCTGCACAGGCTGGGACAAAACCCCAGAAACACCTGAGAGACTCGGAGACCATTCCCATTTTCGGGAGCATCTTGCATCGATGTGGTTTTGGAAGCCGATGGGATGTTACCACCCAGGGGTCTGATGTCCTGGGGTCTTTCGGCACCTCCAGACCCAGCCTGGAGCATCTGGAGGAGGTTGCAAATGGGCCACTTGCTTTGACACAGTGCTGCATCAATGCTCATGTGTGCAGAGACACCCGGTCTGGCGGATGATGCCATCGTAATGTGGCCGTAAATAGCCCTAAAAATATGTCTGGATCATGGAAACCCATTTCCCAAGAAGGATATTGTTAATGTAGGACTGAATAAAAATATCCCTCCACTGCACGCTCTCTGCAAGCATCTGCAATCACAGACCTACCTGCCAAAACCCAAACCCAGCTGCCAGTGCGCAACCATGTGCACTGCAATCCCTTCCCTAAAGCACACACACAAAAAAAAAGCTCCCAGGAAGTAAATTTGGGGGCTAAAAATTAAAAAAACCAGTTTTATAACTTTTCTGCAAAGAACTGGAAGGAGGATTTGTTATTACCAAGCACTTTTGTGTGTGCAGCAAATGTTTACAGCCTCTCTGAGCCATTTGTATCCACTCAGTAAATAATATGCATTTGGAAATGAGATGGTCTGCAAATACTTCTTCTTTTGGAGCTGCTCCAAGCTTAATCGAGAGATAAAACATGCTACGGACAAATGTATTAAGCAGGTACTTAATTGAGAGACGAGACAAGAGAAGGCGGCACTGTTCTTGTCTCCCAGGCAGAGCATGCATGTTTTAAACACACTCCTAGATTGATATTTATTGCAACCGACAGAGCAGAAAGGCTCAGAAAAAGCACTCCTTCCCCTCCCATAAATAATTCACCCCTTGTAACAGTTCATGAAATGTTTATATTAAGTAATAATTAAATATTGCATTACAAAAAATAACTAACATTCCAGCCATGAGAAAAATCAACGCGAAGGAGGGTGGGGAAAATGATTGCCTTGAAGCTGTCACGTTGGGTTTTCTCTGCTGAGAGCAAAGCCAAAGCAGTTAAGAGGGGCGATTCTTGGCTGCACTCGATGCTCCCTCTGCTCTGATGGATCAAATGCTGACCCTGCCCCAAACGACAGGGCTTTTTCCATCAATCTCTGTGATACTCACACGGAGCCCGCTCTCGTGTCCATGCAAGCTCTCCCCACGCGGCGGATTTCAGCCAGGCAGGGCAGGGTCAGCGGTCCCGCATTAACCTCTGCCGTCGAGCGATGATGCTTTTGACTTCAAACCACCAGCTATGCATGCATGTTAGCAGGCTTCGAGCCCACTAACGGGTGACTGGGTCTTGGTCACAAAGACACATAAGGCCCCATACGGGATAAGACTCCAACAGTCGGATCCCAACATGGGATAAAGGACCGGGAGCTTGGCAGGGAGGAGAGAGGGTAGTGGGGTAGTGATTGAGGATCAGCAGAAGCCATCAAGGTAATATGAATCAAATGTCATCACGCATACACCCAGGCATCTTTTATTAAAACTGTAATAGCTTGATCCAACCTGTGCCCTGGGGAGCATAAAGAATAGCAAACAGCACCAAGGTCACTGCAGACAGAAAATCAATGCAGGGAATGAATGGTAATGACTTATTTTTTTCCTACTTTCAAAGAGAGGGACTGTGGAGATATCCTGCTGGCATCTCCAGCGATGCACAGTATCCCTCGGACTTGCTCCAGCAAAGCACTTAGTACATTTTTAACTTTCAGCATCCAAGTCTTGCTCCTCTTGACTGTGACTATAGCAGGTTCGAGCACCCCAATGGACTGTTGTGTTTCATATCTCATCTAGTGGAAGGTGTCCCTGCCCATGGCAGGGGGGTTGGAGCTAGGTGATCTTTAAGGTCCCTTCCAACCCAAACCATCCTGTGATTCTATATGTGCAAAGACACTTATCCATTTCTCTGTGGCACTCTGTTCTCTATCCAAAACCATTTAATATTTTCCAGCTTTCTCAACGACCATGTCTTCTGCACTCCTGACCCCTCTAACGGGTGTCCTCAGGACTTTCTCTGGTCCACAGCTATGCTGAAGTACAAAGCCAAAACCTGAATAAAAGAGTCTACCTGAGGCTTTACTACTGTGGAAGGATGGCACATCCTACGTGTCAAATTCCTCTACATGCATCTTAGTACGTTACTTGCCCCGAAGTATTTTTTTTTCTTTTTTGAGTGGTTTTGTTGGTTAATATTTTTATTTTTTTTAATGAAATAACATTACTGATGTGATTTGTGATTCACTGCAGCACTGCTCCTGCATCAGCTGTTCCGTCTGCACCGGTACTGCTGATGATTCCTACCTCTACATCATGCCCTGCCCTCACCTCTCCTGAACAGCTCCTTATTTATTTCAGGCTGTTTCTCCAATATGTCAAGATCTCTTTGAATTCCAATTCCAGCATGAAAAATGATTTAGCCAAACACAGGTGAAGGACTCAGCACAAGATAACATGGATGAAATATAGCACTGTACAGGCTCGCAGACAGGATAGTCCTAACGCCCCTTTCTGACTTTAAAAATCCCTTACCTGCAATTAAGGTATCAGTTACCACTACAGGAGGAAAGTGGTGCTGTAAATTTAAATTGCCTGTGGGATACTTAAGGCAGGTTGCGTTCTGTACAGAAGGGATGAAACAGCTCCTTCTCTCCCCTGTGCTGTGAGCTTGAGCAGACCTCAGCCCTTCTCCGACCCTGCAACGCCGGGTCCATGTGATGCAGGAGCTAAGTGAGCAGTATTGCTAGCTGAAACTGGGATGTTCATGCAGAAACGGACCCGTGCTCCAAGCTGAGATTTGCTCCAACGCCGCTGCAAGGCCGCAGCGCTGCCAGAGGTTTTTCACCCCACCGATGGAGGAAAAAGCACCGCAACTTTCAACGACAGCATCTCCCCGGCTCTCTGCACGATGATGCTGCCGAAACCCGTCCCAGCTCCCCGGAGGGAACACGTGGTTTTCCTCGCGTCCTCCCTCCGTCAGGCTGCTTGCCAACACATCCCTCTCCGGGAATCCTCCGTGCAAGTTGCCATAGCTACTGGCCGACACCGTGACAAGCTCTGCCGCTCGGCTGAGACCGGCGCGTTCGTCCCCTTGATGCTCAGGGTACCTGGTGGGAGGCTGTCACCCAGCCATGGCACATCAGCCCCATGCAAACCCAACCCAGGGCCTGCCATACCTTCATAGGATCTCGCACTTGCAACCTCTGATCTTCCCCTTCCTCCCCCACCTCAGACCTTCTGCACGTCTATTTTATATCCAAATAATGAGAGCACAAAGCATGGTCGAAGTCCTGATCTGCAGCCCAGCATGCTGGCCTCCACAAATCCAGCAAAGCGGAAAAACCAGACCTTTGCAGCTAATTCCTCCCTTAGTTTTAGGAACTTCACCGATAAGAGAGTTTGCTCTGCTGCACTGGTAGTAAAGCGCGGCTCAGGCTGCAAAAGAGTCTGCAAGATGCCGAGCGTCCTTTCAGCCTCCAGCTGGGGCTCAGGTTGATGGAGCTCCACAGTCGAAGTGGATGTGAGAAGGGAAAGGGACCCCCCCTCCTTCCCAGTAAAATGGCACCCTGAGGGCACCTGAAGCTTCTCCTTGAGGGTCTGAGCCAATAAACCAACCATCAGCCCCATTGCTGCCCAAATCTGGGAATGGGACCAGTCAGGGTTCACGTCCCTGCCTGTGTTTCCAGCCCACCAGAGCATGATGCGCTGATTTCTTTTAGGCAAAGCTGCCTGCCTGAGAGCAGATGCGCAGCCTCCTTCAAGGTGAAAGGCAAAGTGAAATGTGGGAGGAAGCCTGAAGCTCAGCAATCAGGGCTGATCCTGAAGAATTTCCTCCTCCTACGTCTGGATAACCTCTCCTCTTGCCATTCACCCAGCACCAAGACACAAACCTGAGGTTTCTTTATTGCAACCCACCGGCTTGGCCAGCTCTGACCTTCCCAAAGCCGAGTTTTCAGCTGGTCTAACTGGATTTCTGGAAAACACAAACTGTCCAGCTCCCCATAAATGTGTGCTTTCTAAGATGTCTGCTCATTTTTGCTCTGGAAGAAATAGACTGGATCCCCTTCTTTGGGAGATGAGCTCTCTGCCCATTTTCCCCTCCACCTGTGTGGCCACGATACCTTCTGTAGCTGATTTGATGGAAAGGAATCAGGAGGAAAAGGACAAAGTGGGGAAAACACTAATTCACCTAATAATTAATTTCACATAAATCATCATTTAATTGACATCTAGCCCTTACACACAGGGTTCCCACAAGAAGCATAGCGTTCGTACCTTGTGCAAGGGGAGCAAGATTGGGATGAGCGTGGAGAAGGAAATCTGAGGTATCAACACCATGGCATGAGCTTTTAATCCTACAGAAAAGCTGGGATCCTGCAAGAGGACGTGCTGGTCCTGCAGGGCTTTGGGGAGAGAAAGGAGACCCGATATGGGCTTTGGGTTAAGACCCCAGTGCCACTGCCAGCACTCTTGGGAATAGCCCTGTTGATTTCTAAAAGCAGAATAACCCTGCCATTTGCAATTAATATATAGCTCCGCTCCAGAAGGCCACTGTTTTCTTTAAACACCACCTTCATTTTTTTTACCCTTTCTGAGCTAGATAAGCAGCAAAGCACCTGCACAACCCCACACACCTTCAACCCTTTTAAAGAACAAGAAAAGCAAAGCAGCAGCCAAACAACACGAGCAGGGCACCAGCGACCTTGCGAAGTATTTCAGCGAGAAATCTCTGGCCGCTTTCCAAGAGAGCACCTGCAAGGTTGGGCGGATAAACACCGTGCAAGAGCTAATTGACATGGGGAGGATGCTGCCATGCAGGAGAAAGCCGACTGCAGTCAGTGGGAGTCCGACGGATGGATGCGGGGCTGCCAGGAGCCAGCCCGCGGCTCACAACAGCCTGGATTTCCTTGCCCGTACAGTGGAGATGGAGTAACTGATGCCGAAATGGTTCGTTTACAGCTCTGTGCTGGTATTTTCAGAGTTAAAACCAGGTGAATGTAAAGCCTGGTGTTAAGCAACCACGCACCAGCCAAACAGCAAGGTTTTACAAATCTGCTGGCAGCAAGCACAAGCCGGGAGATGCTTTCACGATTATAAAATGATAAATAACACCCCCCCACCCCCGCCGGGGATATTATTTTGCACTCCTGAATTGCAGCCTGGAAGAGAGACCCTGCAGATGGAGACGGAGGGGGACGCTGGGGTCCCCGGGCTGTACCCCAATGCCAGCCCGTCCCACGCTGCTCATCCCCTGCTTGTTTTGCACCACGCAGCACCATCCCCAGCCGCGCATCCCGGGCGGGCTGTGAAGCAGGAATATTTGCTTCCCTGCTCCACCGCAGAGCGGTGCAAAGTGCTTTCTGACACAGGCTGCTCCCCCAGGACCGCGGGTTACGTTCCCCTTTTCCAGGTGTCATTTTGTGCAGCCGGCATCCTCACCTACAAGTAATTCTGCTTGTGTCACAGGGGCTGCCGTGATTTTTACCACTGGAGCCAGCCCCCTTCTTTCCTGGAATGACCAGTCCATTATTTCAGATCACCCACTCTACGCATCAACCTGAGAACATGCCTCAAATGCGTCCTCCTTTGCAAAACCGAATTACAGCTCCACCAAAACAAAACAAAACAAAATAAAAAAAAAAAATCAAAAAACATTAAAAAATTTAAAAATTTTAAAAAAATTTAAAAACAGGGGAAAAAAAGCAGCCTCCCCACCTTCCCAGCACCAAAACACCCCGGTTTGTATTCTCAACAGCACGGCTTGCAGCCGGGTCCCCAAAGCAGCAGGAGTCTCTCCGTATGCACACTGTGTTTGCAAAGTGCTGCGGGGTCCCTTCAGGTGAAGGCACCGTTTGAGCAAAAGGAGTTATTAATAGAAAGCAAAATGTGTTCGCTATATAACACCCGCAATGTTGGACTTGAAGAGGAAAGATGAGTTGGAGGTTAAAGCAGTAACTTGATGAACAGCTTGGTTTGTGTGTGTGCGTATGTGTGTGTGTGTATATATATATATATATATATATATATATATATATAAAAAAATAAAGGACGTCGGAAGGATATCCAGAATGTTGAGTTATAAATCAAGAGAAATAAAATTTCCATCCTATAAAACTTTCCTAAAACTGCCTTTCCCCTCCTGGCTGGTGCCGATGGTCATGCTAGCAGGAGAGCATCCATGCTCTTGCCCCGGTGCGGCAAGGTTTATTTGAAGGTATCAGCATTAGTGCTATGAATACATTCAGCTAAGAGCAAAGAAAAGCAAGATTGATGTAGGATAGAGTGCAGAAGTACTTAGAAAGTGAAGGCTTGTTCAGCCGGTAGGAGACAGGAAAAGCAAAGGTCATGCTCTAAATGGGAGAGAAGACAAATTTACAATGGCTGTTTGTGATTTATTTGGCAAAGGACGGACAGGGAAAAGTCCTGCTGTCTAAATTAGCTGATCCTTCTCCTCTTCTCTTTATTTATTGTTTGTGTTACAGCTACAGTGGTAGCTTGAAACTGCCAAGTGGAAGTGGGGTCTGCTCTACAGCATCTGCTCCAGCATCCAGGAGAAGCTGGTGGCCTAAACAGACACGGCAGTGACCGGAAAGGGAGAAGGAGAGATGTTTGACATGTCCTTTGATAAGATAACTGACTTAGCAGACAAAAGAAATGTGAAAATCTAGCTGGTTTCAGTAAAGCATTTGATACGGGCCCACGTGGGAAATGATTAAGCCAGTGAACGCGAACATCAGCAGAACGGGAAACTGGGTAAGGGAAATGACGATGATGAGCGTTGGAAGGCTGAGCTGCAGCCTGGAAGGAGGTTAGCAGTGTTTAACATTTTTAAGGTTGACTTTGGCACAAAAAAGTAGGGCAACACTGATGAGACCTCCTAATGACACAACGTCGTAGGCAGCACCAATACGGAGGAGGATCAGGATATCAGAGAGGAAGAAAGGGATTGACCTTGACTGCCCTGTTCAAAATGGGATGAAAATGATCAGTACTAAATTCTAGGCTCGGTACTAATCACCAGGATTTTTTAGTATGGGATGGGAGCTCCAAGGCTCTAACTGCCTAAGAAGGAGAATGACATGGAGGTCCTGGTCACCAAAGGGTAAGTGAGGGATTCATAATGCATCTGTGATGCCCACAAACATGACATGTGAGTCTCGGTAGAAATGGGGACCTCATCTCCAAAGGGCAACAGTCTGCATCTATGTTTCTTAAACAGTGATTTCATCTAGGAAGAGCTGGAGAAATGGTTGATACAGGGAGTAAAAAGGATACTAAAAATCTTTGACTGCTAGCTACAGACCCAAACGATATGGATGCTGTGCTTGGAGACACTGAGCAGCGACCTCCAGATGGGAGACAAGCACCAAGTAACCCAGTGCCAACAAAACAGCAAACTATAACCTGTCTCTTGTCTCAGACTGGAAATGAGATGATGGCTGCAAACCATCAGAGACTGAGTTCTTGGCATACCCTTCCAGCTGGCATCATGCAACTAAAAATTCCCTATTTCTGAGACAGAACCTTGGGTCTTACTTGTAAAGACTAAGTAACAAACTAAGTAATTGGACTTACTGGTTCAGATGGTCGCATCCAGTCTCATGTGCCTAAAGCTCCCTGCTGAGGTGACACAGCTGAGCAGGAGCAGAGGAAAAATTGCTCAAGTACATTGACTCCATCACCTGAATGCCACCTCCATCTCTTCCTCCTGCTCAACCCCGTCCTACGGCACGCACAGCCCAGCTCCACCTTGCACGCAAGTCAAAGCAGCAAAATTCAATATTGCCTACGCTGCTGAGCAGCTCCCAGTTGGCTTTTGAGGCTGGATATTGTTCACCTTAATGTGATTGAAGGGAATACGTTGGCAAATACTCTAACTTGGAGACACTACCAAGTATCTCCAAGTTGAAGATACTACCAGCCTTTCTCAGCTGGTGGACTATATCCAGAGGCGATCAAGACGCAGAGTGCGGCAGGATAGCTGCCTGCCTGCATCACCCACCTCCATCCTCTTCGTGTCTTAGTAAATATGAGGGCTTCCTCCATGCGTGGTTATTACGTACTCATACGACCGGTCCTTGTGGTATCAGCAGACATTGCGTCTCCTCCTGCTGCTAAAGGCATGTATCAAGCAACTGCTGAGCCAGAGCTCAGCCTTAGCCAAAGCTACCAAACATCTCTTTGAACAGCCTTTTCTGGATGGAAGAAAACATCCCGCTCCTTCCCTTCCAGCTGAGAGCAAAATTGGACCCACTTGCCTACATGGGTTAATTCTAATAACACACTCATCCAAATTGGGAGTTTGTAGCTGAAACGACAGTGGGAGGTGAAATCTGCCCAGGATTGTTCTCTGGCACGGGAGCCTGGGACAGCCCACACTCGCTCTCTTAAACCCCTTTAACCCCCAAAACAAGGTGGTTACACCCAAGCTGCTTGTTGGGATCCGTTCCTGGCTCATACCCATGGCCAAACCCAGCCTGGGGACTCTTTCAACAACTGAAGAGTGTAGATGATCATGTCCCCATGCCCCGGAACGTGTCCTGGAACTGTTTAATTTACTAATACAGACCCAGCCTATGGATCTGATGAGAAATTTCAGAAGGCAATGGAAAATTTCCCACCAAGTTTGGCACACCTGACAGCACGAGCGGTGTTAGCGAGTGTCTCACCGAGGTGGGACGTGTCCTCCACTGGAGATTTTCAAGGATAGGTTAGTTAAAATCAACCTGCTGTGGTCTAGATATATCACCCCCCTTCCCCAGAAATGGGATGTGGACCAGGCGATCTTGGGAGGTCCTTCCAGCCCTACATTTCGACAACTATAATGATGGAATATGAATTCCCTGCCCTCGTGTAGCTTGCTCCAGCCCTCCTGTGTGGACACCCCTCCCTAAATTATCTCCTCTGTATCTCAGAAAAATACACAGCAAGTCTCCAGCACTGACTCATTCATCTCTATAGCTACTACAGATTTTCATTTGCTCCACATCTTTAGCACCTCCAGGGCTTGAGATGAATGACAGAACATTAGCAACAGGCAATTCATTAATACTAGAGGCAGTCCAAAATTTTCCATTGAAGCCTTTCTTTGTTTGTTTCCTCTGATAGGAAAGGAAATTGGTGGGGAAAAAAAATAATCGCTTTGGTAAAAAAAGAGATCGCTCTTTGGTGAAGAACTTGAAACCTAGGTTTCGCAATATTATTTCTCTGGAGCAAATTCATCACCTTACTGTTCATTTTGACATTCTGCAAAAGGGATGAAATTTACCCTTTCCCCTTTATATCTTTTTTCTTCAGGAAATAAAGGTAACAAAAGGAGAAGAATGCAAGACAAAGAAGGAGAAGGAAAAAAACCACCCAGGAAACACCCAATTCTAACATTTTTCCATCATTTTCAAACAAAAATGGAAAACATTCATTCCTTCTTGCGTTTTTCCCAAACGTGCTTCCAATTGTTCCACTTCCACCAGCAAACAGCACTGTCTGCACGTTTTATCACTTACTCTCTCTGCTCCCAGACCCCCAGGGTCAACCCCTGTCCCCTCCATCCTTTGGCACCGCAGGGAGAAGAGCTCTGCCCATCCCTTCCAGGAGCTCAGGGGGAAAAATCCCCTCCCAAGCACTTGAGTACTGGGGTCACCGGGGCCACCTCTGGGTCCAAGACAGATAAAACCCTCAATGATGCCACCAGATCCTCCTATGGGACAGCAGACCGTTGAGCAAGGAAAGGCTCCATCCAGCAGCAACAGCCTTCCATGGAGCCGAGAAGCCCCCAGGCTGGGTCCTGACTCCCATCTAGAAGTCACATCAGCCCCATAAACTGAGTATTCCTACTCACTGAAGGATGCCCTGGTCCTTACTTGGTCCCTCAGGGTCCAGAGGCCACCACGAGAAGAAGGACTGCAGGGATGAGGGGGGTGAAGCCCCTGTAGCGCTGCTTGGGCAGCACATGCTTTGTGGAGGGAAACTGAGGCACGAAGCACCTCGGTGCTGGAACCTGTGTCACAGCAGTGGCTGCCAGCACTTGGACCCCAGAAGAACAACAGCAATCAGGAGAACGATGCCTCGGAGCTGCACCCTGAGCCCAGCCCCAGCCCTGATGCGCTGTGTAGGGGCTCAGGTAGGTCACTCAGCACCCCTGCCTCAGTTTCCTCAGAGCCAAAGAGGAACAGTCACAGGGCACTAACTGGCAAGCAGATGCCATCGTGCACGGCTTGGTCACCTTCAAACCTACTTGCTACCGATGGCTTCAAACCAGATGGTTGCCCTGGGAGTCCCTTAACTTTTGGAGACCATTAGGAATGAGCATGTCCTCCCATTGCTTCCCTTGGTTTGCCAAGGGGATTTATTTGGGCATAAGTACATAAATAAATCCTATATATAAACAAGTATTTAATAAATGGATGTAAATAAAGATGAAGATGAATAATATAAAGACGAATAATATAAAGAAAAAGATGAATAATATAAAGACGAATAATATAAAGAAATCCTAGTTATTCTGTAGGATCTCTGGGCACAGGCAGTCTCTTGCAGACATGCACAGCCCTGCCATTGCTGCTCTGGCCTCGCTGAAGGCTTCTGGGCTCAAATGCTAATGCAAACAAATCATCCATCCCTCGGGCTGGGAGTAGCCTCCATCCTCCGTGGCCATCACCGCCAGGCATCATCTCTGCTCTGTAGGTCCGGGCAGACCTGGGAGGAGGTCACAGGCACATGGTCTCTGCAATATTAATTTGTCTTGGTATAAAGAGGTTAGAAAAGGGAATTCCTCCCTTTAACATGGACTTCCCGATGACCTTGGGCTAGTTGCTTACTCTATCCCATCTGCTGCCTCACCTGGAAATAATACTCAGGGGGACAGAGCGAGTTTAAAAACCATTACCAGTGTGCTCTTTGGTTTCATCAAGGAATTGTTTCCCAGCCTTGGAGCATCACATTACGCTGATTTGCAGCGGTGGCAGAGGACTGTAAGGAAATCTCCCCCTGCTGCTGGGGAGCCTTCATCCATGCACAAGCCCAGCAGAAGCCACGGAGGACAAGCCCCACGCGAGCCATCCTCACTCCTCTGTAGCAAAAGGTCACTAGGAGATAATTTTGGCTGCTGGGTGGCCCAAAAGGTTGCCCGCATAGGCTGCAGAGTCTCCATCCTTGTTCGAAACCCACTCAGTAGGGACTCCTGTGAGCAGCAAGGTTCTTGATAGTAATAAGGATTTGGAGAATGTGGCTTTTAAAATGAACCCAAACAATAAACAACACTTACGAGATGCCTAATTTGAACGGAAAATGAGAACAATTAGCCACAACATCACTTATGCATTAATGAAGAGGCGCTTATGTTCCAGGGCTGAGCGTCAGAGCAAACGCTTCTCTTGCAATACGCTGCAAGGAAGAAAAACATGGAAGAGCAGATAAGGACCCAAGGGCAAAGAGAGCCCCTAAGGCTGCCCTGAAAGTTGAGGAGCAACACACGGAGGGCTGGAGCCTTCAAATTCCTCTTGGGTTCGACATCTGAGCTGACCCAGCCCCTTTGCTCGGGGAGGAAACCCAGCCCAGCCCATCCTGCTGCAACAGCGGCCGTATGAATTTGCTGGAGCAGACAGGAGGGATGGTACGTGGAGGGACGGTAGGGTGAGCGATCTGCATTTAAATATGCAAGTAAATAAGTCTAATTATCCGTTGCGCCAGCGGAAGAGAGCAACACAACAGTTCTTCAGCTCTAGGACAGCTTTCTGCTTTAGTCCTGCGCTCACTGAGATAAGCCCAGACCTTGGAAGATGACCAGACAAAAAGCTGAGTCAAAAATCACGGCTGGCCAAAACAGATTAAAGGACTGTGTCACTTCTGGAAAACCCTTTCCCCACACCCTTCATCCACGCAAAACAGAGGCCCTGAAAATCCCTGGCCATTTTCTCACGTCTCAGCCGACCACCGCCGTCACACCTGGATGCACCTGAGCCCACAGCATCACTCCCATCCCCAGCAAGAGCCAAAGCTGCCGCCGAACTACAGCAAAAATCAAAATTTCACTGCTTGAACCGTTTCCCACCCGGGGACATGGGAAAGGGGATGACCGCCAGCTCTGCCGTGTCACACCGTCACCGGTGGGACAGAGGAGTCAAATCCCAGCTTCATTTTAAATCTGCATGAATTTACTACCTGTTTGACGGCAGGGTGTCACCTCTAAATCTCCCTGGGGAAGAAAATCAATCATTCAAAGGCATAAACACCTCGGCATTCACGTGGGTAAGGGGAGAAGAAAAAAAGGCTGCGTTTACACTTTTGCCACAACAAACCCCAGCTTTGCTCTCCGCCACCTCCACCCCGGCCTCGGCAGCGGTGGGCTCTGCCAAAGAAAGCTCTGGAAAACACAATCGCAGCAAATCCTCCTTGCAAATGTACGTGCAGGGCAGCCACCCCATCACTTTTGTTTTGCATTCCCGACGCATCCAACCCCTTCACCCGGAGGGAAATAACAACAGCAGCTCGCGGCAAGGAGTTTTCGCGCTCCGAATCCCCAAGGGGGTCTCTTTCTGGGGTGAAATAAGGGCACCCCTTTCTAGCCCGGGGTGGGGGGATGATGGGGGGGGGGACAGAGGGATGTGCCACCCCCACCCACGCTGCGTTAAACATGGCAGCATCCGAAGGCTGCCCCACCCAAGCGGCCTAGGACGTGTGTCACCCGCATCCCGCCACGTCCCCGGGATGCTTTGTCTCGGGGATGCTACCGGCCCGGGGTGCTGCGTGGGACTCTGTCACGCGTGGGGCACCCCACTCGCGGGTGGGGGCCCCCACCCGCGCCTGGGATCCTGGGGATGCAGCGATGCGGTCGGGATGCTGGTCCTTTGGGTTGGCCGCATCACGGCAACCAGGGATGCGCTCGGAAAGGACCGGCGTCGACTTGCACGTCCCGGGGAAGCGACCCAAACCCCTCTCCCTGCCGAAAACCAAGGTGGTGGGCGTCTCTGAATTTTGGGATGCGGGGCGGGGCGGGGTGGGCAACAGACTCGAACCTCCTGCAAACCCACCCCGATATAAAGGACCCCCGTACTCATTACCTGCACGGCACCCACTCACGCCCCATCAACGACACCCAGCGAGGTGGGGAATTTCAAGGACACCCCCCCCCCGAACTATTTCAAAGCCTCATTCACCCAACTCCCAGGGCGGGATGTCCCTCCCGGGGACGGGCAAGAGGGGACCGGAGAAGGGCTGGCGAGGAGCCGGCGGGTTGCGGGGGGGGGGTCGGGACGCCGGGGGGGGGTCTCTCACCTGTAGGACGAGCTGACCCCCGCCGCCACCTCCTCCTTGATCTGCCTGTTGAGAGCATCGGCGGCCGCCCTGCCTCCCCCCGGCTCCTCCGCCTTCTTGCGGCCCTTCTCTCTCCCCTCCCCGGCCCGCAGCGCTTTGGGCTGTTCATCCTCCCCGTCGGGGTCTTCCTCCTTCTTCTCGGACCCGAGGAGCACCTTCCGTCGCTTCTCTTGAGCCGGCTTCTCCGGGGAAGCGCGCTCCAAGGCGAGGACGGGGGAAGGTCCCGGTTTGGGGATCCAGGGATGGTCACCCCGCTTGGGGATGGGCCAGGCTCGGAAATCCTTCTGGTACTGGGTCTCCTTCTCGAAAGGTGTATCCGAGGGCTGGTACTCGCTCTTGGGTTTGCAGCTCGGCTCCGGGCGCTGGACCTTCCAGGGTTTGTAATCGTGGCGCATCACCGAATCGGCCGGCGGAGAGACGTGCGGGGCCGGGCCGGGCCGGGGGGGACCGGGAACCGCTTCCCCCGCCGCCTCCCCACCGGGCTGGGTATCGATGGGAGCGGCGGGGCGCGGGAGGGCAGCGGGGGCGGCGGGATGCTCGGTGGCCTCCGAGTATTTGGTGAAAACCAGCGGGACGGCGATGTCCGCTTTATCCAGCTGGTTCCAAAAGCGAGCGATGCAGCAAGCGCGGGTGATGCAGGGCCACGCCATGGCGGCCCCCAAACACACACACAGACACCCCCCCCCCCCCCACCGAGACCTCCGGAGCGAAGGAGCGCGCCCGCTCCGCGCCCGTTTCCCCACCCGCTCCCACGGACCCACGCAGGGACCCGCGCAGCGCAGCGCAGCGCAGCGCGCCCCTGCGGCGCCGGAGGGGGCGGAGCCTGGCGGGGGGGTGGGCGGGGCCGAGGGAGGGGCGTGGCACGGGGCGGGGAGGGGGGGGGGAGGCGGGTGAAGCGCGAGCGCGTGCCCGTGGAAGCGCGCGTGGAGGGACGCGGGAACGCGCGCGCGCAAACGCGAGCGCGCGCAGGCGCGTACACATCGGCGGGCGCGCGCTCGCGTGCAATCACGCGCGCACATGCGTGCTGCACACGCGTGGGAACGCAGGAACGCGTGCACGCACGCAGACGCGCCCGCACGTGTACGCTCCCACCTGCACGCACACGCGCACACGCGAGACGTGTGCGTGCACACACATGCACACACGTATGCACGAATGCGGGCACACTCGTGCGCGCAAATGTACGCACGCAAGTGCACGCGTGCGTGCACACAGAGCGGCACGCCTTCGCACGCGTGCGTGGACAATCACCTGCACACACAGATTCATGCACGCACTCGCGCGCTAATATGTTCACACATGCACGCACTCGCAGACGCACGTGCATACACATTTGCACACACGTGCACTCACGCGTGCAAACAGGAACGCAAGCAGGCACGCTGACACATGTTCGCGTGTACCCCAGCACACACACGTGAAACATATACAGAGACACTCGTGTGCGCACACACACGTACCTGCATACAGATGTGCCCTCAGGTACACGTACACACACAGACACATGCATACACATACGTGCACATTGATGGACACGCATGCACACACACATGCACAGACACTTACACATGTATATGTGTGCACACATACATGCTTGCGTGCACATTTATGCCTACCTACAGACAGACACGCATGCAGAGATTTGCACACACATTTATGTGCACGGACGCACTTGTGTGCCGATACACATATACACGCAGATGTACAGATGCGCAAGCACATATGTGCACGCAGACCCAGACCTCCCACCCATACACACGTGTGCGCACACGCGTGCACAGATCTGTACCGAGCTGTTGCATTGCCAGCCTGCTGAACCCATTTCCCCTCCCTGTGGGGTTTTTGTGGCTAAAGCCAAGCCCACACGCGCGTGCACAGCCGTGCACGTACACACACACACTTTATTCATTTATTTCAGCTGGGTTTTTTCATGTTTCATTGCAGGCTTGCAGCTGCAAAACCAACCCAAGCCCCCCAAGCCCCGTCTGCTGCAAGGCCGGCCGATGGCTGCCTCTTAATTCTTGTTCCCAGGGTGGATTCACAACCCCAAATCCCAGCCCGTACTCCACTCCCCACCCTCGCCTCCACCTTCTCCCCTCCAACTTTCTTCACTCCATCCTCCATCCCTCCAACCTCCATCCTCCATCCCTCCATCCTCCATCCTCCATCCCTCCATCCTCCATCCCTCCATCCCTCCATCCCTCCATCCTCCATCCCTCCATCCTCCATCCTCCATCCCTCCATCCTCCATCCCTCCATCCCTCCATCCCTCCATCCTCCATCCCTCCATCCTCCATCCCTCCATCCCTCCATCCTCCATCCCTCCATCCCTCCATCCCTCCATCCTCCATCCTCCATCCCTCCCTCTCCACCTGCATCTTTACCCTCCGAACCCAATAAAGTCCATTTTCAGCCCAACTACATCCACCTTCTGGTTCAGCCCCGTGAAGAAGACCCCAGATTCGAAGCTCGCGGGTCTTTATCGGCGTGGCTGCCCTGCCACCATTTCCACCAGGGAACATAACTCCAATAAAATCCGTGATCCCGGTGCCTCCAAAATCCGCGCACTCCAATACTGAATTACAACGAGAAAAACCACTTCCCACTGGGCAGCGACTGCAGCTGCTGGGAGCGCGGTGAAAAGCAGGATTACTCCTGCCGGGATTGTTTCTTTAATCTAATGTTTTGCATCCCCTTTATTGAGTCTTGGACCCTAAGGGCTTGGGTTTTCCTTTTTTTTTTTTTTGCTTGTCTTTGCCTCGATTTGCTTAATTTCATTCTTACCTGTAGGTAAATTGTGGAAACCCATTGTACGGATGGGATTGGAGCCCTCACTGATAGGGATGGCTGAATGAAAAAGCCGCCTTGGAGGAAAAAAAAAAAAAAAAGACACCTAGAGGTGTCTATACACAGGCATTGCTTTGTCCCCAAGGATTATATTGTCCCTGCTATTACATCCAGTGCAATTAAAAGGGGTGAATATAATTAAAGATTTAGGAAGCTCCCGAGCATCTCCTAGGTTGGGACAGAGCCACGATTTTCTGGGGCATCAATGCACTGTGTATTGCTTTTGTAAGCATGGTGGGTGCTCCTTAGCACCCATGATACACACGCTAATCACATTTTAGGCCGATTTTTACCTTTAGAACCAATATTATAAGGGCACGTGGCTCTTGCTGCACTGCACTTTCCCTTTGCAGAAGTTAAAACCATCGGCTCATCCAGGTCGTGCAGCAAAGGTGAGAGAGTCGTCCCGAAACCACTGGTGTCAGACCCCAGCCCTGCATTTCCACGCATGCTGCTTTCTGCACAGGACAACGATAAATACCTTTTTACGTCCGATGGACTGTGGTATTAAAAAAAAAAAAGAAATATATGGGAACAGCAACAAGGAAAACTGGAAAAGCATCACCCTACGATGGTGACCCAAGGTCTGCAAGGAAGACGTGCAATCAAAAGATTGCAGTGGGATCAAGCTTGTCGGCGGGTGGACCTCAAGGATGTGCTTATTTTTAAATACTCTCTGTAATTGCATTTATCTCAAAGCTGGCACGGTGATTTTTGAAGGCGTAAAACCCACCTTGGTCTGAGATCTGATGCCCACAGAGGCCCTGCACACGCTTGGGTGTTTCCTGCAGAAAACATTTTGAATTGCATCTGCGTCGCTGTTTTGGGGTTTGCTGCATTAAGACCTGTTAGTGTAATTAATTGCTCTTAATATAAGGGGGAGGTAATATATTAGTGTGCTCCTGGCGGGTGCAAGCCCATACGAACCCATTGCAACAGCTCCCATTTGGGAGCCAAGGGGTGTCCCCGCTCTGCACCCAGCAGTGCCTTCACGCTGGGGTTTGCACAGCACCTCGCACCCCTTTGGGGACTGGGGATTTCCACGTGCGCAAAGTGGTTTTGAACCTTTCTCTCAGCTTTCCCCATCTGCAAAGAGCCTGGGCTCATCTCGTACAAAAACGCTCGGTCATGCACTACCCAACTTTTTTTTTTTTTTTTTTTTTTTTTTTTGTAAGAAAAGACATGGGCAAAACCGCTCTGTGAGGTTTTGCAGTGTCAGGAGACTCTTCGCTGCTCTGCAGATATTAGGCAGACCTGGATGGAGTTAGAAGCTGCAGAATGGAAAAAATTGCTTAGCGTCTCCTGCAGTGAAACATATAGTTATATATAAATCTTGAAGCATGGCCGCTCATTCACTTTCAGGAATCAGCTATGGAAATAATTTAATAGCTTACGTCAAGTAAAATCCATTAGCTCTAATCAGCCAAATTGATTTGCTGGCTGCAAACCTCTCTCAGAGAGGAAGGGAGTTAAATAAATAAAAACGTCTCTGTGTTTAAATTACAGCCACCACAGCAGAAAGCAGGAATAGCTTTCTCCTTCTCCAGCCTCTTCTGGGAAAAGGCCACAGTCGGTGGGACGTTGGTCTTGGGGATGGCCAAGGACACGAGTGTCACTCAGCATCGGAGTGTACCAGTCTGGGGCACAATCCTGCCCGAAAGTTGGCATGATGCTAAGGGCACCGTGGTGGGGTGTGAAGCAGAGCGAGCCCGATATTTTGCAGCACCCGAAATCAGCATTGACTTTGGGTAGACGCCCCAGGCAGTGGTTCCCTGTCCCATCCATGCTGGGATCCGCTGGCATGGAGGCAGGGAATAGCTCCAAGCACCCCCTTTGCAATGATAACTGGGATGTTTTGGGAGCTGATTAATAGGGGACCTGGGGAATCCTCTTCTCCCAGCATCCTCAGATGAAGCCAGGATGCCTTTCAGTCAAACTTAAGATACTGGAGACCATCCTGGGGCAGGTTTGATAGTCTCTCCTGCGTTTCGTGATGGCGTGAAGAGCACGCTTACTGCCCAGAAGATGTGAGTGGATGCTGCCGCTGTAAGAGCTCGCCCAGATTTATGTTTTTCTCTGCTGGATCTGATGACGAAGAGGGATCGGCTTGTTTTCTCGGACCCCCAGCTGACATGTCATCATGTGCTGTCTGTACACGTTCTCCCCACCTCCCGTACACACAGATCCACCAATTATTGTAAGAAATAATGTTATGGCACTGTAGAATGGTGTGGCAAAGCTCAGTACAAGACCTTATAGGAGGAGGAGGTGGTTTTATTTAGAAAAAAAACCCCTATGCAGTGGTAGCCATCTCAAAGGGAGGCATCTGGCTCCTGGCTAATCACCGACCTCCCCGTGAGCGTCAGAGGAAAGGGATGGCAGCTCACCCCATTGCTCCCAGGAGATCACTGACAAGAGCTGTAATGAAGTGAAAATGAAGAAAAAAATCATAGCAAGGTGGGGCTGGTATAAGCCCCATAACTCCTTCGGAGCCTTTCTCCTCCGTTATAGAGGGACCCTGGACATCAGCTTCATGGGCTAATGGTAGATGAGACTCCAGCTGCAGAGCTGGACCTGGACCACACCTGGAGACCCCCGGTGAAGTGAGTTCAACTCCACACTACCGCAGTTAGATGTTGGAAAGCTCCATTTACCTAGACTTATCTTCAACGGCACTGCTGGCTCTGCGCCCCTGCCATGGCAGGGCTGTCCCAGGCACTCGCCCAGCTTTGCAGGCATTATCTCTGCACCAGTGACGCTTGTCTGAATTGCTCCTGTCCCCAGCACGTATCACCAGGGACGAGAGAACACGACAACACTGCGGGTGGCAACTTACAGGGGATTTTTTTTAGTGGCTTCTCACATCTTAAATCATTTTTATAATCACACACAAGTGTTGGGAACGAGGATTTGCCTGGGGTGTTCTTGTTTTCCTTGTCAACTTTGTTTATGATTCATATATGTTGGGAAGGTGCTTCAAGGCCAAATGGGACTGCAGCCAAAGAAAATCCATATCAGCGCTGCATAAAGAGAATAATTGAAGTGCATGAAAAGAAGAATTCAACTGATAATTTAAGTACTGTAAAAGACATGAAATTCTGTAACAAAAATCACTGGCGTAAACCAGCCAGATTTCAGAGGTGATTTTGCAACAGGTAGAAGGGGGAGTAAAATCTGAAAGACTGCATTTTGAAAGAATTTGCATTAAAAAAAATAGCAGCAGGCAAAAATGGGCTTCTTTCACACCAGTGCTCTTACCCAGAGCTGGGGGCAGACAAAGATCAAGCTTGGTACAATGCTATCACACAGGTTTGGTGTGGTGGGACAACCCCCAACAAGGAGGACGTTGCAGGGGAGATACACTTACTGCTGGTGGAGTGATGGGTCAGGAAGGAATGGGGCTCAGAGGAACCACTGAACGACTACTAAAAAGATACCTTCAGTTTCCTTCTGATAATTTTGCCCACTAGTGGGGAAATCAGTTTGGTGGGAAGCTCTAGGAGTACATATGAATGACTGAGAGGCTTTAGGGAAAAAAAGAGGGTTATTTATGATTAGAAGAGCAGTGATCTGGAGAAAGCTTCCAGCTCTTCTGCCGGGGCATGAAGTCCCATAGGGTCTACATATGGTGGGGCTTCAAGAAGGGACTCAACAAGGAGCCATGACAAATCTTCTCCTGGCAGGGCAAAGCAGGACAGCTATGCAGTGTCTTAGCTTCCCGTACATGCCACTGCATTGCCCCTTGCATACATCCCTTCAGGTCCCCCGTGTTAGGCTTTCTCAGCCCTGATCCTGGAGCGTGGCCAGGTCTCCATGTGCAACCTGCTCCACTCCTGAAGTCCCACGAGCACGCCCCACCGTGCTGACTTGCAAAGCTTGGCGATTTGCAGAGCCTACAGCTGGGTGACTCAGGGCTTTATGGGTTCCTCCTCCTACCTGGAGATGGACATTGATCAACGGAGTTGCATGGGCCTCTGATAAAGGGATTACAGAGGACAACCTATTAAGGGATTAAAGGAACTTAATGTTCCCAGGCTAAACGCAAGCCGTAGGAGATCGGATAAATGACTATAAATACCTGAGAAGGGAAAAGCCAAGGAGAATGTAGTTGGAGCTATATCATGGGCCACATGTGTGCAAGCCCCTGAGTATGTTAGGAAATAAGGAAATGGTGAGAATCTTACAAATAATGGAGAAAAAATGAGGTTTTAAAGCCATGGAGGTGAGAATTAAGCAATCAGGGTAAATTAAATAGCAGCAAAATTTCCCAGGAGATGCTAACATAGGACTTGTAGGGATTACTAGTGATCAGCGCTGGGCGGTCCCTGCCATCCCTGCAATCACAGCTCAGTGATGATCTCTCTCTGATGCTGCCAAGGAGAATGTCCACCCCAGCCTATCCACAACTGAAACCCAAGTCAGCAAAGAGAACACGAGAAGGAAAATGTAAAAGTCACCAGAGAAACATGAGGCTTCAGGAGAAATTAGATGAGCCTTTTGGTGGGTAGGTCCTGCCATGGAGAGGTTCATCTAAGGGCCCATGAAGTTTTCTCCACTGTTATCATTGCTCTCAAATAGCAAATCATCACCCAAGTCCAGACAGGGAGAGGTTGAATGACTTGCTGAAAGTTACACAGAAAGCCTGGGAATAAATCTGTACCTTCTCATTTCCCAGTAGAAATCCTTCCCATCCCATATAATCACTTCCCCCAGAGCAAGAAGAAGGGGATTGTGATACTACAAGGACAGACGCGATGTAAGGTAATACCCATTGCACAGTTCCTTTCTAGAAGAAGGACACTGCAGGGTGCGGTGGTCCCTCACAGATGCGGCAGGATGACTCTTCACCTCTCCGTTTCCAGCCCAGACCCATGTGAAGTCACTGTAAAGCTGAAGTCCTTCTTCCTATTTTGACCTAATGGGTTTTATACCAGCCTAGCTCCATCACGAGATTGTTTTTTGGGTTTGGTTCTACTTCCTTCCAGTCCTCGAAGATGATCCCATGACTGTTAAGAGTTGTGAAGGATGTTCCAACAGTAGCAAGACCCTTTAGTAAGGATGGGGTTGACCACAATGAGGCCAGGACCTATCTGCAATCAGGGCCAGAGCTGATGGATGCAACCTTTTTCGACTGTCACCCACATCTGCAGTTCCCCTGCCAGAATGTAGATAGTGACAGGAAGAGAGAGCAAGAAAAAAGGAGCAGAGCAGGACAATGTGAGTGGCAAAGAACAAGGTTAGACCTTCAGAGATGGCTTCCCGCAGAGAAATGAGTGTCTGTCTGAGGCTTGGGTGTAGTCTGAGGTGCTAAGCTGGGCCAAAATAGGCTTTTCAGGTTCCTGCCCTTCAACCCCATCTGCTAGATTAAAGTTGTCCTTGGAGAGATCCCAATACTTGCAGAGAGCAATTTGCCTCACTGCGGAGGTTTGCGTTCCCCGCTGTGACTCTGCAGGGATCCTGGGCTGCGTAGTTTGGACTTCGGCATCCAACATTAAGAAGCTGGAAGCCAGGTGAGATCATAGAGTGAGTTTGGATGGAAGGGGTCTCTGCTCCAACTCCCTGGTCAAGGCCAACCAGATCAGGTTGCTCATGGACACATCCAGGTGAGGTTTGACTGTCTCCAAGGATGGAGATTCCGCCCTGCCTGTTCCAGGGTTTGACCACCCTCATAGGGAAAAACATGCTTCCTTGCATATTATAGGAATTTCTTTTGTCCCAGCTTGGGCTGACATCTCTTGTCCTGTCGCTGGGCATCTCTGAGGAGAGCCCAGCTCTGTCTTCTCACCACCATCCCAGCAGGGAGCTGCAGAGAGCTGTATAAACCCTCTTTGCCATCACTCCCACTATGTACACCCAGCTCTCAGCCACAGCCCAAGCTCCAGCCCCGACCAGCTTGGTGGCCCCACGGGGCTCACTCCCATCTGTCATGTTCTGCCTGATACTGAGGAGCCCAAACTGGATCCAGTGCCAAGATGGGGTGAGGAATCATTGCCCTGGCCATATTGTGGGCACTAGTAAGGTGTGGGTGAAAACAAGCCCTGTCCCAAGCCTGGGAGACCAACAAAGTTCTCAAGAACAAGAAATATATTGACCATGGTTGCTTTCTTCTTCATTTCCAAAGCATCAGAGGAGGCTGAGCGGGATATAGGGGCCCTGAACACTTTCCGAGTAGGGAAGGATCAGCTGGGGGCTGGATGAGGTCTGTAGTAGCCTGAATGGCTTTAGGATATCTGGCAGCACTCAGTTTTACCTCTTGGTTCAACCATCTGTTGGTAACCAAGACCACCACGTGCATAAGGCTGACCTGGGTATCAGGACGTAGGCTGTAGAGATCAGGGCTCAGTATTTGGGCATGTCACCTACTGCTTAGCTAGTTTAGTACTTCAGAGACACGGCTGTGCTCTTCCCTAAAACAAGCCACAGGTTTTATTTTATCTACACACAGCAGGGAGATGCATCTCTCTCGGCTCCTCCTGACTGTCTGGAAATCTCTGATCCCTCTCTAATTTAAGCAGAAGATTTCAAAGCCCTCCATAAGTAGGTATTTTTCTCTCCTGATTTAAGGAAGTAGAAAGTCAAAAAGCAAATGACATTTCCACAGAAGAACAGGACATAAATATTTATTACCCAGCTGAGCCTTGCTTCACTCCTTGGTCAGCTCTTCCAAGGACCCAATTCGTTCATAATAAATCCAGAACACGGGGCTTTTCTTGTCGTAATAAGCCATAAGCAAATAGCTCAGACTCTTTGCAATAGAACTGCTTTGGGAACTGGCAATACAACTGCTCCAGGGCTTAGCCTGCAATTTCTGTGAGCAGAAAATGCTTCCCATGTGTCTGGGTGTCCCCAGGGCTCCGGTGTGACCCTTTGCACTAGCAAAAATCAAACGAGCTCCCTGGCATGGCTGGACTCTAGTGAGTGTAAGACTGCAGGATGGAAAACACCTTGAAACATCATTCCTGGACCAGGGATGTCCCTGCAAGGACTTTCCCCTCCTTGGTCCCACCGTGCACCTCCCTGACCGTGCTGGGGGTTGCACAGCCCAGGGAGACCAGGAGCCCTGGACCTGCTGATCTCCCCGCAGCATTTTGAAAATTGCTGGTGGTTTCTCACCAGGAAACATCTCGTCTCCAGGCAACAGAGCCGAAAGAGTTAAAAGCCTCCTTTGCTTTCTCAAAGCAGACAGGGTCCTGACATTTGCAGCAGAAGACAAAGAATGGGGAGAGATTCAAGGGAGATCTAAGCCAGTTTCAGCTCAATTAAAGCAACCGGTGTCTTTAGGAAAAGAGCCCTTGGGGTTTCACCAGAGCCCTGTTGTTTCTAGCGACTCTGGAAAATGGAGCCTAACAGATGTAAATTCCTCATAGCCCAGCACCTTCCTAGGGCCTGACAAAAAGGAGGGATTATTTTTCAGCTAACACCTCTGATTTGTGTTTGCCAAGGGTTGTTTTTAGTTTTGTTCTGTAATTCTTCGGAGATTTGAAATGCCCCTTCGACAAGCGAGTGACGCCTTTGTATGCGCGCCGGTGCTTTAGCAGTGGATCGGCTTATTGTTTAATTCAGCCTGTTAGCGGTATTATTCTGTATCCTGGTTACAGCAAGACCCTTGGTTTTCTTAGGCCTCTCATGAGGTGATTTCTTTGTTTACCTGAGAGGCTTGTCAGTCCCCCTGAGGATTTTTTCCCCAGATTTCTGATTTTTTTCCATCCAGTAAATTGCAGCTCTTTGCATGTGACTAGGCAGAGGTTCGGACCATGAACGTGCTTGGAGGTAGAAATGCGAAAGGGAGGTAGTATTTCCTTTCTCATACACCCACATAAACATATGCAAGGATGCACATGGATGCTCGTCTGCCCCATCCATCCATCCATGTCCTGGCAGAGGCGTGAGGTTGCTCGTGTACCCCCGTGCTCAGCAGTGAAACACCCTCGCGTTGTTTGCCCACCTCCTTGGCTGAGACTGAAACCGATCCGCACCATATCACTTGCAAATACAAGTGACTTGCCCGTGCTTGTCCCTTCTGCTTGTCCTTTCCTGCCGTGCGCAGCGTGGTTTGTAGGGGAACGGGGAAAATAAAGCCTGGCTCGCGCACACACAGGTGCCTCATCCTCTCTGCGAACATCCAAATATTGCACAGTTTGAAAGAAACAGGCACTTGAAGGCAGGATTGGGATCTGAAGGGAGTTTACTTCCCAGATTTGGGTGGTAAAAGCATGAAAGCCTCGCCGTCTAGCCGCGTGGTGAGTCACATTGGCATAAAGTCGGTGACACGTCCCAGCAGCGTCCCTCTCCTCCCCGTACGGGAGGGTGGCTGCGGGCAGCCACCACCGCCACTGTACATTGCACAATTCCCTATACTGTAAGACTGGGTAAATATTGACGTGTGACTTTGCACTTTGCATTCGCCACTTGCGGAGCTTCCTTCTCCTTTCGAGACGTGCATGCAGAGCCCAAGATGAAGGTTGAGTTTGCTCCGCTCTCTGTGCCACTGCAGAGAAGGCTTCAGACGGCATCGGTGGTTCAATGGGTCTTCAGCTTCCTAGCTCTAGGTAAGAGACATCTCCTTGTCCTTCTCTGAGAAGCCAGAGCAGCTTTTGCCCCAGCCCCTTCTCTCCCTGACCCCAAGGAAGACCTGGGACCGAAGGAAAGTGGCATTAAAGCCATCTTCTGGGAGCCTGCAGTGAATCCCAGGCCATGTTAGGACAAGTGATTAGCAGCAGACGTTGCACTCGCATGTCTCTCTCTCACTGTATGAAGAGCAGTGTGGGAGGCTCTGCCTCACTAAAGCAGTTCTTTTTTTTTCCCTTTTTTTTTTTTTTTTTTTTTTTTTGTTTGTTACTTCTCGCCACCTGATCTGACCACGGGTGGCACTAGGGAAGTGCAGGGCTGCGTGCCCCAGCATGGGAACATCTACAGGTCTTAGGCAGCAGCTAAACCCGTGTGGGGTTTCAGCTTCTCCTGCTCTTTAAGTTTAGTGTTTTCCTGGTCTAAGGTGCTGCCCTGCTCAGCGTTAGTTGTGAGAAATGGTATTCCCGTGCTTGAGGGATGGGGCGATGGGAAGAGAATGAGGGGCTCTGCTTTGCAACCCTGGGAGCAGACACTTCACTTTATACAGATGCAGCTGCACACCCCAAAAGAGCATTTTTCCATGAAAACCCAAGCAGGTTGGGGAAGAGACACATTAGCAAACTGGGACCTGGACAAACTCACTACTGTGTAGAGGGCATCAGGTGCTGATGGAAATGAGAAACATGCAGTTTTGGAGAGGATGCACTGGGAAGTAAGAAGATGGGAGACCCAGAGGCAGGTTGTCAGAGAGTGCAAACTGTCTGGGGCCATTTACAGCCCATCAGGAATCAAGCTGGAAGGTGATATCCCAGAGTTTGCCATTGTCATGCCAATTCTTAATCTCAGATGGGATCTGCCTAAAGCTTCTGCTTTATTGTGGGAGGATAGTTGTTGACTAGTCCCAATACACAGAGGCAGCAGATCTTTATGTATATATGGGTCCTGGCACACAAGCATCTCCAAAAGAATACCTCCAAAGAAAGCACAGGCTATGCTTCAGAGCCTTATTAAGTTTCTGAGATGGCTCCATCCAAACTCTGCTACAGACCTGGGGCTGAATGGCCACCTCTGCACCAGTATCTGATGGGCTGGAGCACTGGGCCATGCAGGTCCAGATAGTGTAGCTGTTTGCATGCTTCTTGGCATAGGTTCGACCCATGCTAAGTAGCACTCTGCCAAACTATATCTTGGCATGGTCTGGGCAATGGCAGAGGCCAGGGACCATTGCTGGTAGCCAGGATGGGTGAGGTTGCCCTTTACTGGAAGGGAAGAGACTTGGCAACGTAGACGTGGCTGGGCAAAGCTGTTCACCCGCTGGGTCAGCAAATGGGCTCTGCTGAGCTCCTTCGGAGAGGTGTAACCAGTGTGGCCCCTTGGGTTGCTCTGGGACAAGCCGGAGGACATCCCTCTCCAGATGGAGGGGAAATCCTGGTGTGGCAGTGGTGGCACAGCCAGCTGAGCTGTCACGAAGCACAGTTATGGCCTGGCAGAGTGCAGGGCACTTGGTGCCATCCTGTGCTTGTGTTATAAACCCTGGGGCTCTTCTAGTGCAGAAGAGATCCCGGGGATGATCAGCCTTCTCCTGCGCACCGGAGACCACCTTGCAGGAGGAGACATGGGTGTTATTAACAGCGCAGGGAAGGGGAGATCTGGCAAAAGCCATCCAGCCTTGGGCCCAACTGGCCGGACTGGGACATACTGGGGTGCTCTGTAGCTCCCTTTCTGCCCCTGCACCCAGATTTCCCTCCACGGTGCCTGGATGGGACATAGTAGAGATGTGGCCGCAATGTTAACAAGGGATACAACAACACATCCTCATTCCCAGCATGGACGCAGCTGGGATTTACAGAGCTTTAACAGTGTTTTCCAGCAAAACAACTTGTACTTTAGGTTTTTCCCTTCTTGGTACAGGGAGGAAGCTGGCACTTGACTTTTCAGTGATAAAAATGACTGCCGGAGCCAGCAGAAAGCCAGAAAATGGTTCAGGAGGGAGGAGTCCTCCGCAGTGGAGCTACTTGAAACGCAGGCTCTGCCTCCTGCAGGGAAATGCAGCTTGTTCCAAATGAGGATGAGACCCAAACCCACACCTCCTCCGTGGCTGGCCTTCCAGATATTACTCTCTTTCCCTGGAACAGTTTTACTTTGATTTTGGTTCTTTTTTTTTTTTTTTTGTGATATATTCTGAAACCAAGAGCCGTTAAAAAATGATTTAAGAAAGGCATTAGAAAGGTGATAACCAAAGCTTATGGAGCCATTCCAGCTGGTTTGATTAATTTTACAAAGTTTCTCTAAGCCTGGAGCTTCCCACCCAAAAGCTCCCAGTGGAACAACAGCAAAAACTCGATGCTAAAGGCTACCCTTGACTTCATCCCACGAGCCGCCAAACACCCCGTGCCGCACTCAGTTATAACCCTCAGGCACAGAGAGCAGACCTTCCGTGGGCAGGATTTGGCCACCATCTACTCCTTTCTCTCTGAGACAGGCTTCTGCTTCTGCTGCCAGAGAAAAGGGCTCCCGAAAACACACGGTCGACCGCTGCCAGGCATTCGCACAGCCCTTTGGCTGGAGATCCCGGCAGCACTGGTTGCGGGCAGCTGTTGCTATGGTTGTGCAAATGCATCCCCCGAGAAGCCAAGCACTGAGCGAGGGGCTCATTCATTCCCCGCGGGGCGCTGGATGAGCGCAGCAGCTTGACCCCGGTGCTGGCAGGGCGTTTTGCTGCAGCATCTCTCGCAACAGGCGGGCATTGTCCGCGCTGCCGGTTTTCTTGAGGATGCTCCTGGGAAGGGCACGGAGACGAAAGGTGCTGGAAGGAGAGTGCACGGTGCAAGGCTGGGATGCAGGGCATGGCGTGGGGACCCCATTGCCTCCCCACTGCAGGATCCCAGTACTGACCAGTTCCTCCTCCTAATGCAGTGGAGCCAGGCTCCTTCAGGGCACCAAAATCAGCAGCCTGGTGCCCAAACCTGCTGCAACCGCTTTCCGCCGTATCTCATTCCCAGTCTCCAGGGACTCGGGCATGGGGTTCCATCCAGACACACCATGCAGAAGCATGAGCGTAGGGCTGAACCCATGCAAACACCCAGCCTTTGAACCCTTTCCATCAGCAGGGTTGGCTCAAAGGGCACGCCGTGCCAGCGTGAGGCAGGTCCCCTTGACAGCTGAGCGTAGTCCACAGCCTGGGACAGCCTGGCCAGGCTTGGCTGTGCCGAGGGGTACAGCCTCTGTGCAGGCTGTCTCTGTCAGGGACTCGCGGCTGGCACTGGGGACCTCAGCAATGTGCATCTTCCAAACCCTCCTGGCAACTGCAGTATGAATCTGACTCACCCTGGGGCTGCTGTGATGCCAAAAATCTCTTTCCACAGGCTGCTGTTTTCCCTATTCTGGGCTGAACGAGCAAATGCTGGGTTAGCAGCAATGCTGGGCCCAGCAGCACTTTGATGGGACATGGTCCCTGTTTGGACTTGGCCAGAAAAGTCCTCCGTGTGCTTTGTAGCCTGTGGCTCACTTGGAACCCGTGGCATACACGTGTGTGTTGTCTGTGATATACCCATGTTTTCATGCAGGGAGGGACTTGCAGCTCACAAAAAAACCTACTTAACACAAGATACCCACCACCAAACGCTTCATTTTTGCTCTGAGCTTCTTTGAGGGAACCCAGCCCAGGAAACCACTTGGCCTGTGAGGGGATCCAGGAAAGCCATCGCATCCACATGGATGTGTCTTCTCCTTGCTGACTCCCGTATGGCCATGGAGATGTGAGGTGCTGGGTCCTGGATCATGAAGAGCTGCTTCAGAAGCACCCCTGGCCAACAGGCTGGGTGCAGATCTTGGTGGCCCTGTGGCCCAGGAACATCCTACGACTGCTTCACCCAGAGCCACATCTCACCACGGACAACCAGAGACAAACCTCCCTGCATCTGGCCTGAACAGAAAGTGTAAGATTTAGGGTCTGTAAGGAGCTTTCCTTCTTGTCAAGGGCCTTTTGGTTTTGGTTTTAGTTGGAAGGGGTCTCTCTTCACTTTCCATGACAGTGTAGGCAGTGCAGCAGCTAATCTCAGCCCAGCCTAGGATTATCTGGCCATTTTCAGGTAACTGAACTAACGTAACTGCAAAGACATGCATGGTGCCCTTAGAGTTCCTCTTGCAGCCCATGGTGATGTCTGCCTTGAAAGGGCTCTGTGTAAGGGCTTAAACCATTTTATAGCAATTTAGCACATGCAGTTGGGCTACCTCGCAGGAGTCCAGAGGGAGGAGATGAGGATCACGTCTGTTTGCAACCACATCTCCAAATCTGCCTGTTCCTCCCGAGTGTACAACCGTGGCTTGAGAGATTGCAGCCTGAGGCTGGGAATCAAGGGAGTTGTGGGGGCAGAAAGGTGGAAGGTAGATACTGTAATGATGCTATGGCTGAAAACTAAAGGTAATTCTCCCATCCTTTCCCTTCAAGAATACTGTAAAGGCAGCTAGGCAAAGCCACGTTATAGTCACATTGCATTGCCATTTGTGTGCCTGATGTGCCCGCAGTCCCCATCCTCACCAGAGAGCTTGCTCCCATGGACAGCTTGACCAAGGTGGGGGTTGGAACTAGATGGTCTTTAAGGTCCCTTCCAACCCAAACCATTCTATGATTCTAAGCTGGAGAGCTTGTCTGGCTCTGCAGAGCCCTGGCAGCCAACAGGCTTCAAAGATGGGTTTCTAATGAACCAGGGACTTGCAGGTTTCCTCCCATCCCCATGATGACACAGACTGCCATCTCTTCCAGCGGCATTTCTGAGACCCGACAGCCCTTTGCGGGTTGCTTTGTGGGCACGGCGGGTTGCACATAGGCTGGAGTTTGGCCCCAGGAGGGAGATATCTGCTGAGGTTCCCTGGCCAAGAGCCTAATGCCACGTTTGTGATATCTTTTAAAGTGTTCGCCTGGCAGGTAGCCCAGAAAACGACAGTTGTTTGTAGGAAAGCAGATGCTGAGGGCAATATGGCTTTCATCTGGGCAGCTCTGGAGTGGTCCCCAGTCCAGGAAGGAACAGGCAAGAAACCCTCGTTGTTCCTCATTTTCCTCTTGGGATTCCCCTCAAGGGAAGAAAGCAATGATTATGGGGAACAGCCTCACAACAAGCAAATATTCCTGTTTGCCACCTATCCCTTCTGCCCTGTCCTGCAGAAAAGAAGCTGAAGGGGCAAGGAGGTGGCTTTAGGTTGTCCTTGCTGCTCTGCCTCTGGGAGATAACCTGTGGAGGAAGGGGAGTGTGTGTTCCCCTCCAGCATGGATTCTGGAAAGACTTGGGATTTGCAGTAATAGATCTTGGCTCCTGGTGCACAGTCCTTCCCTCTAGCCCTTAGCCCAAATGGACGAAGGATTTGGCCCTTTCTTGGGTGGGATGTTATTTTTCAGCGGCTTGGAGAACAAGGAGACTCTAAGATGTGAAGAGTCACCTGTGTAACTTAAAAGAGGTCGGGTCGGTGCCAGTGAAGGGACCCTGGAGCCAGGCTGAAGAGCGTGAAGTCCTGGGCAGTGGGGCTGGTGGTGGACCCAGCCTGGGCACCTGACATGGCTTTCAGGCAGCAGCAATACAGCTCTGTGGCAAATATCTTGCCACTGGTGGTCCAGAAAGTCTCGGTGTCTAACCGATGGGATCGCACTGCCTCTGCTATGTTTTCATTGAAGAGTTTGAGGACATGACACGCAGATGTCTGCAAGAAAGTTGGAAGGGGGACAGTAATCTCCCTTGATCCACGCAGCCACGGTGACTCCCCCTCGCATAACAGGCGGTGGTACAGAGTGCTCCCTTCTCACCAAAATACAGCCCATAAATAACCAAGCGTCTGCTTAAAGGCTGGGATTGGTTTGGATGCAGACAGTAATATTTAACTGTACATTTTCTGGAACTTTCCTGTCTCTTTGGTCCCATCCACAGGAACTTTCAGACTGAGGGTCCATTCTGGGAGAGGAATGGGCTCCTTTCCCACAGCATCCAGGACACCATAAGATTTTACAGGCACACAAAAAGAAAAATCTTAAGATTGAGTGAAGGTCACTGTGTGCAAATTCCGCACTGAAAAAAGAAAAGTTGAATTGCAAATGAATCGAGGGAGAAATTAATAATTATATAATTGCAAGATAAGGCCTCACTTGGATGATAAGTGCATGGATTTGGACCAGAACAACTCCTTTACTTTGCAGAATGTACTTTGAGCTTTGCACGGTATGATAGAAAGAGAATTAGGCATTGCACAGTTTTGCAGTAGACCCGATGACCTGGCTCCCAGGTGCAGTAAAATTGCAACCTCCGCGTTGGTCCTCAAGCAGTGTTTACGTGTCATGTGGATCCCGGAGCTTCATTTCATGCTATATGCTATTTTCCTCAAGAGTTATAAAGACTGTGTCTGTGGCATTTGAAAGGAGTGGCACCAGGTACGAGCAGTGGTTCGTTCTGGCCGGGAGGATGCATTGCAGGTTAGACCTGTTGCTCTGCCGAGAGCTGCAGTGTTTCCCAGTGCTTTGTATTAGCGCCTAACCGGGCACCTGCTGCAGTGTCTCTACCTATACGAGGATATAAGATCCCATTTCAGCTTTAAGGAGATTTAGGATCCTGCTAGATTATTGCTTTTTTCCCCCCATTGGAATTACCAGTACCATCATGCCAGTGTTTTAAAAAGGGGCAGAGATTTGTTTTTACATACAAAGCTCTAGGATCAGGGTAACTTATCACAAAAAAAAAAAAGACTACAAACCAGACCTACTTATTTATCCTTAAGTAAAAGCAAACAGGAGGTACAAGGAGGTCTTAAATGAGAGCATCGTACACCTCTTCCCTGATAGGCCTTAGCTGAGATGAGCTGGAGAGGGCAGGTGCCAGGTGACTCCCAAAGATGAAAATCCAAGTCTCAGAGGATGAGGGCATGGATGCATTTATCTCACAGCTGAAGCTGAACAGTCCATCCTCATGTCCTTCAGCCCTGGGTGCTGGATTTGTGATGAAGACCCAGGGAAGGACAAAATATATAACCCACCACACATGATGTAACCCATGAGCTGGGGAAAGCAAAGGGCTTGGATGTATGGGGCCTTTTTTAGCTTCCCAGGCAATAGCAAGGCTTCCAGAGGGACAGGCGGAGAGGACACAGGTCTTTCCAGGGACTTTTTAGGGCATCTGCTTTGCCAGGTGCCAGCTTGGTGGCCATCAGCGCTTCCCAGTCTCTGCAGAAAGACAGTGTTGGGCTTGGGTGGGATTTGATGTACCAAGTGATGCTTGTTCACACACAGACTTTTCTTCTCTTGTTTCTGTGCCAAAACACAGGGCATGAGGGAGGTGGGAGGTAGAGGGCAAAGCTGAGCACTGGCTGGAAGCAGCTCAGAAAAGTCTTTAATGACTTGGGAAAGTCCCAAGTCATTAATGTCTTAGGGAATGAAATAGAGCATTCTTATAAAATCTGTGATGACACCAAGTTGAAAGGACTGAAAATCCTCTAGAAGCCAGGATTAGAGTTGAGAATGAACCCGAGAAGTGGAGGAAAAGGTCCAAAATCAATAAGAAAAAACTCAATAAAGAGCAAAATCTTATATATGGGAAGATAAAAAATTAAAAATTAAGGACACAATTAAAATGGGGAATTGATAGCTCAGAACAAAGCTATTGGGGACTGTACAGACAGGGCATAGTGCCCTGCTTTGCTGCCACTGCAAAATGCGAGGTCTTATCAGGGGGTATTAAGAGGAGTTTGGGGATAAAACACGGGCATTATCGTTGCAGAGATCAGACTGACTCCAGAGAAAAAGCTAGAAAGCAAAGGGATAGAGATCTGATCCACGAGGACCCTCTGGATGCAGTGAGGTCCACCAGTCTTGTGAGAAGAGGGGGACACGGTGGCCTTTGGAGAAACAGCTGGTTGCTGCAGGGATGGTCCTTGGTTCCTCTCCAGGTTCCTGGGGCAGATAGGAAAGAAACCACCTCTGCATCAAAGGTGCCTTCACACTGATAAAGTAATTCAGCAGCAAGCCCAGTGAAGGCTTGGGCTCCATCCCAGGACCAAACAGAGTCCCTTCAAGTGAATCATTCCTCTCCTAAAGTCCACCTAACCCAACCGCCAACTCACTGCTGGCTTTTCTCTCAGCACAGTGCTGCACAGTTGCCTTCATCGCCCTCTTCTTCACACGTTTTTGGCTGGTCAGTGCCCTCTATGCTGCATGGTGGTTCATAGACAGGGAAAAACCCAGCAAGGGTGGGAGGCGGATCCACTCCATCCGGAACAGCATCGTCTGGAGGTACATGAGGGACTATTTCCCCATCACGGTAAGTGTCATCGATCCCATCGGCTCTTGGGAGATTCAGGGACCAACTTTGTCCTTGGTGTTTGGAGGCGGGTCTGGGGCCAGCAGTTGTGGATGGGGTGCTTGGAGGTCAGTGTTGAAGGATTGTCTTCCCAGCTCCCAGATTACTGCAAGACCCGGAAAAAACGTAGACCACCATTTTCACAATGGCATCTAATCATCTGCCTTTTACACACCCATTTAACCTCCCTGCATTCCAGCAGCGAAGGAAATCTCCCCTTGCCTGTTTTCCATGTCTACATTGCAACACTCTTGCTCTTCAGGTTGCTCAGCATTTAGCCAGTGGACACAATGCCAAGTTTAGACCAAAATTCAAGAGGTCTTGGTGCCCTGCAAGGTCAGCATCCCCTTCTGCTGGGGAAGAGGCTGGATGGGTAAAGCTGGGTGTGCACTGGGCAGTCTCACAGAGTTGCTGTTCCCTTGAGAGGGAGTTCTGTGACATTTCCTGATTTAATTTAATGCATGTGGCTGGTCTTTGCCCTTACTCTTTATCTGGTATCCCCTTGGCATCGCATGAGTGCATGGACCAGCATGAAGTCCTGCCTTAGAGCCATCACAAGTCGGTATAAATCTGAGCAATGCAGCAGAAGAGTTCACAGGCCATGCAAGAGAGTGAGTTTCGAGGGTAGACCAAGCTATGGGAGTTTGTAAGATAATTCCTTTAATGAAACATTGCCTGTTGAGGGAACTCAGATGGGATGCACACAGCTGGTTAAGAGATAGCCTGGAGTCAGGAGCTGGGTGCTGCAGGCCAGGTAAAATGATGGTGCCTAAAGTATGTCTTCTGATGTCACATCATCCCCTTTTGCAGGCCACAACTCAGTACAATATTGACCCTAGTGCTGCAGGTAGGACAGGGGCTTTGCCAAGCCACAACCTGGTTACACAGACAGTGTGTCCCAGCAAATGTTGCTCCTTTTCATCAGAGTGGAAACATCACTTGATATCAAGGCAAACTGCATTAGTCCAGTAGAGCAACACCATGGATATACTTAGGTCTGCATGTAAAGGCACCACCTCCAGGATACTCCAGAAGCAAATGTTGCACCAAGAAAATCAGGGCTTTTTTATTTCTCCTGATTTCCCCTCCTCTCATTTCAACTTTTATCACATCCCCAATATGCCTTTTGGGTTGATGAAGGTGAAGGAGCAAAGGACAGTGTTGTCTGTGACCGTGTCTGGTTAGTGGAATACAGCACTGGGCAAGATGGGATTGCCTCTCAGAGGACCTGGGTGCAACTGGTAGAGACAGATGTGCTGCGTTGAACCAGATCACCACCCTCTCTTTCCACTGCTATGGACAATTCAAATAAATCCACTTAATTTTGTGCTGGAAGCTGGCATATGCTAGCCAAATTTCCCATGTCTCAGCTGGGTGAACTGTGTCTCCAAGCTGTCTCTCTACAAGACCATCCATCAGAGTAAGTCTACCTCGCGTGCGTCCTACTGCCATTGAGTTTCTTTGCTCAAAGGCATGACAGAAAGTGATGATAAGGACCTGCAGTGAGTTATTTTATGGCTAATCTCAGAGCTTAACTTGTGACTTAAGGCCTTCTGGATGAGTTTCAAAGGAAGGTCCCCAAAAGGTATATCATAATCTCCTGGGGAGGAATGGGAACACATCCCAGGAAAGCTTGTGGTGAGTTTTACCATAAGGGACAGGTAGTATTTTATGACATTTAATAGGAAACACCAAGTAGGTGCCTAATAAATTATTCTCAAGGTTGCCTTAGAAAATGCTAGAATCGCTATGAGCTATTTATGTGGCTGTAATGATTATATGCAATATATATCCTGTAAATTATCTGTGGCCATAAGCCCCTGCTTGGGCAGGGTCGGACCAACCTCTCTGCTAAAACTTAGCTGCCAGCTCAGCCCAGCGACAACTCTTCTGCTGTCCCTTTGGAAGGACATGGAAACCCCCTCCCGAAGGGCACACTGCATCGTCTCTCTGGCCTTCCTTCCCCGGGTGCCACTGCCAGGCAGGAGGACCAGTAAGACCAGTAGAGGGAGCACGGCTACTGGGTTTGGCTGGGTGAAGGCGCAGGGAGGGGCGGGTCGGTGGAGCCTTTCTCCCCACTGGTCTGGGACAAGTCAGGGGGAGCTCCACAAAAGGACAGCAGAAAACAAAAAAATATAATAAAAAGTGGATTATAACCAAGCAATCACATCATACTATTTCCCCCAAACATTTTCTCAGTCTTCCATACTTCATTTGCTCGAGGGCTTTCTAAGCCAGAATATAGGATTTAGCAGCCCTTGCTGAATGGATGTGCTACCGTTTGTCACTACAAGAGCATGGAAAAACACTTGGCATCCCCAGCATCCCGCAGCAAGGAGCTCCCCAGGTGAACCACACACTGTGAAGACCTCCCTGCTCCTTTCACTAGAAACTCCCTGGTTAGTCCATGCTAATCCTGTCCCACCTACCCATGTCACTCCTAGTTTTATACTCTGTTAAATCCCCCACCTGCCAGCTTTTTTCCTACCTAAAAACCCCGAAAAAACCCAAATACATGTTCTTCCTTGCATGGAAAGCATTTCATTTCGTACTGCCGAGCACAAGCTGATTTGTTTCCTAGCAGAGGGGAAGTTAAGCGTTGTAAATATTGCTTTAACCATCCTGTACACTGCTCTCATGATGAACTAAGCTGAGCTTTTGGTCTGAATACGCACAGCTGGATGCTCCCATAGACCTCTCACTTGCCCAAAGCCCCAGCCAGAACAGCGAGTGGGATTTGGGGACACGGACCGGGTGGGCACCCAGCACGCCGTGCCGTATTTGTGTGTAAATTGAGTTTGTTCAGCCCTGAAGAATTAGTCATTCTGGGAAGATTAAATGTGGCTCCTAATCCTCCCAGATCCCGGCAGCAAACTTAGCACGGCCAAGCACCAGTATTTGAAGGCAGGAAGAGCTGTCTGCTCTTTTATTTTAAGAAGTGGCTTTAAAAGCTGCCTTTAAGGGATCCCTGGGCATGTTTGCAGATGAGGAAGCAAAGAGAAATTGGGATGAGCATCTGTTTTCTTTGCTGCAGCAAGCGTCTGGCAGGTGGGAGTGTGCAGGCTCTGCGCTGTGCCTCCGCAGTGCATGCAAGGAGCACCCTCTGCCGATACCACCCTTGCACAAGTACCGCTCCGCTGCTTGGTTTATTCCCTTTGGAGCTGACTGTATTTTAATTAGGGGTTTGGGAAGTATAGGGTCAGGCAGGACCCGAATGTGTTTGGGTGATTTTTAAAAGAAGGATGAGAAAAAAGCAGTGAGAATTCAAGGCGGGGTGCAGTGCATTGCCCAGGAAAGTTATTTCTGCTTCATCCCCCTGCATTTTAACCCTGTTCTAGTCCTTCTTTTTTTATACGCCCTCATGATAGGCCTGCAATACATGGCTGAGCTGAGCTGCTTCTTAAAATTGTGGAAAATATACCAAAAGGTGCAAAATGAATCTGTTTGGGGCAGACTACACTTGAACAGATATCCAGTGATGCCTGCTGTGGGTTGATGTTGCCTCCAGAGATTTTGGATACTGTGGACTGCTCTACCTAGGCTATGTTCAAAAAGCAGTCAATAATCTGGCTGCTGCTGCCAGGTCTCTGCCCAAACCCTTATCTCCGTTTGCACAGTCCCTTCCCCATCATTTAGCAGCACGTCTTTATATGAAGCATACACCCAGCACTACAGTAAAAACAAATTTCTCTGTCACACGGCCAAGTGAATGCACATCTTCACTGCTTCTTCTCCCCAGCCCCATCCCCTCCTGCCACTGTAAGACTCTGCTGTCACCAACCTTCCTCGTACAGCCAAGGTGCTTTGATAACCTCAGCTGAGGAGCACCATGGATGTGCGGAAGGTGAGGACAGCGGTGAAATGGGGAAAGCATAAGGTTGACAAGGTCCATCTCTACCGTAGTCCTCAAACAAAAGTCACGGTCTTTCTTGCTGACCATAAATTGGGGCTGGACGCTTGGCTTAGACAAGATATTTCACCTTTAGATAACGCAACCTGGGTTAGAGTTAAATCTAGCAGCAGGAGGCTAAAATTAAGGTCTTAGAGGGACAAATTTTGTCTTCAGGTGCTGTAATCATTCAGAGCAACCCCAGCAGGCATCATCTTACCAGCTTTATTCAGGACAGCCTGACAAGTGCCTGCTCTGTGGAGAAGGTTCTTGTGGTCTTCATTGCACTGTTTTCCCCTTGTGAAGAGCCACAGAACATTTCTTACCGGCCTTGGGGTTATCTAAGCACCAGCTGGGCCTTATTATCTGTAGCAACTGGCAGAGCCCCAACCTCTGTCGTGCTTGGGGACTTGCTGGCGTTCTTGTTTTTTTTGTTAGCGTAACTAAAATGAGTTATTGGAGAATTAATTGACCCCTAGGAGCTGTGATTTGGGATGGTTCCATCCCATAGCTCATTCATTCTCAGAATTGCATAAACCATGATGAGGGTTATTTGAGTGTGTTGCGGTTCAGGGGAACTACAAGGTGTTGCAGATAGGGGACAGCCCAAGTTTGCGTGAACCAAGCCCTGCCAGGAATATTTTCTTTCTTTTCATAGAAGAGTGGTATTATTTGTAACTGGGGATTTTGTGTCATGGCCCACGACGTTAAATATAATTTCTGATTTCCAGCAGTCTTAGCTTAGTTCACTTTGCTTCCTTCTGTTGGCTAGAGGAGAGAAGAGGGATTGTTAGGGCAAGAGCAAGACATAGCCAAATGGCCCAAAGCCACCTCTCTCTCCTTCTCTGAGGAACTCCTCTATCCCATGTCTTGGCCCTCTCTCCTTTGCCCTTGGGTGACCTTAAGTAAGAGAGAGGCCACCACCAAGGTCAGGTCCACCGGAGGACTCTGTCCCACCACCTGCACTGCCAAGCAACATGCTAAGCCACTGGATAAAGGAGGTCCTACAAGACCCCCAAAACCAGCATCACACAAAAGCAGGGGACGACTTGGACATTTTGGAGCTGCCACCCTTACCCAACTTTGGGAGTGAGGGTGGTGAAGTCCCATCTGAACTCAATTTAACCCCACCTGGCTGGTCAGACTCCCCAGTACTTGCCACAAACACAGCTCTGACCTGGCATTGTGGTACCCGGAGAAAACCCCAGTGCCCAAAGCCCTCTATTTCTCCAGCTGTCCTTCTCAGCCCCTCGCCATTGCTGGGACCTGAAACCCATCTTCCTCGGCAGCTGCTGGCAGTACTCAGCTATTTGCCCTTCCTTTGGTCTCCCATCCAGACACCCTTGGGTGGGCTACCCGCTTCTCTTCAGCTTGGCAGAATTCCTCCTTCTTTGGATCTGGCTAGGTTTCTGGATTTCTCTGCTGGGTTTCATCCGACAGAGAAACTGGCTGCCTGTGTCATCCTGTAAGAGGTGCTCTTTGGAGGTGCCTGTGGACAGCAAGGGACCTGAGGATTTGCTTGGGACAAAGTTGAAAGGAGGTTTATCCTACTTAAGAGCAGATTAATGAACATAACATCCTTGGAAACAGAGTTTGCAGCCAGAGAAGGATAGAAATACAATAGCAAGTCAATCTGGGAGACTTTAAATGAAGAAGGCAGAAGCTTGCTGACCAGCTTTCCTGACCACGTCCTCCTCTGCTCTGTGAACGGCTGTGGGGGTAATGCCATGCTACTCCCTGTCTCCCACCACATGTTCATCGATCCCTAAGGATGCGATCTCACAGCATGCCAGTGCCCTCCCTGACTACATGTCCTCCAGCACGGCAAGCACTGTGCAAAGCCCATACTCATCTAAACTTGACTTGATTAATTCCTCACTTAAAGACTTTTTAATCCCTTCAGCCCTGCAAACAATGCTGGCTGGGGGCCCGGGTATCGCTTCATCTCCAGGGTGTTGCTGGAGCACCCAGCCCTCCAACCCTTTGGACTCAGGGAGAATTTTACTTTCCTCAAGCATTAGTGCATCAGCCTTAGAGAGGAATCACCCGTCCTCCCTCTTCCCATGGTTTGGGGCAGGACAGTCCAGTCTGTAGGGGACAACCAGGAAACCCCAGCCACATCTCAAGGGGTGAATTAAAGCAGCCTTGTTGAACGAGTGCTGAACTCCTGGGCTGATATAGTCACTCAGAAGCCCTAATTCCAATTAGCTTAATTCCACTCCAAAATGACTTAAAAAAAACCAGAACAAAACAAATACCAAACGAAGGCCACTTTAATACCAGCTAAGAGCATCTACTTGGGATGTTAATGCGGTTTAACTAATCCAGTTTAAAATTAATTTGGATTAATTTGCTTGATATCCTCACCAGTACGTGCGCTCTTATCAGAGCTCCTGAAAGTCTTGCGTATGCGTTTCCCTAACACAGCTGACAGTGAATGGAGCAGGTTTCACTACATCTCCGACAGCGCATGGAGCAGGTCTCACCATGTCTCCGTGGGAGCTGGGGGAATTGGGGCAGGGTCTTGGACTCATATTTGAGTAGATTTAATAAAGGGGTGTTTCTGCTACAGAGCAATCACCATGAGCACTGAACAACTGTGGCTATCAAGATATTTCTCCGTGAAGGAGAAGCAAAAAGTAGACCTCATCCTTCAAAACACAAATTGAAGTTCATTTGTTGGGAAGGCCAAGATGACCCCAGATCTGGAATCTGGAAAGCCTCATCACACCTTTGACAAGGGGTCATTACCACTGTCAGCAGCCAAGACACCAGCCAGCATCCTGACCGTGCCAAGGGGAAGCTTGGGGAAGCCAGCAAACCCATGGCTGTTTGGAGAGCACAACCCTGAGCTGCTAACAGCTCCTTGCCTTCTGACCACAGATCATACCCATTAATTTGGCATCCCTTAGACGCTTCTGAGTTGAGAAACTCGTCTTGTCTCATGAAGAAAACTTTGGGTCAAGCACTTGTCTCACTTAGATGTTTACGCACAGACCGGCTTGGCTGGACTCTTAAGTCCTTTGACAATTATTAAAGGTTCAACTCACCTAGAAAGAGACCGGGGCAGCAAATGCCATCCGGTGGGTGTGGAAATGACAACCCAGCCAGGGCAGGAATGAGGAGAGTCCCAGCCCTCTGCACCTCAACCCCAGCCCCGTTAAGCACTTTGGGGCTGGAGTGCAGGAGAGCCAGGCTGTGCGGTGTCAGGTATTAACTTTCCTGGCAGTTTGTGAACAGAGACTGACCTCTGGCAGGACGAGAGGGAAGAAGCCAATAAACAGTGGGAACAATCCGGATGGGAGGATCGAGTTTCTGTGTTAAAGACTTTCCAGAAGGAGAAGGGTGGTTTAGAGTCCAGGGCCTCAGCCTATGGCGTAAGAGACTTTGCCCAAGTCTCTCCTCTGCTACAGATTTCCTTCTCAGTCTTGTACAAGCTCTTTGGTTTCTCTGTAAGTTCTGGCCAGATCATCCAAATGTGAGCAGACACTGTGACAAAATGGGGACCTTCTCTCCCCTCCTTCGCTTATGCCCTGGAAGGAGCCCAATCTACAAAGCTGAAAGAGGCAAATAATTCAACTCAGTCACTAAGATGTGGTCAGTGCTAGTGCAGGGGACAGCTCTTGCAGAAACATTAACCAGATCCACCAACTCTTGAGTGACTGGACTCCTGCCCTCTAGCTACCCATGGCTTGGAGCAAGGAGTCAAAAATCACAGAATCACAGACTGGTTGAGGTCGGAAGGGACTTCTGGAGGTTGTCTGGTCCAACCCCCCATGCTCAAGCAGGGCCACCCAGAGCCGGTTGCCCAGGACCGTGCCCAGACAACTTTTGAATATCTCCAGGGGTGGAGACTCTACAACCACTCTGGGCAACCTGTGCCAGTGCTCGGTCACCCTCAGAGTGAAAAAGTGTTTCCTGATGTTCAGAGGGACCCTCCTGTGTTTCGGTTTGTGCCCATGGCCTCTGGTCCTGGCACTGGGCACCGCTGAGAAGAGCCTGGCTCCGTCCTCTTCGCACCCTCCCTTCAGGTATTGATACACATTGATGAGATCCCCTGGAGCCTTCTCTTCCCCGGGCTGAACTGTCACAGCTCTCTCAGCCTTTCCTCATAGCAGAGATGTCCCAGTCCTTTGAGCATCTTCATGGTCCTTTGCTGGACTCTCTCCAGTTACATCCATGTCTCCCTTGTACTGAGGAGCCCAGAACTGGACCCAGCACTCCAGGTGTGGCCTCACCAGTGCTGAGCAGAGGGCAAGAATGACCTCCCTCCACCTGCTGGCAATATATCTAACACAGCTGAGGATAACATTTGCCGCCCTTGCTGCAAGGTCCCATTGCTGACTCATGTTCAAATTGGTGTCCACCAGGACACCCAGGTCCTTTTCTGCCAACTGCTTCCCAGCAGGTTGGCCCCCAGCATGTACTGGTGCTTGGGGTTGATCCTCCCCAGGTGCAGGACTTTTTGTCCTTTTCCTTGTTGAACTTCATGAGATTCCTGTCAGCCGGATACATAGGATACATAGATTGAGAGAGACAGATCATGATCAAGCTCCAAAATGCATGTGTGGTTTAAAAGGCCCAATCCAGAACCAACAGTGGGCAGTAGGACTCCAGACTTTAGTGGCATTGAGGTCACTAGGGAGATGAGGAATCATTTATCAGACAGATGTGCCATCCAGGGGCATTGTAAAACACCAGGGGTTGCATTTAGTTTTGTCTGTGGCCAGAATTAAACCCCCCCCCCCCCCCAAAAAAAAAAAAAAAAAGCCTAGCAAATAGTATGGCAATGCAAAACAAGATGAAAAATGCAGTATCTGAAAATAGGTGCACACTACAACAAATAAAATAAATCACAAGGTGATCTCAATGGAAAACATCAAGAGAAAGTATGATGAACCAGAAACAGAGCTGGAAAGATTGCTGGTTGATGGGTGCCCAGTCCTTTGTAAGGGGACATAACCTCCCTCTTCTCTTCCCTCACTTCTTCTCATAGAATCACAGAACGGTTTGGGTTGGAAGGGACCTTTCAAGGTCATCTAGTCCAACCCCCCTGCCATAAGCAGGGACATCTTCAACCAGATCAGGTTGCTCAGCCCCCCGTCCAAACTGATCTTGAACGTTCCCAGGGATGGGGCATCGACCACCTCTCTGGGCAACCTGGGCCAGGGTTTCATCACCCTCAGTGTAAAAAATTTCTTCCTTATATCTAGTCTGAATCTCCCCTCTTTTAGTTTAAAACCATTACCCCTTGTCCTATCGCTACAAGTCCTATTCTTCATTCTTTCCCCTCCTGTCCTCCCCTTTCACTGGGGCGAGCACCAACACAACAGCTGGATGTGTCCTGGGAGGAGGGTTAAGGATATGTGGTATTTTAGCACAGGTAAACTTTCCCATTGAAGCAGTTTGCATAGCTCAGTGGATAACCCGAGTTCGGCTCTTCATTAGCAGGGAAGGTTGTGTGATCCTGGGGTGCAACCAGCCTGCTGTCACCCCCACTTCTTCCCACCCTGCGCACACACAGGCAGAAATTTAGTGGTTTCGAACGCACCTGAGCATCTCGCCTCCCTGGTTATAAATCACGCAGAGATGAAAGGCTGTTTGGAAGCCGAAGATGAATGCAGGAAACATTGATGCAAGCTGAGATTACTCAAAAATGAGCAAATGGTGACAGGGGCCCTCAGCACTTAGTGATTCAGCCATCTGCCCCTCTTCCTGCCGAGGCACCTCTGCACCCAGGCAGCGGTGGGACTCTTGTTTGTCCGTTCCCCTCATTAGGAGCAGGCGCTTGAATGGGCACATGTGTACAGTCAACAGTGCCTTACGACAGATGGGAAATTAGCCACGACATAAGAAAGTAAAATATACCCTTGTGATTAACCTGCGGTTCTGGCTGCTTCTAGGAAAACACATGCACCATTAGCTGCTCCCTGAGTGCGGATGGGACAGGGGTACTCGGAGGGGGGACATGCTAAAACGCACAAAGTTTTGGTTCTTCTTGAGCACAAGCGCCTTTGAGCTGTCTGGAGATTCGTGGTGGCTCTGTGATGGCTAACCTTGGAAAGATTCATCCTTCCCTGGTGCTGTGAGCATCCTCGGCACCCACAGAAAGGGTGCTGGCTCATGTTGGCAGGGTCTTCTCGGTGGCATAGCTGGAGGATGGGTTCGTCACACTAGCCCCTCTGCTGCCAGGCAGTCCGTAGCAAGTGTAACCCACAGAGTCCAAATCCTGGTTGTCCCTTATCTCCCTTTAATTGTCCTCTCTTCTGCTGTGGTGCCTGTTCTTCCATGCAGCATCTCCCAGGCTCCAAACCCACTTTCAGATTGGCCGAGTATTTCAGCTAGCGGCTTAGCCAGCCCTCGAGGGCTGGTCAGGTGCTGCACTGTATCTGCAATCCATGCTGTCCATCTCTAAAGGCTGGACATGGGCATCCCCCACTCCCTCCTCCCAGTAAAATTGCAGCAACCTTGGGCAGATACCCATTGCTTTTTCGTGGACTCATACGGAGTCTTTGATGGACTCATGCCCAGGACCTGGGCACCACAGGCACAGTTCTTGCAGGCTTTCCCCAATGGAAAGCAAACCATCAGCTTGTTCTCTGTTAGATGTCTGGGAGCTGGATCTCACCTTACCATGTACGAAAGCATCCTTGAATCACCTGACACGTACTTCGGGACAGGACAAACATTGGGTTCACACCGTGTTGTGGGGCAGGGACGTGTCCCTGCGCCGGGCAGCAGCTTTACAGGGATCATTACCAGAGTGATTCTGCACTCCCTTTGCTGTTCTGGTTGTGGGGTGGAGAGGGGTAGGGGTGCGGAAATAATCACCCTAATCACCCTTTTCTCACTTTTTAGCTTTTTTCCTCCCATATTAGAAAATATATTGGAGGACATTTTAAACAAAGTAGGTTCCCAACAGCATCTAGGCCAGCTCAAGGCAACATGAGGAATTGTGCTATTGGAAATGTCTTTTTGGCTAATGGGTGGGAGGAGATGGAAATACAGGCAATGAAACACATCTCAGTGAGGAATGACTGAGTCATTCCAGTTGACCTTTTCCGACAGAAGGCATGGTGGGTGCTAGGGACCCCCCCTCCAGGCATCCCCTCCCTGCTCTCCATAGCCAATGCTCCATCCCCCCAAGGGGACAGCACTAACTCATGGCCCCTTTTTGGCTCCATCTCTGTGTCCAGCTGGTGAAGACAGCGGAGCTGGACCCCAGGCAGAACTACCTGATGGGATTTCATCCCCACGGGGTGCTGGCAGCAGGAGCCTTTCTCAATTTCTGCACAGAGGCATCGGGCTTTTCCACTCTCTTCCCGGGCATCACCCCACACCTGATGATGCTCTCCCTGTGGTTTCGCATCCCATTCTTCAGGGACTACCTGATGAGCGGAGGTAAGTAGGGCAGCAGCGTGGGCCAACCCCTCTGGCAAGCGGTGGGATGGGTGGGTGCTTTTTGGGGGAGCAGAGAGTGAAGACACCAGGGGAAGAGGAGTCAAGGGTTTGGTTGTCCCCATCTGTGGCCGATTGGATCCCATGCATGGACACAGCTACCGGAGGTGGCACCCCAAAACTCTCTGAAGTTAAAAATTGCCCTCCTAGCTGCTACCTCTGTTGTTCAACTTCATAGATCACCTCTGAGCTCAGGGCATCGCTGTGCCAGGCGCTGTGTAACAGCAAAATGCAGTGCAAATCTTAACCAGAAATACTGAGACCAGCAGGACAGGGTGGTCCTGTATTTCTTTCTTTCCATGCAAGTAACATTCAGGCTTGAAATTGTGGTTGCCACTGAAAGAAGGAGAAAATCTATTTTTCCGAAGCTGCTGCTGCTTGCAGGGAAGCAGCATCCAGTGAGAGAGGATGCAAATAGCAGCTCGTGCTGTTGCAAAACCACGTGGTAGGAGAGGAAGAAGAAATGAAAAGGAATAGGTAAAAATTAAATGGAGAGAGGGGAAAAGGAGCCTGGAGAGATTTTTGGCAGGAGATGACCTCCATCTCTCACCGGTGGGCTTGGGGAATGGCCACTTCTCCTGCCGAATGGGCTCGTGTCGTGGGCAGGATTCAATAGACTAAACACAGGCATCCAGCTCTGTCTGAGATACCCCAGGGCATTCATCACCCTGTTTTCCACATAAACTCTGGCTCCTGCTGCTGAAAAAATATTTACACGGAGAGCGAGGAATCATAACAGAGAGATATGAGAGAGTTATGACCCAGGCGAAAGAAGGTTTAATCACTGTAATGTGAGAGTTCGGTGCATAGCTCATTTTCAGGTCGACTGAATCCATTTGACAAAGAGGTTTTAATTTGCAAATTATTTCAGCCCCTGAAACAAGGATTTTTTAAAAAACCAAAACAATGTTGTTTTGTCATTTCTGAATTAAAGATTTCTAACTTTTGCAAGTAAATAATATCAAGGGACGAAATTCTGCATTAAATTCCACTTTAAATTAGCAGCATCCACTGAAATTCGTGTGTGTTTTGACTGAAAGCAAATGTTTCACTGACTTTAGAATGATCCAGGATTGGACACCATTTCATTTGACAATAAACCGAAACAGATTTTCCCTGGGGCTTAAGTGCAGCTAGTTCTCAGTTTACTTTTTCCTGATTTTTTTCCTGTTTCTCACTTCTGGGCCAGACAGCAAAGGGGTAATTGTATATTCACACAGCAGAGCTGTGCGTGAATCCAGCGCCTTTCAGGGGAGCTGGGCTGAGATTGCCAAAGTGTAGGAAAACTCTGAAAATAAAGTGTCTAGCACCCCTCCGGAACTGGATAATGGGGAAAAAAGGTACAGGGCAAACCACAGTCCTGTGGGTTTTAGAGATGCTCATTTTTTCTTCCTCTCTGACCCCCAGGCCTTGTCTCCTCCGACAAGGAGAGTGCATCCCACGTGCTACAGAAGCCGGAGGGTGGGAACATGCTGGCCATCATTGTTGGTGGAGCGCAGGAGGCGCTGGATGCCCGGCCAGGATCCTGCACCTTGCTGCTGAAGAATAGGAAGGGATTCGTCCGCCTGGCCATCGAGCATGGGTGACGCAGGGGATGGGATCGAGGGGTGCTTGGGGAGGGATGCTCTGGTCTGTGGTTGGTTAATGGGGTGTTCCTGCTGGTTTTGGAGATGGGGGCACGGTGTTTTGGGGTGGGCTTTGTTAATCTTCATGCCCCTACGTTGGGTTTGACTCCCCGCAGCACCCCACTGGTCCCCGTCTTTTCCTTTGGGGAGAATGACCTCTTCGAGCAGGTGAGAAACCCCAAGGGCTCCTGGCTGCGGCAGCTCCAGCACCGGCTCCAGCAGATCATGGGCATCTCCCTTCCCCTCTTCCATGCACGAGGCATCTTCCAGTACAGCTTTGGGCTGGTACCTTACCGGCGGCCCGTCTCCACCGTGGGTAAGTCCTTCCTCAGCACGATGCTGGCCACACTCAGCCTGGCCAAATTGAGGACCGGGGACAGTCCGTGGGCTGTGTCATTGTCCTGCCGGGCTGGAGCATCTTGTCAGAGAGCACAAGCTGTGGTGGGCTAGAAACGTGCTGGCAAAGGAGCATCCCCAACTGCTCACCTGTCACACTGGTTTGGGACGCTGGCTTGGTCTTATGACAGAGCTCAGGTCATCTGGGCTGTGCTGGGAAAGCAAACACGGCCACCCCATCACCTCTATGGGATGCAGCCAACCCCAATCCCAGTGCAACCCAGTAATACAAACCGCTGCAATAGCGTTGGGTTAAACTTCTTCCAAGCCAATTTTACAAACACAAGTAGGACAACACCTAAGCAGTTTGCAGGTTTGCTCAGTGTCCCGTGCAGACACAGCCGCAAACCCCAACCTATTTGCAGGTGAACAAAGCAAGATGTTTTGACCAGAGACCATGTCCATGGGAGACCAAATTTCAAGAAAGTGTTTGGTTTTGAAGAAGTTTTGCCTGGTTTCAACAACACAGAGCTTGGCCCACCAGCACGGCTGATGCTCTGTGAATTAGTCTAATTAAAGAGGCTGTTTGGAAAGGTCAGAGCTCACCACCCTGATTAGGTTTGACAGCCAGCAATTACTTCTAATTGTTTTACAACCTGTTTGGATTGTCTCAATGGTTTTATGAGCTGTGCAGTATCACAAGGGCTCTTCATTAGTCTGATGAGGAGTAGCGTTACATGATGATGAAACCCTCCATCACTTGACAAACACAATTTGAGTAAGAGATGAGAGCAAGGGAGGTATCTCATGGACTTCCCTGTCCCCTGCAGGCACCTGGTCCTGCTGCTGGTGGCTCTGGGAGATGGGAAGGGGCTTCTCCTAGTGCTAGGAATCAAATTAATTAGATTTGCCCTTGAAAAAAATCATTATTGTTAAAGATAACTGGGTACTTGGTTCCTAATAAAAATCAGATGTTTCAGAGAAGCTTTAATCTGAGCAAAGTGGAAGCACCCCAATTGCTAATGTATTTAGATAGTCTTGGGCTCCTCTGTGCCTCAGTTTCCCCATTTGCAGTGCAGATTGCCAGGGCCATGTGGGAACAGTTTGGAAAGCTCAACGCAAATTTTAGGATGATGTTGTCTTTATCTGTAGCACATCTGAGTTGTTAGGAGCAGCTGTAGGAACTGCATTGGGATGCAGTACTTTTTACTTCAAAGAGCTACACAGCGGGTTTTTGGCATTAACCAACTTTGCAGTTGGGAAACTGAGGCAAGGGCAGATGTGACCTTGGAGATCACCAGCAGAGCCAGGATCTGAACCGCCATCTCCCCACCTCCTTGGGTGTGCTGCCTCCCAAACTCCAGGACATGACTGAGCATATCGATCCGTCCACCACATCCTTGGAGAGGTGGACCCCAGCTCCGTGCTAAGATGTGCAGAGTGTTCAGAGGGACCTGACACTGGCTCCTCCTAATGCCTGTGCTTGTTTTCCAGTTGGGAAGCCAATTCCAGTGCCAAGGAAGCATAGACCCTCCGAGGAAGAGGTTGATCAAGTCCATCAGAAATACCTAAATGAATTGTGCAAGCTCTTTGAGGAGCACAAAGCTAAATATAACATCCCAGAAGACAGACACCTGGAATTTATTTAGAGCTCCTCAAGCAAGGGGAAACCATGGGGATCATGCTCAAGTTTTCCCCTATCTCTGGAACTATTTCACAACCTCAACTTAGTCATAGTTAACATATGGTCCGTACAGTGTAGGGAGAAGGACTTGATTTTCCCAGCACTTGCATGGGTATAGGGACAGAGTTTTCATTTTTTTGTCCCTGTAGGACACATCATAAAAGATATAGAGAAGCAGGAAAAAGAAAATCCCATCTGTGGTCAGCACTATTGAAACTCTCCAGCAGAAAACTCACAGTTCCAGGATGCCTCGTAGGCCAGTTTTTCAAGATATTTCCAGGCAGATATGAATTATTGAAAGTTTTCTTTGCATTGTTTTCATTTGGAAATGGGATGATGAGCCATAATTTTTGCTGCATGCATATGTTTTTTAAAATATAATTTGTCTAGATCAACAAATGATCATTGTTTGCCTGATGCTCTTCATGTCTTTAATTGCTCTGGGTTCTTTTCTCGCCACCTGAAACACAGTTTATCAGAAAGCTCATAACTCCCAGCATGGTGCTGGGCACCCTCGGCAGCAACACAATGCCATATCCCACTAGGGCAAAAGAAATAAAACATTTATAAAGGGCAAGGGCTCATCCAGAGGGTTCAACCAACCTGGGCTCCAGGAGTCCTGCTTATAATTTTATTAATTTAACCCCAGATGCCCCCGCACGGCAACACCTTGGACTAGTCACCAGCTAGGGCAGCACTGTCACTGTGCATTTCATTTTACAAATGAGGCCATTTTGTAAGGAAAGTGCACGGCCAGGAGATGGGAGAAGGGAGAAGTGATTTGGGACAGGAAATATAGCTCATAAAGCCATGTTTGGCAGGTGATCAAGGCTTTAAATAGCTGCTGCTTCTTGATATCCAGAACTTTATTAAACTCTGCACTTAATGGGATTTCGCTACGTGGAAGTTTTAGGTGGCAGGAAGCCATCTGCTCAGATCAGCTTTACATTGTGCCTATAGAGCCCTTATACCACCACCACCTTCTCTCGCTCCATTCATTTCTCTTTCTCTTCCCCATGTCCCATTCCACTAAAAAATCCACCAAAAATCCTGCAGAGCACATGCACTTCATTGCACCCGGGATTTTTGCTACTGTAGCTGCAAGAATTGCATTTAACAAGGAAAACACACAGAACTGTTTATCATCTCACAATACCAGGGCCATCACTGTGTTTTGTTTTCTTTTCCCTTTCCTCCTGCCCTGATCAAATTACTCCACCGGACTCTTAATCTGAATGACCAGCTGCAAATCCCTCCTATTCCCAGAAAACAAGCAGCAACAGGGAAGAATTTGATGGAGCTCTTATCGACATTTCTAAACACTCCTGTAATCCCACACTTAATCCAGTCAAATAAAGCAGGTGACCTGCTATGATTTCTTGCTTACTTTCTATTAATAGACTTTTTCTTTTGTCCTTAAGTAAGGACAGAGGTGCCTAAGCAGGAGGAAGATTTATGCACCAGGAAAATAAAAATAATTCTCTCCCACCCTTTTCTTTTGTGTTCATCACCATCCAAGCTTTACCATAATTCCAGCTGTTTTTTTTTCCTATCCTTTCCTCTGCCTTCCCTGCTATTGCCCATGCCACCCGCAGATCCCAGGAACGTCGCCATGACCTTCTGCAAACGTCCCGATGGGGATCAGTGCGGGAGGGGACCGATGGGGATGTCCCCAGGACCACGGCACGGGGTGCTGTGGGGATGGGGGAGGGCTCCAGGGGTGAGGACAAGGAGCTGAGATCTTGATGCAATGGGAAAAGGAGCAAAGGTGCCGCTGTTGGGGTCGAAATCAGCGGCACGTGAGGGAGAGGATTTGGGGAGATGTTGGCTGGGTGGTTGGATGGGGTGGTATTGTGGGGATGTAGGAAATGGGGAGGGAGGAGGATGCAAGGTCCAGTCCATGGCATGGACAAGGATGGGAAGTGTTGGTACAGACAAGAGGGATTGGATCGGTAGGAGTGACATGACTCTGCCCCAACGTGATGGAGAAGCCGCATTAGAAGGTGTGCTCCCCAATTGTCCATGAGGTCCTCAGTTTTCCCATTTGGGGACCTGGCGTGGCGATGCCTCCGAAGCCAGAGACAAACCTACCTGGGAGGTGGGATGGTCCATCAACTTCCTGACCAGTGATGCCATCCTGAAAGAGAGAAAAGGCAGAAAACAGGTGGTCGGGAAAAAAAAATCACAGAGAGGAATGGGGAGGAGGATGCTGGAGCTGTGTGAGGGCTGATGGGGCGGTCAGGGGTATGCAAGACCCAAAGGCAAAGGAAGACCGCAGTGCTGGAGAAGAGGGGTCAGTGGAGGGCGTTGGATATATATAATTGGCTTCCTTCGAGGTCGGTTTTATCTCACAGGCTGGAACATGTCCTCGATCCCACAGGGACCTATATAACCCAGGAGAGGTCAGTGCCTGGGCTTGTGTTACGTATAACATTAAGAATAATAATTCATAGGCGTCCTTGCAGCTGGGGCTATTCAGGGGGCTCAGCGTGATGAGAGGTCTCGTCTTCTCGAGAGGCCAGAGCTGTCTCCAAGTGAAACGCCATAAGGTGAGAAGCTTTTGTGCTATTTCAGCCTCACGCAGAGCTGTCCGGAGGATTAAAACTCCTCCGATGCAACACAAGGCAGGAGAAACCTTAAGAAAAGAGGAGTGCCTGGATCAGCCAGTCAAACCAAACCACATTTGGGTTTGGGCTCTGCAGCTCGGAACGGGCTCAGTTGGAGGCACAAATGCTGGGACTGGAGGACATCCAAGCTGTCGCCTCAAAATAAGGATCATTTAAAGCTAAAACAACACAGTATGTTTCCTTCCAGCATGTCCACTCCCTACTTCTGTGACTGGCTTTGATTTGAGAAACAAGCCCAAGGAGAAGTGATAAATCCATTGCCTGTCTTGCAGAAATTTCAAATTTCAGCCTTTTGGGGACTTCTGTGGAAATTCCAATTTGGAAAATATGGTAAAAAATAAAAGTGTAGTGATTTGGTATTCCCCTCCTGCCTGTCTCTTCCTCCGACCGCTACCCTCATGATCTCTCCAGTATTTCTGTTGCGAGAAGCTCTAATCTGGATTTGCCTTACTTAGTGGGTTCAGATCATGAGGCTCGGAAGAAAACCTCCGACAACTGATGAATACAAAATACGAACTAATTCCCCAAGAGCAGGAAAGCCAAGCAAAATGGTTTTTTTGCCCTTCTGTAGCTCTAGTCCCGCAAAATTGTTTTACTGCCCTGGGAATGGGGTTAAAAGGTTGCTTGCTGTTGTGGCAAACAACTAGAAAAATGTGTGGGTTTCTGCTCAGGGAAAGATTTCCTGCTTTTAATTCAATAAAGACCCAAAATGTGGTACGTTAAACATCCCTCCCTCAGGCCGCAGAGCCTTTTCCTTTTCAAGAGAAGAAATAAAATTGCAAATGCATCTGAAACCCATCGCTTTGCTTTCAAAACTATTTAAAGCATTTAAAAATCAATCAAAAACACAGGTCTCCACAGGAATGTGGACACTTTTTTTTGCATAATCTTTTTGTTCTGACTGATTTGAACCCAATGAGCTGCTTTTCTGCCTCTCCCATCACCCGAGATCCCCTTTTGACACAGCCTTCCTGGGAGGAACCATCTGATACAGGATTTTGGCAGACCACCTTGTTCAGGTTATAAAAAACCACCAGCAGAGAAATAACCTGCAGTGACCGATGCGCTGCATGAGGCAAGCGGTTATATGTTGGATTTAAAGAAATACTGGATATGGCTGATCCATTTTTCAAGCTTGTGGCTACACTTACTCCTGCCCATGTCCCATCCCCAGCCCACTCAGAGATGCTAAGCATATGACCGTAGGACGTCATGCTCAGCAGATAGAGCTGGGGAAGAAGAAGGAAGGGGGGACATTGGGAGTGATGGCGTTTGTCTTCCCAAGTCCCCGTTCGGCGTGCTGGAGCCCTGCTGTCCTGGAGATGGCCGAACACCTGCCTGCCCCTGGGAAGTGGGGAATGAATTCCCTGTTTTTGCTTTGCTTGTGTGCATGGCTTTTGCTTTCCCTATTAAAATGTCTTTATCTCAGCCCACAAGTTTTCTCACTTTAACTCTTCCAATTCTCTCCCCCATTCCCCCAGGGGGGAGTGAGCAAGTGGCTGCGTGGGGCTTAGTTGCCAGCTGGGGTTAAACCATGACAAGTTATCAGCAAAGGAAACATCTGTAAAATCAGGTAGTCATGAACCAGCATTTTGGATGTTGGGGTACAAAATAATGCCTGTGAGCCAAATGGATTCATGTTTTATTAGATTGTATGCAGCCAACAAAAAGCATGTTTTCAATGAGCAACTCAAGATGCGCTGAAAATTACATACAGAAAGCACTATGGAAATCATTTGAAATCACTTGGATTTGTGAAATGCTCGCAGAAAATGCATGCGCAGAAAATCGTGCATGCACAGAAAAAAACGTATGCACAGGAAAAAAAAACAATGCACAGAAAAAAATGCACCGCCATCAGCAAGCACAGAACTTGGTTGCTTATTGCAAACAAACGATTCATGGCCAAGGGTAGGTGTGGATGCCGGAGGAATTCACCTCCACATCACAGAGTACTTTGAACTGGGAGAACAACGCTGCATTGCCAAGAGCACGTAAACAACGCTATACAATTCTTCCACCAAGGAGATACCGTAAGGTCAGGATTTTCAGATGTCTTTACAAAGTGCTTAGCTTCTACCTTCTGAAAAGGAGATCCTTTAAGCTGCTGCATGGCGGGATTTCCTAGCGAGGCTAAGCACCTCGTTTTACTCATCAGTGACCCCAAATCTTGGCTTGAGAGACTCGGTATCACTGCGTGCTCACTCGCTGGAGTCACAGTGTGTCCCTCAGATTAGGGAATGAGCTGGGTTACGGGTTTTTCCATGTTGTATTTTATATCAGTCCCATGAAATTACCTACAAATCCCACGGTGTGCCTTGCTTCCAAGAACCGCCAAGCACTTTACAAGTAAATACGATCCATAATCCGCAGAGAGGTGGAGCGGGAGCTCCTTTAACCCCTCGGTTGATGCTGGGCTGCTGTCAACCTGAGACCATGAGCGTCACAGTGCCAGAGAGCAAGTATAAGCATGACCCTGTGGCCCAAATCCCTGGTGCATCTACACCCAACTGATCTGCTCCAGCTCGCAGGAAGCCTGTCGCAAAGCTGAGACCCGAATCCCCCGTCCCGTGTCCCGGGGACTTAACCACGGCACTGCCCTTCCTCTTGCAGTTAAGCCCCAAAGACAAGATTGGGGGCAGATACCTGACCCATTTCAACCACCTTTTGCAGCCACCAGATGCATCCCTTCTAACGTCCTCTGCTCGATGCTGCTCCTGCCCAACTGTCGTTTTAAGGTCTCGTCCCGGCGGCAGCCGGACAGCCTGGCTCCCATCAATGCCAAACGATTTGCAGGATGCAGGGGTACCCAAACTGCAAAGCCCTGACAAATAAACCAGAGGGGTGGGATGAACGCTTTTCCAGGTCCTCCGGATCTTACCCCCTTACAGGAAGGAGCCCTGAAAGAGACAGAGAGAGGTTGTCTCTTCCAAGCACTCAAGCAAGTGACAGTGTGTCCTAGCACCAGTCACACTGGCACCACCAGCTCCTCCAGCTGTTAATCACCCGTGACCAATGCTATATATTTGTCTGTAGATGAGAAGTGATGAGTAACCCCTAACGATAGCAGGAGCTGATCAAATCAGAGGAGCTGTCGCAGCATCTCTACTTGCCTTTAGGATTGAAGTGCACAACACACACTTTTGCTATCTTCAAATAGTCATTGTATCGGCAAGAAGGGGCCTCTGTATAAACACTGGCCAAACATGTATTTTACACGTGAACCCAGAAAATGTCTTGGGTCTTCTTAAGTCATTATGAGACATCCTGTGGTTCTACAGGCCACACCATGGTTAAAGATGGGATGGAAATTAAGACTGTATCTTGAAATTGGGTTTTGTAAAATTATTTTTCACATGTTGTCCAACTCCAGAAGTTGAGATGATCATCAAAATATACATACATGCACACACATATATATGTATGCACACACAAGCACCCATACTAGTATAGGTGATTCTGGAGGTTTTCCTGGATCCAGCTGAACAAATTAACACGGTATAGTCTGCAGAACTGTAGATTGAGAAGACACGATACATGAAGACGTGAAGACAGATACAGAGAAGGGCATAGTCTTGTCTTCATGCTCATACTGGGTGGGAAAAACAGCAATGGGCCAAATTACAGCCAGGAGGATTTGGGTTAGGAATAGATTGACTGGAAAGGTTGTGGCATCTTCATCATGGAGAGTCTTTAAGAGCACGTTAACACTGTGTCTGCCTGGTGACATATGACATGGATGGACTTGATCCTCCCTTGAGATAAAGGGCATGGCCCTGCTGACCTCTTAATATCCCTTCCCAGCCCTATTTCTCTATGATTGCAGTGTTGGGAACGGTAATATCATCTGCATTCTCACCTCCACTCCTCTAAGAGGATTTCCCCCAGGATGTGCCTTAGCTAATAGGCTTCGGCAGATCTTTCGTGAGGCCAGCTTTAGCATGACCTGCTAGGAAGTGATCAATACTTCTTCCTTCTTACTGACACTAGTGTCCAATATTTTTGCCCATTATTGGGTTTCATTGCTTCTACTGCTCTGCGCTGCTCAATACAAAAAAAAAAAAGAGGTGTTAGGGGGACTCCTTACCAAAATAAAACTTTCAATGAAGATTAAAAGTTTATTTCTGGACTGAGGTCCAGAATCCAGGCCCTCAGTGTGGGAGGTGAAAGCAGCTGCCTTTGAGGACTTACTGCTGTCTTCATTTCTTCAGCTCTTGGCCCTAGGATTGGCCTCTGTCTTGGGGCTTTCAAACATGTCCTGGGCTCCAGCACTCTGAAGACTACAGAGAAAGTGTCTGGGGTCCAGATCTCTTTTCTCCCCACACTGATGAGGCATGGGCAGGCCACATTGACTCAAATGCTACTTCTCCAGCACATGAGGAGCATTTCCAGCTTCAACTCTGTCCTCACAAAGTTCCTCCCAACCACAGGTTAAGAAGATAAAATAGTTTTATTGGTTCAGAGCAAAGGTCCAGCTACTTCAGTTGCATTTCTCTGTTGGTCACCAACAGCAGATGCCTAGGAAGAATGAGACAAGCACAATGTAAAGGTCCTCCAAAACACTTCCCCAGCTCCCAGCAGTTTGCAGTCTGGGTCTTCCTGACCAGGTGATATCTTTATATTTAACAATAAATCTCATGAATGTTTTGCCCAGTTCCCTTAGAAGATTTTTTTCAAATGTTTCATCTTCACAGCTGAACTTTCTAACTTTCCAAAGTTAGAAACTTTCATGCATCTGGACTTTAAATTTGGTTCACCATATGGGAAGGAGATCTTGGAGTCCTTGTGGGTAGTTCTCTGAAAAGGTTGGCTCTTTGCTTAGCACTGGCTAAAAAAAGCAAATAGGATGATATGAATTATTAGGAAAGGAATAAAGAATGAAAAAGAAAGCATCTCCACCACTGAATAAACTCATGATGTGAGTTAATATTCAAACAATGAGTGAAGTTCTGCTCTGAGGAGGACAAAAAAGGATAATCAGAGATGGGAACCTCTTCCATACAAGGAGGCACACAGTAGGAGTCCTCAACCTGGGAAAGAGATGATGGAGAGGATGGTGGCAGCAGTCTGTGAAACTCTGAATAGAGAGGAGAAGGTGATGAGGCAATCATTTCTTGGAGCTCAGGAAATGGGAAACATCCACAGAAATCTTTGGGCAGACAGTTTTGGAGCAAACTAAAAGAACTTTTGTTTTGTTTTCCCTTTTTCCAGAGCACACTGTCAGCAGAAGCTGGGATGGCCAAAAGCATGCATGTTCAAAAAGAATCAGAAAAAAATGTGAAAGATAAGTCCACTGGACTCCTAAATGCCACACCTGAAATGCCATCTCCTGCTCTCCTGGGAGAGAAAATTACAGCAATGCCAGTCTTCCCCTGTTTTGTAAGTACCCATTATCGACCATAAGTAGAGACAGCACATGGGCTGATGGGCCGTCAGGCTGACCCAAGACCTACGTAAGCACCTGTGTCCTTCAAAACACTGAAGCAAACACAGCAGCTCCTTCCTCAGATCCCGTCACCACTTGGCTGCTTGGGCTATGCAGGAATACGTGAACAAAGAAACATTCTTACTTTTGTAGGTTTTCTGAAAAGTAGCTTCCCAACAGCAGGAGATGAAATCAGATAGAGATGATCTAGCATCAAAACAATCCCGAAGAATTGGGGTGCAGTATGTGCAATGTCTGCACAACTGTATCAATTTAAATTCTCAGTTTCTAGTCATCTGTCCTCTTTCTTATCCATGCAAGAGCAGACAGCTTCTTCGTATATACATGACCTCAAACGGGCAGCCTGAAATCCCACCCACATAATGAGAAGTGGAAGAGAACTAGCCAAGTAAAATTTTAAATCCCCATAGCAGAGCAAAGGGGAAAGAAAATATCTGGGAAATATCAGGAAATCCACAGGCTTTGTTATCCTCCACCTCTCACAGGCCTTCACCTTTCACTCAGTTCCCCTGTATTTAAAGTTATAATGTATATTTGTCCCTGAAGACTTTCCACAAAAGGTTTGGGAATCCCAGAAGAGAGCTACTGCCTGTTAACTGGACCAAGTTGTTCATCCTACGGCTGGATACTGGTCTAGCAGTCTGCTGGGACCCAGTGGGAAGCAGTGGAAAGCCCTGGGTCAGGCTGGAGAACGTGGCCTTTGAGGGTTACCATGAAGGAGAGCATTTTCTGACTGAGAGAGAGAAAGAAGCCATGGTGGAGAGGGAAGGATCTGGTGGTGGAGAAGGAAAAGTTTTCAGCAGAAAAGTCCTTTCTACTGACCCCAGGAGGGACTAGATCTGGGCTGAGATATGCAGGCGACCACACTCTTCCTTGTTTCACTGCCGTGCCACCTCTCCTGCTGCTCTGGCCATGCCCAGCCCTAAAGTTTGGCAAGGGAGAACCAGCAGCACGTCCTGGCATCATCAGTGTCGTGTGCCGGGGCAGCAGTGACCTCTGTGCTGCACACATGCTCTCAGCTAGATGTGAAATCCATCCCGTCTCCATCCTTGGCCGAAGGATGTGGACATCTCGGACACAAGGAGGTCTGATACAACGGGATTGCAAGTGTTTTTACATGGGAGCTGATGCCAACTAGACTGGCAGGTTAAGGAGGAACGAGAGGAGAAATGGAGACTAATAGAGAGAGCCACCAGAAGAGGAGATGAGGCTGCAGCGACTCCTGAGCTACGGTGTTAACACGGAGAGGACTCCTGCTTTATCTGTGTCATTCACACTTGCCAAGGAAGGGAACAAGTTTTATACAAAATACCTGTCAAATCCGGTCATCGCTTCTTTATTTCTCATTTTTAAGTAAGAAGTCAGCAATTCTGCTTGCTTGCTTTAAAATAATCTGTAATTTCAACTTGCTGGCTTTAAAATAATTCTAATTTCATCTTGTTTGGCCTATTTCTTCCTAGATTGATATTTTTCCTTTTCCCTCTCTCTCTCTTTCTGTATGTATTCATAGAAACCCTTAGACACTCCAGCATCATGGGATGAGATGAAGAGCCATTTAGAAGCTCTGTAGAGAGTAAAGACAACCTCAGGTGACCACCTCAGGTTTTGTCCTTCAGCTGTAGATGCCACCAGTGAGTACCACCCTTGTACTGCATTCCCTGGCCTGATCCTGCAGCTGTGGGGTGCACAGAGAGCATTTGCAGAAACTCCCTGGGTGAGTAAAGGGTTGCAGGATTGGGTCTGTCTTGTGCCTGCTGCCTACATGGATTTGTGGAATGACTCCGCTGGGACCCGCAGGAGTTGTGAAAGAAGGCTGGTACCTTTTCCCTGCAGACTTTATTAATTCTGAGTTGTTTTATATTTCGCTGTGATGCAACCCCCTAAATTTAACACCATGGGGGACTAAGGCACCTCTAGTCCATTGAGCCATCACACATGATCTCTACATAGAGCCCTGCAATTGCAGAACTGTAAAAAATATTGCAGAAATGATGTGCTTTTCATAGCCCATGAACTGCGAGCTATTCTAACGCGGTGGGAAAGCTCAGGTTATTGCTCAGATTGGCTGAGCCAGGAGCAATGAAAAGACAACCTCCTGCGGGATGTCCGTACACCTTGCAGAACGCTGTGGGGATGGTTTGGTAGGGCGGTTCAGCTGACTTCCCGAGGGAAGGAGAAGAATTTCTATTCCAAGATCCTTCTTCATTCATCAGGGGGAGGCATTTTCAACTGTGCATGGATTCCAGAGGTGTGCTTTGAAATTCCAGAGCCAATATAAAATATCCAAGCATGCATGAGAGTCAAAGTCCCAGAGACAAATGCATTTTAGTAGCAGGGCCCTGCCAAGCAGGGTCTTCTGCTTTCTTAGTAGCAAGTGCCTAAGAAAAAAACCTCAGTAGCAGGAAAAGCATGAGGAGAAATGTCAGGCAGGTCCCAGGTCTTTGCTCTAGTGGTTTTATGCTTTTCTCTTTGCAGCTGCATTCCCAATTTTGTAATGGAGAACTTAACTCTTTTCCTTGCTAAAATAACCCTCAATTTTAACCGGTGTTTACTGTTAACTCACATAAAACTGTTGGCTGGTGAGCACACTTGCTCTAAGACAGCAAACTGAAATATTGCAAACAACCCCTAAAACTTCCCTTCAGCTATTTCTGTAGCATAGAGAAGCAAAAACTTCAGTTTTTAATAGACAGAGGCACTTCAGGGCAAGAGCATTTGTGCCTTCTTCCAGACCACCAACAGTGATGCTCTCTTGCATTCACAGGGGAGAGCTCTGGGACAGGGTAAAAGGAGGAAAACTACGTTTATAAGGCATAATTAGCAAGCATGTGTCTGATTGCAGCTTTTCTCAAAGGAGAGTGCTTCTAAATGAGTATCCGCAGCAGATCTGGGGCCTCTTTTGAATGTCCTGGTAAACTTAAGATCATTATTACTGATTTGTGTTGCAGGAGCTTCTCACCTATGGTCCGAGGACTATCGCAGTAAGTTTTGAGTCAGTTAGTACCACAATCCTGCCTTCTAGCTGGTGATGGAAATTGCAGCCAGACTTAGCCAAGTGGGAAAACCTGTGAAAATACAGAAAAAAGGCAAAATCTCTGGTAGAAATGGTGGAATTTGGCATAGCAAAGGAGACCAAAGCCCTGATGCTCACACGACGATGCTCACACCCAGCCAGACCTCCAACATGCTTGGTGCTGTGTGCGAGAGCATCCTTGGAAAGGAGACTCGCTTCGTCTGAGTCCCTTTGGTTGGCTCCCAACCCCTTGTCAGCAGAAACCATTTGGTTCGAGACCTCAAGGGGCAGCTTGGACAGACCAACTTGGGCCTCTGAGCTATGCATAAAGCACAGTGAATGACAGTGTGTCCCTAAGCCTGTGGGCAGACCCATACCTCATGCAATGGGGAAAATGGTGCAGCAGATGCCATGGCCGCCTCCTTTTGCACCTTTCCCCATGGCAAAGCAGCTCGCACGAGCTCCGCTCCTGCAGACTGAGGATGGGCCAGGGCAGCTGAAGCCAGAGGAAATTCCAGTTGCGATGTTTCAGGGCTGGGATCCCTGTGCTCTCATGCCCGCCTCTTTGCTCTTCTCCTTTGAGAGCTACATGCTTAGGGTCAGCTACGTGCAGTCTTCATCTCCTCTCCTCCCGCTGAAACAAATCCCTGGAGGTAGATATGTGCATGGCTTAACACCAAAGCAACGCCTGTTGCCTCCAAACTGACATCTCCCAGTTTGCAATCCTAAGGAGCCCTTTCTTACATCTTAGAAAGACCACGAGCATCCTCCCAGTTTCTAAGAAGCATCAGCGTTTCTCCAGCCAAGGGAAGAGACAAGCAGCAGATAACATGGGGCAGAGACCCACTGGCTGAAGGGAGACAGTCTCCAAGGAAACAACCCAAAACCTCTTCTCGTAGAGCAGAGGTGCCCAGAATATGTCATGGCTACGCCTTGAGAAACCAAATACCTGTGCAGCAGTGCTTAACTTGCCTCTCTGCCCTGTAGAAAGGTGATCTCTGTTCACCAGGGTACTGTGCAAGGATGGGGTGCATCCTTCCTTCTCTGCTCCCCTAGTAGAAGTCATCCCGCGCTCTGTGTGGGACTAAAACCCTAAGGGAGGATTGCAGGAGTCTAGGGCAAAGGGAGGATTTCCCCAGCCTCTGCTTTTCTCTGCACATGGGTGCTGCTGCTGGATGGTCCCCAAAGGGCTCGGGAAGGTTTGCTAAAATTGGTACAATCCTTTGAGGCTGGAAAGCACCAGAAATGGGCAAATCCCATGGGACAACTCTTGGTTGTGTCCATCCAAACTGAGGGTGCTTTTATGGTCCATTTCTCCTTTTTTCATCCATTTTTTCCTTATCATCTTGGGACTTACAAGGTGGAGAGCCCTCGAGCGGTCAGCCCGGCTGGAAGGTCACGAGGGGACGGACAGCCTTGGCTAATAGCATTACAGCCTTCCTCAGTGGCCCTGGACAAGCCCAGGGGATGGAGGGTGTAAGAGGCTTTTGCCAGGGATTCTCCCAGCGTGAGAACTGGGATGGAGGCAGGGAGGTGTGGAGGGGCCCTTGCCTTGGTTTCATCAGAAATGCGTGGTCTGGGTTTGGATGGTTACCCTGCCAAGCTTCGTGCCTCAGTTTCCCCACCTGTGGTTGGAGGCTGGTGCTGTCCCAAGGCTCTCTGGTTGCAAACACAGAGGATTTAGGAGTTCACAGGGAAGCCTTTAGGAAAATGCAGTCTTTGTCACAGGGGAGAGCTGAAAATGCTCATTTTTGAGATGTATAACATGAGATTAACATGATGCTTCCTAAGAGAACATGGAGGTCTCCCACCTTTCAATAAGGGGAAAGTATTTTTTCCCTATTATATTTAACCAGTTTGCCATGTCTCATTCCCTCACACCCTTCTTAATGAAGGAAGCAAACATAATTGAGAAAAAATACTAAAGTAACTTTTTTTTTTGGTACTAACTCTTGTTTTGCAAAAGCCTGGCAATTGAATAAAAAGTGGAGCTGGTTAACTGTCTATTACTAATTCTCCAGTGCTCATTCAGCACAGGGACCAAAGTTCTTTAGCTGTACAGTTAATTTTTAGGTGCTCTAATTTTAGACTGTAGCTAGGCAGCTATACCCTGACTTGCTGCCAGCAGCCAAAATCTGGCTTTGCTCAGTGACTTGCATAAATCTTGTTATCTGTCTGGTAGGGAAAAGTGAGGGTGGGGCTTTTTTCTTTTAATTTATTTATATGTTTTATTTTGTTTTTAATGCCCTCCAGCACAAAGCTCGCAGTGAAGTCTCTCTTGCAGTTTTGGCCTGAACTTTGTTTCCACTTGTGAAAAAAGAGGTGCAAGTGCAGCTTAAAAGGAGAAGAAATGGCTGTATTTCAAAACCTCTGTAATGTTAAAGAACTTTTAACTCCATGAACAAAAACCCAAGTGCTATGAAAATAGCTGACTCCATCTTTGGGCTCCAAAGTGGTTGTACCATTAACCAGTGAGCTGCAGAGGACATAACTCTTTGCCTCAATACTATAAAAAATAGCGGCTGTGTCTATACTGGACACGAGATGGGGGTTTGCAGCGCTGATGCCCCTACCCCAGACTGCACCTCGTATACGGTGAGCCGTCGGAAAGGATACAGGACCAGCGTCCTACACTAGACAGAAGAAATGTGGGAGGCACGTTGGGGTTTGACCCTCTGCTCTTCCCTTCCCTGCACCGATGGGCTGCTCTTCAGTCAAATTTGCTTTTAACACAGTCTGCAAGCTTTGCCACGCTGGCTGAATGCTTGTTCTTTCTTTGTTTCTTTCCTGGGGATGTCCAGATGAAAAAGTCCCAGGGATGTGTTGATGCATGCCTGAGGGTGCCCATACTACAGGCAGAAGTCCCTGCGGAGGAAAGGCTTTGCAAGGCTCTGCCTTGCAAACATCCCCTTCCTAAGCAAATCCTTTGAAGGACAAACCTGGTAAATACCTGGGAGATAACAGCTGGTGTGACACTGAGGTCTGGGGAGGGTGTAAAGCGCGACTTGGCTGAAAATCAAGCTGTGGGGTGGGGGCTTGGACGAGTCATTGGCCCCATGAGGTAGACCCAGCTCCAGGTGTAAGGGCCAACCAGTGCAATGACCGCGACGGTGCTCAGACGTTCTGCAGGTATCTCAGTATGGGCTCTGCTGAGCTCTCCAGGGGAGGCAGGCGTTGCTTCCTGCTCACTCAGCTCTTTCTGGCTCTGGACATGGTGGTGGATGTCTTTGCACCCTGGCAAAATAGGAGCTGGCATCACTGGACCGTGCAAATGGCCTTGCCCAGAGTGACTTTATGCACCTGTAACACGTTGTCCTTTTATGCTCCAGTTAGCAAGCGTATGATCCGTGGTTGTCGGCTGTGCGATGAGGGATGGGCCATGAAGAGTTTGTTGATGGGTTCAGAGATATCCCGGTTGATTCTGCATGTCTGAAATGTTGCTGGTTTCTGCCCGTATGGAAAAGACTTCTCTGGGGATGGAGCATTGGAAAGGACCAGTCTGGGCTCCTCAAATCATAACACCTCACTCAAAAGTGGGCATGGTTGATGGTTGGACTTGATGATCTTGAAGGTCTTTTCCAACCTAAATGGTTCTATGATTCTATGAAAAGCATGGACAGAAAATAGAGTCCAGGCACTGCTGTGCACCCAGGGTGACAAAACGTTCCCCCCTCCAACATCAATGAACAGGACCTGCAGGATCCCACCAGAAACCACAGGCAGGAAGCAGGAGAGACCAAGGGGAGCTTTGAAGCTGATGAATTCAAGACTAAGGAAAGGGGTGAAAGATGAAGTGTGAAATTCCTGCAACCACCTAAATCTGCAATGCTTCTCCAGAAGGATATGGCAGCTTAGCTCCCCAGCAAACTTGTGCCTCAGTTTCCCTCTCCATTACACAGCTTTTGGGTTTATCTGAAGCTCTGTAGAGAAGCAGGTCACGTGTGGGGATGTGGGAACACACCTCTTTAGCTCAAAATTCGGGTCCATCACTCGGGCGAAGTATGAACCAACAGCACACTTCCATAAATACTACCTGAACTGCGAACTGTTCCCATCGACGAAGGAAAAAGGATGGAGGGACAGACGAAGCCTCCCGTGACTTTCTGCTACCTCTGTACAAAATGTTAAAAATGCCCTCGGGGAGGTGATGGATGGACTTTCGTCAAGGCGGGCGCAGATGACCGAGCAATGTTTTGCCAGCATCGCTGCTTGCGAGTGCCTCCCAAGTGGCACCTTGAGGCTCACGTTACATTTTGGGCTCATCTGAGCAGTTCCTGGGCTCCCATGGCTGAATTAACTGGCAAAGGAAGAGGACACAAGGCCTTGGAGGGAGAACGGAGAGCACCGTAGACGATACGCAACGCAAAGTAAGCATGGCCAAAGTCACATTTACGGCAGGTAGAAAAATAAGCGCTGCAGGAGTGAGAAAGGATCTTGTCGCTGTTTTGCCTGCTCGGCAATTTGACAAAGCAAATCTTGCTGGCTGGCTGACTCGGGTTCAAACTCCTCGTTAAATCCCAGCCCTTATCGTCTGTTTTCTCATTTACATCACTGATGATAAGACTTCCATCGCTCTCGGTGAGGGGATGATTACGGCTCAGAGGAAGAGGCAGGGATGAAAGCAGAAGCGATCTGGAGGTCCCCGTGGTCTGGTGGGAGCTCTTCGGTGGGGCACGATTTGGCAGCACAAACTTTGTGTGCTTGCAAAGTCCTCCTGCCCAACACAAGGCTTTCCCTTTCCATGAGGATTCTCCTCATGCACCATGAGTGATGTGCAACGAGAGCAGACCTTATTTCCAACCTGAATTCATCGCACTGCAGACATCAGAAGAAATAGACAGTGAGCTGGAAATCATTACGGTACCTGAGCTATGGTCTCTACCACAGAGGTGGACCCATCATGTTCTTAATGGGTTCAGGAGGAGAAACTGGGGAAAAAAGGGTCTTTTCAGATGCTGTGGTTACAGTCTGTGCAGACAGAGACTGCTGGATTAATGGGCAACCCTGGCAGCTGTAAGCCCTCTGTGTTAAAGGCTTGTATCAGCCCTGGAAACAAAAATCTACTAAAAATAATACTGCCCGGAAAAAGAAAAGTTAAAAATCCATAAACAGAGGGTTAACCACAGGCAGGGAAATGACTCCACATTTTTAAGTCAGAGAAGGAGAATTACAAAGACAGATAAGCCCAACTTGAGTGCATGTGTCCCGACATGCCAAATACAGGCAGTTTCATACACACAGCCAAACACCTGGCCCCTGGGTGAAGGCACTGAACACTGATGCTTTGAAAATAGGGCATTTGCTGCTGCTAAATAACTGTATAGAAACAAAGCTACAGAGCCGTACACCAATGGTGGACTCAAAGTACTGTAAATCCCCCCCACTCCTTACAAACAGTTCTCAAGTCCCTGAAGAGAAGCAGGGAGAGAAAAATAAATGTGTCCTCAAAATCTTTATTTGATAGGCATCACCCTAAAAATTCAGTATGTGCATTAAAAAGCAAAAAAGTGACTGCGTAAAGGCGCATTGCTGCTTTGCTGTGAGATTCAGCTGCTGTTAAAAAAGCAGAAATAAAGGAGCCTAAAACTATTGTGAATTGTTCTTGGCCGCGGAGAGCTGCAAGGCTGGCTCCTGCCCACGTTACTCTGTCCACAACCCATGTTTTTCAGGCTTAGGTGAAGTAATAGTAGGGTATTTGAAAGGATGTTATTGTTCAAGAATAATCGTGCCAGACACATGGGTTAATAATAGACAGGGTTTTATATCTCCTGCATCAATGTAAGCACCGAGCAAAGCAAACCACGAGCATTTCCAAAACCATCTATCAAATTAGCACCACAGTGCGTGTCTCCTTGGTGGGAAAATATATCCTTGTGGCGAACAGAGACGAGATATTTCTGATCTATTATTTGGGAGTGTTTTCTGATTTTCAGTGAGCTGAACGGGAGAGGGAAAAACCAGGTTGCAGAACGAGTACTGGTAAAACAAGTGAGACGGGAGCTGGGCGGCAGCCAGTTCCCTGCCGCTGCTCAGGTCGGGTGAAGGCAGAGGCTGTCCCGGGGCTCAGCCGTGGCGTCACGGAGCTGGGCTCAATTTTTCCTTCCTCCCAAGAAACGTGGTGTCACAATTTGCACCTGCAAGTCACGCGTTCAAGCTGCTGCTCACCCTCGGGCTACGGTGGTAAAGGCTTTGCTCCTGCAAGTTGTAATACTGCATTAAGCACTGAGGGGTTTTTTATTATTAATTTTTTAAAATTTATTTTATTAAAGCGTCCTTCCAGGCTGGGACCCCACTGCAGCATACGGAGCAAGATGATGATCAGGATTCTGAGAATTTGCACCCAAAATGTATGAAAAGGTGAGTATAGGTCAATAGAAAGATGATGGATCTGGACAGATGATAGTCCCAGCACATTAACATTTTTCTGTCTACCTAGCTCACGCTGTCACTACCTGGCAGTATCATTGTTTGCAAGTTTTTATTCCAGTTACAATAAGAAAAGCTACCTCAGTCCTTACTTCACTTGCAGATAACTCTATTTAAGTCAACAGGGGACACAGACAGGCAGGAGACCATTCCCCTTTCACTCAGCAGTATTGTAGTGGTGATTTATTTCTGTTCTGGGCTCCCTTTTGGAGGTCTTATCCAAGAGCTGTTGGGCAAGACCCTTTCTTCAGACAGGCTCTTGCAATTTTCCATTTTTATACATATTTCAACAGGCCACTACAACTGTTGGAAGACGGCCCTTTGGCCAAATGGGGAGCGAACAAGTCCTGGTGCCAGTTTGACTCAAAAAGATGGGCACTGGAATGCCTCAGGGGACCGAGAAGAAAAATAAATCACTCTTTCACCTCTGAATCTCTGACTTAAGCTCACCACAGCTGAAAATATGACTTTTTTTTGCGAAACACACTGGTAGACACGTCTCTCTGGGCCAAAAAGGGGATGTTGTGGCGGCATCCCCAGGAGCAACAGGAAAAAAACTGCTGGCTCAGCAAGGCACGATCCTGCTCCCACCCTAAAAACCAGGCAAAAGTTAAAGCATTTGGGGAGGGGGGTTCGGTGGTGATTGCTACCTGTCCTCTGCATATGGGGAGCTCTACATGCTCCTTGCTTTCAATGGGCTTTTCCTTGGGGGATGTCAAAGTGCTTCTCAAATGCAGATTCTTTTTATTTTCTCCAAATTACAGAAGATGAAACTGAAATTAGGAAAGGAGCAGAGGTCTGAGCCTTTGCCCAGAGGCGTAGCAAAATCGCCCCCTTTAACCACAGGGCCAGACATGACCCTGTTATAAAGAATCTGGTTTAATGTCATGGGAGCTGGGACAGACCCATCTGTCCCCATCTGTAAAAATTCATAGGAATCTCTTGGCAAGTGCGGCTATGTTAAAACCTTGATGCAAACCTAAATGACCCCTGGTTTCTTATGGATGTCTTGAGTAGATCCTTAAACATCTTGTTAGGAGAAGAAAATGAGGCTTGCTCGGTGGTTGTGGCATACCTGCAGGCTATCTTAATGAAAATGAAACTTAATGAAACCACCAAAGCTTCTGTTACTAAAATTCCTAAAAGTTTCTCTTTTCTACCTTTTGTCTCAATTTCACGACGCTTTTAGGAACCCAGATCTCCCAAATGCCACTGGAGAAGCTAAAATCAGCCAAGAGTGGGCTGGGAGAGCATTTGAGCAAGAAGAGGACCCCCACGTCTTAAAATGCCCACGGCTAGCGAGGGCTTGGGGGGGGGATTCCCCCCCCCCCATGGGGGAGAAGGCAAACGGGGAGGGAAACACCCTGCAGAGGGTTTGGGGGTGCCCCCCTTGCTTTGTCCTCTCCCACCCCCCAAATCCCCATCCCATGCAACGAGCTGCATCACCGGGGCCAAGAGCTTTCCCCCCCCCCCCCCCCCGGACCCAGGCGTCCTGCCTGGACCCGCCCCTCCCCGCCCTCCTCCTCCTCCTCCTCCTCCTCCTCCTCCTCCTCCCGGGGCTATATAGGGATGCGCAGCCGGTTCTTCTCCCACTCGCAGGCTGCACCGGGGTTGAGGAGCCGGGTGCCCTTCTCCATCCCATGGCTGGGACCTGACCACCCCCCCCCCCCCCCCCCCCACCATGAAGACCATCATCGCTGCCTACTCCGGGGTGCTGCGAGGTACCAGGGAGGATGGGGGGGGGGATGTAGAAGCGGGTGCCGGGAGGATGCTGAGGTGGGGGAACAGCATCCCGGTGGTACAACAAGGCGTAGGGTAGGGTGGAAGCAGCACCGAAAAAGCTCAGCTTTATTCATTTATTCTACTCCCTTTCTTCCTCCCGCCTGCCGGAGCGGTTGGTTGGTTGGTTGGGGGGGGGGGGGAAGCAATGTGCAATGGCGGGGAGGCTGGCTGCAGCTTTTCTTAGGGGTGAGGATTACAGCTCTCTGAGCTCGTTTTGCTTTTTTAGCGAGCTTGGATGGTCGGGCTGCTTTCCCGAAGCTGTTGCAAACGGCTCTGGTTTCTCGAAGGGAGTTTGCACCCTGGCAAAATGCGGGTGTGTGGCACTTGCTTAAAAATCAGCCTTTTTTTTTTTTCCTCTCCTTGTGCTGGTAGGAAGGAAATTGTAGTAGTTTTATCAACGCTGCATGGCTGGTAAAATTCACTGTTGCAGCCTTGTTTTGTAATACTGTGTTCCCCACACCTACATCAACAGGGGAGAAGAAAAAGCATTGCTATTTGTTGTTGCTTTATAATAGGGAGTTGAAGACTGAGTGCAAAAGCGAGGTTTTGTGTTAGGAAGTAGAGAGCCAAGTTTGCTTTTACAACCCTCCATGCTGGTAAGTCATTTCCTCGTCGAGAGGAGCAGGTTGGGTGTCAGTCACTGACACCCATCACGGGCAGAGCTGCTGCAGACGCTGAATGCTTCCTGCTGCAGGCCGAAACATGTAGGTTAAAGATGTTGGAAAGACAGGATGGGAAATCCCAAACCACGAGGTCTCTTGCGTGCTTGTAGAAGTAGCTCTAGGGATCTTGCAGGAATAAATTCAACAAGTCTAAATATTTTGCTTGGTAGAGCCCCGTTCCCCTCCTGCAAGGGTGCTTGTCTAGAGAAGTGTCAGGACTTGCAGATAGTGGGGGCTTTGCAGGAAAATGGCTTGGACAACAGTTTACCCTGTGGAGGGCCCTTGAGTGATCATTCTGTCTGTGTTGCAAAAGGCTTTCTGCCCTGAAAAAGCAAAATACTAATTCTTCCTGGGATGAAGAGACCTGTGAAATGGCTTGTTGGTTAAGTAAATCATTACCAGGGCTAAGAGGACCTGAACCTGGTGAATTAACCCCTAAGCTCTTGGTTTTGCACCATGCCCTGCCCAGTCCTGCATGTAGAGCTGCTGGTGCTCATCTCTGTCAGAAAGATGTGGTGCCTGCCGATAGTCGAGATGGATCTGTAGGATCAGTTGTGAACCGATTGGAGAAGAGATCCGCGTGTGTTTCCCATGCTCGGATCTGGTCCTTAAAGTAACTTAGCTTGCTTATGCAACTAGCTGAGGACAAGTGATGTTTTGAGTTGAGAGGTCATTTGAATTAACAGCATGTGAGCTGTTAAATTGAGAGTGAACTGCAAGCCAAGTACAGAGAATAAATCATTCAGGAGACCTATAAAATATGTAGGGCTGACCCGAGACCTCAGTGGCCACCTTGCTGGCTCTGGTGTGTTGTTGATGGATCTAGGACACGTGCATAATTCAAAATGGAGTGTGGTTTAGGGACAGTGGTTGGCCTCATCTCTAGATAATCCTGCTTAGCGATGGAAAGCTGTCTTAACTCTCCTCAGGTCAGTTTTCCTCTGAGGCACCTTGTGGGGGTCCTGCGGTGATATTTGTGCTTCCTTACTCATTTCTTCATGTGCTTCTGCCTGGGAAGATGGGAGATGTTGCCTTGGTGACTGCAGCATCCGCCAACGCAACCCCTTGCCAGTTCTGTAGCCTGCCATGGGCAACAAAGTGCAGGACCAGCTTCAAAGCCTGCCTGTTCAAAGCAAAAGCCAGGTGCCTGCCAGAGGAGCTCGGACTCGGGCTGGGCTTTGGGGATGATGACGAGGGACCCTGCAGATCAAAGATGGGCAGAGGCGACGTGGTGCAGTGGTTCATGCACAGGACCTCACGTGATGCTTGATCATTTTGGGTCACTTCTCCCACTACATAGGATATTTAGAACAAACCCACTAGACTTTTTTTCTACCTCCCTGAATGTCTTTTCCAAATATTTTGCCTCTGTGAAGGGCTGACTTTTGTGGGGTGAGAGTCTGAATGGCTCATACTGTCCTTTGGCCTTCAGTCATCTTGCTTGCCTGGCATCTGGCTTTGTCCCAGTGCTTGTGAATTTGGCTGAAAGTCTGATCCTATTTAAAAATGAGGGGAAAAAAAAAAAAAAAAGGTGCAGGCATCTGCTTCTCTATCCATCCCTGCGTGTATGCAGGGGAACTTTCCCGGACACCAACCCAGTATTGCAAAAATCAGAGCAGACCTTGGACCAAAGCCTAGGGTTGGATGATGCTTCGAGACCCTTCGCTTGGGTAGAAGGGGTTGTCATCTCCTCATTTTGACCTGCCCCACCTTGGCCATAGGCTGTCCAGGCACTGCTCTCCTTGTGTTTGGCAGAGCAGCAGGAGGTGCTCCGCTCTCCTGAGGAAGGATGCTAGGGTGACCAGAGCATTTAAAGGCTGTCCTTTGCTGAAGTACCTCTTCTAATCTTGTTTCTTCTTACAGAAGTTTGGGGTGAGGAAGATGATTTTGCTTAACTTTACCTTGGAGTTAGTCTTATGCTGCACCTGAGGTTTGGCAGACCTCACGTCTGCTTTGGGGGGGGGGGACCTGGGGGCTCCTGTTTTGGGAGTACAGCATCACTGCTGGCTGTGGTCTCCTCTTGACAAAACTGCCTGGGACATCGAGGTCTGGACTTGCTCATGACTGAGCCCTTCTTATAGAGCTCCTACATGCCTCTCCTGGACACACTGGTGAGATGTAGTAGGATGGTTCCCTTTCTCTTGTCTACAGCTATTATGTCTTGATGACTTAAATCTAAAACTGCTGGCTGGTCTAGGGCAGCTGGGTCTGCATGCATGGTTACATCACTTTAACCTGCATACAGCTGTGATCGTCGAGACTGAAGGCCAAGTTCAGTGCTGCGAGTAAATGCGGATCTAACATGAGATAAATGTCATAACAGATTTGTTTATTTGCTATGCAGAAGCCCAGCCCCTTTCTAAAGGGGCTGAAATAATTGTCGCATGTCCCTGTTAACTATGTTGTTGACCTCCAGTTGTAGGCATTCTTTACTGCAGATAATATGGGATTATTGAGTAGTCTCCTGGGGCTTGAGCAAACTGCCATACAGCTGTGTACAGGGCAGGATAACTATACTCCACACCGGTCATTCGTTATTCTCTAACAAATGATTCACTATCTAGTACCACTAACAACAAAGCTGGAAGTGGAGAGAGCCTGTGCACTGCAGCTGGGGCATCTGAGTAAACCTAAGACACAGAATAACTTGTGTTGCTGAAGGGCTTTTACAGATGTCATGTTTGATGTAGCAGCTTGCTGTGCAGACTGCTGCTCTTGCATGGGAGGCTGGGTGCTCACAAGTATCCTAATATTGGCCTGTTTATCTAATCTAGCTTTGTTACGCCTCCAATGTCAGCGTCTCTGCCAAATATGTAGCTCAAAATGTCCATTTGGACCTTCTGCTTTGGAGGATCTGATTTGGTTTTCCTCTAAAGCTGTGTGATGCAGTATAATTCTTGGCCAAGAATTAAGATGCTAATTGTCTTGAAAAGGTAGCAGATGAAGCTTGGCTTTAACAAGCTTTCAGTGTAATTTTAACTATCTGTAACACTTGTACTTCCTCTCAGCCAATTTATTTGGCTGTTTCTTAATTAAGTGCTGTTGATTGGGTTTTCTGGTGCCCAAGTGTGAAGTTCTGTTTACTTCCACTCCTGGGACATTTGGTTCTGCCTCCCTGCTTAGATAAATCATGGTGTTTGAGCACTTTATCTGAAATAAACTGTGCTGGAAGTGCACCAGATGCTGTCCCTAGCTGAGTCTGTGTTGCAGGCATGAGCCGGGTGCTTGGTCAAACCCTGCATTGACTCCAGGATCTTCTGGGTAGCATCTCCTGCATTTGATGGTTGCTGGAATTAAATGATAAAAGTGTAGTAAGCCCATCGCCAGTTGGGGGACAGCTGGCTAATGTCACTGACCTTCCTTGGAAGGCTGCAGATGGCTGCTGTCACTGAGCAGCAGTAAGGTCTCCTGGAGAAGTCACTGGCCATCTTGACAAGTAGCATCCTTGAGAGCCATGCGTGGCTTGGTGCAGGGACTGTCCCGTCAGTACTCCAGGGCGTGAGCTGAGGGGCTCAGGATCTCATCTGAGACCAGGAAAGCTGTTGCTAAGATCTCTGCTGTGTAGACAGGGGTTGCTAAGGCTGCGACCCCAAACAGTCGGGCTGTCCAGTTCTGGAACAGGTACCTGGGAAACACTCCAGGGGCTGCGCTGGCTGGCCAGCACAGCGTAAGCAACTGTCTTCAGCAGTAGAAGATGGAGGTCTGTGTTTCTCCAAGATTCAGAATATTTCCTTGGGAAAAGACTGGTACAAATGGATACCAAAGGCTGGGGTATACGGTGTCCTTTGCCTCAAAATTAATCATAGGTATGTCTAATGGGCCTTATTAAACTTGGTTATTAGGCTAATGTATTTCCTGAAAATTAGAGAGATTGTCTTTCCTATGCTTAATTCTCCTTTGGGTTTTTAATATGTGAACGATGCTTGGCATGGGCCCACAGGTGAGCCCTTAAAAGGAAGGGTTCTCTTTAAAGAACTGAACCCAAGTTATCAGTGTTGGATTACTCTGCTGTGGCTGAGTCCCCAAAAAACACACTTCTGTTGACTTGTCAAACCTCTTCTGCTCTGTGTCACCAGTAACCGGCCTGGTTCTCCAGAGCACGGAGGGTCTTCCCCAAAATGCCTCGTGGCTGAAGGAGAAAGGAGGCAAGGATTGCATGGAGGGTTGAATGCACAAAGTGTTAAGTCTGACGTGATGAACAGCAAGCTCAGGACTGGCTGGAAATGGCTGTCTCAGCACTAAAACCTGTAATTGCCCAGCCTGCAGTTGATGCACTGGGTCCATGTGGAGCGTGCAGGTTGCTGGTGCAAAGGTAGACCGTGCACAGGCAGATGCACTTGCCAGGTGCCACCCTTGCCCATTGCCACTGGACTTCTTTTATGTCCTCAACTGGGAATTAAATGTTGCTATTATTCAGCCCATGGTAACTACTGGCTTTTCTGATGTTGGGAATCTTGATCTCTGTGAAGGATGTGTTTGCTTTTGGCAAATAACTGACCCAGGACACCACTTGTCCAAGGGCAGGTGCTCAGCTGCCTGCTCAGAGCTGTCTGCCACACCTGTGCCTTCCCTCTGTCTGCAAGAGTTGAACGCTGCCACAAACAGCTTAATGTGGTTCAGGAAACAAGTTGACGGGTTGACTTATGCTACCCAATACCGGTCTATTTACAGGGCTAGCAATGCCTACAATTTGTGAAAGCATCTAGAAAATGCTGAAGTACAAATTCTCATCTGGAGGGATAAACAGTTGTTCTCTTTGGGGGAAGAGGATAGGGATCTAGCTGATCCAAGGCTGGAGTGTTGGATTCATCAATCCAAAGATGTTTTGGTAGTGTAAGTGCAGGTGCTGGAAGGATAAATTACATGGGGCTGGGCTTTTATTATGGATCACAAATCATCTGTAAGACTTTTGGCTTATTTTGAGGACAGAGAGATATGGCCAGTAACACCACTATTGCTAAAAGCTTCCTTTAAACTAGTATCTAGCAGTCCTCAGACCACACGAGGTCTGTCCATGTGCAATTGTGTAAACCAGGTTTTTGGGACAGCAAGTTCCTAGAGCTGCGGTAGAGGCTGCCTCGCGGCGGTGGCCCCTCAGCAGGAATGACAGGTTTCTATTACCCTTGGAACAGGTGACTCTGACTTTGTAAAAAATGGGGTGGAGTTTATCACTCACCCCAAATTTGGGGATTTACTGCCAAATGTGAAGAGCTGCAGCATTGGATTTCTGAGCCTTCCTGCTTAGGTACTCCAGTGTTGCAAATCAGTGCATGGTGACAGTTTAACTCGACACACTCTCCTGTCTCATCCAAGAAATGGGAGAGATACTGAATTCACTCTTAATACTGTACTACGTTAGCTTGTAAAGAATGGCCTTCAACTCTAGCTGCTGCTTCAGACTGGATTAGAGCTGTAGGCTTCAGTTTAGTGGCAGTTGCAGTGACATGATCTATCCTTGACCAAAACTTGGTCTGCTCAGGGTAGTTAATGCCCAACCCATTGCTAGGATCGTTCATTCAACGTAGACCAAGCAGAGCCAAGGGTCTGAGCTGGGTGGGCTGGCTCTAGGTTTAGACTGCAGCCTCTGGTATGGCTCCCTGCTGCTGTCCTTTATTAGCAGAAAACGCTCAGGAAGGAACGTAGCTGTCAGTGTAGGGACCATGTGCAGGCTTAACATTAAATGGCATTTAAAAGGGTTAGCGAAGAAGCTGCAAAGCTAATACAGCAATTCTGCAGGTGCAGAGCTAGACTATCAGAAAGGGCAGGAGTTAGCAAAGACTGGAGAGACGCTTCACGTATTTAAAGGATGCATCAGTGAAAATTTCTTTGTAGAAACTATCAAAAATTTAGTACCTGTCTGTGTCTAGAGAAGAAGCTCTTTTCAATCATGTTCATTTGACTAAGTGCGAGCACTTGCTACGGTATCACCACCAACAGTGTCATGCCTTGCCAACAACAGCAAGGACTGAACCCATTCAATATAATAGCTGCTTAGCAGCATCACATCCCTTCTAATAACAGGCTGATCCTTAAACAGAAAAGGAAATATGTAAACACATCTCCTGGTTGGTTCATAGGCCAGCAGCTTGATTTGCATTTTAGCCAGTTATTATGGTGCTTGTAAAATAATGAAGAGAAACGAAGGAAAACCCACTTGCAAGTGCTTCTTTCTGGAGGTTGTTGAGCATATTGGCAAACACTGCAGTGGGTGGTTCCTCATATAGAAATCAAGTCTTTCACTTCAGTTTTTTACTTGGTTTTCTCCCCACTTGAATAGCTTAAACTTCTAAAAGAGTGGCTTTTGATTCCTTCCTTCCTCATTTACTGCTTTAGAAACACGGTGATAGTTTTCCTTACCTTTGGAGCTGTGGATCCTTGGGGTCATGGGTTGAGGTGTTGCTCAAGCAGCCCTTGAGCTGCGTGCTGTGTAAGGCTGGAGTGCAGAGCTTTCCTTGAGCACGCACGCAGGAGTTGTGCAACGGAGCTGGTGACGGGCTGGTGAGCAACAGGTCAGACCACAGCCTGATGTGTGCTTGCCTCTGCTTTGGGGCACCTGATCTTTATCTTAGGGTGAACTCATGGGTTTCCCTCTTATCAAACACCACTTCCAGGAACTGGCAGTTTGACGTGGGGGCCTGTGTTAGAGCCGTGCGTTGATGTCCTCCGCACTCCTACGGTCAAGTGAATAGAGGCTTGCTCAGCTGGGAACTGGTGTTACCCATTAAACCCCTCCAGTATCCCCAAAGCAGCTGGATGTTTGCAGATGGCAACCTTCCCCTTCCAGGATGCTTAAACTCTGTGGGAAATATTAGCCTTTGGCAAGCCTTGCTCTAAAAGCAAACTGCATGAACATTGGTTTTAAAACCTCCTATTTGAAAGGAAAATATTGTTATCTTTGCTCAGTGTGCAAATGTAACTTTTTCTTTTTTCTTAGGCACAGGATCAAGCATTCTTTCTGCTCTGCAGGATTTGTTTTGGCTATCTAAATCCAAAGTAGAGAAACAACTCCAGATCATCTCTGTGCTGCAATGGGTTCTCACTTTCCTTATCATGGGTAAGTAACACCCTTCGGCCTAAAGCAAAGCTTTTTTTGCCTTAATTCTGGAAGAATTTTAAAGCAAAAATTTTAACTTTTATATAAGCTTTAATTACTGGATGTGCACTGCAGCAGGGCAGTTCCTGGGGTGTGTGGCTATTGTAAAGAACACTTCCATACTCTGATATTTTGGTAATAAATTACTTTACCTGGCTCTAGCAAAACACAGGAGCTATGGAAAGACCTACTGATGTTTAGCTCATGTCTGTGTCTACCATACAAATAAGACTGAAGCAATTGGAAATCTCTTACCTGACTCACCCATGGGAATGCCCCCGGAGAAGAAATTTCTTAGAAGCCAACTGGTAACTGATGCAACTGACTGCAACAGGAGTGCCTTCCTCTTGGCTTGGCCTCCTTCCAAGAGGTACCAGAGATGGGCAAGAAGTGTTTGTGTTAAACCAGTGAAATAGTAAAGACTGTCTCTGGGTACTTCTGTTATGTGAAGCCTCAGGCTGCTCTTCTCCATAGTATTGTTGATAATTAAACTGGAGAAAGATGCCAATTTCAGCCAGTCAAGCAAGTCTCGCTGTTCCTTCCCAATTTTGTTTGTGCTAAAATGGTAACATCGCTTGTGAGTGGGATCTCTGGCACCCTGGTGGGGTGGCTGGCATAGAGCTGGTGTAATGTGTGGAAGACTTGTGTAGCTGTGGAAGAAACCCCCTTCGTGTGGGCCACAAAGAAATCTTGATGCTCATAAAGTCTTGCTCTTGCCCGGTGAAGCAGCTGCCCTACCTGGAGATAGTCTAGAAGAAAACCATGAAGGGAAGGTTGAGGTACTTCAAAGCAGGTAGCTTTAGAGGAAGCTGTCTCAGTCCTACATAAGGGGTTTTTAGCTAAATCGGATTTGATTGAGGATTAATGACATCAGATTGAGACTAAGACTTCAGTATAGAAGGGTCAAAAGGCAAGGGGCTCTTAATGCAAGTGTAAATGCAGACCAAAACCTGATGCAACCTTGTTTTCTTCTCTTTCTTGGACCTATCCAGGTGTTGCTTGCACTTTAATCCTTATGTACATACTGTGCACAGATTGCTGGGCGATTGCTGCTCTATATTTAGCCTGGCTGGTATTTGACTGGAATACACCAAAGAAAGGTAAATATTGCAGAATAAATCCTTGCTGTTTAAGTGTCCTTCTCCTCATATTTGGACAAAAAAAGCACTTCCTTGTAATGGGCGATCTCCCTTCTTAATGGGACTTGGCTGAATCGCTGACCAAAAGTATTATTCAGTGAAGCATTCAAATGTCAGCCCTCAGCATAAGCAGTGACTTCAGGTTTTGTTGATGCTGAGAGTAATACAAGATCACATTCACTAATATCATGCCATTGCTGGCTTTCAGCAACATATTTATAAGGCTTAGGTTCTTCCTGTAGGTCAGAAGGATCTGCATGAAGATTCAAGATCTTGCTGTCCTCTCCAGCTCTTGCAAGGTTCAGATTATGGTGTGGCTATTAAGATGCGGCTCCCCTATGGAGTCAGTGTTGCTGCAAATGAAGCATAAGACTATTTCAGAGAATACCCTGTAGAAACCAGCTCTGAGAACCCACTACAGTAATGACAACAAGCTTTGATGGCAACTCCTTTCATAGCCAGATTAGCACAATTATCCATTGCTTGAAGACCACTGAAATCCTCCACAATCTTGGTCTTTCCCAAAGGATGAATCTGAGGTTAACAGTGAGCTGTTTCTAGCTTGAATTGTCCATGGCCCAACTACAAGAAATTGTCAAGTCAGATCCTACCCTGAATTTGTAGTCAGGCCTTAATTAGCTTGAAGTGCCCTGAAGTCCTGAGCATGGATGGTTTCACCTGATTTTAGTGAAAGATGCAGGTGTCTCACTTAGAGAAATCAACAATTTCATTCCTCTAGAGACAGCAAACTATCTGGAGTGGTCTAGGCTTCTTGGTGGGCACCCGTGTGGAAAGAGCTTTAAAAACATGATTTTTTTATTTTTTTTTTTCCTTTTCAGGTGGAAGAAGATCCCAATGGGTGAGAAACTGGGCTATATGGAGGTACTTCAGGGATTATTTTCCAATAAGAGTAAGTAACAGTTTAACTCTATGCATTGGGACTTAACTGTTTTAGACTGAATTGTAATAACCCCTGTGGAGATGATGTTGTACCTACACTAGTCTATCCAAGAAGCTGAACTGTAAGCAGGACATGGCTTACTTACCCTTGCTATACTACTGCTTGGAGCAGCTGTGGTTATAAAATCTGAAATGCATCACCAGTGATGGTATCATGATTTGTAGAAGCTGCCGCTTCTGATGGTCTTATCACCAGACTTCTTGAGGCAATCTGCCCTGTAGCAGTAAGGCTCGCTGTTCATCTCTCCAACTTCTCTTCTGTGCTGCAGCACTCCTGTGTTGTGCCTAGCTCTCCCTTCTCTTCCCCTCTTGTAAATCCAGCTCAGTTTTGGTCTGTTTTCCAGTTACACCCTAGGGCAGCAGTGCATTGGGTAAGAATAGCTGGGAACCCTGTGCACCAAGAGCTCTACCACTTCACAGGGAGCAGTGAAATCAGCTCTGAAGTCTTGCTGCTTTGGAGAAGGGGGGTTTCCAGCAGTGGAAGTAGCTCCAGTTCTCCAGCTTGTAACTTGCTCACCTTCTGCTTGTATTTTCCCTGCTTATTCAGATGTGTTGCAGAGGACAGGACTGCCAGTCTGCTCTGGGGACTGCAGAATTAGCTAACGGACTTGGAAGGGAGCAGGGGCCAAATTCAGCTAGGAGGGAACTTGATCCTCTTTGGAAGGACACAGGGCTGAAAGGGCTATTAGGTAAGGCTGTTGGCAAGTATTACTCAGCCTGAGCAAAGGGGAGGGACCTTGCCATGGCTTTTGATGAGCTACCCATTCTGAAGATAGTCCAGCCTCAGAAGGCAGTAGAGAATCCAATTCCAGCAGGAAGCTGAAGTGGCATAGACTGGATTCCTCCTTTGCAAAGTCACTCGAACTCTCAGGGTGCCTGAACGTGCTGCTGGTGAACAAACCTCTTGCCACACTCTTGCTGCTGTTAACAGGTAATTCTTGGCAAGTGTAGGCATGCATGGAAAAATAGACTACAACAGCACAGGCTGCAAGTGGCTGGTTGACCTCGGTCTCGTAGCTAATGGAGAACAGAGCATGCTCTAGTGTTGAAGATGGGTCTTAAATGTGTTGTCTTCTAGTACAAAGTCCTCAGTACTGCAACAAACTCTGCCTTCTTGATATTGTTGAAGGCTAAAATGGGCTAGTTTCTCCTGGGGGAGAAATTAAAGAATAGATTCAAAAGGGTCATCAGTAATGGCTGGTCCCCTTGTTTCACCACTCCTTTGATGGCATATTTAGCCCCTGTCCTCATGGAAACATGCTCTGCACCAGCCATGCGGGTCAGATCTGCTGTAGATATTAGAAGCTTGTCAAACAGTTGGGTTGTTCAAGTAGGTTTAGAGATGAGATCGGGTAGATAAACTGAACTGCTCTGCTGTTTTTAGGTAAATACTTACTAGTTCATGCAGTCCATTTCCAAGAACCCCTTATGGCTGTAATTCCGCTGTCACTGAGGGGGTAGAGTTGTGCAAAGTTTGCAAAGCCCACTGGTAACTGGTATGCAAAGGGCAGAACATGAGGGCTGACAGCTGTGGGATAACTCCTGCACCTGCTATGGGGGAACAGCCAGCTGGCTGCATGGTTGTTAAAAGCTGCTGCAGGGATCATGGGGCTGTGAGGTGTTAGAGGTGGTTGTCTCCAGTTATGGGACTGATATTACAGGATGAACCATGAATATTATCTCTTGTAAGGAGTGCTACCAAGCACCAGAATGGCTTTGGCTTGGACTTGCGAAGACCGTGGGAACTCCTTGGATAAACTATTTACCTGTCTTCAGTCAAGAGGGAGGCTGGTCTAGAGAGGATCACTTGTTTAAATCTTCTGTCTGCAAAATTCACCTTGACTGGATCCTGAACTGTCCGTGTAACGGCTTAGCAGGGCTTGGTCTCTCTCCCTGGCTCATGGTTTGTTGGGGCAGTCATCCGCTGCACCGCATCGTGTGCCATGTGTCCACTGAGCACTGTGAGGACAGATCACACCAGGGACAATCTCACCAGTGGCACTTGTAATGCTAAACACAGCCTCTGCAAGCTCTGCACATAGAGCTGTGCTAGCTGCATCCATATCAGCACAGGTACCACCTGCATTAGGAGTAAAATGTGAGCTAATATCCTATTCCAGGAAATAAATAGGAAGCGGTATTGCAGATTTTTTTTTTTCCAAAACCCTAAGGCCACCTCCCCAGGAATAGGGACCCAGCTCCCAGTAGGTGACAGTTGTAGCACCAGAAACCTGGGAGGGGAGTCCTCTTAGTTAATGTCCTCAGTGGCTGCAGATCTGAAGGCCGGGGTTTCCTTGCACCTGGCTGGCGTGAGCTCAGTCTTGAGGATGCAGGCTGGATCTGGCCAGACTGAAATGCCACCAGTATCGATGTCTGACGACGCTGTATGCTAGAACTTGTGGCTAGGTCTGCTGCATCCCTCCACGGCTCTATGTGCTGGCATCAGGCTTGCTTCTCATGCAGTTACTCTGATAAAGCAGGCTCTGCTCTGATATTTATGCTGATTAGGCTTGGTGTCTGCCTGAGTCAGCAGTGCCTCCCACCCTGAAACAGCAGTAGGACTATTGTACCTGTATCTGGAGATACCAGGTCATATTTTGTAATACCAGGTGGATTTAGGAACCAGCCTGAATCTGGCTGAATTCCTCAGCATGAGCAGAGATTGTCCACATTCACTGGGGCTTCATGCAGCTGCTCTGACAGTAATAAGCTATTTTAGGGCACTAGAAGCTTAAGTTTGTCTGCTGCTTAGTGGCTGGCCTTGCAAATAGTGCTTTAAGCTAAGCAGTGCATGAAGCAGCTGAGGAAGCTTCCAGTGAGCTAAATCCTGGTGCTGAACTGCCATGTAAAGCCTGAGCTCTTGCAGGTGTGAGCATGGTGCTGTGTGCCTGGCTGGGCTCAACCCTGCTGCTGCAGAGGCTGGCAAGGTCCCAGCAGTCTCCCAAACGCGTCCTGCTGATCTGAGGATGTCACGTTGGGAGTGCCACAATCTAAAGGTCTTGTTTAGGTAAAGAAGCCATCACTTGAGCATGTCAGCAGAGCTACTGCTTATCTCCGTAGGCAATAGCACTTCAGATAGCAAGGGCTGCAGACCTTTGGCTCGCCTTTGTCAAGCGGTGAGCGTTTCAGGTGTGTGCTGTGAGACCTTCTCGGTCTCCTGCTGAGATGGGAGAGTCAGCAGTGTGCCAGAGCAGGGGCTGGTGCAGGACAGTGACCTTTTTTGCAGCATTTGTCTTGTGCTCTGCGGCTTGGCTGGCTTCCTGGCAAAGCTTCTTAGTTGTTGTTGTTGTAGATGACTTAGGAAGCAAAAGCCTGCATTTCCACTCTATGTATGGTGTAGTGGTAATATTGAGAGCCTGGAGTCTTCTTCAGGTCCTGGCCTGCATTGCCGGGAAGGTGAGCTCCTTTCTTCCATAGTGCTGGTGGATGTGATGCAGGTAATTGCAATTGGTTGTTTTGCAAGCTTATATGCTTACTACCGCTGCTTGGATCCTGCAGGATGAGCTCTAACTTTCTGCTTTCTGCATGCTTCTGTGGTGACTGTGCTGCTCAGCTTGCAGGTAGGCTGAGCACCCACTTAGATCACTCATTTTCATCCTGCTCTTTGCTGGCTTCTGGTGCTGAGCAGCAGTGTCTCTGCAGTCCCCTTTCTCCACACTTGAATGTGCTACTTATCCTATTCCTACAAATAAAATTGGCAATAGTGTTCTCTGGGTGTATCTAGCACTCAAATATTAACACTTTTTTTTTTTAGCGTAATTGCACTGCTTTATTGCTTCTGTAAGCAGGCTTAGATCTGTTTAAAGAAATCTGTTATTACTAGAGCAAATGGATGGACCTTTGCTCCCACTGAAACAGATTTGGTCTTGGATAGCAGGTGGGAACAGGCATGTTAGTGCAGTGGGGTGAAGGTCCAGCTTCAGTCCCAGCACTGTAATCATCTGGCTGGGATGCAGCAAGGACGTGCTGCCTCTGTCCCGTCATGGGAGCACTGAGGCTTCAAGGAGCTGAGGGCTGTGTGGGACTGGAGAAGACTTTTGAGGCAAATGGAAAAACCTGTTGGAGGTTCAGAGCAGAGTCGCAAAAATGTTGTCAAATGACAGCTACAGCAATTCTTTAGGCTGACCTGATAAGGCAGCCCAGCAGCTCAGTGTTTGCTTGTCAAGGGGAAAGGTGCAAGAAAACTAGTAGTGAATGATCAGCGTCCTAAGGAAAGCTTCAGTCTTGCTTGAGACTAGAAATAAGTGATTACAGCACTTCAAAAATTCCTGTTTCTAGACTAAATTTAGGGAGATGTGAAGGCTCTACCTTTGGTGCCAGCAGGTCAGACCCTGGGCTGAGTTTATCTCTGCACCGCTTGCAGTAAGTGCACAAACCTCTCTGATGCCTGGCAGACTTCGGTTGCCCTGGCTTGACTTGGGTGGAGGAAGATGTGTTCACCTTCTGTGAACCCATCTGTTGTGGGACAAACTGGGGAAAAGCAGACATGTATGAATGTCAGGCTGACCCTCAGACCTGTAAATCCCTGTTGTGACCATTTGATTCTCCCTGAGTCTCCAGTGCTGCTCAGATATTCCCCTTCTGCCTTGCCATGCACGGGGTGTGCAGGTGGGTTGGTTCCCTGCACACCCCTCGCTTTGCTCCTGCACCAATTCTATGATTCTGTAAGTGGTGTGGGTGAGCGCGGTGGGTATCACCAACCCTGTGCCCCTCTAACAGGGGGTCTTGGAAAGCAAACAGAGTGGTGAGGTTGCAGCTTGGCTGGGGCTCATACAAGGTATGCAAGCAACGGGCTCCACGGGGAGCTGGGGGTCCTTGCACTTGGTGGAGGGGCTGAAGCAGGGTGCTTGCCATGGCTGGTAATAGCAGAACAGCATGTCTTCTGTATGAGAGCAGATGTGTGGCTCTGCCAAGCTCAGCTCACAAATGCCTCGTGCTCCAGAGCGACAAGGTTTCAGCCAGCTTGCTTTTATAGCAGCTGTGCTTGGTGCAGGTGAGGGATAAGGTTTGGAGCCTGGAAACCAGCACCCTGCTCTGACAAGAGCTCTGAGGAGGAGTGTCTGCCACTGGTTCAACCAAGCCATATGTGTGTCTGTAGCCACCAGCCCTTGAGTCTCTCCTACAGCTGAGCAAGAGCTGACAGATGGAGGGGTTCCTTACAACATCATTACTTTTTTCCCCCGTCCAGTCTTTCCTGAAGAGTGGTTTCCAGTCTAGTCTGGGAGTCCTGTTTCTCCTAACTGGTCAAGGGACAGCCTTCCCACCCTGGGGAGCGAAAGCAAAGTCATCTACTAACTGGGCAAGAAGGGAAAGGGAAGAAAGAAAGGATGATGTGATGTGACACAGGCCATGGGGGTCTACAGAGGTGCTGCAACACACTTCCCAGAGCCCTGCGTGACCTCAAAGCTAGAGGGAAGCGTGGAGAGGGGTAGTCGACTTCTCAACCCGCTGCTGTCATGCCTGTATTGCAGCTGGTGTCTTAAATAGCTGTAGCCTCGTCTAGGGACAGGGTTGGGAACGTGTGGAGGAGAGAATCAAATTTCTGGGCACGCTGCTTCGGTGTGTCGCAATGGCACTTCAGGTCCCTGTAGCATGATTCAACAAAATGGACTTGGTTGCTTACTGCCAAAGCACTTCTTGGCCGAGACAGCGGGGTATGTAATGCTGATGTGACGTGTTGGAAATCTGCGCTTTTTCCTATAGGAGCTGACAGTGACCTTTGCATATACCATCTGAGAGATGGGGTGCAGGTGTTTAGCACCTCATTCTGAATGGGCAACTGGGGCTTGTAGGTCCTGTGCCAGTCTGAAAGCTGCTGGGGTGTTGCAGTCAGCAAAAACGGGCACCATTGCAGCCTGAAAAAAATTAAGTTTGATCCCTACTTCTGAAGGGTGATGCAGCAGTCCTGTTGTATGCTTACTCAGACCGCTTGTGTACTGCCAGGGGAAGATGCTCTGATGCATGGGATGCTGCTGCTACTTCTAACATCAAAAAAAAATCCTCTGGCAGTAGTGGTACCAGGGCACGGGTTGTGCTGTGCATGGCTAAGACAGCTTTGGAGTGTCCATGCTGTGCAAACAGGTGAGTAAATGGTTAGGAATATTGCACAACCCCAAACCAATACGGTCGCTGCTCCTGGAGCATGTACTGCAGAAATTGGAGCACTGCTGTGGACGGCTTGAGGTGTGTTGTTGGCCTGTTGGCACGTAGGCCAGAGCAAAAAACCTCTTGAAAGGAGGGATAGCTTCCAATGGTAAACCACCCTTCTGTACATTTTCTCTCTTGGAGGGTGGCCAGCAGGCATATTAAGTGGTTGGGTCTTTTTTTTCAGGTTTTAAGCAAACTTGCTTCTGTTACGGGACACTGATTTTTATTTTTTTTCCACCTCATACTGGGATGTGAGCCACTAATGTGCTGAGAGAAGGCCTGGAAGGAGGTGTAGTTGTGGTTACAGGGCCATGAAGAACTTGGTTGGTTCGGGCAAGAGGCTTGCAAGAATACCTTTGGGAGGAGTAGAGAAACAAAGGGCACAGGCTACTGCAACCCAACCCCTATTCCTGCTTGGCTGGTGGTCTTTTTGTGTCTAAGAGCAGCCTGTTTATTCTGCTCCCTCTGCTTGGGGAACTGAAGTCCAAGTGGCTGCTCTTACCTCTGAAATCCAGGATAGCCCATAGCCCAGCTCTTAGGCTGCTCTCCCTGGTGGGAAGAGAGACAAAAGCTGGGTACTTTGACTCTTCTCTCCATTTTTTTTTTTCCTTATTACCTGAAAATATCTGTCTTCATGTGAGCTCACTCTTTTCTTTCCTAGCTGGTTAAAACCCACAATCTGCTGACCACCAGGAATTACATTTTTGGGTACCATCCACATGGCATCATGGGGTTGGGTGCCTTTTGCAACTTCAGCACAGAGGCCACAGGTGTCGGCCAGAAATTCCCTGGGATCCGACCATACCTTGCGACCCTGGCTGGGAACTTCAGGATGCCAATTTTGAGGGACTACTTAATGTCTGGTGGTAAGTGCAACTGCACAGTGTTCCTTCTACTGATGCCCTTGCCTCTGAGCTGTCTTCCCCTCTTTTAAGTGAAAAGCTGTGGCAGAGGCTCACATAACCAATTCTCTCTGGTAGCATCACACAAACATTCCTTTCATATAGCTGTCAAGAGGAAGCTGTGAATAAATGGGACTAGCTTGGGCTGTGAGGACTGCTGCTCCACCGCATTCATCCTTAACTCAAGGATGCTCTCGTCCAAAGGCATAGTAAAGATATCTGGCATCTTTAGTTGTGGGTGTGGAAGATGGAGACATGGAAGCAAGTTGTCCTAGTTATTGTTAGGAGGTACTGGTAGATGGAGAAGTTGCACTGACTGAAAATATAAAGTATTCATTAGCCTTTGAAATGTGAATACCATGGCTAGCTCTGCTTCTGTGCTTGCTACCACATGAGCTGTCATGCATCTACGTCTTAAGGTGGTGATAGATGCCCTCTTCATCCAACCACATTTTTAGGTGCCTGGCAGGAGTAAAGGGTCTGGGGTATTGCATAGTTTCAGCTGTTCAGAAGAGTCCCTTCCCTGAATATATTCCTATAGATGGGTCATGGGGATTAGGCAGTGATATAAGTTTGCTGAATGACATTAATAGGTCTGTTCTAATGGATTCTGGTATTTTAATGATGGAGGGCTGTAGGTTATGACTGGGCAGAGGAAGCAGTGTTGACAGTCTAAAGAAATGGTGTTCTTGCATGGCCTGAGCTTCCTTTTCAGAGTGAGGATGCCTGTTGGTTAGGTAGATGTGAGGCATTAACGTTTAAAGACCATGAATTGAACAATCCAGTACCCTGTTTGCTGTTCCTTGGACAGACTCACCAATAACTGACTTTAAAACAGGTATCTTAATACAGTATTTTGGCTGAGTCTTGACTTGTGGCTGGGGAGAGGATAGAAGTAGCTGTACTTGGCTCTAACTTGGTAGGTTTGACTGTTTCCATGATTACTGCTTTAATTCAGTGAGGGAAAGGAAAACTAACTGGATCTGGTACAGAAAAGGTGTTTGTCCCTGCCTAGGAAGGGCAGTATTTCAAGCTGGTTTCTATCTTTCTGCACAGATGAAAGTTGCTGTGTGAAGTCCAGAATTCCCATAATTTGGGAATTCCACGGGGCAGCAGTGCATGAGAAGTTGGGATCTGCTTTCCAGTCTATCATGTCTGTAAACTTAGGTCATATGTTGCTGAAGCTTCCACACAGCATCAGCCTTTCTGTATTTAAAAAACCAAACATGTATGGTCTGTTCAAGATGACTGGTAGACAAATCCTGTGGCCAGCCAGAGCTGCTTTCCTCTTTTTGGAAGGAAGGTGGGAGTAGACATTAGCAACATCATTGCTGACAGGGCTGGCTTGGCTGTCCCTGAGCATTACAGTTAAATCAGTGGGAAATTCTGCTTCTCTGTACTTAGGATTTAAGCAAGACTATAGGTGTAATCTCTTGGGCAAAGTTAACTTTCTGAAAGCCATAATTTGTCTTTACTTTCCTGTACTGGAACTTCAGGGTGTCACTACAAAGGCTTTACCATCACTTGGGAAGTGCTGATTGTTCCCTCAATCCTTTGTTTTGTGGATGAACCAACCACTTCAAGTGAAATCCTAACAAATATTACTGTACCAATACACATACTTAGTTGGTTTATAACCAACTGATGCATATTACAACATTTTATAGCCTACTAGAGACTAGAGCTACAGCAGGGATCCTCTAAGGCATGAGGAGATGGCCAGAAAATCCCCTATACTTTGTAAATGTGCTAAAGAGCTCCATTCAGCAATTGCCACTTGTCTGCATGTCTCGTTGCATTTCCTGGAGGAAGGATTTCAATGCTCAGTGCTGTGAGCAGGCGTAATCTTCTTCTGCTAACAAGTGTGAAAAGGCTGAGCATAAATCTGTGCTGCTCTGTTAGCCAGGGCTGTGTAGTCAGTGTGAGCCTTGGTGTGGAGAATGGGAGAAGTATGAAGGCTTCTGGCTGTCCTATGGAGCAGCAAGCATAGCCTGAGCCTTTCAAAGGAAACATGGTCAGAGAGAGATGTAGCTGTACTGAAAGAAGTGAGTTTTTCATCTTCAAATCTAGCTGATCTGTCTCAGTGAGGTCTGCTCCCTTGTGGTCTGGAGCTGGGATTAGGTGGTGACCTTGATGCCCAGATACACATGAAGGCTTGCAGACTTGCCCTGTATAATTCCACAGGACCCATTCATCATTTAGTTCTTGGTTCAAGTGATGACTACCATGAGATGTGCAGAATCAGCTTCTAAAATTAAATGGTGTAATACTGCCCTTCCTAGTGCAGTGACCTTAAGTACTCAACACAGCTCAGACGTGTTATGTGGATGGGAATGTAAATGATGGCATGGCACTTACCCTTGGCTTATCCTGGCTGAAAATGTGAGGCATGAGCAAGCTCTGACAATAACTGTAGGATAAAAGCATGAGTTTCAGGAGTAGAGAATCAAACTTCTTAGCATTTTTAAAGCATAGAGTAGAAATTAAAGGTACCCTCTTTCATTGGGCTGAATGGTAAGATCCCTGGAGTGGGGACTGGTGCTTTAGGGCAAGGATTGCTTTGTAAAGCTGAAGTGCTGTCACTGGTAGTGCAGTCCTGTCCCTTCCAGTGTGGGATAGAGGGAAAGACCTTCCCAGACACTTGTCTTAGAGTATGGACTTACCTGAGCATTCTGTCCCATACATCTCTTCCTTCCCATGACAGCAAAAGATTGTGCTCTTGCTATGCAAGAGCTTGCTGTTATTTCAGAAAAATAAATTATTTTTTTTAAATTAATTCATAATAGATCTGTCTCAAAGGCTTGTCCATTTATTCTTTTTGTATCACTAAAGCATTCTCTTGAAGGAAGACCTATTCCACTACTTGGTTTTGCTGAGGAACTGGTCAAATTCAGACTCTCATCCCTCAAAACAACTGCTTTGCTTTCCCTCTCTAAGGATAAACCAGCTTCTACTGCAACCTTTACTTGGAGGGAGGATGTCTTAAACGATTGCCTTTGGCATCACTAAGCACAGAAGAAAATCCTTGCTGAAGTCTTTTGTGTTAAGGGCAACTTTTTGAGCTAGTGTTGGTGGAGTTTATGACCAAGGCTAGTGCTGGCTAGGTCTATTAACTGCTTGTTTAGTTGAACAGGTTGCCTGATAATACACCCAACCCTCTATGACCACAGGGAAGCTGGACAACTCAATGTGCAATCAAGGCACAAACTTTTTGCTACAAATATGGCTGGTGTCTTCAGGATCATCTTAATATTGCAGCTTGATCCTTTTGTCTGTCTCCTGGATATGCAGGTATATGTCCTGTGAACCGTGACAGCATAGACTATATCTTGTCCAAGAACGGCAGTGGCAATGCCATCATCATTGTGGTCGGAGGGGCAGCGGAGTCCCTGAACTGCACCCCAGGGAAGAACTCTGTGACACTGAAAAACCGGAAAGGATTTGTGAAACTGGCTCTACGGCACGGGTAAGAGGCAACCTCGATGCTAGAGCAGTACTGCTAGCATATGAAAGGTGCTCTCATCCCCTGAAGCAGCTGATGTCTTGGATGGATTCTGCATTCTGCACTCTCGCTGTGTGGATGTATGCCCAGGGCATCAGACACATGAGCCTGTCCTCTGGCTTCTGCCCCTGAGCGGAGGACAGGGTAGGGAGATGCCTGGGACAGCAGGAGGCTTCCGAAGCTAAGGAGAGGGACGTGTCGGTAACCTGCATAGGGCATCACCTGTGCAGCCCCTGTCATCTCCAGGGATCCCATGTGTCTGAAACGGGATGTCCATCAAAAATCAGAGATGAGAATATATGGAAGGATATTCGATGCCTGACTGGGTAGTGTTTCATGGGCCCATTGCCAATAGAATTCTCTTGCATGCCTTAATGGTATAGCTACTATACCACGTCGAGTCTGGCTGACTTATGTCAGTACCTTGTGCTGCAAACAAAGCTCTGGCCAGTAAAATCTGCAGAGGTGCAGCCTGAAAGAGTACACAGCAGTGAGTGTGGTGCTGTAGTATTGACTGCAGACCAGGGTGTGGGTTCCTAACATCTTTCCATCTTTCTAGTGCGGATTTGGTTCCTGTCTACTCCTTTGGGGAGAATGAAGTGTACAAGCAGGTGATCTTTGAGGAGGGTTCCTGGGGAAGATGGGTTCAGAAGAAGTTTCAGAAGCACATTGGCTTTGCTCCATGCATCTTTCATGGCCGTGGCCTCTTCTCCTCCAACACCTGGGGATTATTACCTTACTCCAAGCCCATCACTACTGTTGGTAAGGTCTTGGTATAAACATGCTATGTGCTTCTCTAGGTAGTAGCATACCCGAGTCTATGCCATACCCCTACTCTAGCTTGCTCTTGGAGTCTTGACTATAAAACTCTGTTTTCCCTTCTATATAAAACCTTCCAGCACAGCTGAGAATGAGCTAGAAGAGTTTCCAGAGGCTACAAGCCTTCCATCATGCTCTACTACCAGGCAGTTTTGCAAGTGAGCTCTTTTGGGGAAAAAATGCTGTAGCTGCTACCTTCTCTGGTCTTGGATGGCTAGTGTCAGAAGCAGCCTGTCCCCTCCACACTCCTAGGACTAGCAGCGTGATGCTGTCTGATAGCTGAGTCTTAAAGACAACCCTAAAATTTGCCACTCAAGTCTTCCAACCCAAAGCAGCAAAGCTTTGGGGGAGAGGAAAAAAAAGTGCTTTTTTTGCTTTTGTGGTGTGTATAGGGGAACACACAAGAACTACAGCTTTTAGTCTTGGTTCCTGTTAATTGAGGAGGGATTTATCACTCCGCTGTAAACAGAAGCAAGTGGGACTTCACAACCACCTTGCGCAGTAGAGTCTCTGCGCTGCTGGCATTTGTGTAGCTAAAACGGCATGTTTGCCCTCGGTATCACTGCAGGTGCAATGAGGATCCTGGTAGTGGGACAGCTGTGCTTCAGAGCCTAGCAAAACTGGGAGGAATTGGGCAAACCCCTGCTATAATGGCAAGCTGTGCTATGCCAGGGTGGACGTGCTGAGCTAGCATAGCTGTGGCCACAGAGGACAAATCTCAAGGCTGTACAGAGCATTCAACCTAACATGTGGATCTTTCCCTTTTTTATCAGTTGGGGAGCCCATCACCATCCCCAAAATCGATAATCCATCCCAGAGGGAAGTGGACTTCTACCACAGCATATATGTGGACTCCCTGATCAAACTATTTGACAAGTATAAGAGCAAATTTGGCCTGCCAGAGACTGAAGTCTTGGAAGTCAACTGAAGGGACTGAGTTAGCAGCACCTCCTTCTCTCAGAATCAACACATCTTCTCCAGAAGTCCAAGCTGTCATCGTGTACTTGAAAGCATGTGTGGGTGTATGTGTCTTTCACAGAAAGTGTTTGAAGTATTGCTAGACCACTTTTTAAAAATAAAAAAAAGGCTTTACTTTGGATAAATCCCATTACAAATGTCTTTCTATCCAAAAAAGCACAACTCCCCATTGCTGTGAGGATTTGGATGGGGGAAATGATTGCCTTTGTAATCTGCTATACAATGCTGTTGGATTAGAAGCATTCCTACAGCTACTGTACCCACTAGCACAAGCTATTTTGGGAGAGTAGGATCCATCTGGTTTTCAGTCAAAAAAGCAGCAGGTTGGTTTGACTGGGACAGCAGTAATACAGGCATGTTGCACGAGAGCCATGTTGAGACATGCTTACATAGCACAAGGGCATTTCTGCTTTGGAAAAGCCCCTTCTTGAAAGCACAAGCAGGCTGCCAAATCCCCTGGTGTGGCACCTCCTGTGTGCAGTCCAGGAAACCAAAGGGTATGAGTCTGGCGGACCTCAATCTGTACAGTGTGGTGGATACTTTAGTGGCTGTAATTTCACCACTTGTATTTTGAATGTCAGTTTAGAAGCAGGTCTGTCCCAGGTGCTGCTTGCACAGAGGCATGTAGCTGGAAATATGGGACTCCTTCATAGCCACAAAACTCCAAGGACAAGTTCTAGGAGCGGTGAGATGGTGCAATCGTGTGGCCCCAGTGTTGCAGACCCTTAGCGTAGCTGGTAGGGGTAAATGCAATGGGACTATTCATCCAAGTGTTTTGGATCCCAAAAGCATTTGGGGAAAGCTAGGAGTAACTTCTGCCCAAAGATGGCTTTTAAATATTCCGTCCAGTGAATGTAAAGGAGTAGCCTTTCCACATATAGCATCTAAAGTGAGTGGCTTTTTAAGGTGTTTATAAAATGTTTACGTGGATGTTAACACTGCTTGTAGTGAGATTTCTTCAGAGTACAATGTGTTTATGTGTAAACCTGAAACATTGCACTACTTGCATGTCTGACCTGCCTTTTCAACAGTTCAGTTGAGTGTATTTTGAGCTCGAAATGTGCCTTTCTTCCATGCAAGATGATGGTACTTCACATTCCTGGAATCTTGCCTCTAAAGACAAATGTTCATCTGTCATATTTGATAGACTATTGTATTATGGAGTATCAATTTTTGTACAAATTTCTAGAAATAAACATGGGCAAAAATAGTGGGCTGCTTTGGTCTCTTTGGTGTTGCAATGGTATGTGGCTGGGTTCATGTTACAGCAATTGTTTGTGTGATTGCAGCTGTCCCTTGGCTTTTATGGGGAGAGGACTGGTCTGTCCAGAAGCAGACCCACACTCATCTGCATGGGACACTCAGGAAAGGCTAAGCAAATCTTTGTGGTTTAAGGGTGGGTTTTTTGCCTGTGAGTGTATAAGGAGCCAAGGCAGCCTACATCTATGGACTTCTTTTACTGAGCAGATAGAAAAAGTTCATGCCTTACTGATCCTTTCAGCAAATTACTCTGGATTTCATTGCTGCATAGCACACAAAGAACTGGATTGCATCCTTGGTCCTCAGCTGAGGCAATGCTTCCAGCTCTTGTCAGAGCCACCAGCCTTCTACCACTGGCGGTGCAAAGTGCTCCAGAAATAGCACACATTGCTGTAAAGTTCATGTGGGCTCTTTTAGTAACAAGTGAGGGTTTAGCCTGTTGTCTGTTGCGTTGCGGCTGACCTATGAGCTATGGAAGTGGTCCATCAATGCTGGCTGACTTTCACAGGCTGACACTGCTGTTCTTCAAGGTGAGAGCCAATCTTATTCTTTGCCCTTTTCAGGCTTGGCTAATGGAGTTTGAAAGTCTCGTGCTGCAGAAGATAAACCTGGTGTGTTGCTTGCTTCCCATTTTCCTCACCCCTAGTAAAATTGATTTGGTCCTCTGTTTTTTGCTAGTGAACATTAAGGCTGGGTTTCCAGTGACTTGTCTGGAAATGCACAGCAAGAAAAGCCATGAATGCTCTGCTAAAACCACTTTTGACAGTTTGTGACCAGGCAAGTCACTAGAAACCACCCTTGGCACAAACTGGAGGAGGTCAGTTCTTGCAGAGCTTTTTCCAAGCAGTGTTTTCAATTATCAAGTTTGATATCAAAGCACAGCTGCTGCTTGCAAATCCCCCTAAAGCAGAGGAGGGAGGGAGTTATTTCAAATAAGGATCCATTCCTGCAAAGGGCTGTGCTAATGAATATCCTGTAATCATCCATACTGCAAGGTTGCACCAGCTCTGCCCAAAACTCTTGGCTGTGCTGGAAGTCCCATTAATTAAGGTCTAACATGAGATTGCCACTGAATATTGTTCTTTTCTATCTACTTAACCCTAGTCTATAAAAGGGGAATTTTCCTTTGATCTCATCTTGTGCCCAATGTACCAGCCCAGGACATGCTAGTCTCATACAAGTTTCAATCATCTTTCTGAGCTGAGCTCATGGACAAATTATTCCTTCCAAGCTGTTTTTCTGTGGCTCATTTTCCCTTCTCTTGCCAATCTTAGGATTGTAGGAGTGAGAGCCTTAGCTAAAATTCATCTCTGGCTTGTGTTGCGTTTAATGATTTTGATTGATTTAGCAAAAGACTCACTGGGGGTGTCCTGGTACTGTAGGTACTTTCCCCTGTGCCTACATTTTCCTCCTTAGGCCCTTGCCTATGTAACATAGAGGCTTCTTGTGGAGGGGCTGCCTTTGATGTACACAGCATCCAGAACAAAAGAGATCATATTGTAAAATAACCTAAATGTTAATACAAGTTAAAGTTATCACCCCTGACTCAGTGGTGACCATGCTACATGTTGCTGGGACAGTGTCAGGATGGTACCACTATACTCTTGCCTTCTTGCTGTCCAGGCATCTTCCCTTGGCCATAACAAGAGGTAGGCTCCTGCTGATGATAGACAAGCCCTGATAAAGCTGTTCTTGCACTCTCTTTTGAGAAATGGGCATCTTTGCTTTCCTGTGGACCTGTCTTGCCTTTAGCTCAGCCACCTCCCCTTCCTCTGCTGTTGTTTAGCTTGATATTAAGTGCATTTGCACTTCTCCAGTGCTTTAAGACCTCCCTGTCCTCCTAAAATTCCTTATTATACCTGCAAGAGTCCTGATAAATCTGTCCCTTCCTCTGCACTGGGCCATATCAGCCCTTTCTGGTGTCAGTCTTGTACTCTTTTATTTGCCCCTTCCTGACAGATGCATTTCTCTTCCCTTCTTGCTGGGATTTGGTTCACAAACTTGCATGTTAAAAAGGGAAGGAAGGTAGCTTGGGGCCTTTCAACCTGTTTTTGTACCTGTTTGTGCCTCCTTACAGGCTTGAAGAGGAGCCTTTCCACTGTCACCTCTTCTTCCTCATGATTTTACGTAGTTTCTGTCCTATTTTGTCCCCTTTGCCTCAAATCAGAGCTCTCCCTCTGGCAAACAGAACTGGAACAAAAGGGTACGTGACTAAATTTATGGAAAAAGCATGGCAGTTGTGTGCAGGCCACCTGCAATGATTTATTCCTTCCCTGAGTGCCAGCCATAGGGCATCCTGAGCATGTTACATGGGTTTACTTAGCTGCTTTTTCCCTACCTGCAAATCAGGGCAGCAATATTTTCTATAGCACCAGCATGTCGTGAGATGGGATGTCACCAGCTTTCTTTGAGACCCTCGTTAACTAAAGTAAAGTAGTATAAGCAGAATAGTGCCATTTGTAGTGCGTACTCAGCTTTTTTTTTTTTATTCAGTCTGGAAGCAGAGCGGGGTCTACTGAGTGGTGGAAAAGAGAAAAAGAGAGGACATGCTGCCCTCATGAGGTGCCTGTCAGTAACTCCATGATAAGAAAAAATCAAAAGCATTTTGGGGAAATGCCAGGTAGCAATGCCGACAAACCACTAACCCAGACTGAAACGGCCTTTTTCGGAGGAGAAGGAGGCATAGAGCAGAAATGGATGCATTACCCTCTAGATAAATATTTTGTCAATTTATCCCAAACAGCAGTACCACATGGAATAACAAATGAATTTATACAGTGCAATTCCTTCTAAGCTTCATGCTGTAAAATGATCCTTAGGAAAATGGTGCTATTTGGCAGCAGCTCAGTTAAATGAGGTTTTTCCCTCTACAGGAAAATCTGGACCATCACAAAAATGGACAATTTCCTGCCTACTTCTGCCAGGGGTTCAAGGGACCACCTTTTGCAGCTGAAAGGGCAGGAAGGAAAATGCAGATGCAGAGCTTTCTCTACTCTGCTTTGTGGTTACCTTTCCTTCTTCTGGGCTTGAGAATGTTTTAACAGGCTATAGAAGGCTATAAGAGAAGCCTGGTGGGAATTTGAACTCCATCCAGAGTCTGATCATTTACCGGTTCCCTGGTTTCTCCTAGATCTGATCTACCCTTGCTAGCTGATCACATTGGGGAGTTTTTCCCAAATAGTTCCTGGCTTTGCTCCGTGCCTTCTGTTGTGCTTTGAAGTTACACAGTGCAGGATGGCCCTCCCATCACGTTTGACTGAGCCAAATATTAGCCCCTCTGCCAAGATCTCATATTCCCATCGTGTGGCATCCCAAAACCACTCTGATTGTTGGTTTCTTAATACAAACATTCCTGTCTCTCAAACTTCTCCAAGTCAGGCATCAGAAAGACCTGGACTGACATTTATTTCTATTCTCCCACCCTTAGAACATGAGTTTTGGAGAAACTAGCTCAGTTCTCCAAATATTAAGTTCTCTGAGTAGAGTCTGCCATAGACAGCAGTAGCTGTCATCAAGCTGTTGCCAGATTTCTCTACTGTCACATGAGCTTTAGCACCTCAAGCCCACAATGCCAACAGAGCGTGAAGAGTCATCGACCTCCATGCTGACCACAGGTTTATCCCTGACCAAGTGACTGGGCTGCTGAATGTCTTGAGACACATCTTGTTCAATGAACTAACAGGAGGGTTAGGAAGTAGAGTATAGCTGTCCTGTATGACCGGTTGGGGGTAGTAGATGGCAGACATCTTATCCAAATAGGCTGTGTAGCAGCAACAACTATAGTACCCATCCAGACTACCTCCTTGTCACATCAGAGGGCCTGGATGTCCCTTCCAACAAATTCTTTCTAAATGGATGTACAGGTTTCATCGGTGAAGAGTCAGTCAAAATGTTATGACCTAAAAATGATACCTAATAAGTCAAAGATCAAGAAAGTCTTGATGGTTTGGTATAACGGCACGGTATTGTCTGGGAGGCGCTTACAGTCTATGAGAGTACAAGGTTTTGGTGCAAATGCTGTCCTGGGGATGCTTCACAGCCAGTGGGCTCCCAGCCAATGTGTATATTGATTTTTTTTCTCCTTATGTATGCTTAGCTTTCATACTCATTAACACATCATCCTGCAGAGGCTTTCCATTCAAAGGGCCTCAAAGAGCTCTATATATATATTCCACAGAAGGATTTACTTTGCCCATTGGTGAAATGCAACCACTTCTGGGGTGGAAAGCACAATCATTACACATCAGATTAAGTGAGGGAAGTACAATACCACCTCTGCAAGATGAAAAAGCAGATGCAGTAAAGGGAGGGACTTTAATTTAAGCAGAATTCAGAGAGAAATTTCCTTCAGGGACTTCTGGTAATGTGGCAGGGGATATTGCATGACCATACCTATACAGGAGCTTAGGATTTTTGCATCTTGCTTGGAAGACAGTCCTTGCAGCAACTTGCAGACCCCATGCTTATTCAGTGGTGAATCACCAGCCTTTGGCCGTGATATATGGTTCACTGAAATCAGAAAACCTCTTCTGGTTGATTTACATGGGCTTTCAATGTAGTCTCCAGTGAGAGTGAGTGATGGTAACAACCACTTTGAGGTGGGTGGGTGTGATGGACCCCATGTGCTAAAAGGTCACAGAGCTGCTTTGGTGTGGATGGTCCTGTGCAGAGCCAGTGTCTTGTGAACAAGCAGAAAGCTGTAACTGATTTAATTTCTCTGACATAAAAGATGGCTTAGTGGCTGATCTGAGGTTGGGGAATCACTTTCAGAGCAAAGAAGTTGCTTGTTGTCAGTTCCTTCTCCAGAGCAATCACTTGTCTTCCTTTGAAGTTAGATACACTGAAACTCTCTATTAAAGAATAATGATCCCAAGGGAAAACAGCATTAGAGCTATTTTTGTGCCATGCACTTAAGCTATCAGAGGCTAACACTTCAACTCAACGTATGATCCTGTAACAGTTTTTCTAATTTCTTTTCCAACTCCTCTAATTTAAAAAAAAAAAACCAACACAGAAGATGTAGACATGTTGTCATCAGTCCAAGAAACATCATGAACAGCAGACAAAGCATGTGTGTTAGAACAGGGAGTTTCAGAGGTAGCCCACTTTTATCAGCACACCCCTAGGACAGACCCCAGAATGCTCAACACTGTAGTACATAAGCTGAGACCTGTAACATTTATATCTGGTGTAATCTAGTACTCAGTGAGTACTGATATGGCCTTCTCCTATAACCAGCTGAAAACTCTGGGAAAAAAATCTTGGAAAATACTATTCCTTATCCCAAGCTGATAAATCCTCCTTTTTTTTTTTTTTTTCCTGCCTGCTCTGCCTTTTAGTTCATTGTCCGTGTTGTTAAATAAATTGGTTTAGCTGCCTCTGTTCACTTATGAAGCATGTCCAGTAATCATGTATTTTTGTACAGCATCTTCCATTCTAGAGCACATTTAATGATTTGGGGTTTTGGTTTTATATCTGATCCAAAATATCATTTTCCCAACTATTGCAAGAGCAATTCAGAGGGCAAAACAGCACCTTGCCAAGCCTTGATTAAGCAGGATGCAAGCACTCCCTCACTCGAAGCTCATGTGTAGTCCCCACAAAGCCAAAAACTCCTGTGTTCAATGCAGATGTGGCCCTGAGTAAGCACGCTGCAGGCTCATGGCTTTAATCCCAAGGGCCATTTCCAGGAGGCTTTTTAAAACATCTTCATCCCAAACTATCTTGGCCTGATTCTGCCTCACTTGTGAAACCTGGGAAGATCACAGCATGACTTCGCGTGGCAGCAATTCTCTTTTACCACACGCAAAACATAAAGCATCAAGAAATAGCTCGTGTTGTTTCCAAACCGAGAAGCTTTTGTGAGGTTCTTTGAACATTTATTGAACTTGTTAAACTTTTTCCTGGTAAAAGCTTTTCTTTATGGCCACAGTGATGAGGTAATAACATCCTTCTGAAGGCAGTTTTTACAACCCCCTGCCACTTGACCCCCGCTTCTAGCTCTTTTGGACAATAAGCTTTTGTTTGGATTTTTCAACAAGCTAATTCAAACAATGTCTAAACTAATTGGCAACCCTCTTGCAGGAGCAAACATGCTGAAATATCTTTTCCAAAGAAAAAAAATTCAGCTTCACATACTCAGGATACACTATAACCGGTGGGTGAGATTCCTGTAGTGAAACTGAGTGCAATAACCCTAAAGTTTGCCGGTATCTTAGATCCATGCATCCATCATTCCCTGAAAACAAGGCAAATAACAACAGGTTTTAAAGGCAGCAGAAAAAAGAATTTGGATTTGCTATTAAAGAAAAACTTTTTAGGATAGTTAAGAAGGCTGGAAGAGATTGAATCCATCACAGGTTGGTGAGAAAAGGTTGAAAAAAGTGTGTCAGGGCTAATTCAGGTACAACTACTGTTGCAGCATTCATCGCTGAACTGAGTTGCATCACGGTGTCTTGACCATTCAGTGAACCTCATCCCAAGCCAGCATGACTTGGTGAGGCTTTTTTTGCAAATCCTCACCATAACCTTGATCAAAAACCCACCAGAGATGCTTAAATGTAATCTGTTGACTTCAGTGGATTTGAGATCAGCCTATCTTGGTCGGATGACTTCAGTCTACCAACACGTTTCTCAAGCTACCCAGAAAAACCAGCAAAACAAACAACACCCTTTCCCCCAAACCACAATGTTTTAGCATATTGAAGGCTTCAAAGAAATAATACACATGTAGTTTTAAAGCAATATGGTTTAAAGCAAGAAGTGTTTTCCCAGAAATTAGGTTTGGTTTATGGGCTGTTTCTCCATATTGTGCAATTGTGCTGTGAAGACTCTGACAGGGGAAGAGCTCAGGTGCCAAACGCTAAAGTCCACATAGCAAAGACACTCAGTGCCTAAAGAATTTACCAAAAATAGCAATTACTTCTTGTACAATCTAGTCAGTGTGGGAATAAAGCTGGTTTGTAAAGGTCGATGTGGGGATCACCTTGTTCTGAGATAGTGCTGCTGTTCTCCTTCATGATTGTATCTCATTTAAAATGTAATTTGTTTCCCTATCTCATTTTAAATATATATTTAGAATATATGCTTGCGTCTGAGAAGGAAGTTTTTCCATGAGAATAATAGCTCTTCTAAGCGCCAGGATAATAATAGATATTCCAAGCATCATTTGCACTCCAGAGCAGCAGGAATCCCCTTCTGTGTCCTCTGTGGAAATTGTCTAATAGTTGCGAGCTGACTTGAAGATGTCTTCTACTGAAAGGGGATCTCCTCTGTGCATATAATGTGACCACAACAGCCTGATGATGTGTCAAAAATACAATGAAGTCTCTCTATCTGAGGTAGGGTTTATCTATATTGGGACACTCAGAAAACTTCTGGTAAATTAATGAAATCAATTAAGAAAACCATTTATGCAGCTGACAGTGATGGTGAAGTGCAAACAATGGCCAATTTACTTGCAAATTAATAACCCCCCCATGGAGTTTAATGTGGTATAACTCAAGCACACGTTTTCAGCATTTTTCTGAACATTTTCACTAGACCAGTACTTTTATAGTACCAGCTGATCTCTTAATGGCTCTTCAGCTGATGCTCACAGACATATACTGCTATTAATTCAAAACCTAGGGCCTTCATAGCAAAAAGATCTGACCTTTATTGTGCTTTTCACTATGAGCCTCTGATATATTGCATAGGGATGACTAGAAAGTCTTAGGTAGCTGCAGGTGTCTTACAGCAGTTTAAAACAACCTCTAGGGATAGAGCAAACATATTCGCCTGCAACTAGAAATACAGACACTCAGAAATACCTTGGACATAAAAGGGTCCCGGGTTTAGTGCCCACAGACCCAGTTTCTTATGTTAGTCTCTGTTGCTTGAGCTTGATCTCTCCAAACGCAAAGCTAAACAAACTCATTTAACCCCACATCTTTGACTGTAAATTGTATTATTTAATAGGCATTCAGTGGCAAAACTTTAGCTTTTTCCTCTTCTTTATATAGCTCACAAACTTGAAGTATTTGGCTCTGCACTTGGAATCCTTCCATCCATCACTGAAGTAGGTTTGCTCATTTGAGTGATTTTGCAGTGATCTCATACCCCAATAAGAAGCATATTTGATCCGATCTGTGGCAGAAGTAGGAATTACCATTAGCCACAATGTCATTGCTTCCTTTCCCAAAGCTTCTAGCATGCCAAAACTTGCAATAAAGTCTATTAAATAATCTCTGTAATGACCTGCAGGCAGTATCTCTCCACCACATGTCATTTGAATGGACAGTAGCCCATGTGTCCCAAACTCAGTGCCACCAAGCAAAAAGAGCACTGATATAGTAAGAAATGACACTTAAGTTTTCAAATGGCATTTCTGACAATTCCTGAGTGGTATTTCATCCAGCTTTCTCCAGAGGGTTTTCAATAATATGCTTTATTCTGTAAGACTCTTTACCCTATTTTGTTAAAATAGCATTTTGAAATTCTGTTAATAATAATTTTAATTATTTTCTGGATTTGCTTTCCACAAAAAATGTCCAGAAGAAACTGCTTCTGGGTTTCCATAATGCCAAAGTGAGGAGCTGCTGGTGTGAGTTTAGACCACATCTGAACACAAGACATGCTCAGTAATCAGATGATGTTTTTGAAAACTTTTTTTTCCAGTTTGCCTGTTGGATTCATTTGAAGAACACTGAAGATCATAGAATCATAGAATCACAGGATGGTTTGGGTTGGAAGGGACCTTAAAGATCATCTTGTTCCAACCCCCCTGCCATGGGCAGGGGCACCTTCCACTAGACCAGGTTGCTCAAAGCCCCATCCAACCTGGCCTTGAACACTGCCAGGGATGGGACAGCCACAGCCTCTCTGGGCAACCTGGGCCAGTGCCTCATCACCCTCACAGTGAAGAACTTCTTCCTTACATTTAATCTAAATCTACCCTCTTTCAGTTAAAAACTCTTACCCCTTGTCCTATCACTACATGCCCTTGTAAAAAGTCCTTCTCCGGCTTTTTTATAAGCCCCCTTTAAGTACTGGAAGGCTGCTATAAGGTCTCCCCGGAGCCTTCTCTTCTCCAGGCTGAACAACCCCAACTCTCTCAGCCTGTCCTCATAGCAGAGGTGTTCCAGCCCTCTGATCATTTTCGTGTCCCCCCTCTGGACCCGCTCCAACAGGTCCCTGTCTCTCCCGTGCTGAGGACCCCAGAGCTGGACGCAGAACTGCAGGTGGGGTCTCACCAGAGCGGAGCAGAGGGGCACAATCCCCTCCCTCGACCTGCTGGCCACACTGATGATGATGCAGCGCAGGATACTGTTGCCTTTCTGGGCTGTGAGCGCACACTGCTGGGTCATGTCCAGCTTTTCATCCACCAGTACCCCCAAGCCCTTCTCTGCTGGGCTGCTCTCCATCCCTTCATCCCCCAGCCTGTATCCCTGTTTGGGATTGTCCCGACCCAGGTGCAGGACCTTGCACTTGGCCTTGTTGAACTTCAAGAGGTTTGTACAGGCCCACTCCTCAAGCCTGTTGAGGTCCCTCTGGATGGCATCCCATCCCTCTAGAGTACAGACCGCACCACTCAACTTGGGCAGATGGGCATGTCATGGAGGTGGGATTGCTGCGTGCATCCGTGCACTTACTGCAGCCCCGGGAATTTAATCTTTTATGATAATCAACCGCAGGAACATCCACAGGAACATAATAAAGGTCATGCTGTGATCTTCAAAACGATGCAGACAGATAACGCCAGCCTTTTTATGTGGTTAAAGAAGTCAAACGACAGTTTCCTAGGACATCAGTAAACTATATAGGGTCCTACGTAATGCCACGTATACAGCTGAGATTGGCAGTACTGCTCCAGCATTACTGCTCCGAGTGACTGTTCAGAAACCAGGGATAAAAGAAGCCACAGTCCTCCCCGGCTGCAGCTTGCAAATATGCTGGTAAAAAACCCCACCAATCCTTATTAATTAACTAATTATTTTAAGCCCAAAAGGGATGATTATTTTGTTCAAATTCAGGCACAATCTGGATTATTACATGACTCTCAGGGTGTTGAATGGTCACTGTGGTGAACTATGGTTCACCATAGACCAAGGCATGGTCTTAACCTCTCAAAGCTCGTAAAAATCAAATGTAAAACTGAAACCTTATCCCTGGAAACTCCTCATTTTATAATGCCTTTGCAAACAGTTCCTTGTTACACTAAGAGAGCAAAAAGCAAAGATAAGTCTGAAATTGAGAATATGAGGCCAAAGCCTTAGCTAGCATGAGCTGGAAACCTGCAGGCACTTCTTTGGAGCTATATCAGTTCCACTGCTACAAAATCAATAATAAATTAACATGGAATTTGGGTCATATCTGCATTTTCCTCTGGGGGAAATTTTGCTTTTTAGTCCCTGAATTATGGGTTAGAGCTCTCAGTCTACATTAAGCATCAAATTCAATGCAATCTCCATATATAGAGCATGCGAGCTGCTATGTTAAGTAACTCATTTGACTTTTCTAAACATCAGTATTTTAAGAAAGTTTTGAGATAGTCATCTGCTCCTGTGGAAATGACGAAAAAGAGGAAAATCCTCCTATGGTAGTGTCGTATGGACTTTAAATTCACCAAATCAGCATCAGTTAGTCACAAAAAAGTCACATATCATCTGAGGATTGATTTTTTTTTTTTTTGAATCCTTTGATGTTTTGGGCAAACAAGCAGTGGAATCTTCATGGTATTTCCATAAACTCTTTTTAGTGATTTATCTCAGGAATAACTGTTCTTACAACTGTGATCGTCTGTGATTTTATATATAATTCTGAGCTGGAATTAGTTTTGCTCACTGGAGGAAGCACATCTAAAGAGTTTCAGATTCAGAAAGCATTCCCAAATCTCTTGATGTTAAGATCATTTTTGCCATTCCAAATGCTTTTTTCACTCCTTGGGCAAAAAAAACCCCAGATGTCACCTTAAACAGGAAGTTTCAGTCCTCCAAGGTGAAGATGGAAAGTTCAAGAGGAAAGAGCATATGTATTGTAATGAGCCAGAAACCAGGAGGTGAATCAAACTGATACAACAGGTCCAAAATTACTATGTTTGAACCTCCTGATCTTGACAATGTGGCTCAGGAGTCTAGATGCTGGAAAACAGCACACTTTGCTGTTGAAAATACTGAAGTAGTAGGGGATTTTTTTCATCAGAAGAAAAAAAAGGACATGCACTGGTTCCCAGAAGCTCTTCTAAAAAAAGGCCACTGTTGTGAAATAATTTCCCTTGTCAGAGACAGCAACATCCAGAACTCAAACACAACTCCAGGCTCACGATGCCCAAAACTTAAGCTTGAGGTGTTGGATTTACTGGGCACCCACACCTCGAATCACACAATTTGGTAAAAAAAGTCCACACTGACATGTCCCTCAGTGGTGAAACGGGGAATTACTGAGGGGGAGAGTTTGGCAGCTCCATTTTCCACTCTTCCTAGGAAGTACTTTGGGGAAAGGCAGACCCTGGCGAGCGGCTGCAAGGGAGGGTGAGGATGGAAGAGGATGACTTCTGCAAGCATGGCCATCGAACTCCAGAAAACTTGGCTTTACACTCCAGTTTTCATCATTCTTCCTCTTTTTTATTTTATTTTTAATGAGTTCACCGTTGAATACCCAAGACCAAAATGCATGCTGAAGACAACGCTGGTACAACGCACGTCAATACAGCACGAATATTGCAAAACCACGAGTCCTGCAGGTGAACGAAGGCTTGGTGGGCTTCCAGCGGGGAAGATCTCCACGGTGTGGGAGCTGCACGTGGCTGAGGACAGGAGGAGAGGGAGGAGAAGAGGACAGGGCTTTCCAGCACTGCATGCCACGCTCTATCCTTCCAGAGCCGGCCAGCCCGGTGGGAACAGGCATTTCCAGTGCCGCGGCACGCTCCGGCGACAGGCGTTCCCAGCGCTGCTGCCGCCGGGGTGTTTTGGGGACAGGCGTCCCCGGCGGTGCAGAGACGGGTGTTTTGGCATAACCCATGCCGGTCCTCAGCGGCGCGATGGGGACGAGCATCTCCAGCGGGGCTGCCTACGCCGGGCAGGTGCTGCAGGGTGCCGTGGGGACGGGTGGCCACGGCAGGGTGCGGGGACAGGACTGGCGTTCCCGGTGCTGCGCGGTACGTGGGGACGGTGCCGGCCCCGGGTGGGGACAGTCCTTCTGGCCGGGATGGATGTTGCCTGGGTGGGATGGAGGTGGGTGGCGGTGGCTGTGGTGGGCTTCGGCGTGCGTTGGCATCGGGGGCAAGCTGGGACGCGGGATGCGTTGGTGTGATGTCGCGTTGGTTGGCACGCCGTGGGGGCGGCTGGCCTGTTACGGGGGGCCGGTCGGTCTTCGGTGGGGCAGGCTGGTTGGTGGTGGGGCAGGCCGAGGTGACGTGGAGGGCGGAGAGGTCGGCCTTTCGTGGGGCGCGTCGGCCTGCTGTGGGGCAGGTTGGTGTAATAACGCGTCACCTCGGCGGGACGCGGGGCAGGTGGATGGGATGTGGGGCCGGTTGGATGTGCCATGAGGGTCCAGCCGAGGGATCTCACCCTTTTTGGGGACCCCGGGCCCGGCCGCCCCTCAGCAAGGCCCAGGCCGCGGCGGGGCCAGGCCGCTCCGCGTTGCCATGGCGACAGCGCCCCCACCCAGCAAAATATTTTCGTCCCGCCACGTGATAAAAACAGCTCCCTCAACACGTGACGGGGGACGGAGCCACGTCAATCAAAACGGCTTTCTTCCAATCGTCAGCCGCCCCTTCAGGCGCCGTCCCGCCTTCCGGAAGTCGGGCCTCCAATCGGCTCCCCGCTCCCCTTTCAGCGGTTTGACAGAGGCCGCGGAGTGGAGCGTCGATTGGCGTTCCTTTCAGCCAGTAGCGTCTCGAAGACGCACTCGGGCTCCCGCCTCGGTGGAGGACGGGCCAATGAGCGAGGGGGACGCTCCTTCCCTCACGCCGCCCGCCCCCCCCAGCACTGCGGTAATATGGCTCCTTAGCGAGCGGCTCGGGCCGGTGCTGCTGCCGCCATTAACCCCTGGGTGCCCGGCGGCGGCGGCGGCGGGCGGGGAGAGGAGAGAGAGAGAGAGGGAGGGGGGGGAGAGAGAGAGAGAGAGAGAGCGAGAGCGCAGCGGCCCGCGGGGCTCATGTGCGGGCGCTGCAGCCGTTGCCCGGCCGTTGCCCCGCCGTGAAGATGAGCTCGGCCGCCGGCTCCGCCGCCTTACCGCCGGGCTCCACCACCCGGGCCTTGCATGTGGAGCTGCCCTCGCAGCAGGTACGGCCGGCCTCGGGGGAGAGGCGGCCCTCAGCTTGGGGGGGGGGTGCCCTGAGGTGAAGGGGGGGGGTGTTCCCTGAGGTGTGGGGGTGCCTTGAGGTGAAGGGGGGGTCCTCCCTGGGGTGTGGGGTGCCCTGAGGTGAAGGAGGGGTCCTCTCTGGGGAGAGGGGTGCCCTGAGGTGCAGAGGGGTCCCCCCTGAGGTGTGTGGGTGCCCTGAGGTGCAGAGGGGTCCTCTCTGGGGAGAGGGGTGCCCTGAGGTGCAGAGGGGTCCCCCCTGAGGTGTGTGGGTGCCCTGAGGTGCAGAGGGGTCCTCTCTGGGGAGAGGGGTGCCCTGAGGTGAAGGGGGGATGCTCCCTGAGGTGTGTGGGTGCCCTGAGGTGCAGAGGGGGCCTCTCTGGGGAGAGGGGTGCCCTGAGGTGAAGGGGGGATGCTCCCTGAGGTGTGTGGGTGCCCTGAGGTGCAGAGGGGTCCTCTCTGGGGAGAGGGGTGCCCTGAGGTGAAGGGGGGATGCTCCCTGAGGTGTGTGGGTGCCCTGAGGTGCAGAGGGGTCCTCTCTGGGGAGAGGGGTGCCCTGAGGTGAAGGGGGGATGCTCCCTGAGGTGTGTGGGTGCCCTGAGGTGAAGGGGGGGTCCTTCCTGAGGTGTGGGGTGCCCTGAGGTACAGAGAGGTGCTCCCTGGGGTGTGGGGGTGCCCCGAGGTGAAAGAGGGGGTGCTTCCTGAGGTGTGGAGGTGCCCTGAAGTGCAGAGGGGTCCTCTCTGGGGTGTGGGGTGCCCTGAAGTGCAGAGAGCTGCTCCCTGGGGTGTGGGGTTCTCCCTGAGGTGAAGGAGGGGGTGCTTCCTGAGGTGTGGGGTGCCCTGAGATGAAGGAGGGGGTGCTTCTTGAGGTGTGTGGGTGCCCTGAGGTACAGAGGGGTCCTCCCTGGGGTGTGGGGTGCCCTGAGGTGAAGGAGGGGGTGCTTCTTGAGGTGTGGGGTGCCCTGAGATGCAGAGGGGTGCTCCCTGGGGTGTGGGGTGCTTTCTGAGGTGAAGGAGGGGGTGCTCCCTGGGGTGTGGGGTGCTTTCTGAGGTGCAGAGGGGTGCTCCCTGGGGTGTGGGGGTGCCCTGAGGTGAAAGGGCGGAGAGGTACTGCCTGAGGTGTAAGGGGGAGTTACCCGAGGTATGGGGATGCCTGAGCCAGAGTCCCTGAGCTTGATGGAAGGATGGTCCCTGAAGCAAGGGGTTTTGAGCACCCTTCTCTTGGGCTGGTAGGAAGATGAGAGGGTGAGGTTCCGTTTTTGCTGGAGCAGGGGTCTGTGCCCCTTTCCCACCAGTACTGGAGAGTCAAGGTGCGGGTTTCCTCTCCGTGAGAGGCTGCTTCTGTGCCCATAGAGGTGCTGGGTGCAAACTAAAGCAGGGAGTTGCAGCATGGATAACACCCAGATAAATCGGCTTTAAGCTTGGGTAACTGATGAGGCCGGAGCAGCTGGGGTGCCCTCTCCTCTCCTGCGGTGTTGGGGGGTGAGCATGGATAAAATGTACTGTGTGCTCTGAAAAGTCGTGAAATGTTCCCTCCCAATCACATCCTTCCTTCAGCTAACTCTGTTTTTCCTGTTTGCTGGTAGTTGGCTTTTGGTTTACTGGGCAACCGTCCCACGTTTTAATTTTGGAGAGCATTAGGAGCAAGGTTAAGTGAGGAAGTCTAGGCTCTGGATGAGGGTTTAGCAATCCGTATCAAACTAAGTCTGTGCCCTTTCCCCTCTTGCATGCGGTGACTTTTATTGTACGGGAGCTTAAGCAGTAGTGCTGGAGGGGGGAATAATTGCTTAGCAAAAGCATGCTTTTCTTTAGAAATACTGTAAGATCTGAGTCTGCGCTTGACGTTTTGGTTCATTGCCTCGGTGCAGGCGACATTATTGAGAAGTAGACGCACAATCTGAGTTACTTGAGCTATGTGTCACCAGGTGTGAAAATGAAGAGTTACTAGAGAAAAATCAATAGATGTCAACTTTAAATGAAGATATAACTGCACCTCAGATAAACATGATTTACCGGACATCCACTTAGGGGCAAAGGGAGGGAAGGGAGATGGCTCTTGGCCACTGGAGCTGTGCAAGTATTGACCCTAATTTGAGAGCAAGTCCTTATTCTAAAATGTGGGCCTGTTTTATGTTAATGAACACAGATGTGAGCACTGCTTTGGATGAACTTTACAGGGAGCAGTGGATCTTTCAGGAGACCAAGTATGGCCTTCTCCCTGCTGAATTTTTGGTTTTATTCTTTCCTCGGCTTGTGCAAGAACCAGGTGAATGCTGCAGGGAGAAGCCTTAGTTATTAGTCATTGGACTTCATTTGTGAAAGTGAGACCAAAACACAGGCTCTTTTCTAGGAGCAGAAACTTTTGTAGGAGTTTGTAGGAGCAGAAACTGAACCATCAATTATAGGATGTTCCAGTCGAGTAAATATTTAGCTTAAGCCATGTAGGATGCTTGTATGGGTGCTGAAGAAATGTTAGTTGTAGCCAGTGTAAGGCTGTGACAAAGTTTGAGGTATTGTTTTCCTGTGTGCTCTGCAAATATAGGGACCGTGTGCTGAGGTATCTGTATGCTGTGTCAGTGATTGCAGTCAAATCAAGAAGCTCCAGAACTAAACTACAGTCGGTTACACTGATAACAAATCATCCTCTTCGACTGTATTATCTGATCTTAAAAGTCTGTTACTGAATTGCAAGATAACTTTCCTTGAAGGGGCTAATCACCCTGGAGATATTTTACTGTAGAATCATGAAAAAGAATGGTAAAGTCATTCCAGTCTATTGTACCACTTCTATAATGCAAAAATCTGGCTGATCCGGTGTGGTGCTACGCAATGGGAGGTAATTGTTTGCTACCTGCCAGCACAGAAATCAACTTGCTAATTTGTTTTAGTAGGCAATTTTCTCTAGAACACCCAGTGCTGCATCTTTTGACTATAAGGATGAGAGTAAGATGGTCTGAGTCATGGCTATAAATCTCTCTAAAGACCAAATTCTCAAACTTAAGGTGAGTGCTTTTAATGACCGAATTGACTTTTTAATGACTGAAGTGTTGAAGGTGTAATTTGGGTTTAGTCTAGATTTAATTGTGCCAGTGAAATTCACATTGATTAGAAAGCGAAGTTCCTGCTACTGACACATTTGCAGGAGTGAAAAGTCATGTCCAAAACCTTTTGCCAGTGTGATCACACTTGTGTCAGACTGACTAACCTATTCTTTAACTTGTTTGGTGGTGACAGGATGACCTGGCCTAAGAATGCCTTTTGCTGTTGTATTCTACATTTTAAGTGGGAGAAATAGAGGATATGGCTGTGTAGAAGTGCATCTGGTTAAGCATAATATTCCAATTTGTATCCCTAAGTAATTGTGCCAGGATGTTTTCTTTTGCTGGAGGAGTGAGTCTAAACAGAACTGAAAATGTGTCATGAAATAATTACGCTTTAAAAGCAGAGATTCTTTAGCGTTATCTCTTCCTAGTTGCTCGATGCAAGAAAGCCAGGAGTGTCACGATAACTTACTGATTTCTAAATGCTCAAAACAAACTTCTCTGTCCTGTCATCATAGGCAGCTCAAAGCAATGGGAGGTGGGGGAGTCAAACCTTTCAGACTCTTATGTTCTAGATGGAAGGGGCTGGACAAAAAAAAAATGCAGTCTTAACATAGACAGCCAGTCATGCTGCAGTCAAATGATTTGTTGAATGTTACTGTGCTAATTGCTGACGAAAACAGATGTCACGTGTGTTTGTCTAGAGATAGGAAAGCACATCTTCATGGACTCCAGCACCAGTGCCTCCAGCACTTCAAACTTTTCCTTCATGCTGAAATTGATAAGCTTTTACTATCAATTCCAACATTAAAGAAACTGAAGCTTTAATGAACTGTGAGATAGTGTTTGAAGACCCGCAAGCTTGAACTGCATGTACTGTTGTACAAACAGCTGTACTGATGCACAGTTTGTAGTGAATGACTGGGGAGATGTAATGAAGAAAAAGAACCCATACTTTTTTTTTTTTTTTTTAACAAATGATTTCCAGTCGGTCTGTGGTTCAGGCATTCAGTCAGATCCATGTCCGTAGACTGAAGCATCCCTCTTGTCTAGATGGCTAACCAGGGCATGAATAAACTATGGGTATAATTGGTTTTGGTTGGAGCAGAGGAGGATCCCTCAGAAATAATGGCTAGAACCATTTTAGAAAATGACAAAAATGTCCCCTACTACTTTATTGTGATAAAGATAGATGACAGAAGAAAAGTGAACAAAACCCAATGTGGATTCCAGTGTAGTAGATGAGTACTTAGTCATACGTGTAACAGCTTAGCACTTGTTTGACTTGGCTGATTGTAAAGTATTTCAACAGCTTGTTCCCAAGTGGTTTGACCGTACACCAACCACAGGGAAAATGCTCATCAGCCAGTTGCATCTCTGCCACCAGTACTTGCCAGTTGTAAGCTAAAAGTTTGGTCTGCTTATGTTGCTAATTTCCACTGACCTGATTGATGATCAGGTGCAAGAAGCTTTCTTCTGAAGATCATCTATGGCTTACTTCCAAATTATAGGGGGAAAATAATATGTGACATTCAGACTGTACCTAAGGCAGCCCTATAACGGGACCACGATCACCCCCATCTATATCTGCTTTTTTTCCCCAGGAAACTGTTCAACTCTTGGACCCATGTTATTGATACCTTGATGTAAGCAATTTTCTGCTCACTGGAGAGAGCCTGGGTAATGGGGAGAAAAAAACCCTAGCTATTATAGATACTAAGGGATATACTAGAAGCTGTACATGGAGTTAGGTCTTTTCCATCAGAAGCTTTAGTTCCAGTTCAGTGTCAGTCAATCACGTTTCAGTATGCCCTGTGTAGTGATATCCAAGGTGGGTTTCCAAGATGAGCTCCTCAAAGACTGGATGTATTGTGTCCGAGGGTGCACATGACAGAGTTAGATATGGTCTGGTGAATATGGATGCGGTGGTAAGAAGGGAAGGGGTAAAGTGTGCCACTGTGCACAGCTGTGAACAGTGTTAAACTGAAGTCCAGGTGACACAATATCTTCTATATCTTTCAGTTCATAGACATATTTTGTCAGGTGGTGAAAGTTTCTGTGGAAAGGAGCAGGAATGAGCTTTCAGCCACAGATGTCAGAAGTAGGTGTTTAGGGCAGAGTGAAACAGAGAAAACAGTTAGTGAAACTTTCCCAGGACACTCTGTAGCCTCCATTCACTTTCAGACTGGGATTCATGAAGAACCAGCTGGAGTGTGATGAATCTTTAGGAGCCCGAGAGCAACACTTAGCAAACATGGCTGCTGTGGCTTCCATGCTAGCTTAACTCTGGGAACAGTTTAGCTCATATAGTGGGGTTTAAGATGATAAGGGCAAGGTACCCGACATGGTTCCATGGTGAGCCATGTGAGGCTTCCTTGCACTCTGAACTTCAGCAAACTGCAGAGCATCACATTTGTTTATACTCAGTGCTGATACAGACTTGTCAGACTAGGTGCATGTTGGCATTTCCAGTAGCTGGGTAAAAGTATCATATGGCCAGGCTATGTTTTCTGCCATCTCACCACTGCTCAGACAATGGGTTATCCCCGTCCTGAGCATGTTTTGAAGGGAAGGGTCCTTTGTTTTGAATACGAAAATCTTATTTAGGAACTGAAAAACTTCTTTCAACCAAACAAAGTTCTGGAGCAGACCCCTAACTGGTAGGAAGAAAATCCCCCAAAATCTACTTTGAATATGAAAACACGCTGTAATGTTTACCTTCCATGAACTGGTTGACTGTAATAAAGGGATTGAATTCAGAGACTGTGAATGTCCTTTTCAGGTTTATACTCTTATTCCATTCCTATGAAGAAATGGGAAGTTGATGACAAGGTCTGAATATCTCATTGATGACCATAGTAGTGAAGATTCTATCCATTCTGTAAAATTTCATGTACAAGAAATTGTTCCATTGAGCTACATTCAAAGAAATTATATATACTAAACATTTAAGAGTCTTTGAGCTTTTGGGATTTTACTAATTACATGAGCTTAATACACATGCTTCAGAAACTTGCATTGCTGCCCTGTTTGAACCCAGGATGGAAAGGTATGAAAGTCATGAGCGAAGTGAACTTTAAAGCAAAAGGTGTTTTTTTTTCTTTTGAAAGTACTTCTGGAAAGAACTTCTCAGGAAAAAAAGAACAAGTACTTCTGGATTGCAGGTACTTCTGCATTCTAATAATAAATAAAACCATTATTTTCAGCAGTTGGAAGTGACAATCCAGTGTAATCCAGTACCTTGGGTATATGTTTAGATACTTGGTGATCCAAGTGAGTAGAGGTAAAGCAGAATGAGAAGAACATGGGTGAATTAGAACAAGGCTAAAATTTCATAGTTACTTTATTTAAAGATGTGTACCACTCATACACAACAACTTGGGTAATGGCAGAAATGGGCGATTCAAGTGCACTGGCAAATGAGTTTGAGAGGTCTTGTATGTGGGAGAAGTGAAGAAAGCTACTGTACGGGCTCAGAGCTGCACATGAACTAGTTTTTCAACTAAAACAGTGTGAAAAGAGCATCTTTTTTTGAAATAGTTTTCTGTAGCTATTGTTGTATATACCACTGAGCAATATGAAAACAAAGACTGACTCTTAAATATTTCATTTCCTCTTTCCTACTAAATATGCTGGGGGAAGTCAGAATAGCAGATGGAAAGTGTCATATTTGAATATTGCTTTCACTTCTCTTTGACATACACTGTCTTTAAACGCCGAGTGGGGAGGGAAGTGCAGCTCCAGTAAAACACCACAATGTGAGTGTTGATCTAGTGATCTTACACAGTTGTATCCGTGTCCAGCTGTATCACTGTCTAGTGTTTGTTAGAGACAATTAGGAGGAAATAGTTGTTAAAGTTACTGTAAAATTGTAATTGCAGCCAAAAAGGTTGGCTGTTAATCTGGGGCTAGATTTTTGCTATCTGCAGTGTACTACTATATTTTTTTTTTCCCTAAGGAATGCAAGTGTGTTTTGCAGACTGAATGGTCTGGCGGTAAGTTAGAGAGAGACTGTTTTGTCAGAAAGCTGTAGTAAATCACTTTTGATGCTTTATTTGGGAGATTTGTGGGGGGTTAAGGAATATTCTTAATTGAGTGAAGGAAAGGTCTTGGTAGCTGGTAACTAAAGACTCATTCCTTATTTATGAAGAAGCTTACTGGTTTGCCCTTGGTTTGTTATCCAGTAACATGATAAACATTAATATGCTTCCGGTTATTAATCAGTGTATGCTGTTTGCTTGTGCAACTTGGTGCGTACTTAAAATCAAGTGGTTCTTTAAGGTCAAAAGTGCCTTTGCTTCGGTTTTGTTGATGCTTTATTCCATAAGGCCCTGTTTACTTTTTGTGTCTTTCCTTCTGAGCATCATCTTGTTTTCTATTGCTTAATTGGTATTCCCAGGTCATTCTCACTGCTAATATGGACTAAAGCTCTCTTGCCCAAGGTGGTATTAAGAAGCTTAAGGGACTTCTCTGAACTGCTACAGTGCGTTATTAATGAGGTGGGACTTGCACCCCGATGTTCGCTTTTCTACCCCATGGCGTAGTTCCCGTGTTGTGTCAAAGAAGCAGTTACAGTTTTGGTCTTTCATTTTGCAAGTGAGTAAATATTTATTTAGACAAACTCAGAGGAAAACATCAATAAGGAAAGATGGTATTTCTAGCTGCTGCTTCTTAAAGGTCTTGGTTAAAGATGAAAAGACTGTATATCTAGTTCCTTGTTATTTGTATCTTATATAAACACCTAGCAAGAGGAGCTTTGGCTGGCAAGTGGTCGGTGCTTGTAAGATTTTTTTTTTTTGTTTTTTCTTAACCCCAGTTTAGAGCAATTTTTTAGGGTGTGCTGACAGTTTTTATTCTTCAGGGCTGTGGTGTTTGCCAGCTTGCTTGGTCTGTTGCTCTTGATGTTGTAGTGACCATAACTGAACACAGCTGTTGAAACAATACACAGAAAGAAGTTGATTTGCCTAAATCCCTGCATGGGCTTATGATTTTGCTTTTGAACCCTTCCTGCTAACATTACATTTGAGTAAATTCTATGTTTTGAGTCTAGTTTTGTCACACCTAACCAGCTATCCTGTTTGTATCCTAAGACTGAATACCCATGTCTTCTGTACCTGTCCCTACCTTCTAGTTTAGATAACAGGTCATTCAGTCTTTCTGCAGAAATGAGCACAAATTTTGGATGTTGAAAGAAGGATGAGGATGCAGAAAATCACTAGTGAAGAATGTGAGCACTGTGGGCTTGCATGGAATGTCAGTTTTGGTCTTGGTTGTCTCATTGGTTCTGAGCTCTAAAAAAGCAGCGTAGATTTTCTACGTGTGATTATGGTGTACAAAGAGAAAATTTCTTGCTCCTGCTGAACAGTTACCAGCTGTTTACATTATTGCTCTGAGGTAGAACTTGAGTTCTGACTTGCTCCTCAGTGTAAATTCAGTTACTTAGTGAGGAAAGAGTTCAGTGGGCTAGCTATTAAGAGAGGGTGCAAGGGAGGATAGACTGAAGGACTTGGCTACCTTTAAAAGTAATATATAGCCATCTTTTTTTTCATTTATTATGTAATTAGCCATCTTATTACTTTCTGATACTACTGTTGCTGTTTTAATTAGCATTAAAGGAGCAGCTTGTGCCATAGACTGGCATATTTTGTCAGATATAACGTTCACTTCAGGTGTTGCGTACTTTAACTCTGAGTTGAGCTAATGAACGGCTGGTTTGCATTCAAGTAGCTGGAGAATAATTATACTTCTACATGGGCCATGTCAAGTGTAGAGATGTTCCTCACTCTTCCTCTTTCACTTTCTCCCTGTGTGAATTAGGGAAGACTTGGTGCCTTTTGGACAACATCTTCCATGTACTGACTCTTTGTTGAAACTCTCATTGCAGTACGGAAACAGGAGTAGTTGTGGCACAGTATGGATGATTAGAAACCTGTTTTGAGCTTTGATGTGTTCAAGTGAAAGCTTCATAGGTGTTTTCTGTCTCATATGAACCTTTCAAAAGCCTTTCAGATGTCCCTAAGCATAAAGGAAAGCCAGCACCTTGATTTAAGGAACTGTAAACTAAAATCCACAATTGCACGTCTGTGAAAACTTCAGGCCTGTGGTGGTGAAGGTAGTTTTGACCTTTCTCGTGGTCAGTTAGTCTGGGTAAATCACACTGCACAGATTCAATGTGTCTCATTGCTTGCATCAGATCTTTAGGAATGTGAGGGAGGAAAGTTTTGTATGTGTGTATTCTGCATCTTCACAGGAAAAAATGCGGTTACATTCCTACTGTGCATCTTTGAATTGGTGTTGGCCTCAGGTATGATTCATAGCGGGCATAACTTTTGAAGGACTGTTGCCAGAAAGTATCTAAGTCTTAGAAGGAGAAATGAGTTACTGAACTGCTGCTGAATGCCATTACTTGACTTGAGGAAATTGAGATATGAAGGGGGTGCAATTATAATGAGATCCGCAAGTGATTCATTGAACTAATGATGGTTGTGTAGCTCTCGGGGCCTTGCTGTCTTCAAGTGTGTGCTGAAAGCACATTAAAATAGAATTCCAAAAATTCCTTATTGTGCGTGCTACAAGATCGCATATCAAATGCTTCTGCTTTGCTTCTGAAGTCGATCTGAAATCATGTGTGAACTGTGGAAAACTGTTTAATTACAAAACTTCTAAATAAATCTTCCTAGCAAGTGTCTAAATTGGAGTACAAGCATTTTCTCATCCTTCCTGTGGATTTAGGTAACAACACATCTGAATAGTATCTCAACTTCCCACTGCATGTTCCTTTGCTGTTCGAGGCTTTGTATACTGCAGCAGACTTGACCCACACCTTCTGTGAGGTACCTTTTTTCTTTTTGTAGTGGAGTGTATCAAATTGGAAAACAAGGCAGCTTGAAAACTTATATAAAATTGAATTAAGTGTGAATTCTTGTCTACCATTTGAATTCCAAGAACTCAGATCACATGATTGCTAGGTAATAAGTCAAACTGGTACGGACAGATGAAAGCAAGTAGTGAAAATCTGAGGAGGTAGGAAGTTCAGATAATAAGATGTTGAGCAGTGCTGTGCTAATAAATAATGTTCATGTTGGCTAAATACAGCTCATATTTAGATTTTTTTTTTTTTTTTTTTAGAGCTAGAGCTTTTATGCTTTTTAAGAAAAGGAGGAAAAAAAAAACCTAAACAAAACCCCAAACCAACCTGACTGCTGTGAGCTACAAAGCACACAGAGCCTTGTGTTTTTCTGTGACTTAATTATGACAAGTATTCAGAGACCCAAATAGCTGACCATGCAAGCTCAGTTCTGTTAAGTTCAAAACAACTAGAATTGCTGTAGTAATGTTTGTGTTGCTAACTAATCTTTGAAGCCTGCTTTAATGCTAAAATAGTTGGAGGGATTTTGCTTAAATTCTTCCAGAGCTACTGTGGGTCATAAAGCAAGCAAGCTAGGAAACTCATGTGAAAGCCAGGTAAAACCAGTATATGTACCAGCTTGTACAGAGGTCAGAGCTGATCCTGACCTGGAAAGAATTTATGGAATATTCTCCCTTGAAACAATCAGGAGGAGGGCAGCAGTCTGAAAATCAGGGATGGTGTCCAGAGATGAAGACTATGTCTTGGTGTTTATGTTAAAAACTATCTGATAGGTAGGATGCTCCATTAAAGGTTGAGTAAGGAGAATTGGTGCTGAAATTGTAGCCAGTGTTGATAGTCCTGTACAGCATGTCTTCTGGAGAAAAAATGATTGCTTTTCAGGTAATCAGGTCTCTGTGAGAAGCCTGAGTGGTGATTTGCTTTTGGCAACTTTGGGCTTTTTTTAAAGTAATTTCTGTAAATTTTGACTTTGCTTGTACAAGATGGTTTCCCAGCCTTCTTACACTGGTTTTACCCTTGTATTTGTACTTCAGGCAAAAGTAAGCTGGTTTTTTTTTTTTGTGCTCCCCCCCTTGTTCTTTGTTGAATCAGAAATGCTCTCTTGAACCTGTATGATGCTTTGCACTTTACATTGATTATATGGGATATCACAAGGAATGCAGTGGTGGTGGAAGAAAAGCCTTTTTCCAATCCAGCCATAGATTTATAAAAATTTATTTGTGGCCAATTGAATTTAAACTTCATTCTGGAAAACGTATTCAAGTTTACTAAGTTCTTTAAAAATTAAACTATTCCAACAGAATTTCTGAAACTTGCTCGTGGACATGGATGCAGCAGGCCCACTGTCATTCTTTGATTAACATCTGGAAGAGTTTTCAGCCTAACCTTCCTTTCACAGAGGGGGCTGTTTGACAGCATCTTGGATGGCTGTTGCTGGAAGAAACTAAACTGCCTGCCTTGCTTAAGTTTAGATGCTCCTTTGACACCTTTGCAAATTGATTTAATGTGTCAAAGTGCTAGTGTTTCTGCTGGGAGCAAGGATTCATGAATAGTTTTGGTGAAAGAGACAGTGCTAAAGAGGGCAGACCATGCAACTGGAAGAGAGGGTGGGAGGAGGCAGATTTGGGACATAAAGAAGACAGACCTCCCCTTTTTCCCAGCAGTGAGCCATTAGATCATCTCAGCTGCTAATAAAATGATAGGCTCCATGTGATAAAGAGTAGACTTAGCTGTTGCCCATATTAATGACCTGAGCTTCACAATTCATACTTGGAGCCTGAGCTAGTAAGTGTGATCAGTGGCTAAGATAGAAAAATGGTGTTTGGCTGTGTTCTCATCCAGCTTGGATATACTTACACTGGTGTTTTTTTTTTTTTTTCCCAGGGTCATCAGATTCTTGTAAGAGAATAATAAAGTGGTTAAGATGGAAGAGGAGTCAGAACTCTCTGTGCTTGTTTTTGCTACCCATTATGTGACCTTGAACAAATAATTATGAAATTCCACGAATACTTTAGGCTGTTGTAGGTAGTCACTGTTCTTCTTGTGGTTCCATGAACAGTCTGGACCTTGTGTTAACAACAGTGCACTTCTCTCTCTTGTTTTGACTTATTCCCTTTCCTTCCCTTCCTCCCCACCTTCCAGCTCTGCAGTGATTTTTATTAATGGTACCAGATTGTTAGACTTAACCTAACAAAAAACCCAAGTGAATAGCTTTGTCGCTTAAGTTTCTCAGGCCCAGAGGGAAGCAGAGCATGGTGTCTGGATCAGTTTAAGCCGTCAAGAAACTGCAGTGTTAAAAAAAACTCTGCTGCCTTCTACTCCTGCCTGCTCTGCCCTGCTTTTGTGGTGGGCACATCTGTGTAGCTGTAGTGAGCTGAATTGGAGGAACTTACACTTAAAATTAACTTCTTTTTTTGTCAGCTGTAGCTTGGATAAATTCTCTGACCCTCACCATGAGTGAGACTGCACAAATGCACAAGAAAACATTGTGCAGGATGGGAACAAGTGTCTAGATGCAGAAGGTGGTATTTTAGGCAGAGGTAGTGAAAGATGATGGTTATGTATCTTAGTGTTGAGGGAACTAAAGCATGAAGGGACCAGGCAGTTTCAGTCCTTAAAATCTCAACTTGGTAGACACTAGAGTTCTGGGATCAGCTGATGAAAAAAGCAAAGTATTAACAAGGTTGTTGATCAAAATACTTTATTCTGTAGCAGTCTGACTTTTTGTTTATGGCCTGCGGTAAATCTGGAGAGGTTCCCAGAAAGTCATTGAATGGGAACGATAGATACATTAAACAACTGATAATAGTTCTTCAGAGTGATGAAAACTGAGTGCTTTTCTTAAATAACAAAAAAAGATCCCTGACTTTTAAGAGAAGCTGGTCATTGCTGAGCGTGAATGGTCTCGCTGCACTCTAGCAGCTCTGTCAAGATGCTGCTGTTGAATTGTGGGAAGCCAGTTTTGTGGCTCTGCAGGCATGAGGGATGAAACCTGACGGTAGGCTCTGCTCTTCTGATCTCTTCTAAAGCTTTCCTGATCAGCCTTTCTTCGGGATAGCTGTATGCTTACAACCTGCGATATCTTTACCTCCAGCAGTGTTTTTAAAATATAAACTACTATTCAGGATTTCTTCTAAGGGAAAATTAGTGGCTCTCTTCTCCTGGTTTGTAGTAATTTATTTTCAAGGTAGAAGGAAGCACTGATTTCCTTCATGTAGGTCAGTGTAGCGTTGCTATATAGCAGTTGCTTTTACTCAGTTGCAACTTAGACCAGCAATTAAATCAAATGATAACAAGGCCTACCATGTAATTTCACTGCTCCATTGACTTTCTTGGGAATTGCAAAGGACTAGGGCAACTGTGGTAATCGAAATAACTTCTGTGTCACAAACCCCCTAGAATGAGCTGTTAAACCTGCTCTACTGCTCTGCTAAGCAGTGATCCAGATACGCCGTCATTCAGGCTGCAGGCACTAAATTCAGAGCTGTTGGGAAAATTAAATAACCTTTTTAATGGTATCAGTTCTGCTTGTCAGAGCTTACTTAAATCAGTGCTCTGCTGAAAAATAACTTTTTTTGCAGTAGGATATCTTATTAAGATGCCTGTTGTAGTGTCTGAGATCTTCAGTACTGTGTTACTGATGGACTGTCAACTGTTTGAGGAGATAGCGGTGAAAATTATCTATACACATCTGCATATTTTGCTTGTCTTTTTTATGAAAGCAGATCCTGCACTATCAGCTTGCAAACACAACTGGTCTTTCTTAAGTTATGTGACTCATGAGGCTACCAAAGCACTTGCCTTGTGTTTTAGCACTTGTATTTTGATTTTTTAAACTGGGCTTTTTGGAATGGCTGCTCTGGTTGCAGAACATCTCATCTGTGGGGGAATCCTTCCTTGTGGTGAAGATTTCTTGATACCTTTATAGAAAAAGCAATTAGCTAGAACTTGTCTCTTAGGAGAAGTAACCACTCTTTCCCACTTCACCTAAAAGAAAAAGGAAATGAAAGAACTCTGGATTATTTGCAGCTACTGTATTAAATGTAAAGTGTAATGGGTCACTTCTCTATAAAGAGTTGCTTTTGCAGTCTGAAATGCACTGATACCTCATTGTGAACCGCTTTTCACTTTGCTTGTGGAAATGCCAGGCTGTATGTAGCTCCGCACATATTTTAAGCTGGCGGTTCCATTTAAGTGGTCCTGTCTGCCTTTGGCTGCTTCTTGCTGCGCCATCCCTCCTTTCATCAGGACAGCTGCTTGTACAGCCACATTGTGAACCCTATTGAGGAACTGATCTGGTGAAACTAACCCAGTGAAAGAGAGGTGGTTAGTTTTCATCCAGATCGGTTCCCCAGGGTGATTCACTGAGCAGCTGCACAAGTGCTTATTTATGGTGGTACAAATGAGGAGGGCGATGCAGAACTGCAAATAAGCAGCGGAGTTGGCAGCAGGGCGATTTGGCTGGTGCCAATGATAGCTGAACTACAACACAGTGGGTTTTTTGTTTTGTGTATTCAAATATCTTGAGCAAAAAATGATAGTAAACACATAGGAGGCAACACTTAACAGAGATTTGAAAATTCCCTTGAAATAATACTTATTGTCACAGAACAGCCACAAGCTCTTGATGAGGAATTTTAGAGCCTATTTGAATTGTCTTCTGGATATGTCTTCATAGCTGATGGTCTCCTGGCTAAAGCTAATTATCTTTGGTCAGGAGAGGTTAATTAACTCTGAATGCTGCCTCAGTGGAGTTCTGAGGAAATCTGAGTAATGCAATATAATATCAGTGACAATGTAGTGGGCAAGCTGGAAGGTTTATTTTCAGGATCCAAGTCCCTTGTCAGCATGACCTCATACTAAAGAATATGAACAAGAAAATTGTCCATGTAACTGGAAACTTCTTCCCTATCAGCTAGGCTAAATGGACAAGTAATGGGATAGGAGGGAGGAGGAGAGTGATGACTAAGTTAGTGATTTAAATAGACATTCATTACCTGTTGCATGCTGAGTCCTGAACTGTGTTGTGGTCTCACAGTCCCAGATTTAATGTTCCTCTTCCAACTGGTTTGGGAGAAGTGAGACTTTAGACTTTGGGATAAATTCCAGACTAAGGGTGCACAGAAGTCACAAACCATGGAGATAAGGACTCTGCTCTTGTCCAGAGATGTAGCTGTAGGTTATGACACTCCACGGCTTTTTCCAAACCTCATTGCACATAGTGAAAGATGAGAAACTTGTTTGGCTTTGCTTGAGGGCTACTTCATTGTAGCATACTACTTAAACCAGTCACACAATTAGTTTGCAATACTAAAAAGATTTGGAGAAAGTTACCCCCTCAGCTAGATGCTATGTGGGCTATTCTTCTTAGATTTTAAGGGGTTTAAAAAAAATATCAAAAATGAAGGGGGAGATGAACATGGTACATGACTGATTTGTATGCTACTGAAGTTAATTAAAGGAGAGAAATGGCACATAAAATCCTTGAATCATTTTTATAGGGAGTGCAATATATGTTCAAAGCCATTTCTTAAGGAGTGTTTAAGTTGCTTATAAAAATGGCTAGCAAAACTACACAACTTTAAGGATAGGTTTGAAATAATGTACAAGGTCCATATAGTTTGTGTGGGTTTTTTTTAAGTGAGGCTTAATCTTTCTGTTGACATTCCTGATACCAATTTCAAACAAAATAAGACCATGTGGTTCTGCAAATAAGCAGCTTAGAAGGTTGGCTATGTTGTTTTTGTTTGTTTGTTTATTTGTTTGTTTTTTTTTATTTTGTATTGCATGTATATAGTAGAGTTATTTGGGCATCCCATCTCAGGCTCTGTTTTTAGTGTAACTCATAAATAGACTTTGCAGGAATGAATCCACCAGTGGTTTTGAGTCTGTCACGTGAACAGAAATTTAATATTCTTCTTACATATTTCCAGGAAGGAAAACTAATATATCACTTAAGTGATACTAAGTGATATAAAGTGTCATACTGATTCCAAAACAGATGATGGCCTTTCAACTCTTCTTAAAAGCCTTTTAGGACAAGCTGCAAACAGAGAAGTTGTCTTTTGGTTTCAAAAGCATTTTGAATCTGCTTTTGGTCAATGTGGGAGTGTTTCTTTTAAGGTGGATCCAGACTTACAAATTAACAAGGTTTTGGGAAAAAGTAGTATGCTGTAAAATGAACTCTGTGGTAAAAGGATGCACCAAACCAGTTGTTTGAGGCTTGTAGGTGGTTTGTGGTGATCCAAAAAGGATAGGGAGCCATTTGTCAACACCCCCATGGTAGATGGGTGAAACACTGGTAGGTTGAGAGATTGATTGGGAGAATATGATACTGAAGGATTTGGTGAGAGCTTTATATATTTGAAGTGGCAGTTTGCCAAGTGCTAAGTTCATGGTAGTCTGTTTTAAGCATGCATGGGTTTTCAAAGTTAAAATAAGAACCATAGCTAAGCAATGATTTAAGACTGGACAGTCCTACAAAATTGCTTTGTTAACTAGTTGAATTTAACAATAAGCTAATAATGTTAAGTATTTGTCAGAGACGAAGGGCATGGTATGCTTTGAAGCTGAGGATTTTAGCCACAACTATTAAAGCTGTTTGGCACTTGGAGTGGGGAGAGAGAGGGATTGATTCATTCTGATGATTTTTGTTTGAGATACAGTAATGTAGCAAACTAACATAGTGTTGGAGTTGGATGAAATCACCTAAACTAAAGATTTTAGTGACATATTCTAGTGTATTTAATCCAAGAGAAAAGGACTCAATTATCCAAGCAGATGGTAGCTGACAGACATCAGAAATTTGACTGTGCCCTTAATTTTCCCTGAAAATCTGGATATACCTTTCTGATGTACTTTACTTTTAGTTAAGGTTGTTACAGCAGTTTCCAGGATTACTGTGAATTCAGGAAGTTTTGTTCAGCCAGTTATGTATGACTCTGGGTTAGGTGGTGGTTTATTTTGGAGCTCTTGGTCCACTAGTGCTTGTTGAAAATAGCTTTGGCTAGGAAGTGTTTCCAGTGTGATGATGCAGAACACCTGGGTGATACTGCTGCTGTTTGATGTTAATAGTGTCACATATTTGCTTGAAACTGCTCAAATAGTTGGGGTGATTTAAATATGTAGAATAAAAATTATGTATAGGACATGAGTAAGAATAGCTTGTCTTGTATATCAGTGTTGCTTATTCTGATCTCGTAGGTGCTAGTTGTTGCTTGTCCAGTCAGTGGCTTTGCTGAATGCTTATTGTTTACACTAGCTTTCTGCCAAAGAAAATTGAGTGCTTGGTGGGATTCTTTGGACAATGGTGCTTTGGAAATCATTAAAATGCTTTATTACAATAAAAAAGGGTTCAATTTAATTTAAGGAAGTTCTTTAACTTTTTACATTTTTTTTCTTATTTTTAGCGCCGGCTTCGTCATCTTCGGAATATCGCTGCACGTAACATTATCAATAAGAATGGTTATCGCCTCTTGGATACATACTTCACTCTTCACTTATGTGATAACACCAAGATATACAAAGGTACACCAGGCTTGCTATCAACTTTTTTACCACTTAATCTTTGAATTCTTATGGCATGAATTCTTTGTCCTTTTTTTTTTTTTTTTCCTTGACAACCTGCTGCCATTGCATCATCTATACTAACAGTGGAGAAGACCTCTTTAGTTTCCTGAACTTCATAAAAGCTTTCAGTGTTAGCAGCCAAGGAAGCAAAACAGATGACAGATTTGGTAAAGTCTCTTAAATCAGCCTATTTTTGTTATTGCTCTCCTTTCCCTGCCCCCCCCCCCAATTTAAGAAACTTGGCAACTTCAAGAGCACAGAAAAGTTAAAGCTTTTGGAGCCTTAGTTGCTTTGTGTGGGGGAGAGCGTTCCACTCTGTGCGTACCAGTTAAGTTACGGAGCATAAACCATCACTTACTATTATTGAAGTTTTCCAAAAATAGAATTGTCAGCCAATGACACAAAGCATCCAGGCATCTGTTCTGCTTTTGATAACTGTGTTTGAGTGTTACATCTTGTTTCTCTTTAATGCTTTGCTTTCCACTGCAACGTATAGTTCTTCGTTGTGGAGAGATATTATTAAAAATATATATTTATGCCCCTTTTGATACGGTCAACAGTTGGAGCTTTGTAGGCAAATTTTGTTTTTCTCCTAATTTTTATTTTCAGCTAGTGTAGTTGAACCTTGCTTTTTTTCAGGGTCATTGTTTCAGAAGGATAAGAGTACATAACTTGAGCTTGCTACCTGGATTTTCTTGTAGTGGTTGGTTGAACCTGTAACTGATCACTGTTTCTACAGTGTTTGGTGTAAGGGACTGTTCTGCACTCCATCAAAGCTTTATCCTTGGACTCCAATGGACTGAGGGATATTGTACAAAATCTGTATTCCAGCCTCCAGAGCTGTCTACCTAAAGACTTTAAGCTCTTATTTTGGCTGGGGAAGCCAGGGTCCATGTGTCAGCACTTGCTTATTTCCATTCAAATACAGGGTTCTTGGCACTTCTGTGAGGTAATTTGGCTGTTCACTTTCTAAGCATCTGGAACAGGTCATCCTTGCTCTTCAGGAAAGCAGTGCAATTAGTGTATCCATGCTGCACTCCTCCAGGAAGACGTTGTATGACAAACTAGTCGCTTTGTGAATGTCATCCAAATACTGTAAAGTACTGAGGCATGTTCTTTCCCCAGAAACCAAAGCCTCAGTAAATCTTGAGGATTATCTTGGGTATAAAGATGAAATGCTAAATTTAAATAATGACTTCTAATAATTAAGTGTGAATGAGTACTTTTAGTCAAAAGCATGACTGCATTTTAAAATCTCTCTCATGAATCTGTTACTGATAAACTAGACCCACTAGCATTTGTCTTTCATGAGTGTTACTTATTTTAGCTTTTTCTATTTCAAATACTAAGATTTGTATCAGTGTTTAAGCTAATCTAAAGGTGTTTTTTACTCATTTTTCTTTAGAATTTTATAAGAGTGAGGTGATCAAGAATTCTCTGGTAAGTTATTTTAATATGGAAAAACTTTCTTTTAAAAATTGTATATGTACTGCAGTATATTGGTTTCTTTGCTCAATACCATAAGTGTTAAATGTTTATTTCCACTCTTCAGTTCTGTTGGGAGCATCACATTCTTCTTCTCAGGTTCTTTTCACAAGGGTTGGAATAGCGAGTTACTGAATAGTAGAAATGCATGTTTGTTTTAACAGCTGTGGAGCAATGCTCTGTTAATACTCCTGCAGATAGGACTAAACACTCCAAGGGCAGGGCATTTTCATGTGAAAACTGTTCAGTGCTCAGTTTAAGCTTTACAGTATATATCCATTTTAAATATTGAGAACACCAAATAGGCAAAATAATGTTGGCTGGATTTTCACTGGTTTAGCTTCTTTCAGTATGTAAGAATTGTATGCATCATAACTCAGGTTTGTTTACAGTTCATATTTTTTTTTTTTTTTCCTGTTCTAGCTGGTGATGGTAACAGAAATAGCTGCTTTTATTTGAATGTCTGCAAATTGCTTATTCAGAGAGCACTTGTACATTACTTTGCTGGGTGTACAGATTCATTAGAAACTCATGCTTTGCAGCTTAGCAACTTTGGTGTAGAAGTAGAGGCTCTGCTTGCAACACCCCAAATAAAGGGAGAGTCAAAACAGTGTTGCAGAATATACCACTGATTTCTTTGAACATCTTTTTCTTGTATAGGTGAACAGTAAGGAACATGTACCTGCATATATAAACTTTATATTCTTTGAAGAGCTAATAGCTTTAAGGAACTGAAGTTTGAAAATGCCTTAGAATTTCTAAATTTTCCAGTTCAGATCAGTGAATGGACCAGAACTGAACTGTTTACAACTGAGAAGGGGTAGGTCTCTTGATGGGAGTATGGTGTTGCAAGTCTTGGGTAAGGAAGTTTGAAAACCTGCTAAATAGACATTTTAATGTCTCCATTAACAAGGTAAAACTGCACCATTTATGGCACACTGGGCTGTAAATGCTTTGAAAACCTGCTGAATGGAGGAAAAGCTGCTTACATCTTCAAGGCTGTTAAATTGTTCAAGAGACATCTTCCTTGAAACTTTAGGATTTTGAGTTCTGCCTATTCTAAATCAGGAAAAGGAATAACAAAAAGGGAATCTAACCAAAGGAAACATGAGGTGGAATGACAAAAATCTGAATAGAAGATGTCTTGAGCAAATTCTGTACGTCATCTATGGGTGTTTTAATGGCTTGTTATTCTTGGATGTGAATAGTTACCAAATATACCTTCTCCTTAGGAAAACTTGATTAATGCATTCCTTCTGTGATACTTACTGGGTAAGTTAGTGACAACATCTGAGGATTGCTATCAGCATCAGTCAAGGAGAAGAATGTGAACAAACCTGTCAATAAATTATGCAACCTTAATTATTGGGGAATAGATAGGCGTTTTAAATTGAACTTGTGCAATGTAAGCTATACTCTAGTTTTCAGAAGCTGAATTATAACTTGGAAAGTTACTTCCACTTTTAAAGTTCCTGATTTGGCTAAACTGAATTAGTAAATTCTGAAGTAAATTCTTCAACATCTTGTAGTGGGAGGAAGCAGAGCCCGCTCTGAGTTTCTGAAGTACTTTACAGCATGTAGCTTTCAACCCTGGAATTCTTTCTAGAAAACAGAATAAGGAAGCAGCAGAGCCTGTTGGCTTCAACTCTTGTGTAAAACTTGAAATGGCTGGTGTTCATTATTCTTAAGGTTTTTTTAGTCTTTGACATGAACTTGCTACTTTCTGAATTGTCAATTTTAGGACTACTTTCAGCTTGTTTGAGTTGTTTTTGTCCCTCTTTGAATATCTACAGAATCCGACATGGAGGAGTCTGGACTTTGGAATAATGCCTGATCGTCTTGATACTTCTGTCTCTTGTTTTGTTGTGAGGATCTGGGGTGGCAAGAAGGAGCACTTTCAGCTTTTGATTGAATGGAAGGTCAATCTAGATGGGTTAAAGTACTTGGGCCAGCAGGTAACGTGAAAACAGTTTGTCTCAACTTTTTATGTAAGGAAACAAACACGTGGATGAACAAATAGATAGGATGCTAAGAAAGGAAATTAATGCATTTGAAGGGTGTATTTTAAAGTTTGATTGCAGAGATTCATGTTAGCTTACCTCAGAGCTCTAAATCTTGACTAGCTGAATATTTTAAGTTATCGTTGTTGACTGAGACTCTCAAATGATACTGCTAGTACGTGGTACTTTAAATTGCAATGCCTCAATTTGAGGAAATAGCAATATGATTGTACATATGGTTAAATGAACATAGATCATAATGTTTGTGTATATTAGTTTTAATCCATTCTCATGGTAGTGATATCCTGTTAAAGATCTCCAGTCCAAGCAGCTTACTGTATAAGATCTGTTCTAATGCTGCTATTTGTCTCTTACTAGTAGCCTTTTGAAAGAGGTGTTTTCTGTATCGTGGAGCTTATTGTAAAAGTGGCTCAAAAAGAAACCCATATCACTTAAATAATAAAAACCAAAAAATAGGGTGCCTTTTGAATCAAATAGGTTGTCCTAATTCCAATGGGCACTTTTCTATTGATTAATTGATAGGATCTATTTAGAATAGATCATAGTTTATTTCTCACTTTAAAAAAAAAAAAAAAAAAAAATCATTTAAATTGGGGTGTTTCAAAGCCTGGGAAGAAAGCTTTATAGGGAACGACTGCTCTAGCTTCACGTGGTGCATTGATCCTGGCCAGTACTCTGTGCACTGGTGGGCTGGGAGAGAGTCAGAGGAGCAAAAGTGAGGAAAAACTCATGGGTTGAGATAAAGACAGTTTAATAACTGAAAGGAAAAAAAAAAAAAAAGTGTGGGCTGGGGGGGAGAGAACACCACACAAGTGATGCAAAGGTAGTCAGTCACCACCTCCCACCAACAGACAGATGCCCAGCTAGTCCCTGAGCAACAGCTACCTTGCAAAGACTGACCCATTTTTTACTTCTAAGCGTGATGTATATGGTCTGGAATATCCCTTTGGTCAAGTCGGGTCAGCCGTCCCAGCTGTGTCCCATCTGAAGCTTTTGCACACCCCCAGCCTACTCACTGCAGGGGCAGAGCGAGAAACAGAGGAGGCCTTGGTGCTGTGCAAGCACTGTTCAGCAATAGCTAAAACACTGGTGTGTTACCAACGGTGTTTTAGTCACAGATCTAAAACACAGCACCATACGGACTGCTATGAAGAAAATTAACTCCATCCCAGCCAAATCCAGTACCCTTCATATTGTAGCTTTCTTTCCGTTTGTTTTTACCAGACAGGAGAGATGGCTCCCTAAATAATACGCTCTAGTGCATGGTTTTATTGGAAATAATGTTCTTTGCATTAATAGTAGGATTTTAGCTTTAATACTGCACGCTAATTTTGTCTACTATGACCATAAAAGCCTAATTTTTAATTATCTTTTTAGGTAATACCATGTGAAAGCTAATTACTCTTGAGACTTACCTCTCTGATTAGTTTCCTCGTCTCTTAGTTTTGTCAGCTGGAAATGCAACAATAGGAAAGATGCTCTGGCCTGTGTTTCTGATTTCAGGATAGAATGGCTGAACATACTCAGTGACAGTTATTAAAGCTGTGAAGCAAATACATTCTCTATGGTTAAATTCAGTTTTTTCTTAGGTTTCATGTGTGTCTAGAATTACAGGTGCTGAAAAACTGCATTTGACTATCAAACAGAGCAATTTATGCTCACTTGCAGTGTAAAGTCATAGTAAGCTGACCGTAAAATGATTTTTCTTCTCACAGATACATGCAAGAAACCCAAATGAGATTATTTTTGGTCTCAATGATGGTTATTACGGAGCTTCATTTGAACAGAAGGTAAGGGTATCTTGTATTTGTTCTGGCTTGTTAGTACTGGTGACAAGCTGCAATTCAACTTCTAAACTTAAATTTTCACACTTGGATGCTCAGAACATTAAAATGCTTAGTTTTGAGAAGAAATACTTTTTTGACATGACAGATAAGAACTGTTATCTCGCCTCTGTTACATGTACATCTGAGCTGTTCTGGAAAGACTTAAAGCATAGCATTTTAAGTCCAAAAAAAGCCTGGTTACTGAAAATAAGCCTTGAATGCCTTTGAGGCATTCAAACATACAATGTTTTGAAAATGGTGTGGCTGTTCAGACTCGTTTTCATGGTAAATACAGAAGTCCACTAAGTTTTGGTTCTTGCTCTTAAAACCAGAGTTTGTAGCTTCTAAATGGAAAGCTATTTATTTGCTCTGTGTTGCAACTCTTTCACCCCATTTTTTTTTTTTTTTCCTAAAGGCTCCACTGTAGTATTTGTGCTTGTTCAGCCAATATTGTGACTGCAGCCAAATTAATTACATGACAGTGCTGATTACTACATTGATGATGAAAAAGTTTAAACTTACCTATTGTAAATAGCACAGCTGACAGGGTCCTTTTTTAATCCCAAATTGCTGGTGGCAGTACTGTGGTATAGATAGGTTGTATAAGGAGTCCTTGGCTGGAGACAAAATGACTTGTGACACACAGCTACAGTTTCTGCATTAGCCACAACCAGCAAGTCCAGTCTTGTGGGGATTTGAATGGAGGCAGTGCCTTTATAGTCAGCAACACAGGTAACCGTTCTTATGTAGGGAGAGTGGAGCAAGGGACAAGGTGGCTATGTGTTCAAAACTCTGGCTGTATGCAAGCCTCCAAACTCTGTTTAGTATTTCGATGGTTATCCTTCAAATTGTAGATGGGTTGGCACACAGCTCAGACTGCTTCCTGGTGCTGTTAACTGAGTTTTCCTGAAGCAGGATGCAATTCTAGTTTTTCATGGTTTGAGTATTAATAAGCTGGGCCTGAATTCAATGTTGGTAATGCTATCCTCTTTCCTGATTGTTTGTTGTCAGGACTTGCTCCCTAGCTCATAAGGTTTACAAGTACATCTTGGTTTTGGTTCTTGTACGTGCTCCGTAGCTAAGCTGCAAATACAGTCATAGCCTATGTAGAGCACAAATAATCTCCTTCTTTGTGCTTCCCTATAATTTATTCAGTTCTTTCTGGCTGCAAGAGCTAGAAATTTATTTTGTCACCCTGCTCTGTAGCTTCTGATGGCTTTCTTTGTCAGTTCCTTGACCTAAATCTCTTCTTGTATAGTAGATACCTCCTGTTTTTAAGTGACTTGTCTGCCCTTCAAGCCAAACTAGTTGACACAAGTAAACTCTTCCTGTAATCTGCAGAAGCTGTGTGCACCTAAGGGGTATTTCTGCTTTTAGTTGGTCTTGCTTCATAATTTTCACGTCAATGCTGGATATTCTAAACATTACACAGCCCCACTTTGGTGGTTATACTAAATACTATGAAGCACCACCTGAAACCTTCTGTAGAAAGGGATTTTTGGTGTCAGGTTTTTTATCTTCTATGGGTTTTTTTCTTTCTGGTGGTCATAGTGAGTCTCTGTAATACTTCAACACATCTTAGTAATAAGCCTCAATTTTTGAGATAATACGTGGATGGAATAGCAGTTTTTTCTTTGCACTGGCACATATGAAACTTTGTTATCAAAACAGATGCTTGCTAATATTTTGAGAGTCTAATGAAAACCTTGTGCACAAAGACACTTCAGTCAATGTTGGAAGCGTCCTCTATTTTTGCATGTCTCAGTATGGACAAAGTTAAGGTATCGTACTCTTATTTTTTTCACCATTGCTCAAAAAAATCCTTCTTACTTTAATAATTCTTTGGACTATGAATTAATTGCCAAAGTAGATTTATGGAGTCTTACAATAAAGTGCATTTTATTAGTGTATTAAATGTCTATGTCATTAATTAAGACCACTTATGAGCCAAAATAAGAAAATTGTTGGAAGCTGACTGAACCATTCTGGCAATATTTAATGAACTCAGAGTTTCAAAATGCACTGTAGATGTACTTCTGAGCATTGCTTGATCCATCTGGAACTAAATGCAAATTCCCATTTTCTGTCCTGTAAACTTACCTGTAATAAGAGAGGTGGGAGCCTAAAAGCTATTGTAGCAGAATAAACTGAAGCAGGGCAGGAACATTAGTGACTGTCACAACTGTTGTTTTTATTGATGAAAATGGTAGATTTCTTGATTAAACGCATATCTCCCTGGTAAAAAAAAAAAACAAACAAACAAAAAAACCAAAAACAAAACAAAAAACCAGCAAGAGCAACATGCTCAAATAGGAATATTCTGATTGCTAAATTGTTTAATTTAAAATCAAAGGACTGGAAGCTTACAGCTTTACTAGGTAATGCACTTTAGCTGCTGTTTTAGAACCTTCAAGCCTGCTTGCGTATAAGGTAACCTTCAAAATGCAGGTTTGTGCTCAAAATGCTTGCTGTTTAGGAAGCTCCTGTCATATAAAGGAGCAGCAGTACTCTAGCAGCAACACTGGTGGAGAAATTCTAGGTAAACCAGACAATGGTAGTATTGCAATTTTTGTCTTAAAATAAAATAACCATATCCAGGGCCTCTTTATTGTTGTTAATATCATCACTGACTCTTCACTTTTTTTCCTACTGATGTCAAAAAGCCTTTAAATTCTGTATCCTTGACAATATATAGGTGTTAGAAATTTTACATTTCTTCCGTCTCTTCTGTCCAACAGCAACTCAGCTGTTGCTGATACGCAATGAAAAAATGAATGTTTTCTTTGGGTAATGTTCTTATTCAAGTTGCAGTTTTCTTGCTGCAATGGATACTTAGCTCATGGCAAGAAAAAAGTTGGGAAGTAGGGTTTCAGAAGCCTTTGTGTGTGCCTTCTGAGCCCTGAAGGGTATTAGTGCTTTATTGTAGGTGTCTGACAGTGCTCATGTGACTCCTCTTCTAGTGTTTACAGCTTTTCTTCTCAATGTAAATACAAATGTGTGCTCCCAATATAGTTGCTTTGTTCATAACCACATTTAACTTTCACATAATTGTTCCTCCAACTTCTGTTTTTGTTCAAGTTTTTTTTTGTAGTAAATTCTGGAGCAATTTTGCCAGAAGATTTCAGCAGGATTCTGCTGCTTTTGTCACAATCATGTCCAGTTTATTTTCCTGTTTCCTTTCTGGCATGGGACCACTGGAGCACTTGTTCCTCTCTTAGTTTCATCCTCTCTAGTAGTCATACAGTGAAACTCTATTTGGATTTGCTCAAACTGGACCAATGTTTGAATAAGATAGATATGAGCGTCAAAGATTTTTTTGAAGCTGTCAGCGTGGACTTAAAGTATTCCCAGTCCTTTAGCAGTTTTCTTAATCTGCTTGGTTTTGTCTGAGACTGCATGCTTGTGTGTAAATCCACTTTTTACCCAGGTTCAACAAAATCAGTTCTGGGTGCTATATTGGCTTTCCTAAAACCAGGTTTCTCCTTCTCTGGTTTCCTCTGCTTTCCTGGCTTTCAAATTTTCTTTCAACCATTTTATGCTTGCTGCTACTAATCGGTCAGACTTGCCCTTGCTATTGCAGTGATATCTTTTCAGAAAGTGCATTTAGGGAAGCAAGTATAGCTTTTAGTTAATGACTAGCTTTCTGTTGTCTCCTGAAAGAAATAAAACCTGAACTAGTCTATATAGTTCTCCATAACTCAAAACATTTGGCTGTGGCCAGGGGTATGGGGAAACAGAAGATTAAGTTATATTCTTCAGGGATACTGAATTGTAGCTATTTTTCAACTGTCAAGCAGGAAAGGCCCTTATCTCTGGAAAGCTGCATCTCTCTCTTTGGTATGTGGTCTCCATCGATGTAGGTAGAGTCTTTACCTGCATATGCTTTTTTTTTTTTTTTTTTTTTTTTTAGCAGCTAGACCCTGGCCACTTTGCACAACCAAAGCCTGTTTGTGTGTTTTCAAATACACGTGCCTATATCTAATAAGTGCTGTGGCAGAGAAGTAGACAAACTTCCCTTTCAAAGGGCACACTTCTTTAATAACGAAGTTTGAAATGCTTCCATTGCACATACTGCAAGTTTCCTCGGGGTAGAACAGTTTGTATAGGCGACGTGGTGTCTGACTTTTTGGGAATTTCCTTTCAACACACTGTAGTACAGGGGAAAAAGAAAAGGCTAAAATATGTTGCTGCTCCAAATTCTTTCCTTCCTGAAACTAGTTATTCTAGGCTGTTCCACTTGTTCTCTGAAAAATTTGCACTTCGCTGTCTGAAGGCAGTGTTTCTTGAAACAACATCAACTTCATGGTGTAAAATGGTGATGCTGATAGTTGTGCATTTTCAGTTTTCCACCATCCTAGTTCATTCAGGCATTAAGATGACTTTATTTTGGTATTTTTTTCAGCAGATATATGTATGGATTTCAGCATGTAGGATCCAACATCTTGAGAATGGAAATGAGGAGCTAAGACAGCTGATGATATGGTGCCTCTGTTGCAATATGATGCATAATGTAGTGTATAGATCTCACAGTTATTTAGGTGGAACCTTATTTTTGGTGGAAAGGAATGTCTGCTGCATGGCCTGTGGCAAATGCGGTTGTGTCAGCAGATGTTGACGTGTAACTCTGCATTTCAACGTCTTCTATATGGAAACAGCCTGTTGAGGCAGGAAAGATTACGTAGGCAGGGATTGTGGTACTCGGAGTATATCTGTATCACTGTTGGAAAATTAACTGATCATGTGTACCAGCTGGGGCCACTTCATACACTAAAATAAATGCCTTTTTTCCTACAATCCATAAACTTTCTGACAATGCTGCCAGGTGGTTTGACCTACTTAGAATTCGCTTTATCATGTGAAGAAACAGTTCTGAGTTTGTGGCATTTCTAGGAATTTGTGTGACTCTGCCTGATATGGAAAAGCTCGGTATCTGACCTTTGCAGCGTGAAGAATTGCGGTTTGTCTGTTACTGCTTTGATGTCTCTTGTGCAGAATGTACACTTTGGTCTCTTAAGAATGACATAAGTTTTTTTTTTGGTTTTTTTGTAACTTCCAGAAACTTGTTCACATCATTCAAAACTAAGATTGCTTTGATCTTTTAAACGTGTTACAGCATGGATAAAGAATAGAGCTTTATCTCGTGGTCTTGTACGTCTCTGGCACATTACTGAATAGGCTTTCAGATCTGAAGCTGAAGAATGGCAGTACTGTAAATTGCATCCTTCAGTATTTCTGTGCATTAAATTTGTGCAGTAATGGATTATAAAGTTCAAGAAAACACACTCCAGGTCTAGAACACAGCTAAAGTGATGGGTTGTTAACATTTTTATAGGTAAGTGCTGTTGTAGGCCAGACTTGAACTTGGTGCTATTGACGCCTTAAATTGTTTCTACCTACCATACATAAAACTGTATGAAGATAGATTTAAGATACATTAAATGCAAGATAGTTTGTTCTTTTACCAGAAGTGCTTGTTTTTAGTCAAGATGGAAAAATTTTTGATTCTTAAATTAACATTCTTTCTTTGCCTTAAGGATCACTCAGGTACCCTGAAGAATAGTCTTCTCCAGGTGGATCAGAACTGTGTTCGTAACTCTTACGATGTCTTCTCTTTGCTTAGGTAAGGTTTTTGAGAATATTCTGCGTAGCTATTGTAAATTCTTTAGTGTGCGTGGAAGGAGCCTTTCCAGATATTAAAAAAACTTCCGGACTATCATGTGCAAAGGAGATATCTAGTAGTGCCGATTTACCGCTGGTAGCAAGGAGATGGGCCTTGACGTGTGTACTTTCCTTGGCGGTCTCTAGGCTTCTGCTGTATGGATGCTTGAGTGCTCTGAACTAGAGCTGGCTGTGGAGCGAGACCATGGACTTGCCTTGTGAATGTTGAAATCATGGAGGTTCTTTGTTGGAGATCTTCTGTGGAAAGCCCCTACTCTCTTTTCCTCAACAAAATTAAAATTTGTTTAAATAAATTAGAACAATGATAAAAAAAGCAACTTGCCAAAACTTAACTTGGTAGAATGATCCCGTAGTTGGAACAAAACAGCTACACACCTAAGTGTGTGTGTGGTTTTGTGGGTTTTTTTTAACGTTGAACCACTGAATTGAATTTACCTTTTGCATAATTCTCCCTTGTAATACAGAAAAGAGGCACTGCATAGTCAGGACCCCAGTTACTCCAACACATGTATGGCATAAGAAAGGTATGGTAACTGGGCTTTTGGGTGGTTACTTAGGTGTTTCTGGTGGTGAAAAACATGAAATGCTAGTACGAAGGTAAACAAGAAGGCTTTTTTCAGATCTGCTTTAATTATAATAGTTCAAGAATGTTAGCTGTGGGGAAATATAATAGAGGTTTTAAACACTGTCGGTAGGTTGGTTTTTGAGGAATTTGTATTTAAAAGGCATTTTACAAGACAGGATAACTTCAGTTCTGCAGTAATAGCAATAGATGTGCTACAAAGGAAACCCTTGGAAAGGAAATGTTTAATATACTTTCAAAAGTCTTTGGAAAAATGCATTTGGTTTTTTATCTGTTGTAAAAGTTGAATCCATTTGATAATGTTAACAGTAGGTGTCACTGTTGCCTGCATAAAGCACTAGCTTTCTATTCTAAAGTGAAGAAAGTGGTAGGAAAAGTTAACTCTAGGTTGCTTATTCAGAACTCTTTATTTTATAAGCTCTCTTAAAATTTAAATGTGCTGTTTTTTGATTCTGTAAAATATATTTAAACTAAAGGCTGCTTTTGAAATGTCTGTCTTCTGTACTTTTAGCGGAAAACAACCAGGGGGCGTGTTATGAAGTTCTGATTACGTTCTGGCACAGTCCATTAGAAGAGAACTCTTATGCTACCTAACATTAAGTTTTTGTTAAATAGAAGAAAATGTGTGCCCGTCATCCTGCTTGCTTTGCTCACGCGTTTTTTTTTCACATTTCCTTTGCACTTCTTTGTAGTATGAAGCATGCTCCAGAAAAAACACTCGCTATTATACCAGGTGGTCATGGACTTGACCAACTGGAGCCCTGTCTAACCCTGTCTAATCTGAACTGTGGTCCTTCTTCTGAAAGTGTCTGACTGTCTATCACAAAGCTGACAAGAAATGAAGATGTCAGCTTTGATAAAGCTCCTCTTGCTGGATGCTCACCAGTGCTGTTTTGAAACCTGATTACTGGAACCATGCGCTTTGCTCAGTCTTGGGAAGGTGAGAGTCCAGGCACTGTCTCTTACAGTTTCTAGGCATGCTGTTGGGTGTAGCTCCTGTTTAGCCCTGCCTCTGAGATAAGACTTCCTCCTTTGTTTTTGCTTTGTCCTAAAAGGAACAGTTTTTCCAGACCTCAGCACCAGGAATGCTGCTGATTATATTTCAGTGGAGTCTACATACCCTATCAAGCAGTATATATTGCATTGTCTAGTTCCAGCAAAAGTTAGAAGTTATAATTTGTGACCATACCTAGGTGCTATTTTTGCCTGTTTCCTTCCTAGCTAGGAAAGTTCTTCAGGAACTGAGGAAAAGTCCGCTGTGTAGTCCAGAATCCTTTCTATTATCTCTCATATTAACTCTGCTTTTTTACAGGTACACTTTCTCTACTGCTGCTTACCTTTTGATATCTAGCTCAAAAGACTGGTGATAGCGTTTATTTCTTTTAAAATAATCTCTAGTCTCTTCTTGTCAGGTTTCCTTTTTCTCTTACCAAGCAGTCTGGTTTGCCACCTCCTCCAGGTGTCCAGGCTTGAGTAACTAGCCCGTGGACTCTTTCCAAAGATAGTTTTTGTGAGAGCATATTCCACTTAACAACCAGAAGAGAGAGATGGGCATACTTTGGTGATTCATTTGACAGGACATGTACTTTGGGAGGAAATGGATTGATGTCTGCCTGCTTCTGTCCATTGGCTATAAAGAGAATAGGGAGGTGTCTACACCGTAAAGGTTTGCATCTGGTCACATAAATCCCACATTTTGAAGACTTTCTCATGATATGATTTTTGTCTAGTAAAAATTCACGAGCTGCACATGTCACTTCCTAATGTTTCTACGAGACATGAATATGAAGAACAGCTTGTACTGGCTTTGTTTAAACCTCTCAAAAAAGGAAGCAGTTCCTGGTGATGATGGTATCTGCATCCCAGTTATTCTGATGGTACCGTGCTGCCAGGTGTGGCATAGCCACTGTGATCAGCTGTACAGTGTGAAAATCAATTGAGAGTGCAGATTCTAGCTCAACCCTTAACTCTTGAAAAACTGCAAAATGAGAACTTCTATGGTTAATCTCTGTCTGCTATCAAAACTGCTTTTTGGGGAAGAAATGATTTCTTTTTTTTTTTTTTTTTCTACTACTTAAAAGTGAATAGCTAAAACTTTTGAAGCTTGTGAATAGGCCTTAATGAAAAGCACGTGCTTGGCTCAAATTATGTTGATTAAAAAAATTAATTAGGAATGCTAGAGTGTGTGAACAGTAGAAAATTTTTCGAGTGTTGGATTAAAATAGTGCCTGTGTGCTCAGATGCTTAATTACATGGATTTACAAGTTAATTAAGCAGGAGGAAAAGTTTAAGTACCCAGACAGCTTAGCTTTACACAAGGAAGTTCTCAGCACCTCTGCAGCTCATGAACCTTCTTGTTTTGGGGCAGGGACAAGATCCTCAGGCAAACATAGTGCTGCTAATAAGTTGTTCATGCCATATGGAAATGACGAATGTTCTTCCAGCCATTTGTTTTAAAAAGGCTAACTAACAAAAATTAACCACCCCAACTGGAAAGCTAAAATTTTGAGGTTTTTGTCCCTTGGCCATATTGTCAGATTTCCTGAAAAGAGGTCACTTAAAGGCTTTCTAAATATTATGTAGCTGGTGGTAATAGGTTATACAGTAACACGTTTCACCTTTCACATAACACTCAGGATGGGCCAAATTCATCTGAGGTCATGTTCTGGACATGTCTCCATAATCAAGCTCTCAGCACGTTTGCAGCACTAATGGGAATAGCTTTATATTTAGTATTCTCTTAGTTTTGTATCCTTTCTTTAAACTTTGAAAAACAGACCTTTCAGTATTAAGTGGTGTTGGGAAGATGGGATATGCTGACAATCACTAAAGAAAGGGCTTAAAATCCTGTATGTTAAAATTTTATTTCAGTTCCTAAATACAAAAAGTAGTATCTTGTATTCTACAACAGCTTTTCATGGTATTGTGACACTTAGAGGAGTTGGCCTGCTAATAGCTTTTGTGCCTTTAAGTACGTGAGTGCCTGAAATCCTCCCAGATTCTGCCTGGAGACAAGAAGTGCTCTAAGAACTAGTGAAACCTGCCCCTTTGAAATTTTGCTTCCTGTATTTTTATCTCTCCAGTCAAAACAGCTTTTGCTATGGCTTAACCATTCCTTAAGCAGATGGGATGGCAAGTTTGTGCTATTTAGCTAGCCAGTTAGTGCAGATTGAAAACATTTTTGATTGTATTTTTGTTTAAAAAAAAATATTGTTTTTTAACAACAACAAAATCTGATATTGGTACAATTTGAGTGCTGGAGATGAGTAAAAGACCAGGTCCAGGCAACTGCTGTAATATTGCTAATATCTAATCTGGCTGAAGTTGATTTAAATAATACTTTTAGGTGTTAAAGGGCTTCTTCTGCTACTGCCACATGTACATCTGATCTAGTGGATTAAATCTTGAAAACTAGAGCAACTCCAGAGACCACACAGGCTGTGCCTTCATTAAAAACAAAATGTTCTCGCAGTTCTGGTGATAAGCAAATAAATCTGGCTGCAGTTCCCTGGACAAGTAAACATGACTTTTCGAACCAAATTATAACACTAAGCGAACAGTTTCCCTGTATTTTGCATCACGGCAATGATGGCCCAGGTTCAGTGACTTTAAATGGTCCAAGGTTGCCAGTGACAAGACTGCTCTGAGGAGGATCAGAGCTCAACTTCTGAACTAGCAGCTAATTACTACTTTCTAGGTTAGGGGCTCAAACTTGCAGTGCACTGTTGAGCATTGGGCATGTTGATACATGACAAATAGAAATAGAATTTACTAGAAATTGTCTGAAGTCCCAGAGCCTTAAGTATTCCCATCTTCTTCAGGTTTCATAATCTGTCATAGGCCAGGGGTATGCTTCAAGTGACAGGCTTTGTTTCAGGATTTGCCATTTGTAATATAACTTAATTTAAAGAAGAGTGCATGTCTTATCACCAAAGAAGTATTATTTAAGAATATAAATGTAGGTAGTGTTTGTGTGCAGTCTGAAACTGAGAGGTTGGTAAAATCAACTACCTTAAATGACCAGGACTAAAACATGGGGACCCAATATAAAATCAGCTTTTGTTTAGTTCTACCTATCTCAGGAAAGAAGCTTTTTAACAGATATATTGCTTGTGTGTTTAAATTCTTCCATCTTTATTAGCAGTCTTATTGAATGAACAGAACTTACACAAGTTAATCTCTAAAACTAGAAATGGAGAAAAATGTAAGCAGTTGTATTGTTGAAAAACTCATAGTAGCTCAGAGTAGTTTCTCTGAGACTACAGTATCAGTGGCATTGTACGTGCCAAATGTAGTAACTGCCTTTGGGCAGCTATTTTTAACACATGGAAATTATGCTAAACTTGAAGCTGTTTTTCATAAGCTCTCTAGGTGGGGAATGATAGAGTAAGCAAGGTCTTAATGGGCTTAAACTGCTTTGTGCTAAGGTGTATCTCAGGGGTACATTGACCTGTTTACAGCTAAGGAGAAGCACAAGACAAGTCAGTCTTAAACAATGTCAGTGTCCCGTCTTGACAGCCAGTAGCTCAGTCAGACTTTGCTATTATATAGTTGCTATAAGCAGCAGTTCCAAACTTTAGGCGTCCAAATGTTTGGTGAGTGAAAAGGAGGGAAAGCAGGAAGAAAACACGCTATCAGCTGCTCTCTGACTTTTGGGGTTGTACAGCATCTAATAACAAACCCACAGGTGAGCCACACAAACCTGTACTGTCTTTTCAACTTCCCTGATGTTCCTCTATTTCCATCCTCATCTCCATGAAAGAAGTGAACCCAATGGAGCTGTGCAGTAAGTAGGATTCAGCCTCTAGCCTCTTCAGTTCTGACTGCATGGAAATAGAGAGTTGCTCTTCGCTATCCTATTCCATTTAGCATGCTGGTAGATGCATAGAGGTAAGGAGAGGTAGGAAAGTTGTTTTTTTTTTTTTTTTTGTTTTTTAAATATGCACTGACAGTTAAGTCTCTTGTTTCTAGCTTTTTTCTTTGCTCTTCTTTCCTCGGAGAAGGGTCCCAACTCAGCTGCAACAAAAACCTCTCTAAATGTTGTAGTTACAGATGTTCACACAGTAGGAACAGTGCCATGTCCTGAGAAGATGGCGTGTGCGTGCCAGGAAAAGGTTGTCACTAATAGCCTGATGCTCTTGCAGTCCCTTGTTCTAGCTTTTCCTGTGAGTATCTTAGCAGTCAAATCGCTGGCTCACATTGCAGACTTTCAGACTTTAATGGTGCTGCTGCCGCCATCACCCTCTCCCAGGAGATGTGGAAATACGCTGTCTCAAGTGTGGAATGGATAGTAGGATTCCTCTTAGGGTGACTTGTGCTCTTACATCAGTAAGTTCCGCTGCTACAACTTCCCTTTGCTAGTGATAAGTGTGGTGGTTTTTCTGTGATGGCCCTGTTGATGTTTCTAACTAGGAAAGATTTCCACCTGGAGGACCTGGCTCTTCATACTGTATAGGCAGCCAAGACAAGGCAGGCATCCCCTTGGCTTTGGATGTGAAAACCCAGGTGGCCTAAGGCCAGCATAAATAAATATGAACTGTAATTGGACCTCTTGAGTGCCTCTGTATACTCTAATAAGCAGTACTGAAATGGATGAACAGTATAACAAGTGTCATCTCTCTTGGCCTAAAAACCATGTGGGTTGGAATTGCAGGGTGGTGTCTTCGTGGGAAGTAGTGATGGAGATTGAAAACTGGGATATGAATTTTTTTGGGAGGTTCTTTAGGGATTCTGATCTGTGGAATGAGACTTTTGGACAAGTCTGTTCCCAGACGTGTTGCTTGTGTGGTGCTAAGCTATATGGAAACTGAGGCTAATCAGTCATCAGAAGAGTCAATTTACAAGCCTGACTTTTGCCAAAACGTGTAGAAGAGAGCGGCATGGGTCATAGCAAGTTGAAACAGTCCATGAAGCAAGAGAGAGTGGTGGAGTTTTTTTGTATGTTAACTTAACTGCAGGGTTAGTAGTCTTCCACTGCTGCTGCTCTTATCTTCAGCTTTCCTAATATGCCATATGGAATAAAACACCCCTACAGTGGCAGATTTTTTAGTGTAAGCGTGATAGGCATGTTGCTAGCTCTTGATCAAATTTGGTTTCAGAGCGCTGTGTGAGAGAGAGATTACACAGAGCTGTGCTGAACTTCAAAAATAGCTTTATTCTGCTTCTTTATTTGTGACGGCAAGTAAAAGACCATATCAATGAAGCAATGTTCAATTAGATTAAAAGTCATAACCCACTCCTCCTTTTTCTGGCTTTATTGGAGTTGGTGAAAAACAGAGCATGTCGCTTAGCTAAATAATTTTCTAACAGATACCTGAAAGTGTTTAAGAAGGAGGATTTTTCTGAACAATGGCATTGGGACTCTTCTTTATTTTTGTTATGACTTTGTCCTGGATATGGCCATAAGAATGGTGCTGCTAGTTGCTTCATCTTTCAGCCTGGGCAAAGATTTCAGTGAATGCAGTCATGTCACCAAAACGCTCAGAAATGCCTAACCACATCAGGGAAAGTCAATATTGCATTTTGACTGAGAACAAATAAAATGGATTAAAGATCTCACATTGTCCCACATCAGGGAAAGTCAATATTGCATTTTGACTGAGAACAAATAAAATGGATTAAAGATCTCACATTGGGGAAAATGCTCTAATATCTTTGATAATTAAAACCAGGGCAGGGTAGGGAATGCACCTATGACTGAGAAGCTGCAGAACACTCCTGTGAGTGTTACAACCACCCCTTTGTCTGGTGGGAGATCTCTCTTTTGTACTTCAGCTGCAGAATTCTTCTTCTCTTGGAAGTAAACTTTGATTTGAGTTTGGGGATAGCTTCCAGGAAAAAGTGCAGCAGTATGCAGCTTGAAAAAATGAGTCGCCTGAATATTGACTGGTGTTTCTCCTCTCTTCCCTCCACTGGGTAAGGCTTGTGCTCAATTGTCACAAACACCTTATGAGTTGTGTGGACTGCGATTAGAAGAACACAATCAACTTGAGCAGCTGTTTCCCTTTTTGGGTGGAGCCTGTAACCCATTCAAGCTGAATTTATGCATCTTCCTTTACAGTTGTGCAGTGAACTCATCTTAGGCTTGCTCACTGTCTGAGTGATAAGATTTGTTGGCAAGTTACATGTCAGCAAAAGGCTGTTGGCTTCTACTAGTGTCACTGTCCTTTTGGTAGGCGTCATCTTTACATGTTTATGCCCTTTGGAAATTTGATTTGCATGTAATTTACCATTCTACTATATGCAGTGTCTTGAATGTGATTCTGTCTGTTGCCCTGGCAGCAAGGTTTCTGTAATCATAAGCTGATAAGCACCAGTATAAAGAACAAAAAGAAACATCCTTTGGTATTTGCCACAAATACATTTGTTCTTTGAATAAAAAAAAAATCAAGCCATAAATCCATCCCAGTGCTGGAGTCAAATCTGTGAATTGCAATAAGAGGACTAGAAACGTCTTGGCTTTTGTGCCTTCATTTCTGGAAAAAATTGTGCTTCACATTAAGACTCTCCTCTTCTGTTCATGCCCTGTGTGTATTGAAGGTGATCTATATACTAGCTAGCTCCTTTAAATATTCCTCACACTGGAGGCCAGCATGTCGCCTGCTGCTAGTCTGATAGACATGTTTTTTCCTTTTCTTCTCCATTTGCAAATAGCTCAAAGCATCCAGTGTTGCAGTGTCTACATGAACTTGATTGTCCAGAAACTTAATTTGAGTCTTAAATGTGTAAGTCAATTCAAAACTGCTTAAAAGAATGATGGAAAGTATCTGTGCTTCAACAGCACTGTCTTGTTTGAGTTTCTTACAGCACTGGCTCTTGTAGAGGTTTAATGCCATAAATGAACAAGTCAGACTTGGATTTTATTCTCTGCTTACTCCCTACTGTCTTCTCTCGCCCTACATCTGCTTTTGACAAATTGTAGGTATAGGTTTCTGAGGAAATTGGGAAAGGGACTATATGATTATAAATTAGAAAAATTTTTCTTGTGGGAAAGCAGATGTAGCAAATGATGGTTTAAGGGGCTATGTAAAAAATATGTTATAGCTGGCTGGCACTCTCCATAATCTAATTTCTGGACTGATATAAAGTAGCATGTGTTCCATTTTTTGTATTTAATAGGAAAGTCTTGGATTATTTTTTTTCTTTAATAATAGGTTTGGGTATTTTACTTCCAGGATCCTACATCTCACTTATTGCCAGAAGTGTTCTGTTCTATTTTCTAAATCCCTGGTAGTAATTCTCAGTTTAAATTTAGTCTCATTGTAAACTAAGGTTGTTCTGGCAAATACGACCATCGGCATTTATTTCTCTTGTGAGAAGTAGCTGTAGTATGTGACTGCTGTAATTAATTGATGTATTTATGTCTTAAAGTTCTGTACTTGAAAAATCCAGATGTGTCTGATAGAAGCAAATGGATATTTGGAGTGTATGATAGAACTACAAAATCATGTATCAAAAGTCTAATAAAGTTGAGACTTTCATTAATGTAAATACAAGCATATGTTAGCTTAATTGGCACAACTGTCACTACACTCCAGCTTTCAGTTTTTTAAAGATTGCAGCCAGGAATGAGCTTGCTATATAAACTAGTAAATCACTAGACTAATTCATGACCGAGAGGGATATCTCAGTTGCAGGATACTGCAGCGTGTCTTAAAGGAAAGGGCTTCAGCTGGACCTTCAAACTTTGCCTCAAACTTACTGCAAGCTGAAAGAGAGCAAATGTGTTGTTACAGCACATTCCCAAGTTGTAAAGTCAAGTTATGCTGGACCACTGCATTGTGCAGCCTTGGGAAGTCAGGAAAACTGCTTGATCTTGCAAACAAGACGAGGATGGTATTGCAAAGAAATCCTGTAATGGTGAGGAGGACCGAAACGGCATCTTCTTTTTCCCCCTCCAAGTCAGTACCCAAGTTGAATTGATTGGCAGAAGGTTGTATGTTAGAATTGTTTCAAAACTTACAGCCGAGGTAGAAAGTAGGGTGGGGTTTGGTTTTTTTTTTTTGGGGGGGGGGGGGGGGGTGGAACAATTTTACGTCAGACTTTAAAAGCCTTGAAGAAATACCCCAAATAGCCTGTATTTCAGCAACTTGGGAACTAGCAAGTGAAGAAGAGAGATGTTGAAATTTTGCACGCTGGTTCTTCCTAGATTGATTAGGGATGCAGCTTTTGTTGGTCTTAGCTTACAGTACATGGCTAATGTTTTTGTATCTATCCCACTGTCTTTTAAACTTCCAAAGGAAGGGAGAGTATTTTGTTTCCTCTTAGTCTCCCTCATCTCAGAAAACAGGTGATATGAGAATGGAAGTAGGATAACAGCTTCATGGATCTCCACCTCCAAACTGTAATAGGGTGGCCTTTCCCTGGAAGGAATCTTAATGTCTGTTTTGCTTTCCAGTTCTTTCTCAGGCAGCAGCATGCAACTCACCTGATGTTGGACAATTGCACAGCAGCTCTCAGGGCCCCAAGCAACAGCAGTAAATCTGTCACACTTAACGTTTGTATTACTCTGCTGCTGGCTGACAATGGCTGTGAGCTGCTGCAGAGACACCAGAGCAGCCTGCAGACACAGGATGACGACACTGTTGGCTAAGCTATCTCTTTAAAAAGGGTTCAGTTTCTGCTGTAACTGGCTTGGCTTTCCTGACCGCCGAAGGAAATTTGGTAGCAGGCCAGTGGCCTCTTGAAGCCCTGAATTAGCTCTTAAAGTGCTATGGAAGTGCTAATTTTAATAAAAAAATAATAAAAACCCCCTCTTGAACAATCTAGGAAGAATCCTGCATTGGCTGATAGCATATAGATTATGCCATCAGTTGGCTCATCGTTGTCAATTACTAAACCAAGCCAGATTGTACTTAAAGCACAAATTGTACTAACTTTAGGCTGTAACGTTGGACTTGCATTCAGACTAGAAATGGAAACAATATGCGGTCAATTAGCATTGAAGTTTCTCTCCATTCATTATATATAAATTTTAATCCAGATTTATGGCCTCAACTTATTGATCTCCATTCATTGGTGCAATCATAATTGCCTCCACCAAAGTCTGTCTTGTGCATGCAGAAATGATGGACAAAATTTCCATGCTTATCCTCTTATGGCTTAATTTGTATTCCTGTTGTTGGATGACCAAAGATTTCCGTGTGGGTGCAGTGAGGGCTTTTTTGGCTGGGGAAGGGAGATTTCTGTTGATAGTTGCTGCTTTTGTGACGTGAAGCCCCTAAAATTTTAACCTTGGAAGGCTTAACTTTGGATGTGGTCATGATCTTACTGTTACCATTTTAAAGTTCTTGGAACAACAGTGAACATACTGGGATTGAGTCAACCAATATCAGTAAGTTTTCTGTCTTGCAATGTAAATGGCACTATTTGGCATCAAGGCAGCCAAGTTTAACTGTAGGTTTGTTTTTTTTTTCTATTGCAAGAAATGAGTGGATGAAGTTTGGCTTAAAAAGAAAACCATTTCTTATTAAAAACAGACTTGATTGGTGAATTATTTTGTATAGCAGTCTTTATAGGTTAGGAATATACCTTTAGATATAGATTCACCAAATTGAAGTAGTATGCTAATGTGTGTACTGTTTGGAGAAGTCAGCCTGCATAGGTGTTTGTTCCTTATACTTGGACATGGGTAGAAGAAGTTGAAGCTATTACAAAATTTGTAGGTTTTTAGCTGAGTATTGATCAAATCACTGTGAGGAACTCGCATGGCAAATGACCCTTCTGACAATTTATCAATTACATAAATACTCTTTTAATGAGTAAAACACCTTTCAGCAGTCAGATTTTGCTACCTAAATAGCGTGACGTGAAAACTTGTAAAACTTCTTTCTCTAACCACCTAACAGACTAAATCAAGAATGTTCTTCCAGTATAAAATCAGATGAAGGGGAAAGGGAAATGTCACTCAGTTATTATTCTTTACTTACAAGTTTTAGCTTTGGGTAAGGCTTTCTTATGTCTGGAAAGAAAATGTTCCAGACTTTTGGAAAGAGGCAGGCTGGAAACTGTTGAAGTAGGAAATATAGACCCTGCTGTATGATGTGACAGCAGAGCTCTGAATGATGTTCAGAATGGTCAGCAGACCTTGGCTTTGACCTGTGTAACTATGTTACGTAGCCAACATCCTCAAGATGCATTCAGGAAGGTGGGAGGTATAAGTAGTAGTTCCCAGTAGGCAAAAGTGTTTCCAGGAGGTCTCAGTACTCCATTAGGGATGTGAGACCAAGCCTTTGGTGACCCAGTGCTGTTGGCCTCAGCAGTCTTACACCCAGTAGCAGCCAGCAGAGCCATGCGGCTTGATACGTGATTTGGATGGGGTACAGCTACCCCTAAAAAGCTCTTAGGCTGCTTGTGCTATGAGCAGTCCAAGAAGCTCTAAAGAAACCAAAGGAATCACTTAGTATTATTTGAAACAAAAATCTATTACAGAGAGTGTCATTTAGGGAAAGCAGTAGTCTGAAGGAACTAGAGGTATCTGACCTACATGTATTCACTTAGAGTTATAACACGTAGAAGTCCTAACTTGCAATTACCTTGTTTAATATTGCTAGCACTGCTTGTTCCTTGTTGTCCATGTATAATCTCTTCTCTGCGTATTTGCTGGGCCAGGTGGTTTAGGCAATGTCCTCACACTGATTAACCAATATGTAACACGTGCTGTTGAGTTGAGATGGGATGCTGAGGGGAGACGGAGTGAGGAGGAGTAATGCTTTGTGTTTACTCATACTTGAAGCATGTAGCCTGTTTATCTTGGTCTAGCTGCATACAGACCATTAAAAACTGCTAGGCAAAAACTTTAAATAGTAATGCCTCAATTGCTTATAAATCTGCAAGAGATTAGAGAATGTAAAAGGAAGGAGCTGAATAGCCCCTTCTCTTGTGCTCTAGTGCTTTGGTTTTTGGTGCACAGCAAATTCGTAGCCTTGCTTTAGTAAAACTAAGCATTTCTATGAAGAAGCAGAAGTTTTTAATTTTGGCAAAGCGGAGGTGGTCGTTAAAGCATGTGTTGAAGCAGGCTTGGTCTTTTCATTATGTTTGCCTGGCAAAGCACTGATGTCATACAGTAGGTTATCTGACCACTTTTGCTGTTCTGACAAGACCTTAGTTGAGCTAAATGTTTACCCCAGCAGCAAGGCTGTCTGAAGAATATCCTTACAAAAGGAGAAGCCATTAATAATGAAACTTTGGATGGGAAAAGTAAGTCTGGGTTTGCATGCCTTGAAAGATACAGTCTATGTCTGCAGACCGACTCTAATTTTTCCTAATAAATACATTAATTTCCACTCCATGTTAATTCTAAGAAAGATATTAATGCCTCTTAGACCTGTTTTTGCTATTCCTTTCCTCCGCCTGATTTTTTTTCAATAGATATGGCAAATAATCAGTTTTCCCTCTTCACCCTAAAGCCAGGGCTAATGATCAGAAACATGTAATCATTATCCTTTTCATGCTTCAAATGTGTTTCAATTAAGAAAACCATGTTTTTGTTACAGAAGGGCCCATAGCACATTTGGGGATACTGAAGGGTGTTTCATGCTCGTGGCCTCGGTAGCTGTGTGTTATCTATAGGATACTTGCACTTTTTTTAAAGCTGGCCTATGTTAACAATGCTCATGGTAACTGTCGTGTGTATCCTTGTCTTGACATTAACTCTGTTATAACTTGATAATTGTTACATGAGATCCCTATAATTGCCTCTTACCTAGAGTGTTGCCTTGTTGACATCTACTGAATTTAACAAATGAAAAGGACGTCTGGCACTTGATCAAAATTAGAAACTTCCTGGTTTGCTTTGGATGCTCATTTCTAAACTCTGCAAGTTGATTCCTCTTTTAATGTTTCATTTCAAAATAGAAGCTGACAATCTGAATTCATATTACTGCTGCTGATTTTGAGGTGGCTGGCGCGTTCATCATTTGGATATGTGTGGGGAACCTTTAGTACAGCTGTAACTTCTCTTCTTCTTACAGGCTTCACAGAGCCCAGTGTGCAATTAAACAGACTCAGGTAACTGTTCAGAAAATAGGAAGGGAGATTGAAGAAAAGCTGAGATGTACATCTACAAGCAATGAACTGGTGAGTTTGATTATTTAAAACCATATTCTACAGGCTTGTTGAAGCATCTGGCTGATGTCTTGACCATAAGCTTGGGTTTTTAACACTTGAACTTGATATCTTTATTTAAACCTGTCATTTAAAATGGAAACTCATCTGAGAAGTGTAACGTAATGGATTTTAGATTTGTGTATGTTACTTAGATGGTTTGATAGATTGCTTATCCTATTTTTACCTTTACTTTGTATAACTGCTTTTATAATGTAAAAGTGTAAACATTGCACAGTGCATGAAAGAGGTTTACCAGGAAAAACAAACTTTTAATGATTTAGATAAATCTTGACAGCAACCTGTGATGGATTTAGAGTGAGGTGAGTCTACTGGCTGTATCTTCTTGCACCCTGCTCCCTTTGGGTGAATAGAATTCATGCAAAAGCTGTCACTCAAGTGACACATTCATTTTAAGCAGGAATTATATTAGATCTTGCAATAGCTTTTGACAGTTTGTTTTGCCTGTCCTCTTCCCCTCTCCAAAAAAGTGTACTGGCAGTAGTTTCTACTTTCTGCCCAGAAAGGCTTAGCTTAGTTCAAAGCAGTGAGTTGCCAGAAAGAGAGTGGCTTATGGTGATTTCACTATATTGGTACTCACTGGCATGTGTCTGGTGCCTTGCATAGGAAGGAGCGAACTTGTGATGTGAAATTACTTTATTGCTGTAAGGTGGATTCTGGGTTGAGAGTACTCAGCTAATTTCCAAAAGTGTCAAACTGGTTTAAGGGTTTGACAAAATGGGAAAATGGGAGTTTGTTTACCCACTCTAATTACAGGGTTGCATTGTAGACAAAAAACCAAAGTACTTGACTCCCTTAAGGGACAATATAACACCTCCTGTGAATGTCTCTAACCCAGAGCTTCTTTGCCTTCTGCTGGTATCTTGGCTGTTAAAAGGTTTTTAACCATCTTTTTTTCAGTTATGGATATCCTTGTCCCTGTATGCAAAGGCTTTTCCTTTATAGATATGTGTGAGCAAAACTATGTGAAGAACACTAAAACCAAAAATGGCAATGATTGTACATGTGATGCAATTTCATAGCAACCATGGTCTATGGTATAAGGAAATAATTACCTGTTTTTCTTTTCCTTTGTTTAATAGTGGAAACTGTTGTTGGGCTTCCATTCCCCTTTATAAGTGTGTGAACTATATATAGTTTCCTTCCTTAATATTGAGTCATGTTTCCTGCTGCAGTCTTGAACCAGAAGGCTCAGCATACATGTGTAATTGAAGGAAATATGAAGTGGAAAGAAGAGTTCAGCAAGAGCTGACTTTTTTTCAGGCAGCTAGTGTTGAAGTAACATTATCTCCATTAACTGCTTGAAAAAGTGAAAGCTGGCAGAGTTACACAAAGCGACATTGTCTGGCAGTACTTACGCAAGACTTGCTCACAAGTATGTCTGACTGTCCCTTCAGGGTTTGAGCTCTATCAGGGCTATGATTGGACTGAAGAGATGTAACTTCTCTTTTCCATTTTGAATCTGTCTTCTGTTATTCTCAATAAGTATCTATTAAACATGATAGTTATTTCTGCCTTAAAAGAAAGCAAAAAACCCACTTATAGTAGAAAATTCTGCTTTGCTATACACATGGCAGCACAATTTCTTAGTGGAGACAGTGCATCAAAGAAAAAACAGATTCTTTTTAAACACAGGAATATATGTAGAGTAGGTACAGGACAAATCCTGAAACTTTCAAAGAAGAGATCCTTCAAATATAATTGTGTGGAATGACATAATCTGCTCCCTGCTGTGTGTTCTTTCCTTTTGTATCCTTTTTTTTTTTTTCCTCATCACCATGAAGCTGGGAATTGGATCTAACAGTGCAGCTCAGACATCTCCAACCTTTTCCCAGCTCCTTACCTCAACTTAGTGTAGACTCCTCATTGCTCATCTTCCCTTTTGTTGCCGAACCCTTTGCCAGGCAATGAATGCTCGTCATGCTGCTAGCGCTCTGCTATTAGTTTCTATGTACGTGTCCTGCAGAAGTGTCTTCCCACCTCTCCTTCTCTAAATTTCTGCCCTGGGCCAGGTTGTGTCACTGAGCACAGGAGGGGGGATGCATCCTACAGCAGGAACAAGCACTGTGGGACACAGCTGAGGTTCTCTCCTTCCAAAGCAGCAAAATGATTAGGGTCTTTGGTAATCTATTGCCTGTGGTAATCTATGAACTCAGCATTTAGTCTGGCAGACACTGGTCTTGTCCTATTTTTTCCTTCCCTCCTATTAGCCCTTTTATGGAACTGCTTGTATGCAGAAAAACTTTTTTTTTTTAAATCTGTTTTTCTTCCAATAGAAAAAAGAGAGTGAATGTTTACAGTTGAAGATCTTGGTGCTACGTAATGAACTGGAGAGGCAGAAGAAGGCCCTTGGTCAAGAAGTAGCATTGTTGCATAAGGAAAAAAGTACTTTGCATGACAGAGGTGAGTGTAGAAACGTTACTGCTTCTACTGCAGATACTCATAATCTGCTGATCAGAGGAGTCTTAGCCCAGCTTATGATCATGGTGATGAAAATTAAGGTGCTGGGTTTTGGGGTTTTTTTTGTGGTTTTTTTTTTTTTTGTCTGGTTCTAATGTGCTTGTGTTTTTCTTTATCTGAAGTTTGCAGCCATATATAATTTCTTCACCATCTGTGTTATGCTGAATTCTGTACAGCAGTTTCTGGTATCCTGTCTCTAAATAACTTCTTACTATGGCACCTCTCTAAAGCAATCTTAAATCTGTGCTTAATTAAAATTCTATGAGAAAATCAGAAGAGCTGCACTGTAATACAGTAAACAGTGGCTTGATGCAGGCACATCATAATGTCATGAGGGATGTTATTGTACCTGTGATTAGGATCCCATTTTAAGTACTAGAGGACAAAAATCCCTCTTAATAGCTTATTATGTAATGAAAGGAGAAATGCTCAGTCTTCTTGGTATTTTCTTTTACTGGGAAGGTGTCTCATAGTAAAATGCTATATCGCTGTCTCTTTGGAGTTCACCAGAGACCAAGCTACACAGACATTTGATCTTGTTGCAGGATTCTTTATTTAATACTTAGTTGAGTCTAAAATAATTAGTGACTACTAAAAATAAGGTTTTTGCCATTTACTTAATTCTGACTATGTACGTATTAAGATGCCTTAACTGAATTACTCCACTACTGTGGACATGAGGGTAACAGCTGTTAAAGGAGAATGAGGTTTCGTTGGTTGTATTTGGCTGGCAAATGGTGTATAGTGCATGAAGGCAGCATAACATGGAAAATGGGCATCTAAGAGTAAATGAAGGATTATTGCCAACATTTGTGTCAGTATCTACTTTTAAAACTTCAGGTAACTGAGAAAATACTTGCTACTAATTTTTTTTCCTGATTCCTCATGTTGTTTAGAAAATGCATTTGGGACTGAATACCAGAAACTTCAAGAGCATAACGAATCCCTGCATGAATTAAGAAAGGAATGCACTGCTAAGAGGTAAAAGGACCTATGCTTTTTCTGCAATTGGAAAGGAAATACAGGCTTGAGAGTAGGTCATTTGAAGCGGGACTCCTGGCACCAAATTTTTCCTAATGTCACCCCAAAACTTCTATTAAGACGTCTCTGCTACAATTTCTAGATATCTAAGTGATAATTAACAGTGACAAGTCTGGAAGAGAAGAAAACAGATGCATGGTTGCACGTGTAGACTATGATAGGACTTTTAGGTCTGTTTTCGCGTAACATGGCTTTGTAATACTTAGTTGTCATAGTCAAAATACACCTATAATATGAGGTACAACTGAAAATGAAAAGTCAGCTTTGTCTTCTGTATTTTTTTTTATTTTTTTTTTGTGGAATTACCTAGCTTTCTTGGAGAGGGGAGGTGATACTTGGGAAGATGCAGAGGGATACGAGGGCTTGATACCTTTACTTAAAGCTTTTGAAGAAACTAATGGTTTTGGGATCTCTTTTCCTAAAGAGAACTGTTTTTGAAGACAAATGCCCAGCAGACTATTCGATGCAAGCAATTGCTATCGGAGCTATCCTATATCTACCCTATTGATCTGGTATGTTTTTAATGTTCTAAAAATCTGCTTGATGTGAAATGAACTTCCTATTTGTTACACTGTGAGCAAGTATCATGTTTTATTCGTGATGGAACTTGCTCGTCACTCATGCTGTTTTTTCCAGCTTTTTCTTGGGTTTGGTCCTGAGATTGCAAACCTCACAGGGAGAGGACTTATGCCACCATCTCTCAAGTAGTCTCTGCTATAAAAGTAGAATAGCTGTAGCTGTAATATAATGGATACTTTCCATTTTGTCTACAATTATATGAACTAACCCTGACAGTAGGCTAGCTGAACTTTAACAGAGTGCACATGAACAGATGTCAAAATATTGAGCTCCAATGCCTTTTATGTAATGAATTTATTAAGATGAAGCTCTTCCTTCTTTAAATAAGTTGCATTTATTTCTGAATTATATGAAATGTGGACTAAAACACTATGTCAAAGTCATTCTGGGTTTCTTTGAATATTTAGGTTTTTCTTCACAAAAATGCTTTGTTGTCATCACATTTTGTGCAGGTTTCTGTTTTCTGGATGTTATTGTTTCATTCTCACTTTCCATTGTTGATTTTAAACTTACAGAATGATCAAAAGGATTACTTTGTTTGTGGAGTCAAGCTTCCTAATTCTGAAGACTTTCAAGGTAGCTGGTTATTCTTAATTTAGTTGTTACAGTTGACACTGCTTCTAAACTTCATAAAATTAAGTAAACTGATAGCAATGGCTTGGGATCCAAATTTCTGACTGGAAAGGTCTAGACTAGAAGAAAACTTATTCATTATTTATTCCTACTTCCTAGCTAGTACAAAGGAAGTTACTGTTGACTCTTGGAAAAGTACCTCTGTATTCTAAGACTCAATATGGAACTGCTGGAACAGGTTACCCAGAGAGGCTGTAGAGTCCCCATCCCTGGGGATGCTCAAAACCCAGCTGGAGACAGTCCTGGGCAACTTGCTGTAGCTGACCCTGCTCTGAGCAGGGGGCTAGGACTATGCAATATCCAGAGGTGCCTTCCAAACTTAGACACAAATATTTTCCAGAATCACTGACCTAAAATTCTATTGTGGCTACTTTCAGTCCATAAATCTTGATGGGGAATGTGCATGAATCCCCATTCAGTTTGCTGTAGTTGCTGGTGAACTTACCAAATAACTATCTTGCATAAGTAAGACTTTCAAGCTGCCTGACAGTATGGAGTATTTTACAAGTCAGCTTCTACTTTAACTGTCTGCAGTCATCCTATTGCAGAAGCAAATATATAATATGACTGTCTGTATAACAGTTGTACAGGTAACTGCACGCATTCATCTACAAATGTTTGACATGAATTGAAACTTCACTAAAATCCCCTTGAGAATTTCTTGCTCCCAGTAACTTGCTCACTCTGCAAGTCATATGGTTTATTGGGCAAAAACCTCAATCAGTTGTCTAACTCTTCAAAGCCATCCCACAGGAATTAACTTGTGTTAACAGCATGTATATTGGATGCTAGAATAATGAAGGATATTCTTTAAAAGAAATTGATTTGTCAATATGACAAAAATCTGTCTATTGCTTTGCTTTCCTGATTGCACTAAATGTGGTCATGAACTCATTTTAGTAGTTCTTGAGAAATCAGTGGCATGCACCTTTTGGCCCATTTTCAGTTTACGGGTATTAATTCCTTACAAAAGAATTATTAATTCTTTATCAAAGTGTCTAGAAATATTGTATTATGAGGAAGAAGTACTAAGCATTCAACTTAGTGAAATATGCAGTTAAATTTGAAACCAGCTGTCTGACTTGTATCTTTTTTTCCGACTCTTGGTAGATAATATTTAAAAAAAAAAAAATCAGACATCTGAAGTATCAAAAAATTTATTCCCTAAAAAGCCTGTTTTGCTGCAAATGTTGAACACTTTTTACAAAATCTTTTTGAAAGGGGTGTAACTTTTAAATCCATGTACCGTGTTGTGCTCTAATAGAGCTCAGTATGATTTCATAGTTGTCGTTGAACATCATTATAAGCTTTCTTCGAAGGTCCTCTGTTTAGTTGATTTCATGGGACTCCCTTGTGCCTCAGAAGGGCTGACTCTGTCATGTTGTTTGTATTGGTGTGTTCACTTACAAAGAAGAAAAATAGAGAAAACGGAAAGGAAAAGGGCTTACGTGGCTAAAGGATGTAATTTGAATCGCAAGACCTGTGTGTATTCCCGGCAGGTGAAGCTTTAAGGTTGAAACCTTAAATGTCAAATTGAAAATTATACTTTAAAACAATGGGTTAATCTTAAGTTCTTCTAGTTATTGGCAGAGAACAGAGTTCATACCCTGGGGTCGATGTCTCTCCAACTGATCTCAGTAATGAATAAAGTTATGGAGGAATGCAGCTTTTCCCTGACCCCAGTCATACATGTCAGCTACATCTAGAGAAATGCAGAAAGTTTAAGACTTGAATTTTGTCTTGGGATTTTTGTTTCACTTTTCCCATCTCTTCTTTACCCTCCCACACCCAGCCAAACGTTGACAAGAGTAACTTTTAGCTTTGAAAGTGTAAAATTGGATGGAGAACAAGCCATCACCCATTTTACATTGCCCTTTAATGAAAGAGGCAAATATAGTGCACCGCAAACAATTGTAAAGCAGTCTAAATTTATTGCAGACTTGCACCTGTTCTTAAGTTATAACTTCTGATAGCTTCATTAATTATATCATTCTCTAAGCAATAAGGATGAACTTGTGCTGAGCCTGCAGTGAGATCCAGTTGATTAAATAATGGATTTTTTTTTTTTTTTTTTTTTTTTTTTTTTTTTTTTTTGTTGCTGTTGACAGCAAAAGATGATGGAAGCATTGCTGTTGCCCTGGGCTACACTGCTCACTTGGTTTCAATGATATCCTACTTCTTGCAAGTGCCACTCAGGTATCCTATAATTCACAAGGGCTCCCGGTCCACAATCAAAGATAATATCAATGACAAACTGACGGAGAAAGAGCGAGAGTAAGTATGTCGTAAATATGCTTATGTACTTTCTTCGAAGCAACAAATCAACAACAACAACAAAAAAACCTTGAACGGTTTTGGGTAGTCTGAAGTGACACAGAGTTTGAAGTGATTTGTTACTGCTTTCAGTAGCTGGGGGACAGTTGTTTGAGTTTATCGTGTTGGAATTCTGTGATCTACTAGACTCGTTCAGCTTTGTCATTCCAGGCACACATATACTATTGATTTGGCTTCTAATAATGCTAGAAGAACTTAAATAGTGTGTCTTATAGGTACATTTTGGCTGCTGATTGGAGAACTTGCCTTTCATGTTTTGCCACTGGTTGTGGGAAAAAGCTGCAGATAACAAATGTAGCTTCACTGAGGAGTTACTGCCAGTACTGGAGTAGTGGTTGATAAACATGAGAAAATAAATAGCTTGCTTTAATGCAGAGGATTTTAATCAATTGAAAAAGAGCACTGTAAACTGTTACCTACTATAAATCAATATTCAGTGAAGAGTTTTTCATTTGTTCTGTAATCGTCGTCTTTCAACACATAGCTACGCTATTGTTATTGTTGTGCTACTAGGAAACTATCTTGCTGCCCTTAAATTTACTCCCTGAATGCCTTCTCCTGCATTTGGCACTTTGCCTATTTTCCCACTGTCTTTGCACCTGTGTGCTCTAATATGAAAATAGTGGCAATTATTGGTTAAGCTGCACTTTGTAGCCTGCAACCGCAGAACTCAAAAGGAATGCAATACTGACCAGCTGTGGGAGGCCAGCTGCTCGGCTCTGATCCTGTGCATGTATGGATGGCTGCAGAGTCAGGCTTGCAGCACCAGTAACTTTGTTTTTCCATATGCGAGGTTTGAAAAGGGAGCAAAGGAAATGACTGAGGGGACATGAATTTGTGGAAAGTAGTTGTCTCTATTGACATGAACGCTGTAAAAAAACCTCTTCTCTTTGGAAGCATGCAACCAAAGTCTTATAATATTTTAACACTAATTCCTAATAGTCCAAATCAAGATGGAAGGGTCTTACTGTGCATAGTTGACAGGACTGGGATGCTTGGAAGTGTCTGATTTCTCTTTGAAACTCAGTGACTTTTGCCAGGACAGCAGACGTAACTTGCCTTAAGAGTTAAACTCACTGAGGTCTTCCTGTTTCGACACAATAAAATATGACTGTATAATTATGTCTTGCAAATTAGTTTTGATACCATAATAACTTGTCCAAACGCTTCCTGGGTAACTTAATAGAACATTAATCTGTTTTGCTTCAGTTTAGTTCTCTAAGCATATGATCATAGTCCTTCCTGTACATCACTTTCAGAAGGGTAGCAAACTAGAACGTTTATATCTGGAAAATAAATTTCTGAGGAGTAGAGCTGCCTGTGTGTGGGTGTATAAAGATTAAAACAATTTCCTGTTGTCTGAGACAGATTGGAAGGTTTAGTTCTTCAGGCTATAGCCTTCCAAATCCTCATGACTTAATACTTTATTTCACAATAGATTTCTGAAAAGGAGAAAGTTTAGCTAAGTATATGAATCCCTGTTGGGCCATTTACCTGTGTTCTGCAAGATTTTTTCAGGATTAGCTCCTGCCTGGGATCTTCTCTTCCCAGCTATTGGAGAGTCAATCCTACCAACTCTCAAAGGATTTTGGTTGCTATAGAAAACCTCAAATGTCTTAACTTGCAGTTTTCTTTCTGAACTAATAGCTCATGTTTCTCACCTACTCCTAACTGAATTGAACATAGCAATTAACAGGCGTTATTAAATTTCTTTATTTCAGTCACCTGTCCTTTAGCAGCTTTTCAAACTCCAACATAAACTGTTGAGTAATTACAGTGAGGTTTTCTCTATACTTAATCTTTACTATAACACATAGCATCATGATTATTGACTAGGTTAAACATTTTACTTGGCTTTGTATTTTTATTTTTTTTTGGACTGCAGGGTTGCCCTGAGATTTATATTAAGAGCTTCTAAAAATCGTACGTTGGGGGAATAGCTGATGTTTTCACTCGAGAGCAATTTCATAAGTACATGTGTTTGGTTTTAATGTTATACTGTATAAATGTGTTACTTCACTTTCAAGTTTCTTTACCAGCTTTTTAAAGCCCTTATAATAAGCTGGTTAAATATTTTGAGAGCTTTGAGAATGTAAGTTATGTTTGGGAAACACTCTGTCTGCTTCAGATTTGTTTACTTGGATGATCCAGTTCACTTAAATCTCAAGGTTCTTGTAGAAGTATTCAATTTTGTCTGCTGCAATTACTGTTACATTGGAACGTAAGAGTGTACAAAAGAAGTAGGAGACTGTGGTGAGAACTTAGCACTTGTCTGGCCCCATTACTGAAGGTAGAATGAGGTATAGAATACCTGCTGGTAGCATACAATATATGGTCAGCTTTGTAATTGTAGAGATACTAGTGTTTATAATATATTCCCTAACTGTTCCCTCCTTGTATTCCATGAAATAATTTTGGTACTACTAAAAGGCTGTAAGTTTTCTCCTATAAATCTACTTTTATGACTTTCTGAACCACCAAGGTAAGACAAGAATACGATTGTCACTAAATATCTCATTAATGCAGTTTTTCAGTGGTCCCTTTCAACATTGCCAGAGTGTACCGAATATGTAGGAAGAAAGAGTACCATTCCTCAAAAGTTCTGTAGTCTGAAAGATTTCAAAGCAAATAATGGATATATAACTCCCAAACTTAAGCTACTTAGGACAGCAGCATGTTCCTCTCTCCAGTGACAAACAAACATGTTTCCTGAATAAACCACCTAAATTCTTTGGCACTGTTCTTGCAGAACTGAAACCTAGCACTTCATTGCACTCTCATAAACATAGTAAGAATGCTGAGATTAAACTATGATACGTTCTGACACTGTCTGTCAAGCACTGCATTTAATGCTTCTGTTAGTCTGCTCCCAGATTTTTAAATAAAGAATAACTTCCAGTTTAGAGCAAAATAAGGATTGTTATGTCTGGATTGAGACATACTTTGTGAAATTGCCTGTGTTGGTGTTGCTGCAATTGTTGTAGTATTTTCTTATATAGTCTTCAGTTCTCTTCTTCCAGTTCTGATACAAGCTAAACATCTCGCAAAGTAAACGCCTGCATTTTGCTGGCTGGAAGCTACTGAATCTTTTGAAACCATATCAGTCTCCTTGTTAGTATTAAAGAGAGTACAGTAAAGCACACTTATGCCATCTGTTTGGGAGTCTTTTGGCATCTCTGTTGACTCAAAGCTATGCTTGGTTGCTACTTTTTATAACTGAGACTTCACATGACACTTCTACAACCTGCCTGCTGAATATTTAAGAGTAGAATACTTGTTTAATCAAATCACGTTAGACAGCTTAGAAATATGTATACTCCCCTAAGAAAAATAATGTTCTTTGGAGTTTAATCACCTTTCTGGTGCCCTATGTGTGTTTGGACAAGTGAAATGCACATTTGGAGAAATTTATTTCTGTTGTATTTTTGCATTCTCATTCATACTGTGTCTTTTAAAAGATTTTCAAGAACTCTTACTTCCCTGCTAGTTAATTTGGAAATGAGAATGGTTTCAAGAAATAGCTTTGCTAACATTGTTTCTCTGTAGTAAGAGAAATCAAATAGTACATGCAGTCTGTTCTGGCTTATGCTACACCTTCTTCCCACCAAAATGTGTTAAGGGAGGATTAGAAAACTAGTTGTAGTAAGAAAGTAACCACCTCAAAGTCATATTTCAGATTAGGGAAAAAAAAATGAAGGGGTAGAGTGCACGATCTAAAAAGACTTTGTATTTAAAAGGCAAAAAGAGCATCATCATTTTCAAGCATAGCTAGCTACTGGAGCACATACAGGCATTTCAGAGGTGTCTGATCTTGAAGAAGTGCTATTTTTTTTCTTGTGTTGTATGTTTAAATATTGAACTTATTGCCACTTAAAGTTATAAAGGTCAAAATATATATAAGTTTAAAAATAAAATAAAAAACCCCAAACAAGCCCTAGACAGTCATGGAAGAAGCCTGATCTAATCTGGTGTATTTTTTGCAGGAATATTTGGCATTAACTGATCTGAGATAACACTAAACTACTGTAAAGGTTTCCTTAGCATTTTATAGTTTATAGGAAGATTTAAGGTATTTTCTTCCACTCTGCTTGACAGATGCCAACAGGCCAAAGAATACACAAACAGCTGTGATGCGGTCTTGGTCATCTGCATTCAGAGGCATCTGACATCTTTGCAGTTATGTTTTATGACTTTTATGTACCTCAGGAACCAAACAGTTGTATGGAATGGCCTAAGGAGGAGTGAAATTGAGCATACTGCCATGGCTTTCTAAATTATGCTACTTGTCCTGTCTGAACACCTTCTGTTGTCACTAAACATAGGAAATGACTGTCTATTGCACTACTGTGTCCTCATAGAAAACGGGATCAAAATTGTATGCTGTGTTTGCAGCTAAAAGCGATAGGTCTGATCCTGAAATAATTTCCTGGAAACTATTTCTGTGATGTGGAGTTATACCTCAAAATTGGCATTTTCTGGAGCTCAGCTTCATCGTTATTGAGAACTTCAAGCATGCCAGAAGATTGTACTTATTAGTCAGTTTTTGTCTTGATGTTTGATTTAGGTAGGGGTTCTAGAAGTAGCTGTTTTGAGCCAGGGTTGTGAAGATCTGCTGGCATCAGACTTGATCTGGAAACAAAGTCTGGGTGCATCCAACCTCTTATATCACAGCAGCACTGCAGTGCTCAAAACTAGCCGTAATTCTCTGGGTGCTGAAAACTTAAAGGCCAGTTTCATTTCATTGCTGTAGCCCATGTGGGAAGTACAAAGGTATGAATAATAAAGAACTGGGATGAGGCAGTCTTGTAGCAACTGAAGAGCGCATCAAGCATGAAATGCAGCTGCCCTTGTTGGATCTTCAGAATACTTCTGGATTCCTTAAGGATGTAGTGCCACGAGTGGGTTTATCCTCATGCAGCTTCTCTACAGCTAAAGCTGACATGCAAGTGCAGGCCCAAAGGGCTGCAGCACTGTGTGTGGTGAATGTTAACGTATCTGCATGGCTTGTTGATTGAGTCTTGAATTCACACCAGCAGGTTGGTTTACCCCAGTTTGGGATGCTTTTAATTAGTTTAGGGAGCCAAATTTCAGAGAAGTGGAAAAGTTAAGAGTAAGTCAGGCCAGATGTACTTTTAATCCACACATGTTCAAGCAGTTAATTTGATATGTTGGTGTTGTATTTTTAGACATACTTGTTTGCACTGATAAAGAAAACTTCCATTATATTGTGCGTGGTTCGCATGGTGTTGTCATGCCATATGAGTTACTAACAGCATAAGTTCTGATGTAAAAAGTTTCATTTCTCAGGCCTGCGAGTAGAGCAAAGGTTGTATCAAAGCCAGTTCTGCTACAAGACTGCTTCCAGATTACCTTTCTCAGTGTGTTGTCTTTCATTTCTTTTACGTGTGACAAGCTGGATTTGCAAAGAAGTAGATAAGTGTTGCTGAACAGGCATGTGGATAATTTTGGAGCATTTGGAAACTGCTTGTTGAATGAGCATAGTCTAGAAGTGGTCCTCGCTACTGTGGCCTTGCTCCTGTTTTGAAGAATGGGAAAATCAGAGTTTCAGCTCTAATAGACTTAGTGTAACTGAAGGTGGTTATTGCTTTGTGCTTGGTAACATATAAGGTACTTGCAATAAAGCAATCTGAAAAATCATGACACAAGCAAGTAAAGAATGACTTTTCACTGACATTAACATCTCCCAACTCAATCGAGAAGTCTTTAATCATATTTGGTACTTCGGCTGAGATAATAAAATGGCAGCTTTGGGAAGAAATCTTGGCAAACTTAAATCAGATGGAGGGAGATGGTTTGTTGAGAAATCTAATATCTGTCAAAGTAAAGTTGATTCTTTGTGGTAGATTGAGTGTGTGTTAAGTGTTCAACTGTATTGCTCAAAGAATGCTTTTTGCCGTGAACTTATCCTGAACTGTATTTTTACGTTCCACATTCTTGAGGATATTTAGCTAGAATCCTGGCTTATTTTATTCTTGATCACCAAAATAATGCTTTTGCCTTCTTGGGTCAGCAAATATTACTGTGTGTAGATTAAGAATTAGATCAGGTGTTCTTTAATAAATTTAGATACTGTTAACACTGTTTCTGGGAACTAGAAGCTTTTACATGCTCCTGGCCAGTCTGAGAAAGCAGATTTTGTTTACTGCAGTAGATGAGACCACTGACTCCAGACATCTACAGCTGAGAAATGTTTCTGTGAAGACATGCTAGTCTTAATTTACTCCCATTGGAACACTATACTCCTGATGAGATTATTTTTCAAAACATTACTTCATTTTTCAATAAGCGGGGACTTGACCTGTATAAAGTGTCCTCTAGTTAAAAATGATCCTTCAGTGGCAGGGAGATTTAAAGTTCTGATAGCGAGTTTGTCTGCTCTGTCCTTTCAGATAGTCCTTGCGTTGTGATATCCATCATGGCTTGTGTGTAGCAAGCCCTTGCATTCAAGCTGAAATGTATCACAGAAATGCACAATATACAAAAAGCTATCAGTGTTGCTTGTTCCGTGGATTGCTAGCTGTGTTTTTGAGGTGTTTGAAAGCATTATTTGCTGAAGTAGTGTAATGATACCCTCTTGTATAAATTTGTGACTGTCTTATCGAGAACTGCCTGACTTTCATAATCTGGGTCTTTCCTTTCTTTTCCTGTATACAGCCTGTACATATTGAAGCTATTGTACATTCTCCAAGAGCAAGGTCACAGCAGTTACACTTCTTAATAGAAAGATGGCAGTTCTTCTGCTTTCGATTATCTTCTTGTTGAGCTATTCAGATAGGCATTTTGAAAATACATTTCATAAAGTTAAACTGCCAATGTTATGTTTTCCCAGTAAACTAATTATCTTTGTATCGTGTAAAGCTTGAATGAGGATATGCTTTTTTCCCTTGGCAGTCTGTATTTTTGTCATCAAGTTTGTTTTACAAGTGTAGCTTTTTCTCTCAAGTAGAAACTAAACCCCATATAGTAATCAAATCTGAATACACTTGTGATTCATATTCATGTCTTAATCTCATCTCTAACAAAGCAAAGTGCACACTTGTAATCCTTTTTTTTCTGCCTTTTCGTTTGATGTCAGCGTTGCTCACCAGGTGGGGATCTTAACTTTTTTGCTTAAAACTTTTACAATCATGCTGATAGTTAGCAGGCTAGTTAGCTGTTCCTGGTAGGCTAGTAGTCACCCTAAGGTCAGTTTGTGGCCTCCACCATCAACTGGTAGCTTGATCTAAAAAGGATCTGAAGTGCTCTGTGTTGTATTTCTATAATTGAGAAGTCTGGTGGTGACGGCAGTTTCACAGTGTTGTGTTTTAGTTGTGTTCCTTCCAACAAGCACTCAGTTGCTTGGGTCTGCTACTTAAGATCTGTGCCGGTCTCTGGTCTGAAGCTGATGTAACCATGGAGCAGCTTATCTGAGAAGGAAACAGGTTTTGAAGCTGTGCAACCAAAGCTTCTTGTGCCTTGGTCTTCTGGTGGAGTGCTAAGAGGTTGGAAGTGCTGGGTATTTTGGTGGCTGTGGCTCTTCAGCAGCCTACTTTTCCTAATACTTGACCCGAAGTGTCCTGGGGAATAGAGATTTCAGGTGAGCTGGCTGAACAGTGCTAGTCCTTCTCACTTAAAAGGCTTTCAAGGTTTGCTTTCTTCTGGTTCAGAAAAGTCCCAGCACTTTTCAATAACACAAGCTTTCTTCTCTGGATACAACATTCCTTTACAACGAGCAAACAGGATGTGGTGAGGCTGGAGGGAAAGCACCAGCTCCTTCCTCCTTTGCCTGCCACTCTTGCAGACCCCCAAAAGGGGGTGAGGTTGAAATAACTCAAACTTCAGTAAATATTTAAACCTTGTTCTTGTACACTCCTCATAGTTCAGTCATATCAAGCAAGAACTTGTGACTTTTTCAGCTCACTGTTGTATCTGGATTGGGCTATTTAGTTCTATCGTTGTATAGGGTGTCCTATCCATGGGCTTAAGCTTGAAATTAATCATTTTCTAAATGGCCATATTTTTTGGTAGTCTTGTGTGAGGCACAGTTGTTCCCTAGATCTGATGGATGACTCTGCTATCACACCAGTAACTGTTACAGTCACAGAAATTACATCGGTTCTTTATCTGTATAATAGTGAATAATTGGGTTTCAGCTGCATTCTGCCAAGTCTGGTCTACAGGAATCTCCCTGCAGTCATTCTGCTTACTGTCCTTGAAAATAAGAAGTGAAGGAAAAAGCCATGTCAAGTTTGTTCTCCAGTGGCTGCAGTTGGGCAGGAAGTATCAAAGGTACTGCAAATATGGTGATGTGAAAATGCAGTGGTATCGGCTTCGTTTAGTTGGTGGACTAATTTTCTGATCTTCAGTTATAATTATTTGTTCTTGAAACATAAATGTCCTTGCTGTTAATTTAGCTTGCAAAGCTACAAATATTACCAGTCCTTGAACTTTTTCGTCACTTTGAAAATTAAGGTTATCTAACACAGTTCCAAACTAGATTTGGAATTTTACTTACATTTGCCAAATGGGATGTAATATGCTATTTCAATTGTGCCACACTTCAGCCTGTGGAAACAGTTAGATGTGATGTGTAAAAATCATTATTTTACTGACTTCTTCCCTAAAGAGCTTTCTGAAGTAGAGATTAAACTTTGAGACTTTAATATAATTTGGGATATGGCAGAAGTCTGAACAGAAGAGAGAATAAAAGATCTAAAACATATGGTGTAATACCAAAGTAGAAGCAGGTGAAAGCAGTTAAAAATGAAGCAATTTCTTAAGCTTTAAAAATAGTTTGTATTAAAGACAGGCGGTTATAGACAATAAAAATTGGCCACCAATATATTGGTACATATGTGATTTTTCTGGATACGGAGGAGTTCATAAATCACAGAACACAACAGTAAATGTATTTGGACTTGAATTCATAAGAGATACTTGAGGTCTGAAATAAATGTATGGAATAAGGATTCTTTCAGCTTTTCTTAACAGTTACCATCTGACTGAACCAAGAATCTTGGGGTGATTTACTGCATGTTCATCAAACACTGAAGTTACTATGTAAAGCAGCTAAAGATTAGCTGAGGATATAAAATTAAATGAGATCTTGATGGCTGATAAGTACTTGCCTAAGATCAGCTGAAAAAGGTGGAAGAAGAGTTCTTAGTGGTTAGGATAGAATATTTAGCACAATTTATTTATGAGCTGTAAGAAGGGTGGTCTAATGCTTAAAACATTGAAATTAGGCTAATCACATTTTTAGCTTTGAAACATACCTCTTGTTTTCCAGAATCAGTATCTGTGGGCAATATAAGCAATCTTTAAAAGACCTTTTTTCTGTAGTCAGTTTTCTGGTTTTTAAATACATCAGTATTAGTGAGCAGTTTTGGTTGGAGACACTGTAGTAGCAAGCTTCCTGCCCATGCTGTCTTACCAAAACCAACGGTTTAGTCCCTATATTAAAAAAAATCAGTAAGAGATGGGTCAAACCCCTTTCTTTTATTAAGTAGTAACTAATACTTTTTATAAGGAAAAAAACCCCACCAAACATGACTGATCCAAACTGTAGGCATCTCACCTTAAACTGCAAATATGAAAAAGAAACATCCTTGCAAGAGGCTTTTCATCTACCCGTGAAATTTCTCAGACTTGCTGTCATCAGCGCATAAGCATAATCTCCTTTGTTATGCCTTGAGTCGTAGAAAATAAGACTGAAATCAACACTGGAAAGTAATTGAGACAATCTTCTTACCCCAAGGAAGGATGAAGTTTATCTAGAGGGAAGTGTTACCATAGCTGAGAATACAGGGCAGTTTGAACTTGCCTTAGAGACGGTACATTAGACTTCTTTGTGCCTGTAGCTTTATGATTATAAGATGGTCTGCTTGTATCTGGATGAACAGGTAGTTTCAGCAACATAGAGTGATGGCTGGTGGTCTCATGGGGCATGCTGCGAAGCTCTTGGACGAGATTGCTGCAGAGATGTCGTAGAGTCACAGTCCACTTCCAGCAGAAATGTCTTCAGGCCTGTAGACAGGTTCAGCTGGCAAAGGCGTTCATTGAAACTCCTATTTGCTCATCCTGTACTGCCCCCAGACCACAAATGTGTTTAGACACATTCAAGAATACATCTTGAACTGAAAAATGAAATTTGCCTTGGTTTAATACTGATATTTCTGTTTAGCTGTTTGCATCTTAATGACTCAGCTGGAGTGGAAACAATGGCTACCAACCACCATTAGTTTTGTATATTGACTGGAAATGTGTATCTTGAGTTTCTTTTCTTTTCTAGAAAGACTTTTAAACCAGAGTTGACAATTTAGTACCCTGTCCACAGTCTTTGTACCCTTAAAAATGTGATTTACTGCAGTAAGATTATACTTTGCTTTTCAGTTTCTTAGAGGTATGTGTGTTTGTTATGTCTAAGATGTGTTCTACTTGACTAAATACCACGTTAGGAAAAAAAAGCTCGTTAAAGACTAACTCCAGAGTAACAGCTCCTTAACAGTCCTGTTGATGATGTAGTTGGATGCCTGTAAGGTTGATACTCATCAGAATGGTATTTCTTATGCAAATGTTCAAACTGACTATTTTAAAAGTTAGCATTCATAAAGTGTTGTGAGATCCCTGAAGAACTCAAAATTTAATTCCGTTGTTGATGGTAGGGTGCTGGTTCTGTAGTTTCAAGTTGGACAATAGGTAGACTTTCAACCCTGTTTTTTATTTAAAAGGCTGACTTGAGGTTACTTTTCCCCATCAGAGTAACTGTGAACAAAGCACATAACCTTTGCCTCGCTTTTTTACTTTAAACCCTCCCCAAGGAGTTGTGAAATGAGGCTTAGTACCCTAGAAACTTTCACATGGAGTCTACAGCATAAAATCACACTGATGTTGACACTTCATTTAGCCACTCCTTTTAGCTGGGGTTTCTTGCTTTTCCACCCCTGTTTACCTGGGCAGTTTACAAGGAAATTAGAGATTCTTCCTTTTAGGCTTGCACTAATCTGTATTCTGATACTTGAGTGCACGCTTTGATTTGTCGGTCTCATTTGAGTTTCTTACGTAGATATATTTGGTTATGTAGATCAGCAGTACTCTAAGCCTTGACCTGCTCATGCTTGTTTGCTTACTCATTGCCTATCACTAAAACCTCCTTATGTGCAAATAGACTGAAAATCAGTTGCCTTATGTACTTCAAAAACCCGTTCTTTGTTCTTAGAACTGCTCATGGTTGGTGGCACCCAGTTGTGTTAAACACAGGATTTCAGTGCTAAGAATAGTATCCTATTTGAATATTAGGTGTCTTCAATGGAAGAGGAGAGTTTCTTGACTTAGCTGTTAGTAATGTGCTCCCTTCCAACTTCCATGCCAGTTTTTCTTGGATGAGGTTTAAGCTGAAGAGTTCTTTATCCAGCAGCTGACGTCTGCTTAGGAAGTGTGGCAGTAATTAATAGGGGATAGGTTGAAATAAAGCGGTTGATGTTGACTTGTTGGAATTAAGATTGCAGGTGGAGAGGAGGTGCTTATTCTTGGGAACCCTCCAAGCAGGAGAGATGGGAGAGAGGTACAGTGGGAGCAGATGAGTTGCCATCTCTATTCTAAGCTCTGCTAAAATGAAATTATTCAGAGATGGTTAGAAGTGCCTTGTAACTGGTTCTATGATTATTTTTAATTTTTTAACTTTTTTTTACTGTTGTCCATGAGAAATGGCAATCAAAACCTCTTCTTCTGAGACTGGGAAAACTTGGGTCTTGAACATATTAGTGTTAGTATAAGTCTCATGTGTGCTTTGAGGCTGTAAGCATGATATTGTTCTGGTTCACTACAGAAGAAACTATTCTGTCATTGTGGTATCACAAGTAGAAGAATTAACTTTTGTCCAAAGTAACATGCCATGAAAGGGGAGGTGAGCTATGTGTCTAAAGATGTCATGCATGTGTATGTTTTGCAGTTTATTATGGATTTGTCTCTGTTCCTGCAGCGTGGTACAGCTGGGTAACACTGGTCAACTGACTTGTATCCCAGTGAGTCCTATAAAAGAGAACACATGACTCAAAGAAATTAATAAAAACTTTGCATTTGTCACAGTCCTTCAGGATTGAATAAGCAAAACATAAAACTTCCAAAACAAACATAAGCTTTTAAGATTGAGAATCCTCTTTATGTTATCTTAGATCTTAAAGGCACATATTGACCATCTGGTTAAAATCAGTCTGGTGTGCAGTTTGGATCACTCTCACACAGTGTTCTCCACCTTCTGAATTCAAAGTGGGACTTGTTTAATTTCAGCATCTTTGGCACAATTGTCATAGATCCTACAGCTGCCTTTCCACGTGCCTGCTAGCTTGTTCCTCCCTTTATCACTACTCTTCCTTGTGCTTTTCACCAGCACAGGCTCTTATCATTGCTGATGTATCAGATGTCTGCAGGGAAGCAAGAATAGCCTTGAGTACGGTGGAAACATGAGGTGCAGAAACAACTCCAAATGGGGTTAACCTGTTATAAGTTACTAAATGCTGTGTTTTTTTCTTGCATCAAGTTAATGTTCTCTGAACTAAGATCTTCTTTATGAGTCACTGTTAAAGTTATTACTGCTGTATGCCAGCTGAGCAGTGCGCTCTATATACAGAAATAGAATATCTACTGTAAACTCAGGGTGTATTAGGGCTGTGTTTTAAGACGTCTACACACTATTAAAAAGTAATATTCCATAGTCACAAGATAAATATCAAGATATTTTTACAAGGGCACACTTTGAACCTCACTGAGCAGAAGCTGTTTTGTTCATAATTACTGCCTGCTAGCATGGTAGGTGTATGGTTTCCTCACAGTGTGTAAGTGTACTGATCTGAGGAGGACGAGAGCTCACCTTCTGAATGTACTCAGAACAAGTTTCCTACTACTTGGTAACTTCTCTCAGATGATGTCTTCTGGTGATTACACAACAGACACCTGTAGCTTGATTTTTTTCTTCTTTCCACTAAACATATCACACTTACTCCTTTGAATTTGTCATCCTAGAGTAAATATCTCTGTTCTGCTTTAAAAGAGCTTAATGATTTTTTTCCCAAATGTATCAGCAAGAATGGAAACAAGGAAGGTACATGTTGGAGTAGAATGGGCAGGCGGATGCCATTTTGCATTTTATTGAGTGCTTCGTGATTATAAAAATACTAAAATAGTAGTTTTCAAATGTATTTTTTGAGCAAGTATAACTAAAACCTTATACAGCAGACTTAAACTTTTTGCAGCATGCCAAAGTGAGAGATTTAGCTTACAGTCGTGCTTTTCTAAGGAGCAGGCAAGAAGAATTTCACATAGGGAGCCAGCAGTTAAAGTTGCATTCAATTATACTCAATGAAGCACTGTATAAAATGTCGTGGTTCCTCTCCTTTAAGTTTATTGCTTGTGACCAGGCTTAATGGGCAAGCAAGATAACACACAAAGAGAGAGATGTGAAAGTTGGTAATATTTTTCTCTGAGTCATAAATGTGCATGCACAAAGACATCCACTGACATTTTTCAAGACTTTCATGTAAATGATTGTTATGAAAGCTGACACGAGGATGTATGTAGTTCAGAGTCTTTCAGGATTAATTAGTGGAAGTTAGAGGACAAAAGTGTGAATATTAGCAAAGAAGCAGGACCAACGTGATAAACAGAAAAAGCTTAATCTTTACCACTTAGAAAAACTGTGTGGGAGATGGTAGCGAGCACTGTAAAACAGTTTTTATCCTCTCTTCTATACTGTATGTATCGAAAAGCTCTGTGTCTAATAATCAAATACATGGTTCCCATTACTAGTGACTTAATGAAATACTATCTTCCAGTGAAACATGGCTTGTGTTCCTAATGGTGCTTTTATTGTCAAGCTTGAGTTAGTTTTATACTGTTAATTGTAAAGGTATCCTTTTAAATCTAAATCCTGCTCTATTTGGGTAGTGTAATTGTAGATATGGAAATGAACTCCTTTTGATTTGTATTTTACACTTAGGATAATGCGTCGTGGAATTTTTGCAGCATGTGTTCATTTTGAAAGGTTTTATTTTCTTACATGGGGAACTAGTTGGATTTATAGATCTATTAAGCAAGGTGAGCTAGATATATACTATTCACGGTGATTTTTATATTCCTCAACTTGAAGTGACCTAGTGATTTTGAAAGTAGCATAAAACTTGAAGCTGACATCTTAATATTTGATCTGCTGTGATCATGACCTGTTAACCTTTAGCTTTAATGGTGCTATATAATTCTCCTTAAAAGTTGCAAATGTACTCTACTGTGGGGCTGATTGATGATAAAATACACTTTCCGTAATCACCCCTCTAGAATGTGTGTTGTTTCTAGTAGATATTGATCTACTGTATTTGTTATCTTACATTTGAGAAAGACTTTGGTTTCTGATGTAATGTGGGTTTTGTGCAGATAATACGCTCAGCATCTTGATTAGGAGCTACAGAGCATACAGTTCTTGAAAAGGCAAAAGCTCGTTTCATGGTGTAGTTCCCATAAACATAAAATCTAGATTGTACTGAGATTACTGTATTGACCACGATGACCTCATAACTTCTAGTGGTAAGGAAGAGTCAAAAGACAGTCCTAAGAAATGCAGTGTACAAATATTAAAACTGTTTATGAGATTTGCTTCACTTAAGCAAAGTTTTCTAGAACATACACATAAATTTATATTCTTTGATGCAGACTGTCAAACAGTTTCAATACTCTAGGGACTGAAGTTTTGGTTCTCTGATCTCATACAGCAGTTAAGACCGAAGTAAGCTGTGCTACTTTCCTATAAGCTATTTGCTGCATTTAGGTATTTAAAATTGTGAAAAATGCTTTATTTATTAAATAGGAGAAATAAACATTAGGAATATAATATTTGCAAGGGCTGGTGTGACCTATGATGCTGTAACTGACTCGAGCCTTTGGTGCACGTGTGAAGCTTGTTGAAAGGAAAGGAATCACTTATATTCTCTGAGCGTTGCTCTGGTGTGATGGTAAGTGAGCCTGCAAATGTCTCCTGTATGTGAAGAGATTTGTGCTCTTTCAATCACAAAATAACAATCACAAGAGAACACCTTTCTTCAAAGATTATTTCTATTTGGAAATGAGCTAACCAAATGCGAATGGCTGAATACAAAGAGATAACGTGGGATCTGGTATTATGCTGTATGCTTCTTAAAATATGCTTCACTTAGTGAGAGGAATGTTGCAGCACTGGGAGAGTCATAAAGCATCTTTTAAAAACCTAAAATGCTTTAGAAAATTTAATTCGTTAGCTGAATTTTGACATCAGTTTTTAAAAGGCTGATTGACTGGAGTTGCAGAGGGTTCCTAAGTACATCCTGTGGAGAAGGGTTCCTGGGAGAAGTCAGCAAGGGAGACTTTTTAAAGGTTTACCTTCTCAGAAAAGGAGTCTGTGGCTTTTTAAAGTTTACTTAAGCATCTGAATAATTTCATCTCACATGCTTTTTTTTTTTTGCCTTTTTTTCTTTCCCATCAGATTTCCTTTATATCCAAAAGGAGGGGAGAAGCTTCAGTTTGAATATGGAGTGTATCTTCTCAACAAAAATATAGCACAGGTTAGTACACTGAGATTTTAAAATTTTTTTTATTTATATCTACTATCTGCTTGGTGTCAGTATGCCATGAGTGTACATCTACTGTCTTGTGATGCTATTCTCTATGGCAAACATCTGAACTAGTGGGGGTTTTCTTCAAGTCATTGTTTTCACTTAACTTACAGCTTTGTGCTTGAGATTTTCTTGCATGGTGCTTAGAGAAAGGCTTGCCAGCTAATAATGAATCTTTTCATTTTCAAATAGTCTATACACACTGTTTTGAAAATTGCAAATGTTTTCTGTTATTTTTATCCTGTCATACTTGAAGATCCATTCATGTCATTCTCATTGCTGTGTCTTTAATTTTGCTGTATTATTACTTTAACTAGTATTCTACCTCTATACGTATGATAAGAAAACACACAAGCTGGAAAATCGGAAGTCTTGCAAATGTATGACTTTATATTAAAAAGTTCTCCAATCACCCTTACTTCCTTGCTCTTAATGTATTTTAAAAATCATCCTTTACTTTGGCAAATGCATGAGAGTTTGCAAGTTCACAAGCTTGTATTTGAGATGGTACTAATACCTGCTGCTAACACACTTGGTATGGAATTCAGAAAATGTTCAAAAAGCTGGTCTGAAAGGGACCTGGGGAGGCCATTTAGACGATTGCCTAGTCCTAGGGCAGGGTCAGCGGCTCATACGCTATCCCTGGTAGATGTGTGTATAATTTTCCCTGAAGGAGAGCCTGTGATCTAAGTACTACTTAGTTCCAATGCTTGACTGTCTTGGCCATTAAAGTCTTTTCTGACATCTAATCCAAATCTGTCTTGCTTCTCTTTAATCACATAATCACTTATTATAATAATATGTTTATTTAAGTCTCTTCCTCTTTGCAAACTTTTATGCATTGAAAGATAACCTTTCATTTTTAAAGTGTTATCTCGTGGGTCATGTCTCTTAACTTCTGAGCATTCTTGTTGTCTCCTATTCTCCATCTGAATCCACATCTTTCTTGTAGTGCCCAAAGCTGGATACAGTACGCAACTGTTGCCTTCAAAACATTGAGTAGGATGGGAGAAATGCTTCACAGGTCTTGTAATTTTTTTCCAGTTCATTATGTCCCGATAGGTTTGTACTCTTAACAGTCTAACATGGTGAATTTTGTGAGTCAGTGGAACTAGCCATCCCAAGTCTTCTGCACAGCAACAAAATAGTCCATTCTGAATTTGTGCAGGTGACTCGTTTAATTCATGTTTTACATGCTGTACCTTGAATGTATCCTTAAAGATGTACCTTTTTGTTTTTAATCACATTTCTGATTTGGTGACGTAACTGTAGAAGATGGGGAAAGGTGGGTTGAGAACTCTATCTCAGCCTTGTGCTATCTGCATCTGAGCCTATTCTCTCTCAAGCTCACCTAATTAAAATATTGAATAGAACTGGGGTAAAGCTGAGACTCAGGTGGATCCCTGCTTTGCTAGCACTTCCATTTATAGCAGTGAAACATTGTTTTAACTACACCCAAAGAGTACTTACTTGCTCTGTATTCATTCATACTTTATCAATATCCCATTTCCCTGGCATGCTTGCGAGCATATTACACCATAAAGTGCCCAGATTTATTTAAATTCCAGCAGAAATATGACATTTTAGTTTCTAACCTGTTTGTGAGGCTTGAAATTAGATTGGTCTGACAGTTTTATTCTTGAAAAATCTGGTCTTTTTTATGCTTAGTTTCTAGGTTTTTTTGGTTTGTTTTTCCAGTTCTCTCTTCCACCACTCATTCCCCATTGCCTACCCCAAATTGAAGTAAAGCTTTTGAGTCTTTTTGTGTTGTTTGTTTTTTAAGCTTGGATTGCATTTACCATTTTCCAGACTTCTGGTATCTTGCCCATGCTTAGTGTATTTTGGAAGATAACCTCCAATGGCTCTGAAATTACTTAAAGGCTAAAATATCTTAAGATGAAGTTAATCAAGTCCTGCTAATCTTGGAAATTCACTTAACCAAGCTGTTAATGTAACTTAGACTGTGGCTCTTTGTTGCTGGTATTAATAATGGCAGCCAGCTGTTCACACTTGACTTTCATAGGGAAGACCAGTGAGAGAAAGGGATTAAATACTCTTTTCCTTCAAATGCTTTGATAGCTTTCTCTCTCCTTTACTATCAAATCAATGCTTTCCTTAATCTCTACTTATGTAAATACATTAGTTCATTCTGTAACTTGTGAGTCGTGATGCTGCTTGCTTTGCTTTTCAGCCTTTCATGGTTTTGTTCCTATGCTGGAGATTGCTGTTCAGTTATGTGATGCAAGCACTCTGTGCTTCTTTCTTGATTGAGATTATGAAGTCTTCATTGAGCCCAAGTTGGTAGTCTTCCCAGTTCTTGTAGTCTGGGTTAGTTGGCGCTTGTGCCTGTAGTATTGTTTTTATAGGAACTGTCACCACTTCGCTTGTTTTCCTGTTTTTTTAAGACTTGTCATCTTTGAGTTGTTAGCCACTGTTGGACCTACTGAAATCTCTCGTTCTGATTTTGTTCTTGTCCTATTTCTAAAGGACTGTGAACAGTTGAACACATGGTCACTCACCCATGTTGCCTTCCAAGTCCTTGCAGTTGGTTTCTGAAATCACTGGCGTGTGTTTAAACTCATAAAAGTAAATCAAGACTTTAAGTACGTATTTGTATAAAAAAAGTTTCCAAATTTACATGGGGTCACTGGTGCTGGTACAAGCTAGAGAAGTCAGTGGCCAAACTTTGAAGTGGTTTGTACAACACCAGTGGTTCACATGTTAATGCTTGAGATTGTATGCTGTTGAATATAAAAACATAATAAAAGTAAATCGGAATTTCTGGGAGGCTTCTACTACTTATTTAATCAGGAAAGTGTTACTGAAGTCCATATAAACTGGTGTAGTCATCTTTGTTTTGATATCCTTGGTCAAATATTGCAGCTTTTTATAGTTCTGCCAAGGGGAAATTCCATTGTGAAAGCAGAACAGGTAGATAACTTGCAGAAATACATCACAAAACTCCTGTACTCGGGCTGACTTGATCTAAAAACCTGAAATTGTTTGAATCCTTTATGTGTTCCTTTGGAGGCTGGAACTGTTGGATTTAAGTAGCTCTTAGAAGATCTTAAGGCTGCTTTGAGAGAAGCTTTCAGGTGTGTTTAGTTCATGTGAATGTGTGAAAATAATTAAGTTTGGAGAATGAGCAGCTGCCTCCTTTTACCTCTAGACCATCACAACCTGTGAGGGAATCCTTTTAAGGCCCAAAGGTGTTGGCCTTAATTCAGAGAACCAGTCCTGCAAACTATTCTGTCATGAATAAATGCAGATCAGTTGCTTAATTCCCTCTGGGTTGCTGTGGGAAGATTGGAGGTGCCTAGGAGGAACAGTGCTGACTCTACTGGAGTGTTAAAAGAACTTGGGTCTCCATCGCCTTACTTGAATCATTCATGCAAGTCTTGATCACTGTGGGTGAGAAACAAAGAACCCAGAAAAACTTGTATCAACTTAAAAGAAATACTTGAAAGGATTTGTATAAGCTTCCCTGGTTTCACAGATTTTTATATTTTTGTTCCTTTCACAATTACCTGGAGTTATGGCAACAAGGAGAAACATGAGTGGGGAAGAAGTGAGACTGGGTTGATATTAAGTAAAATTGCTGAAATAAAAATTCTTCTAGAGATAAAGTGGTACTGTTTTGTAAAACAGCAGGATAATAACAATGAAAACCACATCTTGCACTCAGGAGAATTCAGCTGGAATTAGAAGCAGCTCAGTGCTAGCTTGGTAGAGCATTTATTTGGAGAAACTTGCTTTGCTGTTACATTCCGAAGTCAAAACAATGTGTGTTAATTCCGAGAGTTCATAATAACTTCCATCTGTATGTGAGCACAAATTGTTTCAATCCCCATATTTTCTATTTGTAAAATTGAATTGAATCCCTCACGAAGTTCGCAGAGTAGCTTTTTAAGTTGGATTATATTAGGTAAAACCATAAATTTCCAGTTAAGATTTCAGTTCTTTGACTCTAACAAACATACAAGCGTGTTATTTTTTTCAAAGGGAAATTAGTGACTTATGTCTAATAATATCAACAACAACAACAAAAAAATCACTGTCATTCCAGAGCATTTTCAAAGGTGAAGCACAAAACAGTTGCTAAAAATGGGAGGGAATTGCTTGGCTCTCAAAAGCATTAGGCACTGGGAGATCATTCAGTAGGTAGCTGGCCTCACAAACTCTGCAGCTGCCAAGTTATGGATGTGTGTGGAGTATCTGAGGAAGAGGAGGCTTTAGCAGGAGAATGAAATTAACTCCTGCATTTGTTTTCACATCAGAGGAGTTGAGATTACACTGTGAAAACCTCCTGTTATAGTGGATGAATATTAGGAACTCCCTGAAGCATTGTGAGTTGGGTTTTTTTGTGGGTGATAAGCGAACACAGCATGGGCAAGCTAGCATCTCTCAGAGTTCTCATCGCTCTGAACACGTAATGCATGTGGCACCCAGCTCAGCTAAGGCATAGGCATGGACCTTGCTAAGCTGAGCTCTCACAAGTCCTTGAGTAGTGGTCTTGCTCTCCAGGTTTTTTCCTCTCAGTTCTTTAAAATTTTTTTTAACCTTAGAGTGTGTGTGGGTGAGAGTACAGTGGCTTTAAGTTTCAAATCTCAGGCCTGTAGAAAGAAAGAAGCTTTATTGCTGTTTTGCTGTCTCTTTCCTTCATTCCCAGAGCCTTGATTGCTTGGGCCTGACTTCAGTGTAGGCTCTTCATTACATATGAAGAGATGATCTTGTTTTAGTGACTGTCCTTGAGGCGAGTCCTTGGTGAGCATGTACAGTGTCACTACTGGAGAATACCTGGCCTGAAGTTGTATACAAGATGATATTACGTGTTTTCTTTCCTGTATTGGTCATTATTTCTAACCCATAGCCACTGAAGAGAGCATGAGCATCTTGTTCATGAAACTTCTAATTCCTTTAGGTATTCACAAGGTAGTCTCTTGCACGATACTTGACAGGCACTATTCCTCGTCCAGTTGCAAGATTGCTTGGAGAGGAAATAATTGCATTACAGCTGTAGAGCTAGTTTCTTCTGGTCCTGCTTAGAAGGGGAGTTACTGCAGCTATTTTCTTGCACGGAACAATCAGCTTATTTGCAGCTCTGAGTATCAAATGATGATTTGGTATTTCAGTCAGCCACCGAAGGGGGTGGAAGTTAATTTGTCTCTTGATCTTCTGGATTTCTTATTCTGAGTCTCAGCCCAGCTTCGCCATGGAACTGTAGGCCAGAACTATAACCAGTGCGAGACCCCTTTTAGTCTTGTTGCTGCTGTGACCTTGGTCACTGCCTCCATCTGGCTTTAGGGGAGGTGGCCTCAGAAGTGGTTTTCTGTCCTTGTCTAAATTATTGGCACTTGAAAGGAGACTTGCAAAACCAGGTATCAAATAATTTGGACTGTTCTACAACTCCTTGATTTCCTAGAGCCAAGCTAAGGAGTGAATATGTCTACTCTTACCCCAGTTCATTGCTGGTGTTTGTCAGGGAGGCTCTGCAGTTGGTGGCAGTTGGAGCATACCTTCCAGGCATTACTCCCAGGTTTTGTGAAATCTTTTTGATTTGTTACGCTGCATGAGTTAAGGTTTGTTTTGGGTTTTTTTTCTGTTCAGGCTGAATGCGTGCTTACGATCGCCCCACAAGGCAAGGTTTCTCTTCTGATCCAGCCCTGATTTGTTTTGTCAGACAACTATTGAGTGATGTTAGACTGATACTCCTATTCACGTTGGCATGATTTGCTCAGCCCTGGCCAAAGAATAGTTCTGCTTTCATCTGACAGTCATTAGCAACAGATGAACTTTGCTATTTGACATGAAAAAAAATCACTCAAACAATCTTTTGTCAGCTCCCCCAAGGATGTTTGTTTTCACATCAATGCAATACAGATCCAAGCAAGTAACTTGTGTCTAGCCTTCCTTTCAAGTGTCCAGAGTTGCTGTGTCCACATGGTGGCAGACAACATTTATGTGCTTTATGTAACCTGCTAGAGATGTTGATCAGCCAATGCTACTCTCGTGGGAATGGTGCTTTTTGGTTCAGTTGCTTGTCTAATGCACGAGGTAAGTAACTTTTACAGAAGCATAGAAGAAAAGCAAAATACTTCTTGACATATTCTAGTTGCAGTCAAACTGATATCTTTCTAATAGCTGCATGGAATAAAAGTTGAATGCTTATGTACTAGTGCCATATGTAAGAAACTAAACTGAAATTCAGCTCTTAAACGTGAAATGAGGCAAGATGTTCAGTTTCTGGCTCCATTAGACGATCAAACATGTGAGAAAATCAACTTTATAATAGAAACTATTAAACTTTTCCATGGGAAGTTGAACGGCAGAAATGTTAGGACTAGAAATTTGTTTTGGCAATAAACACTACCAAGCAGAAGTGTCTTTAAGAGTTCTGTGGGTATCGGTGTAGATGCAGTGGTTATGACCCTTTGAGTGTAGGATACTGTGACTTGCACACTACGTCTTTTATGAGGCCCCTAAACTAAGATCATAAAATGTACAGTTCAGAAAGAATGCACTGTCTGAATTTGTGGCCAATTTAACTGCATAGGGAAAAGTGTTCTTGAAAGAGCACAGGTTGAAGCCAGAGTTGAGTCCTCATCTTGTAAAGTGCCAAGCATTCATTTTAATGTTAAGAGGAAGGGACTGCACCTGAAAAACCACAAAGTACCTTCTCCAGCTGCATAGAGCCAAAACCTTTTAGGAGAAGTTTCATTCCTGAAAGTCTCCTAGGGTAGCAATGGGCTGATACCTAGCCAGATCATTTAGAATTGGGGAATTTACATATGTTTTTTGCGAACTTGTTGGACGGCTTTCTTTTTTTTCCTTTCCTATCGCCCATGCCAAGATAAAATAGGTTGAAATGAGACTGGATTAGCTGTAACAACAGTCACCCTTTCATTCAGATGAAAGCCTGCCTATCCTTGCCTGTAGGCAATCTGTACTGATCAGCAAAGGCCAATGTTAACTTGCTCTGTGGAGGAGCAGGTCTTGGCTCTCCAACCTGTGCTGATCACCGCACCTGCAGCTTGAGCCCAGGCAGTGCTGGAGGCTGTGCTTCTTGCTCTGTTTGCAGAGAGTACGGAGCAGATGAGGTGGGGTGAACGTCGTTGGGTGGAATAGGAGAGGTGGCATCACCAGGTTTGCCTAGAGTCACTTCTCCCAAATAATTTTGGGGATCACCCCCCTGCAAGCATGCTCTGGGTGTTAGATCACTTGTGTACTACGTAGCTGTCATCATCTCTGTGCGTTAACTCTTCAGCCTGCTAAGTTTTTTTTAAAAATGAGTATGTGTTTAAAATAGAACTGAAATTTAGTAATCAAAAAGAAAATGGATTCCTGATATAGTTAAGCTGACATAAACACATGTGATTTGCCAACTTAAACTGCTTTGTAGTATATATAAGCACTACATTTTGAAATTGAAAGAGATAGGCAAGTGGGAAGTCTGTTATCAAGGCATGGCACAATGTGTTAGTGTAGGAAAAAGATGTAGTGTATAATTTTTCCTAATGAGTAGGGTGTGTGCTCTGGAGACAAAGCTTGACTTTCAGATATAAAGTGTTAACACCTGTGGAATTCATGGACCTCATTTGTGAGCCTGTCTCTTCCTTCAGGAGTGTTCTCACTTTCTGCCATGTTGCCATCTCTTAATGGGGGAAAAAAAAAAAAAAGTCATGCTAAAATGCATATCGTTTCCTGAAATCTCGCTTGCTTTAATACATAAAAATTACTCTTATCTGTCATTAGCAAGCAAGTGACAAGCTGTGACTTTTTTTTTTTTTTTTTTTTTTGCTGAGCTGCTGTTATTTTCACTTTGCCATCCACCCACATCCTTTGTTCTTCTGTTGTATAGTTTAATATGTATGTTTTGTACTCTGTGAGGCAGAGTTTGTCTCATACTTCTATGCATAGGATTTGGCACATCAGGGCACAAGTCCTGTTTTGAAAGCTTTGGGTATGACAGCTGCTTAATCATCCATAAATGCCTTTCAGGCTTATTATATACTATGGTTGAAGTTTAGAGCAAGTTATTCTCCAACAAAAGGAATAAAAGTGTCTGATATGTATTGGCTCATTTATGTTTTGATCAGTCCAGAACACTTGGAAATCCAGAGCTTTAAAGTATTTTGTTTTTCAAGAGACTGGAAATACTAAAGGGGCTATTGTATCTTTCTTTCTTTGTATCTATCTTGTTTGTAATTCATGTGAACATTTCTCAAGTTAATATTGTGTAAATAGAAAAAACAAGCTCTGGTTCAATTTAGCAAATAAAAGTTGCTTGTTGTTTTCAGGAAGGCTGTTGCTTAACAGACCTTGGTTTAATGTTCCCTGACCTCAACTTTTAAGTTTGAAATATCATCCATCATATGAGAAAAGATTTCCAGTATCGGTGTCTCTTAGTGCCATTTGGTGTTCACTGAATGATAGTGTTAACCTGATAGGAAGCAAGCCTTACACAGTTTAAACTATTAATTCTATACTCTTCAAATGAGAGGTTTTCCCTTTTGATTTAAAAGTCAATCTCCTTTGCCTATTAAAAATAGCATAATGAATACCTGGGAAGCAGTTCAGCTTAGGTGAAACATGGGTCTGGGAGCTGAGAATCCCCAAATTCTTCCTACATTTAGGTTCTGTGGCATGGCCTGAATCACTTGCTCTTTGAGTAATGCTTTCTCAAAGCAAGGGCCTTTTCACTTGAAGGAGCAGGTTTCACAAACCCGGATGAATGCTTGAGAAAAACTGACAAAAGCTCAATTTTACCTATTTTAAAACAAGGGCTTTCCCAACATAGCATGAAAGAACAAATAGCTGAAAGACTTGGAGTTTGCAATACCTAATGGAGCACATTGTTCGTGCACACTGAAATAATTCTGCAGGTTCCTTTCCTGCAATGTCTTAAGGTACAAAGTAAAGCTGGACTGATGCCAAATGGGAGAATTGCCTGGTTTTGGAGTGGATTTATAAAAATATGAAGGTAATGAACAAATGTAGGAGGAGTGAGTAGCACCGTATGCAAATTTCCCAAAACTTATTTGGAAACTTCTACTATATTGCTGTGAACTGTCATCAAGTGATAAAACCTCATCACTAGCAGAGAGGAGTTCACAGGCATATGCAGATAGGTGTGGATGCTCGTCCACCCCCTGAGCTGCTGGATTAGCCCCGGTGCAGCCCTGAAGCCTTTCAGCCTGGCTCTGTGCTATATTCACTCTGATTTCCAGCCAGGACTAGGTGGGTGAGTTCTCTGTACCTACCTGTGCACTCCTGACACTTGCCCTTTTGGTGTATGTAGGTAAAAAGCATCAGATGTTCTCATGCAACACAAAATTACGCTTGGGGAGCTAAATGCATAAAGAAAATGTGTTTAAGATAGATGTACAAAATGTTACTTGTCTTTCTCCTTCTGGCTTTTGCACATCTGACCTTTTGTTCTGTGCCTGATGTAATGATTTTTAATACAAAAGCTCAGGATGAATGAGGTCATAGGAAGTAAGTGTGCCCATGTCTTATAATCCAATAAACATCACTTTGTGATACCGAGCTGTTTTAAGAAGTTCTGACCTGAACCTGGAAAAGTTATGCTGTATAGTTTCATCTCATCAAGCTATAATGCAGCAAGACTACAGCTGAAGAGTAAACATGGTTTTAGTTATTTGAGTGCTTCACTGGGGAAGGAGGGAAACTGTTCTGAGGCCAGTAACTGCTCTATCTTCTAAATTGCTTTTTTTTAATGTTCTTTTTGTAAAATGGTCATGGTATATGAGGCACCTTTATGGGCAAGGGGGCCCATATATGTTATTTATATAACGAGCCCACAAACCACCAAATTTTACAGGAATAGTTTACTTATGTAAGTGGCTGTTTCCCCCAGCCTGTCTTTGACGATGGTTTCCCATATCCTTACTGGGATACCAGACTTGAACCATGAAGGCTAATGTTTGAGATCTCTCTGGAGGGATATTGTGTTTACTCTCAGGAAGGGTTTCACGAATATAAGCAAGAGAGTCCTGGAGGAAACGCGGCTTTTGGCTCATCTAAATGTTTAGTTCTACAGTGTGTTCTGCATGTACTCAAACACGTACTCCTATTTCCTTATTTTCTTGTGGTCTATCTCCAATAAACACTATTGCTGTGAAACCAAAATCCAGTATTAAATATTGCCTATTATCACATTTCAGTTTTAAAAATTAGAAGAAAACTACTTCATAAATGTTTGGCAGAATATTACAAGTTGCTGAGCATTAGCGTCCAGGCTGCTGCTGTATTTGAATAATGATCAGACTTTTTATTTTGGTGGATGTGAGGGGAAGAAGCAGCTTAATATAATTCTAAGGCAAATCAAAGAAGGTAGAAGGCAATTAGATCTGTTATCAGATGAGAATATAGTTTCCCTGGTCACTGCCAAATCACTCCTGTACTTAGATTTCATGCATGAATTTCCCCTGCCTTTCAGATGGAAGTGAATTAAAATTCTCCAGGCTGAGAGGAGAGAGGAAAGGAGACAGGCTGTTCCTGGGGTAGCAAGAACCAGTGGGTGAGAAAAAGTTACCATATCAATTTGATGCAGTTTGTGAGAACTGAATCAGTTAGAGCTCCATGCAAACCTAATGTGTGCAGACACTTAGCCATGACGGAGAGATCAATGTTTCCTAACTGTAGCATTGACTGTCTTGGACCAGTGACTTTGCAGCATCTCAACTGCTAGTTATCACTTACTTTCCTCTTCTCTTACTTTGATCTGTATTTTACTGATAGCAGCCTCTACCTTGTAAACGTGGGAGAAATCAGGCTAGTTTAGACTAAGCATGTTTTAAAAATAACAGTGTGAATGTAAGTAGGCTTTGAAGGGACAGCAGAAAATGAAGTTATCTCCTGTTACTGCTTTGATTGCTGTTTGTATGCCTTATTTGTTATTGCTAAATCAAAATTGTGATGGGAGTCCTTTAAGGTGGTTTTAATGATGGCTTTTTTTAAGCACTCTGTGTCAGCTTGAGAAACTTTAAAGCATGTGCCCAATGGATTAATGAAGGACATAGGTCTTCAAGGATGTTGATGTAACTTGTTTTTCATGTTAGTTTAGTACTCTTAGAAGAATTGCAAAGTAAACATCTGCTTTTCAGGGTGGACCTCTGAACAGCATGGAAATCCACTTGAGGGAGAGAGGCAGGCGTTGGCATATCAACATACAAGTCAGCATTTCCATAAAAATAGCTGTGTATTTGAGCACTTTCTCTTGTTTGGATGAGGGCTGTCACTACTGTGGCAGTCCTCTGTTTGCTCCTTCTGAAAGCAAGATTGAGGACTTGAAGACTTGTTATAATCACAGTGCTTGCTACGTTGCTTTTTTTCCTCTCCTACTTCCCCAAGAAGCTTAAAAAAAAAAAAAAAAAAAAAAAAAAGCCTTGGTTAGGCTTACTTCCAAACTGTGATAGATGTATACTGACAGTCTTTTAAATATGAAAAATTAATTTTAGATGTTTAGTTTTGAGATATGCGGTCTAAAGAGCTAATTGATACCACAATGTATTTCACTGATGTTGCAGATTAAGGGTTTTTCAGTAAACCCGCATAGCTGTTCAGAGCTAGAACAACTAGCTAGATTTAATAAAACAAAGGCAAGCAACATGTTAAGAGTGCAAATAATCTAAAATTTTATAATTTCCCCCAAAAGGTATAAACACACACAACTGTTTATGTAGCAGCAGGCATTATTTCACTGATCCCCCAAGGTTGTTTATATAGCAACAGGCATTGTAACAACACTTTCTGTTTTCATTACTGCAGTGCTTAGTCATCTGAATCCCTGCCAGTGCTCCTTCATACTCTGAAAAGTCATCCAGAATCTTGTAAAACAATTAACTATGTCATTTTATTAAAACTTGCATTTTATATTTCTGTCCCAGCATTTGACATTCTCTAAAAACCTTATGTAAATGCTTGGCTTCTAACCAATACTGCGAACTTGATTGAAAGAACACTTTTGCTTCTATTTTTGTTTGTGGGTTTTCACATTTGTGGAGCAGATGTCCTTTTAAATGCTTGATGCTATCAAGCACAACTCCTTATTGAACTAAAAATAATTCAAAATTGCTCTTGACTGCTTTAGCAGTACATGAGCTTGCATAGTGTAGTAGCGGGTTGAGTCCACCTCTTGTATAGATACAGACAGTGCTACAACACCAAGGACCAGTTGCCTACAGTAGAGACTAAGGGAAGAGCAAAAATGCTGGAGATTTCGATGTAGACTCAAGTATTATGCATAACATGTACTGAAGTGGCTGGTATTTTGAACTTTATTAACATAGTCTGAGCTGGAAGACAGCTTCCACATGTCTTAGAACAAGATGGCTGGGGAAACAATATGGTAAATGATGAACAGATGAATTCATTCTGCACTCCCAAAAAAGGATATTCCAGTCCAGGTACTCTGTGGTTTCTGGCTGGAAGTAAAGGTAAATGCTCATATACCATTAGTCATTAAATACTGTTACAGGAATTAGTATAGGAAATGGGCTATTCTTCTTTGCACGTAAATGCAGGATATTGTTATTTTTTTTAAGAGGCAGTCCCTTAGTGGCAAAAGCCCCAATTTTGATCATGGGTGCAATCTGATATTACCTGGAAATAGAAAGATAGCTAAATGGTTTATTTTTAAGCCAGCTTATTTTAAAAAACTTTAATAGTTCTAGTACTTCTTATCTCTTACTTTATAAGAGAGTAACTGAGCCTTCGTAGATTTGTATTTTAATACATTAACAAATGAGATAGCTATACTTGTCATGATTTGGTGAATGAGTGTTTTATCATGGAATTGTTACCTTTAGGAAGGTGGTAACCTTTTATGTTGTCTGACATGATTTTAATTAAGTATGCTTGTCTGGTTGACAAAATGAATTACCTGGAAGATGCTTGGATAGCAGGAGTGGTTTAGAGATGCTCAGGGTGGAGCTGATTCACTGCTGAGGACTGACAGCTTCCTTCCAGTAGAAGTTCAAACTGTTGCATACAAGGAAATGCAGGTAGAAACTGGAGCAGCTGATTTTTTATTTTTTTTTCATCCCTCTTACTTAAGAGTCTAAACCAATTATGCCTGCCTTGTTACGAATTAACTTTGTTTGTCATGCCTCAGCTACAGCTAATACTGTGGTTGTGTTAGCTGGAACAATTTTCTTAGTCTTTGATGGAAATTAAGTGTTTACACAGTTTATTAGAAAGCTAATACAAGTTTTAAGAATAAATCTACCTTTCACTCTGAGAACCATTGTTTTAAATGCAGCTTATTTCAACATTTATGGTTTTCTGTGATGTTGGAATAAATAGCAAGTATAATATAAACTACCCACAGTATGATAGGCTGGTCTTCTATAGAGGTAGAGTTGGCCTTAATATAAATTTAATATCCTCTTTCTTCAGATTCTTCTGTACAGGTACTTCCTGAAATTGTCTTAGGACAAACAAAAAACTCAGATTTTACAAAAGCAGTCTAGGCAGTTACCTACTGATAGTTACAAATGCTGTCTATCCTCTTTTCAAAGTCTTTTCATAATGCTGAAATTCTTTTAAGTTTATTACACTGGATTTGCAGTGTCAGAGGTTTGGAATACAAGTTTTCTGAGAAAGGAATCAAATTTGATGAATCTGGAGTTGTTTTCTAAAATCTTATGGAAACATGAATATGTGCTTTTTTTAAAGTTACATTTCACTAGCTGCTTCTTTACATCTCTAATTAAATAACTTGGAATTATGTCAGTTAACATAGAATCCAAAGTAACAAAGGACAGTAAAATGTTGAAACTTTCTGTCTCTGAGATGAGTAAAAGGAATTAATCTGTGTAAGTTAAGGAAATTACAAAGTGAGATTTTTTTTTTTCCCCCCCTTAAATGTCAGTACCCTTAAGTTCTTCTGTCTTGAACTGTTCATAAAATATGATGCATCTCATCTGCTACATCTTGTTTCTGTGGAGTAAGTGTTGCTAGTAACTGGTATGAGAGCAGACTCAGACTCCTCTCTGAAGTGTCTGAGGTCTTTAGCTTATTTGTTTTCCAGTTCATGTTTAGTACGTGGTTTTGTTCAATCAAGTAACATTTCACACAGCACTTGGGAAAACAAAGCTGTATATAGGAGCTAAATATTAGTAAGGAAATGGCAATTAATATTTTATTACTTGAACATCATTAATGATTTACTCACAGTCCCATGGAGAATACACGGTCATAAATGTGAACACAAATCTTGGACACTTGTTCACTCAAATTAAAACAGGCACGTTTTCTTTGGATGGCCAGGTCTGTAATATCCTGAAGAAACAATCTAATCTTTAAATAAAATGCTGCTTTTGCAAATTATACTTGGTTCCTTTGGAAACTTAGTGTGGGGTGGGTGGAAATGGGTGATGTTTAATAGCAACAATTGAAATGTGAACGCAGTTTCTTAAAAGAATCAAGACAGCACACGGCCACCTCTTTCTGCTTTTGTTGTCCTACCCTTTTAAATCTCATGAGCAAAGCAGCTGTCCTCTCCCTACATTTTTCTCTTTTTAAAATTGATTTTTGATGTTCAGAGGTACTTGTATGAATCTGCTGTAAGAGGTCACAGATGATGGTTATTACTGTCGTTCAGTGTCTTACTATTTATTGGATGAGGTGGAGTAACTATACCTATATGGGTAGTGGGGTCTGTTTAAAAAATATTAAACTTAAGGAAAGGTGTATGAGAAATGCTTTATGGTTTGGGGGGAAAAAAAAAACCAGTCCTTACTAATGATGCAGCATCGTCAGCGGGTAAGAGTAGGAGGAAGAGGAGTTCTGCTCTTTTACTTAAAAGAGAAATATTTTCCCCTGCCTCCCCGCTCCCCGCAATGCTCCTGTTTGCTGTGTGCTATCCATGTAGTGGGTTCTGTGACTCGGTAGCGGTAGAGAGATTTCTTTTTTGGGTGTATGTGAGACTACTGCAGACCGCTGCGAAGTAGGAGTTAACCTTGTGGCATTAATTAGGAGGTAATTTTGGAACCAGACTAAAACCTGGGAAGTAACTCATGGCTCTGATGCTTCAACTGATTTTTTTTTTTTTTTTTTTTTTCTGTCACTAGAAGGCAGATGAGTTTTTCAGCAGCATCTGGGTTTACTTGTAGGTTTGTTTTGTAAATACATCATCATCTGCTTGTATTGATACAGACACATAAGGGAATATTGCTTTGTTTTTAAGCTATTACAAAGCCAAAATAGAATGCAGTTTATAAATTTAAATCATATGTTTTTTCCTAGAGGTTTCACAAAACTGACATCCTAACTTTATTAACTGTGCATCTCTACTATTTGCAATATGAAAATGTGTTTTAGCAGAAACAGTGGTTTTGCTCATGTTTTGATACAAGAGGCTTGCATGCATTCCTCTGATCTTGGCTGTTGGAAATAAAGAAATCCCTTAATCCAATTCTTTTCATGCTCTGAAACCTTAGAATTTAAGGATGACTGTAAAAAGGGGTATTCTATGAACATTTGATTATAGTAGGAGGAACAAATGTAATGGGTTTTTATTTTGGTTTTTTTCTTTTTTATTTCTTTTGCCCCAGGCTAGTCCTTTGGTTAACCAAATCCACAGTAATCCCATCAGGAGAACGTGGTGATCGTTTAGTAATTTATATTGTATGGTTGTCTTAATCCAGGTTCTGTCACTGTAGCAGAAAATATGAATCCAAGCCCACCATATGACTTGGATGTGTCCATATGGAAATAATAAACTGTGTAATAAATGGCCTCCTGTTGTACAATGCAGTACTGAGGATGATTTTCTTCCAAAGCAATTTTTCTTACTAAAATTCAGACAAGCATAGAAATCATTCCCAATTTCAAGAGTCTTTTTCTGTGAAAAACTGATTGGTCCATTGTTTGGGAGAAGTCAGAAAACTTTCTAACTTAGAGGATGCTTGCCTACACCTTACTTTCATGAATTATGGAAACACGTGTGGAATTCTAAAAAACAAATTTAACTTTGAGTGGGATTGTTCCATGTTTCAGCAAGTAGCTCTATTAGTATTGAATTTGTGCAGTTACTGTTTGTGTATATTGGAGGTCAGCTGTGACTTCTAGTGGGCGTTAACATCTGCTGAGAACTGCATATTAAGTTGATACTGCTTCACTCTGATAGTCTTAAAGATACTGGAATTTAGGGATATTTTTTTTTTTCATATTTTAACCACACAAGGGATAAATTTCCCTGCAAAGTTTACCTGAAGTTTTGAGATTCAAAAGTGAAAGAAAGACTTTTTCCCTTCCGTGTGCTGTTTTCTTCTTAATTAAGTAGTTTATAATTACCAGCGGTGACAGTTAAGTCATGTGTACTTCATTTGATAGTCTGAGGGTAAAAGCAAGTTGCAGTTTGCATGGAGTCAGCGTATTGAATCTTTTCATTTACGGTTACACCCACATAGGAGTTAATACTTGGGTTAAAGTCAGTGTTTGAAGCCTTTCTCTTAGCTACATGGCGTTTTATTTGAATGCTGGGTTTAATTATAAGAATAATAGCAGCAGTTTAAATGTTGATATAAACTGTATAAGGAACACAGATTTAGATCAGTTGTGTGACAGTATGTATTTTTACTAGTTGATATTACTGTAATAATTCCACTACTGATTCCAGCATACATTGATATACTCAGGATGACAGATGGCGCTTGCATACAAATAAATGTTTTGAATCAGTGAATATAGAACTTTGTGTTAAAATTTGGTCTTTCGCTTAATGGCTGTAGTTTTATTAAGCTGTGAGGCCGCTCTCCTGTTACAGATAGGAAATGGAAAAAGTGTAATGAGATTTAACAGTCAGATTGACTGATTATTTTGTCCTTGTTCTTGGGTGGGTTTTGCTAATATGAGGTTATGAGTATTAAATGGAACATTTCCTTAAGGGGAATAGATCTCTTGGAACTGCTTGATTATCCTATACTTTGTTTGAAAACCTAGTAAATTAACTGACCATAATGTTATATTCCTTGGAATCTGGGATTTGGAAAGTGGTCTTAATTTAGTTTTTTCTGTTCTTGTAGCTTAGATATCAACATGGGCTGAGTACTCCAGATCTAAGGCAAACTCTTCCTAACCTGAAAAACTTCATGGAGCTCGGACTAATGGTTAGATGGTAAGTATTTTTTTATAATTAAGAAGAAAGAGGTGGATACCACAAAATAATTTGGATGTAAGGATTTTTTACAAACGAGCAGCTCCTCTTCACGAGAGGTAAGCATGCTTGGTGAAGACGGTGACTTTCCCAGAATACACGCCATGTAAATGTCTACAGTATTCTGCTATTTTCTTCTGCTCTTATAATATCTTCTATATGATGGGCCCACAACACTTCTCAGAGGTGTACGGAATGGGAGGAAGACTGTTTGAAAAACTGTGTTCTTCTCTAGAGGGAGGTAAATTAATCATTCTCTTCAGACTGTGTTTAAGGATTGGTGGCAGATGCACCTTCTGTATTATGATAGCCCAGGAGAGTAGAAAGGCGTAACAACCTTAGCAGAAGAGTTCTTAGCCTGGTCAGTACCTGGCTTCCCATTGCTTTAAATGTGTAATTCAGGTGAGCTGCATGGGAATCTGAATTATAGTCGACACAATTTGTGTTGAATATAATTGCTGCTAATGAAAACAGCTGTTGCCTCTTGAGTGTTGTTGCTAAATGGGAAGCTATGTTAATAAGTAACTGAAGGTGATAGTAACCTTCCAGGGAAATCTTGAGTGCTTCTGCTCAGATTCACTCTGAAGGATCCAGACCTGCTCTCCACTGTCTGTGCAGAAAATCAAAGCAGACTGGTTTCTATGTTATAAGACTAAAGCTAGCGTGGGCTTATCTTGCAGCAGTTGTTTGAGCATGAGGCTTGACTAATTCTCCTTAAACCCACTGAGATAAACTTTAGTAAATGTGGAAGGCACAATTCACTAGCAAGTGTATTTCTGCAGGTGTTAGATGCTTTGTGTTCTCTCTCTTTTTTTTTTTTTTTTTTAAGTTTATGGTCTTTGAATTGTGTGCACTCATGCAGCCTCTTACCTTAAGCGATTATTTTGTCCTGCATTCTCATCTTCATTCTTTGGGTGCCTGCATCCCACCCAAACATAACACTGTGCTGTTCTAGGATGCCTAGGTTAATTATTCACTGCTCCAAAGTTGCACAGGTCTTATGTGGTCCCTGTGTCATACCTGGCCCCATGCAGATGTCCTGGATGCTCCAAAGTGTTGAAAATATCATCCAGTCTGAGGTAACCCCATCAGGTTTTGCCTCCAGGTGCTCTGGTGATGGATATGGGTTCCCTCACTGCTTCAGTTGGTCTGAGAAATAATTTCTTCTGGCCCATATTATGTTAAATTGAGGTGAAACAATGCTTCCAGTGTTCCTAATGGAAACTAGTTATTCTTAGTAAGATGACAAACTACAAAGCACCAATAGCCAAACCTTAATATTTTTGGGCTAGTACATGGCTTATAGGGGAGACTGAAAACTAGGCTTGAACTAATTTTTAAATGTGACGTGAAATGACACTAAACATTGTGGCACTGGCCCTTCTTTAACAGTGGAGTTAAAGCTTTCTAGTGCTATTCATATTATATCTGAATTCCTTACATGTTAAACCAGCAGAACTAGCAAAGCCTTTATGGGTTTGGGTTGAAAAACAGCAGGCAAACTGCTCGTATACAGCCTTCTCTTATGTACCCATTTCTGCAACTTTTGAAGAATTTTACTATTCCAACAGCATTCTTACTGCTGTATTTTAGTAGAGTCCTAGAATGTTGCTAAGCTCTAAAAGTCTTTTTTTATTTTTTCCTGCAATATGCAGAACATGGGAAGAACACCACATCGGTTCTAAAGACAGTATGTGATCACACATCCTTTTATGCAAAAACAAAAACAAGCTTTTTGTTATTGCTCCATTTAAAAATTATAAGAGCAGGCTTCAAGCAGGGTTAGTGCCTCAGAGTAGCACAACTCAATATATCAGACCTTTGGGACAAAAATTCTACTTCAGTGGGTAATGGTGGTGAAAAGCCTATGGGACGTCATCATGCCACAGCTCTTACCAGCCCTTATTTCTGTGTCACTCTTTGCCTTTGTTATCTTTCATTCCTTGCACATAAATGCTGATCCATGTGAACTCTAAGCTAGCATCTAAATCACTTATTTTGGGAGGAGAGTCTTGGCAAAGGAAAACAAATACAGGAGTAGAAAAAGAATCATCTTTGAGCAATACTGTAAAAAGTGTTGCCTGATGAAAATTCAACTCAGCCAACAGAACAGTGGAAGTAAACAGGCCCTGAGAAAAGGAAGCTCAGTCCCATGTGCAGTTTTATTCTGTCAGTAATTTCAGGCACAGCCGAAAAGATTCTCCCTGCTTTTCTTCTTATCCCCTAGCAAGATGCATAAAGAAAAGCTTTCTTCATCAGGAAAGTATTACTATGAGTATTTGTGTGGTATCCATCACTGTGATGTAAAAATCCTAAGATGACATGTGGTCCCCTAAGCAAATCTGAAAATGAAGGGCTGAAATACCTAAACTGTGACTTCTGTAGTGCTTTTGTGTACTCATCAGTAGAGTGGGAGGGGTATAGGTCGTGGATGTCTCCTTCAGTCTTGAAGAAGCAGAGGTGGGATGACTCTGGGACATATTAAATGGGAATCGTTTTCAAAGCATAGGTATTTGTTCTTCCCTTCTGGTGTGTGCTGGCTTTGAAGAACTGATAATGGAAGCTTTGGTTATGCCTTAGAGGTTTAGCCATCATACAGCCAGGGTTTTTTTTTTCCTATAGGTGATACACAGTCATTAGCAAGACAAAACACATTTTTTTGCTGGATAATATTTCAAAACATATAGAAATATTAAGTATAGTTCTCTGGGAGTATCACATTCCCTCCTTCCCCCTCCATGAATGTCTATGCCTCATTTCCTTCTCACCTCCAAAATTTGTATGAATAGTTGTTCATTTTTAACTTTTTTTTAAGGCTAATGATTCTAAACAATGCTTCTTAGTACTTCCTAATAATATAAATGGAAATGAGGCTTTACAGGGAGTCTAGCTCAAGGGGAAAACTGGCTAGACTTTCATAATCAGGCATTGCAGTTGAGCACATACATAGCAGAGTACAGATGCCCACTGTCTTGTGGATAATATCTGATTACATATATTTAAACAAGCATAAAAACCACCAGCTGTTAAAATGAAGATTTGAAGGAATTTTTTTGTTTTCAGGATACTGTAGGTGAGTCATATGACCCTCTGCCACAAACCGTAGTCAGTAAAGTATTTCCAGGTTATCCTTCATTTGCAGGTTGAGAGCAGGAACATATGAGGCAGTGACGGGTTTTTCTTATCTACAGATTCACTCGCATTGCCTGGTTTGTTTGGTTTTGTTGTTGCTGGTCTTCAGTTTCCTTTCTTAGCACTGTATCTGGGTTTTGCTGAATTTAAGTTCTGTCAAATCATAATCACACTGCTAAAAAAAAAAAATACTTACACGGTACTTAGTTTCTCTTTGAACTGGACTGGTTATAACTCCTAGCCCATGCATTGTCCTCATTTTTGCTTTTGACTAGAGATATCTGTATTTCTCTGCAGTCTGGAATGGAATTGAATCCCCTAGATACATAGGGTAACTGAAATATGTAGTTATTTCAGGCTTAATCTTTTTCTCTGATAAGCATCAGTTTAGATTTGAGTACAAAATAGTTTCTTTACCCCTTCAGATTAAAAAACAAACAAACAAATGAACCCTACAACTTTTGTAGAAGAGCCCACCTATTTCATACTTTTATCTGAGCAAATTTTTCTTTAAAGTCTCTGCTTCAGGCTTTCATGAACTCCATTGTTGTGCCTGGAGCTCTGGGGCAGCCCTCAGCCCTGTTGAAGGTCTGTGGAGTCCAGTGCTTTTGCATCAAGGTTTAATTGCATTGCTGCTGGATCCCTCTGCCTGGTGAGATTTGTGTTGTTTTGGTTTCTCAGGCATGACACTTAAATGATTAATACATGTTTTCACATCCCAACACGCGTGATTTATTGCAGCAAGCTTGCAGGTCTACAAGCTCTGCTTCCCTCTTCATATCTCTCCTGGCACCTATATTCTGCTATGTTTACTTTTCTTCCCCCTTACCCCTACTGCAAAATATTATTTGTACTGTATGGAGATGAAATCAAGACAGATCTGTTGGTTCCCGCATACACTGTTATGGAGGCTACAGAACTGCAAAAAACTTACTTTTTCTGATATCAGATCTGGATGTTGACTCTTAAGGTGAAAGATGATGAACCAAAGCTGTTGCAAATTTAGACTGTCTCAGTTGTGGTCCCCCAAATCTTTTCTGTTTCCTTTTGGGAATAATTCTCTCTGTTCCCAGTTTTTTAGTCCTGGAGTCTTACTGGCTTCCAGAAAAGCAGCTCATTTTTAAGATTATCTTTTGCTGATGGCCCTATGCAGTTTTTCTCTTAAATTCTTTTTCTTTTGAGAATGCAGTTGATTCCAGCTTTTGAGACCAAATCTCTACTTACGGGTAGCCTGTACATTTTGAACATTGCTTTATTCCTTTTTGCGCATTCAGCTTTATTTTTCACACGTCAGGCTCTTTAGATCATGGTTGCATTAAACCAAGAGACTCTTTCATTTTCTCTCCCGTTCTTCAGCTTAATTTTATTTACTCTGTGTAACTTTTGAGGGATAGTATTTGTGATTATTAATGGCAAGTAAAGAGCACACTGCAAACTTGAGCAGTCCAGTGAGAAGGAGATTTTTTCTTAGTGAATAGATGAGACAATAGGCTTATCTAATGCTGGCAAATAGGAGGTACTTCTTTAGAAGGTCTTGTCTGTAGTCAGGGAGATGTCCTTTTGAGTCTGCATTTAAAAGCTTTACTCGAAATACTTGCGTGCCAAGGCTTAAATTTGTGTTTCGAAGGTACGTCTTGATTCATATACTGCTAGATTCAAGAGGAGCCTAAAACTTAAATGTTTGAGTTAAGAAAACTCTGGTAGCTTAATTTATGAAGATTTTTTTTTTTTTTAAAGCGTGTGTCAGAATTTCTTAGCTGCCAAAAGACGCAATTTCACCTTACCTTCATATTGGCAGCCTCCCTTTGCAGCCCTGTCACTATTGTGCGTTATTTAACCAGTAATCTCTAAGAAGGTGAGAAACTATTATTGCTTTTTAGCACAGTTGACATGATATTGGCTCGGAGCTGCGCTTGGAGCTTCAAACATTTCAGATGGCTATAAACCAACTTAAACACCTTCATTTAGCGTTCTTACTGCCATGAGGTCATAGTTTGCAACAAAAAAGATCAAATGGTGTTTAAGTTTTTTTTAAAGTATTCTCATACCAAAGAGCTGTAGCTGTGGATTTTGGATTTTGGCCAGACAATCAAGATTTAGTATTTTGACCAGCTGTGATCCAGTAATGTTCCTCAGAGGAAACATTTTTGGGGGAGGAAAAGATACATATTTGAGCCTGTGAATTGTATTCTGTCTCTCATACTGCTTTACAGTTTCTCTGAGCCCCTTGCAGACAGATTAAATAATCACAACTGAATCTGACTGAAGAAACTTTTTCTTTTTATCAAAACTGCAAACAGATTACAACCAGAATCTGTTCACTAAGAAAATAACTTTAGAAATGTTTGTCTCCTACTTCACTTTATCTTGCCTGTTTACAGCATAGAGTCTGTGTCTTGTGCGTTAGGTCTGTAAGAATGCCCAAATCGACTAATTATTAACTAGTGAAAAGTAATATTGGGGAGAAAACAGCTACATTGTAATTTTGCTGCCAGTAGAACTTACAGCTGAAGTTAGACTATTATGAATTGGCTTTTGAGATTTGGATGCAATTGAAACATTGAGATTGGTGATGATGTAACTGTTGTCTATAATGTCCAATAAATCAAGGTTTCTTCTCTTTTCTTTTTTTTCAAGTTTTAGAAATCCTGCTTCCTGATAGGAACTATACGTACTCATGTACGTAACCAGTTCTAGTCTGATCCAACTTGATGACTAAAAGTCATTAAGGCCTGATGACAGTTCATCAAATCAGTTTTTATACTCCACTAGTTGCAGGCTGTTCTTTTTGGACAGGTGTCCACATCTGTTTGCTGTCTCAGAAGATTGACCAAGTAATTGTGGCTGGAAGCTGAACCAGCTCAACCCTAGTAATTCGGGTCAAGGTTGTACCTTAAAGTGCTATATTCCTGCAAGCCAAACTCTTTTCACTGGTGACGATACCTTACGGTCTTTTACAGTTTCTGGGCAATTGGATGACAGTTTTCTAATGGGACTTGCTTTTTTTATACATTTTATTAATTCCATCAGCTGTGAAGCTGATAAAGCATCTCTTTCTCTGGACTTTGCCTTGATACAGTGGTCTGAATTCTGGTAACAGTACAGCCTTTTCCTCAAGGAAGTTGCAAATGGAATAGTGACCCTTCGTCAGCTGCTTGTTTTTGTGAAGATTAATAGCAACCTAGTATTTCTGAGCTCTGTGCCATTCTGTAAACATTACTGTTGAACCAAACCCTCAATTTGACTTCTCATTCTCACCTGGGGGAGGTGATGGAGCAGGAGAAGACCCCTTGCCTTAACTGCTTAACCCACTGTACTTAGAGCCATTTTGGTTTTAGTTGCCTGCAAGACTATGACCACTGTTCTACTTAAAAGTATACAGAGAGCTATTCATCTTCTCATGTTTGCCTTCTAGACACTAGCCTAAACTAGTTGCCTGGGTTGCCCCTGTGGTCAAGAATAGGCATCTAGAGAGGGTGACTTTCCCACTCATCATAAATGGCTCTCTATTAATAGAGTATTACCCACCCTTCTCTCCAATACTCATTTTCTTTCTCCAATGACTGTGGAAGGAGCCTAGGCAATGAACTCTTAGATAGCTGATCCCCAAAGTCCTTCATGCATGTTCACTTTTATCTAAATGCCTTAGACAATAGAATGGCTTAACTGCTTATCAAATATTGACTTCATTCCTGCTTTCTCAGGTTTGGGCTGTTATCCTCATGTTTATTCCTGACTGAAGCTAAACCCATCCTATTCATGTTTATTGGTAGCAATGGACAGTTTCAGAAATCTGCCCATATATGTCTCCAGCAGCTTAAAACCTAGTTTTGCAGTCTTAAGTAAGGTCCATTTCATTGCATGTAGTTTAAGGAACCTGGCTGCAAGTGCTTTTTGTTCTAATTCATTAGTTTGAACACTTGCATGATAAATGAAGATCGTTCCTGCTTTACTGCCCTATGGGGCAGCCCTTACATACTCTATTAACTGGGAAGTTATTTTGTAGATGAGGGAGATTAGCTTTGTATTGCTGCTACGTTTAGGCTGTTAGATCACTTAGTATAGATCATTCTGCCAGTTCAACTTACTAAGGAAGGGAAGATTTTTTTGGCTGCTGGACTAAAGAGGTATTGTTCAGGCATACATAACATGTTAGCTTGAATAGTCTTGTCATAACAAGCTCTTTGAAAACTCTCCTGGTCCTGCAAACTAATTAATTTCTCACCCATTTGCCTGTAAGGCCTAGATTTACAAAGGAATTCAGGCATGTTTCTTTTTAGGAGGAACTTAAATTTACATGCCCACCGGAACAGTTTGTAAAGCTACTTTTCTCGACCTAATTAGACACCAGTTTTCATGTTGGTATACTCAGACGCTTAAATTTCTTCTGCTGCATAGAAAAGTTGCTGTTGTGCCTAACTTGGGCTGATCAGCACTTGCTGAAGGTAATTTGGGGTTTGCCAATTAGCCAGTCTTAATGCCATATTCAAGTCTTTGTCCTTTAAAGAGTCTGATGTAAGATAAATGAATTTGAGTAAGTTTGAAGCACAGTCCGGCACAACAAATAAGAGTAGCGCCTATTACTCGTTCAGATGGTGAAGAGGCTTTGCTTTGACTTTGATCTCTCCAAGAATTACTTGTGTTTTACATGACGGTGTGCCTCTGCAACTTCAGGAGCTAGGGTTAAACCTGGGCTTGCTTTCTGCCCTTCTTTCCCTACATGTCCTCCTCATCTGAGATGGCTCTTACTCTTGTGAGATCTTGCATCTTGTGCTGCAAGGTGATGTGTTCAACAGGAGGGACCACTCCAAACCTGCCTGTAGGCTGGTGTGTTTGTAACTTGTCTGGACCCTCTTCTGACTGCTTATGTTTCAGGCAAGAGCTTTTATCACTAAAATATTGTGCAAAGAGTAGATAGCCTTGTGACTATTTTGAGAAACGCTGATCTGTACCTGTACTTAAAGCCACAAGTACAGCTTGAAATTCTTGCTAGATTAGATTTTAATTTCTTAAATGCCTATTTCAACCTGTGGATGGTTGAATAAAATCCAGAGGAATGGCAGAATTTCCTATAAATCCTTCTTGTCATTGTGCCTAGATCAGGAGATAGGAAGTCCTCACTGCTATATGGGGTGTTGCAGATCTGATGCTTTGATGTCAAACTCTTCCTTTACTTTGTAAAGGGTACAAGTGTCTTGTGCCGTAACTTCTGCAGCTAGCACATAGACTGTTCCAGCTGTTGCTGCTGAAGTCCCTTGCTGAATCTGGACCCACGCTGTCTGCAGAACAACTAACATGATATATCTATGCATCTGCCATCTGTTGTACATGCCGGGGGGGAAGTTATCCTTTTCTGCCTGTACATCTTCTATTATTCCTACTCTTGCTTTTTTTATTTCAAAATTGTGGGGTTCTTTCTCTGGAATCTGCAGCCCTCCTGGGTTCCACTTCAGCAGGAATACATTCCCATTTGACTCATCCCTGACACTTTGATAGAAACCAAGCAGAATGATTTTTATCATTACTGTTTTAGGGGATGTAACACCAGAATCAGTTCTGGGAACAGCCTGTTTCTTTGGAAAGGGCTGGCGGTGAGTGGCCTTCGAGTTTGAAAAGGAGCTTCTATGAGAATGGTGTTCTTGTAAACCCCACCTTTTTGAATTGCATACATGCTCACTATTTTAAATGGTATTAGACAACTGATTTGTCAAATAGGTCCAGGCTTAGGAACACATTTTATACAGCTCATTCTAGAGCTGCAAAAAGCAAGTGTGTTGCCCTTAGGATCTTGAACTGACAATACAGTACAAACAAAACAAAATAAACTTCAGCAACAAGGTTGGGGTTTTTTGTTTGTTTGTTTGTTTGTTTTCCCCCAACCTAAAATCCTAGACTGAGCTCGGGACCCATCTCTCCTTTTTGCCTATCTCTCTTTTGATCCTCCTGCATTTAGAGCCACAAAGCGATGGATCACCACAGTGCACATATCCAAGCCCTTGTAGCACAAAGCTCGTAGTTCTCCTGTCTGGAGGCTCCCCTTTGTATTCCTCAAGACTCATGGCAGGCTTAGGTTCCTCTTAGCAGCAAGATTGGCCCCAGCCTGTGCTTTGGGCTCGGTTTTGTAAGGAAGAGGGTAGGAGGGAGGCCTTTCCTGCCCAGTTCCACAACACACAGCCGCTGCTTTTCCTTGTTTCTGTGCCTCAAGGTGGGACATGCATCTTGCCACATCTCTTTGGTAAGACATGCAGATCACCATGTTACATACTATCCTGTCTGAGTGGAAGGGAGATAATTCAGCTCTGCAGCATCTCTATATCTGGAATGGAAACAGTAGCAAAACCTTAGATGTCTTGCACTAAAAAGCACCATCTACTTAATTGCAAAGTGTCTTATAATTTGAACAGTGATCTGTAGTAGTCAGTTATCACTTGTCCATGAAGAATTAGTTCATGTAAACATAGGATGATGTGCCCCTGGACCCAGAGAAGTGTCTTGAATGGTATCTGGCTTTGTGAATATAAGCACATCTTGAAATTTGGGTAAATTCCTAAAACATACAATTTAATTGTAAAGTTTCTAATAACTCGATATAGAGCAAAATACATTGTTTTGCTGCATTTTGCTGTTAAAGCTGCAAACATTGCACTCTATTTTCTGTGTTCCCTCTTAAGGAAGATTCAGCAAACCTAGAGGGACCTAGAGTGAAAAAGTTTCTTAGCTGAGATTTAAGATAAAGAGAATCTAATCAAATAAGTAATACTGAGTATTCATTTATTTTCTGAATCAAGGCAGAAAGCACTAAGCTGGGGCAAGGGGAGAAGAAAACAGACCATCCCCAATATGTCTGCAGCGCACATTTCCTAAGTAAAGTTCACAAGTGTCCTGCCTCAGATTCTTGTGTTTGTCATATTACATCCTTTTAAAAATAAACGGTTGATTGTGTAGGGGTTAGTTGAAGTATTTTAAAGTCTCTGGTCAGTAAGGGACTTGCAGGCTAGTCTCCAAGACCATGTATTACAGCACTTATTAGCATCTGTGTCATGTACTGCTTTCTGTTTAGTCACCTCTGTTAAGAATGCTCCAAACCTTTGCAAACAAAGCTGCAAATGCTATGCGGAGTTTGCATTAAAAAGGTTTGAAACAGGAGTTGAAATCTAAGAAGAAAGTTGATGTTTTTGCTGCTAGCTGCATGTGTGGCACTTATCTCTCTACTTCACTGTCCGCAACTGTAAATTCTGAAAAGCAACTGTTCTTAAGGTAATCTGTGGTTTTTATGGAAGAGAAGGAAACCCTACACATGTATTAAGGGGCAGCCTGGGAGGAGGTAAGATGGGAGGGGAAATTAAAGAGAGGTAGTTATTTTTCAGAGGGACTTTCTGCAATCTAACTTATCCTATTTACAAAGGGGAGCAAAAAAAGAAAAATAACATGGAAAAGGATCCACGATAGGGACTACTCGTAACTGCTATTCCAAGGTTTTCCCCTGCAAGACAGATCCCAAAATGTATCAGGCCTTGAGTAGGAGGAGTTTCTTTTAAATGGAGTTAGTGAAGGAGACTCGTACTGACAGCAGTTGAACCTTGGAGTTACATATTCAGCAGATCAGTAATAGCTGTATTTTATTATTATTGTTTTTTTAAATTTGGAAGGAAAATGAACCGGTTGCTTAAGTTAATCTACAACATACTATTTGCATATAGGATGGTGATTATATTTGGATAAGGATTAAGCCGATGAAGGAAAATTCATATAACACACCCCAGATGACGTAAAGCGGATGTTCCAAATTATAGACCTGAGACAGTGTAAGTGGTCTGTGGAACTGTATTAAATAGTAAAATCAAAGTTGTAAATTAAGCTTGATTAGTTCATGTTCCTCAAGAAACCGAGGCTGACGCTTGTCCAAAAAGTTTTGGAAGGATTGGCACAGAAGAGCAGAAGATCTGGCAAAACCAATCCTCCGCAAATAGCAGTTAGTGTGTTTTTTTCTCCTTTGTGCAGCTGTCAGGAAAGTCCACTGTTGGAAGAAGTCGCTCTTAGAGGATTCGGTGATTATTACTCACTTTTGAAGAGTTTATGATGGCCCAGTACAGGCCATAAATACATAAATATACGGTCAACAGTAATAATTCATAAAGTACAGCTTGGTCCTATAAAATGGTGTTAACAGTACGAATTAACATAACGTGGTGGTTTCTTGGGTGATTGACTCTTCAAACCATAGAGCTTTGTGAATGTTCCTACACGATCTTACTGGTTTTCAGTAAAGCTGTCCTCTGGGGTGTCTTCTGTAGTTCATACAGCATTAAACACATTTGGGGTTTTAGCACTTTAGGATACAAGTAGTTGGCCAAACGGAGCCCAGAGTTGTGATAAAATAATTGCTTCAGCCTTTGGTTAAACATCTGTATTGCTCGTGAGCATGCCTGACAGCTGTGATTTATCCTTTCCTTCTTTTATAGTGATCGACACCATACATCCAGTGCAATTCCTGTTCCAAAGAGACAGAGCTCTAGCTTCGGCAGATTGGATATTGGCTTTTCCAGTGGGCTTCCTTCTCCAGATAAAGGACTCCGAAAACGAGCCAGCACGGGAAATGAAAGACTACAGTACAAAACTCCTCCTCCTAGTTACAACTCTGCTTTAACACAGCCTGTTGCCATCACAGCCCATGTAGAAGAGTTAGATAAAAAACCTGGATCGATATCTTCTTCCTTGGATACCTCTATGGACTCCTCAAAAGGAAATACCAAGAAAGGCGAGGACATGTGCAGCAGTTTAAATGGAGAGAACGGGAGCCTAAACAATACCCAAGAGCGGCAGGAGTCTTTCCTAGGACATACTAGTGCAATAAATGGGGCGTTTCTGCCTGGTGAGTGCTCTGGCACTGCAAGTAACGAGCAGCCCTGTGAGTTTCGACCCTCGCTCGGCCCTGTCCTTTGCTGCACCGTGGAGCAAGCAGAGGAGATCATGGGGATGGAAGCGACAGGGTTCAGCACGGGGGATCAGCTAGAAGACTTTAACTCCATCCCGGTGGAGCATGCTGTGGCAGTGGAGTGTGATGAACAAGTCCTAGGGGAGTTTGAGGAGTTCTCTCGAAGGATCTATGCACTGAATGAAAACATGTCCAGCTTCCGCAGACCGCGTAAAAGTTCGGACAAGTGAGCTTGGACAGGGATTTGATAGCAGACATTGAGGTGAAGTCAGTGATCTGGAATAGAGATAAAATTGCACTTATTCTTTATATAATTATAAAAAAAAAAAAAAAAAGCTAAAGCTATTCCTATGGTGTTAGACAAATGAACTTGAGCACGATAACACAGGATCATGGTATATTCACAGCCCAGGTAAATTTTGATTCTGCTTCCAGTCCTCTTATGTCTGGTATTTGTAATCTGTTGGAAATTTTTTTTTAGGCATTGGAATCCATTTATAAAGGCTTTCCTGGAAACAACTTCTAGTGCTGATCAGGCCCTTCTATGAATGTTTGTTAATTTCTTAATTATTATTTAGAGTTAAATTTATTTTAATCTTTTAAGAAGAAAAAAAAAGTTAATTTAAAAAGACCATAAATTACCATTTATGGTAAGACCTCTTTACTTTCTCCCATATGTACTCCTGTGATTTTTTTGAGCAACGTAGTCAGTGTTACAGGAATACCATGAATTTGTTATAATTGGACAGCTTTCTCTTGGCTGTGCTCTGTAGCCTTTGAAGTTCTAGTTTGCACTGATGGGTCTTCAGTTGGTGGTGTAAACTTGCCAGAGAATGAGCACCCGTGTGATATCTGCAGTTTCCTTGCACCTGATTAATCAGAAATGACTTTTCCTCCCCCTCCTTTCCTCCATCTTCGCTGTTCCTACCAGTAGAAGCCTTGAGGAGTAAATCTCCTCTAAGGTTTTGTATGAAAATCTCAGCCTGACCATTCCCCACTTCAGTTGGGCACAGACCTCATCAGTAGAGACCTAACGAATGCGCTTCCTAGGTGGGGTTCAGCTGCCACCCTCCGAGGTGTCGAACAGGGACAGCGTGCTGTGAGGCACTTCACAGACGTCTTCGTAAAAACCCAGACTGAAAAATGCAGTCAGCACTTTGGAATTAGGTGAATTTGTGGAATCGCTCCACCCACTGTAGAAAGGAGGCACTTAACATTATTCATCTAAATTAATATCTTTTTAACCATCTGTACTTTAAAGGAAGAAACTTCCAGCGGTTCACTGGAGGTGTGGTTTGCTGTTAGGTAGGTTACCACTGGCACATGTGTTCAGCTGCACTAATGGGAAAGCAATTTGCAGCCTGCTTTGTGATTCCTGGTATTTGTTTCAGTTTGGATTTCATTGCTCTTGCTTTCTATTATTGTATACCCAAGAATTTGGGCTCGGTTGTGAGCTCTCAAATATAAAAATATATAGCAGAATAAAAAACACTTCATCATGCCTGGCTTTTTTTCCTCCCTGGTCTATGCTTTCTTTTGAACCAATGGCCTAGTCTTTTTCCTAACTTCACCGTAAGGCTAGCCTAAGTTAACTTTTTAAAATGTGGATATGTATAATCTCAGCTATTTGTTGTCAGAACAAGACGTGTATGTGAGAACCAATATACATAATAGCACTCTTCTAGAATATGCATTTTTCCAGGTAACACCTTAATGATTGTATTAAAATTATATTCACATTTCTTCTGTTAGCTTTTAATGGTTGTGTCTGCAATTGAGTTGTTGGATCGAGCCTTTCTACAGCGATTCATTATCTTTGGTCTGTCCCAGTACGATGTGCTAGCTGAAAGCACTCAGAAGCAGAGACCTCGATTCCGTAAGACATTGAACGTGATGCCAGGTGCAAACTTGGGCATGAAGTTGGACACGTTCATGAGTATCTTCTTCCCTGAATAAGCTCGTCTGTTCCAACCTCATGAAAAGCTTCCCTAAAGCCAGATGCTGCAGCAGCTTAAAGCACTGCCATCATCTTTGAGAAGAGACAGGAAATTCTCACTGTCTTTGGGATCCTGAAGCCCTTGTTAATGAAGTGGGCATAAGGTACTCTGTCCTGTGACTATATCTTACCGTCTTCTGATAGCATTGTAATTATAGGTGAAATCAGGGAATGTTGAGTCAGTTGTGTACCCTGTGGGATGGGATCTGGCACGCTCAAAGCAGCACAGACCTTCTGTTTGTAGGCACACTCCTTTTCTTCTATAACGGAAAGGCATTAGCTTGCGTGTGGTGGTGACTTTTCAAAAGCAACCCAAAGAGTAGTTGTGAAGTCGCTATGTTTCGTAGGCAAACACGGAGCGTCTCAGTGCAATTAAGCGACATCTGAAATTAGGTTCGTAGAGCATCAGCAGGACTTTGGATATTTTTTTTTTCATTAGTTGCGCACTTTCTCAGGTTGCACCCAACCAAATGAAGTCTAGTTTTCCTCCCTGATGTTGTGTTGCTGTTCCTGTTTGAGTCCTGTAATTGTTAATGTGTCAAACACGATGGTTGATTTCTGCATCTGTCACACAAAGCTTCTTTCACGGGCTTTCTATGGTTGTATCTTTAGTAGGCCTTAAATTGTCCCCATGTTTCTCTTCCACTTTCATCGCTTTCTATGTAGAAGGTGGTGTGAAGGGCGACAGCATCGCAGGGCTAATTAAAGCACTGACAAACTTCTCGTTGGTGTGAGGATGGGGGATTGTACAGACTGCAGTCACCTCATAGCTTGCTTTTTTGTGTTTATTTTTTCCCCCCTGTAAATTACTTTGAAAATAGCATAGTGGGAGAGAAACAAATAGTAGGTTTGAAGGTGAGATGATATATCACAGTGTGCTTTAAACTGTCAAGAGCCTTTCAGTTCCTGCACAGCTGTGACACTGTTAAATGTCTGCAAATGTCTTCAAGTGGAGAAAACATTTCATTGCAATCTTTTCCCCTCACTAGGAATTCCTAAGATTTTTGAGAATATTAGTTTTGGAAGATCATATCCCACTATATTTTTATAGCAAGCACACAGCATTGGCTTATCCTTGCTTGACCAGGTATTTAAAATAAGCAAACCCAGAATATCCCATAGTAAATGACACATTAAAACTATGTTGGTAATTGCGGGAAAGCTCATCTGTATTTATAAAATAAAACTGATTAGTATCTCTCAACTTGTGTGTCTTCTCTTAATGGCTCCTTTGTGTTTGTTTTCTTTACAAGCCTGATTTGAACCACAGTGTCCTCCCCAGCCCCACAAACTCTTTGGCTTATTGTTCATCAGGCCCATATTGGTCAAAATGTGAATTTTTGGGCAAGAGGGTTTGCTAGAAGACCTGACTGCCTTGTTGGTTCCAAATCCTATTTCACACAAGCTGGTACTGCAGTTGTTTTTCATGCTCTTTCCAAAAAGATGGCACGCAGCTGGAAAAACAGCGTATGGTGGGGCTGGGAGACAGCTGGATTTGCAAAACTTTTATGGATAGTGGAAATGCCGTGTTCCCTCATCAGGGAGGCATTGCTACTCATCCAGCACCTTCTGTGATCCGAGCTAATAAGCAACATATGTCTGCCTAAAAAGCTTATGTTCCCCTTGAACAGGAGTCTACTGCACAAGTCTTGGGAGGAGACTGTCCACTATACGGAGTCGCTGGTGGGAAGCAGTGTAATGTGAAGAGCTACAGGAACTTTCCAGGCATCATCAGAGCAACAGGTTTTTTGTTGTTGGTTTTGTGGTTTTTTGGTTTTTGTTTTTTTTTTTTTTCATTTCTCCCACCCAATCTGTCTGTCAGCAGAGAGTAAAATGCCAAGACACCAACTGTATAGTCCTGGAGCTGAAGTGGGAAGATAACAGGAGAAAAATATTACTTTAAGCTGTTTTGCAACATTGAACAGTTTTATTGAAATGTAGTTGCATTAAAGTAAATCATAAACTATGAATGGAAAAGGTTTTTACTGAAATGTAACTGGAGGTGCTGCTTGAGAATGGACTTGTTCTAGATAAACCTTGGGCTCTTCTGAACGTCATTCTTGTCACCTTTCAAATGGCCAGAGAGGGTATTTCTCCTTGGTTTCCAGATTTTGACGTTTTTTCAGATGGAAGTGTTTGCAGGTGCTCTTGTCCTCTGAAATGATCCAGTGTAGCTGGTATCTTTGGGCAGCCATGAGCACCTCCTGTCTGCAGGCAAGGTCATCTTAACCCCAGGTGAAAAAATATTTTCCAGGAAAAAAAAAGTAACTAAGACTTTTTTTAATTGCTGGTTATGTTGATATCAGCTTATTTTGTATATGGAAGAATGCAACATTGCTTTATGATTTTTCATTAAGTAGTATGAAAACTTTTTTTCCACTACGTAACTGATTGTCAGACGTCAGCTCTGCTGCTGCTGAAATTTGTCCTGTATGTATTGCATTGACTAGCTTGGCTTTTAAACTGTTGGACTCTTCAATCTAGCTTTATTAAGTTACTTTTAATAGGTTGTTTTGATAAAAACACAGTTGAATTTCTGAGTTTCTGACTTCTGGAACAGCCGTATCCATTCTGATCTGGATTGTCTTGGTTTTAGCGGGGACAGAAAGTCCCTTTCTGTGTCGCATTGACTTGTTAAAAGAAACTAAAGCGCTGGCCATCAAAAAATTTAAAAAAAAATATTAAAAAAGAAAAAATGCTTTCTGGTAGTCAGGCATTACAAAGGTTTCATTGACACAGGTCTGTTAAGCCTTGAATTGGCTCGGGTAACCCATGTGAACTGGAGCTGCTTTCCCCAGCTACAGCAAGCAGATGCTTTCTGCTCTTGCACAGGGGAAGCATTCTCCCAAGAACGTTAGCGGAGGAGAATGTAACCTGTGTTTTCTGCTGTGCCTCCAAGCCTGGACAGCCAGCCAGCTCTCGCAGGAGAGGGGGGCAGCAGCCCTCAGCCTGATGCTGAGCGCCTGTATTGATTACCCACGGTAACTGAAACAAGTTCAGGCTGTTTATTTAGGCAAAACTAAATGTAGTTTGCTTGGCCAGATGGAGGTGAGATGGGGAATAAATCTAACACTTGCTCTAATTATTGATTTTTTTTTTGGCTTTTTGGCAGCAGCGCTCTGGCTTTCCGTCACGTGTCCACCTGCCAGCAGTGGTACACGGTCTGTGTGCCAGTGCCAGAGGCATCATGTAATTGCAGCAACCAACCCTCAGCTCCTGCAGGGTACCTGTCAGAAGGGGTTTGTGCTGTTACCTTGGTCGCAGGCAGTGCCAGCAAGACCTTCGTCCCGGTTTTGTGAGAGAGAGAACGCTCTTCAACGAATATCACTGAAAGCAGCTAATGCCTTTTAGTGATGGTGCTTGAAACGTGAGCTGAGCCTAAACTGCTCAAAGTCAATCTTGTCAGCTGTCTTACATGGTGTGTTTTTCACATCTCTGTTAAAAAAGTATTTGCAGATCAGGTTGCGTGGTCATGTCTCAAGTGTTAAACTGAAATCATGGACAACTCCTAATGGGCAACTCCTGAAGTGCCGTAGCATACTAATGCTGATATAAACAGATCTACAAACATAGAACAGTCCCAGCTGCCTAAAAATTTCATATAAAATGCCTGTATTTTTTAAATAGTGTAATAAGGTAGTTCAGTCAATTAAGCTGCACATGCATGAAAAGCTGTTAAGCTTGGATGTGCAGTTGGTACAGGTGGAAAACCGGCCAGCCCAGCCGTCACACTTCTGCCAAGCATGTTGGCCTGGATGTGGGGACTGCACCCCATGGACAGGACAGGCAGAAGAAATCCAGCCATTGAGGAGAAATTTATCTCTTCATCTTCCTTCTTACAAAAGGTGCAAGATCAGGGCAGCATGGTACAATGATTAGATTACCTGTGCCTACCCAAATTTTCATCCTAGCTCTACCTCTCAGCGACTGTTCTGCTTTTAAGTCTCCTTGGGCTTCTCCACTCGGGAAGGCAATATTCTTCCAGCTGGCCGGTTCATTGCTGCCAGTGCTGAGTGCTTGTATTTTCAGCTAAGACTTACACATGCTACAAGTGAGGCACTTTTCAGGAAAAAAAATCTTTTCCTTGCAGGATATCTCCTGATGGAGGACATGCATGCCTCCTCTGCCATTCCTGCAGCAGAAATCTGTCCCTTCCTTTCAGCTCTTGTTACTCTGGTCTTGTTTTCAGGAGACTGGTTTCGGTTGTTGGTCTGAAATTAGAAAGAGTCTTGGCAGAGTTTGGGGTTGTCTTCTGCGGTTTCATCTGACCTGGCTAGCACTGCTCAGAACATGGCTGCTGGGTTTGGAAATCATTTTCTCATATTAATCTTCTTCTCCCTGCAAATTTGCAATGATGGTGAAATTTCACTGCAACCCGATACATCCTCGATGGTTTAATTGGAGACATGAGTGCGCTGGCAGAAAGACAGAGGACTCTTATGTGTGTCTGTTTTCTATGGCTTTGGTTGTACGTGCCCTATGTGGGGACTGAAAGGGAACGATTCCTCGAGGGGAGATTGGGCACCTGACAGACACAGTGCAGATGTTCTGATAACATCTCAGCTTTGTGGTAACCTCACTGAGTTCCTCCTTTCTTTCACAGTTGTTTAAACCGATGCTGGAAGGAGTGGCAATAAACCAAGTTCACCTCTGTCTAACTTGGTCCCTACAAAGTTCTCCTGTGTCTTGATGCCTGGTCTGAAAGACGTTGAGGATTCCTGTTAATGGACCACGGTGCTCCTGGCCACAGCTTAACACCTGTCCCTTAGAGAGCCGAAATCCCATATGCCTGGTTTTAAAAGATCCCTGGGCAACTACAGCTATGGGTCTGGAGGAGTCTGAGCTTTTAGCACTACAATTGCTAGTTTTACTCAGCTCCAGAAGCACGTTGGGGTTCCTCAGTCCTTTGCAGCAGGCAGAGGTGCTCTGTGCTCTTATTGCCAACAGCAGCATCAGTGTGCTGTTCCTTCACCTCAAAAACTAAACGCTGGTTACAACGCTGTTTTTTTCAGATGTTCACTACAGGTAATGCTCCAGCAGTGAATGCAGAGCTGAGCAGCTACAGAGGAGCTACAGGTCCCTCCTTATGACCTGGCTGTGATTGCCTTGGGGTGGGCATCGCGTTGGAACAGCGTGTGTGGTGAGATGGATTAAAAGGAGGAATTTCAGCTGCTGTGCTGGAATTAAAAAGCAACTTACTGTAAGCAAATAAAGGTAATGCCACATTGGCTGTAAGGGCAGCTGGGGCAGTGCACAAATGCAGCACCTCTCCTGGTGATGAGAAACACAGGACTGTGATTCCAGCTCCAAGATACTTGGTCTGAAGAGCAGGAACACGGCCCTTCTTTGGTGATGGGCTGTTCCTCCCCTGTTGGCGGGTTGTGTTGTGTGTTCGGGCAGGACACCTTCAGTTCCTGTGCAAGAGAAGGACAAAAGCAACAGGTTGGTGGTTTCCTGCAGTCCAGGAACCCCTTCTTTAAAACAGTATTGGCAGGCTGAAGGATAGCTGGGGATCTCTAAAAGCATTCCCCATTTTCTGTTTCTCAGTAAAATTTGTAACAAAAAAAATACGAATTCATTTGCTTCCAAAAGAGATTAATTTATTTCACATATCTTCAGATGGCCCTCGAAGGAGAGAGTGCCCTATGGATTCTGTAGGGCTTCTCCACCCATTGATGTCTGTCATCTCTCCCTTTTTTCCTGTCATTAGCACCGTTGCAGAATAGGTGTTTGCAATGCAATTAATTGCAAGCTCTGCAGTTGCCAGGCTCTACTAGCAACTCTTGATAACAGATCTACCTAGATATTTCTCTCCTCGTATGTTTGCCAAACCACAAGCCATCAGCAAGGTTTAAGCATGTTCCTGTCAGCTGTAACCATAGGCTTGGTGCTCGATTGAAAAATTAGTATCACAGTTGTGAAGACCTGGTTGTACACGTGTAGGGCAACCACTGGAGGAGATCCAGCTGCATGTGGAGAAAGGGCAAGAGGCACTGAGATGTTCTGCTTCATAGATCTTCTGTGAAAGGGGTGTTTAATATCTATATAACACTACACGCGGTCCCATTTCCCATCTGCATTTGCTAGAAGAGCATGTGCCAATGGGCTGGGCTGAGTTTTTAGGCTGGTCTTGCCTAACCAGTTATACTGTATGGGCTGCAGAGTTTCACCTAGATCTTTCAGTGTATTATTTGCAATATAAGCCACAGTATTTCAGAAAAGTGTGGAAATCCTTCCTAGCATAGCAGATGGTGAGGAAGAGACAAGGACTGTTCAGAGCATTAACTTGGGCAGCTAAAAACTTGTACTTGCAACCACAGCATCTTCTCATTTAATTCCCGGTTGAGCTTAAGCGCGTTCAACCGTGTTCCTGTTGCACCTTTTTATCATCTGCCTAGAGTAGTTTTAACATCTAGCCTTTGGATTTCATACTCTTCATCTACCAGATGGAGGAGTCCTTTTACAGATCACCTTTCTCAGACCCTGAACACTGATATACAGCAAGTGCAGCTCCACAACCTGCGGCAGCTATCTTTGCCTTTGCCTCCATATGTATCTTTAATAACCTTTTCCCCCGTGCTAGCAGGAAATGCTCTCATGCTGGAGTAGGTGGAGGGCCCCGTTTGACTTGGCTCCGGCTTGTTTTTATAGCGATAACTTTGTCAACAGCGCGTAGTGCGACAACACGAAGCGGTTGTTTGGCTACCTCTTCGTCCACGAAGGAGACTTGCTAAATTGGGGTAGGATTTGTCCTGGGTGAGAAGTCCAAGATGCTGTCAGCTTTGCTGGGAACTGCAGACGGCCGAAGAGGGAAGCTTTAATCCTCCCTGCCCTGACGTTAGCCAGATATCGGGCACTGGAGTACGTGGGCTGGTTAGCGTGGGCTTGCTCTGTGCAGCAAGGCTTCCAGCATTAACAAAGTGTTGCTGCCTCGAGCGAGTATTTGTTGAGTTGGGGACCAGCAGAGTAGAGCAGCATTTTTCCTGCTCTTTGGCTGAGTATCTCTGAACTGTGATTTTCAGTTCCTCTGCCTCTGCTGTGATTTTCAGTGTAAGATGAACAAGTAAAACAGATACACCATCAACCCTTCCCTACCTGCCAAAGCAAAGGAGACCCAAGGCTTTTCATTATTTTCATTAAAGGGTTGTCAAGCATTGGAACAGGCTGCCCAGGGAAGTGGTGGAGTCACCATCCCTGGAGGTATTGAAAAGACGTGTAGATGTGGTGCTTAGGGACATGGTTTAGTGGTGGACTTGGCAGTGTTAGGTTAACGGTTGGACTCGGTGATCTGAAGGGTCTTTTCCAACCTAAATGATTCTATGATTCTGTGATCTACCTTCTTCCCTGACAAAACCAGTTTAAAACACGACCCAAGATCCCTGACTTTCATTTTGGTGCTGGTGTAGTTTGTGAGAGCGCAGTGAATTAAAGGCTCGGGAATATAAATCACACAAGCAGTCACTGAAATCGAGGAGGGAAGGGAGAGCATGCAGTCTCCAAGGGGGATTCTCAATTACTTGGCTGGGGTGAACACCTCCACCGTGAGCTGTTCCCGGTGACTGGAAGCCAGAGGGAGGGAGGGAGGGATGGATGAAGGGATGGAGGTGGCCAGCTCCTCATGTGGCTGAAGGTTTGCAGGGAGGAAAAGAGACTGCAAGTGCCCTGCAAACCCCATCCCTGACCTCGATAGCTGCACTGGGGCCCACGGCCGCGGTCTCCCAACTGAGCATGTGTGTGTGTGTATGTGCAAGGGAGAGGCAACTCAAAGTTTCCTCAAAGCAAATAATGGTCTAATCTCATTGCCAGCTTCACGACAAACTGGCTAGAGTGTTATGGGAGAGAGAGGGGAGATCTGGGTTTGTTGGTTGGTTTTGTCATTTGGTTTTGGTTGGGGTTTTTTTGTTTGTGTTTTCATTTTTGGGGGGACGGTGAGGGGTGGTTTTTGGTTTTGTTTGGAGGGTGGTTAGGGATGGTTTTTGTTTTGTTTTTTAAGACTCCAGTCCCATGACCTTCAGTTGAAGGAACCAAATTTGACCTTCCTTGTCTCCAAGTATTTTCTCCATCCAGCTAACCATAACAGGCTGTAGAGTCTCCACGAGAAGGATTTAGGAGGAAATCTCAGGGAATGTGACATTAATTGGGGAGAACACCAAGGTTGCAGATAATAACATTAGCACCTAGCTCATAGAAACTTTAGCAAAACCGTTTATTTAGAGAAGGTGTGTATCTGATTCTTGGCTTCTATTTTGGAATGACTTTAAAATCCAAAATGTGACTTGTACCTGGGATTTAAACTTCCATTTGGCATCCCCTTGGCAGGGTACCTTTTCTCATCCCTGTGTGATGGGATTACCCCTTCTGCAGAGGCCAGCCTGTGCTGCCCGGCTCTGCACACCCCGTGGGTGCTGCTCCGTGGTTGCAGTGAGCAATGGACAGCGTGAGAGGATCAGCTCTCGCCCCAGAGTGCTTGGGATGGAGCATGAAAAATGAACGGAGATCCCCGGCTTTCGGGTCCAGCCTCCCTGCTTCTGCCTGCATCCTGGCTGCGGAGAAAAGGGGATGGATGGAAAGGCAGGCACAAACTCCTGCAGCCCCTGAACAGGGGCAGGGCTGCGGCCGTGTGCCTGGAGAGGAAGGTGTAAATTATCCCTCCTGCTCCTACGCACCTCTCCTCTTGCATCCCATGCTCCGGATGAATTCCTCTGTGTCTTTAGCCCAAGGCTGGGGAGCAAGAGCTTGTCTTCACCTGTGCGTGCTGAGTGTCTGGGAGGATGGGAATCCTGGTTGTGCCTGGGACTTTGGGCTTCCAGAATGACACAAGTGGCAGGGATTTAGACATGCACTAATAGAGGGATTTAGCCTCCCAATGCATCTGACTACTCCTGAGCTCTTCAGGCAGCCTCTAATGAAGCATCCCCAGCCAAGGAAGCCCCATGCAAAGTGGCAGAAGGCGCTGGGGAGAGAAGGAGGGGGCTCATCTCCAAGATGCAGTAGGTTTGTTCAGTCTTAGCTGTTAAATTTGCACAGGGAAAAATATAAATCAAGGTTGTGCTGGTCTATATCTGGCCAATTTCAGTCTGGAGTTCCTGACAGGTGACCCCAGGGTATGGTTGCATGCTCTCAGTGCTTATTTTTGACATCGTAATCCAAATTGACATTCAGTGCTTGAATATACAATAAGTTCATTACAGCTAAACCCTCTGGCTCAGGGATTTCCTGTTGGTAAGTCTCGGAAAAATCAGGATTCCCAGTGGTATCAGGCTGAAAACGCTTGCAGATAAAATTCAAGTTAGCAAGTTATGCCAAAATTTTTTTGGAGCCGAAGCAGAGCTGTATTTTCTGTCCGGTGCAGTGATGCCTTATCCTTCCTTGTTGCTTGGGATTGGAGGCGGAGGCCCCTGCCCTGCACAGCTCCCAAACGGGGTCTCGGTGCTGGTCTCAAGGGGAGCTCATTAAAAAGCAGTGGATGAATCCACAATCCTATAGCTAAGCATGTTTCTTGAGTGCGTTTTTGGAACCTAAACTGTTGCCCCTCTTCCCACTTTCTAGAGAGCAAGAGGAAAATCTGCACAGCATCTTACCAAAACAGCCTGTGATCAGCTGTGGTAAACTCCACAAGCAGATAAGAGTTCAGATATCTCCATTACCTCCGCAAGCGGAACGTATCTCCCAATCTTCCCATGTCTACATGAGGGTTGCAACACAGCGGGGTTACTACTCAAGCCCTTGACCTGCTGGTTAATAAGCTGTTATGATGAGGTGTGAACTTGGCCTGGGACTTCTCCATGCCCATCTGGCACATGGACAGCATCTCTTCTGCTTCCACCTCCTCCCCTCGATGAAACTGATATCTTATAAAAACAGATACAGCTCTTTCCATCCGATGGGTCTCAGCTGGGATTTTCAAACTACCAGTGGAATTTGAACCTGGTTTTCTAATCAGGCGAGGGGAAAACGTTGCTGTGTCCCAAAGGGGAAATGTGAAGTGGCTCCGTGTGGGGGTTGAGTGGTGGGAGAGGAGCCGAGAAGTTCCCCATCACAGGTGGAGCAAGAGCCAGAGGTGATGCTGTTACAAAAAAGAGATGGGATGCAAAGAAGAGAGCAGGAAAGGTCTCATTTTTACACATCTGCTGCCATATGGTGAGAAGAAATGCATGCACACACAGCAAATGTGCACTTGGTATTATTTAGGAAAAATTTCAGAACAGTAGAGGTAGGAAGTATTAGAGGAGGTGATCCAAGGAGACTGTAATCGCTGCTACTGGAGGGTGTGAGAACAGACAAAGACATACAGAGTAAACAGGACTGGAAGGGCCAGCTTTGAAGTTTGATCTGAGGTTGCCCAGGGTTTTTATTCAGGAGGGTTTTGAGTATCTTCAAAGATGGAGATCCCCAACCTGGACCCCTGTTCCAGTGTTTGACCACCTTTGTGGGGAAAAGATTTTCCTAATGGGAATTTCTTATGTTCTATCTTGGGCTGTTGACTCTCTTCCCATCACTGAGCATCTCCCATGAAAGCCTGTGTCTCTCTCATCTCTACACCGTCCCAGCTGGGAGTTGCAGACAGTGACAAAATCCCCCTTTGCCTTCTACTCTCACTGCACACCCAGCCCTCAGCCTCTCCTTGCATGCCCTGAGCTCCAGTCCCAACCAGCTTGGTGGCCTCACTGGGTTCTCTCACCATGGGCCTGGTACTGGGGAGCCCAAACTGATCCCAGTGCCCTGTTTGACAAGTGCTAAATGGAGAGGGAGAATTGCTTCCCTGGCCCTGCTGGCCCCACTCCTGCCACCACCACCCATGGCACGGTTTGTCGTCTTTGTCCCACGTTCTTTCCCCAAAAGCCGTTCTCCAGCCCATCAGCCCCCAGCCTGTGCTACACCATCCCCGAGAGATGTCCCATACCGATACGATCCTGTCTCAGCAACCGAGGGTGGTCTACACAGGCTCCTGAACTCCTTTCCAGCTCTGTGTTTTTGTTCATCCAAATCGCACATATCCGTAATTCCCTAAGAATTCAATAAAAAGCTCAGGAAAAGGTTGCTATTCTTTCCTCCCCTGGTGGTTTTTAAATTTTACACATCTTAAACCCAATTAATTTGCTAGTCACTGGAAGCGTAGCATCCTATATGGCTCCTGTGAGAAGAACACGTGATAAAAGTAGGATTATCACTTGCAAGAGCAGCGCAATGGCACAAGAACAAATATGGTAACGTTTCCTTCTGAAGCGTGGGACCTTCTGTGGAGAACCAGCCACGAGCTCTGCAAAGAAAGCTATTAACCACTGGACTTGAAAACGATTCCTCGCTGTGGACTGCTGTCTGCTCCTCTTGATAGCTTTCTGTTACGACAAATGACACACGATTGCTTTTCCTACAGGCTTGTTTTGTGTTGCAAAAGTGTCTAGAAGCAGCAGCTGAGGCGGAGATCCTCGTTCTTCCAGGGGCTGCCTGGTCACCTAGAAGGGGATGGGGCTTTTCCTGGTGGCCACATCTAGCCTTCCCCTAGGATTTGGGGAGCAGAGGCTGCTGTGGGGTTTGGCAAGGGATGGATCCATAGGTGAGAGAGTCCTGTAAAGTTTGCTCTTTAAAAATGCCTTAAAGGAAGGAACAGAAACCTGCTCAACCTAGAGGCATAGACCTTCCCAGTCCAGACTACTTCTGATGACTCAGAATAGATCTAGGTCTCAAAATTTTACTTTTCTAGGACTCGTACATTCCCAAATTGTTCCTTCTCTCTGCCCCAGGTCGTTCATCATCCTCTTCTTCAGCCATGTGAGGGGAAGAGGCTGCCACTGCCTGGAAGGGAGCACCAGACTGCTGGTCCCTATAGCTTGGTGTGACGTCCAGGGGAAGGACTTACTTTTCGTCTGAGGGGTGCAATTTGCGTGCTTAGCTATAATTTAAACCCTGACCCTGGGGAAGTCAGAGCCAAGGACACTGGCTGGTGCCACACGGCTGCGGGGAGAGGGATGGGTTGGAAACAGGAGTTTGGTTCAGCTCCATCGTGTTTCCGTCAGGTCTCGGTTTATAAATAGTTCGGGTCAACCATGTGCTTCTCTACTTTGACACTTTTGTGAGGCTGAAGACGCTTTGGGTTTTATACTTAGAAACTTTCCTTTCCTGGCTGCCCCCGTCTCCCTGTCTGCCAGGAAAGTCCAGCACAAGAGTCAAAAAGGTGCCTGTCTGGATTAACCGGGAACCTGCCACAGCCAGCGCTGAGCTTTGCCCAGGGCACGGCCTGGATGATACCGAGGAACCGGTAAAGCAACGTGGGTCCTGGGTGCTGAGCTGCTCTCAGGGCTGGCTCCCAAACGAGGGAGAGGATGGGAGTGGGGTTTCTCTCCCATCCTCAGCAGTGGGGAAGCAAGCTGGGAAGTCAGGTAGGAGCGGTGCTTGCAAAGGATAGTTAAACATACGGAAATTATTAACTGCAAAGTCACCAAAGCATGCAGAACTATCTTCCTTTCCTGAAGAGAAATGATTTTTGCCTCCTGTCCTTATGCGTTTCTCTGCTGAGCAGACGGGCATTGCAATGCCCGCCTGGCTGGCTGGCGGCTGCGTGGCCAAACTCTGGGGCTGGGGAGTCGTATTTGCTCCAAGAGCTCTCTTCTAGCGGTATTTGGGATGGTGAGAAACTGATGCACTTTTTGCCACCGGCTGGGTGAAACCGGCATCGCAGCAGCCACTCCTGAAGGTGGGTGAGCACACTAAGGCTGGAGGGAAAGAGCTTGCTTGCAGAGCTGTTTGCATTGCAGATCACTGCAGTTTAACTGGTTACTCTGGGCTCCAGTCAGAGCCGCTGAGGAGAAGTGAGCATGGGGTCCTGTTCTTGGGATGCCTGCTTTGGGATGTAGCTTGATTTTTCCCTATCAGCCATAGAAGGAGCTTGGGAGGAGCAGCACATACAGAGCCATTCCTGCAGAGCTGCATCCCTACAGGTCGTGCTTTTCCTAGTGGTCTGGTTTTCCTTCTTTCTCCAAAATTACACTGTGACTTCACAACTCAGATGACTCCCCCAAACCAGCCTCCAAATCCCAATGCAGGCAATGTACAGGCAGAACCTGGGAGACAGAGTTTGATAGCTTATACGCTCACCTCTAGCAGCGATGCCTTTGATTTCCTATTCTGAATGGCATGAGAGCTAGAAACACTTGGAAATACTTCACGGTCTTTGGGTTGTACCTACCACTCGCTTGCGTGTGCAGTGAACCTTCTCGCAAATGCTGAAGTACAAGTGAGAAAGCAAGCTGGAACATGCCTGGTCACCCAGAGGCTGAAGCATCCTCTCCACAAATTACAGGAGACAAGGTAATTTTGTTGGGTTGTGGGTTCTAATTCTTCTGTTAATTGCACAACAGTCGGGTGTGATTTCTTACCACTATCTCAGTCCGCCCAGAAATTGGTCTGTTGCCGGCGGTGATGGAGAAAGAGAGAAGCCACATGCTTTCCTCAAACGAGATAGTGTAGCGGGATCAGCTTCATTTTTTTTTTTTTTTTTTTGAGCCCAACACGTCTAAAAGGGTTTAGGTCAGGGATCTGCCATCTACAACACGGCCCTCAAAGGTGAAACATGGGGGATTTGCAATGACTTGCTGGGAACATGCAGAACTTCACAGAAGCAACAGGCAGTACCGTGCTTGGGTCCTTCTGAGGTCTGAACATCAAGAAGCAGGGACCTCCTGATCAGAGAGGTCTGAGCTGAGCCACAGTCAATTAGCTGGCTTAGGATGACGCTGACCTCCGGTTCTTTTGCTTTTCTCTTGGTGTGTTGCGTTTCAGACGTGGCAGGAGAAAGCGTGGTCTGACACAGTGCTCCTGAAAGCCTGCCGAGCTCTCGTGTGGGCAGAGCATGGCTGTCCCTCGTTGAGCAGTACATCAGTCCTCAGCCGCTGTAGGGAGAAGGTGGGGGAAGAGAAAAAAAGGGACGCCTGTCAGTGAGATCCTCTTCTTACCCTTTCTGATGTTGGAAATGGATGCAACCTTTGAGTCACAGTTCATCCTGGGCTTAAGTTAATGTCTGGATAGGTGCCGAGGTTGACGAATTTATGCTGTTGGCTTGTTTCAGGCTTGTTCCTGTTCCTTGTGCTGCTTAGAGGCAGCGCATGAGCATCTCTGCTGAGCGCAATGTTGCACGATTCAATGCTTCATGCTTGCTAATCACATGCATCTCTAAAATCTGCACGGCTTATTCAGCCAAAACAAGGATGGTGGGACAGCGAGATCAAATCCTTTTCTTACAATAGATATCTATACACAGTCACATCTTCAAGACTGTTGCAAGGACAGTCATAGTGTTGGTGGTCTGCTGATACTCTCTCCAGCTCATTGACTGCTTTGAGCTGGAAGTCCTGAAGCAGAGGTCATGCTGACTTTGTTAAAACCAAAAATCCAGCCTGGCTCCTCAACAAAAGGATATGTTGGTCAGAAAACTTCTAGAGGGCTTTAATGGAACTGGTAGATGGAATTTTTCCTGAGTGCATCATGTCTTTCTTCAAATGAAAAGGTTATATCCAGTTTTGTTTCAGCTGTGTGGAGACTTTGGCATAGATGAGCAGAATAAAAGCAACCTCTGCTCCAAAGATTTTGAAGTCTAAATGTGAAAGAAGAAAGCGAAAGAGGATGCAGGTGACTGAGGAAATGATGAAACAGAGCAAATTAGCGAGGAGGAAAGTGTTCTCCATACTTCAGCTCCTTTATCGCATCCTTTGCCAGTATCTCGATGAATGAGAGTTTTTGCACCCCTGGTTCTGTGGTTGGGGGTTACCCTTGAATTCAGACACTGAAACAGTCCTGAGATTGTTCTGCTTATTTCTGTTTAAAAATCAGAGATCCTTGTGTCTCCTGGGATATCAATCTGTCAGGCTGCAGAGATTATTAGTACAATAAAATCATGCATGGAGCACCTGCAACCTTGTCTCTGTTATTACAGGTGTGCAAGTGCACGTGGGAAGAATTTAGGAATTAAAGAGGACAGCGTTACTGAACAACCTGGGAACAGTGGAGCGAGCTGATTGAACAGTAGATTTAGCCACAGAGCGTGTGTTAGAGCGATACGTCTTTCCCTGCCTTGACAGCTCGGGGCTGGGAGGTTTGGGGTGATCTGCCATTTGGGGGGCACGCTTTGCTGTGGAGGTCACAGTTTGCTCTCTCCAAACGAAAGCAGGAGAACAGCAGCACTTTGTGTGAGAGCAAGGCTGAGCTGAATTTGCAGGAGAAAGGTGAGGCTGAACAACCTGATCTGACGGTGGGGCTGGTCCTGCAGTGAGCAGAGGTTGGACCACAACCTCCAGCAGTCCTTCCAGCCTCAATTATTTTGTAGTTCTGGTTCTCACTGCAGTGATGACAGGAGCCACAAGTAACTAGCTCTGGTGCAAACATCTCAGAGGGTTATGATAAGTGGTGCAAAGTCCATCTGGCAGCCAAAAACTAGTGGTATCCCTCAGTAATCAATACTGGCATTGAGAACGTTGAATGTCTTCATTGATATCCTGGATGGAGTCCGCTCTCAGCAAGCTTGTGGATGGCACCAGATTTGGGTAGGGGAGTGGCCAATGTGCTGGAGGGCATGGCTGCTACTCAGAAGAAGGTCCTGGGCAGGCTGGAGAAATGGGCTGACAGGAACCCGACAAAGTTCAGCAAGGGCATGGGTGAGTTCTTAAATCTGGGGTGGAATAATCCCATGCAACACTAGGGATGGGGAGCCAAACCCTAGGAGACAGCTCTGGAGGAAAGGAAGGACAAGGCTCTGTCCTCATCATCATCTTGTGCAGATAACTGAGCTTTGCAGACTCCTCCTGCCACAAAGAAGGGGTGCAGTTCATCAGGTAGAAGTTTGAAGGCTGTCCTGGGTAAAATACCAAGAAACATGCCATCGGGAGCTACTACACAGCCAAGGAGAATTAGCCTTTTCCAATCTGCTCACCACGTCCTGGAGCTTTCCCCAAGAACTGCATCTTCCAGCCCCTGCCTTCCACCCATGAAAAGAACAAAATGATGCACTTGGCAAGGAGAGGAGGCTCTTCACCCCGCATGTTGGTCTTTGCCTTTCATTATTCCTCTTAAATGATGAAGGAAGAAGACAAAGCTTGGTGGACACTTCAAAGTCCTGCGTTTGTGTTCTGCCGCAACGCTCCTCTCTATTAACTCTCCCCATACAGGGGTGTCTGTAGGAGTCCTCAGGGGCTTTGTGGTCCAGATACATCAGAGAGGTGTCAAAGCACGGAGGTATTCGAGGGATGTGGGTGCTCACACTCAGTCAACCGTGGTGGGGCAGGATGTGTTATGTCCAAAACCGGGATAAACACATGCATCTGGGTTGCTGCTAAACTTCGGAGACGGCTGGGGTGTTCTACAGCCTCCACTGCACTGCCGAGATGCTGCTGAGGGGTCGACTGGAGACGTTGTGTTGCTGAAAAGCCCCGGTTGCCTTCCTGGTGCCAGTCAAAATAAAGAGCTTGGCTTCTTTTCTGCGTTGGTTGCTGGCGCTGGGACCTCTCTGGGGACGGTGCTGGAAGGGCCAGTGTGCAACTGCCCGCTGATGACGGGCCTGGTGAACACCTCCTCGGGCTGAAGAAGTGAAAAATGACAGTAATTTCCTGCCCACACCAACCAAGCAGAAACGTCCTCCCGTGAAGTTTTTTTTTTTATGAGGCTACAGAGCCTGGAAATGTATGAAAGGCAGAAAGGATGGATCAGCGGAGAGGTAAAAAAACTGATTGAAAGGAAATTAATGTTGTTGAAACCTTGTGAAAATTTAGAAACTCCGCTGAAGACCTAGGGTCTGATTCTGACCTGACCCAGCGAGGCAGCAAAACCTCACCGAATCCAGCGCTGCAGATTTGCAGAGCCCCTCGCAGAGGCTTCAAGATGCTAAAAGTGTGCAGGAACTGATGCAAAGCAAGGACATGAAGCAGATGGGTGCCTAGAGGCTGGCGTTTCCCTGCCCTGATGCTAGAAGGGCTCTATCATAGATACCATGAGTTTTGTGGGGTCTCACGGCGTCTTCAGGAGCAACCCAACCATGTGCTCCATGGGGGTTCCCTATGCCCTGCTCATCGGTGAGTCCTTCGGGGGACGGCGTAGGAAGGGATTTCTCACCCAGCCCCAGAGCGCATGCACTATACGCACATATTTTCAGATGTCCTGGCTCCAACCCAGAGGTTGAGACGCACGTGGGGACACCTCCAAGCCCTGGTTCCTTCTTACGTCTTCTATCCCCACCAGCCAACGCCGATGGCCTTCCAGGGGCTGGGTCTTTTTCCAGCTGTTGAAGGCATCAGGAGCCAGCTTTTCCAACCCCAGCCCCCTCCCAGAGCCCTGTGCCCACGCTGCAGGCTCAGGAACAGGACATCTTGGCTTGGTGTGACCTCGGGGCACCAGCTGCTTCCCATGGGCTAGACAGGATGGGCTGAAGCAGTGTCCTCGGTGCAAGAGCCACCGAACACCCGCTCTGGGGGTGGCTCTGTTGCATCCTTGTTCTGCTCTTGCACCGTGAGGGATTTGGTTGATGGTGGGGAGTCCAAGGCAGAGGGGCAAGGGAGAATGTAAATGTGAAAAAAATTGCAAAATGGGGAAAAAAAAAAAAAAGGGATATTCTAATTTGCATGTGGGTTTTGGTATTTGTTGCAGTCAACTCGCCAAAATGCTGAAAAATACAGTAATTGCACTGAGTGCAGCCATGCAATTTTTGTGAGGTACAGAATTAATGGCTTTTAGAAATAACCACCTTTCTAATTTAACATTTAATTTGAAAATTACTGAGTTCTGATAGAAAAACGCTGCTTTTTGAAGGATCCAGTTTGAGCTATGGGGAGAATATAGACATGATTTTCCAAACAGAGGGCAGCCTGGACTTTTTGCAATCCCACAGCAGGTTTTATATGTGAACTCATTACTAGCCTTGTTGCTAACCTTATTGTTGCTATTTTGTAGCTAACATCCCTATGTCACGAATACCTTTCCCCTCTGGATCTCCAAGTACTTTTGAGACAAAGGCAGGTTTATTATCTCTGCTTTAGAGATGGAGAAAACAAGACATGTAGATGGGATTGGTCTGGCACAGCAGGGTTTTTTACACCTGAACTAATTGCTGGAGACTCCCTTTATTGTCGCTGGAGGCAAACAGACACTTCTATTCATTTCATCCTAATATAGATGATTAAAATAGGTCAGATGACTGGCTTCAATGTATTTATGCAGTGTTTGTGATGGGCATCTAAGGGGAGAGTGTGGGGGAGTAGAGACAGCCATGCATCTATAAGAGTATTTTTTCTCTTTAACTACACATGCAAGATATAAATATCTAAATACTCAGAGGCTCTTTCCTGTACTAGTATGTGATGATGGATGGATAGATAACCTTTCTCCATAAAAATATACATAGTTAAGAGTAAATTTTTCATTGTCATCTCCAGCTTGTGTTTAACAATTTCTTTTCCTCATTTTTTTTTTTTTCCCTTGGAATATTGTTGTGGGTGGAGGGATCTGACCTGTGTCTAACATAATATTCTTGGATGGGTTTTTTGAGTAATGGCACTGTTATTGTACAACCTCCAGCAAGAACAATTTGCAAAGTGTTGCAAACTTTTCAAAATGACCTGACAACAGCTCTCTAACCAAAGTGGTTTTGCAGGGATCTGTTCCAGCATTGCAGGGCTTGGAAAGAGGGAGGCAAAAAAGGCATCGGAGGTCTGTGCAAGCTGCCCTTCGCTTCGGGTTTGTAACGTTGGTAAAGGTGCTAGAGGGCTGATGCTGCAACCCCCACGCAGAGGAATAATTCCCTTTGGGGCAACAGAAGCTCCAAGTGCTGAATGCTTCTGCAATAGCCTGAACGTGGAGTTCCAGGGTCACCTTTATGATTATCTCAGAGGGTTTCTCTTCACCCATGGCCATCTACTACACGAGTGCAGAGCAGGGGTGTGAACGCGGAGCCAGCAGACTTGTGCTCAGACCCTGCAGGGACCCTACAAATAAGACGACGGTCACGTGAATGTAGATGTTGATGCCTCCCTGGTGGGTACGCCGTTCCCCTGGGCCACCAGCCAGCCTTGCCGCTGGGACTTTGCTCCGGTCTATTTTCTTCAGACCTGCTCGTGGTAAAATACAGGTCCGATTGCCATGAAATTAGGGAGAAACCATACCGAGGGGGGACCCCGATGCAAGTTGCTGCTGTGGGTACCAAGGTCTTCATGATGTGGCATCTTCTGGTCTGATGCATCCAGAAGCCCTGGTGTTATTTTTGCTAGCTAAGATTTTTAGAAATTAATTTCTTTCTCCCTGTGGGGTTTTGGTCCCCCGTGGGGCTGAACAGAGAAGGTGAATATTCAGAACCAGGCTTTAAATTGGCTTGAAGCCAATTGTCTGCCAAGATTTATTGCACGATCCCGTGGCAGACAGGTCTAATGTGGGACTCCCGTGCCGTCACTCCAATACTCACAGCAATGAGAGAAATCGGATACGGCGTCTAGGTCAGATGGGGTGGGACCCCAACATTATATTAAGGTGATTTGATGGTTATCAAAGGATTTAAGAGGGGTTTTGCTCTGTGGGTGGGATCAGGAGGCTGTGAGGGAGAGGAAGAGCAGGTTCATGGTGTGGAGAAACCTCCAGAGGTGTGGTGGGACCCCGTGTGGCAGGACCACCGGTGCTACCGCCCTGCGAACACCGGTGAGGTGGTGATGGATGGATTTGCTCTCTGTAATGAAGCAGTGATTGAAAGCATCGGTTGGGACCCACGGCTGCGTGTGCTAGGCGCTGTACGAACCCCCTCCGGTGTGTGCCACAGCTCTCGGGCCCCGAGGGAGGTCAGCATCTTTCCCCTGATGCCGATGGATGCTGTGGGTCCCTCACTGTGCAGATTAGCAGGATCTGGTCACCTCTCCCACCTCGCCCCTTCCAGTGGCAAGCATCTCTCTTCAGTGTGATAAGTGTGTGGGGTCTCAGCCAGACTCTGTGTGGCCGGAGTGCCAGGCGCTGCACAAACACAGCAAAGCCGGGACAACCGTAATGAGGGAATAAGGCTGCCTTATGAATTGCTGATGAGGAACCAAAGGAAGGGATGAAGGAAGCTGTCTGGGCTGGCAGACTAGATGGTTGGAAATATCCCCAAATTACCTGAATCCTCTTAACCATGTTTCAACCGTGGGAGTCCAAGCTGATGTCCACCTCACAGCAACCTCTGCCCATGACATTGCTCCATCCAGTGAGACTGAAAGCAGGGATGCAAGTGAGACACCAAATTTACCTGGACCCCCCCCAAAGATGTGTGACCAACACTCCCTGGCTCCCCACTGAACGAAACTGCAGGCAGCTGAGCTTCTGCCCGCGTTCCCTTGCGATGAGCCCTTCCTCCTTTGTGCTAACAGGCTCCTCTGGAAGCAGTAAAGTTAGCTTGAACCGTTATTAAAATAATAGAGAGACCCCAGAGGATCTTTAACCAGGAGATCTTTAATAATTACTACCTTCAAGACTCTTGCTACTCCGTTTGAACCAGGGTTTCTCATGCTATCCAAGTCCTGGAGCAGAGCTCAAATCCGTTCCCACAGGGCTCTGAGTGCCATGTGACTTAATTGTCCTCGATATTTTTCTAGTCACGTCAAGGGCTTCCTTGGAAATGTTATATAGCTGAGAAAGAGTTTATTATTTGCTGTCAGGGGGCAAATAACACCAGGGCATCTCTGAAGACGTCTATAACGTATCTGCGTAATGTGAAGGTTAAAATAAATCAGTAAAAAGAGCCACTCTCCTGAGGGCAATATACTGTAAAATATTTCATCAGAAGGTCTGGATATTATTGCGCTTGTAATTAATCTTCCTGGTAATGGCACGGCTTGTTTTCTCCTGCCGCGTTATCTCTCTCAGTGTTTTTGCTGGCCGCTAGATGTCGGGGAAAACCATTTCGGCATCGGTTTTGAGGAAATTTCTAGCAAAGTTGGGAGTTGCTGAGTTTCTTCGTTCATTTGAGGTCCAGGAAAATGCCTGGTGTGGTTGGGAAGTGGAAATGTCTTGGCTGCTGCTTTCAGCTGCCAGCATATGACCTGCAAAGCTGACCGGTCCCCCAGCTTCTCCCCTTGGTTTGCAGCCACGGATCACTTTGTACAGCTGAAGAGGCTTAGCACTGCCAAAATTCTACCCACAGCACTGACCATCTTTCACCCACTGCTTGCAAATCATCTCTATTTTTATTATTACCCCTCCTGAATTTTACCTGGGTTTTAAACCCAGGCTTTCCTGAGCATTTGTAACCCTTCCATTCTCAGATCATCGTGTTGCAAGTGTGCCGTGACTTGATTTTTATAACCGGAGGGAGTGGTTTTTGTCTATGAGTGATGGGGACAAATCTTGTGCAAGAAATACATGCCCGCAAGGAGCCAAAACTCAAAACGGACTTTGGGAGTCCGTGGTTGGGGAAAGGTGATGGGAGAAGACACTTTGTGGGTGGTTCTAGCATGCAAGGAGGTTGTCTTGGTGCAGATGTTCCCCTCCTATCACGCACACCCCGCTGAGGCATGAACCTCCTCCCCGGGAAGGGTCAGACTCCTTCACCGAAAGAATTCAGCAGGAAGGTGCCAGAGATCCACATGTCACTCCCTGTCTCCGAGAGCGGTTGCAGCACATTTTTTTTTTTTTTTTTTCACACAGGGGAAAGGGGGAACAAATGCAAACCGTGAGTCCCATGAAACGGAAATGCTATTGAAATGTTTTCTTGTTAATTAGCCTCCTCGGCCGTGCGCTTCCTGACTCTTGAGCAAGAGCTGATTGCTGCAAATAGCTCTGCCGCGCAAAGCAATGACCTGCCGGAGAGGGCTAGCGGTCCTGTTTGGGAAGAGGATGCTTGAAGGTAAAAGGTTAGTGCAGGAGGACAGAGAGGGGGTCTCTGACATTCGGAGACGATATAAGTGCTCCTGCCTGTCGTGTCCCCTCCCTGCCCTTGGTCTGACTTTGCTTTTTAGCCCAGCCTGCTGCAACTTGAAAGCGGGCTTTGTTCCCTGTGCTGGAAAACAACAGATTAGGGAAATCTTCTCCCTGGGTCATGGTGTATTTCGATTCATAATTTTCCTCCTAATGTGCATGGCCTTTCCATGGGAGGCTGAGAAATGTGTGGCTGGGTCTTCTTTGTAGCGTACATGTTTGAATCAATGCGGTGTGTGCGAGTTTTGCTGCGATTGAGAGAGGCTGAAGCCATGGTCATGGTGCTGGGAGCCAGAGATACTTTTTATAAACATAAATTACAAGTATGACCCATGTTTCTTCCTTGCCAGGGTGTTTGCTGCAGGCAGGCACTCTGGTGCATCCTACCGCAGCTCAGGCGATGCTCATCTGTCTCCTTCATCCAGCTGGAAAGGTTTCACTGTATTCCAATACTGTGAAACGCTGAACATTTGCCACAGATGAAACAAAACAATCTTTGCTCTTTTCTGTCTTCTTTTCTACTGGTCTTACTGGAATTTCCTCAGCAAGGACAAAATCTCATGTAAGCTGCTTGCAGAAAAACTTTATACTTAACACTACTGAGAACGGGATTTGATTCATCACCTCCATGCTCAAGCTGTTGAGCTCAACCTCTTTAACCACAACCAGTCCTTGTAAACTGTGGTGTTCAGATGTAGGACGTATGTGGGTGAATGGATGTCTCTGGCCACCAGCACTGGTTTTGAAGACAAGATGAATGTCCCCCTGCTACTCTGCTTTCCCTTGTGGTCTAAGTCTGGGTGGTGGAGCTACAGAGACTCCTGTTTTATGGGACACATATAGCAGAGCCTGTGGAATTTCATGATCTTGGGCATGGAGGAAGCTTTGGGACAGAAGAAAGCTCAAGACTCCACCTAGTCTAAACACCTACACCAAGGACAATGCTGCCAGTTCATAAAAACCCACAGCAGAAATGAGTCCAGACTTTTTCAGTGTTTCTCTTCCATCGGGTTAGGAGGTTTCCTTTGGAGCCAACCTAAATTTGCTTTGCAGCAAATGATGCCAAGACAGTCGTCACGTTCCCTCCATGGGCTGCTTCTCTCTAGGCTGAGGAGTCACCACTCTACCAGTCCTTCTTCATAAGTCCTATTTTCTCCAGTCTCTTATCATCCTTGTTCTTCTGTGAGCTTTTCCTGTGTTTGCTTAGTATTTGACTGCTCTTTTTCACAGTGTTGATGGTTTTTAAAAATGTTATGTCTCCTATCTATGGTTGGATCCTTAAGATGAAGATACGATGAAAGGGAGAGGGTAAAGACGACTGAAGAAAAGGCCTTCTCTTTCCCAGGGCTGATCTAATTCATGTCTGTCATTCTCTTTCTTTCTGGACTAAAGTTGCAGAATTTAGTTAAAGAGACTTTTAGCTTTTTTTCCAACCTGAGACACAAGATAGCGATTGTGTATGTTAACTGGCTTACAAGGCACAGTTGATTTCTTGCCCAAACATGAGGTGCCTTCCCCAGAGAAGCAAAGACCTGTCTCATTGCTTGGATCTTCTGTACTTTTCCTGGAAACCAAATGAAAATCACAGTCCAGCAGAGGCTGGGAAGCTGTTGTGACAAAATGAATTGGAGCAAAAGATAATCACCTATTGTTATGCTGCAGAACTCCTTGACCGGTTGGGATTCCTCCAAGAGCCAATTGGACATGATGAATAGCGGTAATTTCAGAGCTATGCATATTCTCAGGGTTTGCAGTTTTCCACATCTACTGCATGATGGAGAGGGGGGAAAAATAAGGTTTCTAATCAGCTCCAAGTCAGCAGCCTGGACTCTATCCTGCAGCTTCCAGCTGGTGAGGTGTTTGCAAAGGAACGACTCATGTCTGCAGCAAACATAAGCCACTGTCCAGTTTCCAAAATGCTAATTTATTCAGTCTTTGCTAGAGAAGCCGGAAAGCAGATGTCTCCTTCATCTGGATTGAAAGACATTACACTTTTGCATAATCTTCCCTACAAAACTGTTTCCTCTGAGGAAACTTTCTTTGCATGTGGCATCCTTTACCACGGGGGATTTCTTTGCTATTACTTCTCTCCATATAGAACTGGTACACCAAGACCCCCAGCTGCACCCGTATCCCTTATTGCAGTCTCCCCTGTAATGTAATGAGTAACACGCTCAACACACTGCCCTGTCCTTGCAAAATAAATTCCCCCAATGAGTTGGACATTGGATCCCACCGTGACCAAACCGTATTTGAGCAGACTCCATGCTAGAGCCAGGGATGTGAGAATTAATGTAAAAGTGCCCTCTCGTGGCAAATAGAGTAGGTATCATTCGTCATCATTTTGGGGAAATCCGTACCATCACTGGGGTTGTGATTTGTGTATGGTTTCTAGTCCGGACACACGGTAAGAAGAGGGACAGTGTCACTGTGAGGTCTTCACGTTGACCTGCGCCAAATTATTCCGCAAGGCACCCAGAGGACAGTGGGTTGGCTTCCCTCAGCCACGCACAGTGGGATGCTCAGGGAAGAAAAAATATCTTCTGGGGTCTGGAGTTAACCAGGAGGGGTGTTGGTCTTGCAGCAGGGTGGTGGGTGGGAGCCTGGCTCTCGGGAACACACAGCCAACAGCGAGCTGTCGGGGTCTGGAGTTTCCTTTGCTTCAGGTAGATCTGCTGGGAATGAAGTGTTTGCAGCTGCAGAGCAGAAACCAGACTTGGGCAACCCTCCTGCCTGAAACCATGAGCCGGCTTAAAACAACACTCTCTCTAGAAGTAATGATTTAATAACAAAAACGTAATAAAGCAATCTGGGGCTTTTGTTCTGCCTGTTCTCAGGCTTGTGATTCAGTGCTTCTCGCTGTATTAGCTGTTCCTGCACATTGTCTGAAGCAGTCACCCATTACGTACCTAATTAATCAGAAACCTGGGTAGACCTGTGTCTCTATGATATGAGCCATAAAAGGGGAGTTTTATGGACTTCTTTCCTTCATTCCCTTTTATTTTGAGAGGGGATATGGGGTTTTCTTTGTGCTAATGGTTATTCTGGAGCACCCATGAAATATTCCCTCCTCCTGCTTGCTCTACCACTTCCCTTGCTCCACAGAACACAGATTTATGGCTGGGCTAGCTGGTCCTGCTTCTGAGGAATTCACCACTTAGGGAAGGCAAAAAGTAGAACAGGAATGGAAACTGGTCTCCCAGTCCAGCTCAGCCATAAGGAGTTAGGCAGGTAGATGAATTCTACAGGCACCTCGGGATGGATATCTGCTGTTCTTCTGTCCAGAGGAGGTAAATGTGTCCCAGGTGGGATGGTTGCTGCCTCGATTACCCGGCTTTGCCATGCAGCACCTCAGTCTCCATAATTCATCTTCATTTCCAGTGACGTGTTAGTGGGTACAGCTGGGATCTCATCTTCTTTTGTACTCCTATGATCAAAGGCAACTGAAAGTTCCCACCTGAACACACTTCTCTGGTGAGGGAGGATGAATGAGAGAGGGTCAAGCCATGGTGCCGCATGGGGACTGCTGACCAGAGGCACCATGGAGGCATGGGGCAAATCTGAGGTTCATCCTTCGGGGCAGGAAGGAGGTGCTGGTCACCTGCTGGGGTCATATGGTGCCTGTTTGAGGAAGGATTCTTTTTTACAGGACCTAGCACAAGCCACACTTGACACAGCGCTGGGCCCTTAGATACTTTGGGAGTACAAATGGCAGCAATGGCCATGGACATGCATTTTGCTGGGCAGAGAGAAGCAGCATTACAACTGCCAGTCATGACGATGGAGGTAAAAAAAAAAAAAGTCCTGAGCATTGTTATTCCTTCCACGCGTTAGTGGTAAGAAGGAAGAACAAAAAATGGCATGAAGTGTCCAGGCCAGGAAGCGATGGGAGGAAATGCCAGTACAGCAGAGCCTGGAACAGTCAAAAACATGAGTCAGCTCCTTGCCAGCTGTTGATCTTCATGAGATTATACAATAGCATATAGCTTTGATGGTCAAGTTTTTCAGATCTTCACTTTCAGTTTGTTATGACTATACCAGTTTGTGAGCTGCTCTTTTTGTCTAGAAGCTCGTGGTGGTCCGGCTTTGAGCAGGAGGTTGGGCTGGAGACCTCTGCAGGTCCCCACCAGCCGACACTGCTATGACTGCATGTTGCTCACATAATGCCACAACTCAAAGAGTAGTTGGGTTTGGTCTTACTCCCAGCTGGGAGGCCTTCAGCAACTCGTTTCACCTCTGTGGTCCCCTCACTCCCACGAGGGTCCTGCAGGTCCTTCAGGACGGCAAAGGTCTCCCTCCGAAGGTACTGATCTCCATGGGAGCCTCAGGATGCTACTGTAATAGTCATGATTGATAATAACACTATGTTGGGGGGCCACTTTATCAGGAAACACCATGACGGGAATTATAATCACCATTTAAAGGCATTTTCCCCCTTCCTCTGGTGGGTTATCAGATTACAGGAAACAAGAGCAGTTTTGCTGCCTTATTATGAGAGATGGATGCTACTGTTTGGAGCATTTGCCCATCAATCTACTTCCCCGACACCCTCACTCATCAGGGGATGCACTGCTCATTTGATGTGCAAAGGCTTCCCAAAGCTCTCTTACTTTGCTCCCTCCTTGCTGGTGGATTTATCTCTGCTTTGCAAAGCACCAATATTTATTCCGCTGCTTCCCCAAGCTTCCCCCTCCCAGCGGCAGGCCCACTTGCACAGAAAGATGGATCTCTATTTTCTTAAATGCTCAGGCAATTATGTTCATTCTGCAAGCAGTCCCGGTGGGAAGCTCTCCAGTCGGCCCTGCTTTTGGCTGCAAATCCTTTTTCAATATGCCAAGTGCCTGCACCTGACCTCTCCTCAACCCGGACTGTGCGGCTAATGCTGCGTGACCCCCTGATGGCCATGCTTTAGGGGAGTTCAGCATCTCCAAGGCCTCCAGATGGGTTTTGGTGGGGTTTGTAGCTCTCTCCCTGTGCCTTCTCCTTCCCTCCCTTGGGTGAATGCACCCCCCATTGCAGTCCTGGGTGGACACAAACTCTTGGTCCATGTCAAGCACCCGAAGGGGAGCACCAAGAGGACCTCAGATGAGACTTGTTTATGGCACCTACCACCATGTCTCCAGGCCCTGATGTCTGTTAGGGCAATTCTTGTGCTTTGACTAAACCCTCGCTCCCCATCTGAGCTTGGGAGGTGGGACTCGGCCATACTGCTCCCAGGGACAACATGGGGGTCTTGCCAGAGAGAAAGTGCCTTGGCTTCTCCTCTTCTTTACGTTCCTGTCCTTGCCCTCCGGTCTATTATCAGCACAGCTCTGCTGCAGTTTCTGTGTCCCAGTGCTGCAGGATGGACGTACCCAGGGTGATTTACCCTGAACAACCAGCAGCAATTTTATTCATCTAAAGCCAAATTCTGCTGTCAGTGTGTGAACACTTTGGCTGAGACTCTGCAATCCTTATGACTGATATCACCTATATTTGCATCGCTGTTTATTTTAATTTACCCAAGAGTTACAGCTACCCTCACAGCCTGTTTCTCCTTGCACCCGCTTAATACTCACCACCATGATCACTTTCACAAGGCTTTCTTTTCTAAGTGCATTTTGGGTTGAAGTCATCTGGATTGCTTTCTACTTGGCTCCCTAAGAAAGCACAACTTGTATGATCATGTTCTTCACAGGCATGTGTCTGTCTGTTTATCTCTTCAAAAACCGTTAAGGCCGTTGGCTAGTTTAAGCCAGAGAGACAGGGAATTTCTAATATGTTTTGTGAACCCAAGAAAGCAAAAGAAAGAAATCCTGCTGATGCTCGGTGGAAGAAAAGGCTGAGGGGTCAGCACAACCCTTGGTAGGCATCAGAAAAAACAAGTTATGGTGGACCACGGTCCTTCAGCTGCACCCTCATGGGATCGACTTGCAGCATTTATACAATTTGCTGTTCAAACATTACAGCATCTCAGAGATGTGACCAATTAACTCTGAAGTAAACTGAGGCAGGATACAGGCGTTTCAAGGGTAAATAGCACAAATGTCTCATAGTGTTTCCCGTCTATGTTTTATATCTAGGAAGACTGGTGTGAAGTCACCGGGCAGGTTTTTTAAATTATTATTATTATTAAAAGGCCGTCTGCCATGGCAGACATAAAAGAGATATCATGTTCATTGCTCATTCCTTGGGCTGCGCCGCACATGTTCGAGAGTGAACAGATCCTGCCGAAAAGGAATTTCCAGTCCAGTTAGACTGATGAATTGGCGCTTCCCACAGAGACTCCTGTTACATGTTTCGGCTTAGCAAGAGCTTGGTATCATTACAAGGATGCTTTCCACTGCCGGTGTGCGGCACAGAGGCTGCCCATCCCGGCAGGGACGTTTGCCTGGGTGTCTTGGCAGCCTTCCACAGTGCCGCATAGTTTTCATGCTAAAATATAATTATCTTCTCTGTGGAGCGAGGGTGTGGGAAGGGACAGCCAAGGGGGATCTATGATCCTCCCTGCCCGTGCTGGAAGCAGAAATTAGGCATGGTGTGTCCTTCTGGTCTCTGGAAAGGATGCGCTCCTCTCGCTTGCCCCGGCGATGAGTATCCCATGTGCTTTCCTCCTGATTCTCTGAGCTATCCCAGCTGATTCAGCCTGACATGAATTTAATAGGGTATCACAGAAAATACTCCCAGTGGCATTGTATTTTGCATCCTGTGGAGGGTTTTCTGTGTGATCCATGTTGGGGGCTGAGCATCACCCACATGCTACGACCCTTGTTTGTGTGTGCTGCCATCCCTGCTGAAGCTGATGGGATTAGTCACCTCCAGAAGTCTGACTCTGGCTGAATTTCAGCCCTGTGCCAAGCCAGGATGCATGGAGTCTTTCAATTGCTTGTGCTGGTTAGTGTGCATTAACTAGGGCTGGGTTTCACCCTGAGCCATTGCAAAAGGAGGAAGAGAAACGCACCTCTGTTGGAAGGGTAGAGATTTGTGGTGTGCAGCCAGCTAGAAAGCATTAGGTTAAGAGCATGAACAGCAGCTCTAAAGCAATGACAGATGTAGGTAAAGGCTTCGGTTGCGTAAGTGGCCATTTTTCAGCTCAGTGAAAGGAATAATTAACATCTCTCATGTCTTAGGGACAGCGAAATGTAGCATGGATGATACCTCAATGAAACACCCAACAAGTGAACAAGGTTTCTGCTGCTTTTTTCCCAGTAGAGGATACCACTATGCTGGCAATATACTCTCCATGTGACTTTCAGAAAACCCTGATATCCCGCTCCACAAGCAAAACTGTACCAGCAAGATGATTCAATTCTGTCTACGTGGGCTTGTTTCGGGATTTCTGCTTGTTTTTTTCATAGTGGGTCTATCTCATCTCCTCTTGTTTTTTCCAGCTGATGAAAATGTGTTGGAGATACAGTCTAAGGGAAGGCTGAGAAACAGGACTTTTGGGGCACAAACCACACATGCGTACAGACCTGGGGATAGATTGGAGAAACTGCTCCTTTTGTTTGATTGTTCACATATTTGATGTTTGTGGGTATTTGCTACAAACAGTCAACATCCTACCAAAAAAAAAGAATTGGCTTGTGTCCCCTGTTTGTCCTCCTAAGTGAAAAGACCCATTTTGATGTCCCAAATACTAGCAGCCTCTCAACAGCATGGTATGGGTATGTTTTTCTGGTGGATCAGCAGTTAGTGTATTTGCAGAGCAGAAGAAAGAGTTAAAAATATCGAAAACTGGGAGAGAAGAAGCCAAAAACCTTGGGATAATGATATGTGGAAACCCATGGAGTTTGAGAATTTGACCTTGTAGACACACATGACACAAATCTTTCCTGTCCCTCCATGAGGAAGGCATGACTTGGACACCATGGCTGGGGCAGGACCAGAAAAGCTTGGAGCGCTCTAAGGGGAAAAACAGAACAGGACACATGGATTCGCTCATCTACAAAGCCTTGGCTGGAAATGTAAGAATTTAAATGAACTCTCCAGCAGGAGAAATACACCAGGCCATCATAACAAACAGCAGGAGACACAAGTGCAAATTCACTCCGGCATTGTCCTGCCAGACTCCAGCGATAAAGCCGGGGTCGGTGGAGGGGTGGTGGATAGAGAAGGCAGAATGCTCCTGGGGAGGGAGGTGCCGGCAGGATGAGATTAAAATGTCCCTGACTTGTAAAGGGGAAGCGGAAGAACAAGAGGAGATACGATAAACCTATAATGCCAGCCGAGGAGACACTTAGGACTTGCTCAGCCCGTTGCAATCAGCACTGGGGACTCCCGGTCTCTGCAAGGACTGCTGTGCTTTGAGCAATGAGTAGCGATGCGCCCTGATTTAAAAGGATTTCTGTTTTCTGTTTTGGGGTGTCTAGCATCTACTAGCTACAAACATTACTGAAGGTTTTTACAGTGTTTGGGATGTTCACAGCTTCTCCCATGTAGATCTTCTAGGGTCTAATAAGGACAGAAACCATATTCCTGCTTTTCCTCAGTGGGGACATTTATATTGTCTCCGTCTTTCTCTTTCTCTCTCCCTCCCTCCTTCACAAAACATGTTGGAACTCAAGTACTTTGGAGACTGCTGCTTTTCTGTCAAATTAGCTGGAAATTGGTGAAGGGGCTCAAAATTGCTAGAGGAAAAGCAGACAGTCCGTCAGACAGATATATACTCCCTCCTACACGCTTCAAGAGTGACTGTACAAACTTCGTCTTCTTAGGATGCAACAAATCACTCCCACCTTCATCAAACCCTGGCAGCAAAGAGAAATTGCAGCCCTCAGTATTTCTCAGCAGTGGAGTTTCTGTACTTATATTTTTCCTTTGCAATATCCTATTTCTGCACAAGGAGTTAGAGCCTGCAGCACTATTTGATTTTCTGTAAATCCTTTTGTGCTTGCTTCAGGGTGGTGGTGGTGATTTCTATGAAAAAAAAAATTGATATCAATGGCTGCAAATTGTGAACAGTGTGGGTAGGAGATGCTGTGGATGCCTGTAATCTCTGCTGTGACACTCAGGGGAAAATAGAGAGCTTCATATGGAGGTGTAGTAGTATCTCTGTGTGTCCTCAAGTACTACGGGCTGTATCGTGATGGAGAGACAGGTTTATGGGCATTTGATTTGACCAGCTTAGACACCAGGGAGGATCAGGTTGATCTGTCCCATGAACGGGAGACGTCACAGGGAACTGCTCTGCCAACAGGCTCAGTAGGCCCTTGCCAATGGCAACAGGCTCCTGATAATAAAAACCCAACTGTGTGCTCCAGCTGCTGTGCCCTCATTTGCCCCTCCGTCCTCCTGTAGCCCTGGAGCTCTCCCTTGCCTGTCCTTCTCAGGCTTGGGACAGCTTCATCCCCTAATTCAGAAGGCACCAAAACTCAATTTTGCCTGTGCCACTGAGAAGCTTTGATCCAGCCATGCCCATGCAGCACGCTGCTGCTGAGGAAGAGCCTACTCTGGGGTCCCTTTCATGGTGTAGGGGTATGGTCCGCTTTGTCCCCCAGAGGTCCTCTTTGTCCGGACCACAGGAGGAGGTGAGCAAATCATGGAGTTACTCCCTCCTGGGACTCCTGCATGTGTGACTGAGCCTGAGAGCAGGGTTTCACTTTTTGCTTGGCTGACAGGGTAGGCTTTGGGGAACCCAGTTGGGTCTGTAATTTTACCAAGGGTCAGGCAATGGAAGAGGAGTCAGCAGACAAATGGGGCAAGACTCTGAGAAATGGAGACCTATTTGCAGAGAGGATGGGGAAGCTGTGCCCTGCCCTCCACATTGTCTCCTCTTGCCCTTTGCCTGTGACATTTGCTTGAACTGTAAACCTTCCAAAACACCGATGTTCTCTTAATGTGTGACCACACGTTGCTTAGATGCTGAGGGCCTTGAAATCAGCTGTAGCTCCTACACTCTTCTATAGTAAGGCAATAAGTAACAGGCAAGTCAAAGGAGCATTGGGGTGCTGTGTCTTGGCATAGCAGAGAACTGTAGGGTTCTGATTATGGCCTGAGAAAGGGTTGCAAATGGTCTCTTTCTCCGAGGTGGGGATTAGACCCATCTCTCCTTTGGATCTGGAGTCTTTGCACGTAGATTTAAATGATCCCTGCAGGGCTGCCTTCATGTCAGTACATAATTATTTTCTTGGCAGATATTTTCTTGTCCATATGGCAGAGAAAATATCAGTTGCAAGGGAAACCACGGAGCTGGGGTTGTTCTGCCACGTTGGAAGTCTGGAAGTGGCTGGAGAACTGGATTCCCAGCAAGAATTGTTGTGGGTTGGTCTTCCCCTTTCCCTTGGGGCAAGACACATTAGACTCAGCCCTGGAAGGCTCTCAGTGAAGGCCCTTCGATGGCAGTGGGTGCTTTGAGAAGGGATGTGCAGTGAATATGTTCCCCGCAGTGGTAGAGGGAGGCAGAGAAACTTGGGACAGGAGATTGAAACTCGGAAAGGAACATCACTGCGTTCAGTCCCCTGCTTTCACAGACAACTTTTCAATGGGGTCCAGTACAAAGAACATTTATTCTTCACCCCCAAAACACCACCCTGATCATCCCATAGCATGTCAGTACCAACACACCAACTGTAATGTGCCACAAGAGAAGATTAAGAGAAACCGGGACATTGTTAGTTTCTGAAGGTTCCCACAGAAGCAGAGCCCCCAGGCATGCGTGCCTCGTGCCTCATGCCTCTGGATAAAACGTGTTCATGGAGAAGCCTGCTGCACAAATGCTCTGGTTTTTGGAGTGCTCTCATGGGCGGTAATTTTGCAGCTCAAAGGCACCAACAGCCAGAGGAATGCCTGAGCCACGGGGAGAAGGACCACAGCCTTTTGTGCATCTTCAGAGCACCAGCAGCTTGGTCCTGCCTGGGGTGTCTGCTGAAACGCAATCATGGTGGTCCTGGGATCCAAGAAAGGAGTTTGGTGGCTCACTCTATCTGGAAATGGGAAGATACTCCATGATGCTCTGGGTCTTCCACGTGGGCTTGAGCTGGTTCCCAGGGATGCCATTGTACCCTGAGGTGGAAGGAGAGGGCTCCTGTCTGCATGGAGCAAGCAGAGGCGGTGGTGGAGATGCTGGGTCCTGCTGCAGCTTGGGGCTGTCCTTGATCCCACACTGCTGTCCAGGAGACAGGAGGTCTGGCTGGACCAGATTTCAGTGTTATGGGACCTTCACGGTATCTCCCCGAGCTGTCTGCTCTGGAGCTGCAAGGAGGAGTCCGCCGTGGTGTCTGGCAGGCTGGACGTGATCTGCGGGCTGCCAAATCAAAAGCCCGATCCTAGAGAACAGAAATAAACTCCAGGGATGGGAATCTTCCCCAAGAGGAGGAAGGAGAGAACCAGATGGGCTTTTGGAGTTTTCTTCCTTCCTTAATTTCTGTAAACATAAAAAGAATTTGGACAAGGCCACAGGTTTATAGCCAGCCTTGGAAGAGCTGATATCCAATGTTTGGGGGGAGTTTTGGTATTACAGTTGTTTCTCAGTGGGAGACATTCCCGTAAAGCTCCCTCGGACTTGGACATGGATATCATTAAAGCAGGTGTCTTTGTTTTTAAGAGATGCTGGAGCTCTGATGTTTCTTTTGCATCTGAAACAAGTATAAAATTGTCGGTAGGGCTCCTCTGGGCAGTTTGACTTCTCTTTATACAGACAGAGCCACCTCCACCGGGTGTTGACTGCCCGAGAAGGGGTGAGTGCAGGAGGACCAGAATAGGCCCTGACATCCTATACTATTTAGTAAAAACCAGTTGGGAGAAGCCCCTTTTGACTCCCAAGTAAATCTCCACCTGTACACAAACCAACCCATGCCCCGCTCTCCTTTTTTCCTCCTTTGGGCAGAGCATCTTCAGCCAAAGAGATCCCATCAACCATCTTTTACTGCTTGATTTAGGGCAAGCAGTAAGGGGTCATTGCATCCCTGGGAGAGGACTGTCTTTTCCTTTTGCACCTCAGTCCCTCCTCCCTCACGGTCCCCGAAGGAGCTGCTTTGAAGAAACAACCCCCGGTGTGAGCAGAGTAGACCATGAGAGGCAGAGATGTCTTTTGGGGCTGGGTCCCAGCGGGGCAGTTTGTTGTTCAGTCCGTATATCACTCCACATGGACCGCAACATGACAACCCCATCATAATATTTGTGAGGACTCGCTTCCTCAGCATCTTACGCTACACTAACATCAACGCTTTAGAGTTGCAAAGGGAGAGTGGGGGTTACGTGTTGCTAGCTATAGGTCAGAAAACATAACAATCTGAATTCCTCCTTTTTTTTTATTAAAAAAATAACAACTTACAGTTAACAGACTGTTTCATTACAATGGGAGCTTGAGGGGAGGACTATCATGGCTTTGAAGCAAATGGATCAATGTTCATGGGTCTTTGCTCTCTCAAATGTTGGCATTGCTATTGGAAAAAGGCAAGGGCTTTCCCTCATGGAAGGACCTTATCCTGGGACCTGGAAAATGTTTCCCTCCACTCCTGGTGATGTCTGTGGAAGCCAATGCTGCTTCACAGCTCATAACTGTTTAATAAAGGTCTTGTCATTGTCACAAACTAGTGCCAACCTACTGCTCAGTCCAGAGCATCCCAGGTGTGGACACTTGGCTCCTGCCAGCTATTGGCATAAGGGACTCATAAATACGTAGTTTTGAGGAGTGCGGGTACCTCTGAGATGTCTATTCTTCCTTTGTAGTTGATGGAGATCTATTTAGCCGACCATTCCTGCAGATGATATTCAGTTGGTTAGATGTAACCACCTGGTGGTGCATTAGTGTCTAGAGCATGCCTGGAGTGTCGAAGGTACCTGATTGAAGCTGCAGATGCAGCCAAAGGCTTATGAGAGACTGTTGCCCTTCTGCAGTGCCAGCTGGAGCCCAGGTCAGATGCTCTTAAGTCATCTCAAATGACTAGGCACCTCTGCTGGGAAACGGGATCCTGTCCCAGGTGAATAGCTCTCTGAGCTCCACAGTCTTTTTGACTGGCCTCTCATATAATGGAAGCTCAGGCACACAGTGAATTTGGAGACACCTTCACAAAGGTGTCTCAACTACATGCCTGAATCCAGGAGTGAGGCTCAGTTGCTTTAATGTAGGTGCCTAGCGTCGTGTTAGACACTGCAGAATATCCCTGTTGGCCTCTAGATCTCAAGAAAGGTTCAGCGCTTCCTTTGTCCTGTATCGCGGTTACCAGCCAGATGTCCCATGGGATCTCACCAGGTTTCCGAGTTGAGGTCATTGGCTCCACACAGGATCTAAAGACTTTTGAGCATTTAGACATACAGTCTCAGTATCAATAGAGACCCAGGGAACAAACCCACTGTTCAGCCATGCCCTGTTATCTGAAAACGCCTGTTTTTCTGGAGAGTCCTCCTGCAGAATAGTCAGTGCTTGCTTAAGTCCTCCTGTTGTATGTGTAAATGTGCTCTGGTTGAGGAGCAGCAGTAGTTCTAGACACCTTGTCTTATACCCCTCATCCAAAAATCTAAGTATATGCAGTTTTCAGATGTGGTCTAAGCCTGTGTGTGGGCGCTGGTAGGATCCAACTGTAAATGCCTACTGGTGTACCTTACCACTCAAAGACCTCAGAACACTCAGGAGCCCACAGTGGTGTGTTGTAATGTGGCATAGGTGCAATAACAGTAGCTAGAGATATTAACCCTGAATTTCACACCCAGCCAGCCAGCAATCTGCTAATGCTAAGTCTACCCCTACATCTCTCCCACAGTTGCTCGTGCATCTGATGTTATTTCTCCAACACATGAGTTATGGCTAAGCTTAAATGACAGACACTCTCTAATCCCGGTCCTACCTCTGCTGCGAGAGGTAAGAGTTTTCTGGCCAACTTTAGGTGTCTTCAGTGTAATGGTTGACATCTGAGTTCATCATCTAAATGCCTGCTGCAGACAGTGGAAAGGATCAGCCTAACCCTGGCATTATTCATCCAGCGCCAGAGCAAACAGCTGGGTTGGATGATCTGTCCTTCAGACCTGCCTCTTCTTTGCACTACAGCAGACTCCAGACACCTAGTTCGTACCTCAAGGGCTCATCTACCTGCTCGTAGACATCTAATACAAGCTGATGCCCTAGAGTATCCCCCACGGTCTCCAGCTTCCAATATAGGAGGAGATTTGTGTCCCATAGGCCTGGGGTCTCATATTCACCAGCTCCAAGTGTTTATAAATGTACCATGCATTGAGCTGACCATGTTTCTAGTAGGCAATTTCCTTACTTTCTCTCCTGATATCTTCCATTTTTTTCCCTGCACTGTAGCTTGACTTAGCCCTGCTGGAGGAACAAAAGAAACCACTGCTGGAGTGCCCCTTGACTTGAGCATGGGCTTACCATGGACTCAGACCTCCATTTTTTTCCGCTGTTCCCATGGGGCAAAGGGGAATAGGTGGCAGGACTCTTGGCTGTTACTCTGGCCCCTGTCACAAGCTCCTGGAAATAACGTAACCTCAATTTCCTTATCTGCCACATGGCAAAGATAGCACGACTTTGCCTGGGGTTAGCGGCAGTTCTAACAAATGTTTGTACAGTGTTTGGAGATATTTGGATGAAAGGCACTACAGAGCTATTAAGTAGTCGTGTTATTTATTGTGCTTTCCCAAGTGGGTCTCCTTAGCAATGTAGTGTGTAAGTAGTGTTATTCTAGCACCCCTGTTGACATGCAACCTACCGCACTCCCCACATCCCTCTGGAATTGAATATCCTCCGTGCAACTTCACGGCACTGCAGGTAGAGCACTCATGCTCGTCTTGTTTCATAAAACAGACTCGCCTGCTTTTTTCCTCTCCTAGGCTGGTTTTCCCCAGGAAATCCTTTCAGTCCAGTGGAATTTGATCAAGACAGGACTAAAATGAAGTTCTGTTGAGCTGCACTTCTGGAATTGGACACGACTCTTCTTTCTGATGCTCTTAAATGCCATGCTGTAACTTCTCAAGGGCAGCAGGGAATAAAATGAGAACACTTGGATTCTTTACAATTTTCTTATTGGAATGATTTCTTTTTCTCAGTCTCATTTACTTTCATTACTTTTATGTTTACTGTAAGGGAGAGAAGCAGGCACTTGGTGATGCAATTCATTTCACCTACTGACAAAGTCCAGGTTGAGATATGTCCTAAATATGCTCTTGATGACATCACCGAGCAATTCAAACCTCCAGTCTAGAGGAAAGCGTCCTACTGGTTTGTTTTACAGATGTCACCATCAGGACAGGTTGTGGTTTTGAAATCACCACCAGTTTTAACACACCTGGCACTGGTTCCTTTGGCCTCTGTGCTGGGCTGAGTACTGTTTTGAAATGGTTTCCTCTTGGTTGTGATGCACACACTGCATCTAGGGACTGCAGCATGCAAAACACAACTGGAAACTATGTGAAAATGTACTTTCTGGAAGAATTTCCAATGCCTTCTACTCAAGTATTTCTAGACAGCCTGGAAATACCAGAGGGAATTACCTTTCTAGCAGGGTTTCAGTGGGCTCAAATCCAGACAGAAACTAGAAGAACAAAGAATGGCAGCAAGCAGAGTCTGTTCATTATGGATTTATGTCTTAAAGTTGATGGCTTGTTAAACTGATTTATGTTAAGTTTGTCCATTGTTTTCTATTGTATCTTTAGAATTCCCTTGGGTTTTTTGTACAATTTGTCTACTACAATCTGCTATGTACATCACCTGCCCTGCAGAAATCAGCTAATAGGATAAAACTTAGGAAGAAGCTGTTTAGATTGAGATCACTCCTTTCTCTCAATCTTTATTTTAATGTGGAAATAGGAACATAATTTCTTTGGAGACCTTCAGCTTTCTGTCAAAGCTGGTTGAAAAATCAACAGGTGGAGAAATCTGTGGGGGCAGATACATGACAGACTGAATGACTATGTAAATCTAATTTCCAGGGGGGAAAAAAAAAAAAAAGGTTGTATATTAAAAAGATAAAGTGAACTCACAAGTGGTTCCCTTCCCTCGCTGTATTTCTTGTACTGAATAGAAGCAAATTGTAGAAAACCTTAAACCAGGTCTGAATTTGGGGATTGAGGCTATCTTTAAATTAAATTTAATTTTTTTAAAACAAGTCTTGATTAGACAAACATTTCATAGATTTTGAAGCACTTCCTTTAGTGCCAAGTGTATCTAATTTGTCCATCATGTGCTCATCACTGGAAGAAATCTGAACGAGTTGTCCAAGTGGTGAGGGAAGGGAGGATATTACAAAATCCTAATTATTGAGTCTTTAGTGAATATCCTAAAGCAAAGGAGTAATGGGCCCAGTGCAGAGCAGCAGTTATCCTGGCAGAAGATATCAGCAGTGTTTAACTTACACAGCAGGATTTTAGCAGGGAATCAATGTTTTCGGAGGACTGGGGCAGGAGCATGAGATTGCTGTGTCGCTGTGACTGATAAAATGGGAAAAGGCCTGATTTGAGGTATGTCATCTGTTCAGGAAGACCAGAGGATGATGCTGTAGATTGTTTCCTTGCAAGGAGGAAGATAACAAGCTAGGAGGCAACCTGGGAGAGTGGGAGAAGTAATATTGCAATGGGGAGAGACTTGAGACCTTTGGGTTGGAAGAGTCACCTTTGGGGACAGCTTAAAGGAATTGCAGTTTCAGCCCAATACTGACCATCCAGAGGTGTTTCAAACTTCTGGGGGCCAAAAGTTTTAGAAGTGGAGGCAAACCCGTGCAGGGATTAGAACCCTCCAGCTGGTTGCCCTCTTTCCTGCGACCACAGTCGTCATCTCAAGCAGTGGGAAATGCGCTGGGTGCAGAGAACTTTATTTAGGTGCTCAGCAAAACGATGTTTGGACAGATAGGATTACCTCGTTTCTCCTGGTATGTGAAGTTCATACCTTGCGTGGCACATTTATTACCCCCCTTCCCTCTCGGAGGAGGGGGAAGGGAACAGTAGGAGGGAAAAGAGAGTGGAAGGCAGGAGAGGGGGGACCCAGACAAGGGGGGAGGTTGTGTGGGGTGCGCCTTCCCAGCTTGAGTGATTTATTTTTCTTCCGGGAAACATTGAAACTTCCAAGTTGAAATTAATGGGACAAAAACACTTTCCAGGTGCTCAGAAGTGCAAAAGTACAATAAATCAAAGGGGTAGTCTAAAGGAGGAAACTCGCAGCCAAGGGAGAGAAAACACAGGCAGAAGAGCAGACTGCTGAAGCTCTGCCTCCTCTGATGTGTCAGATGGTCTCCAAGCTCCCACGGTGCAGTGAGGACATGTTTTAGGATGCACAAGGGGCTTTCTTGGGCTGCTCCAGCCTGATGGTGGAGGAACATGATGTAGGAGCTCGTTGTCTGGGTCTGAAGCTCAATGAGTGAGACGTGACACATCTGGAGAAGGCCAGAGGGCCAGGAAGGACTGAGAGAGAGGAAAAACTGGCAAAGGCCAATGACAGATTCACCAGTTGTCTCCCCATTTTCATCCTGGGACCCCAGAGCTGCAGGCCAGCTCTCTGCTGACATCCCAACATCCTCCAAAATTACATTTACTCAGCTCTTCTTGAAGAGGTACAGAGCCAACCTTAGGGCAGATGGCCCCAACATGAGAGCTGGCTCTGACTTCCAAATTGTCCTCCTGATGGCGAGGAGGATGAGGAGTTGCATTAAGCTGAGGCTTTCTACCTTTGTGCAGGGAAGCACGGCTCCATCCCGCTTCGCTGATGAACCCACGTCAGGGCACACATGGCTTCATCCCGCCTCGGGATGCAACACCTTTGGCATCAGCAAAGCGCTTTGGAGCATGCTTCATTGCAAACTCGTGGACGTTGTTGCCTCGCGGCATCCAACATCGGGCTTATGTTTGAATGCATTGCTGGTGTGCTGAAGGGATGGCTTCGTTGTCGGTTTGTGACTGGTTTCCTCTGCTGCAGGCTTCTGGGCAGTGTGGCTGGCTCACTTGCGGTTACTGATCACCAAAGGGACTCCTGGTCCGGGCAATGCCGGCCTTTTTCATCTGTAGCATTCACTTCACGAGAGCTCCCTCAGTGCCCATCATCCCAACAATGCTGACCTTGTTCTGACATCTCCATCAATGATTTTTTTTTTTTTAAACTGGAGAACACATTTCTCAAGTACAACTGGGGTTTTCATTAGAAGAATTTGCAATGTCATCTGGAAAATGGGTCATCTGAATAGTTGGAAAATGGAAACAGCTAGACTGTGTGTTTGTGGAAACATTTCCCCATCTTTTTCATATATCACCTCCACCATTTATTATTCTTTCTTATTATTTATTTCTAATTATTTCTTTCTTCTTATTAATTATTATTATTCTTTATTATTACTTCTATTGTGGTAACACCTAACAACTTTGGGGCAGCTCTGGCCTGTGCTGTGCTAGGTGCTGTGCAAACATGCAGGAGAAATCCGGTCTCAATTTTCTTTTCTGTTTATCTCAAGCTGTCCTGGGCTTGGCCCCAGTGAGCGTATTATCAATTAGTCGACTTGCTGACAGCTGTAGTGCACAATGAGTCAGTTCCTTACTTGAGATGAGCCATTGGTCAATTAAACTAATAGTGAAAATCTCTGGGCATAAGAAAGGAAACATTTATAAGCTAATGTTAAGTGTGCGAGGGCTAAGGGGAAATAAAAGCCCTCTACAATTATAACAGGGGAAAATGAGAACCCAGGCTCATTAATAAACAAAGAGCAGGATGTAATTAATAAATGCCTCTAAACTCAGCAGAATATGGAATTCCTTTCTAAATATGTCATTAGCAAGAAAAATAAAGAGAAATATTAAGCTGATAAGGATGGGCTTGGAAACTTTGAAAGTATACAAATCATAGGATCTGGCTGACATTTACCCTGCTTGTTAAAGGGATTTAACTAAGGAGTTAAGGAATCACTATGGAGTGGTGGAAATGTGGCCACGGGATATAAAAGCACATGGTTGTAGTTTGCTTTTGTGTATGGCAGAAGTTGTCTGCTGTGCTGGTTGCGGTACAAACGCAGCAGGGGGAGATGGTCCCTGGCCAGAGGGGAGCACGCCGCTGGTCCTGGTCCATGACATGATCCCAGGGTGAGATTCGTAATGTGCAGGGAAAAAAGAAAGATTTCTTGATCTTCCAACCTTTGGGGAAAAAAATTAAAAAAAAGCTCTGCTACAAAACAACCATACCGGTCAGATTTGTAGTGGGGAATAACAATACACAGAAAGGAAGCATGTTATGGTTTAAAACTACTTCTGACTATCAGTAGGTCGGTCGCTTCGCAACTTTTTCATGTCTTGGGCTTCATGTTCACACTCATTTACGGTGCCCCTTTGCTGCATGGGCCCCAAAAGCTCTCCCTTTTATCTTCTTGAGATGTAACCCGGGAGGGGCATGGAAGGACCCCACCAGCCCCAGACGTCAAAGCACTTGAGTAACGCCATCTCCTGAACTTCATTTGCTCACGCGCCTCGATGAATCCAGGCGCTGGCCAAGAGAGGCGTACGTCTGAGAAACCTGAAATGGGCAGCAGATGCAAAACCTGGCATCGGGGGATGCCTGGCGCCGACCGAGGGATGACAGGCTTTGAAAGCAAGGAGAAGCGGCTCACGGTGGATGCGGCACAGATGGGGGAATCCGAGGAGAGCTGCTTGGGGAGGAAGAGACGTGATCAAAGCGATACTCGCTCAGGATGAATATCAGCGGGAAGGGATGGCGTTTGTCAAGATCAGAGGAAAAGAGGTTCCCGTGCAAGGGTTCGGTGGTGCAGATGGGTTGGAAAGGGCAGGCTGCAGAGGCAGCATGTGTAAGGCAACGAGCCAGAACTGAACATAAATGTAGGGAATGATCTGAATCTCCACTAGTTAGCATATTTAAATCAAGCACTTATTTTTCCCTTCAAAAGGCATGCTCTTGCTCGATCATGAATTATCAATCAGCGGCGTGGAGGTCTGCAGTAAGATTGCCTGATTGTAGAAATCAACCACTGGACTGCAAATCTATGCATTTGCTGAAGGTCAATGTTCCACTTTAGTCCTCCCTGGTTTTTTTCCCTGATTTCACTGGGAGAAGAATCAGCCCCACAACTGTCTAGTCCAGCTTTTTCCCAGTACAAACACAAGTGACAATATTTTGGCAACTTATCTGGGATATTTTTTTAGCAGTCTTGTTCTCTTTCTTTTCTGGACTTTAATATGTGTTTCAAATCTTCACTGCAAAATGCAAAAAGTAAATAAAGAGACAATTTAGACGGGTAATATACAAACCTAACAGAAGATGGAGAAGAGAAACAGTAACAAATAAACCTAAATAAAAAGTCAAACTCGTAATAAATTACGTCCGACCACCAGACAACTGTAGTAAAGCAGCCAAATTAGCTGCCATACCCTGATGCTGATAGTCTAGATAAAATATTAAAACAAATCTGAACCAAAGAGAGACTCTCAGCAATGGTACAACAGTTTGCTTTCTAGCCGAGGCAAAAATAACATGTAATCATTTAATACAATTTCTTCAAATAAACTTCATTTTGAGATAATGACTTCCAGATGGATGAAGGTTTATAAACATCTCTGCCACATGATACATTCCCACTGGGTAACGGAGAGGGTAAGAGAGTGATTTAGTCACTGGGTCTATACCAGTAAATTAAACGTGCCCAGCGCTGATCTCCAGCCCTGAAGTCCATGCTGCTGTTCCTTCTTGCCATCCAAAACCAGGTGGCTTCTTCCCAACTGCCTGTTTGGAGTCCCTGGCTTGTGCTACCTCCCGAGCTGTGCCTGGGAGGTGTCCATGAAACGGTCTGGTGGTCCAGACCTGACCGGTGCCAAGAGCATCCTGAAAATTAAACCATTTGGAGAAAGGAGCTCTCATGCCTGGGAATAATCCCAGGTGCTGTTTGATTTACCCATATGGACACAGCCTAAGGGAAACTTTGCAGAAGACCCCACAACCCTTTCTGCATCAACCAATGCCCTCCTCAAAACTATTTTGGAAGCTCATCTAAGGCTTCAGGGCTGGATTATCATGTCCAGCTTTGAAAACATGGAAGCCCACATAAAAGAGCACGTCACAAATGGTCATGCTCAAGGCCAAGGCAAGAACCTGTTCAAGATGTCCACATAGTTCGTCAACTAATAGCCCAGCACCTTTCTGGATGAAATACTAGCCTTGAGCTCCTTGGAGCCAAAGCTGCTAGTCAGGCTGTCAGTGTTACACATGTATTTGATTGCTTTGTTGGGTTGGGGCCCTGCAGAATCAGTGTGAGGAATGCGAAGGAAACAATGGCACTTCGCGCTTAGCGTGGAGAATTTTGAGTGTTATTAATTATTTTTCGTTTTGCTGGTTAGCATTAAGAGACAGAGGGCTGAAACAAATCCAGGCAGAAATCAGCCACAGTTATTAGTGTCTCAAATCTTTGTCTTGTAGGCTTCAGTCTGGTTAAAACAACAGAAAAAAAAAAAAAAATAGCTAGACATGTTTCAGATGAAGGCCCCCAAGGTATGTGGGATTTTAGATAAATGGCCTGGGCTGGGTCCAGCGCTAATTATTTCCCTTTAAATCCTCAGATATATTTTTTCCCCTGTTTACAGGGGATTGTTAGTTTGTTTCTTTTGCCTCAGTTTTATACTTACCTCCCGCCATGACAATACCTCCATAGATCCCACAGCTGAAACCTAAATGATCCATGGAGACAGTTGGATTTCATCAAGGACCTGATGGAAAGTTGGCATGTTACTAGCTTGTTTTTTCACCTGGTGGGTTGGGAGGAGAGTCCTCAGCTTCCAGGATCCTACATCTTGGGCAAACGGACTGCTGTGGAGCTGAGACCAGAGGAGCCCTGGTTCCTAAGCTCCTCTTTTCCCCAGAAGTCCCTGCAGTCCATGGATGTCTATCAAGGATTCCCATGTTGCCAGGTCCTCTGCAACCAGGCTGCTCCTAGCCTTTCAAAGCAGGAGCTGTGGGAGAAATACAGCAATGACTTGAAGCTCCAAAGTTTCCCGGTCCCTTGGAGTTGCATGTTTCTGGGGCTCTGGGGCAGCCCCTTGGTGGTGAAGGGGCTCCAGGGGCTCTTCTGCCTTGCTCCACATAAAAGCCAGCATGTTTTGAGGTTCTCAGGTAATCACTGAAAGAGCAGATAGGCTTTGGGATGATATTTTTAACTTTGTGAACAGATGTAAAGGGTAGATCTTGAGATGAAGAGTTATTGGTGGATTACATACCTAGCTGGGTGTGATGAGGTGGTGATAGCCAATGTGAATCTCCTGATTCTGAGCCACGGATGCTCATCAGAAGATGGTGTCACTGCAGAAGTTTGCTGAGAGAAGATCAGAAACTCGCTTTAATACATTTCATGTAGGTGGAAAATGAGTCAAAGGACAGAAAAGGATAGGCGTTTGGTTAAAGGCCCTGCACAGTGTAATGGACTGCAAGGTTATTGAATGCAACCTGACCTCATCCCGTCTGAAACGGGGCTAGACCTGAAGTTACACTGTCTTCTTGCTCAGGGTTATGAATACCACGGGCTTCACAGGAAGTTGATGCAAAGGATACAGGTGCTGCAGTGGGTGCCATGTTTCTAATTTAGTATCTCATCGCCAAACCTGAAGTTTGGTGGGCCTGGCAGCAAAGGAAAGGGGGAGCGTGGTTGTTTAGAGTTGGTGACATTTGCCTATTCCAGGGGAAAGGGTGTCAGTCCAAAGGCAGCTGGAGGTTCCTGGATATCTGAAGGGAGACTGATGAAGATTTTCAATGGCTGAACCTCCTTTTTCTGCCAGTTTTCAGGAGCAGCTCCAAAGGCTGCAGGGCTGGAGCACCTAACAAATATCTGCTGTGTTCTCCCCCTTCTCAACTGAAGAGACAACAGAGGCTGGGCCAGCTCATCTCGGGCAAAGTTGGAGCTGTGTTTGCAGTCTGGACAGCAGAACATCATCAGTTCCCAGTCTGACCCTATGCTGAAATTCAGGACCATGCACAGATTGTTTCTCAAAAACATTTAACCTTGACTGTAAGAACAGCCATGGATGAGTCTCTGTTGCTGGTTAGTCATCAATGTGTTTCTCATCAGTTCATATTCCAGCTACATTTAACAACCATCTCATTAAATGTTAAACCCTATGTGTTTTCGTCTCTAATCCTTCGTGAGAGTATCAGCTCCACTGCTGCCAAGCTGGATGCCACGTCTTAGGAAGGTGGGAGAAGCCACAAGCCTGTTGTCCTGCCCTTGAACTATATATCCCGGCAGCAGTGTGGAAGTCTTGCTCAACCAGCTCTGCACGCCAAAATCTCCCCAAGCTTTCTCCTTCACCCTCCATTGCCACGGCAGATGCTTTTGGACACCTTCCCAGTTTCATCAGGTCAGTTCTCAGAAGGCTGGAAATCTCTGTTTCCCCATATAGTCCCCCAAAATATAAACAAATATCATCTGTGTTGGAGCTGAGCTGAGCAGTGGAACTGTGTATGTCCTGTTATAGATTCATGTTTACATTATTACTGGGAGCAGATTAGGTGGTTTCATCTTTTTATAGTTTTTTAGTTTTCTTGTATGTCCCATGGTTTTGCAACACAGAGCAAATACTGGGACTCCTTTTGAAAAGGAGAAGTGGCTTAGAGGGGCCTCAAACCTCCTCTACTCTGGATTTTGTAAGCCAAAGGTTATCTATTTTCCACCCCGGTCCATGACCAGGATTTCTCTTTTATGTCCTTCTCCCCAGCTAACCTAGGGTGCTAGGTGTGTAGTCCCATCCTATGCTGGCGTAACAAGGGTGAGTATTGAGGTTGATCACACTGTGCTGCTGCAAATGCACTGGATGAACTCTTGCCTATGTGTCTTACGCTGCTCCTCTCTGTCATTAGAGACTTCACTGTCCCCGCAGTAACAGCAAGCACGTGTAAACATTGCTTAAAGAATACACAACCAGCCCAATGTACTTGCTAATCAAGCCAGCGTCCCAAGAGCTGGCAGAAGAACCGAATGCTCTTGCTGAGTCAGCATGTGGGCCATGAATATTACTTTCCATTAAATGCACACTCACTGCTGCCAAGTCTGGGCCAACTCTACAGCACCGCTGAAACCAGACAAGTATCTGGATTAAGGTTCCAGTTGGAGGGGAGAGTCCTGTGGAGCTTCTTGCTTGCTTGTTTTGTTTTCCACCAGTGAACCGCTAAGCCCCAGCAGTGATCTTTCCAGTTGGAAAAGGACTCAATTGATCCAGTTTGTGCAAGAACCTTTCAACCCAGGAACTGGTGCATCTCCTGCCTGCCTGAGTCAAGCTTATTACAGCGTTGTGCTGTTGCAGGGGTGGTGGAAAGGGGAGGGTTAAACTCTGCAGGACTGCCGTGACCTTCGGAGAGCCTGGGAGCAGGGAACGGGTGGCTTTGCCTTGTTTCGTTTTCATCGGAGAGGGTGAGGGTTGATTTTGGTCTTGACACTCACCGTGCTACCGAAAGGGTCGGAAAGTCACCAAACTTCACTGGAGACCGGGGGGGGAAAAAAAGTGGTGTCTTCTGAGACATGGGCCAGCCTGTGAGATTCACAGCTGGGTGATGGAGCCCAGAGGGAGGACATGCGTGGTGGAGGCGGCATGACCAGGTCATGCTCCGAGACTGACTTTTGTGGCTGTCAGCTAATCTCTCTCTCTCTTTGGAGAGCTCTAGCTCATGTTACCAGCAGTAGGAGGTGAGAATGACCTGTAACTGGGGGCGGACAATGGCCCATAAACTGGATCTCCTGACAGCTTGCTGGAGTCAATCCCTTGTCCCCTGAAAGGAGGCACCTGGAGGGCAGCTCCTTCTTGAACCAAGTGCATCTGTCCCCTTTTCAGAAGAGGGAGGCACACAAAGATTCCGCATTTGTGGTGTTAGGACCTGCTCTGTGTCTCCCTCCATAAATGCTTTTCATCAGAAAATTCTACTCTGCCCAAAACGTTCCCCCAAACTTAACCTTTTTTTTTTTTTTTGATGAAAATGTGCCTCTTTTAGCGAAGCTTCATGATTTCTCAACTCCACAGAAGAATATACTCCCAAAACCAAAGGCAGACAAGTATCAGCCCTAGCGTAGGTGATCACCCCAAGTCTGGGGAGGGTAGGGAAGAGGGTAATCCTGCTTTACCAGCTTCTAATGGGACCCTCATTGTCAGTTTTCCACAGTGCAGATGTTTGCCATTCCCACTAATCCAGGGTAGCTTTTCTTGTTCTCTTTCTAATGGTGTTTCATAACGTATACGGAAATATTCATTGGAGCAGGATGAATGGAAAATTTCAAGAACGATCAGATAAATTCTCCATGAAAAAATTATCACAGAGAATGTTAACAAGGGGAAATTTCATGTAAAAAGTTTCATTTGGGGGGAAAAGGTCATTTTATAACTAAAAGCTGTTAGTAAAAACCCTTCCTACATCTTTCCCTGCCTCTGTTGCTGGTGCTCCTGCATAAGCCCATCAGCATCTATTAATCCAAGACACCTTCTTGGTTCAGCCTTGTGCACCCTCAGGATCAGCAAGGATGGTTCTTTTGAAGTCTGTACCCCACAGTCACTGTTGGTGGGAACGTTGCCTCTGTCCTTCAGGGGAACGTCACACGTGGGTGGGGGGTGACCCAACGACGATTCCTTCTTATGGGTATGATAAACCGTACAGGTCTGTCATGCCTTGGCATGAGGGAGAGTGTGAACATAGAGTATGGCTCCACTTGGCAAGGCTATGCCATGTCTTGAACCCAGACTGCCTTTAGGCAAGCCATTGATCGGGCTTTAAGCTGAGCTTTGGAATGCACCAGGGAACAAGTTTGGTGCATGCTACCCCTCGTATGCTTCTCATATGAGGGACTGAGGTGACTTATTGTGTCCAGCCACCACCATTTACCCCCAAGGGCCCTTGGGCATCATGTGGCTGATGCCAAGCAGTGAGTTGGCGAGAAGGTCCTTGGAAGGTCCATGGTGCTTGGACCATGGATATGGTTTCACACGAGGCATTTGGTAGAGCTGATGAAGTAGGAAGGGTACTTCAGCCTGGGTACACCAGCGTGGCCATGCCTCCTAAGCTGCGTGAATATAGTGGTAAAAAGAGGCACGCTGCAGTTCGGTCTGTGCTTCGGCATGGGCTCTGTCAGGATCACAGGATGCTGCTCCTGCTCCTGTCCCAGCTTTGACATCAGCTTTCAGTGTGACCCTGGACTACCCTGCTCAGCTTCTTTATCCGTCAGACTGGGAAAATAATGACTGGCTACCTCACAAGTGGAGTTTACAAGTTCGCCTCCGGACCCATTGTCCCAGCAGAGTGTTATGGGGTGGTTGGGGTCATTAAAGATCTGATGGAGTTGTTTTTGTGTTTTGCCTTTGCAGGAGTATGTGGGGCATTACCCCAGGCGTCCTGGCAAACCTTCCAGCTTCCTTTCTGCTGTCGAGATGAAAGGGGACATGTCAGCCCTAGAAAATGCGTGTTAAGCAAGAAAGAGGAGACTTCTGGGAAAGGACTTCTTTTCTGCAAAATTAGTTTTGCTGAGTTTACAAGGTGTCAAAGGCTATTAATACTGCATGCTTTGGTACCATGAGATTGTAAACAAAGTTTCAATATGCCTTTCTGCAGAGCCATTTATCAGCCTCCATCTTTTTCCCTCTGGCTTTTTTCCACTTTTTTTTTTTTTTTTCCCCCTCCCTCTCATTCTTTTGCTTTGTCTCCTGGACTTATTCCCATTCTCTAGGTTGTCTTATTAATTTTCCTCTTTCTCAAAGAAAAAAACAGGCTTGTGGGCTGGAGACTTTACAACATTCTCTCATAGTCCTGGATTTAAAACGCCTAGCCGGGGGTCTATAATGTACTGACATGGAAAGACTAGACTTATTATTAAACTAATAATCTAGGAATTTTTATGAACTTCAGAGCTCTGCAATCTTTTCTGACCACATGGCACGGGTTGCTGAGGTATTAGCAGCCATCGGTGAAAAGCTACTGTGGCTGGACACGCCAGCTTTGTCAACACCTGGGAGCAGGGCTGCAAAGATGAATGAGCTGATGAGGTGGGTGGAGAGAAATGGGATGCACGCAACAGCCCTAGGTGAGACCTGCCTGCCTCCTCCCAGGTTTGCACCTGGTATGTTAGCCGGGTTATAGCCCCCAAACTATAAATTGGGGTATCAGAAAATACCTTGAATAAAATGGGATTTCTAGGAGTTGGGGTTGCAACTGTATATTTGCCTTATTCTCTACTTTGGCCACTGCTACGTAACAGGTTAGATGGATCCTTGATCGAAACCAACGTGGCTATGCTTGTGTTCTTATGACAGGCTGAGCTGGTTAAGATGAGATGCTGCTACACCTCTCATTTTAGCATCTTTTCTCATGAGAAAGACTAAAAGCCAGGATTTTCAGATGTGACTGATGATTTGGAGTATTCGTCTTGAAGGCCATATAAGGATTGATCTTTTAAGGGTATTTATGTTGGGTTGGTTTAAGGATCCATCTAACTTGGTATCTAGGAGTACCCACAGTACTTTCCAGCAGCTGCAACACGTGGAGAGGCCTTGTTGCTTACAAATATCTTTGCCAGGCAAAAGCGTATTCAGTGTATGGCATTCAGATATGAAGTGTATTCAGTTGGCATTCAGAACCACCGCATTGCTCACTTTGCTACCCAGTAAAATGCAATCCCCCAGCTTGATGCTGCTCATTACATACTCAGAGGATAATTTGAAATGATGCATGAAACACTTTGCTCCTTGCTCTGGGCACCTGGGCAGCCGTGTTGTTTGGTGCTACGCAGCCGCACGTTTCATTCGGGAGGTGGAGGTACCTTCGTGGTGATTTGTGCATGGTTTTGCAAAGCTTTTTAGTGTCCTTCAGGGTGAGAGCTGCCAGTGGAAAGAAAGATACACAATTATTCAAGTTGCAGTTTAAGCAGACAATTGACCTTCTGTAATGTGATTTATATCATTGTGTGAGCTGCCATCACATGAGATGTTTTTTTCCACTGCGTGGCATTTGCAAGACCTCCACCCCTTGCATTTTTCACCTGCCTGTCAATCTGCTTATCTTTCCATTTTATTTAATTAGAAACACTGGTTTTGACGATGCCTCTCCTCAGAGATTGAACACACCAGGCCAGTCTCCATGTAGCTCAGGTACGTTGGCTGCCCTGAAGTCACCTGGGGGAAAACAAAGAGGAAGAAAAGCTCACTATCTCCCTGTGATGGATTACTAACCCATCCCTGGGATATTCCAGAGAGAACAGACACACAGCCCATGCTGAGGATGAATTACTGGATCCTATTATAATGGGAGGAATTAAAAAAAGGAGAACTTCTCCAGATAATCAGCACCAGCTGCCATTTGCAGGGTACCTCCACCCTGCAGGCAAGCCACAGCTGTGATTCATGCCACGTCCCACATTGTTGCCTGCCCTTAACATCTAAACAATATAACATGTTCTGCTTTAGTACATGCATATTTCTTCCTTATGCTGCTCACCAAAGCAGGCGGCTGGGGAAGATGTAACTCATCCGCGAGGAGGACGATGGATGAGGGCACAGGCAGGGAAAGTTTCCGGTGAGTCTCTGGTTGGGAGACATGGATCTTCTTTTCTGTGTCAGCTCCGTGTCAGGGTAATTGGAAGCAACAAGGCAGCACTGGAAAACGCTGTCATGGATCTTAAGCCTTTGTGGGAGTCACCCGTCGTAATATATGAAGTGCTTACAAGAAGCCGTGACAGCGCTAGTGCACGGCTGACATGCTGAGTCTTTCACCTAAGCCAGTGAGGCAGGAAAAGAAGCTGAAAAGTTTCATGCAGTCACAGGGAGAAAAGTCCCAGGGTTGTTTTAGAGGAGAAGAGGGCAGAGGGGGTAATGGAGTCATGGTAGTTTCTAGCTGGGGAGGCCAAAATTCATTTGTGAAGCTTAGCATGTGTTTGCTAAGATAGCAGCAGATGGAGTTTAGGATGTCTTTCCTAGTCCCGTGTGCCTGAGATGCTCCCCGCTGCTGGCACAAGGGGAGCAGTCCGAGTCAACAGCAACCGCAGGACAGTTGTGCCTCTGCAGGGGCACAGCAGGAGCTCCTCAAGAAGTACAACGTACCCACGGCTCCTGCCAAGAGCTGGTGAGTACACAGGCTGCCGCTCCGCACGTACCCTCGCAGGCTGCCCCTCTTCCCCCTGCAGCATCCCACGGACTGACACCAACCTTCCCAGGTACTGGTGGAGTTTTCTCTCCTTCTTTGGAAATTTTCCTCCTTAGAAGAAAAGTCCCTTTTCCTTCTTGGAAGTTGTGTCTGGGATGATGTGTGGTTTTACTCTGTTTCTGGCACTAGCCATCAGCCCAGACCCTACTGCAGCTTGCTCCACACCCAGAAATCTTATAAAGCCCCAGACGTGTAGTCTTCACCTTTCAGGAGAAGATGGACCTATGAAAAGTGTTTTTTTTTTTTTTTCTGCTGAGGAAATCCCATTTGCAGACTCAGAAGCCCTAAACCCAGCCCAAGGATTCATCCATTTCCACCCAGTTACTGCATAAGGGCAGCCATAGAGGACCAGTGCCTGGAATCCTCTTGCCTGGCGCCCAGGACCACCCAATACAAACGAGATGCCACGAGACAGAAGTAGTGTGTGCTTGCGTTCATCGGTCTCAGTGGAATTTTTCTGCTGCAAATTTTTCTGAATGCTGTTTGGTCTCACCTCACCTTTGAACCTTATTTAGAATTTAGGACCTGAACATTTCATTTGATGTACGCTTGTTCCTGTGTAAGGACAGCTGCCGCAGAGGGTGAGACCTACGCGGCACCGGTTTGCTGCAGGCTTTTGGGCTGGAAGTTGCACTGTGTCCTCCTCCAAAACCATCCCTACTGCACCTCCCACGAGCACTGGGTGCTGGGCACGGTGGGAGGGGAGTTAAAACGAACCCGCTCCAGAGGGATGAAAAGGAGGATCTCTCAAATTGCATGCTCTGGCTGGGCTGTAATCCCATCCAGGAAAGCTTACGCCGTTCCCAATCTCACCCTTTGATCACTTCTGGAGAGACGGTGGATCGGGGGCCTCTGCCGATGACCTGCCGCCGGGGCCCAGCAGGGTGGATGGACAATGATGAATAGGTCTGAGGTAAGATGTCCTACTGCAAAACACATGTGTTACACATCTTCCCTCCCTCCTGCTCCTTGAAAGCCGTTGCAGGAACTGGGTTTCTTCTCTTTTTGGCTTGGAACCAGTAAAAAAAAAAAAAATGCTTCAGGGGAGGGTGTGATTGTGCTGGTGTGCCAGAGCGGTGCTCAGCAGAATCGGTCCCCAGACGGGCGCACAGCAGGTGAGCTGTGCTCAGGAATCACAGCTTCGCTCCTCCTGTCCAGGACTAACTCTTGGCCATTGCAAGAAAAGGGGATTTCTTCCTGACTGCTGCTAAACACCTCCATTTTTGTAGGGGAAAAGGAGCATTTTGCAGCTTTGCTCATTTACTTCCATGCTATGGTACCCGAATACTCTGACTCCAAGGGGTTCATCTCATGGCCAGAGGCAGAGATGCGAGGAGAAGTCCATACCAAGGGGCTCTGTGTAAAGGTGCTTCTGTCTGACTGGAGTGACATTATTTTTGCTGCAAGGAAGCCTGTAAGGTATAAGCAAGGTCAGGATGTCACTGTGTTAAGCATTAGACGTGTAGGCTGAGACCTACCAAGCTTGTTATCTAGACAGATACAACAGATGAGAGTGGGGAAAGGAAATATTACCATGGGAAAACGAGACTCAGAGAAACTGGATTTCTTGAACAAAAAGTTCAAGATTTGGGTAGTCTAGGTATCCAGTGCCATCATCCCAGTGCCCCCCTCTGGTACTTATTGTCCTGAAATTATTTCTTTGTATTAATGGGTTTCCATAATCCCTTGTGTTATTGCAGCTCGACACGTTCTCTCCCTGCGGTGCGTGGAAGCTTTTGCTGTTGAGCCATGAAAATGAGCAAGGGAGACGGGAAGCAGAGGAGCTAAAGAAAAGCTCTTTGGGGGATATGGAGAAGTGGGCTGTGTCTGAGCTTATGCAGGAGTCCGAAAGCGGTGGAAAAATGCTATGGCCACGGAGGGCAGTGCAGAGCTTGGGGCTGCAGAGGAAGGAGTGAAGAGTGGAAGGGCAGCGAGGAGCTGGGCACCCCTTGCAAGCCCTGAAGGCTGTCAGCTCCCACGGAGAAGAAGCAGCAGCAGACCCCATGCAGGCATCTTTCTGGCCGGCAGATGTTTCTATCACGTGTTTGGCAACCATTGAGCACCCAGATTTTGGTGGGGGGATGAGTGGAGAGAAAGAGGCTGAGAGCAGAAGATGCAGCCAAAGCCTGGTGAGGCTCAAGTGTCCATGTGCACGTTGGAGACGTGAATCCCGCCTTGGAGCACATGGCTATAACGCAATTGGCATGCACATCCACACGTGAACACACACAATCCCACGGCAGATGTCTTCAGAAGAGTTGCCCTGAACTGATAGGTAACACAACTAGTAATGGTGTTAGGCAGTTATTCTCTCCCATGTATCCTTCACTAACTTTAATACCACTTTGTAATACCTCTTCAGGGTAAGGGCTGTCACTTTATCATGTGTCTCTGCCTTGTCAAGCATGGTGGGACCTTCAGTCATGACTGGGACTTTTACATCATGATCACTGTTTCATGGGATTTGAAGAAAAGTCCTTTGAAAAGGTAGGGATAAGTCTGAAAATCCCAGCTATTGATGTGGTTTGTGCTCTCCCGGAGGGAAATGGCCAACCCCAGCTCAAAATGGAGAGAAGGTCAGTGTCAGAAGAGCAATATTTCAGTTTTTTGGGGGGGTATTTTTAATCACCTAAAGGCTACTAGACAGCTGAATTCATACAAATGAGAAGGCAGACACCCGTTTTACTATAATGTGCTCAAAGCAAAGCTAAATAGCCTAAACTTGTATGTTGATATTAAGCTTAAATGTAAAAGTCAGAATTAAGATCTGCATCTAAGGTTTTTGTGATCTCTTCCTTCTATAATTGTTCCTTATGGTTTTGCTTCTTCAAATAACTTAACACTGATTTCTTTCTAGCAAAAACCTCAAAGGACTGCTAAGAATTTTACAGAGGCCCTTACCAGTTGACCGCTCTCTTCATGGAAACTTTGGGCTCTTGAGCTCAATGTTATTTCGGAGAAATATTGTATGACATGGTGCCTGAAATAGCAAGGGCTTGACTCAATGTTAGTGTCTGTGCAAATAAATTAAATGTGCCCAAGACTGTCCTGTGACTCTGAGGCCATCTGGCATGGAAGAGCTTGCATCCACGCTTTTAAATCTGAGTAGCTAGCTTCATCTGAACTGCTCATTGGGAACAGTTCTTGGCCTCTGTTAGATCCCAAACCACAGGTGAACGTGTTCCCATGCCCATGAATGTTCTCCAACACTTTTCATGAGCTCATACAGAAATTGCTCCAGAAGCCCCTTAATGAATTATGTCCTCTTTAAGGTCCAGAGTGGCTGGACTCTTGGACAACACTCACTAGCATGGTGACCACTTTCTTGGTTGGGTAGAGCTCCTGCTGCTTATAGCACAACGCACCACATGTGCCATGTTTTGGTGCACAGGTAGGTGTGTCAACTCAGCAGAAAACATCACTGGAAATATTTATTAACCCAACTCCACGGAGTGGGCACCGTGGGAATGCCCTAGGTTTCAGTAAGAGCAGGAACAAAATCTTTATCCACTGCAAACCAGAAGTAAGCGCGAGAAAGCCAGTGGCAGTGGGAAAATGGTTGTGATGGAATGGTGCAATCACTTCCCTTCCCTTCTCATTTCAGTTTGTTTTGAGAAATCACCCATGGCACCTCCATTCTTCCTGACAAGTTAATGCTGGACCTGTTAAATGAATCCTGGTTGCACCAGCTGGACCATAAAAGCAGGTAATCAGAAAACACTACCTCTCAGCTATGAGCTCAAGAAGAAACGCAGATGCCTTACAGACAAGTGCACGCACAGCCTGTGTCCTTGCATGAGACCAGAAATCTTTGGTACCTTCACTGCAAATTATTCATAGTGAGCCTTCTTGAACTGCTGCTAACAAAGCAAGGTGGTTTCATCTCCGTGCATTGAGTTGCAATCAAACTGAATTTTACTAGAGGAGTCTCAGAAGCTGTGGATTATCTGAGTGGTGTATTTTTGTCCCAGGTTTGCATTTGCATCTCATGGTTTATTTTCTCATATCAGGACCTTGTGAATTTCCCATTCCCAGCATTTTGCAGGAACACAAGCTTTTGTTCTCAGATTGTGCCAGGCACAGTGATGAGTTGCAGTGTGGACATAACCAAGGGTGGATGGGACAGACTTTTAACTCCTGCTGAAGAGAGATGCAGGCTAAAGCCTACATCACCTAGGAGATGATGGTGACCTTTCCTGGTTACAATATGCTCTTGTTTTCTGTTCTGGAGCCACTTTACATGCCCAAGTGCAAGATGAGGTCTTGGAGGGGGCTGCTAGTACCTCTGACAGGGAGAACAGAGTGCGGCAACTGGGCTGCAAGGCAAATAAATTGCAGGAATGTGGCCTCTGCTGTGCTTCCTACTCCCTGCTGGCCTTTGAAGTGAAGAAGCAGCCTGGGAGCTGGAGGGAAGCCTCCTGCCCAGTCATGTGGGCTGATACCGAAGGCTACCAAACTCTTGATAGTAGAGGAGTGGGGGAGAAATGGGGTTATATTCACTGTGAGACAATACTCCGTGACTGCTCTCAAAGATGACAGCTACAGCAAGTCATTTATAATTTGTCGGAAATGTCTCCTTCTGACTACCCTTGCGGAGAGGAGGAATGGGAGCAGCTGTTGGCCTCAACCCATCTCATATATTATTATCTGTCTTCAGGACCTGCTTGCAAAGCTTGGTTGCTTTTTCCAGTATGAAATGTAATGGGATTCCTCAAGGTTTTGCTAACTCAGTCTTTAATCATAAAAGGAGACATGGCTACGGGCAAACGAGCCGGAATTTTGTCTAGGGAATTTGTAAGTGCTCAGAGAGACAGGACAAGGGATTAAATGATAGATACAGGATGCTGCTTTGTGAGGGGCCAATTATGGCCACTCCAGGCTGAGTGTTGAGGGTAGGAAGATAAAGAGGGCACTGTAAGAGCATCTTCTCTTGCTGGATGTGCCCACCAGCCATTCTGCAAACCTTCAAGTCTTTAGACCACCTCAGCCTGACACACGAGCTCTCTAGTGGAGGAGACTTTGAGCAGGTTTGGTAGCCTACCTGGAAGACAACTCATATTTTTGCAAGCTACACATATCTTGCATGGGTGAAGCTAAACCCATCGGGCCACTCAGGTGCCCCGTTGATGTTGCTTAGATCCAGAGCAACCATATGGGCTGATGGGCAGCAGTGTTGGGCAGGAAGCACATAGGCCATGTCAAAACCTGCTCTTCACTTCATGTGGTGGATTCAGCTGGCCAAGACGGTCTTCACGGGGCATCAGTCCGGAAGTGAGAATAAAGTTTCAAGGATCAGGAATCATGGAACCCACCAGGGCCAACATGTTCTCTGGGGAGTGTATAGGTGACATTAGCACTGTCGTAGGCTGCCGTAGAGCTGAGAGCAAACATCACCACCCCAAGGGGACCCCCTGCATGTGTATATTCGCACAAGCCTTTCACAGTGCCCCATTGTCCCAAGCCCTCAGGCAGCAAAACTTCCCTGCCACCCTCATGCTGCTGAGTGGAGACCTAACCGCTTTTGTGCCACGGTCACTGGCCAGGAGTGAGACAGCAGAAGAACTGAATTTAGCCATCCCATAAGTGACCATAAACGCCACAGGAATGCATGGGAGCTCCTCGCACAGCTGAGGTTGGTCAACAGTGTGGACATCAAATATGCGGTAAGAGGGGATTATCCAGGGTTCCCCTCAGCAGACTTTGACTATATAAAAAGGGCTGTAAAGAGGAAGCGAATAAGCTCTTCTCTGTATCCTCAGGGAACAAGGCATGAAGTCATGGTCTTAAATGGAGCCCTGGGAGAGCTCTGTTAAACTTGAGAGGCAAGTTGCTAACAGTAAAGCCTGTTAAGTACTCGTGTAGATTGCCTGGGGAGGCTGTGATTCTTGAAACAATTGAGGTCTTTAAAAACAGATTAGACAAACATCTGTCAGGAATGGCTTAGGAACAACTGATCCTGCCTTGAGGCAAAGAAAAGGCCTTGATGACCTCTCCTCATTCTTCCAGCCCTCTTTTTTTATGATTCTGTGACTTGGCTTTCCTGCTAATCTGCACAATATTTCATGCTCAAGAAATATACCGCTCTCTCAGGACTGAAGAGATGAGTGTCTCACAGCACAGGTGGGCAGCAAAGGTATTCAGCAAAAACCTGCAGAAGTTTCTTCATCACTGCCATGCTTGTTGCAACATTCTCCAAAAGAAGCATCTTGATACTTTGGCATTGCTGGCACGATGTTTCGATAAAGCCAGTTGCATAGTGCTGTGCTATCAGCATCCCTTTATGAAGACAAGATTATGGCCCAAACTGCTCCAGTTCTTTCCGGCTTTATGAGACCACATCCTCCTGAGTAGGAGCAGTTACGGATGTACCCAAATGCTCCTCACTGAAAAGTAATTTGAGCTTAAAGACACCACACTCTGTTTTCAGTCACTGTTAGCTCAAGTCACCTTTGTGATTTGAACCCGGATGAAGGCAGGCCATGGTGTTGATATGAATTATAAGGCATATCTTCCACCATCATTGCTTTTGCATAGGAACAGTCTTAGAAGAGAAGCTGGTAACCTGAATGAGGGTTGAGGCCATGGTATGCAAGGAGCTATACCCTGAAAAAAAGGAGAATCTTTAGCACTGATAGTCATGACAGGCAGAGGAGGGGAGAAAGAAAGTGTTATCAGCCTTATTTTACAAATGGGGCTCTTATGCACAAGTTTTCTTGTTACCCTGCCTTCTTTTGGAGTTGTAGTGGATCTCAGGAAGAGCTTGAGCAGGGACTAAGGGTAACGTTAATGACATCTAAGTTTCAATATGTAGAGGAAAGTTTGCAGTCTGAACTACTCACAATAAACTCCCTTCATTGTCCATGGAGACAAAGAGGTGATTCCATCTGGCTGTTTTCATGCACTTATATTAGCAAACTGATGGTAAACTATTTTGGTCATCTACTTGAAAATGACATAGATAGTCTTGAAGTACCTATTTGTGACCGTGGACCTCCACGGCTCAGCTATGAATGTAGAGAGACTGTATATACTATTAATGCATAGATTATTTTTCCCCTCGTTTCTATTTCCCCAGACTGAAGAATCCCTGAAAATGCTTATATCGCTTATGGAGGGGTGCCTGGTGTCCAAAATCTGAAGGGAAAAGAAGAATGAAGAAGAAATGTGGAAAAAAGGTAGTTATCAGTCATTTTACAGGCAGTGGGTCCCACAGATGGGGGCTTCATGGTTCTCCTGAAGGTCATATACACAATCAAGTAGACGTGGTTCCCAGCTATCCCAAGCCCACTGATGAAGCAAAAAACTGTCCGTCCTTCCTTCCCTTCCTTCCCGGCGAAACTTTCCAAGCTAGGAATCAGTGGAAAGCCAGTGTGTTTTCAGGAACAGGACTGGTACCAAAGGACACTGTGAGCAGGAGGTCTCTAATTCCAGACCACCCCACACCAGAGCTGTGCTCCAGCAAGTTTGTTGTGTCTCTGCCCGTGATCAGTACCAGATGCCATGAAAATAGCTACAAGAAACTCTGAAGTAGGCAATGATGAAAAAAAGAGACATCTGAGGAAAGTTACTGAACCACCCTGCTACGGCTTGCGTTAAAAAAAAGAGACTGAAACAAGGTGAAACAGAGCCAGCATTTGTAGGATCTTCGAGTGCCCCACTTGAGACGTGGCAATGGGATGGAGTTAATAATGTGGAGTTTAAAACATCTTCAAGTTACCTCAGGATAGGCACCCCAAAGCTCTGAGGTACCCAAAATTGCTCTACATTCTTACAAATTGTGGCCAGTGCTTTTTAATCCCCAGGGTCTAATTTTCTTTCTGCTTTCTCACACATAATTCAACAAGTGGGGAAGAGATAGGCAGGGCCGTCAGAGCATAAGCAGACCTCCAGTCAGTGAAAGAAACCAAATTTTTGGTGTATTCAGTTTCTGTCTGCTAGGTGATTTTTTTTTTCCTTTTTCTTTTTTTTTTAATTGGGTTGGACCAATATGAAAGAAAACATTAGCAAACCCCTCACTGATATATGTCTCGGTGAGTTTGAAATGGCAGCCCCCATTTCCTATGTTTACTGTTGCTTTTGATGTTACCTAATGAACGTAGATCCTCTAAAAGATTCTCTTTAGGGGCTTTAAATCTGGAAACCATTTGACAATTAAGCCAGAAGACGCAACGGGGTGTGTTTTATGGGCCCCATTAATACATGCCTATGGGGGTGGTGCTGCAGTGTGGCCTCTGCCTTCACCCACCCATGCTGTGTATTAACGGTCTGATAAAATTCACTCCTGAGTGCTTTATTGCTATGATATCATTTAAAAAAAAGGGGGAAGGGGACAACAGTTTATTGTTCCAAGGGAAAGCCCAGCCAAGATTAGAAGACAAAAACAAATTAGGACAAATAAGCTTCCCTCTGATCACTCCCCTAACACGCATAGGAAATATCGAGCCTGCCACTTTGGGCTGGCCACCATGCTTGGCAGCATGAGCTACCTGCAAGGCAGCAGCAAGGCTGTCTGCACTTGCACGGCAGGCAAAATTTGTCCAAAAGTCATCAGCATCGAGGATATGCTCAATGTCCCTGAGTGTTTCGCCTTGTGTCTTCTCTGAGTGCCACTTGTCTGACATGGACCATGGCAGGAAAGTGTTTTCAAGGGCTTTGAATTGGTGGGTTTAGGACTAATCTGCTGCAAAGTGTTGAGTAGTCTCAGTTTCTGCTTCAGCAGGTGCTGAGGGCATGGGCACCACGCAGACCTGAGGTCTTTGTTAAGCTGCTTGGTGCCATGGACCAAAGGCCAACACCAGCTGAAAGACACATCTGCCAGCAGCAGCCTGCATGGGAAGGTCACGCGATGTTTCTGAGCGCTGTCCTACTGCTGAGAACAAGGTGGGTGAGGTGAGCATCTCCAGCACTTGTTAAGTTACTATACTACCCTCTTTTTGAGAGAGCCCAGCTCTCCAGGTGAAATCTGTGTCGCGGTCCCGAATACACTGTGGGCTCAGCTCACGATATGGGCAGTGAAGCGTCTCCGCAGCAAAAATAACAACAAGATCAGGCTGAGGCTGCTAAATTTGGAGATGTGAAGACTTGACTCTCCAGGGCCCTTCTGCTGGCATTGCTTTCAAACCCTGTGTTCCTCCAGAATATTATTTCAATTAAAAAAAACACAGTGGGAAGGGGGACAGGAGCTTTTCCAATCCAGTCCACTCTGCTTTATGGCTCCTAAGGTACATGGCTGCAGACTGTTACTCATCTCAGAGTTGAGGACATGAATGAGCTTTCTGTTTGGAAAGCTTTCAGAGACGTGCTGAAGCTGGTTCTTATACAGCCAGCAAAGGGAACCATCAGGGCAAAACATGCCTGAAAGGAGAAATTGAAAACAGCCTTGGAAGAAAATGTGTATACATGTGGCATGACATTTATTTATTATCCTGTGCTGCAGAGCTCTTGCCCAAGCAGAGTTGAAAGCTTAGTGAAAACGGTGGATTTTTCTAAGCTCTACCAGGATTTAGACCCTCCAGCGAATGTATAAACAAGGAACATTTTCAAAGTCTTCTCCTACTAATGGTTATTCATAACTATTTTAGGGACCTGCTGTTCCATCTGACTGACAGCACTGAAAAGAAAAAAGATCCCAAATGCAGTCTTTCTGCTCCATGATTTGCCTAACAGCTGGACATAATGCAAAGCCCATTTTCTGCTCCTGCCACAGCTGGTTTGACATCTGTGTAATGAAGGAGAAGCAATGGGGATTGATTGGGCTTGGGAGATTAAAGGGAATTGCTTTTGCTTCCCATGGCTCTGAGAAAGAGGGTGATGGACCAGGTCTTGCTATAGGAGACAAACGCATTTCACTGTTCCCATCGGCGCAAACGAAATCCTTGGTAGCATAATAGGAAAAACATGCTGATGCCAGACGAGAGAGGAACAGATGTAAGGAGACACTGAATGCCAGGACCTGGCATCCCCACCCTTGGCTGTGAATGTCTCTGGAAAAAGTCTCTTAATTTTCCTACACCTCTATCTCCACCCATCACCAGTGGATGATCATTCTTCATTACCCTCAGAGGAAGGCTGCAATTCCCAGATCAGTGGAATTGGCTAACCAGCAGTCTGGCATGAGGGAGAGCTGATCTTGTCTCAGTATAGTGGGATGGACTGGGCAAAACTTGATGTTTCCTCCATCCCTATCTTTTGTGACACCATGAAAATATCTGGAGGTGGAAGATCTTCAAGATTTGGCCTTTCAGGGCAGCACTAAGACACTTTGAAAGGTTGCCATGGGTTTTCCTTTCACTCTGTGGGCACTTCAGCTTCCCAGGCTGGAAGTACAGCGTGTTTTGAGTTGTTCGGGAGTTATTCAGAGCCAAGAGCTGAATTTTGTAAGCATGAGTCTGGTTTTGAGAATGGGCTCAAAATGGCCTTCCAAAAATGCTGCATGATGTACCATGAAGTCTAACCATGGTGCTAGAACCTAGCTGCTCACCTCTGTATAATCAGAGCCTCAACACACTGGTTTTAGCAGCCTTTTTGTGAAAACCTTGTAACAGTACAATTCCCTACATGTTTTTGCTTTCCCCAGCCAAACCCAACACTGAGACCATGAAGGGAGGATCTGCATCACGTCCAGTATTACCAGACTGTGGTAAGCCTGTGAATGATGACTGTTTTGTGCCCTGATGTTCAGCCATCTCTGCTCCACTACGTTCTTCTGTGGTTGATGCCTTTGAGTTTATTCCTGCAGCATATGTGACACCTGTGATATAGGAGAACCCTGCCCTTTCCTACACCTGGCTTCTTACTTCTAGCAAGAAACACATGTAACGACCTCTCTAGCTTTATATTTGCAGCTGAGGAACTTCTGCTGTCACCAAAGGTTTACCTTTGACTGGCAAGTGAGAAGAACCATCCTCATGTGATGTTCCCCAAATGCCTACAAACAAACTTGGGTCCAGTCCCCTCAAAGTCCCCAAAGCCCTCTCTCTTCCATGTCCTTTTTCCCATTCTGTCCCAGTGTTGTCCCACCCACTGCTCCAAATGTTATCTCCACAGAGAAGGACAAAGTTGCTCTTTCTAGTGATCTTAAAACATCTTTGGATCCAAAATTTACGTGCTGGCACTCATTGCCAGCTCTCAGCATGAGTACTATGGCATGCCAAGCACATCTCAGGGTGACGGCTCTGGAAAAACGAGGCAAGCATTTCTCAGCCTCTCGCCTGCCTTTTTTTTTTGTCAAAAGCAATCAGTGGGCATCTTGCATTTACTTATTTATTTATTTTTAACAGGGGAGAAAAAAATTCCAAACCTTGCACAAGGGAGGGAGAACATTTGAAATGAATTTCACAGAGGTTTCCTTCTTTGCCCTTGACTCCGCCCCAGGAGAATGCTTGGCTGAGATGATGTGAATGCAAGATTTTATTAAAAGTAAACCAGCATTATAGGAAAGGAAGCCACGAGTTGTTGTTAATGCCAACCAAACAAACCTGAGCATTAGGCAATATAAATATAATCTACATGATGATTCACATATGTTTTCTGTCTATCTGCTATAAACTGCAACACCCCACTCAGGGTATAAAACAAAGCACCTTTTTCTGTTTATATGCAGCAAATGTTTGGGTTTCTTTTTTTTTTTTTTTTTAATTATTATTGCCAAATCAGATGTGCTCATGTGGCTTTCAGCGGATATTTCCATGACCCAATCAAACCTGCTAGGTTGTCAGGCCTAATCCATCAACCCCATGAATTGTGCCTGAGGTTTCAGATTTGCACAACCTTTTCTCTGGCTTTCTGTAAGAAAGGTATGAATATGAAATAATACAGCCATGGCTTAAGAAGGAATGTCCTGTGGCCTATGACTTTGTGCTGAAATACCTCCAATCTGATGTTCAAACTTCTGGCATTTGTGCCTCGGAGATATGCATGCTCCATGCCGTGCTCCTCATCAAATGGACTTTCAGATGGGACTGTCTAGAAGTGGAAAAGATGCATTCAGCTGGATCCAGCTGTCTGACCACAGTTGTTTCAAGTGACTCAGGAGCATGTGTCTGCCCAGCCAGTGACTGGAGGTGATGGAGTCAGAAGCAGGAGTGATGCTATTGTAAAGCCTTGCCTGAGTCAAGCTCTGGATGGCCAAAAGCCTTCATTCATGAGATCCAGCCATAGCTTTGTGTGCTGCCTGCCCTTCCCAATGCAAAGTGGAAGTGGCTTGAGTCACAGCAGTCTGAAACGAAGCTTTTCACTTCATAATTCACTCCCCAGACAGGCGGTTACCATGTCTCAGCTGAGGCTCTGCTAATTAATATTTTAAAGATGCTTTGCCATCACTTGAAGCCATTGTCTGGCCATCAGGTCTGTTGCCAAAACCTGTGAACTTTCTAAACATCCCTTACTCTGCTGGGGCCAGATTTTCTGACATCAGTCTTAGTACATCAAGTCTCCAAGGAAATTTGGAACTCTGTAAGAACTTGGAACTATTTCTCATCAGCTGCAGTACAGCAAAGGCAACCCAGCATGATGCTCCGGGGGTTTGTACTCTTGGAGATGCCAGTTTTACCTCTTCTGAGTTAGGAGGTAAAATCAGTGTGTGGACCAAGCTTGATCATTAAAACATGGTATGGGATGTACTAAACGTTGGTGTGCCCTAAGGGAAAAATGCCATTTCATTGTGGGGATCCATCTCAACTAACTTTAGCAATGGGTTTAGTCTCAAATAACTGAAAATGTTTTCAGTGTAGATATTGATCCCTCAGTTGGGCATTCAGGCTTTTATGACAGTAAATGAAGATCTAGTCAGTACTGAGAATAAAGAGCAGTAATAAATTGAGTAAATAATAAAGAATATGTATAAAAATCTCTATCTGCTTGGCTGGGTTGCTCCCTAAAACTCCATTGGCTGTATCGACCAGATTTTGCACCATTGACTTGAGTGGAAACCTAGATTTCTGTCTCAGAGGAAGGCATGCACTTTGTAAACATAAAATACATGATATAAATCCCACCCTATATGTTTACATTGCAAGTAATTATTTGGACTCTTTGCAGTCAATGGAGGGAAGCAGGCACTTGGAGGATATGATTCATCTTATCTGAAGTAGATATTTAAAAGAGATTAAATGATCTCTGTGCTCCATGTGGCCATTTCTCTCATTCTCTCTAAAATGAGAGCTCAGGGCATACAGCTGGGATGGAGACATCTACACTGCAGACATCCAAACACGGGCGAGATGAATCCCACCCAATTTCCCACCTCAAGGTTGGGTTGCTTTTTTACTAAAATTTGCTCTGTACTTGCATTCCTTCCTGAAAACTGCTGTGTTACAGACATGGCTTGGCTACTGCCCTCTTCCCCAGCCGAATTACAAAAGAAAATCAGCAACCACAGCCTGAGTTTTGAAGCACTTCATGATATATAATGCAGTATGAATTTAAATTATTAGATGACATGTCCAGGAGCCACCTTCGTTGGACTTGACAGATCTTTCTGTCTTTCAACATCTACATTTCTTGGATTGTGTCTCCTCAACCTCATGATCCAAAAGAATTTTCCAGCTTCCTTTACTCATTCTTTGGCACTGGGGGAGACTCATAAAGTGATGTTAAAAAAGGCATTCCTGTGCGAGCATCTGTGTGGGTGTGTGTGAGTGTTTGTATGAGAAATATTTAATAAGCCATTGAAAGACATGGTAAATGAAGACTCTTTGCATGCCAGATTTGATTTCTTTTGAGATGTTTGGGCTTGGCAATAATAATTACAGAAATCTTTGCTTTCAGCTTATAGAGGGGGTGTGAACAGGAAGGAAGGAAATGGAACTTTTATAATTATACTAATAAGAAAATGAGCTAGTTTTATATGACATTATGTTAAGAGCTACTGCCAGTTTTTGTCAATAATGACCCATAGTCATACCTTTTCTTTTTTTTTTTTTCCAGGTTTAGGCACCAAACCTGAGTTTCTCAAATAGTATGGAGATTAAAGTCCTACAATGGGATGTATGGGAGAGGTGAGCTTTCTATGCTGAGCATGATAAAGATGCAGAAGGGAGAGGAGGTATTTAAGTTTCAGGTCTCTGTTGGCACAAATATAAATAGATGTAAATTGGGCCATGGCTACTTTTGAAGTGGAAAAATTAGCAGATGGCTTTGAAACATCAGCGGAATGCAGTTCTGGAAAAGCCTTTTAGTAGCATTAAAGGTGTGAATGGGAACATATGGCAGAGTACCTGTGACAGCAACAATTTGATCAGATGACTCAAAAGGTCCCTCAGTCTCTGTAGTCTTCTTTCAGGCATTGAGTTATAGCATAATGATTTTCCTTCCCTCCTGGCTCCTCTGTTAGCAATTTCAAAGGGACTCTGTGAGACATAATGCTAGGACCTCGATTCTTTCCTTGTGCTGGGATCTGAAGTTGTAGACTCTTACCATTTCCTCAGCACTGGAAGGGGGGAAATGGCTGTTCTGGTCGTGCAGTGCAACTACTGTCACACTAAGCTCATGAGCACCACGGCCCTTGAGCTCATCATTGAGGCCTCTGCATGCACAAGGGTTGCTCTTGCATGAGGACCATCTGTACAGAGGATACATCTGGTCTTGATGGTGGCCTAGAGATGGTCTTCGGAAGACAAGATAGTTCCCACTCTCTCAAGTTCAGCTAGGCTTCCGAAAAAAGCAGCATATGTTCATGCACTCTTGTATGGGAGGAGTCAAGGCTATGTGCTAGCCCCAAAGGCAATTTGTGAAACTATAGAGAAATAAAACTGAAAGGCATCTCGAAGCATTACTTGGCTTGTCTTTCTGGACCAAGAAAGGATCAGCTGTAAGTGTGACATTCCCAGCAGAGACTTACCTTAAATGTCTAGTTAAAGAGATGGTACTTAACAACCTGCAGTGTTGGAGACTACAGAGACCTCAGACAGCTGGTTCCAATGTCCTGCTCTCTGCTAGCCAGTTTTTCTTAGTGTCTAACCTGAACCATCCTTGCTGCAAAGGAACCTCATGATTTCTTGCCGTACATACTCAGTATCTTGACTATGCAATGCTGAAGCAAAGATACTGTTCTCTCTGCTATAAAAAAAGCCTTTATTCATTTATTTGGACTGGAGTAGGACATAACAGAGATCCTAGGCCAAGCTTTCATCTTGAGAATTCATTGTAAGCAACCGTTAATATCCAGGGAACAGATTACAGCTGTGTGGAAGGCAGAGCAGAGCAAAGACGAGGGTCAGTGTTGGGCACCAGGGATCAGACTGTGATGGCCTTAATGCTATAGACAGGCTCAGCCTCTTGCCCTCTGCGGATGACACAGCTAGTGTTGTTGATAAACTCAGCAGCCCATGATGGATTTTTTTCCTGGAATTGCTTCCTTTTATGCCTCAGTTAGGAGGAGGATGGGCACTCATTTTTGAAAGCCCATTTGCTCAGTGGTCATTCTAGAGGTCCTGAGATTTGTAAGTCATGCCAAGGATGGCTGGCTAAAGAAAGAGACACCCCATCTTTCCTAGTTAGAGGTATTTGTGAATGTTGAACATCACCCAGCCAGGGCTTAAGTAAATTTTGAAGCATTTTTAACAAAACACTGTGTCCGTTCTCAGATTTATCATTTGAATGTGTCAAAAAACATCATGGAGGGGAAAAGGGGGTTGCTAATGCTTTGGGGCTTGTGCAAAATTTATGACCCACCTTCTTCAGGAATGTGATGGAGACTGGGTGGCAGACATGGCATTCCCTTCTGCTGGGCCAGGACTTTTTTTATTCACTTGGTTTTGAGGTAGAAGGAGTAGAAGAAAACCTGTCTCACCTTTGGAGAGGGATCAGCATTCAATAGCAACCTACTGGCCAGACTTTGCTCTGCAGTGATCCTCAGGGTCTAGTGAAACCACGGACAGGGTGAATGCAAATACTGAATCCCAGCCCTTGGCCACAGTGAATAAGGCACAACAGCAGGAATGTGCTGGGGCTTCGTACACGGCTCTTGAGCTAGCCTCCAGCTTCTTCTGTCCCCCTCCCACTCTGAGTTCCTTCCCCATCACCTGTAGGAAGGAGGGTCCTTTTCACAGTCCCATTCTTCCTGCCCCTTCTTGCTCCACTTGCTTTTGAGCTTGGGAGAGTGCCTCTCCTTGCTCCGATGACATGGAGGAGTGTGTCCTTAATCAAGCCCAAACCTGTCTGCTCAGATGAAAGCATTGCATGATGAGCATGACAAATCCTTCTTCTCAGCTGGTGCAAATCCGTACTTCTCCTGGTTTCCCAGAAAATGCCCAGAGACGCTACATGAAAGATAAGCCAAAAGTCGACACTGGAAGCTTGCAGAGGAATTTTTGGATGGAGTGCAAAAAATCTGGTTCACATCAGCCCTCTAGCTTATTCATTCCCCTATCAACAACCAGATGTTCAATGCACAGTGCAAAGGCTGGTGAGTGACTCTGTCTTCCTGGCTTGCAGGAGCTGCCGTTTGTTTGTCCTGTGGTAGTGAGTGAAGTGGTGTAGGTCAATGGGGAGGCAACCAGTGTAATGGTATTTTCAGGGACCCTTTGCAAAAGCTGTCTTGGCAGGTATCTTGTGTGCTGTATCTATCGTGCATCCCTGAAGAGTTCAGCTGCACTCCAGAAGGGCCATGTCGATGTGGGAGAAGGGGGTTTTAAAGCTCCAGGGCAGTCTAGTTAATCAGTGGATTTGCAAGGAGACTGAAGAGAGCCTGGCCATGACTCAAGCCAATAAGAAATTTCAGGAGACTGGCTCAGCAAGTTGGGACCCAGCACCAAGATACCTGAGAAAGAAGGTAAGAAAGGTAAGAAAGTTCAGCTGTATGGACAGAAAACATGTTGTGCCAATCATGCTCAGGGTTGGAAAATTGTCCCTAGCTTATTTCATGGAGCCAAACAGCTGTAGCTATTGGATTGTTCAGTGTGGAGCCATAAATCCTGCAGTATGTGGGCTGTGGAAATGGGATGCTGCTAGGAAGTATCTATCCCACAGCCAGCCTTTTGGGTTGAGACACTCCCCAGTCAACATTTAGAAGCAGGTTCCCTCATTTTATTTTATTTTTTATTTTTGAATTTTCCCTCCTAAAAGGTCTTTTCAATGACCTATCTGACCCCTTATCTCCAATTCTCCTGTCCCCTCCTTATCCCTATTGCTGCCTTCCAAATTCAGGGCCTGTACTTCATGCTTGCCTATCTTCTTCCCTTCACCAGTGCACACCACCACTCTCCCAAATCCTTGCATGTGCTGGTGGATCCAGCATGGATATCTGTGCATGCTCTTAGCTCAAAGTTCATGGGAAACCTGTTTAATTTCTGACGTGGCTTTTTCTCTCCCTGGCTTAACAAGCACATTCCCTTGCAGAGGGAAGAATGTCCCTGGGGACTGTGGTTTTTGGAAATGTGTCTGAACTGCCCAAGTGAACATGTGGGAAGACCATAGCCCTCTAGCACTCATCTGCTTGCCTCTTGCACTCGGTATATTTGCTTTGGATACAGGCCCTTGCACCAGAAAGCCTGAACCTGCTTCTGAAGAACTGCTGGACTATATGTTGGGTAACATATAACAGAGGGGTGAATCCCACAGGAGGAGAAAAGCTTTTCCAGTCAGGTCCTGAGATGCTACTACTGATAGTGCCAATGTTTTAGCCCAGACTCTAATGATACAGAGGTGTGGTTTCGTTTATTTGTTTTTGAACTGGAGATTGGAGAGTGCAGAAAGGGCTGCAGACAATGTGCTAAGTAAGTGTAAACAAGCTTTCCGCACACTATCCAGATGACTTAGTCTTGCCCCAGCATGGTCATTGCTGTTAGTCTGACCACTGGGACTGCAGGAATGCAGAACAGCTTGCCAGCTTCTAACAGGCTCCTGAAAGAGGGACTCACCATCTAAAATACAGAGCAGAAATAATGTTCCTAGGGATGGAGGAGGTAAACCTGTATCTCAGTGACCTTTTGGAGAGCGCCGAATGATGGCTTATGTCATGATACCCATTTACTGCATCCCCAGCCGTCTAGCCAGAACTGTACAACCTCAGCACAGTGTCTTGGTCCAGGCCCAGGGCTTTGAAATCTTCAGCTCAGCCTTATGGGCTTGTCAGCTGCTGTATACTGTGGCAATGATGTATTCACTTGGCACTGGTCTTCTTGTTCCACTGCTGGGGTAGCCAAATATGAAGGCAGTTTTCTCAAGGTGGAGCGGAAGCATCAAGTCTTTCTGTGTTGTCCAAACTCCGGTAAATGATAATCACAGATTCTCACTCGGGTTTCCATGTGGTGAACATGAAATAAAAAGAAGGGTGACCCAGGAAATGAGAGACACAAAGCTTGTTTCCAGATAGGCTGTGTTGGCACACCATGAGAAATAGTTCATGTTAGTGGGAAGTCTGAACACATTGAGCCTTCTCTTTGTCATGCAAAGTAGCCTTGAATACCCAAAATACCCAAACATCACTGCGTCAGTCCTGTTCTCAGGTGGTTTGGAAATGCTTTCAGCTACCAGGGGCTCTTGCAGCTTTCACAGCCCAGAGGTCTGGAGCAATCCAGCCATGCAAATTGCCCCACAGCCAGGGACTGTTGCTTTCACAGCCTCAGGGCCTGTTGGCTTCCCAAAGTTGAAGGGACAAGGAGAGCAGCTTGGGAAGTCTCATGGTAGCAGATTGTCTAGAAAACCCAAATCCAGAAGCTAGAAGATTCTCATTTAATTGTAGGAAATCAGAGAGTCCAGGAGGACTTGCCCAAGACAGATATTCCTGTCATGGGCTTTTCAACCTCCCTTCCGTGCATCTGCAAACCCAAGACTTATCCCACCTAGCCTCGGTATGAAGGCCAGCAGCATTTCCAAAGTCCCATTTACACAATTCTTGAAGCCTGGAGGAACTACAAACCTGACATGTAGGACAGCAAAGAGCTAACTTTAGCTCTGGTGCCCTTGGCCCCACAGAATTCATGCTGTGGATCAGCTCCAGAGCTGGAAATGAAGCTGCTTGTCTTCAGGCAGCCCATATGAGTGTATTACCTCAAAGCAAAATGATGACATTGAGCAGTACATATGGCAGGACTGCCCAGGAGCAGTAGAGCTGAAAACTCTACCTCTCAAGCCATGTTGGCAGGAAAGAAGAAAAAAAAAAAAAAACCCTACAAAATCATCAAAGCACAGAGGAGTGATTAGAAGAAAGAAACTGTAGTGCCGAAAAAGACAGATGAAGCACATGTTGCACTAAGAAGCTGCACCACTAAACATACCATCCCTGCTGATTCCTGTGCTGGGGCACATGGCGCATGTGCTAATCATCATCATCTCTTTTCTCTCTCTGGTCCCCCAGTTATAAACTGGGAACACTTGTGAAAAAAAGTCCGTCTGCTGGATCAAGCTAAGGGGTAGGTCTGAAAAGCAAGATGTTGCAAGGCTGAATATGAGGAAGAAAGAGCACTGGAAAACAAGAAGGGCCATCGTGCTGTGCAGCTTGGAAATCAGCACGTTTATTAATGTTCTTGCTTCCATCAGTCTTGTAAGGCAAGTATTTTATGTGTTTGTCATCAGAGCTTGACTGCAGTTAAACCGAGTGCAGCTGAGGCTGAATAGCTCTGAGAAAAGCAAGTGGGATGATCAAAGGATACATATACATCTGTGCGTGTGTGCTATGTCTGTTACTTCTATAGCCATATATAAATATTTGTGTAGGCGGGAGAAGTTGCGTGTGTGTCCATGCAGTACCTACTACAGTGGCTTCCTAATACTTCCTTGTGCCCTTGATCACTGCTGTAATGCAACTATTCATGATTTAGGAGGCAGTCTCCCATGGAAATCATGGTCTGGGTCTCCTGTCTGTGCACATTGTGATTTAACCCCACACCCTCCACAACCTGCAATACGAAGTGGAGATTCAATTACCTGGTGGCTCACACGTCCCAGCTGAGAAGGTCATAGAATCATTTAGGTTGGAAAAGACCCTTAAGATCATCAAGCCCAACTGTAAACCTAACCCTGCCAAGTCCACCACTAAACCACATCCCTAAGTGCTACATCTACATGTCTTTTAAATACATCCAAGGATGGTGACACAACCATTTCCCTGGGCAGCCTGTTCCAATGCTTGACAACCCTTTCAGTGAAGCAATTTTTCCTAATATCCAATCTAAACGTCCCCTGGCGCAACTTGATGCCGTTTCCTCTCTTGTTCTTTGGGAGAAGAGACCGACCCCCACCTCACTACACCCTCCTTTCAGGTAGTTGTAGAGAGCGATAAGGTCTCCCCTCAGCCTCCTTTTCTCCAGGCTAAACAACACCAGTTCCCTCAGCCGCTCCCCATAAAACTTGTGCTCCAGGCCCCTCACCAGCTTCGTCGTTCTTCTCTGGACACGCTCCAGCAACTCAATGTCTTTCTTGTAGCGAGGGCCCAAAACTGAACACAGTATTCAAGTTGCAGCCTCACCAGTGCCGAGTACAGGGGGATGATCACTGCCCTGGTCCTGCTGGCCACACGATTTCTGGTACAAGCCAGGATGCCGTTGGCCTTCTTGGCCACCTGGGCACACCGCTGGCTCATATTCAGCCGGCTGTCGACCAGCACCCCCAGGTCCTTTTCTGCTGGGCAGCTTTCCAGCCGCTCTTCCCCAAGCCCGTAGCGCTGCATGGGGTTGTTGTGACCCAAGTGCAGGACCCGGCACTTGGCCTTGTTGAACCTCGTACAATTGGCCTTGGACCATCGATCCAGCCTGTCCAGATCCCTCTGTAGAGCCTTCCTGCCCTCCAGCAGATCAACTCTCCCACCCAACTTGGTGTTGTCTGCAAACTTACTGAGGTTAATGAGGTCATTCAATATCTTACTGAGGTCATTCAATATCTTTACAGTCCCAGTAGCTCTCTGATCCATGCCAGAGACTGCCTAGAAAAAAGCAGGTTTCATGGTTGTGGCAGAGAGCTGAGCTGGCTGAATGGCTCATGGATATGCTAATTGGCATTTCTCCTCTGCCCATCCGCCTGGCTGGCTGCTCAGGCTGGTGGTCAGCTGTAGCAGGAGCAGCAGAGCCACGTTTCAGAGGGACACACTATCTGTGCTGTGTAAGTGAGCAAGGTGTAAAAAAAAAAAAGTCAAGATTATAAACCTCAAAGGATGTTCATGGACTTGAGGCAGTTCTCCCTTTTGTCATTGTATTAACTGGACAAGGAGTTTTTAAACAGAAGAATATGTTTTGGAGTTAATTATTATAATTTTGTTTTCTGATTCTTTTACTATGTGAGTGTTAATAATGAGCAGTTTTGCTGAAATCAATGAGTAGCCCCGATGTAAATGGAGAAAGTCACACTCAGGTACAAGACAATGTGTTTTGAAAAAAAAGATCGATTGTTTGTGCTCAGAGAAACAGTGATGAACAAGATTATTGCTGTTGTAAATCAGTGTAGCTCCAAAGATCACATCAATTTCCATTGGCTGGGGATCTCTCCCTCAGTCTCAGACACCATGTTGCTTAGGTGTTGATGCATAGTCTTCTTCTAGGAGGCAAGTGCTGGCAAGTGGTTGCATGTGCTCCCTGAATGCCTTGGAAGTCTGCTTCAGAATTTGCTTCCTGGTTACTTGGAAAACTTTTAGCATGGGATTCATTTCCCTTAGCACAGATATCTACAAATGACATGTGTAAGTCTCACTTGTGGCATTTGGTACCAAAGGACCAAGAAGTAAGCAGCTGCTGAAGGCAACTGTCTTGATGGTGTAGCCTAGACACCATCTAAGAGTGAAATGGTCACCCATGTGTGTGTTCCATTCTCTCCAGTACAGATGTGTACAGACATGCACACCTGAATACAGGGCGGCAAAACCCCATCTTTAATTTCTATCCCAAACTTGCTCAGGTCTATCTAAGAGCTGCTTCATTTTGTGCCAGCTTTTCCTTTAGCCTGAATCTTTTTTCTCCTTTGTTGATGTTTCTCTCCTGAAGTAAACACTGCTAGCAACATTCAGTCGTGACAGTTCAGCTGCTGGAACATCAATGGCAAAGTTTCAGCTTGTGCCAACTGGGATGCTCTCAAGCAATGCTCAGGATGTTCCTGAAGTCAGCATGGATCATGGACTGCCCAGCCAGCAGAATGGATATAACCACCCTGGGCATTATTTATTCCTTCCTGGTGGACATCAGTGTCAGAGAACCACCTTGGGAACGTTTAATTTACTAGTACAGATGTAGTTTATGAATCTACTTGTTTTCATTAGCTGAACAAGCCAAGCTGTTTAGCTGCTGTTCATGAGATGCACTCTCTGGTCCCTTTGCACCTCTTCAGCTTTGAACTCCTCTTGCCTGAATTTGGGTGACCAGCACTTTAGGTGATGTCTCAGCTGCTCTCTGTGCAATGGTATGAACACTTCTCTATCGCTACTGGAAACATCTTGCCTGAGATACATTGCGATTGCAGTTGTTCTTTCTAAGCTCACTGTGCTCAGATAGACTAATTCAGGTCCTTTTACCTCTACTGTTACCTTGAACCAAGGAGCTTCCACCTTGGTCTCTGAGTGCAGTCTCTTACTCTTTGTTACTGTTAAAATTCACCCATTTCTCTCACCCAGCCTTCCTTCAAGGTCACCCAGCTCTTCCCATATCATATTCTGATCCTTCTCTGCAATAGCAATACAGTCACTCAAGTTTGTGTCATCAGCAGATCTCATGACCAGGCGCCTACTTTTTTCTGCCAAGTTCATTAAGGAAAATATTTAATAAGATTGGTCCCAGGACTGATTATTAAGGAACACGATGGAGTTTCTCTGGATTTACTCAGAAGTAACAGACAGCAAATGTTGGCCCCAGATGGTATTTTGTTCAAAACAAAATAATGACTTCCATCTGTCTCATCACTTTCCAAACTGAGGTCTGTGGAGCACTTGCTGGTGGTCTGTGCAGTGCTGGCTCTTTGCAAGGTGCTGGCTCCTCCTTGTTATTTCCAGCTGCTAAATTCTACTAAATTAAGCTAAAGCTTACAGTAAATGTTTTCCCAATATTATTTTCATGTGTAAGTAACTGTGGGAGTTGCTGGTGGGACCATATGCAATTGGAAGGGGAGCTCACCTGTGAGATAATTCCTGAATTAGTATATAGTCCAAGTGAACTGAGACCTAGGGAACTTCTTATCTGTTTATCAGTAAAGAGTGTATTATCTATGTCACAGTAGCATCAAATAGTCCAAACCAGGGATATGACTACAAATAGGCTGAGCTTTGCACAGACTTCTGCTAAAGGCAGTCCTCATCTTAGAAAGATGACAAGCTGGTTTAGCAAAGGGAAGAAAAACAGAGGACAGGTGAACAGAGGAGGAAGACACATCCGTGCAGGCACAGTTATTTTGTCACAATGAGATTTCTTGTCTCCTCTGCAGCTGACACATAGCTATCATGCCATGCAGCGGCAGGTTGTCCAAATGTGGCTGTCATGCCATAGTAACAAGCATCAGAGATTTCACATTGTTCGTAGCATCTTTGCACATCTTGAGGGCTCAGTTTGCAAACACCCAGGAGTTCACTCACAAGAGCTGATCCAGACACCTGCTGCTGTGAGGATGATAACTGACTTGCCTGGAGCAGATGTAAACTCTTGGTCAGAACTCATAATACCAGGTTTGAAAAACATCTGATGTAATATAAGGCATGGAGCTGAGTTTAGGGCAAAGAACTAAGCAGATGAAGTCCTCTGTCCCTTTTGGTTCTTTGATTTTAAGGTTGTGGACTAGGCACTGAGTTGATACAGAATCTGTCATAGTGCTTACATGGTAAAAAAAGGGGTCATCTTCATGGTTAGGATGACAAGTATTGACTTCAATGGCTGAACCATCCCAACAGTGCAGTAAAAAGGGATTGCCCCATTCGTGTAGATCTGGTCCTAAATCTACATGTGCAACTGCTTCTCTTGAGCCAAATTCTCTGTTGGTTGTTCCAGTGGAGTCTGTGCACTTTCAGCACCAGGACAGCCAGCTTCTTGTTGCAATATTGGTTTCTTCTGTAGCGTCAATGAGTATTCAGCTAATGGTTATGGACTTAAACTCAGCTTACTGCCATTACATCCAGTGTGAAAAGAAAACACCACAGTGACAAGAGAAATATGCTGTTCTCATTACTACTAACCCACCTCGCAACGCCAATGGCAGCATCCAAAAGCCTAGAGGAAAGAAAATGTATCTTTTAGTACATGTCTTAATGGTTTACAAGCCAATGGTGAAAGAGCAAAGAAATTTAAAAAACAAACATTAAGGATTTACAGTACAGGTTTCCCTTTCCTCTGCTTTACTTGTGTCTTGCACTGAGGTCTGACAGCAGTGTGCAATTGTTTTTTAACATCTGAAGCAAGAGTTGGTTGCTATTAACTTCAGATTGAGGTATTTCTCAATTGTTGTGCTACTTGGGTATGTAAGTTCTTGATTTTTGCATGCCACTTTGTTTAGAAACATGAACTCAGATCAAGGCTCTGTGGTGCTAAGCCCTGAACTTGGGTAAGAAGAGAGTCCTTGTTTTGAAGAACATGTAGTTGCCTAGACAGAGTTCCGTCCATTTTGCAAAGATGGAACTAAGAAACAGAAAGATTAATTGACTTCTCCATGGGTCACACAAGAAGTCTGATGCAGAAGCCAGGTTGGCTTTTTAATCACAGGACTGTGCTAGCATCATTTCAAGTTTTTTCTCATATTCCTGGCTTCTCCAGAGAACTTTCTATCCACAGGGGGTTCACTTGTCAGTGGTTGTTTGGACACCCTCATAGCTGTCCTTCTACTACTGGGAGAGGAGGTCAAGTTCTAGACAATTTCTGTCTTAATCTTACTGACACAGCTGCTGAAGTCCTGGGTAGAAGAGCTGACATGTTCACTCTGCAGTTGAATGAAATCATTGACTAACCAATGGACTAAAATCCCATGGATCTCCTCCAGAGCTGTGTCTCTACCACCACCAGCAGAGGCAAACACCCTAGACTCCTGGAAACAAGATTAAAAAATTATTCCCAAGAAGAAAGACCAAACAAGATCCCCATGGCAGTTCTCTCTAACTAGATCCCCTCAAGTTTATCTTTCGTTCCTTGACAGAAAAATCTTCTGTGTGGAAAGAGCCTTAAGTTGTCCAGTAGTTTTCACATGGATAAACTAGAGCTGTGCACTCCTGGGCCTCTGTACTTAAGAGGGGATGACTAAGATGACTAAATACAGGTTCCTACCCTTGAGCTGGTTTCTTTATAGACAACCAAGACAAGCAAGCAATTATTCAATGAAGCATCGAAGAAGCATCTTCTCCTGAAGCAAAAGCCTGAAATAGGCCAGATGATTCATGGGCTAAAAGTGCTGACTGCTCTCCATAGCAGCTCATACCAGAGTAGGCTTAAGAACTGATTCAATGACCAACCCTGAGAGTCTTCTCTTCTCTCCACTGTCACTAGCAACAGCTCTGAGTGACCATTTCAACAGTAAGTAGCTGAAGTTGGTTGGGATGAACCCAACTCTCCAAGTCCATGAGTGTTAGAACAGGAATTGTGTTTTGTAATCACCATGGAGAAAGGTGGCCAGAAGAGTGACAAAATAAGCTGTTCTGTCAGTCTGCAGTACATGACAGATTTCTTGACTGTATGACAGGGTATCCACTACATGTTACCAACTAGGCTGCTGTCACATCATCTCCAAATCCTGCTGGTCTCCTAACCAAGTTCTTCCCCTCCTCCAGATCAGCCTCGGTGGATCCCTGTGAAAACAATCAGGAAAGTACAAAAACGCAGTGGCACAACTATGTTCAATCGCAACAGCTGTGGCCTTCCTCCTAGTATCATCTCTCTTTGCAAATCCTCTAGAAGCTTTTTCCTAAACTGAAGTTGTAATGATTGTACTGGGGGACACTCATGATCTCTGACAAGGGGGAATACCCAGAAGGATGGCATGAAAAAAAGAAAGGGCAGGAAGACTGAGGAGTCAAAAGTAATGGGAAGGGAGAGGGAATAGCCAACAAATCTTCTTTATCCAGAAGGTTTTTTTACTCTGGAGTCCTAGAACAGGCTGATCAAACTGCAGCCAGGGGATCCGAATTGAAAGATCTGTCCCACAGTCTCACTGGCAGCAAAGGACCTTCTGCTACAGGAAAGCGAGTTTGGCTGTTATCTGAGCTGCCATGGAGTGTTTTCGGCAGGATCGCTTGAATGCAGACTGGCTCTGGGATATGTCTTTAGCTGACCTTGTCCTCAGTCACCATCCTTCAGACTACCATCTTTCTAGATACTCGGCATCACTCCAGGAAATATTCCGTGGTTAACCTTGAGTGAGCAATACCTGACTGCAGTTAGCAAACGGAAACACGATCCTGGAGCACCTCTTTTGTCTCTGTGCAGTGTCAGTGCTGGTGCACAGGAGGTTTGTTTCAATGGGGGGTCTTTTTGGTTCGGCTGGACATCTATTCTGAGTGTGCTGAATGCCTGCACACTCTTCAGTTGGTAAAATCTCACCTTGAGAGCCTTTCCTAGTCTTTATGACGCACAAAGTTAGGCATGCTCAGTTTTGGGGGGCTGCTTAGGAATAGGTGGGTTTCGTTGCTGTCCTTGATCAGGCCTGAAACTAAAAACCTCAGGAGTCAGTGCAAATGCTCCCCCTGAGTTCAACTGCAGGCCAGGCATCTAATGGACAAGTGTCTGGCTCAGAGGAAACACAGATGCACCAACTGGCATGGGGGTTTTTGCATGCAGATGCAAACTGGATCTGCAGAGCCTGTGGGCTGGGTAGATGTTGAGTCAACTGTGAGCCAGAAACTAGCCCAGTTAAGGCCCAGTTAAAGTGGAATCAAACTTTAAATAGTACGTCCGACTGTATATACCAGCTTGGATTTTGCTATATGTTCCTAAAGCCCTGTGGCTTCTAGGTAGCTAGAAACATCAGCTGGGTCTAAACATGTCTTTTTGCATGAGGCTGTGTAAGCTCAGGGCTCCTGAGCAGAGGTGCTGGTGCAGCCCACCAGCTCTACAGGACCTGCATCACAGTTCATGAAGGCGTGCATGTATCAGAGACCTAGATCAGGATGACATATACTCTCACATTAAACACCCTTTCATGGTCCTTCCCTTGTTTGCTATTTCACCACCAAGAGAAGATGAGACATTTTACTGCACCAGTGAGACCTGCTGGATGAGCAGCACTGGGAGAGATGTACCACCGTCCTCTGCAGCTAACCAGTGACTATCAGGCACTCGTTTTCTGAATATCAACCAAGTTCAAAAGAGCTGGATGTCATCCACATTCCCACTCATTCTCTGGATGTGTTTGAAGCTAGACTTCCTCGCTTAATTTCCGTGAGCCAAATTGTTTGCACTGAACTGGCAAAAGATGAATCCCAGAGCTCATACTTTGTTTTGACATCTGCGTTAGCAGCGTGGTGGTGTTTTGGTTTAGCACTGCGTGTCTATGGATTTCATTCTGCCTGTGTCTTCTCATTGCTCTTCTGTTTGGTTTTTGCAGGCCACTAGAGCTACGTTAAAAGACCCAGAGCTTCGTGGTCCATGTTGCCAACATTTGCACCTTGTCATTACCGAGCTGATGATACGTCATGATCAGCAGAGGACACTGAATCCCCAGCATGCGTACATGCAAAGCAGAGTATGCCCATTGCCTGTGTATGGCCTGATTTGCTTCAGAGACATGGCAGTTTTCTACAGGAGTCATCTGCAACACGACTTTTCCTTGACCCAACAGAGCTCCCACACTTGCTGCAAGTCATAGAATGGAATAGTTTGGGTTGGAAGGGACCTTTAAAGGTTATCTAGTCCAACCCCCCTGCAATGAGCAGGAACATCTGCAACTAGATCATGTTGCTCAGAGCCTCATCCAACCTGGCCTTGAACGTTTCCAGGGATGGGCACAATACCAGGGATGAGTCACCAAAGCACATATCAAAAGGGTCTGATGCTGTCAAGGTTTATCAAAATTACAGCAGGTTGATTAAGCTTTATCAGAGCCCTTCTGCTGCTGCTGCAAGAGAGGGAGAAAGAAAAAAAAATTGCAGGTAATGCTCCAAAACCAAAGCTCTGACATAAAGCTGGGTGCCTGACTTTTATGCAAACTGACTTACAGGACAAAATTAATCTCACCTAACATAGGCATCTACATGAAAGAGGCCTCCATACAAGCTAGTCACCCCAGGCTCCCTTTATAGTCAGTGAAGAGAAACAGAGCATGGTTCTGACCTAATAGAAATGTCTACATGAGGCTGAGATGAATTGCACCTCAGAAGTGCCTGTTTTCCTCTCTTGACTCTAACGTCTGGGGAGCACGGGGTGTGCAGCTCAGATGGAGATGTCTGCAGGCACGGGGCTGGAAAGCCAAGTAAGATGGATTTCACCACGATGAATTCCCCCGGGGTGACAGTGAAGGCGCTTGCCGGCGAAGCATGCCAAATCTTAGCTCTAATATTTTAGGAGTTAAGTGCATTCTTTGCACTGAAAGGAAAAAAGACTGAGCAGAGAGGGGGCAGCACACATAAAACCAAACTCACTGTATTCGGAGGCAAAAGGAAGGCAAATGCTGTCCTAGAGCTGGAAACGAGACAGTACTTTGTGTTAACACAGCCTGATCTTCCCGGGGACACTGGCTGGAGAAACATCACACCCCCCAGCTCAGGGTATATAAAACCTGGACAGACAATGAATCGGAGGAAGGAGATGCCTTAATGAAATATTCCGGTCATGCAGTGTCTTGTGATAACTCACTAACACCGTGCATTGCCAATTGCATTTTAGACGAATAAAACTCTTCCCATTTGCAGCTCCCCCTGGACATTTTTAATCAGCTAATTTCTCCCAGGGCTACCCAGGCAGGCCAGAGTTCAGGCAGGATTCCCATTAGAAATAAGAAAGACCTGTCTGATCACTGAGTTTATCCAGCTGTGTAGTTTGCAGTGAATAATGACCACTGGGGCTTTAGCAAATTGTAGGGGCAGTGGGGCAAGGGAGGGAAGTGACGGCTATGAATCATCACAGGCTTGCTGGCTACGGAGACTTGTTATGGTATTTCTTATTGATGTGATTTCTCTATATACGTCTATGCAGGTATTTACACGATTATGGCATCTTTCTGCTAGATTCCCCTGATACGCTTTTTCCTTCATGTAGCAAACTCACAGGCAGAGCTGGTTTGGGGGGGGAAGACACTTTTTGGGACCAGGGCAGGTGCAACCCCTTTTTAGCATAATTGCACTGTATCTGGGAGTAAATCAGATTCATTTCTCCTTTGCATTGAGTATGTGAGCTCTTCACCAGTCGTCCCAACCAAGGCCCTCTGGAAGGGTCTCTCTTCCCAGCAACTCCAGACGAAGCCTCGAGCAGCTGCCTGCCTACCTCAAACAACCCAGCAGAGCAGAATGAATCCTATATGAGAAGTTTTGATTCATGTGAAAGGTGTCTCACTTTGGGGGCTGCCCCATGAACTCGTGTTTAAAGGTCTGCGTGGTGTAACCACCACCTGATCCTTTCTCTGTGCTGTCCTGCAGAACAAGGATAATAGAGTCCTTCATATCCTGGAAGGATTTAAGACCTCATTTCAATGCACATGATGAGCTGTCACAAGCTGTCACCTCCATGGGGAAAAGGTACCTCACCGCCTTCTGCACCAGAACAAGAATTCTGAGTGTTGCACCAGGTCAGGCAACCAAACTGAATTTAAATGAAAACTCATCTTCCTGAGCTATTTTGCAGGAAAATCAATCCCTGCAACAACACAAATGGTTATGGTGGCCCCAGGGAACCGGTGGGGAGGGGATGGGGAAAAGCATCCATGGCAGGAGGAGCACAAGACTGCTGCTCTCCAGGGCAGCGCTGGCATAATGTGGTCACTGAAGGGCTGGGGGGGTTCTGCACTGTCTAAAGTCACCGTAGCCCTAGGAAAACCAGGTATGTACAATATTGCTATTATTTTTTCATGTATATCAGTGATTCTTTCTTCCCTGTTTGCAATTTCATAGCTTATGTCCGTGGTCTCACTAAGCCAGCCTACCAGAAACTGTAGAAAACAATATGGAAATTGAATATAAATGAAAGTGAAGGCGACTGGAAACCGGCCAGCATAAAACTGGTGGTGATCAGCCTGCATTCCCCTTGTGAGCTGAAAAATGTGAAACAAGCACTGCGAAGTGACACAGGGAATATTCCTCCTTAAGCATTTATTACTTTTTCTGTGCTACAGTTGATAGTCTAGGAGGTATCTATTTTAAAAACATTTTTGTCATTTTTGAAAAGTTTCAAATCTCGGGTAAATTAAATCTCAAAATTGCTAATGAAAGAGCAGTCCAGGTGCAAAGAGGAGCTGGTAAAGCTGAGTACAGAAACAAACAGTCAATCGTCTCAAAACAAATGCATCTGGTATAGATGGGAACAGGATCCTAAAATCAAATAATAGGCTTATGTCACCTCTCTTGTCATGTTGTAATTAAAGAATGAGGTATTCTGTGCGAGGAGGGGGTCGTTTTGTCCCTTTTAATAGTCTGTGAGCGCTCACGGCTGGTTCTCACATGTCGTGTTTCTGTACTGCAGGGCACAGCTAAGGCTGCTGAGTATAAATCAGTGGTCCTGGCTGGTTGCTTGCAGTTAATCCCCTGCCATCCCTTGGCCCTTCTGGTACTTGTGTGGTCTGTTCACATATTGTTTAAAAGAAAAATAACACTACATCAATGGGACAGACCCTCAGCTAACATCAAGGAGCCTGTCTCTGCCAACCTTGCTTTGCCCTTGTTCCAACTAAGCTATTTATAAGGGCCAGTGCCAAGTTAGTTGTTATCTTTTTGAACTTTTTTTTCAGTATGCTTCCAGACCAAATTAAATAATTTGGGTCCACCAATTACACTCCAAAGGATTTTTGTTTGTTTGTTTGCTTGTTTGCTACTCTTTTCCTCCAAAAGAAACATGAAAGGAACAGAAGAAGATGTAAAAGGAAGAAATTGTATTGGACTTGAATGGAGCTGGAAGAGTGGCTGATATTTCAAGCAAAGATAGAAAAAAATCATCCTTGAAGACCAAGCCCAGCTGCCAGAGAATTTATTGGATTTCCCCTTCCAAACAAAAGGATTGACTTCAATGACATTCCTCCAGCTCTAATTTGTGTCAGCAAAGTGACATGTGAAGTGCATTTGACAGAGGATATTTTGATGGGAAACCTCCCCCTCTCCCGCCCCGCCACCTCTCCTGTGTCACAGCCTGAGAAAGGAGAGACATAAAAACCCACTGGGATGGATTCTCCAAGACCAGCTTAATGTGGCTCTGGAGGAAAGGCTCAGCTATGGGAGATCAAGTGTGTGGTGAGACTGCACCTTTAATGACAAAAACAAGGCAAAAAAATGAAACTTGGACAGGCAGGAGGAATTCTCCAGGGAGCTTTTCAGTTTTCACCAGCTGGCCTCCTCTGCACATTTTAATTCCTGGGGGACAAGTTCACTTCTTGTGGAAGCAGGCGAAGGGCCATACTTATCCAGGCTGAACTTGGTTCCTCCTATCATTTGTTCTTGTTTTTTGGAACAAGAGGAAATCATCAGCAAATCAATCGCAAAAATGGCAAGTCATCAGTAATTTTGGAAAGTGCAGAGGTCTGGTAGATGAAGGGGAAGTTTTGAGTGCAAGTCTTGGCTGGGTGGTGTCAGCAGCAGATAACCTCCTGGCACCGACCTCTTGCTGTGTCTCTTCAATCAACGCCTCTGGCCATCACCTGCAAGATGTGACCTCCCATTGCAGCAACTCTGTTAGACAAAAATGCCCCTTTAACAGACACTGAATTTGCAGATAAGACAAAGGCAAGTCCAAAGTCAAGTGGGATATCTTCAGCATTCAATAAATTAATCAGCTGTTAATACTGACAGAAGGTGATGCACCCGTCTCCCCACACAGGGGTATCTTGGGCCCCAGTTTCCCTGCATGAACCTCTGGCTGGAAACGCCTCCTTCCATTCCCTCCAAATTATTATTTACTAATGACTTCCTGATGAAATAAAGATTTTCAACCTAAGCCTTTAGCCCCATTCTCTATCATCAACCTACATAACCAAGCTGGTAAAATGCAATGCCCATGGGCACTGAGACATCCTTTGCTCTGCACATAATACAGACCTTTCCCATCCGCATCTTGAACAGGTCCAGAAGGCCACTTGCACTCAAGTGCAGGACTAGTCAACTCTTCTTCACCATGCCGTACTCCCCCAGAGTTTCATGGGTAGATCGCTCCATGGAAGAGTATGTGGACTTTAGCCAGAAGAACTCCAGAGCTCCCAAAGGTGTCCCAAATCCCAAAGATCTCACCAAATCACTGGTTGGGGAGAGCAAAGAGATTTCCATCCCTCTTTATATTAGAAGGCCCATCTCTGGTTTGGACCAGAAAATGGTACCACAACTTTTGAAATCAGGTCTGGCTTGAAAGCACACAGGCAAAGCACAAGATTCGGGATGACTGGAGACACTGTAGACCCGGGCAATGGGTTGCCAGCTGCCAAACTTCAGCTACTAGCTGAAAAAAACCCCCTAGCATCTCAGCAGCTACTGCCAAGGCACCAGAGCCCAGGAACTTAACTAGGCAAGAAAACAAGATGGTCAGGTGGGTTACCTTTGAGATGGTGTATCTGGTGCACCTCATTAAGTGCTATCCTCATGCCTGCTTTGGTTTGTATGAAAACTTGTTTGCATGAATATCCCTGCAGAAATCGAGGTATGAGGTCACAAGTGTCTTCCGGCAGTTTTGCTGTATCAAAATAAAACCTGCATCAGTGTCAGATGTTTATGAGGTGATATCTATACCTGGGAGACATGAAGAGAGGAAGAAAGCCAAAGTTCAAGTGCACAGGTAAGTAGCCTTAAAAAACTTGCCAAATTCACCTTAAAAGACATTGAGTCACTGATATAACACCCCAAATTTCCCCTGTATTTACTACATGAGTTTCTAAAGTTCTGCACTACTGTCCTTCAGACACTTGTTCATTTTTTTCACTGTGGTTATGTTAGTGATAGGAGTGTTGTTGTTGTTGCCACAGTGGTGTAAGGAGATCAGAAAATGCAGTAGCCAAACTGCTGGAGGATCACTACAGGCAAGAGGCAGGAAAGAGGAAAGGTGTGGATGGAAATACGTATTTTGTGTCTGAAGTCAGGTAACTGGCTTCCATCTAAGAGAAAACAGGGACGAGACATGGTTATGGATCTACAGGGAAAAGGAAGGAAAGGAGAAGAACACCGGAGCATCACCAACAAATAAAAGCTACTGGCTGTGAGATGAGATAATATCGTCTGGGGGAATTCGGTTATGATCAGCATCTGCTTTGTATTCAGTTTTGCTTTCACCAGTGTCTTCGCTGGAGTTGGTTAGAAAAGTTGTCTTTCCAGCCGTAAGAGCGTGTGTGGGAGTCAGTGCTCCAGTCTGATGGGTGTCAGCCAGGTGGGTGAGGCCAGATGCAAAGCTCAGATTTACAAGCGATTCCTGTTGCCTTGCAAAGGGCAGACAGCTGGGAGGGAGGTGGGAGCGTGCTGCTTTGGCTGGAGAATAGATGCAGGATGCTCTGATCTGTACATCATCGTGCTGGGAGTCAGGAACTCCTGCTAGCTCTGACAGTCCCCAGTTCGGCCATGGATGTGTCAATGAAGCAAAAATGTTCAAAGCTGGCAGCTTAAGATGTAGGCCCCCACAATGACATGGCTTGAACTTCAAAGGAGCTGAGTAACCAGCAGGTTTCATTTGTTTTGGCACCTCTGTAATGAAATAATAGGAACCAAGTACCCAAGAACATTTCCAAGAATTTGTTTAGCTTTCTTTACCTTGTCTGCCTCAGTTTCCTCCCTAGTAAAGAGGATTATACTTGCCTCTCCCATGGGAACACAGTGACGAGCTATGTGTGAGATCTTAAGAAAGGGACGAGTTACATTTTTGTCTTGGATTTATAGACCAAAAGGGAAATTTCTTGTTCAGGCAGTGATGAGTTAAAACTCATGACTGCAAAGAGAAGAAGCCCTGTCTTGAGTGATGCAAGTCATGGTGAGAAAGAGCTCCCTTAGGGGTGTCCCATGTGGCATGGTGGCAATGGAGAAGGTGTTGCATTACTGCAGCACCCGTTTGTGGCTTAAAACACATGACCTGAGTTACCACACTTCAGTTGGCAGCTGGGACAGGTGAAAAGCGACATGAACACTTCAGAAAGATGAAAGGTAACTTGGTTTGCTGCTGTAAATGCAGGTTGTAGTTTAGTATGGAGGGACTAATCCAGAGACATGGACGGCCATTAACTAGGCAATATGATCTCTGGCCCATTTGTACAATTTGCCCGATGCTGTGCTGAGGAATCCACCAAAGCAGAGAAGCTCCCTCAAACACATGTTGATTTCCTCTTGGTTGGGCAGAAAACAGTGATCGCCAGACCTTAAAAGAACAAAGTTTTGAGGCAGATCAGGTCTAAAGCTAGATCAAAAATGAAATGACTGTGCCATACCTCTTAAAAAGCCACACCAAACTCTTGGGTCTGGACATACTAGGGTTTTGAAAGTGTTTAACAATTTCTAAGGCTAATCTATGGCTTTTGCTTTAATAAGAGACTTTTCCAAGAGTTGAAGAAGCAGCACTTTGGCTGTCTGTCAGCTTGAGAAGCCCTGTGTTTCGTCTGCCTTTGACTGGAGGGAGAAAATGAAGGCATAGCAAGACAGTAGCTGTGCTGCATACACTGGGGCTGCTGAGCCCCAGCCAGCCTGACAAAGTGCTGCAGAGGTTGCTCATTGATCATGTCTGGCTTTTCTTGCAGAGCAATGGAGAAGAATGATTTTTCTCTCTGACTTTTACCTCTCCAGAAAGTCATTTGCAAACAGCTCAATGGGCAAAATGCCACAAGTAATCACTCAGGCCCCAGAATAAGCCACCAGGTTAGGGATTAGTGAGAAATCCCCTTGCAGATGAATGGCTGAGGAATAACCCAATTAACCAAAGTCCCTTCTTCAGTTCAAGGACTGAGCTGTCTGGTGGTGGCTTAGGTTAAAATCTTCCTCTGCCTACTTGTAGCTCTCGGTACCTTTATGGGATGGTATTTGATGGGAGGGTGAAAGGTGATGCCCACAAAAATGCGTCCATCAGTACGTGCAACAGAAGTCTTAACTGCCAGAGGTGTCCCCTGAGCAGAACTGTCTTACAACCATGCAAGAATGGAGACCATCAAAGTGAAAATAGTCACTGCTTCTGGTCCACTCTGTCTCAATAACAGCAAATCGGCCCCCACGACTTCACCTTGGCACAAAGGACCGCTGTGCTCTTTGCAGTGCTCTTCCCGTGTTAGAAAACCTGGTTGTGTAAAGTAGGAGAGACATGACACCATGTTCCCTTTGGTCTCATGCTGTGTGACATGGAGAGCTGAGTTGAGAGGCTGATGGCCATGTCCTTCTCCCTTTCTTTCCTGGGGAGAAGTTCCTTCTGCCTTGTGTTCCTATATCCTAAAATTCATTGGTAACTCCATGTCCAGCATGTGAGACAGAAATGTCTCAGGCTGTGGGCTGGGAGACATGGTGGGACAGGGTCTTCTTCTTGGCCGCAGCCAGGGGATACAGTATCTCTGGACGGGAACCCTCTAGGCAGCACATCAGTGTCACCATTCTTCATGTAGCCTAGGTCTGTGGTGGTCTATACAAGAGCTGGATACCACTGGATTCAGCTTTTCTGTGATTTCACCATCAATCAGATGGCAGAGTGTTGAGTGTTTGGGTACCTTTGGGGCAAGGGAGGACAGGGTCCTGTCTGAATGTCTGCTGTTACTTTCACTGCCCAGAGAAAGCTCTGGATTATGGTAGGGAGAAGGCCAAGTCTCGCTCAAATCACAAGAGGGAGAATTTGGCAGCCTCTTCCCTTAGTGCTCTCCCAGCTGTTTGTCATCATCACAGAGACACCATCCTGGTTTGGCAGCTCCTGCTTGGGGAAATCCCTGTGGGCCTGGGAAAATTGGGGCTGAAGGATTTGGAGTAGGATAGGATAAAGCTTGAAAAGGCTTGGAGGGAAGTGGTACAGGTCAGAAAAGCACCAAAACCTCCTTGGTTCATATTTATTTATTTATCTAAAGGTTCATATTTATCTGAATGTTCCTGCTCTGAGCAATGAATATGAGGCTCCTGGAGTCCACCAGCTGCATGGCTCACCTGGACTGTCTTTTTGTAAGCTTTTGGGTAAATGGGCAAAGGCACGAGAGCAGCCTTGGCTGGTCCAAACCAGGACACTGTCCCCAGCCTGGCACACGACTCACCCTGCTGCCAAGCAGCTCCAGAGAGCATGGGCTGGCACAGAGGTGACCACATCCTTCTGGGTGAGACTTGATGTGTTCAGTCCTGGCAAAAAGGAGGCAGGAGCTGCTCCCAGGATGGGTGCATGCAGGTCACACTCTGGGACCTTATAGATTGTATAGGTGCACCTGTCTGTCCAAAAAGGAGATGGTCAGCAGATGGCAGAGTGGGCTGGGAGCTGGATTTGAAACCTGGGGTCACCACTGGTGAGAAACACGGATGCCATGCTCCTAGTGTGTCAGAAAAGGACATAGCCATGGAGGACGGGAGATGGGAGTCAATGCCAGATTTACAGTCTGACTGTGCTCTGGTAGGTGCAGAGGTGCTTGGTGAGGACTGTTTGGGGTGAAGACCTGACTTATCTCTGTTGTGGGAAGGGCCTCGTAATGCCCTGTTCAAAGACTGCACTTTTTTAAAGTGGGGAACATTAACACAAGACACATTTTTTTTTACCATTTAGCCATCCATCTGCACAGAGAATCACTTTTCAGAACCATAATGCTGAAAATCCTACCACGAGGAGGGAGGCAGAGTTTTAATTTCATTCTTTTTTTAATTTTGGAAATCCATTTGGACTGCACGTGAGGGCTCTCAGCTGACCACACTCCCAGACGGGGACTACATGATCACATCCCACAACACCTGGCTCGAAATAGGTCACAACCATTTGGGCCATGTCGAGGAAAACATTTAGCCACGTGCTCTGGTCTTTCCTTGGTCAAGGGCATGCTCAAAGTGTAGGTTTATGTACATTCCTATCTCGAATTGGTGCATTATGTACATTATGTATATCTGTTGGTAGACATGAGTGGGGAGCATAGTTAATGACAGAATGTATTTGACCTTTCCTTTTTATTTCCTTTGCAATTTTATTCCCCTCTTTCATAAAATTCCATTCTGCTTTGCTCTTTGCGACCAGATCCACCCAGGTCAAGTGAACGGCAACCACCAAGATGACAGCTGCTGAAACCATCCGTCCTATTAGTCTAGCCCAAGTGTACATGCATCAGCCGGTGTAAAGCCACCCCAGTCCATCGGGGAGATTTAGTAATATAACGAGGGGAAGGAATGAAATCACCCCCTCATCCTTCAAGGTTTCCAAATAAACAGCAAGAAGGGAGATGGTTTTTTGGTGTGTGTGTGTGTGTGTTAGGGGTTTTTCAAAAATTTTTTTTTCCCCTTACTGCAACAATTCAAAAGCCAGAAGAAAGATTTAAAAAACCCCAAAAAACCCAAACCAACAACAACTAAACTCACCAGTTTCAAGGTGGGTTAACAACGTGCAAAGCTCATGCCAGAACATGTGTTATTAGCAATAAAAAAGTCCTTTATTTGTCTCTCTGGGGAATTTCTTTCACACTCACTTTTAAAAAAACTATCTTTATTTGTTTCCCTTCTCTCTCTCCTCTCTCTCTCTCACACACACACAACCAGATCACTTAAATAAAACAAAGTTTTATATTCATTCCAGGCAGGGATTCCTGCCAAAATCTGTGCCTCCTTTTTCTCCCCCCACTCGTTTTCTTATATACAGACCTGTGATGAAAACACAAAAAAATCTGAAGCCTATGAGGTGACAGATGAACAAGATGTAGAGGCAAATTATCCAAATGGTGCTGTGAAGGAATGGCTTTTACTGGCAAAAGGGAACATATTTTTGCAAAGGTTAGAGGAATTTTTCTGTTTCTGTTGGATTTTTCCAAGGCTGGAAATTTTACTTTCAAGAGAAGACTAAGATCCTGCATTTTAGATGTTCCAGGCAATTCTTTCCCTTGATTTGTTGCCTTGTTTGTTTGGGGTTTTTATCAACAGTGAGGATCTCTGGCTCAGTTTATATTATGTGCAGAAATCTCATTTGCGTGAATGTGATTGCCAGACAGGCAATGGAGATTGGCACCACTGACAGCAGGGTGAGGAGAGCGTTGGCTGCAAATTGTACCTGGAGCTTTGCTTCCAAGGACAACCTTGCAGTCCTAGTTGTGTTAAAATGTCCTACATAGGTAAGTGTTTCCTCCTGTCTGTCCACCCCCATGAACTTCTGCATGGTCCACCAGTGACGAACGTGCCTGTCACATTTATCTCTGTTAGGCTGTGCAGTTAAAAGTTCATCTTTGTAAGCTCTGAGGAGCAGATGAACCATCACAGGTGGGGGAACCTTCAGACCCCCATCAGAGCAACCCTGACTCTGTTTTTTACTCCCAGGATTATCAAAGGAGGAGGATCAGCCCATGTTCCTGCTGTGAAACTCATGGTCCTGATGTGAGACCCATGGCCCTGACGTGAAACCCCCAAGAGAGGAGACACAGGGTCTCCTTGCAGACTGAGGGAGGTTGCTGCCTACAGTGTATGGGGTTCATGAGATGCCAAGTTAAAAACACTTTGGGGTTGTCTTACATAATGTTTAAGGGAAAGACCAAAGGTGGAGAAAGGGAGGAGAGGCTTGGGAGCCAAGTATTGGAGTGGCCATGATGTTGGGCCAGATACTAGAGAGATCAAGGTGTCTGCAAGTTTGCTGCTGGAGGGAACTGGGAATCCAAGCCAGCTGTGGGGCAGACCCTCAGATCTGGTGGTCAGCTGCTTGTAAGGCCATGGGTCTGGGACAGCTACCGTATATGTGTCTGTGCATGAGGCAACTGTGAGACTGGGGCAGCTACTGGGCAGACTGAGTGCCTAAGGCCAGTATATATGCATATATATGTGTATATTTTCCACCAATGGGCTTTCACCCTGTTTAGCCAGAGAAGATGAGGTCATCGGCACATTTCTGTTTGTGTGAGTGCTGTCTTTTCCACCTGTGTTGATCTGTGTGGCCAGACATGTTTACGTGTATATATGTATATACATATCTATGTACTGTGTATATGTGCCTGTGCTGGCTGTGGGAACCATGGGGACATGGAGTTGCAGCAATCTCACCCCTATCAGGGTGCCAGATTCAGCAGCTCTTACCCTAAGCCAATATCGCAATGTTCATGGCTGAATCAAGACTTAAAACAGGTGACTTTCAAGAGCAAAGTACCATGTTAGATGAGACATTATCTGCTAAATTTTCATGCTCTTTTGTAAATGAAAATTAGGGACCAGTGAATGAAAAAACACCTATACCTGTGCATCCCACCCCAGATCTGTTATTGTGCTTTATAGTGTCTGTGGAACTGGCACTGGATGTCACTGGAAGACTCTGAATTCAACAGACTTCGAGTTTGCAGAACATCCCCATGGATGGGTCCTAACAAGGACTTCTGGCCAATGCAGCAGTATAAATATTAAACAATACAGATAGCTTCTGCCAGCTCCTGTCATAGTACATAGGGTTGAAATATCCACAGCAGAAAGTTAGTTCATGTTGCAGCAAACTCTACTTGATGTAAGTGGACAGGACACTCATGCTGAAGCTTAAATTATTGTTTGCCAAGTACTTGGACTGAAGGAACGACCAAAGTGCCAAAAATGATGGTTTATGGCCTATTTCTAGTCTCCTTTGAGACTGTAGTCATAAAAGAAAATGGCACTCAGATGACAGGAAGTATAAGAGGAGACTGAAAGTTGACTGACTTAAATCAATTGAAACTCAGGAGAGAGCGAGAGAGGGTGCTGATTGCTAGCGAGGGTGTGGAGAAGTAGAAGCAGTTGTGCATGGTGCCACTTGGGTAATAGCCAAGGTCTGGTCGAAAGCTGTAGATAAGAGCAAAAAGAAAGATCTGAAGGCAGACCATCTCAGACAAAGAAGGATCACAACACTGCTGGATTTGCCAGACATGGGAGGAATGAAATGTTGGAAGAGGCAATAGTAAATGTTCTTGACCTCTGCTCAGCTGACTCGGAGGGAATGTAAAACACCCAGAGGAATCATGATTGTGATCTTAGAATGCACGGAGAATTTTACTGCAGAAAACTGGAAATAGTTGGAAGAGTTTGCAATTTAAATTCATCGTTGTTAAGCCTCAGTAGGATTAAAGGGCAGCACAGGCCAATATGGGGCCTGAAAGGAAGGTGAAGATTAGCATAGGAAGAATAATTTGGAGGTCTCTGAAAAGAAGCAGAAGCAAGTTCAAAGGATAATTCAATAAACAAATAAAGAGATACACCAGGGAAAGAGCAGAAACACATGAAGAAGGAAATAATACTGTGCTACACAGACCACTAAGGGAAACACATTGTTTAAGAATATTTTAAGATGAGTGAAGGCAGATGGATAGGTCCTCTCGATGTAGGGGGATCTTGAGTTGGCTTCAGGGATCTCCTTACAAAGGTCTGAGCTTGCAAAGGAAAGACTGAAGAATAATACTCCTTGAGAGTCATGCACTGGGGATACTCCAGAAGGCATGTTTTTCAGGTACGTGAGTTTGGAAAGTCCCATGTCTCCCCCTTGCTTTCATACAGGCTGTTAGATGTCAGCAGGTAATTCTTGTTGATGCACTAAAACCTCTGGGTAGCTCTGAGCACATGAGGTTCGGGCCCTAATGCCTGGAGAAGCTCATTGGGAAGCTGTGGCCCTCCAATGCTTCTCTTTGCAAAGACCTTCCTGGTCAAGAAGTCACCCCTTTATGCTCACACTTGTCCTCAAACACAACCTCATCTCAAAGCTGCCTTGTTTGTGAGGAAAGGTCTGACTGGGCCACAGTGAGGCACTTCTGGGGTTTGCAGTTCCAGTTATATTGGGTTCTGAATGTCTCCTGGGGTTTCAACAGAAGTAGTGTGAGCCTTTGTGGTACCTTCTTTCAAACCTGTCGTCTGCCAAGCAAGTTGGAAAATGATGCAGAGAAGAAAGGGGAAGGGGTGAAGGACTGGAAGAGAGGAGAAACGATTTCCTTTTTTTGGACATTATTCAGATAATCACTTTTGAAGTAATTATTGTGGCACATGACTCAGAAGGGAAGAGAAAGGCATGGCTTTGTTCCTTTCTAGCTAAGAAACTGGAAGGGTGCTGGCAAGCAAGTCATCTCCCCAAAGGATGGAGAGAGTACTTGTTTGAGCTTCGCAGACTTTTCTCTCTTGAACAGCAACTTTGTAGGATCATCGTCAGAGTTGGTGCTAGATAGCTGAGCAGATCAATGGTTTAAATCTCTCATTACAAAGCATTTTCTTCATGACTTGTTTTTTTTTTCAGGCCTGCAGGGCATTTCTTCAAGCCTCAGGAGTAGGGTTTATCCCAACAGACTTGAGTCACATAGCAGGCAAATGTTTTGTCCTGCACAACTGAAAATAGACATCCACAGCGGGCTAAAATCATCCCATTTGGAGATGAACCCATTGTCCAAAAAGGACCTGGACAGCTCATGTGGTGTAGATGCCTGACTTCTAGAGATGGTTGAAGTTAGCAGAGAATTTAGGCTTGTGATGCTGAAAAAGCAAGAGAAAAATCGAAATATTATACAGCGAGAAACTTAAGTATTGAATCCGCTTAGCCATCAGGCAACAGATTGAAGTGTGACTTGATTAGCATGTAAGGTATCTTGTAGAGGAGAATACAAGTTGCCAGGGGCTGTCATGCAATGGAGAAAGAGCAAAGCTAATGTGAACAGATGTCTCATAGACAAAGCATGACAAATTCAGATTATAAAGCATGGATGTGTGGAAGTAAGTGTAGGTAGTGCTGGGAAAAGACACCAAAGGAAGCAGAAGATATCGCTTGTGTCTTTGAAAACAGACAGGTTTCTTTACTCAGGATGAGCTGCAGTCAAACACAAATTACTGTGCTTAATATACAGGTAACAGGGTAACATTAAATAGCCTGCAATATACAGGTCAGATGAGCTAATAGTCCCTCCTGGAGTTACACTATGATCTAAAACTGTTTATTAATCTAAAACTGGTCTGTCTGCAGGCTTTTTGGCATGTTTCTTGTTTCGGATATTAGTCCAAAGCGTGTGGATTCGATTACGATTGTTGAAAGGGTCCAGAACCAGAGATAGAGGCTTTTTTTTTTTTTCTAAAAGCGTGCAGCACACAATAGAAAAACCTTCTCCTTTTGCTCCAAAATATAGAATATCCCACACCCTCAAAATATTCTTTTTTCAAATCTACAAAGCACAGTACTCAGTCTGGGAAATGATTTTAGCTTTTTTCAGATTTTTTTTATGTGTGAATTTACTGCTGTTCTGTAGTGTTTCTGAAGCCCAGGATGAGCAAGTGGAGAGATGTCCTGAAATTCTATCTTGCATTTAAAGAGAATACAGACCTTCATTTCTGGGGAAAGGAACCTTAAATGAGAAGCAAGGAGTGATTTAAAAGATTTTCTGTCAATAAAAGTATCTTCTGGAGGTGTCATCAATGCAACTAGTTGTGGGAATCACTCATCACTCAAACAGAAATGGATGTCCAAGCAGTCAAAATGCCAGAGGTACAAAATCACAGTCTGCAGACGGTTGATGCTCTGTAGAAACCAGAAGACAAAGGAAAAGCAAGATGTGTCTTTTCCCAGAAACACCTCCTGAATCTTGTGTTGATTTCATTACTTCCTAAACTGGGCTCACGATTTTTTGGATGGCTGTGCTGGGTAGTACTGGCAGGTGATGACACCAGCGCCTTGAAATACAGGAGGAATGAGAAGTGGAAGGAAAATGCATGCTGTCCTTGGATACAAAACATGGTCTTTTGTCTCAAGTCTTAGAAAGCTCTAAGATGTTGGTCCTTGATGTACAGGAATGCTATATCGGTTATTTGTGGATGTTAAGAAAATATATTAGCTGTAAAGATGGTGTGGACTAGGAGTGGGGAAGGGACAGGCATCTTTGCAAACGTTTAGCAGCGTGAAGATCCCTAGTGCTTTGGAGTTCAGCAAGCTGCTTGCCATCGCTTTGGAGCCACAGACAAGATAACAGTGCTTGGCTGTCTGTGATGTTTTGCTTTACAAAAACAGAAGCAAAGGGTTTCGAACTGAGTCTTGACTCATTTAGTTGGGGGAGGGGGCAGCTAATGAGGGACCTGCTTCTCAGATGGGTTATTCAACACCTTCTGAAAGCAACAGAAAGTCTTCTGATGTAGATACCTTCAAGTATCAGAGTCAACTTGAGGTTTTGGAAATGTGAGACTCACAGGGTAAAAATCAGTCCCCAACTCTAGTTGTTGGCATGATGTTGCTTTAATGCTAATGAGCACTTGGAGGATGCCAGCTGTGGATGGATTGAGGAAGACTTAGCAACTCCTGTCATGTCCCTCGACATCCAGCCAGCTGACCCCACCCGTTGAAGTAAAGGGAACCATTTTCACTCCATCAGGCTAGCAACAAGAAAAGAAGGGAACAAAAGAGAATAGCTCCATCCATCATTTAGCAGAAGCAGTGTTTTAAGCCACTTCCAAAGCTGCTTTGATATGGCCTTTTCCACCCAGAGTGCCACCAAGGGTTTTCCATTCAGGGAGGCTTCATTCTCTACCGTACAAAATTGATCATTTCAGATCTCACCTGCAAGAGCTTTGCATATATTTTTTGAGTTAAAGCTTTAAAAAAATACCGAGGGCACCTGAGGCACCCACTGTTGGTCATTAAAACCCTTGAGCACCCCTAACCCCAAGAGAAAGCAGGAGGAGCAGGCAGTATTCAGTACTTTGGAAAAGCCCACTTTTAAAGTAATTTGCCTGTGTTGGGGTTATAAATACATCCCCCTCTCTCCTGAGGCCCCACAAAGCAGTCCTTTCCCCTCCTTGAGAAGGGCTGTAGGTGCTGAACAGTTTTGGCTGAAGCCTGAGGTCAGTTAGCTTGGTCGGTAGATAGCTGGCTCCCAACCAGAAAACACAAAGTGGATGTAAATGGTAATTTCTGTAGCCAAGGCAATTTTCAGCTGGGGAGAGGAAAAAGGAGTGAACAGCAGAGTGAGGTATAGTGTCGGCTGGGATGGAGAATAAAGCCAGGTGAGTTGGACTTAAACTGAAAACTGACCTTCTTTCAGTAGTGATTCCTGATGATCTTTTTGAGCCAACCCCATCACACCAGAAGCTTTTTAAGGGGTTTCTTAGCACACAGTACTTGCTGTTTCTCTTTCATCCTAAAAAGCCAGCCATTATTCCAATGAAACCTCTTAACTAATTAACGTTCAGCTCTGTGACCTGAAAGTCGATCAGAGGCTGGGGATCAGGCCCACCACTTTGCGGCAGTCCCAGTGGTTTCGGTTTTGTGCAGTTTACTTTCCCTGCCCAAGATCTTGCGTTTTGACATATTGCTTCAATACAGCACATTTTATGACACCTTTGCTGGAGGGCCAAAGGCCACATTCCTTCTATCTGTCCTGCATGCAATTTTCATTCTCTTGTCTTCAATGCATTATAGAAATTTTTCTTTCTCTCTTTCTCTTTCTCCCCCCCCCCCCCCCCTCCAGGATATTGTGGGTTATTACCTCAATCCTTTTTCAGCTGAGGAAGGTTTGAGGTAATGACCTGAAACTTCCTGGAAAAGAGCCCAAAAAGCCCCAAATGGAAACCACATGCAACATATTAGGGACCCTCATTGCATAAAGAAACATTAGTTCAAGTAACGAGAATGTACATTGATCAGCTACTTATGTACCAGCTGGTAAAAGGCATGTATGATCAGCAATGCACAAGAACCGGGTGGGGGAATTAGCTGATCTGCTAAGTTATAGCAAGAAAGGTGTAAAATATATATTCTCTTTTAGGAAATAGTTTCCTTAATCACCGTCCTTGCAGCTGGGTCGGGGATCTGACTTTTTGTGGTAGCAAAAACCTGGAAGAGATCCACAGAACCTGCGTGACGCCAAATGCTGTTGGGTTATGAACCCACGGAGCCCCACCGATGCTTGCTTGATGCTGTAGTATCAATGAGGAAATTCCTGAGAACTTTTTATTGTTACCGCAGGGAGAAAAGAGTTTTCTTTTTCTCTATGCCCAGTTAAAATAATTTCCTTTTTCATCAGTGACAAGAAAATGCGTCATCTCCCCCTCTGCCCCCCAGCAATCCTATAGTTCTACAGGGACAAGCAAGAGGGGATCATGATAAAATAGCCATTTTGGCCCACCTCCAGGAAGGTATTTCAGCTCTTGATTTCCACTGAAGTCAAATGCACTCATGGAAGTGAAGGTGAGTTAATATTGAGTGGCTCTGGGCCTTTGGTGCTGCAGAGCCATGTCATCATCTGATGTAAATCTCACCGTGTTCTATCATGGGAACATGACTTGTGTTTTTTTGGACTATTGTTTTATTTAACCCAGATGACGCAGTTCAGCCCAGAGCCCAGTGGTATCCATTCTTCTTCCAAAACAAGAACAACACCCTTCCACTGAGAGGAGCAAAGTATGAGACCTGGAGGAGTAAGAGCAGCTTGGGTGCTGCAATTCAGTATCGCCCATCACACCTGAGTAGGAACGTGAGCTATGACAACTGATCTACCGTCTTCCAAACAATGCTGATCCAGACCCCAAACCAAGGCAGAAGAAGGAGCCATTAGCAAAACAGTCTGTCTGGGAACACAGCAAGAGGATGTTTATGGTGAGGGAAAGGACCCTCATATTTAGGCTCCCGTCGCCTCTTTCCCTTCCAACGAAGCCATGTGTCACACTAGATAACGTAAGTTAATGAGAGCAGAGCAACGACTTTTGAAACATGAAGTCCAGACAGTTGCCAACTCTTGTAACTTTATTGTGCGGGTCATTATGTTTATTGTTTTTCTTAAAGCCCCAGTTCCAGGAGCTGAATATCTGGGCTTTCATTTCTCCCTCCCTTGGGGGGGGGGGGGGGAAGACAGAAAAGAAAAGGGTTTATTTAAGCCCTCATGGATGTTGAAAAAGCTAGAATTTATGTCCTGAGTGTGCCTAAATGTGCCAAAACCAAGGAGTCAATGGAAAAGAATCCAGAGTACATTCATTCTCATGATTTCTAAGCCAGTCTCAGAATTTATGAGCCTGCTGCTTCACGATTCATCATTTCTGCATGATTGGCAGGGATGCAATGGAATATAAGAAGCAGCTGAGAGGAAGAAAAAGGAAAGGCTAGGTGTCTGACCTGGGTCTCCATGGTGGGGTGTGCTGGGCAATTATTTACAGTAATTCTTCTACACCTCAGTATAGTACCCAAAATTGCCTTGTCTATCACTTTTGTATGCCAATGGTATGAATGCCAGGCTTGAATTGGAAAGAGTTTGATAATGTTTTCAGGAAATTTTGGAATATTATTCTACTTCTACATTATTGCCTGCAATTCCCATCTCATTTTTTTTGCCTCCTGCCCAGCTGAGGTTTTGCAACAGGTCTTTGCCCCAGGCATGGCCTTTTTGCACATTAAGAAGCACAAAAGAAGTGAAGAATAAAAAGCGACCTCATTTTTTTGTTTTCGCAGGTTTCCTAAGAGAAGAGGTTTGCCATCTGGGTGGAAATCTGACAAAACATCACAGGAGGGGTTGGGCCCATCAGCCAAGCTGAACAGCTGCAGGGAAGCTACATGAAAACCAAATCACTCCACTGGAATAATTTATTGTGGCTGACTTGCAGGGATAATAACAAAAAGAAATTCAGCTCTTTTATCTGCTGTTGCAGCATGAGGTCCCATGCCAGACATTTGCAAAGCACCGTTTTCAAGCTGTGGTGAGAGCTTCACCTGGGACATTGTGCAGGAGTCAGCTCAGGGGAGAAATGGCACAGGTGGCTCTGTAATGTGGTATCTCAGGACTTCACAGTCCACCCTTTCACCACATCCAGCTGGTGAAGTCCTGTTAACCGTCCTAGGCAGTTGGACTAGATGATCATCGTAGGTCCCTTCCAACTGAAATTTCTGTTCTATTCTATTCTATTCTCTCCTATCCTATCCTATCCTATCCTATCCTATGTTAGTCCCAGATTGTTAATGCCCAACTAGCAACATTTTTGGCTGGTCCTTGACTTGTGGTGGTCATGTTTCTGTCGGGTGGAAGTCACACAGCCAATAGCACTGGCTTGATGCACTGCTACTGGGAGCTGGGACAGGGGACATCTCAGACCACCTCACCTATGTTACTACCAGGAAAGTAGCACGCAGGGCTTAGGAAGACTTTTCATCACTTGGGTTCTTCTGATTCTGAATGACTATGAGTTACCATTTAGGTCCCAGATCTCCACCTGAAAATACCCCGCCAGACCATGACCTCCTTGCCTTTGGTTCTCAAGGATACAGCATTGCCTACCTTCTCTCTTGGCTAGATGCATGCTCAGATGATTGCACTGACTTTACTATTAATCAGTCGTAATTTACCTCTGTAGGACTAGATGCTGGCAATTAGCAGTAAAAGTACTTCAATCAAATCATCAGAGAAATAAATAGCAGGGAAAACAGAGACAAATCAGGTCTGCTGAGAAACCACTTCCAATTTGACAGGGTAATTCTCAGGCACATTCAATAAAAGTTCACTTAACTTTAAAAACAAACCAAAATCAGACCAATATTATTCAGGAAGTGCTGGTAGAAAGGGACCTCTGGAGGTCTCTCATCCATACAACCATGAAAGCAGCACAATCGATTGCCTGTTGTATTTGCCACTACAGAAAGTGGTTTGGCTTTACCCATCTTTATTCCTCAAGTAGCTGGGGGCTGCTTTTAGATCCCTCTTTAAAGAAGCCCAGCTCCCTCAGGCTCTCCTTGTAGGTCTTACACTCCAGATGTCTGACCACGTTGGTAGCTTCACAGAGCTTTCTGTTTCTGGTTTTAAATCTCATCTGGAAGGAAGGTGGGCCAAGATAGGGGCAATGCAAGGAAATCAGAAAGAGCCTTCCCTCACAGGAGTGCTAGCCCAGCTTTGGGGCCTCGAGGAATTTGCACGTCTCTGAAAAGATGCTGGTAAGCGCAAGAGCGGATTTACTGGGTAGGCTGGGAAAATCTATCATTTTTTCCCTCTTAGCACTGCCCCATCTATCACACATGCAATGCTACAAGATGAGGAGCCAGACTGCTGCCCTTCTTTATATTACAGCTCCCCATAGCCCTGGAGCACTTGAGCCCAAATTCAGAGGTCTCTCAGACTGTTCCTTGGCAATGGAGCATAACACACAGCTTGTAGTTTGTTCTGCCTTTCCATTACAAATCTCTTTTAAGTTGCATGTGACTTTGCCACACTTCAGCAATTCAGCTTGACATTTCCTATGCCTTGGGCTGATTTCTTGGTGTGAAGCTTTCACAAAACCTGTCCCTCAGCTTGTGAACATTAAGTGGCTTTGCCAATGTCTTTTTTTTTTTTTAACCTTTTTTTTTTTAATTCACAGGGTCAGATGCTTGGCTGATGTCTACAGTTCACAACTCCTATGTACCCAGCCAGCTGCTGCTGCTATCTAGGCAAATTGCAAACTGTGCAGAAAGCATTATGTTTTCATGGTACTGTTCATTCTCATTTAGGCATGAGCCCTTTTTTTCTTTTGTGAGTCAAGTTTTGCCTGGGCTGTGGTTGCAGAGAGCTCAGGTCCATGTTGTGTGATGCAAAGCCTGAGACCTGGGGAGCATCATGTGCCGGTGTCTGACCCAGGTTTGGCACAAATAGTGCCAAGATGATGCTGACGCTTGGATGTTTCTGCATGACGCTCCACAACATGTCTCAGAGGCGGTGAGGTGTCTCATCTGAATGACTTCTGCACAAGTGCACCTCTATTTTTAGTGCTTTGATTTGCAATTTTTATTTAAAGTCTCTTGCTTTTTCTCCCAGAAGTTGATGTGTAACGTCCTTACCAAGAGCTGGTTTCTCAGCCCAGGTACTGTGGACTCCCAGACACCGGAGGAAAGTCCACCTAGCTCATTGCAAGGGAAGATCTGGCTCATTAGCCAAACCCAGACTTCCACACGGTTCCCCTGATGCCAGGATTAGGACTTGCACGTGGGTGACAGAAGTATCTGAATGAAAGTATGTCAGTTAACTTTCCAGTTTGCCTTTCCCAAGCAGCCGTTTCTTCTCTTTTCTTTTGTTCCCCCCATCAACCCAAATGAGATATTTCTGCTCTGGTTTGCTCAGCCAAAAAACCATTCATCTTCTTTTCAAATAGCCGTGTATCATCTGTTAAAAATAATCTTGTCAAGGCCTGCACAGGGCTTGAAAAATGTGCTAATATTAAGCAGATTTTCCTATTAAAATCCCCGTATCCCATGCAAGGTCAGTCAGTTCAGTTCGCACACTCCAGGAAAGACAAATAACGGCATTAATGACTAGACCTGGTAAAGAATTAACTGCAGTCGAGTAAGTTTCTAAGGCAGTCATGGGGTCAGGGCTGTAATGTGTTAATTACCCACATGGGGTAGTCATCCGGCTAAGCCCTCCTCGCTGAGTGGTTATATCAGTCCGATGTACATCGTAGCTCTGTGAACCCAAGAAGAAATTAGGTTTCTGCTGCCTGTGGTGGCTTCTTGTTTTCTTTGACAACACAGTCCCTATGGCTGCGTGAGTTGGGCTGGGGAAATTTGTCTGTTGGGAGCACGTTTGGGGTAAGTTGAGGCAGAGATTGAGGGGCCTCACCTGAGGTCCCTCATGGAGGGACTGAGCTCTCCTGTGCAAACCCCTCATGTTCATGAAGAAGGGTCATTACTGTCCTCTAAGTGCTCTAAATTGCTGGTTGCATCTTGGGGTATGGCTGGAAAACAGAGGAAGTCTGGACCTGTCTCCAGTTTGCCACACATAGGTCTCTCTCAGTACCTCTGTTTCGCATCTGCGCTTTGCATCTCTCTTACCTGTCTGTGGGGACTCCGGACCTGCTTCTTGCTTTGTTTCAACGTCGGAGAGTCCCAGGTGCAGGCATCTGTCCGTATGGGTCCTGCTCATGGAGGAGCTGCTCTGGAAGGGACAGAGTACCACGGAGCCTCTCCTCATCCCATCTGCATCCCAAAGCAGAGAATTGCAAGGCTCAGCCCCCCTCCAGTTCCCCCTCTTATTCCTTTTATTTCTCCCAGAGGAATCCACCGGTCACCCAAATCACAAAAGCCTCCAGGGAGAAGGTGTAGAAATGTCAGACCTGAAAATCTCAGGCTCATCCGCCTCTCCCTCCCTTCTCCCCCCTTCGCCCTGCTTGAGCCATATTTGAGAGCAATACCAAAGCAAGAGGCAAACAATATTTTCTATTCATCCCCCTGCGCAGTGAGCCAAGGAGAAGCAAACCGTCCTCCGCTGTTTCCAGGCTGCACAGTTCTTCCCAGGACCATTGACCGTACAAATACATCCCTGTACCCCTGGGGAGGGTTTGGGCATCTGGCCCCGCTGCTGGCAGCACCACACAAGCCATCATTGTGTCTGCCTGTTACAGCAGCTCAGTGCTGCCAAGATAAGAGCCATCCGAAGGGCTGACTCTGCCTCGAGTACCAGACTCGCCTGGAAAGTCGTGCCAAGATTTCGGAGGGTTTTCTGCTGGAAGGGGGTGGTGCATTCATTGGTTTTATTTAGAAAATGAGGGCTGTGCCATGGTCGGAGCATGTCCTGTTTTCAATACCGGCTTAGATGTTGCTATGCTGCTTCATGGTGCAATTTTACAGGTGCTTCAATATTAAAACTTTTCCCAATTACAAGTGGCATAAGCATAGCAGGCAGATGCTTGTCCTTCAGAAGAGCTGGGCACCTCCACCAACTTCACATGAAGCCAAGTCAAGTCATTCAGATAAAAGCTTGAAAAGTCATCAAGAGGTCCCGTAGCTTTCTCTTTGCTCTTCTCCTGCCCTTCAAGTGAGGCTGAGATTGGTGAGTGAGGCCTTGGCTGTGTTGTTTGTGGCTCTTGCATGCAGAGGAGTTCTTTTAGGGGGTGACTAACCACTGTGGACCCCTCCAGGTCTTGGAGATAAGTGTAGAGGGCCATGGGACACCACCAGCCAAAAGTAATTAACTGCCCAAAACCTCAAGTGTATGGGTGAGAAAATGAAGGGGTCTTGCTTTAGTTACCTCAGACAACTTTTGTGCCAGCTCCATTTCTATGTAACAACTTTTCTAACCCCTTATTCAAACATCCTTGTTTTAATGGGGCTTTCAAAAGCAGGCTCCATCCTCTGCCTGCCATACAAACACTGAACAGACCCATTGAACAGTTAATTGCTAAAGGGGAGGGATGTAACTCTTTCAATGCTTAGAAAAGGTCTTGTTTATAAATACAAAGAATGGGCGGGGAGTATGAACGTCTGTGTTGCCATTACCCATGTGCCACAAATCACGCTGATTTGCACTCATAATCTGTGCGGTGTGTGATGAGTTTGTCCGTCTGCCTGTTGTCCTCTAGCATCTGGTCTCAAAAGCAGGTGCAGCATGTGCTGTGGTGGGTGGCATTTGGGTAACGACCCTCTGCTACCCGCAGCAAAAACCTCGAGTTGCCTCCTTCCAGAAGTTTGCTCAGTACTGCAATTTCCAGGCTTAAACTTTTCAATTGCTCATTTTGTAGGAATTGCACGTACACTGAGCTATCTGCTGCGGGTACTGGCTGCCACGGCCATTTCAGAGCCAGCCTCAAACCCTCCCATAATTTTCTAAAGCAAAGTCCTCTCTGGCCAATACACCCTTTCCATACAGCAGTTTCTGGGCCGCAGCCAGACCCTTGGGTGACATTCCCCCCTGGCTTTGGTAGGAAGACCTGTCTGTGGCTCCGTGTAGCTCCTGTGGACCAGCGTCTCCTGGGGGATGTGCCTGTGTCCATCCCGCCCCCTCAGAGCAACCAGCAGTGCAATGGCCTTTGGGGTATGCCTGTTGGGAGCCTGCTTACAGGTCCTTGCTCTGGAGTTCATTATACTCCAAGCACGACAAAGAACAATCATTTGGAGAAAGCAAGGTATAGAAAAGTTTAGTCAGATTTTCTTCCTCATCCTCAAATTTCCTCTACTCCCCCCCCATGCCCAAACCAACAGGGAGATTTGTGATTTCTACCAAAAGTTCACAACCACAGATACCACAAGAAAGGGATTTAGTCCTTTTCTAATTCATATTTTTATATTGGCTTAATCTTTTCCCCTAGCTACATCTGCATATTCAAAAATCAGATGCCTACAAGGGATCACAGCAGTCACCCAATCCGTTGTCCTGTTAGTAGAGACAGAAGTATTTAACCAGCAATTCCCGCACCAAGCCTACAACTAGTTTGCTGGCTAACATCTATTTTTAGAAAGGCATTCAATCTTGATTTAGGGACTTCACATAATGAAGAACTCAGCACATCTTTAGATAAGCCACCCAAAGGGTTCTTTATGCTTCTTGTGAAAAGAGAAATGTGTCTTATCACCATTCTGAATTTATCTGGTCTCTGCTTCCAGTTGTTGCAAGTGGTGACACTTCTGATGGCTTTGCAACCTCCACTGAAACCTACAGAGGACACAAAGGTGCCGCTCACTGGTTCTGATTATTCACTTTCAACTTTCATACAGAAAAACTACACAAAGGAATATGGGATTTGGGGTCCTTGTTTACACTGAAACCTTACTGAGCCTGAGTGGAAACAAGAATTGGACCGAAAAATGTGCAACCTGCCCTGCCGCTGGATGAGAGAGCTGTGAAGTGCTTCAGTGGGGCCAGGCTGGGTGAGAGTCTTTTTGGAAATGGTTTATCCCCAGGAGGGTAAGAGGGAGAGCTGTGGTCAGGGCAGGCTGCAAACCTGCAGTGGGAGATGCCAAAGCACCAATCCCTTTATTTTAAATCAACAGCCTAGCACCTCAGCTGGGCATGAGCCCCGGAGCACTCTTGTTTTACAGAGATTGTGTTACTTCACATCGTCGTGGGCTCCTGAAATCCAGCCGGATGGTTGGTGCCCGGCTGGACCTCTCGGGCTGGCTCTTTGCCACCGCACATGGCAGCACCGCAGCGGATGGGCCACGTCACGGGGAGGCACTGGGAGATTTCCTTCCCTTCGTCTCCCACGCAATGCGAGATGGGGCCACCGAGTCCTGCCCATCCTGAAACAAGGTCCCAAGCATGGCTGATGGGCACAGAAAGGGAATTCCCCAGCCATCCAGCACTCAGAGGTTGGGCATGGGGAGGAGAAACATCATGTCGTTGTCCTACCTGCACCTGGGTTTCAGCTCTGGCCACTGGGCTGCAAAGCAAGTGCCAAATAGGTGTTTCCAGAGGTGATGCCTTCTGAGCTCATGACTTGCTGATCTAGTGTGGTTGTTTGCACGGATCACATCCCTGTGGTTAAGTCTCCTAGAGGTTATTTTTGCCGATAAGCACTTGGGACACAAGGAACCTTTTAAAAACACTCAGATAAATAGGAGGAAAAACAAAACCAAACTATGACTTAAACAGAAACTATCGCAATGAAATTAGCAGGGAGAGCTGGGCCAAGAGGGCATGCTGCAAGATTTAATTCTCTGGAGAGTGCAGCTAAGGCACTGAATCTACCAGCAACTTAAAGAGAAATGGGAAAAAATTATGCTCTGTGTTTAATGGGGTTTAGTTATTTTTAAAGGAGGTGTGCAATTGTGCACACGTGTATCTCCAAGTGTAGGCAGGGAGAAAACTAAACAACAGCAAAAGTACACATGTAGCAGGTTAATCATCTGCTGTGGGTTTACCACTGCAAAAGATGATAATAACTTCACCGGAGAGGCCATTGCAAGATTGCTGTGCACTAACACTCTCCCTTATCTCCCTCAGCCTCTGCTTCTCCTCCCTGGGGACTCACACTCCAGAGTCTCTGGGCTCTGCCTTGAAACCTAAACCTGCTAAATCCCTCCCTGGCAGAGCCTGGCTGCTTGCAGGCGCTTTCCGCCCAAGGTGGACATTTAACACTAACCAGAGCAGCGCTCTTGATACCGAACTGCCGCTGCTTTTCCAACCTCTCACCCCTAATCTGCATTGGGCGCATTTGTCCTCACTGAGGGAACATTCATTGCCATCAAAATTCCTCTATCATTGCAGCAGGGGCTGAAAGCATCTCTGCTGCGCATGCACAACCTCATGGAAACCAGCTGGTGATGCATTTGCTAAGTTTAGACTCCACTGCAGGTGATTTGGCTTAAAGGGAATTTGTGATTTAGAGCCAGGCACTTCACATTGCAGTTGGGAAGTCTGTTCATCTTCCTACATGAGGATCATAGAATCACAGAATCACAGAACGGTTTGGGTTGGAAGGGACCTTTGAAGAACGTCTAGTCCAACCCCCCTGCCATGGGCAGGGACACCTTCCACTAGATCACGCTGTTCAGAGCCCCGTCCAACCTGAGCTTGAACGTGTCCAGGGATGGGGCATCGACCACCTCTCTGGGAAACCTGGGCCAGGGTTTCATCACCCTCATCATAACAAATTTCTTCCTTATATCTAGTCTGAATCTTCCCTCTTTTAGTTTAAAACCATTACCCCTTGTCCTATCGCTACAGGCCCTGCTAAAAAGTCTGTCCCCAGAGGCTGTGCAGCTTAGGTGCTCGGCTTTGGGGTGACTTCAAATTCATCTCTTCCTACATCGGTGCCTCCTTGCTTAATGGAGATGACTTCCTTCCTGTGGTACTTTGAGGTCTGCCCATGAAGCTGTCCTGTTATTCCTTCCTCTTTGCATGGGAGCAGAGATCTGCAAAGACATAGGATGAAGCACACCCCAGAGAAGAAAAAGCTCCGGCGCAGCACCGGCACAAACGGGGCAAACATCCAACGGCGGAAATACAAACGCCTCCTATAAAAATACGAACCAAGAGAGCAAGTGAGAGAAATAATTCCTGAAGTTTCCTCTCTGCTGAGAAAGACGGGCAATAAATGGTTTCGGACACATTCTGCAAAATGAGCCATTACGTCTTTTCTGTCAGGTCTCACCTGTTGTTATTTCCAATGTTTCCTCTTCCTAAGACTGGGCAGGGTTTTGCATCAAGGTAATATAGTTGCTTTTGTTCAAGAACCAGACAAGTTACCCCATCTTGTAACCAGGACTTTGTCGTAAATGAGCAAACATCTGTTAAATTGAGCTGTACTGCATGAGAGGGTGGTGTTTTTTTTTTTTTCTTTTAAAGGAAAAAAACACAAAAGAAAACTGAGTGGATTTCTTGAGCAGTGTGACCAGCAGGATATACTCAGGTGAAGGCAGGGAACTGTCTGGGTGATTTACAATTTGTAATGCACTTCAGTTAAGTGTCTGAAACAGAAAGGGGGAAAAAATGCTGAACTGCTCTGTTCTTCTACTGGGTCATGCTTTGCTCCAGGAGAAACATCCTTATTTCAGCTCAGCTCTTTACAACACAGACAACAAGAGTTATTAGAAAGAGATGTATTTCAGGACAGCTCAATGAGTGCTAATTGCCCAGAGATGTAATATTCTTCTGATGGTTCTGGGGTTTTCAGCCACAAAGTCCCCAAAGCTCTCTGTCAGGTTCTTAGTTGGTGAAACTCAATATAGCTCTCAGGATTACAGTACAACTTTCCACAGTTTGCACCAGCTGAAAAATGCTCACCCCCGAATGCTTAAAAAGAGCAATTCTGAATCAGAAATATATATATATGAGCATATATATATATAATTAACTCTTTGCAGTCCATTCCCACAGAAGTCAATAGCAAAGGACTGATTCTGTGGGCAGTTTGGCAGCGTGAACTTGCTACCTCTGCTTCAGTGCTATTCCCAGAAAGCTGTTTCGTATTTTCCACAGGTGAACCTCTGCCAGGTCTTCCTTGGGTTCCTGGTGCAGCATTGGGCAGTGGCACTGCAATTCGGTGACCAGCTTGTGCTACAGAAAATTTGCAAAAACTTGGCCCTACAAAAAAAGCCAACCTCTTCCGCTCATCTTCCCAAAATCCGGTCTCCTAACCCTGCTTTAGGTGCAACAAATCTAAGAGATATTATTTGAATCTCACCTACAGGAAAGGGGGAGGCAGGGAGGGATGCTAGCTTTGACCTTGTTTCTTGTCCAAGTCTTTACTTTCATTCTGCAGAGGAAAAGTCCCGATGGACAGAAGAACCCACCCAGCCCCCCGGCTCTGGCAGAAGATGATTAGAGAGAGGCCTTAAGCGTAATGAAAACTGATGTAAACCATTTGCTGAAGGTTACGCCGCGACAGAGGCTGTGCCTTCTCCCCAAAGGAGTATGATGAGATATCTGACATGCAGCCTTGTTCTTGTGTTCGGTCAGGAACAGATCTGAGGGCAGCTAATAAACTTATCTGCATCAGATTAAATTGCCAGTCCTGCCCTCCCTCTCCCTGCCCTCTCTCCCTCCCCAGATCAGTTACACACATCAAGCCAAATAAAGATAAATGCATGACAGAGTTCATTCGAGTGATTGAAAATCAAGATGGAGCTGCATATTTTTCATCAATGCTATCCCAGGAAATAAAGATAAATTCCCCCACTTCATATTTTAACATAGCTTATCATAATCACCGGTAATAGCAACCAAATGTTTTTCATTTGTTACATTTTAAAGGGGGCTGGGGGAACAGTTTCCTGGTTGCAGGCTCATCGAGTCTAATTTTAAGCTAGTGTCAGGGGTCACTTCCACTTTATGTTGCATTTCTGATGAGCGGTTTTTGCTGGAATACCTGGCTTGACTAAATGACTGCAAGAAAGAGCAGGGCTATGGAAGTCAAAGCGGCGATGGTGGGGAAGGAGACTTGGTCACTGGGCTGGGATTCATCACCAATGAAATGCAAACCTTGCTCCAGAGTGGATCTTTACAAGTATTTTTCCCAGAGGGACAGAGGACTTCTGGAGATCCCATATTCTGCCCCTGTCTCTGACGTTACCTAAAGGGTCTTTCCAACTACTCTGAACTCCATGTCGTTCCTTTTTTTTTTTTTTTGAAATGCCAACATGCAGTGGGAGAGTGTCCTCCAGGACTTTCCACGTGTAAGCCAAAGGTTTACTAATTGATCCCCAAGGATCTATTAGTGTTGCTCTTCTGCTCTCCCTTCCCTTGTTCCCTGGGTCCCTGAGGCTCCTGAAGGGATGCTGATCAGTGCGATAAAAAGTGGAAAGAGAAAACCTTCATTACCCCAAGTAATCTGAACCTGCATAATACTGGTTTATGGTATAGCAAAGGCCACACATGGCAATATTGAAACTCTGACTCCTTATTAAGGGAACAGCAATATTGTCACACTGATGGAAACCTTCCTTCTTGTTCAAAAGTGAGGACTCCTTCCTAGGAGGCACATGGGATAATGCATGGGAAGAAGGCAGCCACAGCGGTGGTGGTGAGGGTGTGAAGAAACACACCTCCAGGTCTGGCAAGTAGATGACTGGGGTGTATCAAAAGTGCAGCTAGAGCAGGAATGGGCATCCCTGTAAAGCAGGGAGTTGGGACAGAGGCTTAGGAGCCCACCATATAAATTCAGTAGGGTTTTTTTGCAGGCATCTCCATTTCTTCAGAGATAGTCTTCTCCACTGGAGTTTACAGACTTTTGCTGTTGACTTTAAGGGAAACACTTTCAGACTTGTCATCCTATAAGCTGGCAAATGGTTTGCTCATTAGTTCTTTTGTTTCCTCCTCCTTCTGCAAATGTAGCCCTGATTTTTTAACAAAAAAGCATCAGAGGAGAGGAGGCTAAAGTTGGGGAGTGGGCTGACCTGTCAGATTCCAACACATAAATTTCTGTACTTTCTAATGTAATCATAATAGCAATAAAAAGGGGGTTTGGAGCATAATGTCTCTCAATCGCAACAACATCTGGCGTGTTTGTGTCCTAGTGGCGGATTGGCAGCCATATCCCATATGGGACAAGAAAGGTCACAGCTGGCCATGGGAGGGGAGCTCTTTCCTAAGACCTGAGCAGGGAATGTTGAAAAGTAACATCATCTGGTGATAAGCTACCATTGCCTTACCCTCTGGCAAAACAGACGTGATACAAAAGGAAGGAGAGAGGAGAAAAATTAAAACTCAGGAATGCAGCTGGAGGGTGATGGGGGAACCCCAGTGGCTTAAGGAAAATTTGAGCTTGAAACCTTGGTTTTACAAGACTTGTGTTTCAAAGTTGTTTGGGAAGCTGGGTAACAAGAAGGAAAGTAACACATTTCTTGGGAACCTGCTGAACAGACCAAGTGAGAGAGGTGGGCTGGGCTCCTGGGCCCCACCTGCCTGGGCTCCTGCCTGGTCCCTGCACCCTGTCCATGGAGATGAGAATGTGGGAGAGAGATGGGGATGCACAGGGGTCACACTTCAGTGTTACAGAGCAAGCCTTGAGCCCATTCCTGCACTCCTGCTCTCTGAAGTGCCCCTAGGTTCTCTGGTTTCAGTGTAGCCTCAGCGAGGACACCAGGATAAATGCAAGATTAATCTCTTATAGTTAGTGGAGCAATTTCAGGCCAAAGCTATTGCAAAACTACAGCTGCAAGAGTCAAATGGCTCCGGTGAAATACCCTTCATGAAGCAGAGATACTTCTGGGCAAGAGCATCCCTGCACACTTAAGGCAGGATAAAAGAGGTTTGGCATCGCACCGGCATGGATTAGGAATATGTGTGGTGAGAAGGAGAGGTGGAAAGGAAAGGCTAAGGGTGGGAGCATCTTCACTTGCTGCAGCTATTTTAGATTATCTGTTCATGTCCCCTTTACCTACCGGAGCTGGAGTTTCCCCAGGACATTCAGGACACTGAAAGTCAGCAAAGAAAAGGGTCACAGAGTCTGAAAAAGTCTCAGCTTTGTATCTGCTCCAAAAGATAACACTGCTAATACAGTAGCAGTTCTCCCTGGGAACTGAGGTCATCGTTTCAGTTGTATTTATTCAAGGGAAAAACACTCTCTATTGTAGCCCTGTTGCAACTTTTTGACATCCAAACAAGCCTGACAGAGCTTCAGTCCACTCTCCTGACTTTGGAGCAGGCAGCAAGAGCAAAAAGCAAAGCAGCAAAGAACCCCTCAGCTCTGGATGGAAAATGAGCTATCCCCCCCGCTTGCTTTTCACTCGCTAGATAAAATTTACTGCACACCTTGCTGTGCCATGTGGACTTTGCAACAGGATTGAAAATGTACTTCAAATAATAACAAACCCACAAATCATAAAGAGGGGCCAGATAATCTCTCTATCTTGTTAAGCAGCAGATTTATGGATTGTGCTCCTTGCCCTGATACCCAGACCCTGCTGTTGGAGATGGTAGCGTTACCAAGGGCTTGGAGAGCCAAAGTGTGAGCAGACTCTCAACAGGGGATTGGACATTTCAGATATTTATTGGCCAGACTTGCATGACCAAATCCACAGAGGCGTTTCTGTGTCTAACTTCTTGTTTAGTCACCCGATTTCTCACTCATTTCAATAGTAAATTAAGCACTGAAACAGGAGCTGTGCATTGATGCCTGTAAATCTGGGACCTGCTGACTCCGGCAGAGCAGCGAGGGGTTTTACGGCAGAGCTAATGAGCTGGGCAGAGACCAGCCACCATGCTGTACCTCTGGGTGTCTTTATGGCCATTGTCTTATTTTTAATTTCCCTGTCTGCTCCAGCGCTGAAGCGATAAGCGCAGAACAGATCTCCAGGCAGGTATGGGCAGAGCAGTTTGGAGCTGATGGAGGACACGACGGCAGACTGCTCTCCTCCTTTCCTTTTCTTTCTCCAGCAATGTGATGTGGTCCACACGCTCTTGCATCCACTTGAAAACAGAGCTTGACTCTTCATACAGCATTGTAAGGGTGAGCTTGCAATTCACAATGTGGTGCTCCTGGTGTTGGCTATCTGTGTGCATCCCCATCCAGATTCAAAGTGACCGTAGTCCTGCAGAAATCCAGGTGTTGCTGTGGGTCTGAGCCCGCTGCTACTCTACCTGAGCTGTGCATCGAAGACAATGAGCTTTTTCCAACCTCACTCATCCCAGGGTCACACCTCTGTAATGGCCTTAGGCCAAGTCCTCAGCTGGAGGCAACTGGCACAACTTTGACTTCAAAAGGGCTGTGACTCTCCAAGCAGCTGAGGATTTGTGATCGTTTCTGGCTTAAACCGTATTCAGGTCTGGCAAAGATGCAGTGGTGTAAAACTGATGCAAAGAAAGAACTAAATTAAGCCATTTGAAAAAAAAAAAAAAAAAGCTGTATGAAAGGCAGTTCTGCTGTATGGTGTCCTCATCTGCAATAAAATATCCTGTAATACAAAACTCGGTCTGTGTAAAAATGGCTTTAAAAGTCACTGATACCTATAGAACTGCACCTCTTTTAGCCAGTTTTACCCAATATTGCTGCTGAACAGCACCCAAACCCTCACGCCGTGCAAGCAAATAGCACATTTTTCACCTTTCTTTCTGCAATATGGCTCAGGTTGTGTCCTTCTTCTGTGGACAAGGAAGTAAGGGGACCCTAAAGATCATTGCTGGCTGCAGAAAGAATGTGTCTGGAAGAGCAATCTGTTATTGTTATTATTCAAACAGCTCGATAACACCAAAACAAAACACGGCATGAAGTGAGGAACCTGCAATAGTTTCTCAACCAGCCAGACCAAGTAGGGGAAGTATCTTATTCCCTCCCCAGCATCGACAGAGCACACGCACCAAATTTACAGCAACTGCCCTGACCCAACTTTGGGTTGATGACTGGGGAGAGCGGCGTGTGCACTGCGTGTTGGACCAGAGGGATTTTGCTTTGGGAAAAAAAAGCCCTCCTATGTGGAGAGAGGCACGGGTTGGCTGAGCTGGAAAGGAGAAGTAAATCTGCAGATTTATGGGTGGCGAGATTTTGCTTGGAAAAAAAGTGAGGGAAGAAATGTTCGGGAGGTGGGGAGCTGGACACTGCTGAGAAGGAATGCCAAAATCCATTGTTTTTGGGGGGTCAATGTGGAAGAATCTTCCTATCCGCTTCTGAGGGTGCTGGTTCAAATGGCTGGTTGTTGAGTTGCGATCTTAAGCAGAGGACAACACAGACTCTGCCCTGTTCTCTGGGATGCCATGCAGGGATGTGCAGAAGATGTCTGTGTCCATCTCCAGAGGGAAGCAGGAGAGAAGCTCCCACTGCTTCCTAGACAATGCAACCCTGATGTTGCATGTGATATGCAAAGACACCATAAAAAGCAGAATTTTAATAGTCAACTAAAAAACCTCAACAAGGTACCAGCCTTCTGGGGTCTGGCTGGGGCTTGCCATCACCACCAGCCCTTGGGGGGGGGTCACACATAAGACATGTCCATCCCTTTCTCAGCTCTGATGCTGAGTGATTAGTCTTCAAGGCAGAGAGATAATTCAGTCCTCATGCCAGAGGAGGCCCTGTCTCAGTGAGCAGAAAGACACACCAGTGATGGCAATTACCTTTGAATCCTAGGTTATAATTTTTGGATACTGAGCTCAGAGCAGCTGACCTGTCATTCTGCAGCAAGACCTTGAGCCAGGGCCATGGAGGTCAGAGAAAATAAGAGAGCAAGAGAGCAGCGAACGATTCATTCTTTCAGTCACTCAATCCTCAGGAGCAATAGCTATCTCAATCTTCAGCATGGAGGCTGATGATGAATGGTTTTATTACCAATGATAATTTAAACCATGTGCAATGTTTACCACATTACCTGTTTGCCTCCTTGCCCTCAGCTATGGGAGTTCTGCTTTAAGGATATTCACCGTTCACCTCCCGTGTTGGGATGGGTGAAGCAGTACAGCATGACAGAGGACTTTCCTCGTCCCCTTTCCAAAAAGCTCTCACTGATTTGGGGTACATTTCTCTCCCCTTAAATTGCTCCCCCCCCCCCCCCCCCTTTCTCTTTTGCTTCTTAAGAAACTGCCAGACATCTTAAACACATTTAAAAATACATGTCCTCCACTGTAATCCATTATCTAAGGTTCCCATGTGGGCTCCATCATCAGAGACTGCCAGATTGATAGCGTGGTTTGCATGGGGCCCCCAGCATGGGATGGGTTGGAAACAGAATTAGTCCACAGAGCACATCCTCTGTGTTTCTACCTTTATTGGAAAGAGGGAATGGGCTGTGTCAGGTGAAGGGCATGAGCAAGATACAAAGCAATGAACTAGTTACGCAGGACAACAGATGGCAAGATGGAGACCAGGGAGGTGGAAAATAAGGGGGAGCGTAGACGTTCCTCCGAAAGAGCTGAAATGACACTATCCTTGCTGATGGTTTTCAGCTGTTTGGGTGCATTTGGAGATTTCTGCTTTATTAAAAAGGGTTCACATTCAAGATAGGTGCAGGCTGAAATCTGAACTCTCACACACCTTGGAGGGGTTTGGATTTAGACCTGGATGCAAACCACGTCTCGCATATCCAGGGGCTGAGAACAGAGAAAGGTGTCGTGTCAAGAGGTAAATGACGAGGATTCAGAAAGGCAAGTTGTATTACTCTTGTTACCATCGGTCAGCTAAATCAATGGGGGTTGTTCCCTTGCTGGGCTGATCAGCAGCATGTGTTTCTGGAGGAAATACACACGTCCAAGTGTAAAGTATGTGCTCTGTGCCTGGTCTTACATTAAACTGTTCGATGCACGGTGTGCTTTGCCTCTAAAGTAACCCAGTGAAACAACTATGGCCATGTTCAGCAATGACTCCCATGGAAATTGTCGCCTCTTTCCCAGAGACATGTAATTCTGATAGCATCAAGCCATATTTTTCCTAAGCTTATTGTGCTCGTGGTTGCTGAGAAAAAACTTCAGAAGACCAACCATAATGGCTCAAAAACAAGAATTTAAATAAAAAGTTTATCGAATGTATTATGTTGCAGAATCTCATAATTTCAGTGTCAAAGTCAGGTTTTTAAGCGGGTAAGACGGACAGTTCTTCAGGCACTTACAGAATCTGGAAATGGACAGATGTGCTTTTAAAGAAAGCAAATTTCTTTAACAATTTTAGGCTACATCCAGGTAGTATCACTACACTGACCCTAGAAAGACCTCTGGAAGCTTGTAGAGTTCTTTCCATTCTCCTCCAGAGGAGTCCCAGAAGTATTTGACAATCATCTACCATTTATTGCTTGCCACTTCATTCTTTTCCAGATCATTTATCACTCAGTATCAGCCCCAAGGAACCTCACCAGCAGGTTGAAAATTGACCTTCCTTTCCTAATTCTAGTTTTCTGTCTCTTACATGGGCCCATTCCTTAACAGAGCTATCACTCTCCTATCATGACTGTATCATTTCCATAAGACTCTCTAGTGATGAACTTCATCAAAGTTTAATTAAATTCTACTCTCTTGTTATGAATCATACCCCTCCCCTTTTTCAATAACGTACACCAAGAACTCTACTAGACCTGGGATGGCTTCTGAGGGGAAGTTATGCCAGTTTGCTCCTTTTGTTCTTCTACCAATTATTTTAAATATTACTTCTCAAAATTTGATTGTATCTGGGAAAGCCCTGACTTTCAATTTGCAAAATATGTTAAGTAGCCAGACACAGCATTATCAAACCATCAAACTGCTGTTTCAGAAGCTGATTCTTGTAGGAGGCTGCATAGTTTTGGTAGACATTTCCTCCAAGAGCCTTGGATGAATATTGTCTGGTGCTGGACTTAGAATTATAGAACGGTTTGGGTTGGAAGGACCTTTCAAGGTCATCTACTCCAACCTCCCCACAATGAGCAGGGACATCTACAACTAGATCAGGTTGTCCTGAGCCCCATCCAACCTGACCTCAGATGTTTCCAGGGATGGGGCATCGACCACCTCTCTGGGCAACCTGGGCCAGGGTTTCACCACCCTCAGCATAAATCCTTACATCTAGTCTGAATCTCCCCCCTTTTAATCTAAAACCGTTACCCCTTGTCCTATCACTACAGGCCCTACTAAAAAGTCTGTCCCCGTCTTTTTTACAAGCCCACTTTAAGTACTGAAAGGCCACAGTAAGGTCTCCCCAGAGCTTTCTCTTCTCCAGGCTGAACAACTCCAACTGTCCCAGCCTTTCTCCATAGCAGAGGTGTTCCAGCCCTCGGATCATTTTTGTGGCCTGCTCTGGACCTGGTCCAACAGGTTCATGTCTTTCCTGTGCTGAGGACTTGTTCCCTCATAACTTTTCAGATCCCAGGAAGATGAGCAGACTCGTTTCTCATCCTGCCAATCTATGGTGTGGGTTCCTGCAGGCCTAATTGAAACAGCAGGGAAGTGGCAGAGCGGTATCTGGGGCGGTGTTTAGCTCTCAGTTTCTAGCAGGACATTGTCTTTTACCCATGTCATCACAGAAAAGCTTCTGATTCCAGACTGCATTAGCCAAACTCATGCTGAAGTAGCTCAGCCCGTCCTCTATGCAAAACCTTCAACCCCAGCTGAGGCATGGTGAAGATATTTTGCAGGCCACCTCCAGCCTAATAGCAATCAGATGCAAGTCCACTGAGACCCAAACCATCATAGCCACTGGCCTTTGGTCTGGTTTTCCAGCAGAACAGGGTCATACTTGCTTCGTTTAACTCTCTAGGGTTTTGTCCATGCAGTGAAATGTCAAAAGAAAAAGCCCACCAAGGCACTGAAATGGGATGCAGGAGGACTTTGGTACATCTCTTGCCTTTGTGACCTTGGGAAAGCACTAAGTTTATGTAGTTTTCCCATCAATGTTTCAGCAGTGCCGTTTCCTTGTTGCACACTGTCATTAACAGCAGTTAACGACTGTGCATAAATAGCACAGGGAGGAGAGCCTGAAGCAGGCTGAAGATGGTGGACAAAGAGCTATACAAAATTTTGTCTCTCCCTCCTAAGTTACCATCTCACAAGAGGGAAAGCTGTCATGAGAGATGGCCACAGCAGTAGTTTCTGCAGTTCATTCTCCCAGCATTTTCACTTAAACTTAGGGGAGAGGTTTCTCATTCCCAGTATTCTCCAGTGCATGTTATATAGCCCCAACGGGAGACTGGTGGCTTTAGCACTGGAGATGTGTGACAGCCATGTGGCAAGCATCATTTTTTTGTCTTGCTGGACGTGTGCTGAGCCTGGAAGGATTCAGGTTGCTGCACCAAGTTCTCAGCTCTGGAGCATTTGATGTCCTTCGAGGTCTCCCCAAGGTCCTGAGTTGAGGGAGGTCTCTGTCTTGAGAGCTCATCTGCTGGGGCAGGAAGGAGGATTAGTTAGGTTGCCTCGTTTGCAAGCAAGCTGAGGCTGTTTGCAGTGAATTTGCTCCATAATCCTCTCTCAGGGTCCTGCAGGCAACCAAACACATTTGGCTACCCCTAGTGGTTCGTTAATAGAGTTTGTAATGAAACACTTGGAAAGAAAGCAATAAAGTACGATCCCATAAAGAGAAGTATTGCAAAGAACGAGAAAAGGATTCAACCCCAATGCAAGCTGTCGATCAGACCTTTGAAGGTGATGAGGCACGCAAACAGAGCCCCAGGCATCGGGTAATGGTTCCTCTTATTTCCTTTGTATTTAAGCAGTGTTTGGAAGTGGAGAGCATGGGCCCCTCCTGCACTGCACATACACATAGTAGGAGATAATCTCTGAATGGAGAAGACATACTATCAGTGGGGGAAGAAAAAAGGAGGAAGAGATTTGCTTGCTCTCATCTTTTGTTTCTGCCTTAGATCAAGCAATAAGCTGAGGTCTCTGGAGTCCCATTCAGCGACCCACTCAGTCTCACGGCCTCTTCTTTTTGGTAGAGGGCTAGACAGAGGGGTGCAATTGCATTCCCTCCTCACCTCTAAAGAGCTACAAGCCAATCTATAGACTGGCTTTCCAAGCAGAGCCCAGATCTGTTCCCTGGGAAATCTCTTGCGGGTATTTCTGACCTCTCCAACACACTTCCAGCCCTCAGGAGCCACTGCAATCCCTCCCGTGCATAGGGGAGAAGTGATGTCAGGAAGTAGGAAGGCCAGACAAGGAAAATTCACTTCTGGAGGGTTATGGCATGTGTTTTTCCCTGTGGGGCCATTGCAACACACTGATGCTCAGACAACATCTGGGTACGCAGGCAGCTCTGCTTGGGGGAAGCGTTTCATGAGATGGGTCTGTGTTTGAGGCACAAGGAATAAAATAGGACTGTATCAGTGTTTGGGGTTGCTGTTTTTCTACTTAGATTATTACCATGGTCCTAAGAGCAAATCTAGGAAATCAAAAGTGGAGACTACAGGAAAAAGGAACAAAAGTCAGAGAGAAATCACACCCCTGGCACTGAATTACAGCCCTGATCCCCACCAAACCCTGTTTAACAGCTTGATGCTTTTTGCCCTGGCATTGCAATGGTTAACAAATAAAGCTAAATACAAGCTGCTGCACTACTAGCTGTATCAGGCAATGGCTGTCACATGCTCACTCCTCATCTGGATGCATCCACAACTCACCAGAGGACCCAAATAAATGTTAATTGTACTCCAAAATCACTGTCAGCCCACAGAAAATGTCATGTATGAAAGATTTGCGAGGGAGGTCAAAAATCTGGAGAAACAATATATCAGACCACTGTCAAATTACACAAAATTTGTAATAGGAATGAAAGATGTGGGAGTTTGAATGAAAAGGCTCAGCAGACTTACCAACTGTCAGGTTTTTCTCTGTCCTGTGCAGATTTTATTATTGCTCCTTGGCATGTAAAATTTGAAAAGGGGGTTTCTGAAATACGAATAGCAGGTGAAGAAGCTGAGGACAGTGCCTCAGAGACACTGAAAGGAGTTACCCTGAGCACTGCATCAAGGGCCAGGCTATCTGATACGCACTGCAGCATATGGACTGGATTTGTCCTGGGTGATGGGGGTGCATTCCCTGGAGACTCCCCTTTATGGTCAGTGGAAAGAAAGGGGCACTTCCAGAAGAAGTGGGCTGAAATGCCCTCTGAAGTTGTCTCCATCGGTTGCAACTAGTCAAGGGTGCTCCTGACCTCAGCTGGCTAACTGAGGTTGGGTAAAATGAGGTCTAAAATCTACAGATCTAAATATCTGCCCATTAGGAGGCTAGAGGAGGAGTGGAGGTAGAGCAGAGGAGGTGGGCACTGAGTGGCTGGAGGAGGTGGAGGTCCTAAGTGGCACGATAAGGTAGAAGTCAAAGGCAGGAAGATAATGGGGCTGGGGAGTGAACGAGGCAAGAGGCAAAGCTTCTTTAGTGAATTCTTGGATAAAGAGGAGAGCAATTCTTCACAGCCATCCCCAGTCGTCCAAACCTCTAAACTGTCAACCCTCATGCTCCCACAAGAACTCTACCAAGAGCTGTGAGCGTAGGAAAAGTGAACTCCCACCTATGTGAAAGTGCAGAACAGACACAAAGTTCACCAGATATCAACAGGATGCACAAAAATCCATGGAGAAGAAGAGAGACAGAGGCTACTAGCTGGAAATACAGAGATGAGCTTGTCGCATGGGATAGACAGCTCAGACGAAATGCAGCTGAATCAAAACACCCAGATTTTTGGGAACAGATGCACTCTCAAAAACACACCAGAAAGCTAGAGGTGCCTCATACTGGCCAAATACAATCAAGGATATCTGAGGTCTGGTGAGCAGATGTTATACAGGCAAGGAAATGCTGGCCAAGCAACAAACAGAGACAATGAAAATATACAGCGTCCCCAGTAGATTTTGGAACAAACCAGGAAAGGACCTTTTCATCGCAAACCACACAAACTACCTCATCGTTGCAGACAAGTGTTCAGACCGAGGGGAGGTAGACGAACTGTCAGATGAAATGCAATAAAGCAAAGAAGCATTTCAGCAGGCACCTTGTTTGACTTGCAGTAACTTTGCATGATTTACCCAGGAAGAGAAATCCTGTCCCAGCACGTCGCCCTCTGACCGTGACCAAACAGCAAAGCTGAACCAGCAGTTTTATTTGCTAAGATTGTACTGAAGGAAGCAAAGGCAGTTCCTGGCGAGTCATTCTCTAGGGGAGAAATACTCTCATTGAAGACCAGCATGACGCTCTGATTCAAGCGCCAAAGTCCAAATACTTGCACAGCATGAAAGAACCAAAAGGAGTGGAAAAAAATACAAGATGAGAAGGAAGACAGCCAAAGACCAAAGCTTACCTTTCTCACAAACTGGAGACCTTGTAGAACACCTTTTTGGGGTCTTTTCCAGGACCAGACTATTTTCTTGGAACAAAATGTGACTGTGTAAGAGCGTTCCATGTACTGAGATGTAAAAGGCGTATAAGAGAAAGCAATTTTTTGAAGCCACAAGTATATTTGCCCATTGCACATACGAGCTACAGATGCAGATGTAAGAGATTACAGATCCGCTGAGACTTGACCAGAGGGACACAGAAGGAACACGGACCATGAGCTAGCAGCAGATACAGAAATATATGCAAAATATCACATACCCCCAGAAGAAATACATTCTGGAGAGTTTCCTGTTCTAAAAAAAAAGGTCAGCCCCAGTTCACTGCAAGATGTACATGAGAGTTTGAAAATAGTCAAGGTCTTTGCATCAGGGGGTGAGGCCTCTGATCCAGCCCACTGCTAGACTTCATCTCTGTCTTTTCTTACTCTGTGGGCCAGCCATGGGCCCTACATCACCTATACATTCTGTAGCTAAGCTATAGACTAAGATGAGACTGAGAAGCCTCTCTGAACCCAACATTTAGTCTTGTAATTCTTCCAAAACAATAAATATTTGGCCAATCTTCCTCCAAAAGGTTTTGCTCTGAAACTATGGTAAACAATGCATAACATAAATAGAGATATTAAAGGGAACATGGTGGAATGTGAAATATGGAAAGAGAATTATTATTATTACTTATTTGTGTTTTCAATTCTCCTCTTCAAAAAAAAGAAAAAAAAAAAAACCAAACCCAAAACAAAACACATGGAAAAGGGGACTTTACCAAAGGTAGCATCCGCCCAGGGGAAGGTAACATGATAGCATGCTTATACTTAGAGCAGTTTTGGGAATGGAGGGACCCCTAATTGTGGGAAATGGTCAACAGGGGAGAACTGCAATGGGAAAGGAAGGGATCAGGTCTGAGTATTGAAATTCCCTGTTTATGCTTGAACTCTGGCATCTGGTACAGCAGATTTGCTGGAGGGTAAGTGAAGAGGGTTATGGTGCAAAGGCAGAGGAAAAATGTATGGGCTGGGAGTAATTTCTTGCTAATGTTTTAAGATTGAGGAGATTCGACAGATTCCTTCCCTGAGTTTCCTTACACCAAGCGCAGGTTTTTGGACGCTGGTGTAGAGAAATAGTCCAACTATCTGTCTCACTTTTGTTACTAGAAAATGCATCTGTCTGCTTGACTGTCAATCACAGTCTTTATATCTAAACATTATTTCCTTATCCAGTTGGAGGACAGGGTGCATCAGGAAAGTGATCATCTGCAAGGCACTGAAAGCTCGCATGGCACTGAAAAAAATCCCTTTCCCTTCCAATCTGTCAGACTGATGGACCAGAAAGGGTATCAAATCCATCAGGCCTGGCTGTGTGTGTTTATTAGTAATGGAACATAAAACACATTTGGGGCTCACCTGTTGAGAAATTCAGATGAAAGTTTCCCTTAAGGATGTCTCATTTTCACAAACACCAAAACTCTGCATGGTGAGGAGACCTGAAGAAACTCCCGCTGTTACTCGGCATGAGGATCGCACAGCTGGGATGGGTTCCATTAATAAACATCATGTTCAGAAAATCCTCCTCTGTAGGACTGTGTGTACTCTACCAGGAAAGTGAAGAGGCAAAGGGCTGGAAAACCAGGAGTTACGATTTAGCACGCTCATTTGAGATACTTTGATTTTCACAAGGTGCAAAATAGAAGTTTCAACCTCTGAAACTTGAAGCACCCTAAATCAGCAGCATTTTTGTTTCTCCAGTTTGGCCCTGTCTGTCTCATTCAACTAAATCCACTTAATCAAGCAACTCTGCGCCTAAAACCAGTCTTCTGAAAATGACCTTCTTGCTTCAGACAGGCAGGATATGCCCGAGGGCAGCAAGCACTGATGAAGCCCTGGTCATACAGCAGATAGATAGGTACAAAACCTGGGTTTACTTTAATGGAACAAGCGCTGAAACTAAGTTTCCTACCTGCTGCTCATTCACTGATTTTGGGTAAAACAGAGTCCCTCGGTGGTCCTCCATGCCTTGTTGGTTTTGTCTAGCTGGACTCTGTAAAATTTCTTGTGATGTTTTTGGGCCTTCCTCATGCTTGCCATGTAGAAGGCACTGTCCCTGCTAGCCCTGTGTGTCTGAGTCCCCAGATCTTCTCAAAAGACAGCCATGTGTGACATTTCAACACTTACTTTGGGCAGCTCTATTGCGTGCAATATTTTGAAACATCATCTGGCACAAAGGATCCATTGAGTTCTGTTTTTTCTAAAGCTGGTGGGCTTTAGTGTATAAATTTCATGTTTTCTAAAGGCAGAGGGTCACTCTAAGAGGACCCATGAGTACATGAGAAATTCACATACACCTAACTTTGACTAACAAACCACACAGACAAAGGCAGAAATGAAGTTACTCCTTTGTGGTCCATTTTTGCCCCATTAATGTTTAAGGCAATACCTCTAGGGAGCTCTTAGATGGGAGAAGTTCGCTGTGGCCACCTGCAGAGGTCTGCAGTTGAACCATAATCCCAGCTGATATAAAGCAGGGAAGTTGCGCTGCTGCCTATGGAGCTATATACCCTGGAGATACATCCAGCCAGGTCTGGTCCTGGAGCTACACCCTGGTCTGGTCCTGTTTGAACAGTTTCTCCTGTCACCTTTGGAGGGTTTTATTCCTGTTTCAGCTATAAAAAGCCTATTTCATAGCAGGTATTTGCTATAAGCCTCTTTAAAACTTTTATTTTTAAAAAGCGTAGCAGTCACTGGAAAGCAAGCTCAGCAGACACTGTGCTTCACTGCGCTTGTCCATAGTCTGGACAGACCATCACTAACAGAAAGAGGGTTGCTTCCATCTCCCCAGTGCTCTCCTTCTGCATCTAGGACGGTGTGAGGACCAGCCTGGTATTACAGACACCCAGGCTCAGCATCCGACCCTGCCACTCACTTGAAGGGTGACCTTGGCCAAAGCACTTCATCTCAGTTCCCCTTCTGGGACAATAAAAGTAAAAGCAAGGGCTGAGGTCACAAAGCATTCAATATCTGCAGAGGTGGGATTGCAGAAGTTCTCTGAACATGGCTCCAGTGCCTATTGTTTTTAGAGTGCAAAATTTGCACCTCTGTCAGTATCGGCAGAGTTGCTCTCCCTCATCTCATTATCCTTTATCCCTCCAGATGAAGGACTTAAGGCAGCACGTAAGGGTGGCAGGGGTTCATCTCACCTAAGTTTAGCCCCCTGAAGCATCCAGAGTAGGACCCTGTGACACCGTCTAGTGCACATCCAAAGCTTGGTCCCTCCCACCAGCCTTCATCCCCCCAATATCCTATCCCATCCTATTGGGATGGAGAGAGGGTGCCTGCCTCTCTCCTCTGTCTCTAGAAGCTTTTGGGATCTACACAGTCAACAGACCCAGGGCATGGGCTCACCTGTAGAGGCTGGCTGAGTGTTAGCATACTCCTTGGATGGTTTTAGCAACGTTGCTTGAGCAGTGGCCAGAGACTATTCACCATGCACAGTTTTGGAGCAGAAAATGGGGATTTTACCTGTGTGGATGTAAGTCACGATCTGAGGTCAAACCTGACCTGCTTTCCTTACCTGTTCAGATGTAGCCTGGATGGTCAGTGTTGGCCTGAGGTTGAGCTCAGAGACAACAAGAGTTGGGAGAGGTGAATGCAGACCCTTGTGACCGACTTGGCTGCACAGGAGGGCTCAGGGGGAGCTGAAAATGCATCTTCTGCACTCTCAGTCACTACCCAAATCGGAGAAGGAGCCTAGCTCTTTTGGCAGAGAAACCTGGACTTGCTATCGGGGTGTTGGTGCCTTTCTGGGAGGGGATGGCCAGGTATCACCATGCTGAGGGCATCCTGACTGGTTTTAGAGCTGGGACAGGGATTAAACCAGTGTCTGCACTTATGGCTGAGCCTTAAATTCCACCCTGTCAGTTGCTCTTGGTCTCTTTGTTGTTCATTGTCTTGACCTGCAAGATTTTCCTGCCCTTATTTGAAGAAAAAAAAACAACTGCAGTGTGGAAAAATGAAGGTGGGTGAGAACAGCACCCTTCCCACAACCAGCGCAATGCCGGCGTTGCTGCATCTGATGACATGACTCTCTTCACTTGAATGTTCACGTGGGGCTCTGCGGTCCCTCTCCCTTCATTTCCAAAAAAGTCCTCACTTGTCCGCGACTGTTGGTGTAAGCATTAACTATAACCATATTAGGACCAACGGTCAGACCGAAGCTAGCAGCAACACAGCTGAGTGATGACACCCTGTCTTCTGTGACAAAGGCTGCTTCCCTCATTTCAGATAATGGTGGTGCTTTTTATTTATGAATAAGCAAATTTCCGGGGGATGAGAAGCAATGAAATGAGCCCAGGCTTAGCCTTCTGGGGACGCAGGAATTCACGCTAAATGGGATCCATCCCACGATGGTTAGTGTAAATTAAGCAGTTTCTGGTTTAAGTGCCTGGAGATGTACATGCTTGTCAGATACTAATAGTTTTAAGTAAGTGACGACCCTTATGTGACTTGGGTAAGCCCTGTCCAAACCCTTACATGTTTCAGAATCATTCGGGCCTTGATCTGACATCCACTAATTGGAATAGTCTTTATGCAGACTAAATATTTGCAGATTCCCTTTCCTCGGTGGTGCAGGCAAGCGCTGGAGTCTCAGCACTGACATCCTCCTGGCATTGTGTCCTGGGTACCATCCCCAGGGAAGGCAATATTGGACTTGGACATTATCTGGATCTGATTAGCATCAGATCTTCTGGCATCTGTCCCAGTCTTCCTCTCCATCTATTTTATGTTCTCCTTTTTTTCTATTATCCTTAATTTTTTTCAAATAAAAGGAATATTTTTTACTAGCATCAGATTTTGAGGAAGACTGAAGCATGCCAGGAGTCCCTTAAAAGATTCAAGGCAATGCTGAGCTTGTTAATTTTTTCAGGGCTACTTCTTTTCCCAGTGGGAGTTTATTGTGACTTAACTGTGGAGAAGACTCCAGGGTAACGTAACTGCCAGCCACAGTTATGGGTTGAGGTGGTCAACTCCATGGGAAGGTGCTACTGGAATGACAGAGTTGTAGTTAGACTCAAAATAATTGCTTAATTCCCCATTTTGCTATAGCCTTCCTTTATAGCTTTCGCTGCCTCAGCTTGCTGGATGAAAAACAGAATTAATCCATCCTTTTTTCCACCCTTTCATCTGCACTTCTTACTGCATGTCTATGAGTTTTCCCCTATATAGGGAAAGGCTGAACTGGGCTAACCTCTCTGTCCTACCTCTGAGAAGATGCAGGAGCTCAGGAAAGAATGATCGAGCCTGAATACAGCAAGACCTATTTTGGTTCTGCCCTCATTTTGTTCCAGGACCTTAAAAGACATTTATTTTCCATCCTTCTAGCTGCTGGCATTTTTTATTGAGGCAGTAGTCTCAACATCTGAGTCAATGGCAGTGCTGGGCACTGCTGTTAGAAATGTAATGGAGGATACCTAAGGTACCTTCACGTCAGCAGTCAGAAAGGTCAGTTGCTTTCTGCCCCTATCAAGCCGGACACACAGCACAGTTTGTTCCTTATCTCTTTTCCACTGCTGCAATATTTTTCAAAACTGTGTCTGAACTATTTTGCAGGTTGCTGGGGGGTAAAATGCAAATGCACAATGTCACTGACGATCCAAGAAGCAATGTGAGATGCCTTCATTTCCATTTTCTCTATCAGCTTAAGAAGCGCACGAGTGCTTCCCGGCATTTCTCTGTTCAGAAATGTTAAGGGTGGCAGAAACCATCGAACCCCTAATTTGATCTCCTGCATAGCACAGAACAGATGCTTTCACCTCAAAACTGGACTGAGCCCAGTGACCTGGATTTGTTTAAAGTATCTTTTCCTGAAGGTACCCTAACGATTGGCCAACACTTTAACCATGCCTTGAAAGATAGCCCCAGGCTGTCAACCTCCCCCTTCAATTTACAAGGCTCACTTGCTTGTAACCAACGTTTTTTTGGCTTCAGCTCCCAGCTGTTGGCTCTTGCTACTTTTTTCTCTGAGTAGAGCCCTTTATTATTCCCTTGTGTTAAGCTAATATGATTGTAGCTCTTGCTGGAAGCATAGAGGGTTTTCTCCTCTGAACTTAGAACAGTTCTTACCCCATATCTATGCTCAATTAAGAGAGGTCTCGGTAACAAGCAAAAGGGGTAGGGTTGAACCAACACAGCCCAGGATTTGGCAGAAGAGTTCTCCTCTTTTCCCAAAGCTATTACCCAGCAATGAAATTGCAGTCAGGTTTCTTTCTCAAGAGGTAACAGCGCAAATTCGGCATCTCTGCTCAGGAACATATTTCAACACGTACCTAAGAATGACTCTAACGTTTTACCAAAACAACGGGTACTTAAACAAGCCTTTCAGTACTCTCTTCTGAAGGCACTGAGATTGGGACAAGGCTAAATCCCTGCTGTATCAGAGTAACGCTCCCCAGAAACTACAGCAGTGGGAGGAGAAGACAACCCTAGTGCCTCTCTGCAGTGAGGTCCCACTTCATCAGCTCACTCTGTGCTTCAGTGATGTCCCAGACAGCCTGGCAATTTTGTTGATGGTCAGACGGCGGTGGGAGATGTTTACAATGGGGTTTCTGAGCACCAAGAGCCCAACAGTTCCACCTCATAGACTGCCCGGCACCCCTGTACTGGGGTGACTTTGCTCTGTCCTGTTCCCCATCCTCCCTCTCAGCTGCACCTCTAGTAGTCGTCCAAAGCTTACTGAAGTGAAAAATGGGTTTCTGCCACTTTCGACGAGCTTCAGCTCAGGCTCCCAGCGTGCGCATGTGTGTCTCACTTCCAAACACAGCCACCCCAGTTCAGACGCAGCGTGTCTGAAGGCTCCTGGCATCCACGTCCCGCAGCTTTCCTACTCAGCTCTGAGCCACATGGCCAAGGACTTCACGCCTTGAGTCCGGGCCATCGCCTGGCTGGACGTGCGGCTCCTTCCAAATTGCCAGCGTTAGCACCTTGTCCCTGGGCAGCTTCAGCCCTGACTGCTGCGGCCGTGTGGCTGCGACGGTCAGGGCTGAAGCTGCACGTGGACAAGGTTTTTGGGGGCCCACCTACAGCTCTGCACCCCCCTCCCTCCCGTCATGCACACATAGACACACATACGCGTATGCAGAGCCATGTGCATTTCCTGGCTTTGTTTCAACAAGCAGAAAATAAAGTGGGAACCTCTGGTCTAATCCGCAGGGACAGGATTCCTGAATTAATAAGTCACCAACATCTAATTCACCTCCCTGTCCTCAGCAGCAAGCGTAATGATTCCCTCTTTGCCTCTAACAAAAGTAATAAAAAGAAAAAAATTAAAATAGAAAATTCCTGAACAATGCTTTTCTTTTCTTTTCTTTTTTTTTTCCCCCCTAACATCAGTAAGTGGGGGTACTTCCATGATCTTGAAATTAAAACAATCCAGACAAACAATATGTCGAGCTCTGTCCTGCTTCCTGCTGCAATTATTCCTAATGTTTGGCCTCAGATCAGAGGCAGCAGCAATCTCTATAAATACGACAGCAGAGTGGAGAGCTATTTCCAACAGAAACGCCTCCCGAATCATGTCAGGAATTTATGAGGCTGAGAACGGGCCAAGATTGAAATATGTTCTGGATCAAATGGCATTGCATAGGTGGCTCTGATCAGCTTGGCAGTGGTGGGATGAAGAAGGAATCCTCCAGATGGAGGAGTGGAGGGATATTTATTGATTTAAAAAAATAATAAATTAAAGCTGAGAGTGACAAGAAAAGGCATTGGTATTTTAAAACTCAGGCTCTGCCAGACAGAGCCAGCAAGGAAAAGGCTTTAACAAGTCTAGACTCCTCTGCATCTTTGTGTGTGTGTGTGTATGTGTTGTTACTCTTACTGTAAAAGCTCCCTGGACCACTTTGTGTCTGGTAAGCAGGAAGAAGCAATCCCTATACCTCTACATTTACCCCTCTAACTCCCATATTTTGGGGGGTATGCTTGCAGATTTGCCCCCCCACCCTATTGCAGACCATTTGGAGAAGGTGTCATCTGGTGGGTTTTGTTCAATGCCTGCCTCCCAGCAAATGTAAAGTAAAATATTTTCCCCATCTCTGTTTCTGCATCAGGTTAGACAGAGTCCTCCTCAGAGCCAGATCAGCCTCCTACACCTAAATAAACAAGATGGGGAAGGGGAGAGAGAGCCATGGGGAAATGGGTTGGCACGCTGTCTCCCCTCGCCAGCTCTGAAGGTGCAGCACTGAGAAACACTGAAATTCGCAAAAGAAGCACCAGCATCTATTTTCTTTAACTTGCAGAGACTCAGTGTCAGACCTTTTCACCCCATTTTCCTGAACCTTGAGGTAACCACTGCTGCAAGTAACAGATCTCACTTGGGCAGAGACACCAGCTCAGACAGAGCAACGCTTTCTTTCATAAGCAAATTGAACATATAGCAGCAGCACAGCCTTACACCAGGATTTTCCAGGGGTAAACTACTGGTTCACACCTTAATAGGGCTTTTGGGCAGGGACAGCATACGTGGTGCCACATTGTGCTGATTTTGGCTGGGATAGAGTTAATTTTCTTCACAGTAGCTAGTATGGGGCTATGGTTTGGATTTGTGCTGAAAACAGTGCTGATAACACAGGGATGTTTTCGTTCCTGCTGAGCAGGGCTTACCCAGAGCCAAGGGCTTTTCTGCTTCTCCCCCCACCCCACCAGCGAGCAGGCTGGGGGGGCACAAGGAGTTGGGGGGGACACAGCCGGGACAGCCGACCCCGACTGACCCGAGGGATATCCCAGACCGTAGGACGTCATGCTCAGCAGATAGAGCTGGGGGAAGAAGAAGGAAGGGGGGGACATAGGAGGGCCACAAAAATGATCAGGGGGCTGGAACACTTCTTCTATGAGAACAGGCTGAGAGAGTTGGGGTTGTTCAGCCTGGAGAAGAGAAGGCGCTGGGGAGACCTTATGGCAGCCTTCCAGTACTTAAAGGGGGCCTACAGGAACGATGGAGAGGGACTCTATCAGGGAGTGTAGTGATAGGATGAGGGGTAACGGTTTTAAATTAAAAGAGGGGAGATTCGGACTAGATATAAGGAAGAAATTTTTTACGCTGAGGGTGGTGAGGCACTGGCCCAGGTTGCCCAGAGCGGTGGTCGATGCCCCATCCCTGGAACATTCAAGCTCAGGTTGGACGGGGCTCTGAGCAACCTGATCTGGTGGAAGATGTCCCTGCTCGTTGCAGGGAGGTTGGACTAGACGATCTTTAAGGTCCCTTCCAACCCAAACCGTTCTGTGATTCTATGAAGTGACGGCGTTTGTCTTCCCAAGTCCCCATTAGGTGTGATGGAGCCCTGCTGTCCTGGAGATGGCTGAACACCTGCCTGCCCCTGGGAAGTGGGGAATGAATTCCCTGTTTTTCTTTGCTTGCACACACAGATTTTGCTTTACCTATTAAACTGTCTTTATCTCAACCCACAAGTTTTCTCACTTTTACTCTTCCGATTCCGTCCCCCATCCCACTGAGGGGGAGAGAGCGAGTGGCTGTGTGGGACTTAGCTGCCGGCTGGGGTTAAACCACAACACATGTTTGGTGACTCCCAGCCAGACTCCATGAACACCAGGCTGCTTTTGAAGGACCTGTGACATTCCCAAAGGTCCCAATTAACTTTTTGCACTGAAACCACTCCCAGATGTCCAACCCAAAGAGCAATATCATATGTAGATCAAGGTGGCATCATGTGGTTGAACAAGCACTTGATCCCATGCACACACAGGGAATAGGGGGGTCACGGAAAGCTCATGCCCTCTGTGAACTTTTGGACCAATTTGCTAACCATCATGACAAATTAGCATTTGGTGCAATGCCAACTACACTGTCTCCATAGTCAATGGAAAGAGACAGGCAATGCAAGAGGAAAGTTTATTCACCATGGTCAGATATTGAAGATGAGGTAGTGAGGGAATGCGGACAACAATTTTTGTCTAGATGCCAGTGTTTAGAAGCAATGCCCGTCCTTGGCATATGATTTATATGCCAGCTCAGGGATGGGGTGTAAACTCTGGTTTTTACACTGTCCATGCTGCTGATAATATATATGATGAGGGGAGCTTGAAGGGAAAAAGAAGAGGTCCTTTTTGAATAAATGAGGATATCCTACCGAGCCATTGGGAAGTGCCTATTTACTGCTGAGGTGAGCACGGCTTAGAGCTGGCATGTCTAACAGAAGGAGATAAGTAGCAGAACAGAGAATATCGGTTAAAGTAGCCCTTATCTCAGGGCCAAATTCTCCTTCAGCTTGAGCAGGAGTTCCGGAGAATGAAATGTGAGTCTGGTATATTTGCATTTGCATACAACAAAACTGTACCCTAGACTCACCCATGTCAGAAGCTAGGAGGGTATTGCAAAGGAAAGAGGAGTCATTACTTGCTTTTTAAAATACTTTTCCAAACATTTGTTTCTGACTACAGCTGGGTAGGACACTGTGTGTATATGGTCTAATGTAGTAATTCTTTTATCCTCACTTTTGTAAGGACAAGGTTCTGCATAGAGATGGCTTTTTAAAGTGTCTCTCCCCAGCCTGTGAAGATTTAATTCAGTTCTGCTGTGGAGGCAGATGAAGTCATTTTAAGGGCAAGGTGTTGCCCTGACTCACACCTACACAGCCTGCAGGGTTGTGCTGTATCCTCATGTCTTCCCCAGCCCCTCTGCACATAAGCTGCAAATATTTAGACTTCTTGGCTCTCACTCGCCAATGTGTAACTTAAACCTTCATCTGTGTGACCCCTGACTTTTGCCTCAAACCTTACAACTTGTATATCATTACTGAGTTTCTGCCCCATCATTCCTGGGCCTCCTTTGGACTTTTCCATCAGCTTCACTGGAGGTGGAGTTCCCATCTTTTTCCAATATTCTTCCACCCAGCATTCTCATTCCTGGGGCCGGTCCATAACACATAATGTTCCTCTTCATGTTCCTGCCAGGTAGGTCTTTATTAGTTTTGGTCTACGTGTTGGATCATTGTTTGGATCATTGCACGACTAAGTCCTGGACAATAACAGGATTCTGTGCATTCGCTAGTGTTTCCGTCATCGTTTCCAGGACTAAAATTTCCCCAATTAAAACAAAGTAAGAAGAAAAGAATAAAAAGAAGAAACACAGACCATCCACTGCTACCCTCTACTTGCAAAAGCCATCTCATCAGTGAAACAATGCTCCCAAAATTTGGCTTCAGATGTTACAGCCCAAGCGCAATAGCTTTTGTCACCTTTGACAGTTTTTTATTGCTGTTTCCTTCAACACTGGTCAATATTTGCATAATAAAGTTTCTCTGATGCTGGAATGCAGCCATGTCTTTGGAAACAAGCCCTGGCTCTGTCGGGAATGCCTCTTAGAATGAAAGAAATATCTGAATTTCCTTAATTTGTGCAGGGATTTCCCTTTCAGTAGCTTGGCTGGCCCTAGTGGAATAATAGCTAAAGGAGACATTGTGCCCTGTTATTTTCTTCTTTCTCTTCGTGCTTCAGAGGTCAAGATTGTATAAGCTGCAGCTCTGCTAAACTGGAGGAAAATCTTCTGATAATCACTGTAAAGGCACAATAGAAGATGCAGCTGGATTTTTGCAGGGGAAGCAGCTGTGGGATCTGTTTTGAATGGGTAGGATTTGGGGAAATTCCTAAAGGCTGGGAATATGTGTGGCATTTCTAAAGTGCAACATACCTGGCAGATAGAGAGCTAACATCAATGTTTATTATAGTAATAAGACCCATGGCCTCAGAGAGCTGAGTACTGTACAGAAGGGAGACGTTCAGGGGCTTGTAAGCCTGCTGGGAAGTGTTTTGGATGCTAGTTCAAATCCAGCCTGGTTTGATAGCAGTGAGAACCTGCCATCTCTTCACTGCCTGGAGTCAGTAAGTAGACACGTGTCCATCTTATAAAAGCCACAGTTGCCCGCTGTGATCTCCTTGTCAGCAGAGAGGTGGGTGCTGAAGAAGCTGCTTCTTCCTCCAGGCTCGCTGCAGGAGAGATGATTTCTCTTCCACATTATCTCTGAAGATGTATAAAACCTCTCGTATTGTTTGACTGAGGCACGCCGCTTCCACCCTTGCAGATGAACTGGTATCTCAGCTGGGAAGCCTGCTTTGTTTGCCCTACCTGACCTGGGATCTCCAGAGCAACTTCATGCAGTGATGCCTGAGGATAAAACATGGGGACAGCTATCTCCTTTGAGGTGGGCCAGATGCAAGGTTTGAGTAATCTTCTTCCAACACGTACAGAAAGAGGACAGCAGTGCCCTTGTACTCTCAGGGATGAAGGAAAAGGCTCATGAAGTTGACTGGCTGGGAGATGACTTGTTGGCCTTCACACCTCCACAGGCTGGCTCTTCCAGGCCAACAGCAAGGCCATGGTGTCAAGAGACGCAAATTCCTCAAGTCAAAGCCAGGATGGCTTTTTCAGTAGTGACCTTTCCATCACTTGCTCATTAAGCAAACAGAGCCCAAAGTGTGTCCAAGATTTTATACTAAGTTGTTGCCTGAGGAACCTACCTACCTACCTGTTCCTACAAAGTCAAGTCACTCATATTCCTGTACACCACATCTAGGCTATTGAACAGATTTAGACCACAAGCATTTTGGCACAAGGTCCCTCTGTATATATAACAACATATCTGTGCTCGTGCTGCATGGGGACCTAGAGGTTTGCTGTAATATCTGCAGCAATGTCAAGATATGCCTGGAATGTCAAACCCATGCATTCTGGATTAAAGACAAGCTGGGTTTTCTTTCTCAAAGAGCAGTCCACATCTGCCGCCCCTCTGTGGAGATGCAACCCATCATCTGTGAACAGCTGGATGCTGGGGCTCGAACAGACAACCCAGTTATGGTAGCCCATATGGCATTGCCACGTGTTGGCTGAGAAGTAGTAACTATCCCAGTGCACATTCTCCATGCAAGGCAAGCAGAATTTGGACACTTCTGCATGGTAAGCTGAGTTGATGTGAATGACCTCATATTTGGCTGCCATGGCTTACCTTGCATTTGATAACTCTATTAAACAAGTCTCTTGTGCTAGGGACTTAACCAGGGGTATTTATGGAGACTTGTTGGGTTTTGAGTGTTGCCACGTGTCTTACCAAAGGAAGATTTCTCTGAGCCACAATCTTCATCACATGACAGTGAGCTGGAAGTCAGTCAGATGAACGTACGTCTCACAAACTGTTTCCAATGTCTGCACTGGTAAAAGTCTTTCTTGCCTTCTAAGGGCATGGTTCCCCTAAATCCACAACAATTTCCTCTGTAGCACTAAAGCGAAGAGGGTTGTACTCCCATCTAGCCTTGAAGTCCAGTTGCGCAGCCTGGTTTGTATCGCCGCACACAGCTCGGGGTTGCCAGCAGACTGCCTGGTCCACAGCACATGGCATTTGGCCTTCAGCCTCCTCTGGGTCCTGTGTGATGCCCCATGGCCCTAGTTCATAGTAATTACTGGAGGAGGGATGGGGGGGTTCAGTTCAAAGTGTCTGAAATATTAAGTGGGCTGTGCTGCAGCCTGCCAGAGTAATGTTTTTATAGCAAGAAACTGAGGGTAGGTGTTATGAGCTCTGAGATGTGGCATAAAGACTTGTGGGGGTGTTTGAAGGTGCAAAGCTTGCTGGGACAGTATTGAAGGACTGCACAGGGCAGAGGGAGCCAAAAGCGGTGCAGTCTCATCAGCAACACCTACTCTACTAAATAAAGCCGGCCGGGGCCGATTCGCTGGCCCTGAGGCCAAGTGTCACAGCATGGCTTGTGTCCAAACACCTCAGCTCTCCTCTGCCTGAGAGCAGGGTTTGGGAGTGAGCTAATGGCAAAGCGGTGTGGACAAGTGGTGCTCCAAGACCTGAGCTTGCACCCTGGACCTCTCTTACTTAGCAGCGAAGATATTCCCTGAATTATTTCGGGGGTCTTTAGAACAGCTCCTCTATGGCTTAGAAGCAGCAAGGACCTTCTCATGGGTACTGGCTAGGACTTCAGATTGTATTTTATAATACAATCGGAAATTAGATGGTTGCCCAGCTCTCCTTCATCAAACACAACAGCAGCAGCACTGTCCACCTTCAAGTACAAGGGCATGCTAGAAGAGAAGACCACCATGCGCTTTCCACAGGCCGTTCACACAGGCAACACCATTACTAAACAAGGCTATTAATAAAAAATGTAATTTCACATGGGAGTAGCAGACTCAGCACTTCCCAGACAATAAGAAAACAGTCACTGGTCTCCTGCCACTAAAATGAAGTGGGCCCACTTTCTTGGAGGTAAGCATCTGTCTCTTGTTACTGTCATGTCTGAATGATCCTCAAACTGATAGGGAAGTAAAAACCTCATCTTGCAGATAGGGGAAAAAAAGGGAAATACAGATGAAATATCGTAAGAAAATGCCATACCAAAAATCTATGCCTTTCATGTGAACCACGTCCACACCAGTGACGAGGGTCACCTTGTTAAAGAAACTCAAATTTTGTACCATGTAACTCAATAGTTTCGTACAACATCATAACATACCAGTTATATCTTCTCAGCATCTTCCTGCATATGTTATGCAAAAGTTGGCTAATACATCCCAAATGTCCCAGCTGTTTTATGACCAAATACACATTAGCCTGGCTAGCAATCACTCAGAAAAAAGCTTGTTAGGCAGCTCTTTGCCATTAATTTTTTTTTTGCTCAGACATTAAACAACCTCGTCCACCTAGATCATAAAATGTCTTCCTAACCCTGCAGGCTGTTAAAAAGTGTGCCTGCAGACGTTTACTGTCACATCTGGAAAAGCCCGTACTATCATAATGACTTCAATACAGATTTCACCAGAAGACACATGGAAGTTAAGCTGAATTCACCAAATCCCTTGCAAGCTGTTCCACACTAAGCACATAAGAGCTGACTCCCTCTATTTTGGGGTCTGCACAAGCTGGTGGTGCTCAGCTTGGTTTGCAGGTGAGTCTCCAGCCCTAATGTTGGATCAAGCTGCCAGGCTAGAGTTATGCTATTTTCCCTATTCCAGCAATCCTGTCCCCAACTTTGGCTCTGCACATTTTGGATTCCTGAATGCTCCTGGGACTCTGGTGCATGATTCCTTCTCTGATACTTGCTAGCATGATGAAGTCGTATTGCCTTCTCTTGAAAAGAAACCTTTGTAGAAACCCCAGGCTTGACTATGACTTATTTAACAAGTGGTTTAGGTCAAGACACAGTACCAGTGTCTGTTGCAGTGCTAGTAGGGACTGGGTGCTCCCTACTTAGAATCATAGAATCGTTTAGGTTGGAAAAGACCTTTAACATCGAGTCCAACTGTTAACCTAGCACTGCCAAGTCCACCACTAAACAGTATCCCTAAGTGCCACATCTACTCTATGAGCTGAGATGCCTACTAATTCATCCTCTTGTTTTCTAGTTGTCTCCTCTCTGTGGTGTGGTGTAAAGGCTGCAGTGAATTTCCCATGGTCTGGTATAATGAGATAATGGGGACTTTGGAAACTCACTACTGCACATCTTGTGGGTTGCTCTGGCACTAGCTGTGGCTGGAGAAGAGCAGACCCAGAAGAGCCCTTGGCCTCTGGTTGCACTGCTCCAGCTGATGGAGCACTGATCAACTGGAAGATGGCATGCACTTTGCAATGCTATTTTCAAATGATCAAGGTAGCAGCATTGTATTTTCCTTGTAAGTGTCTCAATCCCATCCTGGGGCTGGAAACATGTGGCTCTGGGGACTTTCCCTACAAAAAAGCTGTTTCCACTCAGATAAGGGAGTACCACATGAAATTTTGCAAAACATAGACACAGAGAAACGTTTCTTCCTAAAAAAAAAAAAAAAAAAAAAGCCTCCAACGTCACAAATCCAAGTATTGGAAACCCTGCTAAGAAAAAGTCTTTTCTCTTGGTGAACATAGACAGGTTTTTACTCCCAAGTTTGATTTCAAGCCAGGAAGGACAAAAGTCCTTTTCATGAAACTTTAAAAAACTGGGAAAGAAATATAAAGTTTACAAATTCCTTTCAATGCTCCTCCTTATTTTACCATCATTACTGGAAACCCACTGGACCTGAAACCTTTCTGGCTTGAAAACCAATCAGGTGACATTTTAAAATACAGCCTTGAGAAGCAATCAGTGACTTCATTGCCTTCTTTTCCTTGACTGTTGCACTTTCTTTTCTCCATGGTTCCCAACCTTCTGCCTTCCAGCCCACCCTTAAACCTACTACTTGCCTTTTCGTGCACACAAAGGACCCAGACTTCCCACTCATTTCTACAACTAGGTCACAACTGACTACACATGCTTGAAAAAACACCGCACAGGCTATGCAAGGAACTCCGCCTTGAGCCAACCAACGCTCCTGATTCTCTTTACAGATCCTTTCCCGTGGATGCAAAGCAATGATGAAGCATGTGTCAGTGTCCCCATACACACAATTTTGCACCCTGTTTGCAGGCCAGTCAGGCTGCAGGCTGTGAGCTGGGCCAAGAAGAGGTCTGTATCTCTTAATCTTCCTTCTCTTGTCGGGGAGCTTGGCCAGCTCTTGGAGAAGAGGGCACGTTTCTCCAGCCCGCTCTAGAAAAGGTTACAACATCTGCTTGACAGGGTGGAAGAAAGCCTCAGTACAAGGATCCCATCTGTTTTCCATCTTGACATGAAGCCAGAAAAGCCAGTTGGTTTTTCATTTCCCCAGATGCTTGTGGAGCTCAGCTCCTCACCCTCCTATCCGTGCACCAGGAATGGAGGGTGCTGGACACTGGTGAGGTTTGGTGGTGCCATGAAGATCTTGTGGACTGATTCACCAGCCCCCTGCCTAGTTTCTTGAGACGGGGAGACCTCTGCTTTCCCTGAAGACCTCACCTTGTGATACCTGAATGTGTCTCCACGGTCTCAGGGATGATGCTAAGACCTCCAGCTGGGGCACAGGCCTCTGTGGCCCAGGTGACCCCATGTAATGAACTTCTCAGGAGTTTGTTCTTGAATCCCCAGTGCCCAAAATTAGCTGAGCTGAGAAGACAGGGAAGCTGCCTGCTCCTGAAGCATTTTGGGATCAATCTCTCGTCCTCGTTGTGTGCTCCCCTCTCTGAGCAGCATATGAAGGGATCTCATAAAGGGGGAACAAGTGTAACAGAGGTACAGAAGTTTCCTGCCAAATCTGAGAGATGGGGAAAAAAGCAGTTTGCTGCTAGTCCTTCCAGGTTGGCTGTCTTATTCTCCTGTCCCATTGGGAGATATGGAAGGGGTTTTTGTGTCCTCTGTTAGTACCGTCCAGGGTGATACATGCTTGTTTCTCTCCAGAAGAACGTTTGGCTGGGCAGCCTTTCCAACTACATCTCACCTACATGCAGGCAAAGCGCTGATCGTTGTTCCCAGCCTGCCATGGGGGATCAGGGCTTGCCAGCACCTCCATCCTCTCTGCCTGTCTGCAAAGGGCTATGGAGAAAAAGGAGTAGCTCAGGAGAACCAGAAGGGACCCACTGCTTCTTTCTCAGTCTCCTCCTTCAGCCTCCAATTCATTAAGCAAAAAGGTAAGTAACTAAATCAAATCCTGACCTAGTAACACCAGTGAGGATGATGTGGTCCATATCTTGTGGTTGAGATATTGGTGGGTTTTTACCAGGAAAAAAGTTGTTTCTCGCTCTCCTGGCCCTTTACCATGTTGTGGCCTGGGAGCACTGTCTGAGCTCTCTCCTTTGGGTATGAAATCTCCTGGAAGGCACTGGGACAAGAAAAATAAGCAAATGTGACCCAGCCCTACCTTGGCTATCCTCAGTGAGGGAAGCCTGGACGGACATCACAGTGACTCTGGCTCCCCACAGTCAAAAAGCTGCAAGGGCTCATTTCTGAGGAGGGATAAAAGGAAAGCTCTGCAGCCTGTGTGTTCTTTGACTACCAGCTATAGCTATAGCAGGATATAGAAGAACAAACGAAGCTGTTGGGAGCCAGGTTCACGACAAACAAGGCAGTTAGTTAGCTCTTCAGCCAACAGCAAGGTGACCTGCAGGACTCTCTGCTGGGATATGAAAAGGTGACAGGAGCTCAAGGGGAGAAGGTACGATTTCAGGAAAGGGAAACCAAAGGGTTACAAAATGCTTTAAGCCTCCAAGGTTATGTCTGTATTAAAGAGCCAGCGCAATGGCTCCAGCTCTGTTCTATGATCATCCAGACTGCTTAAATCTTAGCTTACTCCCCATCATGTCTGAGGCCCACACCAGCTAGTGAGTCCAGACAACATCCAGGCATGGTCATCCTAGCAAAGGGCAAGGATCATTGACAAAACTCAGCAGGGGTGAAGTCATCTGTTTGGGCGATAAAAACCATCTGGTTGCAAGTTCTGCTGTGCCACTTCCCATGGGCAGCCAGCGAACAGGCTCCAGCCTGGTTTATTTACTAGTCAAATGCAGCCAAAGATGCAGGTATCTTGGGGCTGTACATAGGCGCTTTAGTCCAAGAAAGAAGTGTGATTTCCAACACGTCTCTCTCTTTGGCAGTGCCTGTTGGCTGGGCTGAGACATTCCCCTGTGAAGCACTTCAGGCTACTGTGATGCTGAGATGCTAGTGGTCTTCATTTAGGCATGTCCATCTTGCCTTGCCCCATCTGCTAGCAGGGCTGTGTCTCCACTATTCCTCTGACCCAGGGAATTTTAAAAAACAAGCATGATGCAAGCTGGGATGGGTACCAGAAGAAGCATGGCACCCATGGCAGGAACACAATGTCCCATTAGTACCTCGCACCTTCCACAAGCAGCAGACCTGTTCTGGTTGAAACAGTTTGTCTGATAGGGTTTCTGCAAGTGAGAATAATGTGGTCCATCTGGTAGCTCCAGAGCTGGGATTTAAGCCCAGCAGCTTGGTCAAAGTCCAAACAGAAAGTTCAGCTGTAGCTGGGACACTGTATTTAAAGGATAATACGGTTTTCCACTCTCAGGCACACTCTTATGAAATCCCGGTTATAACTGAGCACAAAAGAGAGCAGGAAAATGAATTGGTGTTTCATAGAGAAATGCCTTTCTTTGACTTATTATGCCCATAGATATAGCATGTTTCAAAGGCAATTTAGCCAGACTAGAGACAGGAACTCAGCTCCAAGAGTTTGGGATTATTATCACTAAATTAATTTACCTAGCTCTACAAGGAGTACAGTTTTTCTTCAGTTTTTCTTTGAAGTATCCCAGGTATAATTGATCATTTAGTAGCCTAACACTGAACTACCCTGGCAGTGTGCTACCTTAATCAAAGAAGTTCTGGGCTATTTTACACAAGGATGAAACATATCCCGGATGCCAATTTCAAATCACTGCTTATAGAGGGACTCCAGGATGGACTAGCTCAACGACAGAGCTAGCATATCTAGGCAGATGGGATGTTGTCCACCTTCGATGCTTTTGAAACCTCAACCCTCTGCCAAAGTTTGCTGGAACTGGCCACTGAGAGCAGAAGGTATCTGAAAGGACGGAGGATGGACATACATTCATGAAGGCAGAAGAATAATGTTGCAAAAGGCTTATATACTTAGCAAATCAGGGTCCAAACTTCAGTCTCTCCAGCTTACCAGAACTTGCCACCTCTCCTACAGCTCTCAGCTCTGATTGATAGACAAACTCTGGCCAAGTTTGCTAGGAGACTTAGGATATTGCCACTCCCAAGTGTTTCTTCCTTTCCTATCCCTCTGCCAGGCCCAGCTAACCTTGCGAGAGCAGTAGATGTTCACTAGGTTCTCAGACGCTCCTAACCAGAGATCCACATATCGATTGTCACTTGAATTCATTTGCCCCAGGAACAGATCCATCAGTCTTTCTGAGAAAATGAAATACATTTCCAAAAAAACCCCCAAATGCCACTTCCTCTTTGCCTTCATCCTGCACGGTCCTTCCCATCCATCACCGTGGTGGGTGGACACCTATTCCCTCCTCCTTCCCTCCTGAGTATCCAACCCGTGGGCTGCATCCATCACAGCTCCAGATGCCTCTGGAGACCCTTTAGATCCCTGTAAAGCACCGTGGGCTCCAGCGGGGCTTGCGAGCTGTCAATACCTCATACGGGATATTCAGCACCTCAGCTTCAAGCGACTTGCCCATGATGTAAGAGGGAGCTTAGACCATTATCACCCAGCTCCTGGCCTGTTCTGCAATGACAAGTCCATCTTTCCTTTCGTTTAATCATGCAAATAATGAGAGAATATAAAAGATATGAAAAAAAGATGGCATAAAACACAACTGTATTTTTACAAAATGTTCTTGTAGCTAATATAATACACAGTCCAATGCACTTTACAAGGCAGGCCCTCTAAAACCTGCTACCAAACACCAGAATTCATATGTTCAGCTGGTATAAATCATTGCTGCTGATTTACACCAGCTGAGAACCAGGTCACAATTGCCTAATTAAATAGCTTCTCTTTGAGCAAAAAGATATACTTTTAAAAAGTGTAACTGTGAATTACTTTACATAGCCCATCAATGGAAAGAGAGAGAAAGAAAGAAAGAAAGTGAGAAAGCAAGCAAGAAAAAGAGAGAAAGAGCAAGAGAGAGCAGCAGAAAGAAAAAGAAAGGAAAGGGGAGGGAAAGAAAGAAGGAAAGAGAAAGAAAAAGAGAGAGAAAGAAAGAAAGAAAGAAATTTTTATTTATTTTGGGAGCTCAATTCCTTTCATTGGGAAAGAATGGGGAAGTTTGGAAAGCCCAGACTAAATTGCTCACAATGATAACAGGGTGATACCGAGAGCAGTAAAACTAATTTATTGGGCTGAGTTTATCTGATTCCAGGGAAAGTGAGTACTGCTGAGTGCAGCTCTGACTGTGCTTGCATCTGACAAGACACACAGTTCAGATGCAAAATTACATTAAGCAGATGTAGCCCATTAAGAAGCCGAGTCTGAAAATGTACTTTATCCTGTCAAGGCAAATCCTAGTTGAAAACTTTGGGCCTTTAAAAAAAAAAAAAACAAACCTGCAAGAAGATGTTCTATTTTGGGTTTTATTGCTTTAATCTTTTTTGTGTCAGTCCTAGTTACAGGGTGATGATAAATATAAACCCACCTCCACTGGATTTCTATCATAACATAACTCCATTACCTAGCCTCAGCCAGGGAGGTGAAAAGTCCCTTAGCATGAAACCCAGCAGAACCGGTCCTGGATTCAATTATAATCCAGAATTAGGTGAGACTGGCCAGATCTGAGAGGCAAACCAGGTAAAACACAAATCGTATGTTGCTACCCCCGACCAGGCTAAAAGGTAGAATAACAGAGAGGACACAGTCAGTTCATCCCTTCCTCGCACCCATCCATCATGAAGGCGACGCGGGGTTGGAGAAGGTGTAGGTGTCCCCATCACTGTCACCTGAAGCTGCATGAGATGATTTTCACCCCAGGTGACTCTCTGCATGAGAGCACCTGAAAAAATGTGGGATACGGTGCAGAAGGAAAACTCGGATCGGATTTGAGATCTGTGGAGTTACATATGGTTGTGCTAAAAGAGGTTGGGAGTTTTATTTAATACAAATTTTGGTGAACTCCCGGACCCAAATCCTTTATAAATATCCTATTTATATACCCACATTAGTTGTAAAGCTGGGAAGGAACAATTTGTCTGGACTCAAACAAGACAAAATATACAATAATATATTACTCATTGAGGCACTCAGTTCTCACCATTGAATTTAGGGCCCTAAAAGGCACTTTGGAGCATCTTCCCCGAGTGCTGATTTTAATGCTTTGGAGTATTTCAGCTCATTCTCCATGATTCTTTTATTCTCACGTATTTCATCCAGTACACACACTATTGAGAGAAGCGTTCAAAAGTACCAGCAGGATATCAGTAACAAGGAAGAAGGTCAATCTCATTAGACTGGCCAAGATAATTTTGAGGAGAAAAAGGATGATGTTGAAAGAGTGATCAGTGTATTTCTATGCAGGAAGATCTCTCAGCTTATCTAAGTCTCCTAAAGGTAAGTCAGGGCACTTAGACTATTAACCAGACTACACAGAGTAATGGAAACTATTTTGCAAGGAGAAATCTTCTACAAGCAATTCAGTGTTCACGTAAAACACAGTTACTGTATGCATTCATTTTGTTCTTTGAAGTTTCTTTGTTTACACTTTATTATCTGGAGCAGACTCTTTAATGTTTGGGAAAAAAAGTTACTTTGTACCAGAGCAATTAACACTACAAGTCAAGTTCAGGGGCCTTGAGTCTGACATTTGATTGCAACCACAAAGTGGACAGTGCACTTGAATGGTTTGATTTTCTTTATAAATTCCCCCAAAAGTAATGTTTTTAGTTTCCTTGGAATTATGTGTAAATCCCAAGATGAAAATGTTCCCTCTAATGGAGAGAAAAGGAAAAAAGAAATCTTACCAGCTACATTTACATGTTTACAATGCTTGATTTCATCCATTGAGTTTCATTGTTTTATTTGGAAGTGTCTTTAAGCACTTTATGTAAAATAATAGATGCCAGCTGTAATCATTTTGGGCATAGGAGTTATATAGGATCACGCACTGATGCTAATAGTCAAGCTATGCTTAACAACTAATTAGCTTGGTTTATAACAAGACCAAACATCAAAACAGAAGGACCTCTACGACAAGCATCACGCTAAGGATAAATCTCATCCAACTTCTGACATCTGCTCTGTGGATGTCTACATGAAAAGGGTCATGCTAACTTCCAATGGACACAATTCATCTTATCCTGATCCCCTCTTTGGAAGCACGCCAGTTTCTAGCACTCTGGAAATATCTTTATTGACAGCGCAGGGAGCTGAGGACAGCTTGCTCCATGACCTGTGCAATGTCAGAGGAGGTGATTTCCTCCTGGGGTAATTCATTCAACAACTTGGGACTCTTCACTAAGGTCCTCTTCAACGCAGAAGCCCCTGTTGGTGATTTGGGGCTGTACGGATCAGATCTGGAGGTCTGACCTGGCCTATGCAAGTCAGTGGCAATTATGAGTCAGGACCAGCCCGATGGCTTTGCAGAGCTCGTTTCTGAGTGTCACCCAGTTTGTTGGTCCACGGTGGACCTGGGAGAACCCTTGGGACCAGTGCTGTGGAGGGAAGAAAGCGTCTTAGAGTCTTTGCATCACGAGATGCAGGGGTGCAATTCAACGGCTTAAATGTCAATACTATTTGAAATGCCCTTGGGTGTCCCCTTGACGTTCCCCTTCCAGCCTTGGTGGGCAGGGGACTCCCGCGGGGCCAAGGTCGCTCTGAAGTCCTGTGCAAAGCCTCAAATGGCACCAGATGCTTCACTGCAGACTGCTGAGAGCACTCCTACGTGCAGCGGAGGAAGAGTTACTTGTGGGGGTCAGGGTGAGCTGGGGAGTTGCAGCTGCCTTTAAATCAGCCAATTCTTTGCAACCGTCAGCTTGATGATTTTATGTCACGCCGAGGGCTGCTCCTCAAGCAAGGGAGTTGCTAGCCATCGTTTCCCACTTTCTCCAAATGCAAAGATTCTTCCAGCTCGCCCCCAGCAGCTTACACGCTGCCTGCAGCAAGGAAGGAAGCACCTGCAGAGGTGAGCACCGAGGTGATATTTTAATCTGTCCGACCCAGATGAGGAGAACAGCCCTGGACAGAGCAGGAGTTTAGAAAAGAAAACAGTTTTCCTGCCTGAGCCTGGCCCTGGTCAACATGTGCAGCACTTTGTAAAATTAATTGTGCATTGAGCAGGTAGCGGAGTGGAAAGTAGCTGCAGGTGGTGCGTGTTTTCAGTGTCTGCATGCAGCATGCAGCAGAGAAAGGTCTGGATCCTCCTTTGCATGATCAACCTCCTAGACCTGGGGCATTTGATTTGAGATATGCCCACCAGTTGGTTTCCTTTGGCGATGCATTTGCCACTACTAATGACTTATAATGACCCAAATTATAGCATCTCATCCTAAATTTCAAGCTATTTTAGGATAATGCTAAATAGCTTGAAATTTAGGATGAGAAACAATGGGGAAGGAAGGAAGCCCCCTAGAATGATGGACTTAAAATCTCTCTTTCTTCTGAAATTCAGTATGAATTTTAAAAAAGCAGCCAATCCTCAGGGATGTTGGAGCTGAGCTGTCACACACTCCTAGAGCTTCAGACAAACAGGGGGTTGTGAGCACCCAACTTTACCTGTTTTTGTTGTATAGTCTCACTTTCGCTCCAGCCTGGGTTCATCGCTCATCACCACTGAGCAACGGTACAGACCCAGTCCCAGACTGAGTGAATTTGGGGCCCAGCCTTAGAAAATCTGAGAGAAATGTGGGTCTCCATTTTAAAAAGCCCGTGTTCGTCAGCAGTTACCACTTAGAGAGATCTGAGATATCGATAACGGGCATTTATAGGATTCAATCCTCCAAGGTTTTCAGCGCTTTGGCCCTGATCCAGAAAAACACTTACACACATGTTTAGCCTTAAGCGCGCGAGCCATCCCCGTTCAAGTTGTCGCTGCGTTGTACGAGTGGGCAGACTCCCAAATTAGCTCAACCCACGACAATTTTTAGGTCTGAAGCTCGTCCCTGTGTGGATGGCAGCACAAGAGACCCAGCACAGCAATACAGATCCAGTGGCTTTCTCACAAGCTCTGCAGCCTTTGCAGCATTTCCCTTCACGTCCCAGCTCCCACAGTCCTGCAATTACATGATACCCTCTTCTGCCTTTTTATTTTCTTAAGAGAAATTTTGAGGCCTTGTGGTCCTGGTGAATACCTTGAAAAATTCCACTTAAAAGAGCAAAAAAACTCCACACAACCCAGAAAGGATCTTTAAAATAACTCATTTCATCTTTACAATACAGACAAAATACAGTCCACTTACTCTTAACAAAAAGCAAATAAAAATGATCCACAATGCATACCATTGTTATGATTTTTATTATTATTGTTGCTTTTACAATTAGAAAACAAAGCTAATGCTGCTTCCCTGAACAGGGGGTAACTTTTGTTCTAGATGAATAAACCACGGCTCTGCTGAGATATTTAATCAAACTCTGTCTGACTGATGAAACTGGTCCTGAGGGGAAAACAAAACAAAACAAAACATGTTGTACATGTTAAAGTCATTAATCTCAGGTGGATTTTAAGTTTCCTGTTCTTTCTCCCCCTCTCCCAAATCTTGCGTTCTGCTCCGTCTCCCACGTGTAGAGGACAAAGTCATTCCTGTGCTGGCTCCCATCTGCTCTTGGGAGCAAAGTGATGGTGTTTCACGACCCTCTGCCCCATGCAGGGAAGGCAAATCCTTCACGGTGGGGTGAGGGTGTTGAGGACAAGCGATCCCAGGGCTGAATTTTCCTCTTGCTCCCCACATCCCCAGGTACCTCCAGAACCTCCTCCCAGCACCTTCCCCGAGCAGGTAGCCCGGAGCTGGGCAGCACAAGCCCAGCTGACTTGGAGGATGCTAATGGTCGTCTACCGGGATCTGTTCTCTAGTACGAAAAGGGATGGTCCCTCAGGGACTCTTTTATCACTTTCCTGACAAAGGCACTGTTAATTGTATTCAGATTTTTCGCTCCTTTTGCCACCCCCCTTCCCCTCAGCAAGGGCTTTTGTAGCTGCACATGAAGCACCCGTGGGCTGCTCGCTTTAGCATGATTAAGATACTTTCCGTTTTGTAGACTAAACCAAACAATCGGATGGGAGTTTTCTATAATGAATGTAATTTGCCTACCTTAGGGAGCAAACTAAATGATATAAAGCTGGAAGGGGGTGAGGATGGGGGGGAATTCATCAAAAAATATAAAGCCAGCTGGATGCACACAAGGCCTAAATCCTCAGATTTGGAAATAGCATTAAGTCCAAACTGTTTTATTAAATCACGGATATTTTTTCAAATGAATAAATACTACAAAGCCACTGACATAATACTTTTCAAGATAGCTTGCCCTTTTCCCTCAGGAGTAATATTATAATATTTTTGAAATAATAGTATTTATGGGAATGTATCAGCTGTATTTTCCCAGCTAGTGTAAATCAGCAGAGCTGTGTAGTAGGACATGGAGCTGTGCCAGACTATACCAGCTGTGAGGATCTGGCAGGCTATGTTATGAGAGAGGGAAGTGTAGCATCACCCGACAGAGGCATTCACAATAATTAAAGCCATTTCATTCAGAAGCTGAAAGACCTCAGTGTTTCGGAGCAAAGCCTTGAAAGCTGGTTGCTGAAAGGCTGGGGGAGGGAATGAGTCTGGTACATGAAGGTCTTGCCCCGCCTTTAGGGACATATTTTCCCTGCAAAACTGGTTTGTGACAAATGTTCTCCCAAATATCTTTCAGACCACACATGCACAGAAGATAATTTGGCAGCTACATTTTGGACTCCTGTTGCACTGAGCATCAAAAGAAGCGTGGCCACTGGGTTGAGGGAGGGGATTCTCCCCTTCTACTCTGCTCTACTCTCATGAAACCCCACCTGGAGTATTGTAACCAGCTCTGGGGCCCCCAAAATAAGAAGGACATGGACCTATTGGAAAGGGTCCAGAAGAGGCCATGAAGATGATCAGAGGGCTGGAGCACCTCTGCTATGAGGACAGACTGAGAGAGTTGGGGTTGTTCAGCCTGAAGAAGAGAAGGCTCCGGGGAGACCTTATAGCAGCCTTCCAGTACTTAAACAGGGGTTATAAAAAAGCCAGAGAGGGATTTTGTACAAGGGCATGTAGTGATAGGACAAGGGATAATGGCTTTAAACTGAAAGAGGGTAGATTTAGGTTAGATATAAGGAAGAAATTCTTCCCTGTGAGGGTGGTGAGACACTGGCACAGGTTGCCCATGGAAGCTGTGGCTGCCCCATCCCTGGCAGTGTTCAAGGCCAGGTTGGATGGGGCTTTGAGCAACCTGGTCTAGTGGAAGGTGTCCCTGCCCATGGCAGGGGGGTTGGAACGAGATGGTCTTTAAGGTCCCTTCCAACCCAAATCATTCTGTGATTCTATGATTGCAATTGAGAACAAAGACACTTTGTTCCCCTCTGCGCTTTGCTGCTGATGCCAGGAGGAAAGCATCAGAGCCAGGCTGCAAGGAGCAAGAAGTGCCACGGGTCATTCCACCAGTATGGACCCATGTTATAGACTCTTTACTCCTAGTTTGTATTATAAGGAAAAGAAAACAGAAAGCACTGCCTCCCTCTCATAGAAAGTAATTTTCTGAAAAAATTAGAAAATGCCACACCATCAGGAGGGAGATGACCCTAATTTGCTGGAGGAGGCAGGGCTGTGTAACAAGGGAGGCTGCAGCTGATCAGACCTTGCCCTGTGCATGACTCTTGTCTCAGCAAGGCACATCACCCTGGGCACATTGCTAATACCGCATGCAGCCGCTCCAGAGAAGGACACTGAAACTGAGGAGTTATGGAAAAAAGTGGTGTAATGGTGTTAATTCATAGACCGACAGCGCAGGGCATGGGCTGAGGCCACACGGACCCTTAGCTCAAAAAAGCAAAATTCAGATGAAGCCCATGATCTAGAGGAGCCAGCAGAGATTTTGAGCCTGGATGCCCCAAACTGCAAACCTCCAAACACTGAAGCCATTTCAGTTCAACATCTTCAGTAACAGATAGCTGTGGGCAGAGGCAGACACAAAGCGTGAAGTACTGCTGTGGCTAAAGGTCTGCTGAGGGGTCGTTCCCCACCTGGTGGACCTGCAGTTGCCTGGCAGGCTTCCTCACATCTTTTCGTGCTCTGCAAAGTTATGGTTTCTTCTGACATAAGAAAACCAGCTGAGGAACATGGGTCTGACACCGCAGGAGTGAAATGCAGCTGAAAACAATGTGCATATAGAGCATTTCTTCCATCTCGCTATTTTTTCGCCAAGCAGAAAGACTCGGGACATCAGCAAGGGAGCAAGAAAAAGAGTCATTACAGAATAGCATTGAAATGCTCAAATTTTTCTTCAGTCAGAACATCCCTGCCTTGTTGGCTTCATCAGAAACTGGAAATAAAAATAAAATTCCTTAAAAGAATGAAAGTAGAACGTTTCTTTACATATCAAACGAAGCCAAATTCTGGCTTTGGAGAGCAGTGGGATTTGTGCCACCAGCCTGTCTGCATGTCAGCCTAAAGACACCCACTGCTCATCACACCGCACTGAGAAGATGTTTTAGTCCACCAGCTTTTATGGGGTGACAATAACACAAACCACTGACAAACTACCAAAGGCCTCATTTTGCCTGCTTGTGGCTGGGGGAGGGAAGGAGGCGAGGAGCCCAAACCAGTTACAGCAAAGCAAAATAGCTGAGAACAAAATATCTGTAATTTTGCTCTATAGCCCATGATGCTTTTCTCCTCCAGCTCTCTAGGACTGCTCAGAGACGTGTCAGAGGCAGTTGCTTCCTAGAGAGCGGCTGGGTGGGGGAAAAAAGGGATCTGGAGGAAGACTGTTGGTGTTATGGACATATTTCCCCCTAGGAAAGTGCCGCTGTCTGCCCACATTTGTGTAGGAGTGATTTTCTGGCTGCTTACAGTGCTTCTCTTGGGGAATGGGGTTCCCCAAAATGGTCTGAAGGACCTCAAAGGCTCTGCTGCCTTCTGCTCCTGGAGAAGACATCCTTCTCCAACATCACCTTTCCTAACAGGGACACAGAGCTGGATGCCCACTGCAAAAAAAAAGAGCAAGAAAGGGAACCTAACCTGAGCTAAAACCTCCCCTGCACAGCAACTCCTCTCCACGTGCAGGAGCGAGGAGCAAACTACCCATGAGAGGTATTAGTCACGTTTGTTATGAAGCTCCTTGGGGGCGCTGGGATATTTTACCGATGAGAGTGATTGCTGATATAAAAAGCAAAACAAGAACGGTGACTCTTCCTTTGTCCAAGTGCTCCGTTTCATTGTCTTGACTGTATCTTGGCTAATTCTGCTTAAAATGAAGAGGCTGGGGAGACAGGGAATAAAAGAACTTATCTATCCCACGCCAGTGAGTGCCTCGAGCCATGCTCTTCTCCCGTCCTTGGGAGGAAAATCAGGGTTGCTTTCCAAGTAGGAGAGTGAAACATAATAATCTAACATTTTGCTGTTGCACCAGTAACTTCAGCATTTATTTCATACTATTGTTAATGCTTGTTTATAATATATAGATATATTTATGTAGGAAGTAGAGTAGACAAAAGCGCAAGATATATCTTATAAATATTTCTGTATGTCTGCATACAAAAGAAAATATGTACAGCCACAGATAGTGGTTCTCTGCTGTGTCAGGGCAGGGCCACGTGAAGGACTGACACGTTCCCATTCTTTTCTGCTGGGAATAGCTGCTGCCCTGCATGGCTGCACTCCCTACAGCCAGGACCAGACTCGCTCCGCTCTCTGCAGTTTCTTGGGGCTGCGTCAACGGTTTTGCTGGGGGAAAGAGGCGGCAGCATATTTCCCTAAGGATCTGATGGCCCAATGTGGCAGAACATTGGTGGCTAAGGCCATCACACTCAAAGGGCAAGAGAGAAAGAGAGCAGGAGCCTTTTTTTTTTTTTACTTTTCCACTGGATTTTGAGTCCACTTTGGTTTTTTATCTTAAAGGCTCCACTACTATCCGGTGGACCCCATAAAGTCCTTCTCAAGGTACCCTACTCTCACTGCCTCCGGGATCCCAGGGGATTTTTTGCGTGGCTGAATTTGAAACCCCGTCCAGCCTGGACAAATCAAGGACAGCTTTTCCTGCAGCAGTAGGTAACTTCAAAGTCACAGACCTGTGTAAAAGAAAGGTTAAAATGAGTTGTTCATTTCAGGGGGTTGACCTGAAATCTTTCCACCTTTATCATCCGGAGTGGATGCTTCCCTGCTAAAAATAAAGTCTTTGGCAACAAAAGCAGTTATTGCTGAAAAGTTGTAGCGTTTTCCCTTCTGGGATGGTCCTAATGCAGACTCAGTACCTGTGCTAGAAGGCATAGGCAGGTGTGAGCCTTAGTTATTTTCAAACCAGAGGTGCTTTTCTTCCCTGGGCAAAGTTTCTATTTTTGTTTCTCAAAATACTAAGGCACTTGATGGCTGGACGTCATTGGCAACCATAGGAAATATTTTGGAAGAAGATACCATCCCAAATGAGTTTTTGTCTTCTCAGAGAGCATTTTATTGGTGGGGGGAAACATTTGTGGGTTTGGCTGGGTTTTTTTAAGGGTCTTATTTTTACCGGTGGGATTGCTTTTTTTCCCTCCTACCATCTTTCTTCAAGTCTGTGTCTTTACAAGATAAACGACGTCTAGTCAAGGAAAGGTTTTCTCTTCTCTGAATAGTGCTGGGGTGCCGCCGGCGTCTCAGCTCCCAGGTGGAGAGAGGAGGGTTTTCATTTGCACACATATCTCTCGACAGTCCTCTCGCACTTTTTACAGGTGACGTAGCAGCACCAGTGGTACTTGCAGTGGCATCGCTCCACCACTTTGTCCATGTAGGGGTTGTAGCCTCTGCCGCAGCACATCAAGTCGCAGCTGTCGCTCCCATTGGAGGTCTTATTGCATTGCCTGGAAGAAAGAAAAGGCGGTGAGCGCGCACGAATCCCTGCAGGGCTTTCCAAACCACCGCCCCGAGGTGGTGCTGGAGCCTGCCAGCTCTGCACGGCACGGGGTGAAGCCAGCACGGCTGCATCTCAGCTGCAGCATGCACATGGCAGGGGTGAACACCCAGCCAAGCAGCCCTCTACGCCTGCACGGGAGGCAGGGAGAGCCCCAGGGCTGCGCTCACATCACCTGCTCTGATGCCCAGGATTGCGCTTGCATCACCTGCCGTGACACCCAAAATAACATTAAACTCCTGTTCTGACGCTCAGTTCAGGCTCAGCGGCATTCAGGCTGCCCGTCAGCCAGGACCAATTCCCGTACAGGCAGACAAGCAAAGCTATCGTGATACCTCCACCAAAACAAGAACTCACAGTCCCTAGCAATCTGTAGTCCTAGACAGGCTCCAAAGCTGTCTGAAAGGAGCTGGAAGAAGATGATACCCTGAAGAACAAACACCGGTGTTCGTCCAACACTACCTAACCTGAAAAGGATGGAGAAGGAACCCTGCAGCCACAGAGTATTTGCACAGGCTCCGTGCCAATGATCCTGGGCTGGGAAAGCTCCCAGGCAGGCTGTTACAGCCACTCTCCAGACCTGACCCTATCAGGGAAATCACAACCGATACTAGCAGGGCCGGACTTTGCACTTTCCCCCCGTGAGTTTCTCCCAGCACGGCATGAGCAGCCGGGGAGCTGGCCCTATAACACCCCGAGTCCTGACCCAGGAGCAGGCAGCACGGCAGGAGCACAGGGTAGGATGACAAGTCGCCAAATATCACACGGACTTTTACTGCTTGTTTTGCTTCTGCTTTTAATTAAAGCCAGACTCGTTGGGATAAGTCAGCCATTGTGTGGGGTTCCCTCGCTTTGTTCGCTTGCAAGCGGCTGGCTTGAGGTTTTCAGAAGTAACTCATGAATTGGGGAATCTCTTTGACTGATCCATTGATCATGGATTCACAGCCATTCTCAGAAACCGGCTGTCTCGTTCACCTAAAATACTCCAAGTTGGGTCACTGGACATGAGAGCACAACAGGCATTGACTTTTGGATGAGATGAACCATATCCTAGAGATGCTGTTTCTCCACGGGCTGTAAAGATAGCCCAGGGTGGAAGTGCTCATGTTTGGTCAGATGCTTGGCTGGACGCTAGCACCGTAGGGTAACAGATCTCTTTATGCACCCAACACCATGAGGCGGTGAACTTGGTGGAGTCCTGAAACTACTGCAAGAAAGGCAGTTTGGAGAGTGGGGGAATTGCTGACATCTCTCCTAAATCTTATTTGGCATGCCTATTTTGGACAGAAACACTCTAAGGCTGGTTTGGGGCAGGGAAAGGAGAGAGGAGCACGAGTCGGACTCTTGAGCTGAGCACTCCATTAATAGATGAAAACAAATCCATGAGATTTATAGGAATTCCTCATGAGGTAATGCTTTAGGAGAAGTTACGGGATTAATGAGGTGTTGAGATTTTGTTCTTGTTCTTCCTTTATTTTTTTCTGACTCAGGCAGGCCTCCTGTTTGTTATTTCTGACTCGCATTCCTCTCCAGGTTCAGTGTTTAAAGGCCCCCCCCCCTGCTCCCCCTCATTCGGGAGTGTGTGTAAATATTTACAAACCTTTGAAAGCCTCTACCGAAGCTGAAGTCTGCAACCACACTGAGCGTGTTTGCCTAACGCTGAACCAAAGGCGTTGTTATTGCCCCTGCGAGCCAGGGCCCCTCCACCAGGAAACCTCCGAATGACTCCTCATAAATGTATTAGTAAATGCATTAAATATTCGGAGCAAAGGTTCAAATATAGGTGTGTTGACATTAGAAGAGGGGAGGGTATTTGACAACCTTACTCAGCTTTACCAGTGGATGGAAAGGTTGTTGCCTGGAGGTTCACCTAGGGAGGATGGGGAGTCTGCAGAAGCATGGTGATGGATGTGCAGCGCATCTGTGCCACCTCGTGCTGAGAGTTTATTAAAATTGCCAAGAAAAGGAATACGGGTCCACTCTGACTCCAGTTCACTATTGAGTACATTCCCTCCCCAAATGTACAAAGCACCCGACAGTCAAATTTACCCCGTTCAAACAGAGAGCAAAACTCTTCTACCTTCTGTATTGGGACCTGGGAATCTCCCTTTCCTTGCACCCACTCCTGCAGTTTGCAACAAAAAAGTGGATCTACTAGGAGATATACCTTTCCATAGCTGTCCCCATCCCACCCAGCCTGAAATAAAGAAAGGAAAAAACCAAAATCTTACTAAAACATCCCCAAACTTCCCTCAGTTTTGGGTGAAGGAACAGCGACATTCTGGGTGGATGGGTTGAATAGCCAAAACAAAGCTTTTGACCCCATCCTGAACTTAAATGGCTTTCTAGAAAACTTTCCTGACAATGCCACTAACCAGAGATTTTGTTTTCTGTTTTAAAGCATAGGCCTGGATGAATTATCTTTATTTTTCTTTAAACAAGCTGAAACAGAGGTAGTTTCTCAGCTGCATCTATATGTACAAAAAGCAAGTGGGGGATGACAAAGAAGCCTGAAGACCAGAGTTTACCCACAGAAGCTGCCCCCGAGCATCTGCTTTCAGAGCCCACGGCTGCAATCTCACCAGGCTCCCCGCTGATGGGTTAAGTTCAATCTCATTTGTTTTGGGCCTGGTCCAGCACGATTCCAGCAACTCAGAGAAATGCCCTCCTCCTGAGCCTCAGAGAGAAAATACGAAGGCAGGCGATTGCATCTTAACACAACACCGTAACCTCTAGAAGCACTTGGAAGACTGGTGAAAAACGATGCTTCGGCCGTAATCCCAGCCAAGGTCCTGGCTCAGGAACAGGCTTTCACATTGTCACAGTGCTTTTTCCTTCTTTATGCAAGAAGGGAGGAGGTCAGCCCTGCTGACTGGACAAATCCCACTCAATATGCCTGTCCAAAATCTCCCCTTTCTAGCCCTCACTTGCAGAAACACTGCGGTATGTCATATAGCCTCATCATGGGGGTAGCTCCTCGACAGAGATGGTGAAGGACACCCCAGCACTTCTGAAAGTCTTCCCCCAGATAGAGAGACTAAGCCATCCCACAGTTACCTCCTGGGGGATTTTCATTTTAAAAGCTATGGGGAGATGTCACACTTAATTTCATTGTGGGTCCCAGTTCACTTTTGTCCCATCAGCAGATATAAGGATAGATTCTTTGGGTTGCCCAACTGGCCTCTGAGAGCCAAACTGAGGCCAACTCTGTACTGTGTCACCCACAATAATGACATATGATGACTGGGATGGGCCAGATGTCCACTGGGACCTCATTCCATCAGTCCTATTGATAGGTGGAAGCTGCTTAGGAGTACATAAGAAAAGTCATTCTGGGACACAGCAACTGCCTGCCTGGCCCAGTACATCTCCCAATGGCTGTGGGAGATGCTGTTCAGGGAGGAAAACATAAACCTGGCCACTTTCTGTAGTTGTTTTCCTCATACACCAGCAGCACCTGGGCTGTTGCATTAGGGATGATAGAAGGTATGTTCCTGCCTAGACATCTCAGTATCCTCCTGTGGGCAGCTTGGCCGTGCATTTGTCTCATCCCTTTCTGACCTCAGGGAAACCATCTGCCTCTGTGAACTCCAGCAGCCACAAGTCCCATAAGACAGGACTGCTGTGTAAAGAAATAATTTATTTTTTCTCTTTTAAACCAAATTCCTATTAATTTCTTTAGTGCCCCTTGCTCCAGTAACGTCAAGTTGTACAGCAGTATATAAAACAAAGAGAAAAATAATTTAAATCCCCCAGGAGGTATGTAACACAATGGACATTGCTAAAAATACATCAAAGTGCACAGCTCCATATAAGATTTTGAGGGCAGAATCTTAACTACTTTTAAATCGCTTTCTCATCCACAAAGAACAACTAGAGACTGACACTGAACAACTGTACGAAAGAGAGTTATCAATAGTACATGTCAGCGAGGATATGTCAAGGGAGATCCTGGAACCAGCCTGTATTTTCATTAATGAGGAGTAGAGAGTGAGCTTAAAAATTTGTGGATAACGTTGGGGCTAAAGGAGCTGAGAACATTTTGTGAGAGTGGATTAAAATGCAAAGTAAGTGACACACTTTGAGAAAGATCCAGATAAATGTGGGAATGTTCCCAGGAGAGTCAGAGGAGTAGTTCAGAAAGTAGAAAAGGATAAAGGAACTGATTTAGAGAAGTTTGTAAGAAGAGGTGTCTTCCCATCTATAAAAGATTATTGCAAAAAGGACAGAGAAGAAATGTTCTTTATACGCTGAGGAAAGAGGACAAGAAATTATTAGTTTGATTTCAGATTAAAAAAACCATAACTCTGAGGATAGTAAAACCCTGGAACAGGGTTTTTAAGACCAGAGTAAACAAACATCTTCAGTAGCAGCCTACGTGGTCTTATTTAAGTCTTGCTCCTAAGATCAGGCTCCATGGAAAGTCATTCCCAGCCCTGATATTCCCTAACTCCAATGCTGTTTTGATGCAAAGGGACTAAATATGTTTAGGAGAGCTGGCTGCAATTTTTTATCCACTGAATTCACTATCCACTGCCATTTTACTGTGTGAAATTACTCTTTCCACCAATAAATTTATTATTCACAAATCTGTTCAGGAAACTTTATGGTCAAATGCAGGTCTCTCAAAGTGGGAAGGATTCAAACTTTCCCAGGGATTAACTGAGAAAAAAAGGCTCAAAAAGCACAGCTGGCCCAACTACTGAAATGGGCACCAGCTACGAGCACATTGCCTTGGGAAAGTAGAAATAGCACTGCAAGTGGGGGGAACACAAAGCTACCATTTTTCTGACTTTTCTCCAGTTTAAACTTCTGGGACAGTCACAGATTATTTTCTATTTGCTGTTCATCATTTGTTGGATCCTAAGAAAAAAGGGTGGCACACCTGGTAACAGTTCCAAAAACTGCTAAATCATCAAACATGTTAGAACGTACTTAAAGCCAAAGTTCATCATATTGCTTCTTGTGCCCTCACTGAGTGACAGAAACTAAGAGAGGCTGTAACAAAAAACAAACACCAAATGCTGTTGTCTACCCATAACTACCACTCTTTCCCACCTAAATATGAGTGTTTCTGCTAAGAAATATCCTTGCCCACATCATCACGCAATACAAAGCATATTTTGGGGGGTGGCAGGAAACAAGTGGTATCAAGGGCTGCCATTGAACACTGAAAACCACTGCATCCTTTTTTTGCAGCCTTTGATCAGCCCTTCTGTTGGGACCACCAGGATGCCAAAGAGGTAACCCCCAGTCCCTACGGCTTTGCAGTCACCACCGAGCAGCAGATGCGTGCTCAGCTGACTTCATGCATGTTCCTATCCAAGAAAACATACCAGCCTAAGACACCTCGGGAGACACTTAAGACTAATATTTTATATTGCGGAGAAGAACGAACACATGAGCAAGGAGCAACGACCAAGGAATGGCCACGTTCGTTGCCAAACTGAGTCAGCTAAGGAGTGCTGGCTGATCAACCCAGCTTAGCTGCAGCGCAACGTTGCAGCCCGATTTCTGCAGCGTAAGAGAGTTCCTTCCCGTCTTCAGCAGGGAGGGAGCAGCGTTTGCTCGGCTCTGGGAAAGATCAGTAATAAACAGCTCAGTTATCTCTGCAAGGCTTCAGGGGCTGGAGGCTTTTGCATGCATGGCAGAATTTCCCTTTCCTTGGATTCCTTAAGGGACCTTAAACAGCCTTTGAAATATGATACGTTGCACCCTACTGATAAAGCAGGTTAATACTTTTGCTTCTTTTCTCACAAAACAGATCTCAATTTTATAATCTGTTATTATTTATCATTTACTCAAAGCCGATAACGAATTTTTCAGGCAGGAGAAACTGAACTAGCTTGTTAAAAGATGAACTATAGGGTGCTTTTGTCCAAGAAAGCTCTGAAACGGGAACGTATACATTTTTTCCCTGTGGTTAATTTGTTGTATTGAAAGTTCTACAATCCACTCGCTGCTCCACGGATCAGCTTCTTTAGAATTTTCTCCAGACCATTTTTTATTGGCTATGAAAGTGTGATGGTGGCATACAAGCACTCGGAGTTTGTTTGGCTGGAGTGGCTGAGGGCTGCAGTTGCAGCAAGCCTGTTTGCAGGAGCCTTGGATACCGGTTGCAAAACTCAGCTCCTTAATCAGATTTTGAGCACTTCAAAGAGGCTTCAAATCTCAGGTTCGGGTTCAGCTCCCTGACTCTGAAATCTGGATACACCCCAAGCGCTTGGAGGCATGCAGATTTCCAAACCATTTCTAATGTCAACAAACTAAGAAAGGCCAAGGTGTCTTAGAAAACATTTCAGGCTTGTTCCGAAGAAGGCTTTGAAATCCTTTCAGCAAAGACCTCTGAAAGGCTTTTGAGTAACCGGGTGCACATTTTTTGAGTGGATTTTCACGCGGTTCCACTACAAGGTAATTCAATTCCCTTTCCTGCCTGAAAAACACACAATAAGTCTGCATAATTCGAGGGATAATTAGAGAGATGGAAGCCACCGATTAGATTATCCCTTCCACCCACCTGCCGGTGCAGGATTGTTCCCTACAACATACACTGAAACCCAATATGTCCAAGGTGTTGCAACTTAGCCATCAACCTGCTTCCAGCGTGCTCTGAGCAGCCCCAGACCTGCAGGAGAGGGAGGGGGGAAAGGACTTTTTCTCCATATGATGCAAAACCACTCATTTTTGGTAATAAAAATGCAGCAATCTGCATTTTTTAATCCAGTAACAGGAAGAGGGGTTGTTAATGGGGTCACCTCCCCTCCGCACCCTTTGGAGGCAGGAAGCAGGGCTGGAAAGATGCTGGAGATGCCCAGACCAAAGTCTCCTGGAGCGTGGTGATAGGGGTCTGCACTGTAACACCTCGTGAGCTGATCCCTGCACCCACGTTCATGGCCAGAAAAAGGCCAAAGAGGGAACAGGCAGGTGGTGGAAGAAAAGAAAAAATGAACTGAGGGACCACCACCAAAAATCCCTTTTTGATTGCATTTACCATAAAAGACCTTAAAAATTAGCCTAGTAGGAAACAGCAGGATCTCCCCCCAGAAAATTTTGATGTGTACAGGGATAAAATGTTAAGATGCCACTGAGACTTGACTTATAAAATAAAAACCTGTTTGGGCTATTTCCATGTGAGCATTTTTACATCTCTGCAGAGTAAGCGCAAACCACATTTTTCCCTGCCCTCTCTAACAGCATCCCTTTTGTGTTCCCTCTCCCTCATCTCTGTCATTAGGTGCTATCTCTGCAGCCCCACAGCTGGCTGGAACAGAGCCACTGCGTTTAAAAGACATTTAGATGTCCTCTTTGTGAGAGAAAAATTGCAAAGGGAAAAAGGCATGCATGGGAGGAGGAGGTTAGGGAAGCTCCCCTCCTTTTTCCCGCTCCCTCCAGGAAGAACGGACCGATCTGCAAACACATTGTGTGCATTTTACACTTATTTCCTCTACTAATTTAATGCAGAGAAGGGGCTGCTATGGCTTGTGTTACACATGCCAACTTTGAGGCACCAGGCATCTTCTCAAGAGCGTGCAGATGGATTGCAATGAAAATGAGCGTAACTACACATGACCTTAAACCTTGGCCTGAGAGATGCGCGCAGCTCAACACGGGACTATCTCGCCCTCCTCCCCTCCCACGGCCATCACCGTCTTGCACATCCGAGAATAAGGAGTATTTCTTGACAAGTTCCTTTTGAAAGTCATCCCTTCCTGCCTCTAATATCTCAGTCCTCTAAATCCTCACTCAATCTCACTTCCCACGGACCCTCGCCTGGCAGGCTCACAATCACTGCTGTCGCCCGTCTTGGGATAAACGGACGCCTGCAATACACATTTTCCTATCCTTGTAAGAAAAAAAAAAGTCATTCAAGACCTTGACATATTTTTCATCCCTAGCTGGGATAAAAAGGCAAAATCTGCTGTAAAATGAAATTAGATGATGAAGAAGTCACACCTTGAAAGGATTTCAGCTCATGGAAAATGTTTTACTTGGCAAATCTGTAATGGATTCAGTTTGGTTTTGACACGAGCTGTTGATTTCACGCAATTCCTATAAAACTGATTTCCAAATAACCTCCACAATTTTTTTCATTGCAAAACAGAGTGGCACAACAAAGAGGTCTTTTTCAAGACACAAATTTGTCAAAACCCATACAAATCCACAAAAACATCGCTTCCACTCAAATGACATTTTCCCTCAGAAACCAGTTTCAACACATGCTTTTTCCCTACAATCCTCAGTGACTCATAAACATCTTCACTTGCTAATTACTGCTCCACCGCTGGCCTGGCGTTCCCACCACAAACCTGCCAGGTAAGTGCTGTTGTAGAGCAGTTCAGTCATTGGTTTTGGAGGATACAAAACTGTAACTGCCACAAAACATCAGAGGACAAAAAGGACACACTCGTCTCACTCAACTGTCGTCACCTCCTGATCAGCTCCACCAGTTAAATGCTGATATATTGTCTACAGAGCTGTGGTTCCAGATTAAATGGCCATTGCCAAAGGATAGCTTCTAGAGTCCCCTCACCAAATACTTTGTATGAATCAAAGGTATCCAAACAGTATCTTTTCTGCATTTGGGTCATTTACTTCATTTCCATTACAACAAAATCTTCTCTTCATTGAACCAAAGTGGCCCAAATACCACCACATCCAACAACAGTTAAAATGAGGACACCCCACAAAAGGGCAGACGCATGCTCCTTGCAACTTGTCTGTCTGAGTCTCCACTACAAAGTAACACAAAAAGCCAAGAAGAATTATGAGAACTATCTAAAGAAAGCCAAGCCAGCAGACAGCAACTAATGAGACAGCTTGAAATCCAGCCATCACAGCCACCTAACAAAAAATCTGGAAATTCAGCAAAATTTTGGAAATACACAATTATTTGGCTGTCGAAGGGTCTGCTGCCCACCTAGAGATGCTCAGACTGCTGAAACGTCGAATTGATTTGTATTGGAGGGAATTAAACAGATGATGGGAAGAGACAGGCATGTCTGCTGCCTGTGAAAGGGGACAGCACTGTGCCCAGTGGAGGCCGGGTATGATGACCTTAAATCACTAATATTAATGAGATGAAGAAATTCCTCTGCAGAGACATAAGCAATACAAATGCACCCGGACTTTTAAAATGCAATGGAAGAAAAATCTTAAAAATTCACCTTTGTAGTTTTCAGGGTTTTTTAAGGCTGCCTAGGAGCACTGGTCCTAATTGGGTTAACTCTTGCCTACTTAGAGGAGCCTTACAGTAGAGTAACAACTCATCACATCTGCAGCGATTGCAAGAAATGACTTAGAGACACTCAACACATAAGCAGCTGCTTGATCATTACAAGTTACTGCAGAGGTGAGCTGCCTGGGGGATTTCAAAAGGTATTTTGTGCCTGCCCGATAATGCAAAAGGTGTCTGCAGCCCTGCCTTGGCCACAGCCACCACTGATAGCCTTAGGCATCTGTAGACCGTACCGTATGTTAGAGATGTCCTTTACCTGCATGCATGTGCTACCTCCCCAGTTATTTGCCTCTTATTCATACATTCCCCTTCCCTCTTTGGGGCTCAGAGTGCAGTCAGCAACCGCTGCAGAAACCCTCACCTGTCCTGGGTCCCGTGCGACCCCACTTTTTCGTTCTTCATACAGAAATCGGGCGAGCTCTGCAGGTAAATCAGCTCTGTCTCTTTAACTGGCCTGATATCAATATCCTTTGGCACGAGGTATTTGCGTGTGCCCATGGGCCGGTGAACAACCTTGGTGGCTGATAAATACTTGTTTTTGAGGTCCAGTGCAATGTCTCGCAGCTCTTGAAGGCCTTTCCAACAGGTCTTGATAGAGCATGACCCAGAAACTCCATGGCACTTACATTTCATTTCAAGAGAGGCTTTCAAGACCTGCAAAAAGGAATGCAGGAGTTAGGAAATGCCCTTCTTTTACCTCCAAACATCCCACAAGCTTACTAAACAAGGGACTTTCTTGGCTGGGACTGCTATAGAAAAGGACTGCTGCTCTGATTTCTGCACAGTCACTCTAGAGTAGCTACTGTGCAAAGGGAATGAGATCCCACAGTTCCTTGGTGATTGCTATCAGCCCAGGACTACTTTCACCAAGGCACCTTTGCAGCAAGGAGACAGAAGAGTATTTTGAATTTTGATCAGATATCTACATAGGCCTGCATTTCCACCCTCTAGATTCCTAAGGACCTGAAAATCAAACCAATCCATAAATAATTAACATCCATCTCTGCCTCCAGCAGCTTTGGGTAACAGAGATGTCAAGGCTGTGATGAATTCAGGGCACCCTCACTCTGCCTTTCTGCTGGCCATCGGGCCAAAAGAGCCTTTTACTTTGGTTCTGCGCTAGTCTTATTTCTGTGGGACATGGCAGGACGCTGGCAGGAAGGGGTGAATGCACCAGCCATGGCAACACTATGTCCCAAACAAAAATTTGCCCATTGCAATTAAAACAAAAACTCAAGACATTACAAAAATAAAAAAACAGATAGAGTGGGAACGGTAGAGAAAAACACCCAGGGAGGCAAGTTTGGCATGGTTGTGCTCTGCAAAGGTGAGTCCAGCCTGTAGCTACGCAGTAAGCTGCCAATGAGCTCAACACGCTCCAAGTTTTATCTGCTCCGGTGCCCGAGCACAGGCAGCCCTGGAAGGACCAAGCTGTGTGGTAGGACCAGCTTCGGGAACTGCTGCAGCTCCAGAGATGGGTGCAGGGGTCAGCTTTACAGTCCCCCACCCATTTCTCCAGCTGCATGGAGGGCTGCAAGAGAGATTTGCACCTCGGTGCACACCGAGCACTGCACATGGTAAGCATTATCCCTCCACTGGATGCAAGCTGTTACAAGCGCCTTCTGCCAGATACGGGAATAATCACTAGCGAAGCAGTTTGAAAAGGAAAAATCAGCCCTCCTGGCTGCAGGGATGGCTGGGAGGCAGCTGCTGCTGGACGCATCTGGCAGATGATAATCCTCCACGCTTACACAGCACTTCGCCTGTGCAACGCCCTTGGCAGAGCACGATGGGACCCATCCCCACCACACCTCCTGGGGTAAGCATCCTTGGCTGTAGAAAGGGTGGCAATGAGACATCCCACCCGCGGTTATATAGGGCTGATAATAGCATTCAGGACCTCCTGAGTCCCAGCGTGCGTTATATAGCCACAGCCTTCAGCAGGCCAAAGGAGTTCAGAGCAATCCGGGAGAAACCTGCTCCTTTTGCTAGCTGATAGAGACTGAACCTCACAGAGCGACCGACCACTACAGATGATTGTACAATTACAATAACTCTCGTGGATTTGTTACCTGTCTCCCTACTTCACTGTTGTGCAGATGCATCAGTTTATTGGCTTGTGATCCTGATTTTTTCATCTTCATGGGAGCATCTGAAAATTTGGACCCCATGATAAGACCATAGTTGAGGTTGTCTGCACATCCTCCCCATCGATACCCAGGTCCAGGTGTCTCACCTGGGATGGGACCACAGGAACAGCCAGGGAGGTCCCCGGTGGTGCAGGCTCTGGCAATGGTGTGGCTGATGGCAGCAGCAGAAAGGGCATACACAAATGCTGACTCCCTTGTGCCTAGAAGAGACAAGAACTCCGGCTCAGCCTCCTGGGACAGCTAAACATTCCCCCAGAAGAGACCCACGCAATCTGTGCCCCAGAGAGCAGCAAGCACACCAGCTCATTGCAGCTGAGACCTCCCATGGCATCACCAGCTTGGAGCACGTCTCCTAAGCGAGCTTTTCAACACGAGGCAACATCCCAGCAGGGCAAGGAGGCACGTGGACTTAAGCAACTTGTCCATCGTGGTGTGATCTGCTCTTGGAGCACGTGAAGAAGCCCCCCCATGGATTGTCCTGCCTTCTTTTTTCCCTGTGCTGGATGCTGCTTGCTGGCAGGTCATGGAGCTGGCGTGCATGGAGCTGGGGGAGGTGGGGGGGGGCCACAGAGCTGCAGCACAAGCATGCAAGGATGCTTTGAGCCATGAAAGCTGTCTGTGCAGCTTCACGCATAGCATGTGCTGCTTGACAAGTCTGCGTGCCCAGAGCAGCAGCTCCATGGCCGTAAGCAAGTCCACTATGACTCCTAATGAGATGTGTAAGAGCTGTGAGAGACCAGGTCTTGGACTTGAGAGCTCCTGGGCATGACTGGCACCATAACGATGAACACTGTCTCAGAGAACACGACAACTAGGCTATGTAGTCCCTCCACGTCCCCCCAGTAGCAAGACCCTCCCCAGTCCCAGCACGCATACACACACGCTGGCTGACTCTACTCACTCATGTCCCCGGCTGAGCCAGCAGTGCTGTTTACCTCTCTCTAAGTCCAGCAGGTAGTTAGGAGCCAGCTCAATGGAAGAACAGTTCCAGCGCATGTCTGAGAAAGTTTTACGGCAGGTCTTTATCACTTCCCGTGCCGCCTGGATGATGGTCTGCATTAGCTCCAGGTTGCTGCGGCACAGCTGCACCTGGGAAACCACCAAGCCTTCAAGCTGCTTGCAGTGCTGGGTTTGATTTAGGGCCAAAGCCGACGGAGTCTTGGACAGAGCTCTGAGGAGACAAGAACATGCAAAAAAAGGCATTAAAACCCACAAAAAAAGTTAATCTTTGGGTCACTATTAATTTCTCCACTATGTCCAGTCCAGTGAATGCTTTGGCCTGTGTTCATCTGACTTCATTTTAGCTACCTGTAAATAGGTGCTTAGTTTAAGCTGGGGAGAAAGATGGGCAACTATGAAGAGTGATTTATCTCATCTAAAGTAGGTGTTTAAAGTAGGTGGGGACAAACACGCTCTAGAAGTGCCCATTTCTCTCCGTCACCTAGGGGAGCCTGGACAAAGCTCCTGGGGCATATGCCAAGTTGACTGAATGTGTAAATCCTTATGGGAAGGTTTTTTGCTGAAGAATGAAGAGAACGGACCTCCCAACAGTGTGAAAAATGACCCATCAGTTCCATGATAACAGAAAGCTGGATCTTCCAAGACTATGGTATTCAGAAAAAAAAAAAAAGCAAAGTCGGTGTTATCAGTGTTTTGCATTCAGCATCTGTCTCACACACTCTCTAAGGATTATGCTAAATGTCATGTAATTAATTATGGAGAAAATCCCTTGCAAAGCCTAGGGAAAAGCCACCAAGTTTGCAAAACAGATGCTTTCCCTTCGAGTTAATGCCAAGGGCCTCCACCAATTCCATCACTGTTGCACATAGATAAGTCTGTTTCTCTAGTCTCCAAAAATGTAGTGCAGAAGAGCAATGAGGGTATGTGCAGAGAAAGCACCATGGTCAAAACTGAGAAGGGATCCACTAGCACCAGCACATATGTTACCATGGAAGAAACCAACAACACCCGAAAGACCCCATTGGTTTTTGTAGTGCGCAGTTGCCAGCGTTTCTAGGTAAAAAAGAAAAAAGCAAATGCTGCCATGCATCGTACAGGGCTGTGCTCTTCTTCCCCAAGCACCCACAGCGATCAGCAGAAGCCTGGTGTGTAACTCTCTTTGTGTCTTTATGACCTGCTTAGGGTAGTCATAAATGTTATTCATTCCCATAAAACAACTTTCTAGCTGGCTGCATCAGTAACTGGCATCTGATCCTGGCAACACAACTGCCTTAACACATATTTCCTTCTCTCCTTGTTAAATGTATTGCCTTTCAGTTTCATCCTAAGCCATCTTGGTTAGTTTGGCTTATTAGCAGACACATTTCTGGGTGCATTTCACTTTATTACTGTAACATCCATGTCCTTCAGAAGTTAAATGAGATGGAAACGGAGCTAAAATTGAGCCCTAACCAAGATCGGGGATATTAGCTCTGATCTCCAGTTGTCAGGAAAACACATATATGTTCCACCAGCTCCCTCAAGGTTGGCTTGAACCAGCTGCTGTGTATGTTGGAGCTCTCTTTGGGCTGTGCATAACTGCTAACCCCAACTGCTCTTCCAGCAGGGAAAAGCTATGATCCTTCTAGGGCTGAGTAGGTCTGCACTGACAAATTCCCAGGCGGCTAGAGTTTGGCATTTCTGGCACTAGATAATCAGTGGCACACTTGGAAGGGAAACCACCACTCTGCTAGCTATGTAAATATATACATCATACATGTATTTAAAGAGGTCCATTAAATATACAGCGAACAGAAGTTTTGGCCAGTGAATTTCAAGGGAAAGGAAAAAGTGGAGTATTTAATTGCCAGAAATTCTGCCCTGCAGTTCATCTTGGTCCTTTGCATGCTGTTGCTCATGCAGCACTCCCTGTCTGGAGAGGGGCACCTCCAGAAGGCAACTCATCCTGCCTTAGACGTGACCCAGTGCTGGACCTGAGCAGGTGGAGACAAAACCTGTTGGTGATATTCCGGGTGCTCAGGTATCTCAGATATAACATGTCCTTGAAGGTAGAGGCGTGAGTCTTTGGCCAGTATGAATTCACCTGACTGCAAACCCCTACAGTGTGGACCTCATGGTAGTCCTTCAGGGTCCTTCTTCAGCCCATGGAAAGAAAAAGCCATGCCTAGGGAGTAATTGGCCTGATGTGCTTTTGAGATCTACAGTAGGATAACAACTTGCCCTAGAAGTGCTCGTTTTCTGCACTGCCTATAGAGGGAACCCAGGCACTGAGCTTGGACGCAGACATCTGGACTGTATAAACACAGAGCTGGGTGAGATGTGTCCAACCCCTAGCACTTGGCACCAGAAACCTGTGAAAACTTATCCCAGAAAGCCTATCAGCAGCTCTCAGGAATGGGCTGAAATGCAAACCAGGCAAGGGGCCAAAGCAGCTCGTCACTAATAGAGTAAAAATGATAAATACTCCAGCACAGTATGTCCCAGCAGCAAAATAAGCAGGCAGGGTGAGGCAGATGAAATGAGAGAGCTTCACAGCCTGAGATTCAGGCAAACGAGGAATGATCCAGGCCTCTGAGAGATACTGTACTATGGGGCACCAGCTCAGTTTTCTAATCAGAGGTGCCAAGTGACACTTCAGAGGCCTTGGGATGTTTCACCTGGCCCTTCACAAAGATACATATATCTCCTAGGTCCTGCACCACATTTTCTAATCCTGTATAGATGTCTTCGGCATCTTTGAAGGACCTGGAAGCCTACATTGAGGCACCTGCATCTCACCATTACAGACAAGTCAGGAACAGTAGAAATAACCATCTACAAGTTGGGATGAGAGCTGAAATCAGACTGAAACTCATCCCTATTTTGAAAAAAGGGGATGTGATACAACGAGACCATGTTATTACAGATGGCCTGAAATGATCAGCATTACAGAAGCAGATTTATAATGCAACAAGAAAGAAATTCACTTTGTGGAAGAGGGAAAAATATCTGCCAGACAGTCAAGAGAGGAAGGACTGTGGCCTCATTGGGGAGAACTCAGTAAATGGCAGCAATAGCTGTTTCTCGTCGAATGAGCTGAGCTCCAGGGAGCCCACCAAGAATAAAAATGCAAGACGCAGGAAGGTGTTTTCTGAACATCTCCCAGGCCTGAACTTCATGCCTTTGCTTGTGAGAACCTATAATTGGAAACATCTCCAAGCGTCAGGAGGAAAAAGTAAAGGGTAATGGAGATGGAAAAGAAAACTCACAGTTACTGGAGTTGCTTGCCGAGACCAAAAAGTGCATTTATAAATCACAGATCAGGAATGTGAGAGGCCTATTAGGTCATCTAGTCCATGCCCTGACAGCCCAGGTTTGCTCAGTCTCTGTCCTACATTCAGAAATGTCTTCTCCACCTCTTGTCGCTTTAAACCCTCCCCGTGGAAAGGCACCAACCCTCCCTGATCCCCAAATTCTGGCAGCACCAGGGGGGGATGCCCACTGTTTGCAAAGGACATTGCTGGAGAACAAAGTCGCTTTGTGGGGCAGTGGAAAGGAAATCACCTTCCCCCAGAAAAGTCTTGTCCATGGTGGGATTTAGCGGTGAGTGTCTATCCCACCTCCACCCAGTCTCCATTGACCATCAGCACTGGGAAGGAAACTGGAGCCAAAGGGGAGCAGCCAGCCTGAATAAAGCAGCCCTCAAGGGCATAGTTAGCAGAACAGCCTTTAGTCCTGAATCTGGGAAAAAATCCCTGATAAACATCTTCCTTTGGACTCACAGCCTTCATCTGAGAAGCAGCACATGGGGATTTTACCTGCTGACACCCTATAAATGCTGCTTTTCACTGTTTCCTCCTGCTAACGTTGTGCTCTCCTCCCTTGATGCTCCTGCCCTATCCTTCGTTCTCCAGAAAGCTGAGGACAACTGAGGAGTGGTTGATTGGTTGGTTGGGTTTTTTTAAATATACATATTTGACCCATCCCTTTAAATAAACAGGCCCCAAACCAAACATCTCCTGTTTTATATATAGCATAGCAGGGCTTTCAACTGAAGTTATGGATACTGACAGAAAACCATAAACGTAATTACAGAGGAAATATGATGCATGGAAGGATCATGACTTTCGTTTACTCTTTTAATTATCTCAGGCAGTTAATAAATTCATTTGAAAACATGAATGCTCTACAGTGTTAGATCCTTTGAGAGGTACGGGCCCATTCCTGAAGATCTGGGCTCCATGAGAAGACTATTCATAGCAGCAGCAGCTTGGGAGAAGTACGTTCAGATCTGAGCAGGTATCAGTGAAAGCCACACATTATTTGGTTTACAAGGACCACTGTGAGCAGGACACTGCTCCTGGTCAAGCCAAAGGGAGAAAAACTCTTTGAATTGAGTGGTGAAGCATTGATGCCCTTTAAAACACCCTTAAAGGGTGGAAGGATCTCCTCTCTTTTTGATGTGGGCTCTCTCTGGAGGCCATCTGCCCATCCTCCCTCGTGTGGTGTGACCCAAGAAGGTCTCACAGAGGGACTGTTGGTGAAACCATGAACTTCTGCTCCAAATTGTCCACTTTGCTTTCTGCAAAGGCACTCTCTTTTTTATGCCTATTCTTAAACCCCTTAATCTTGCAAGGATTTGGGTGAAACAAAAAGATTTAGACAAAATTACACGGCTTTGGAGAGTGAAGTGTGCGGTAAACTTTAATAGAGAGAGACAGAGATTGGAGGCTTTTAATCTGCAGGAGCCTCATTTTCGCAGGTTTTCAACTGGAAAAGGTTTGCAGGGCTGTTACAGTAACTTTGTCTAAGCTCCTGGTAGTCAGAGGTGCTTCATGCCCCTGCCACCCTGCCCTGCATCAGTCCTGGTCTGGGGACCACAAGCTCTGGGAAAGCCACCATGTCCCCTGATAAATGCTTCCACTTGTTCTGCAAAGCCTTTTCAAACAGAGAAGCAGGATTTATATAGTTAAAAAAAAAAAACAAAAAACACCCAAAAATGAAATAAAGAGGAGGAAGAGGGAGAGGAGTGGGGGGAAAAAAAACCAACCCTGAAGTAAAAGCTTAAAATAAGAGCTGCTTTCAGATACAGTGCCAAATCCAGCACTGGCAGTAGTGGGCACAAGGCCATTGACTTCCAGCCCAAGCTCGACTGAAGTTGATGCCAGCGGTGAGTTGGCTCACCGAGCACCGAGGAAGGCCATGGAGCTTTGTCAAGTTTTCCCGAGCTGCCTACGGAGCGAAGAGCAAACTTCAAAGCCGTTGTCCCCCCCTCCACACCTCGCCCCCAGCCTGCTCCCCTCCCGCCATCCCCGTCCTGCAGTCCTTTCACGGCAGTTCATCTAGCAGCCCCCTTGCCAGGCAGACGGTCTCCTCGCAGGCGCCCCGTGCCCCGATGTCCCAGCTCCCCCCCTCTGCTCCTCCCCGGGTTGAAGGAGAGAAGCAGGCGCTGCCGGGAAGCACAAAAATCTTTCCATTTTCTCCCTTGCTTTCTGCTGGCTGCGGAAAGGCTGCGGTGCTGCTTGAGGTTGGTGAGCTGGAGGACGTCCTGGGTTCGCCAAAATGCATGGCTAAGCCCTGCCTTTTGCTCCTGCAGGGCTGTGATTTAACCATGGGAATTGCGCAGTAAAGCTGACCTCGTAGCTGGGAATGGTGTTCAGCTAGGGATGGCTCCAGAGGGCATGGGGCATCTCCAGGCCACCACAACAGGGACAGGCAGAGACGTCCCAAAGTGACCAAGCTGCACCTAAAAATGATGGGATTCCTAATGCCACCACTTGCTGTCATGGGCTGATCCTGCAAGCCACACAAAAAACCCACACTTGCTGCATTTGACTTCTTTACAACCACCTTTGTGTTGAAAGTGACACTCGATACAGAGGGACAGTCCAACCTGTGTCTTGGTGCCTGGGCAGAGGAGATGCCAACCCCCGAGGAGGAAGAAGTGTCTTGAAAGCCACTCTGTGCCTGGACATCCCAACATCTGCAAACCTCTGTGGCGTGCACATCTGGCTGCAGCTCCCTCTAGTGCTCATCTATTTTTCAGCTCAACCCAAATAAGTTATTTCAGCAACCTGCTTGGCCAAACCCAAGCCCTTCTAGGAAGGCTATAGGGGGTGTAAAAGGAGGTGGGTAAGGCAATAGAGTTCCTACACGCATTGGCCCTAAGACATCTCACACTGAAACCGATGGCTGCCTCACCTCCCCAGCCGCTGTGATGCAAAACAAGCACTGAGGACCACAAAGCGATGCAACCCCCCCTGCTCTAAGGATGGGAAAGTATTTGCAAAAAGCGGCGTGCAAAAATAAGACTATGGGGCTCATATGCATTGAATGGAAAGGCTTCTTTTCCATGACAACCCTCGTCCTGCAAAGATCTGTCCGTACCCTGACTTTACGCCCAAGAAACTCCCTGGAGCTCAGATGGAAGAGGCCAAAATATGAAGTTTCTCCAGCAGCAAGAGCAGGTTTAAGAGATGCTGACCGTCCACGCACCCGCTGGATGCTCGGCAGCGCATGCCTCCAAGGCAGGGAAGGGCACAGTGCCGATTTACAACAGCTGGGGATCTGGACCACAGAACTTGTAAAAATAAGCCAAATAAAATAAAACAAATAGCTCCCATTTACCTTCTGATTCTATGATTCTCCTCACTCTTACTAATTTACAGGGGATATTTGTGTTACAGGGAAGTCCTAAACGGCTGAAAAGTGTGTTTTCCTTCTCCCCCTCCTCCTGCAATTACATCACGCGCTGAATCAAAATTGAATTTCCTATCGCCTTCCATATCAGTCGCTCCCTCTTCCCCAGGCTGGTAAAACTCACCTCCTTATCTTCCCCCTCCCCTCCCAAATCCTCTTTGAAGCTCGCCTCTGGCACCGTGCCTACAACAACGGCACAGCGGGCAGACCGCTGAGACAAGCCCACGACCGAAAACATCTTGTAGCACTTTCCTCCCTCTTCATCCCATCCTTTTTCCCCCCCCTTCTCCGTGCACAAGAGGCAAGGGGCAGGGTTTGGTTGTACAGCACCCAGCACGTGAGTCCGGGGCTGGGATTGTAGCTCCGAGGTATTCCTTGGTATTTGGTAGCACCGATCTCTGTTCACCAAGAGTTTACCCATGCAATTTCCAAGGATGGTCCCCTAGGCACAAGGATGGCAGCACGGCTGCAGCGGGGAAAAAGAGAGTGATGAGGAGCGGGGGGAAGGGAAATTGGCCTGTGTTGCCATAGAAAAACAAGGGTGGGGAAGGGAGGAGAAACAGCAAATGAAAACAAAAAAAAAAAAACCCCACAATTTTGTGAAATCCCAGCTGGCAGCATCCCAGTCGTGAAGTGCCCTGGGACAGGGAGTGAAGGTCTCCGCCAGGTTTTCAACAGGTGTGAGGGGAGCCCCGGCAGCGCATCTGGATGCAGTTCATGCTTCAAATGCCGCTTTAATCCCAGCTTTCATCTTCCCCACTCGCTTTTCGATAGGGGGAATATGTCTGCTGGGAAGGGGAGGAGTGGCTTCTCCCCCCACCCCATCCCCAAAAGCAACCCTCGCAGCTTAACCGCTTACCAGCCAAAAGGCTGCTTTTGCCAACAAAGCTATTAGGGACCTTGCCCTGCCTTCCAGCCTTTTTTCATGTCTACAGCCTGTCACCACGCTATCAGGTTCCCTCTAAAGCTCATCTCGCTCCTGCCCTTTGGAGGAACCCAGCCCTTTGCTCAAGTTTTAGCCCCTTGCTTAAGCGGGACCCTGATGCCAAGCATATAAGCGAGCCCCTCCACTTAGTTATGGGTCTGTACCTAAGTGCCCTGCTGAATCAGGCTGCCACAAAACAGCTCTATTTCTGCGCTGCATAGAAATGAAGGTTGCAAATGAGTCACCAGGCTCTGCCAGCCCATGGGCATGTTGCTAAATGTCCTGCAGAGAGGAGATGCCTGCCCTGTGCAGGGTGCTGGGTATATGCAGAGCTGAGAGCCTAAATATTCAAGGAAGCTGGCAGGAAGAAATAGCCGGGCTATGTAATTCAGCTGTGGTGACCGCTACAAGGTGTAAAGCCAAGATGGTGAAGAGCAAATCAGATCCTGACTCTCCTCTACTTCCAAGGTGGTCCTTAGAGTATGGAGACAGCAAATGAAGGATGCCCTGAAGTAGGCGCCTATTCCTCCCGCCTGACCACGTGCATTTAAACACCCTACAGAGGGATTCACCCTGCTTCTCTTTATGCATGTAAAAAGTGGATGTGTGGTCTCAACCAGCTCCCTGCAGTCCACGGCATCTCCAGAGGACATCTCTTGACATTTGTGTTGGACGTCTCTCTTTGGAGAGGGTGAATCGCCATCTGGAACGTTCTCTTGCCTATGACCGCATGCAGGGCAGTGAAAACACTGGCTCCAACAAGACATCTAACTTGAAGGTGTCCAAATTTAAGAGACCCTTTCTAAAAGACGGCATGGGGAGAGCCTCAAATGACAATGATTGGGACAGTGGAATGGGAATTAGACATGGCACAGAACGAGGAACAAAACAGGAACCTCTTGTCTCAGTTTCCCCACCTACCCCCAAGATCCTCACCTCGACACACTATACCCTACACAACAAACTCTTCCTGGCATTGCATTTTATTGTGCCTTTTCTTTTACGGAAGACACTCATTTGAGGCTAGCCCACATCCCCTTATTTATTTTGTGCACAGCTTCAAACCCGAGCAGAAAAGACAGATCACTCATCAAGGACATGAAACCAGGTGGGTGCTGGAGGGGCTTGTTTGTTTATTTTGCAGTAAGCAACTAATTGATTGCTTGCTTAAGTAAAGAAATGAGATAGTGATGTTTTCACTTTGTTTGCAGCGACATTACCTCTGAGGAAACTCGATCCAGACTTGACCACATTCCCTGGTATTTCTTCACCCTCCTCCCCCCTCCACCCCCCACCTCATTTTTAACACCCTTCATGAAATCCAAAGGTTAAAAGGTCCACAAAAAACCCATGTTATCTGTCAAGCATCCCCTGTGGTTGGAGATTGGCGGCATTATCTTAGCTGCCGTCCCTACTGCTCTCAGCTCCTACTCAGCAGGACCTGCGGTCCCGGTGGGAGAGTTTCCCAGTGTGGCAGGAGCTAACGCTAGAAACTTCATTAAGTGGCTCATGTGAGCGTTCAAGTGTGTGCCTTTCCTTTGGTATCAATGAGGAGAAGAAAAAGCAAGCCTAAATCATGCATATTTTGGAAAGAAGATGGAGGCATATTGTTAGCACAAGCCCCTAGTACACACACTTGAAATCAATGAATGCCTCGAGAAATGCAGCGCTTGCTGCTCTTTAAACGGCTTTACAGTGTGCCTCAAATAGCAGTTGCAAAAACGGGTAAGAGACCAGCAATGCCTACAAAGACTTTAAAAATGCAGAGAGATAGCCAGGTACTTACATCCATTTTATCCCATAGCAAAGCCCCGTCTGCAGAATCAAAGACAGAAAACCAGCTAAGAAAAATCGCAGACTCGGCTTCATTTTCTCCACCGTCCCCCACTTGCCGAAGGAAATCAGCTTCTCCAAAGAAAAAAAGGAGTTTTCCTAATTTTCTGCACAATGTATTTCCCTTCAGTTTGGGTGTTGCTCCTCCTTGGAGATGAACAACCTGAAAGGAGAGAGAGAAAGAGCACAAGCTACAGTTAACTCTGAAGTTTAGCGAGTCGTCGCGCGAGAGAGATCTATTATCCAAATTGCAAAGGAGTGGTTTATGAATCACGAAAAAGTTTGGATTATCCCCTCTCAGTCCCCTCCCTCGCCAAGCCTTGATACAACCTTTCGAGTCAACAGACAGACAAACCGTATGGCTTGAATTACACCCTGAGTTATGGTCTGATTGTGTGTTTCCATTTAACCCTGCACATGGCAAGACTTCATTCGCTGCTTCACTTTCGCCCCCCCCCCCCCCCCCCCAAAGGTTTGTGTAACTGCTTGGGAAGAAGGAAAAAAAAAAAAAAAAGGAAAGATAAATCTTTAGACGAGCCCAAATCTTCAGCTATTCATCTCTCCCTTCCTTCTCTCCAGATCTTTTTTTTTTTTTTCCTCTTTTTCTTCAGAGAAGACAAATTATATAAACTGCATTTCCCAACTTCACGCAGGTGCCCATGCCCTGCAGATGTTTCGGTCTGATCTGTTACAACAAATGTGTTTTGCTCTTTCCCTTCTGCTTTCCTTCTCACCTCATTAACTCTGCCTCTCACTTCTTCCAAGTCCTCGGGCACCTGGAGCTCACGGAAAGGGCTGCAACTTCGTAAACATAAAATCACATTTCTGTCTCTGGGGAGCAGCCAGGAGGAGACAAAAGCTCTCAAGGATTCCCCCCCTCCCCCTTTTTTTTTGTTGTTGTTTTTCCCTTCTTCAGCCCAAACAAATAAACAAACCAGGTGCAGGACTTAAATTCTTAGAGGGGTCCTCTCTGTCTCCGGGGCACGGCTTGCTTATTTTAGCAGCGGTATTAATAGCAGTAAATGGGTTTCCCTTCAGTTATTCACTTCAAACACTGCTCTGGGCTACTCTTTGTGGTCTTTGCGGTGGTTTCCCACCCCACGAGAAAGCCAATAATAAAATAAACAGAAAAACCTGCCCACCACATTGTACCGCTGTGAAGGGCTCCGTGTTTCTGGAGTCTCACAGCCCATCGCACGGCACGCTGGCATCCCCAAGCTGTGACCGCGCATCCCCCCATGTCACCCCCTCAAAGGGGTTTGGGATGGGACTGGGAACAGCTGGAGCACTCGGCATCGCTCCAGGGAACCCCTTACCCTGGGAAAAGCACGTCCCACCTGACCCCCAGCTCTGGATTTGTCCCACCTGCAGCTTTCTGCCTCGATACCCCCCATTTGGGGAGCAATTGGGTCCGGGGGGAAAGAAATATTTCTGGGTGTTTTCACTGCCATCTGCAGCATATTTTTCCATTCAGGCTGCTTTTTGGCTATCCCAATCCCAGTGCCTGGTGTAAAGGGTTACTAGAGAAGTGCTGTTATTACAAAGGATTTTAATAACCTCTAGGGGCAAGTTCCCAGCTCCCTTGAAGTCCGAGACAAAACTCCGACTGACTACAAGGGAGGCAGGATTTCATCGCCATGGGTTCTTTTTCTTTAATGCCCGCTCGGATTCGGGTTTGATGTGTCCCTTGAAGGCAGTGCTCCCACAAGCATCCAGGCGTACTTCTTGTTTCAGTGTATTTCTGTATCTTTTCATCTTTGGAAGCTCTTTGCTTCCCCCCTCCCCACGAGCACACTGGAAACCTTCAACCCTTAATCCTGCCCATGCCTTTTAGTGTCCATTTAGATATTTCAGACCCCTTATCTCCCTCCTGTCAATTGCGGAACAACACAAGAGTCGGGTGCAAAATGTCTCAGATGGTCTAAAACCCTCTTGCTAACCCGGACCAGCCAACATCATCCTCTGCTTTGCCCCCCGCCTTGAAAAAGTCACAGTTTAGTTTCCACCACCACCCCCCAAGCAAGGAATAGAAAAGGTCTACCCCCCCCCATCCCCACCGCAAGAGCTGCAAGCTTGGCCTGTAATCGCACCCCTGTTATTTGGGGAGGTAATAACGCCTTTTTCCACTCAGTCCAGCACAGGTTACATTTGCAAGAGGAATTTGCAAGGGGAAGGAGGGAGGGAGACTCTTCGGGGCAGACGTGATGTTTACAGCTCTGGAGAGCTCTGGGTCACTGATCAAACCAGCAGCAAGTGGCCTGCGGACTCCTAAAAACTGGAGCCGTTTTTAACTCAAAGCTCCTTTTTCTCTTCACCCCGAGCTGTTTGCAGCCAGCCCCACTCCTGCGTGCAGAAAACGCTCCCATCTGACACCTCCGAGAGTCCGGTCCCGGGGATGGGAATAGGCAATATGAACTATATATAAACATGCGAGTATCCATCTCACATTTTTCCAACTTTCCCACCCGAGAAGGAAAGACATCCACCTGACCCCGTTGCCAGCCTGCAGCTCACCCCAGGAGCACAGTAGCCTGGTTTAGGGGTAGTACATCCCCAAATGACCTGTAGTAGAGGATGGGGAGCAGAGACAGGGACCGGGGGGGTGGTGGGGCTGCTTGTAGCCCCCAGGTCTCCCCTCTCCATGCAGCCTCTCCTCCTCGCTGCACCTCTCAGGTCTCTCCCTCTCCCTTGCAGCCTTCTGCATCTCCCTTCTCCATTGCAACCCCTGGGTGTCCCCCGCTACCCTGCGGTCTCCCGGGCTCCTCTCTCCATTGCATCTCCCCTGCATCTCCCTTCAGGCTTGCAGCCCTAAGTCTCCTCTCTCTCTTGCAGCCCCCGAATCTCAGGTGTCCCTACACCCTTCTCCATCTCCCCCTCTCCCTTCCAGCCCCCGAATCTCAGGTGTCCCTACACCCTTCTCCATCTCCCCCTCTCCCTTCCAGCCCCCGAATCTCAGGTGTCCCTACACCCTTCTCCATCTCCCCCTCTCCCTTCCAGCCCCCGAATCTCAGGTGTCCCTACACCCTTCTCCATCTCCCCCTCTCCCTTCCAGCCCCCGAATCTCAGGTGTCCCTACACCCTTCTCCATCTCCCCCTCTCCCTTCCAGCCCCCGGGTGTCCAGTCTCCCTTACAGCTCTTGGGTCTCCGCTCCCCCCCCCCCGCTGCAGCACATCGATCCTACACCCTCTGGATCTCCTTCTCCCGCGCAGCCTCCGTGTCCACCCTCTCTCCTGCACCCCACCGGCTCTCAGGTGTCCCCCCCCCGCATCCTCTCCTCTCTCCCTGCATCCCCCAGGCTCTCCCCTCTCCCTTCCAGCCTCCAAGCCCCCTCTCTCCCTACATCCCCCCCCCTCCCAGCGCAGACCCCCGCTCTTGCCCACCCCCGTACCCTCGCCGTTCGGAGCGGGGGACTCTCGCAGCTCCCACCAGAGGTTCGCAAACTCTTCCCCCCCCCCAACCCCGGTGCCCGGTCCCCGCTTACCTCCGCCCGGGCTGCGCGGCGGGGCCGGGGCTGTTCTGGCGGGGCAGCCGGCGGAGCCGGCCTTTATATGCGGCCCCTTCGGCTTTGATATGCGGCGTGATGTCAGCCCGCATTAGCATAACAAAGGGCTTCCCGCCAGGAACGCTCCGCCGTCCGCGCATCCCCACCGCGGGCAGGGGGCTGGGGCTCCGCGGGGGGCTCCGCGCTCGGCGAGGCACCCGCCGCCCGCCCACCGGCAGCACCGCGCTCCCCTTCGTGCCCCGGGACACCCCCTCGGGAGCGGGGGCTGGAGCGGCGGGACCCCTCGTAGGGCTCCGAGGGGTCCCCCGGGGATGGCGGGGAGCGGGGCTGGACTCGGCGCCGCGGCTGTTAAGGGAGTTATTCTAATGAGCGGTTAATGATTAGCGACAACAACAGCAAAAAAAAAAAAAAAAAAAAAAAAAATAGCCGGTTGGGGTTTTCAGCGGAAACTTTTAAAAGTTACCTCTCCGGAGGGTGATTAGCGCTCGCCGGGCTGCGCGACCGACTTCCCAATTAAAGGACAAAGATACTTTTCATGCACGGGGCTGTCAGGTGGATTTCCTGCTCCTGCGAGGCTAAGAAATCACTGCCCGGCAGTCCTAACGCGGGCTGCAAGCACATGTCGTGCCTCATTGAGCCCTGCTGTCAGCCTTCAGGTTTCACAACCTCTTTTTCTTTGATCTGTCTTTAATCAGTGGAAAGTGCAGATGTTGAGATCTGATTTTTGCTTTCACGCCAGTGTCGGAGGAGGGAGGCTTGGTGATTGCCTGCTAGAGAAAGAGAAAGAGAGAGAGAAAGAGAAAGAAAAAGGAAAAGAAAAAGAGAAAGAAAAAGAGAAAGAAGAAGAATCAGAAAAAGGAAAAGAAAAAGAAAAAGAAAAAAAAGAGAAAGAAAAAGAAAAAGAAAAAGAATAAGAAACAGAAAAAGAAAAAGGAAAAGAAAAAGAAAAGGGAAAAGGAAAAGAAAAAGGAAAAGCAAAAGGAAAAGAAAAAAGGAAGAAATCAGAAAAAGAAGGAAAAGAAAAAGAAAAAAGAAAAAAGAGAAAGAAAAAGAAAAAGAAAAATAAGAAACAGAAAAAGAAAAAGAAAAAGGAAAAGAAAAAGGAAAAGAAAAAATAAAAGGGAAAAGGAAAAGAAAAAGGAAAAGCAAAGGGAAAAGAAAAAGGAAAAGGAAAAGAAAAAAAGGAAAAGAAAAAGAAAAAGAAAAAAGAGGGTTAAGAAAAAAAACCCTTAAGAAAGAAGAGCACAACTGTCATCTTAACCTCAAGCCTCATGAGTCTGAATTTAAGACATCCGTGTCAGCTATGGACTGTGAATAACTGGGTGCAGGTTGCAAAAGTACTGGTGTCATTTTGATCACTCAGTTTAATCGTGGATTTCAGGCGAAAGGAAAGAAAAGAATAAATGCTTTAGTCTCAGGACCAAGAGACTCAGAATAAATTTCCTAAAGGTCTATTTTCAGAACAGCTATTTATATAGGATAATATTTTTATGTATGTGTCCCTGTGCCGGAAAGATTGCGTTCACATACACAGGTCGCTAATGGGCTTTCCTATGTGAACTGCAAAGAACCCTGTATACACAATCCCAAATTCCCAAAGCCACTATATTATTTGTTTAAGACCCAGTTTTGCCAGCAGCTTTGCACAGTATGTCCATTTTTCTTTGTGTGACAGTTACCCACAAGCGCTCAAACTGCTCGAGACTCCCATTTCCCCAGCCCCCCCTCCCACCCCACTGCCCCCCAGAAACATGTACCTACGAGGAGGAGGTTTTGTCAGGGTTCTCCAAGGAGGACTTACTTACACGGGGAAATTGCCTGGAATATCTATTGCAGTCCGGCTTGCTGTGCAAATGCCCTGATTTCTGTATGAATAGCTTTTTTCCAAATTACCTTAATTTTTAAAGGGCTGTTGGGAAAATGCAGTTGTTATTAATCAATACGAGGAGAAGTAGTAAGTAGCAGTAGTTGTAATACTCAGGATTTTGCAGTAGGCACCTGCTGTGCTCGGAGCTGTGCAAACACAACACAGCAAGGCAAGTCCTACCACCAGACCTTCACGGTCTAAATATCGGCGATGAGAGTAGAACGGCCAAAAATGATGGTGTGGAGGAGGAATATGGAAAGGAGGAGACGGTCCCAGTCTGCATGGTTGTCTTGAGCCCTAGTAGTTTGTTAAGGTTTCTTACGACAGGAGAACATGCTGGGGAATCATTAAAAAAAATGGCATTGGGAGCACAAGTATCTACTCCTTGTAGTGTTCATGAGAGCTGCTTGTCCACGGTGTTCATCAGGACAGAAGGACATGGGAGACAGAAGTCAAAAAGTGGGATAAAGAGTAAGAAACCAGAAGGCTAGTGAGAAAGGATGTGTACATAAAGGATATAGGATAAATATGTTCTGGACTAACCACAGGCATATAAGGAATTATTCAGTAAGAGCCTTAGGAACTTTAAAACCACCCCAAACACTTAATCTGAGACAATTTCGTGCATAGACAAGCCCCCAGGCCCTGGTATGCCAAAATATTTCAGCACATGTTTAAATCCTCCTAGTCTCTATGTGACACATTGTGCTCTAAGTGCTTTGCTGAATCAGGGACGTCCACTGCTGAAACGTTGCAGGTCTTTGTCTCCTGCTCCTCATGCACACGTTGGGGTGTGGGTCTGGTGGCGAAGCATGGATGCTTTTTGGGCACCTGGGAAGTGGGGAGCTGCCTCAGTGTGCGTATGGAGTTTTATTTCACGGGACCTGAGTGCTGAACCAGGGGCCTAAATCTAAAAGTTTAGCAATCATTAGCTTTTCTACTGCTTCTGTGGGTCAAAGCTATTACCATTTTCATCAGCGGAAGACAATGTGATTCACCATTTTCCATGGGGTTTTCATAAAAGAGAAGTGGCCACACCAGTGTGACAACAAATAAACCAGCGCTGCGACTTTCCAAAAGCATTTAAGCCCCATGGGAAGCAAGCGGTTGTTGAGCAAACAACCCTCTTTGGCATTGCAGCCTGCAAAGACACAGTCTTTATGTCGGGTATGGACGTATTCATCCATTATTAGAAGTGGGGACAGTGGGACAGTATATTCTGGATTGCATTTCCTAATTGACCTTATTATTAGACTCAAAGAAATGTTTGGAAAAATTATCTTCTTGTTAGTCTTTAGAAATATCTTTGGGCTGTATAAATACGTTTTTTAGCATGTCAGAAAGATACTGGTCTGGAAAATTAGGTTTTGTTGTCACCTGTTGCAGTAGGTGTGGTAACCTCCGAAACTTGAAACCCTCCCCAAATCTGCCAGCAAGTCCTTGCAGATTTACCCGGAGTGCGTACGGGGATATCGGTCTTCAAAGCAACCGTGGGCAGCACAGGTGAGATCCCTTTCCCCAGACTGCAGCTACACCTGCCCCTGGCCTCAAACGTAACACAGAAGCAAGAGGGAGTGAGTCCTGCAACCCCTTGCAAAAGTCCTAATGCTGCTGCAGACCTCACCAGACTCATGGTACATAAACCCTAGCGCTGCTGGTGAGAGAGGGATACCGTTCAGGTGCTGAGGAGCTCAACTGGATCTCAACCAACCACATAGAGGCAAAAAAGGCATATTGCGTTACTAATGTCCTTGGCCCACCCATGCTGCCTTCGGTAGCATCATTTATCATTCTTTTTTATGCATGTGTCTCCTCACCCTCTCTTCGTCTTCCATCCCCCTGCAAGAGAAGACCCTCCATGGATGACTCAGGATAACATTAAACATACAAAGAACCAGGACCTGAGCGTAAACTCTCCTGGAGCAGGGGGCCATGCTCCTTTATTTAAAAAATCTCTAAAGCACTGTGCCAAGTCGTGGCACTCTGTGAATATTTATTAATATGACATAGTTGTGTATACTGTGGGGTGTGGTATTATGGTTTTATCAGTGAGTTTCAAGATGCTGTGTGCTATGAATGAGCTACAAAAGGCATCATACCCGCAGAGGGGTTAGGATAGCACTTCACCACCATTAGTGTGTGTTCTGCATGTGACAGTCAAAGGAGCCATTGATAAATGTTCTGGAGGGGTTTTCTTAATTATTTAGCCGGGACCAGTGGCTGGAAGGTGCCAGGGCATGTGACAGCACGCCTTGTGACAGGATGCCATTTCTCCATTTCAAACAAGTATTCTGGCCATCTTCAGACACAGGCTCCAGCTATAAATATAAATAATTTTGGGCTAGTGGCCATTTACTGGCCCAATGCACATCTGGCATGTAAAACTAAGCTCCATTACCCAAAACAGGGTGACCACATCCACACTCTGCATTGGGAAACATCTCTCAAATCCCCCAAGCCCTGTCCAGGCTTTGGTGAGCAGTTTTTTGGTGAGCAACACCAATTAATAATAAATTATAGGTCAGTGACCAGGTTTGTGCCCTTGACACTATTTAGTTACTAGTTTAAGCAGATACAAGTTTTTCACTGGGTCTCTTAAATTTCAATTTCAAGCATTGATAGGGACTTTTTTTTTTTTAAGCCTCCCCCATCTTCTAAAAAAGAAGCCAAATTACTATCATATGAGTTTTGAATATTCACCCACATGCTTTTTCTTCTGACGGGGAGAACAAAGAAGGAACACTGGATGCTAAAATCTTTTGCAAAATGCTGAACAGCAGGAGCATATATAAAAGTAAGGACTCAGTAACTGAGGTTCCTCCAAATTAAATCAAGAATAGGCCATATACTTAAGGAGTGTTTTCTCTAGACTGCTTCATAGCAAGCATTGATCCTCCTGAGGGGTAAACACATTGGTACAAGACTGGATACGGCCCTTCCTGGTCTGTACAGCATCCAGGGAGAAATGCCACATCTCTGGGAAGAGGAAGACAACTTCAGATACATGTTTTTGTTTTTTTTAACATGAGGTTGATCTGAAGCCAGCCAGGAGGTTAAAACAAGAATACAGCTTGGCAGGGAGTGAGAAGGGACCGGGGTGCAGAGGAGCAATGTGTGAGCATCGATTGCACTGCCACGTGTGTGGAGGGGATGCAGCTCCGTGGTGCGTGGCAGCACTAAGACAAATAACAGAAAAGAGGTTTTTGTCCCAAGTAGGTGCAGCCAGAGGGAGGTGAAAGCTCAGCTGATCTCCTTGTAGTGGCCAAATCCTGGTGACAGAGGCCAGATCTTACAGAGGCCATATGCAAACTCCTTTGTACCTATAGCATATAGGCGATGCTTCACTGTTTGTCCTTCCTCTGGCCGGCAGGGCCATCCCTGCGTAGCAGAAAGATTGTGGCAACCTGAGATTTCTCCCCCACCAGACATCTTGCAGAAGATTATAGTATTTTCCAGGGTGAAATGCAAGCCTGAAGCCTCACAGCTCTGCTTTATTCCACCTCTTTTCTCCCCCTGCCCTTAAATAACAGCAATTTTTATACACTAACGTCCTGCTTACCTGCCTGTAGAGGGGCAAGATTCAGAGCTGTAGCCATAGCTTATTTTCCCTAAATTTCAGTGGCATTTGTCTCCCTCACCTTGTCTTTCATATCATCACTCATCACCTGCGGTGTAGGATTGCCCAGTCCGTGCCCAGTCCGAGCCACAGCAGAGGCCAACTCTTGTCCCACTGCACCAGCCCAGCTCCCATCACCAGCCAGAGCAAAATCAAAGCACGAGTTTTTCGACTCTTGCGCCATTTGGCCGGAGACCACGCAAGCTCGACCTTCCAGCCCAGGGACCGAGCAGAACATGCTTCTCTTCCGGACCAAAGGTCCCACCCCTACCCCAACACTGCCTTTTAAAGGCCTCCGTCCTAATAAAAACCAGCTGTCAGCTCCTCTCTCCGAAGCTGAATGATCCCTTCAGGGTGGGGTAGCGCTTTCTCTTCCCTATGAAGAAGTCCAGTAACCCCTCCCTTGCTGCGGTGCTGGAGCTGGAGTCCTCCTTGCAGGGAGGCTTAGCAGTGGGTGCATAATTAATAACAGTGATTTGCAAGAGTGGAGAGACGGAGACCAACTGCCTGATAAAATGCCTGAGTAGCCTTTTTGGAATAGGAGGAATAATGTAAAATGTTCACGGAAGCGTCTGCCATTAATGGTCCCAGCTTTGCAAATGCTGGCTGAGAGTAAAAACACCTCATTTGTGAGCAAGAAATTTGTTAGACATCCCTATTTCTGCCCATTTTTAATCTAGTCCCTGACTCCAACATTCATTCTGATTCTGTGATGTGAAGCAGGGACCAGAAGAATGCTGTGCCAGGTTTTGCTCTGACTCAGTGGGTCTTGGGACCATCTCATGCAAGGCAGCATTAGGGCCAGGTTATCCAAAGAGCCTTTGGGGAGGTTTTCAGACAAGACTGACTTGCAGAAAAGAAGGTCGACTTTTTGCAGGGCTCAAGGCAGCTATCCCTGCTGCCACCCTTCCTGGGCAGATATTCCAATGCTGTTTGTGTGAACATCCTTCAAAAATAGGATTTCTGTTGCCTAAGTGGGAGCTGAGCACCTCTGCAAACCCAGCTGTGGCCAAAGGGGCTGAACATTTCTGAAGATCCAGACACGACTTGCTCTGCCGAAGGGCAAAACAAAGCAAAACTGAGGTGGGACATGGGTGACCTTGGTTAGTTGCAATCTATGGCCTTGAGTGGAGAATGTACAGCCGACAGCCCAAAGCAACCCACTGTGCCCCATCTTAGCCAAGTATTTCTATTTGCAACTGTGAGAAAAAGCTGGTTTTTTATGGAGATTGGGGACAGCAAGAAGATTAATGGCATAATCACCTTAGGACCTAATTTGACAAGAGCTGGCAAGGTACCAGACAAGGTACCATGCTTTGAACTCAGTCTGGAACCATTCGGACAAGGAAAACCTCTCCCAGATACAGTCTGCTGTAGATAATCATAAACCATAGGTAACACCAGGCTTTTATATTTTTACCTAAAAGCTTCCCTGCATTTCACAGGAGTCATTTCATACATCTGTCTCACTCACCCCTTCCTGGCTTGGAGAGGTAAATTTGAAGCTCCTCTGGACAGCTTAGATGGGGTCTAATTTTCAAGCATCCTCACCCCATTTAGTCCCAGCTAATACATGGCTCTTCTCTCAACTCTGGGTGCTAGTTTTTCCTAAAAACAGCTATGGGCACCCAGAGTTGCTCATCTGCTTGCTCTGCTGCGAGCCCAGTTTCCAAAAACCTGGCCTCTGATTTTCTTACACATCCTTTAAAACATCCTTAAGATATTCTTAAGACATCCAGCTTGAGTTATCTTCCCTTCCAGTTGATTTTATTAAAGAATGGTCTTCAAGGGGATGCTATGAAAACCCTTCATCTTTTCCCAGAAACACCCAGGCTTGGTTGTTTTGTTCTTATCTAAAACTGCCAGGAAAACAATGGAGATATTAATCCTTTTTGTTGACAGCAGTGATTTTTTTTCCTGAGGGATTTCTCTCTGATCTTGATGGGACTTCACTCTGATTCCATCTTGACAGTTCCGATAGGCTTTCCGTTTACCTACAAACACCCGATTATGGGCTTTGGTTCCTCTTCCATGATGGAGCATGTCCATCACAAAAACTTTGTGAAATAGGTGCTGAGCAAGGTACAGCACTTTTGAGGTTGTAGTATGGATTCAGGGCCTGACTTAACACTGAGTTACTTGAATTTTATTCCAGAGCCATTCCAGGGGTTAATTATAGGAGGGCATAAAAACACAGGCAGGCATTTTTTTCCTTTTGCCTCCTTGTAGCATTGCTGCGCTATCGCTTGGACACCATCCTGCTCTTGGACAACATAGCCTGTTACGTATCGCTTATTGACTTAATCGCATGGAATCTACAGAACAAATATTCACAAAGCTATTTTAATTGAGGAAAACTGCAGGGTAAATATTCACAAAGTCCGTTCTTTCCTCAGCAAAATGCAAGGCAGATTTGAAAGCCATTTCTCTCTTTGCTCAAAAAGTCAAGGGCTTGGCAGGGTGATTATGGGGAGTTCATTAACGTGAGGTAATGGGGAACAGAAATGAGGTCTTGTTTGAGCCACCTTACCTGGGCACGTCCCCGCAGCCCAGCAATGCTGACGTGCATGGAAAAGGAAAGCAAAATACCAGCAGACTTTTCTCGTGCTGAGCTGCATGCGGAGCAGCCACAAAAGTCTGAAGACAGAGTGCAAAATCCCCTCTTCTGTCCCCATCTCCATACCTGGTCCCCGCCAAGCCCTGTGAGACGGGTCTAAGGAGAATTCTGGATGCCTCTAGAAGATGTGCCTGGCAGAGGATGGCCATGCTGGGATTCTAGTGCTGCTTCTGCAGCTCACAGAGGCTTGGGGACATCCCACCCCACCCCACCTGCCTAACATGCCTTTTTCCCTGGTAGTGAGGGTTCTTGTCCTAAATTCAGTAAGAAATAGTGCAACCAAACTGTGAGCAGTGCCCGAATCTGGCCTGGAGACTGGGCTATAGTCTCACCAGCTTGGTAGAGCACCCTTCAACAACCTGTGAGGTTCACCAAACCACTGCCAGTTTAGCTGCTGGAGGCATGTGGTGGTGAGAAGGTGATACTGAGAGTCAGAGCTGGCATGTCGTCTTTGAGATGTTTGGGATGATGGGTTCATTTAAGACTTCCCCAGTTCCCCACTTGTTTGTGTGTAGTTTCACTGCTCTTGTCTCCTCTCCCATCCTTTTCCTGGGGACAGTGGACTGTCATGTGTACAAAATCCCTCTTAATATGTGCACACAAGCTGCCTGGCACAAAGCAAGCCAGGGCTCCCAAACACCGCTGCTGCAATATAAATAGTATTCTTTATTTTTAAACACGGATACAAAGGCATCAGGCCTTCTCGAATTATCCCAATCTGTTAGATTGGTAGCTTCCTAATCCTGCAGAGCCACGGATACCACATCTGGGTGTGCATGTGCTTTAACAGTCACAGCTGGAAAGGACCACGCTGTCTATAAACCCAACAAGTCTGGATGCCATCCCAAAGGATGCACTTGTGCTCACACAGAGGTTGGGGGCTTGATGCTGTAACCATCTGGGGTGGATTCCCCGTCCCTCTCCATACTGGAGGTCTAACCAAATGCTTTCTTCTTGCCTTTCAGCTTCTGAATCCAGTCCCCACTTGACTCAGTGGAAAAACTCTATTAATATCAACAGGACATGATCAGATGTGAAAAGCCACAGCCTTGATAAACTATAATAATTCATATTCGCTGAGGAGCTGATCCTCCTTCTCGCTGCCCCTTTTATCCCTCCCACAGCTGTGATAACAGTAAGACTTTACGCTACAAGAATAACCCAGAACTTGCTACTTCCATATGAAAACACAACAGCTTCAGTTACTGACTCATCCTAATACTCTGCGGGACAACTCCTATATTTTTCCACTTTTTTAACATTTTGTGCTTCCCCTTTCTTCCGGTTTTCTTCTCTTCAGCACAAAAAGAGCACACAACTCTTCTTCGGTTGTTGGGGGTGTTGTTTTGTTTTCTTGCTTTTGTGGTGGTTTGGAGGGGTTTTTTTTTATAACTGGAGAAAGTGAAATATAGGGGCAAGGGGAAGGAGCATACAAGAATGCATTAAGGCAGACACTGGAATGGCAAGCCAGCAGTTATCCAAGTACATGTGGCAGAAAGCATCTCTGAATAAACAATAATAATAAATAATAATAATAATAATAATAATAATGATGATGATGATGATAATAATAATAATAATAAAGTAGAAAGCTCTCTCTGATCCAACCCGGCCAAAAAAATAAAGGTTTGGCAAGGAACAATCTGAGAAAGTGTCTGAAGAGCTGGAAGTATCATACAGAAGAGCCAGAAATGTGTTTGGCCACAAACAGCTTGTGATGCATTGCAAAACGTTTCATGAGGAGATATTTAGAGGGTGGGATGGTTGGCATGAAGAGGAAATGGGGGGGAGGCATCGCTGCGGGAGGGATATCTTTAGCCTTCAAACAACAGCCACTAAAATATCCCAAATGCTCTGCCTCCCCAGAGGTGCCACGGGTTGAAAGTTTTGTGCAGAATGGCTTTCGCGGGATAATGTAATCTCCTTTAAAATTATTTTTTAACTGCCCCTTTCATAGTGAGAAGGAAAAGCCCAAAGTTAGGGCCTGATGCAGGGATGTCAGTAGGCTTTGGATTAATGGGTTTTGGATTGGACCCATGGTGTAAGAGACAGTGCTCCAATCTAGCCATAAATAAAGTGGCTTCCATTAACGTTTATATTTGCTTTAATTTATTTAACCAAGAAAGTCAGCAGAGGCCCATAGGTCTCGGTATTAAGAATGAGCTGGCCAAGACAGCAGCAGATAAAGCTTGCACCAGCGTAAATCAAAGCTTCCATAAGTCATACTCAAGAAACCATGGGTGAGTAAGGCAATAAAATGTGACCATTGTTTCTTTATTGTATCATTCTTGGCTTTCACTTTCTGCCGGAGCCAAACATCATTTCTGCTCCGTCTTTTTAAGAGGTCCTGGAGACGATGGACCAAACTCATTGCAAACCCAGGATCTAGAGCAGGAGTTCAGAAGCTGGGATTTGCAAGCAGCTCACAAATGCTTTGCCTCCCTTTATGGCCAGATAATAATAAAGATGAGATCCAGAAGCTTTATTACTTTTTTTTCTACTTAAATGTTGGAAAAGGCTGCACCTCTACCTTGTTAGACCCACATTATGAAAAATCACGGCAATCCAGCATTGCTTTGCCCAATATAATTTGAGTTTACCCATATATAGACAGCCGTCCATCCTGGAAATGGATCTATTTGGTTTTGCCCATCTCAGGGGTGCAAAGAGCTGGCGTGAGCCCTGCGGAGGGGCTGCTTCAGCATCTCACCTCCCTCGACACGGGGCCGCAGAGACCCCGTGGATGCCGTTTTGCACCGGGGGGAGATTTAATCCTTTCAAGTTCATCTTGGCAAGTAGCCCTTTTCCCATCCAGTCATGGCACCCACCTCCTCAGACCTTTTGGAGGTACCAAGTGCACTTTAGACGCCTTTTTTTCCTTTTATAATACCCCGCAGGACGGTACCAGTTTACGACTGTATTACAGTGATGCTGTTCCTGTTACTACAATCATGGCTCTGTCATGATTTCCATTATAAACCTCGGACTGGATTTTTTTTTGGTTTTTTTTTTCTTTTTCTGGGGTCTATAATTTGATCGTAAAAACTCATGCTGGGCTGAAATTCAGCTGCCAGGTCTTGGTTGGATACCAAATCTGATTTAACCCTGAGGATGCTGAACTGCTTTCAGGTAGATGAGGGCTTTGGGATGCTGAGCATGCCAAGGTGTGGGAGATGAGTCCTTAGGGGCAGCAAGGAGGGGTGGTCCAATTTGGTTTGGGGTATCTGGGGACCAAGATGCAGGGAAAAGCCAGCTGGGCAATGCCACATCCCAAGTGCCATGGTCTCCTCAGCGTCCCTTGGACAACAGGCTGATATGCATTATTCCTTTGACTGACATCTTTATTCCCCACCCTCATGGTCTCATGTTTGATCTGTTCCTGAGCTCTTCATGCTGAATTTGTTAATGCATTTAATGTCTACTTTCATACAAAACCCCACACTCATTAAGTTTTACCAGATGTATGTCACTCAGAAGCCCCTTGTCCCTCTTGCTCTACATCTTGCTGAATCAGGCCTTTGATCAGTCCTTGTTTTCCAAGCCCTCCTCCAGAGAAACTGAGTTTTCCCAAAAGGACCACTTAAGTTCAGGTGGTTTTCAGGTCTGACAGCAGCTCCAGCCCACCAGAAACCGCTGGTTCCTGGGGCCACACGCGTCCATTCAGTGGCTCCGATGGACCACCAGCTCAGAAAGCTCTTCAGTTTTCTCAAGGAGAAACCAAGGCGAGGACTCAATAGACGTGAGCAAAGCACAGACACAGCTGTGCCATGGACAAGGATTTACTGGGGGGAAAAAACCAGCCATCAGCAGAACACTGGGAAGGCATCAGGGAAGGCAGAATGGGAATGGCTGATGTATCAGCTGCCCACGGATTCCCCATCTCTGTAAATGTGAAAAAAAAGTGCAATGAAAGGGAGTGACACTGTTTTGCAGTTACGGTGGGATGGAGCAAGCACACTTCCAGTTCAGCCCACCTTCCTCAGATACCTTCTCTAGGTTGGAGATAAACCCTTTCTGTCATGCTTCCCTCTTTCCTGTTTTTTATCTCAACACAGTTCTTTACACTTAAGCACCCAGGTTTAAATACAGCTAAAACAGCGTGAGGTGGATTCTGACGGCAGTGGGTGAGCTTTGCTCCCACGGATGCTGCTGCTCTGGGTTGGGCTCTAGGTCAACCATTGCACTGATGCAGCTCGGCCCATAAAAACTGGTTGTGTAGACGTGTTCAAGCTCAAAGAGCGGAGCAGATGGCTCGGTGGCTGGGATGCTACAAGGCACCTCTAGGAAAGCTTCCAATCCCAGATCCATCCCCGATTCAGTCTGGAGAAAAGGCTGTTCCCCTCTAGACCTGCTTATCTCTGCCCATTGCCTAGGGATGGAGGAGAAGGAGAAAATGCTCTTAATTAAAGCAACGCAGCAGAAAACCGGGACACCGTGTCCTCATCTGGAAAGCGGGTGTAATAGCACTTTCCTAGCCTGCGGGGACACAGTGAGATGCCGTTAAAGACTTTTGCATTGATCAGATACTTCAGCCGTGAAGGCTCTCCTGGGAGCTTAAAATTGATGGGATGAGGTATCACGGCTGTACAAAGCCCTAATCTATCAAAGCAATAATCTGTGGAAGAAAGATACTTTACAGCGCACTTACAGAGCAGATGGTAAGTGACTTATGATGTATTCCACCTATCGTCCGCAGGAAAATAGTATTAATAAAATATGCTGACATGACAGATTAATAGCTCAGAACTGTGGTCCAGAAGAGGTTAGGACTAGCCTATTCTTCCTCTGGGGTTTTTAACAATAAGGAATTAAGTAAATGTTACAAACTGAAGATTATGTGCAAGCAATATTAAAGCAATGCTTTGGTCTGGATGGAGACTGTAAAACTGGTATTGTGGGACTCAATGTTTATCGTGCTGCGGTGACACCATTGTAACTTTGCATGGTTTACAAATAAATCATGGCTCTTTCTTGCTCATGCTGCCAACCTGTCCCAGGATCTTAGAAGCCAGATGTGCTCCTCTGGCACGAACACCACCTCCGGCAGCACCAGGGGCCAGATCCTTCTCATCCTTTGCATCACCACTGTGATCACTCCCATCCTGAAAAAAAAACCAAACCCAAAATCACAAAAAGGGCTGGTGGTTTTTTTTTTAACTTTTTGGAAGTGAAAGACAAAGTCCTGCTGGAGCTTATCACTGGTGAGCAATTTGGTGGGCTCGATCCTGGTTTAGAAACGGAGGTGCAGGGACTGCATTCCCTGCTCCAGCAGTGCCCAGGGGGTGTTGCCAAGCCCATGGTTTCACCCCATGTCCCTATTCCTCTCCTTGACCCTCCCATCCTGACTCCAACTCTTTGGGGCAGACCCTGGGGGGAGGTGAAGGGAGGGGGGTTATTCATGCCAGATAATTTTAAGCACTTACAGTAATTGTCTGAGATCCTTTGGACCTTCCATAGGCAGTGGAGGGAGAGAGGGTGCTTCAACAGGCAATTGGGAGCCCTGGAGCTGAGGTCAAGGCTGGCATTTTGGTTGGGAGCTGCTGTGTTTCAGGTGATGGTTGGTACCATCCAACCATAACCACAAAACCTTAGCCACAAGAGTTTTGATTCATCTCCCCCTTCTTCAGCCTTCCTGAAGGTGGGTGTCTAATCCAGCCGGCTCTGCTTCCTCCAAAGGTGATGGGCAGTGCTGTCCCTTCCAAACACTGCTCTGCAGGGGACTAGAACAAGCCTTTCCCATTTCAGACTAGCATCATCACCAGCGCTGCAGGATGCTTTTGGCAATGTGGATCTCTAGCTTGGAAAAAACAGAACAGAAAAGTCCAGAGTGACTTTTATATCTGTGATCTCTGGATTTAGGGCTCCATCTCACGTATCAGTGGGCCCAAGCTGGGTAAAGATGCAGTTCTCACCACAGCTGCACCAGCAAAACCCCTTCATCTTGCTAGTATTGGTTCTTTTCTTCTTCTAATACCAAGCTCTTTTGTCAAAGTAACTGTGTCCATGTTGGAGTGACTGACCTGCTGTCAATGCAGAAGGGACATGGTTTAGTGGTGGACTTGGTAGTATTAGGCTAACGGTTGGACTCGATGATCTTAAGGGTCCTTTCCAACCTAAATGATTTGAAGGAAGGAAGGAAAGAAGGAAGGAAGGAAGGAAGGAAGGGAAAAGAATGAGAAGAAAAGAAGGAAAAGAGGAAAGAAGAAAAAAGAGAGAGAAGGAAAGAAAGACAAGGAAAGCAAGAAGAAAGACACCTTTGTTCTTTGCTACATTAAATTTAAAACATCACACTGGTAGTAATATATTGGCTTCATTACACAAAGACTGTAAAGTCCAGCTAGCTCATAATTCCACCAATAAAGATCATGATTTGCCAATAAAAATTAGGGCAGCCACTGATCCATAGTCTAGATTTCCTGCTTGGAATGGAATTGTAAAATATGATGATCAAATTTGGTGCAAACTAGAGCAAATGTGCAAACTAAGCCAAGCAAAAGTATTCCCCTCTTCTTGCCACTGCCATGTGAACCCAGACAGGACCAGGTCCTTCAGCAGAACACCCCAAACCACCTACAGCAGTTGCAATGAGGAACCTCATTTTTTAAGCTATATGGAAAGTATTTGCTCACCTTTTTATGTATAACTTTTTTAGCAACTTACAAAAAGAGGCACAGAGAGGCTTGATTGAAAACTGATGACATGATCTAGCCCTGCTTTTAGCATTTTGGCATGCAGCACAAAAGCATTTCTGAAATCCCTCCAGCATCTAGAACTGTACCTGGAATGTTTTTAGGACTAATATTAAAAATGCATGGTAGGCTAGAAGCAGGTCTACTCAGAGGAGTGAATATCAAATGAGTTACCTTCCTTTCTATCTGTGAGCGATAGAAAGACGAGAGCCTTGTGTGATATATTTTGCCTCTGGGGAAAAAAAAACCCTTGAGAAAGTACCTTCAACCTAATTTCAAACTATTTTGTTTGGTGTTTTCTCCAAGAGCCTTAAAAATGCTTGCAATCTCACAAGCGTGGCTACGGGTCTTGTTCAGTCAGTTCCCAACCCCACCACTGAGCCCTGGTCTTCCAGGAACACCTGCCAAATAAAATGTTTGAAAAAAAAATACACGTGGTCTTTACTTAGAAGTCTTGAGGGTATCCAGATCGTAAATTTGTTGTGGAGTGTGTGGCAATGCTTATTTACTCGCGATTGATTATTTTCTTTGTGGGAATTTTTCAACCAAGTTAGAAAGTCAGAAAGCACTGATCATAGAAAATCCATAACATACCTTAAAGTAATAGCTGAAGGGACTCATCAAAATTCATCCTCGGAGAAAAAGACACAGGAGACATTCATTTGTATTGACGAAGATGACCAGGGGAATAGCAACGTCATTATTAGAGGGGTGCAAGTAAAAAGCAAAACTCTGGGCAGACAGGGATCATCTGGACTTGGGGTTTGAGATGGAGGTGAGACTCTGCCGAGCGTTGGTGAGAGAGCAGGGCAAGGTACGCTACCCCGAGCAAACAGCTTGTGGTCTCGCTATGGCTGCGAGGGTGAAGCCGCCTCTGGGAAAGCTTTGGGATGAGGTTTTCTTTCAAGTTTCTGCTTTTATTTTAACTTCAAAGTTGAAGCAAAAGTCAAAGAACATGGACTTGGATGGGGGTGAAGCTTTTCATGGTCTTCCTCACCATCACACCTCTCCAAGGGGAGGGCCTGCATCTACACTGATGTTTCAGTTCACAACAAACCCAAACCAAAGACCCTCTCCAGGGGAACACCTACCACACGCCGATCAAGAATGGGTCCAGGCTATAGCTAGTCCAAAAAAAACCCCTCTTTGAACTGTGGATGACAAGTCTTCAGCACTTTTTCACTCTGCATAGCCTGGTGCTGTGGACATAGCCAGACATCCGCACCCAAGGAGCGGCAGTTAGTGTTGGGCTATGGATGAAGGTCATGTAAAGAGACACAGAAGCTCCTAGCAGTGGGATTTGTGGGTCACGTCTACACTGCCAAATAACAGAGGCCTAGCAAGTGTCCCTGGCCCTGAGGCCAAGGGCTATGGTCCGGTGGGTGTCCACACCGCTCAGGGCTGTCCCTGTCTGGAGCACGTCCCCCCTACACCGCACACGGCGCCGGCTTTCCCCCAGGTCCCGTGTTGCCCCTCTGGCCCCAAGACATAACAACTGTTTTGTGTGTTTTGGCCAAGTTAAACTGTCTGAAATAATATGCGGGCTGTGCTGCAGACCACCGGAGTGGTGTTTTCTAGCACGAAACCGATGCTTGAGGGTGTGAAGCCTGCTGGGATAGTGCTATAGGTCTATGCATGGGACAGAAGGGGCCAAAACAGGTTCAGACTCATACTCCATGCCCATGAGGACTGTTGAGGAAGCTCGCTCCAGGCTGGGCATGGAGCAGGTGGGGTGAGCAGCGTGGACCATTGGGATGGCCTCAAGCTCATCTTCTAGTGTCCTTCTGGTCAGTGATGCAGACAAACCCATTTTGCTGGGTCAGCCTTGGTGGCCCTGGGCTCATCCCACCTAATACGGGCAGCAGAAGAGATGTTGTCCCTTCTGTACCATGCATGTACAGCCTTCTGTCTTTGCTCCCTCCCTTTAAGAAACTCAGGTCCAGTGTGACAAATGCAGGTCTGGGGGAAGAGTTTGAAGGAAAGCCCACATCACTCCTCCATCATCAAATTCCTCCTCTGTCTGAATGTGAACCACAATAAAAGCAATATTAAAACAAAGGGGAGAATAAAGTAGCATCCTTAATGAGTGCACCACACATTTCTACGCATGGGGCAGGAGACATCTGACCAAATGCATTCATCAGCATGTCCCCTCCATCTGAGGTAACGTCCAGCTTCCCTTAGAGTCAACACAGAGAGAGGGACACTTTGACGCACCTCTTCTCCTAAATGCAGCCACGGGAGAAGACAGATGAACCGCTTTCCACGAAACTCTCCATCAAACACAGAGGCAGCTCAGGGCAACCAAAGACATCTGGTCGCTGATGCCGGTGAGATGAATCGATGTCCAGAAGGGACCAAGGGCCCTTGCATTTACCACATTGACCCAACTGTTAGCACTTAAAAATAATTCACGGACACCCAGGACACCCCACCGCAGGGACGAAGGTGGGATGGGTGATCCGACGGAGGGTTTGCAGAAGGAAGGAGTGCCGGACTTGAGCTGCGGTGAAGGAGATTCAGCAACGGTGGAAACACGCAGGGTTAAACCAGCATCTCTATGTGAACAGGAACGCATCGGCTTAGACCACAAAAGCTTTCTAGCATCAAGGAACAGCAAACAAGCCCCAGGAAGAAAAGATGTGGCAACTGCGCTATTTAGTTAGCAAGAATAATATACCTCTCTCCCGCTGGCAGGAGCCATAAACTTCTCTTAGCGGGCATGGGTGAAAGGCAGGTCCTGCGACACCAACATCCAATCCACCGCGCACGGCCGGTTGGGATATCCCAGCCTCTTGGCAAAGGCATTTTTGCAGCCGCGAGGGCCCGCGGAAAGCAAACCGGCCCCGGCGCAAACCCGTTGACCTCCGAAAAGCGAGCGCTGGCTGCCGGGGCGTGAAGCTCTGGTCCGCCTGTTTGCAGGATCCGGCCCCGGCAGCGGAGCGAAACGCAACGAGAGGCACGTAATTAACTTCAGATGTACCTGTCAAGATGTCACGGACACAGACCCGGAGAGGAGCAGCGTGTTATTTGTTTCTCATAATGTAACAATTATCTTGTTGTAAGAGGGGCTCTCTCCGGCACTCCCTCCCTGCCTCTTGTTTTCCTTCCACATTCGTTCACACATTATTTAACTTTTGACTTGGACACAGCAGGTAAAAGCATTTAACAGCTTGGCTGCTTGTTCAGACGGAGCTGGGAAGGGGAGGGGGGGGAACAGACGGCAATTTTTTGCCTTAAATTTTCAAGTTTTCAGCGCTGCATTTTTCTAAAGGGGAGGGGAGAAGAAAAGGGAAGCAAAGGGGGGAAAAAAATGGCATTCCACAAAGACGGAGTCACATTTTCCAGCGTTATAACATGTTCTCCGCTGTCCCCAGCCTTCACTGGGAGACGCATTCCCGCTCCACGGCAGAGAAAAGGTCAGCGGTAAAAATTTCGCAGGAACTCCATCATTGTCCTCTCGGGACGTGTTCATCAGGAGGAGAGAGCCGGGCGTCTCGCTCTGTCGACAGAAATCCACATCACAAAACCTATTATTGGGGGGAGGTGGGGAAGGGGGACCCGCGGCCAGATAGAGCCCATGACTTCATTTCGCAGGGGCTGCCGCCGCGTGATTATTTCCCCCGGCTCGCTGGATACCCACGGAGGCGTACGGCAGCGCAGAGGGGACGGACAGACGGACGTTTCGCTGAAGAAACGATAAAGGCAGGAGAGACAAAACAGGGCGGGTGTGATTTAAAGGGCTGGAAAAGCCTCCGCCCTGGGGGAAAATTAACTTTTAGTTTATGTAAAGGAAGGTATAACTCTGCTTTGCTGCCAGGTATGTATCTACCTGAACTTGCACAGAGCAAATCAAGCAGCCGGGGGGATCTAAACAGTGTTTGCCCAGTGGTTGTTACTAAACAGAGGGAGATTTTTAATGGGGAGTGAAGCCGATCATTGCAATAATAACTCAATCTCCTGGATTCACCCCAAAATGAGACTGGATGCTGGAGCAGTCGGTTTTCTCTAGGAAGCACACATGGATGTGGGGCGAGGGAAGGGGCCGATATCGAGAAACACGAGGCGCATCCTCCCCAAAGGGGGTTGCTGCTGATGGTGAAAATGCCTCTTCTCCCGGCGGCTGATGCACTCGAGGGAATTCCTCCGCTCCCAAGAGGTAACAGCCTCAAAAGACTGTTCATAAAAAGGGTAATTATTAAAATCAGTGTGAAAATTGATTGTGTTTCCCTTTTGTCACACACACACACACATGCCACAGGCGAGTTTTTACCCTGCGAAAAGCATCCCCACAAGCAGGAGTGCAGCGAATCCCAGCTCTCTCCAAACAGCGTGGTTTGTCACTTTTTTTTTCTCCAAACACAAAACAAAGGCTCCACTGTGCTTGAGAAAAGGACCAAGTGCTGGGAGCTGCACTGGGACCCCACGCCCAGAAGACTTTGAAGTGTATCTGAGTTTTAAAAGACTGCTTCTGAGTTAGAGGTTTAATTTTTCTGGCGTTAAGTTGCCGTTTGGTTTTGTTTTGGTTTGTCTTTTTTTTTTTTTTTTTTTTAGAGTCGCCAGCCTCAATCCCAGAGTCGCTTTTAGCTTCTTTTTCATGCGACTGAATCCTCCCCATCTTCCCCAAACCAAATCACGCTGCTCGCACCAAACAAGCCATTCCCAGTGGGTCAGGGCTATATGCATCCCCCCAGTTACGAGACCACATATGAGGCATCAATATTTACATGACACTGTTTACTCAGGCGGTATGTAAGCGACTGATTTATCTGAAGCGAGAAGGCCTCGCTCTGCTCCGTGTAACGTTTCCTCTCTTTTCCGCATGCTTAGGAGCACGCAGGGCACAGCAACGCGTGGTCAACCCCCGGGATCCATACAGGCTGGGGGATGAAGGGATGGAGAGCAGCCCTGCCGAGAAGGGCTTGGGGATGCTGATGGATGAAAAACTGGACATGACCCATCAATGTGTGTTTGCAGCCCAGAAAGCCAACCGTGTCCTGGGCTGCATCACCATCAGTGTGGCCAGCAGGTCGAGGGAGGGGATTCTGCCCCTCTGCTCCGCTCTGGTGAGACCCCACCTGCAGTTCTGCGTCCAGCTCTGGGGTCCTCAGCACAGGAGAGACAGGGACCTGTTGGAGCGGGTCCAG